>NC_142063.1:329284131-331684131 GCF_059756535.1 Pantherophis guttatus | reverse complement strand
GGCGCCTGTGGCGGCCTGAGTGCTCTACCAATGAAAGCGGGTTCCCAATCTCTGTTTTTGGCTGGGACGGGCTCCTGCAACCCTCTGCCAGGGAAAATGGAGATCGGGAGGGCCGCATGCGGCCCTCCCGATCTCCGTTTTCCCTGGCAGAGGGTTGCAGGAGCTCGTCCCAGCCAAAAACAGAGATTGGGAACCCGCTTTCGTTGGCAGAGGCACTGCGGGCTGGTCCTTCACTGTTTCCAGGGCAGCCCCACGGGCCAGATCTAAGCACCCCGAAGACCGAATCTGGCCCGCAGGCCTTGAGTTTGACACCCCTGCATTAGAGGGAAGCAGTACGAGTTTAAAAGAGGCTTGTTATCACATTAGAGCAACAATTTGCTGTAAATGAACGACATAATTGTGGCCATAGAAATGCTAAAACAGGACAAGCTACTTATGACTCATTTTTGAAGTTCGAATAGCTGTACAGGTAGTCCAGTTCATTTTATGACTGTTCAAAGTTACAACGGCACTGAAAAAAGTGACTTATGACCATTTTTCACACTTATGATCCCTGTAGCGTCCCTCACGGTCATGTGATTTACATTTGGATGCTTGACAACTGACTTACATTTATGACGGTTGCAGTGTCCCAGAGTCATGCGATCCCCTTTTTTCGACTTTCTGACACACAAAGTCAATGGGGAAGCCAGATTCACTTAACAACCGTATTACTAATTTAACAACTGCCATGATTCACTTAACAGATGTGGCAAGAAAAGTCGTAAAATGGGGCAATACTCACATAGCAAATGTCTCGCTTAACAACATAAATTTGGGGCTCAATTCTGGTCATAAATTGAGATACTACCTATATTCCCCATACAGTCACATGATCATATATTTTGGGCGCCTAGCAACTGGCATGCATTTACGACTGTTTGCAGCATCCTGAGATCACACGACTGTATTTTTCTGCAGTTTGTGATCGTTTCTAGTATTTACTTCCAGCAATAACACCCATTGGGGAAAACTGACTCATTCAACAACTACAAAATTCGCTTAACATCTGCTGTGTTTGCTTAATGACCGCTGCAAAAAAAGTCATAAAATCAGGCACGGTCCTATGGTAACCTGCTTAATGATTCCCACAACTTATGAGTATAACTTTGGGCTCAATTACAGTAAAAAGGCAAGGACTACTTGTACTCTGTGATTCTGTTAACCATATATTTAATTTAAAAGTACATTCTTTTTATCTTTTGCTGCAATATTTTATTAATATGAACATAAATATTTATGTTTAAACATTTTCATTGCCTATTTCTAGCAAGCTGGAACCAATTACCCTATTTTCACTGAAATATCACTTTGAGTAGTGTGAATTTAAATAATACAACCACTTTGTGGGATTCATTAACTACACTAATCCAAACCTACTTGGAGTTGAATTATATTGCTATGTTAATTTCTATCAGGGTGGATAAAAATCAATGATTTTTTTAAAAAAATCAAAAAAATCAGATTTTTTTTATTTAAATCGAATTTTTTTGATTTTTATCGAATTTATTTTAATAAAAAACTTTGGGGGTAAAAATCTATCGTAAGATAGTTTTCTATTTAAGATACATAAATAATTTATTCAGCATGAAATGAAGCTTAGTTATGTAGCATGAGGCTGTATATTCTGCAACATTGGGACTATCGGTGAGTCAACAGTGGGTCAAAGGAGTAGCAGAGATGACAGTTGCTCTTTAAAAATTATGATTTAAATCGAGTTGATTTAAATCAAGCCTTTTTACCAGTGATTTAAATCATGATTTAAATTGTGGTTTAAATCAACTCGATTTAAATCAAATCCACCCTGATTTCTATAGTGTTAAGATAAGATAACCTTTATTGTCATTTTCTTCTGTGTACACACCGGCACACATTAAAATGAACTTCTGATGCCTATTCTCCCAAGAAATACAGACACACCCACACACCCATACCCATCCATCCACACACTGTATATATGCTGTGTGTGTACACACACACAAACAATTTATATCTATACTCCAAAGAAATATACACATACAGAGACACACCCATAACCATCCATCGATACACATGTACATATGCTGTGTATAAACACACATCTACATCATCTACATCTACATCTACCTGCCTACTTACCAGTGGTGAGTTGCCCCCCATTCGCACCGATTCTATAGAACCAGTAGTAAAACTGGCAGGTAGTAAAACTGGCAGGAGGCTCCACCCACTGACCCTGATGTCATCAAAGCGCAAAGCGCAAGCAAAGCAAGTGGCTTTGCGGCCCCGTTGTGAACCGGTAGTAAAGGTAAGTAGAACCCACCCCTGCTACTTACCTACCTACCTACCCACCCACCCACCCACCTACCTACCTACCTAACCTATCTACCTATCTACCTACCTACCTATTTATCTATCTCAGTCCATTTTTAATACATAGTGGAAAAAAGAGTCTTGAGAGTTAACTAGGTTGACACTATATGGTACAAAGCTATTACAGAATCTAGTTGTTCTGCTTCAGATACCACGAAGCCTCCGCCCAGAAGGTAACAAAGAAAAGGCTACAATCCACAAAGTTACCTTCCATAGTATTGCCTGATATTTTTCTAATTAGTTGATTTTTTTTAAAAAATCAGTGTGGGATTGGCTTTTAGATGGAAGGTAAACTGAATACATAGATGAAGAAATAATTAACGTTGTAAGATCCTTTGTGGGTTTTGCTGCAGTGGGTTAAACAAACACAGTTACGCCTATAGGATGTTGAGGATATTTTGCAAAACCTCTCTTTCAGCAAATCGTGACTCAATGTTACATTTCAAAAAGGCAAACCAAATCTTAATTTGGAACACAGCTACACCCTTAGATGCCACTGCTTAGCATAGATGGTTTTCCCTGAGATTTTCAGGGAAAATGGAAAAAGAAGGAAATCCCAAAGATGCTTTTTCAAGAGGTAACTGGGCTTTCTGGTTTTTCTTTGAAGATGTTTTGCTTCTCATCCAAGAAGCTTCTTCAGCTCTGATTGGATGGTGGGGAATGGAAGATGGTTAGGAATGGAAGTTAGAGCTGAAGAAGCTTCTTGGACGAGAAGCAAAACATCTTCAAAGAAAAACCAGAAAGTCCAGCTGCCTCTTTAAAAAGCATCTTTGAGACAACCATGACCTGGATGACTGAAAATCCCCATAGACAAAAAGAAGGAACTTTCACAAATCATGGTTTATCTGAGTAATTGCTTCCTTAAAACAAAGCTTGAACTAAAGCTACTAAAATAGTACTTTTTCCAACTTAACTGGGATAAGCCAATAAATCTAGTCTGTATGGGGAGTAACAAAGATATACAAATGTTGCTGGTATGGGTAATCCTCAATTTACAACCAACTGAGCCCAAAATTTCTGTTGCTAACCGAGACATTTGTTAAGTGACTTTTGCCCCATTTTACTACCATTCTTGCCACAATTGTTAAATTAGTAACATGGTTGTTTAGTGAATTTGGCTTCCGCATTGACTTGGCTTGTCAGTAGGTCACAAAAGGTGATCACACAATTCAAGGTTGAGGAACACTGCCTTAGATGTAATGGCAAGAAACAACTTCTCATTAGCAGAGATGAGAAAACATCAGACCATCTGCAATCGTAATGATCCACTTTGCAAATGTAGCCTAATTTCTCTTCTCAGAAAAAGTATCACCTAGCCAGCTATCTAGATCCAGCTGCCAGATCATTATGACTTTCCAGAACTTTCAGCTTTTTGTATGGACAAGCACTTAGCACTGCTAAGTGTTAAGGGTGCCAGCTCTTGCTTTTTTTAAAAAACAGAAAATTTGATAGACTGAGTGAATTATTTCCTGTAACATTGGCAGGAACCCAATTCAAAATGATCTGGACATCCTTAAGTGGCAACGGTCTTAGAACTAGGATTCTTCACCCTTCTAAATGTAATGGGTACCACATGAATGTAAATATTTGCAAGAAAAATAAAGAGAGATTTTCTGTATATGTGGCAGGTTCCCAGCAATATCTGCAGGTCTGATGAATTCAGATGCCTTACTGTACTATTTATTTTTTTCCTAAACCTTTCATGATTCCATTCTCTTGACTCAGTCAGCACCAATATTGCATCATAGAGAGAAAACTGGGTTCCCACATTTTGGCTTCTATTTGTCTTACAATCTTTTATTTTTCTTCTGTTCAATCATGTCCGATTCTCAGAGACTGCTTGGACAAGTCCCTGCAGTTTCTTTTAACAAGGTTTTTCAGAAGTAGTTTGCCATTGCCTCTTTTCTAGGGTTGAGAGAGAGTGGCTGGCCCAAGTCACCCACCTGGCTTCATGCCCAAGGTGGGACTAAAATTCACGGTGTTCCACTTTCTAGCCTGGCGCCTTAACCACTACTCCAAACTGGCTCTCTATGAAGAGGCTACTGCTTGTAAATATTTACTGCTTGTAGAGAATATTACAGAGTGATGACAGAGGTTTGAAGTATTCCCATCAGTTACTGCTCAGCTTCATTCCTCAAGTATAGCAAACAATGGAGACACATAGACTGTGTCCATTTGCCAGTTAATTGCAATTTGAAGCAAACCTGGCACACATTCACAAGCATGCCACAACCTTGGTTTCAAAGTGCAGGAAAAGACCACAAGGAAAACAATACAAACGAAGTACAAAACCAGGGTTTACCCTCCAAAAAAATACTCCCCCTTTACTCGGGCGGTGGGTCCCTAATGTGAATGTTTTATTTTGAGAAGATACTGGTTGTCGCTTTTTCTAGAAAGCTCACTATCTTTGTTATTGCTGTTAATTTTGTGCTCAGTACTGTATACCACCCAGAGTTGCTATGGAATTGGGCAGCCTGACACCTTAAAATTAAATTAAATTAGAAGAGGTGTGCTTACCTGTCTGTAGCAAGCCGGCTCCGCTGTCCTTAACCCCAAAATGTTGCTGGATATCTAGCAAAACACCTGGAGAGGAAACAAGAATACTGGTTAGATGAATCGTTAATGACAAACATTTATTCAATCAGAGAATAGGTTGTGGGGAGCAATCTTGGATTTGGGAATGGTGGCATTTTTCGAAATAGCACTAGCACTAGCACTTAGACTTATAGACCGCTTCACAATGCTTTACAGCCCTGTCTAAGTGGATACAGAGTCAGCATATTGCCCCCAACAATCCCGGTTTTACCTCATTTTACCCACCTTGGAAGGATGGAAGGCGGAATCAACCTTGAGCCTGGTGAGATTCAAACTGCCAAATTGCAGGCAGCCGGCAGTCAGCAGAAGTAGCCTGCAGTACTGCACTCTAACCACTGCGCCACCGTGTTCAAATGTTCAAATTTTTGAAATGTCCCACGTGTTCAAAGCCTCATGCTAAAACAGGGTGGGCAACTAGGCACTTGGAGGGAAAAGGTGACCAAGAATACTTGGTCACTAAAAAAAAGAATACAGCTCGATTTACGATCACAATTGAGCCCCAAATTTCTGTTGCTAAGCAAGACAGTTCTTAAGTAAATTTTGCCCATTTTATGACCTTTCTTGCCACAGTTGTTAAGGGAATCATTGCAGCTGTTAAGTTCATAACACGGTTGTTAAATGAATCGGGCATCTCCATTGACTTTGGTTGTCAAAAAGTGGCAACAGGTGATCACATGACCCCCGGACCCTGCAATCGTCATAAATACATGCCAATTGCTAAGCCTCTGAATTTTGTTCAAGTGACCATGAGGATGCTGCAACAGTCGTTAAGTGTGAAAAACGGTCATAAGTCCCTTTTTTCAGTGCCATTGTAACTTTGAATGGTCACTAAATGAAGTTGTACGTTGAGGACTGCCTATACTTCCTTTAGGAAGTTCATACATTCACACACAAAGATTCTAGTACCCTTGTTATTTACACTATAAGTGTTATCATAAACTACTGGATGTCGATAGATGCCAAAGGCCAAAATAGAAAATCCGAAAATTTTGCTAAAAAAGATTAAGATAAGCTGAGGTGGAGAAGCTGGGGTTGGAGTGGAGGGGAAATGGACCTTACCATTTGTCCCAAATGTGCTTGTTTTCTCAAAAGGCAACTGGACTATGTATTGTCGTTGTTTTCCCCTTGTGGAAGAAATGTTTTTTCCTTGAGGAAGAAAATGTTTTGCTTCTCATCCAAGAAGCTTCATCCATTCTGATAGTTTCTTGGATGAGAAGTGAAACATCTTCTACCTCAAGGGGAAAAAAAATTTCCTCAAGGGGGAAAAAAACATAGTCCAGTTGCCTTTTGAGGGGAAAAGAAAGCACCTTTGAGACAACCATGACCTGGATGATTGAGAATCTCCATAGACCAGGGGTGGGCAACTGTGGCCCTTTTACAACCTGTGGACTTCAACTCCCAGAATTTCTGAGCCAGCTTAGCTGTATCAGGAATTCTGGGAGTTGAAGTCCACAGGTTGTAAAAGGGCCACAGTTGCCATAGACAGATCTTACCATTGACTTTCTGGTAAATGGATTCACCAGATCAGCCATCCTGTGAATACAATGTGCTCTCAAAAAAGGTGTCAGGTTTCCAAGTAACACCCCCAAACGAAAGAAGACTCCGAAGCTCGAGATTCCTCAAAGTTCCATTTTATTAGAGATGTCATATTGGCATATCTGGAAAAACCCAAATCTGAAAGTTCCCAGGTTTTCCCCACCCAAGTGAAAGTTCAAGTCCCTGCCCAGCACTCTCATGTCCATCACATGGTCCAATCATCCACTGTCCAAACTGGAGATACCTGCCAGTCATCTGACTCCAGGTGCCAGGGCAATGTGTCCTTGACTCTCTGAGAAAGGAATGTTGTTTGACTACATATCTCCCATACTCCATATAACCCCCTCCATTTTCTCACAGTAGAAAATGTGGCAGGCCTAAAGGCCCAATGTAAAAGATGGCTTCCAGGCCTGACAAAAGGCACCATTCCTAAATCCAAGGTTGATCTCCACAAGCTCCACAACCCTTCCTTTCTAGATCCCTCAGTCAATTTAGAATTAATAGAGGAGAGAGAAATTATATTTAAATATAATTTTTATTGAGAAATAATTTTATCCAGGATGCATTAAAAAATTAGAAAAAAGAAAAAGAAATGAAAAGATAAAGGGAAAAGTAAGAAACAGGGATAATCAAGGAAAGAAGAGAAAAAAAGAAGGAAATAATTACTAACACTCAGCATCAAAAAAAAAAAATCAATATGGCAGCTGCAACCAAACAATTGAAGTCCTGCCCCTTTTACATGTGTTGCATGATGTGCATAAAAAGAGATGGGATTCAATTGTGCAATTAGAGATGCCATGCTGACTTTTTAGGCCCTCCCCAAGGCCCTCCCTGTCAAGATTTATATATGGCAACTCCTTTTGTTGTTTAATCCTTAAATCAGACTTGAATTAAATGACCGTTCACTTAGAGGACCATCCTCTACAAAGCATGCCATCTTCCACATGAAGATTAAGATCCTCCCTTAATTGATTTATTTGGGGATGTTGCAAAGAAAAGATATATCGCATGAGATGGTCCAGGCACAAATCCAACAAAACATACACACACACACACAAAGACACACCAATAATGTGCATATCGACAGGGCACTCAGGAAGCCCCATTTCAAAACAAAATAAAATATTTTACATTTTGCTTTCTCAATTAATTTTTTGAAAAATACAATAGGATGGAGAGATTTGGAGCAGGATGATTGGATCGCTAATTATGCTGGAATAATTCAGATGCAATTTCAAGCCCCAAGCAAAATCCCCCTTGCTCTCCTGCAAAAATCTGGGCACTTTAAAGCTGAGAATGCATATTTGGAATAAATCAACTTTTTGAAGATTTGGAATTCTGACAGCAGGTTTGAGTTTTATTACCGATTATGACTTTTATATATCACCTGAATTGGACTCTAGACAGTTGTGAGCCATTGCAATGTCTTGTGGTTCAGGATGGACTTGGAGAGGGGAGCTATTTTGTGAGAGTCAACATGACACATCCTGTTAAAAATGTACAGGTAGTCCTTCGTTTATGACCATAATCGAGCCCAAAATGTATGTTGCTAAGTGAGACAGTCATTAAGTGAATTTTGCCCCATTTTCCAACTTTTCTTGCCACAGTTGTGAAGTGAATCCCTGCAGATGTTAAGTTAGGTTGTCACGTGAATCTGGCTCCCCCATTGACTTTGCTTGTCAGAAGGTCACAAAAGGGGATCACATGACCCCGGGACACTGCTACTGTCATGCATACATCTCAAGCGTCTGAATTTTGATCATGTGACCACAGGGACGCTGCAACGGTCGTGAAGTATGAAAAACAATCGTAGGTCACTTTTTTCAGTGCTGTTGTAAGTTTGAACAGTCGCTAAACAAACTGTTGTAAGTCAAGGACTACCTGCACTTTTAAACAGATCCAGCACAGAATAGTGGGATTCAATTTCGGTCACTAATGGTTCGCTCGTGGGCGAGCGCATGTGTGTGTGCATAAAGCTTCTGCGCATGTTCAGAGACATCCGGGTGGGTGGGCGGAGCCTCCTGCTGCCGGCGCTACTGGTTCGCTCAATCCGGGGCGAACCAGTAGCAACCCACCACTGCAACACAGCCCTTCTACATTTTTATGAAGAGCAAGATAGACATACAATATTCCTACAGAATACAGCTGTTGGAACTGTTAGCTTCCGATCTATGAATGAAAGCGGAAAGAGATAAAGAAGGAGGGAAATTCACAAATGGGTCATAGTAGCAGGAAGAAGAATAAAGAGGCCCATTTTTCATTTCCTTCCTCCTGTTCGCCAACATTCAACGAATATCATCCCAAATCCTCATATGGCTGAGCAAGGAAAAGTTGGGGGTTCTTCTATTGTGGCTTGTATCTATCTCCATCCCGTACAACTGACAAACATTATACAGGTAGTCCTCGACTTACGACCACAATTGACAATTTCTGTTGTTAAGTGAGACAGTTGTCCAGTGAATTTTGCCTCATTTTACAACCTTTCTTGTCACCGTTGTTAAGCAAATCGCTGCAGTTGATAAGTTAGTAACACGGTTGTTAAGTGAATCTGGCTTCTCCATTGACTTTGCTTGTCAGAAGGTCGCAAAAGGGGATCGCATGACCCTGGGACACTGCAACTGTCACAAATATGAGCCAGTGGCCAAACGTCTGAACTTCGATCAATTGATCATGGGGAAGCTGCTAAGGTCGTAAGCAGTGGTGGGATTCAAATTTTTTTACTACTGGTTCTGTGAGCGTGGCTTGGTGGGCATGGCTTGGTGGCGTAGCAGGGGAAGGATACTGTAAAATCTCCATTCCCACTCCACTCCAGGGGAAGGTTATTGCAAAATCTCCATTTCCTCCTGATCATCTGGGACTCGGGAGGCAGAGAATAGATGTGGGCAGGACTAGTCAGAGGTGGTATTTACCGGTTCTCAGAACTACTCAAAATTTCTGCTACCGGTTCTCCAGAACTGGCCAGAAGCTGCTGAATACCACCTCTGGTCGTAACTGTGAAAAACGATCCTAAGACACTTTTTTTCAGTGCTGTGGTAACTTTGAACGGTCACTAAACCAACTGTTGTAAGTCGAGGACTACCTGTAATTCTCGAGTCCTACCGTGTCATTTTGGCAACCCAAAACTTGGCATTCAACTCCAATTGTCAGACATGGAGCAATCGGATGGTTTCCTAAATCCCCAGGCCTAATTCGACACCTCACTACGGCTGACAGAACGAAAACAGGGACCCTCAATTCCAGTGCGAATAAGCTTGGGAGGAAAGAGTCTGGGGAAATCTGCTTTACTAATTGGAGTGAGCCAATTTCCTATTTCACCCTCACGCCTGTTTGGACCTCCTCTGGGCCCTGCAACTGTTTTCCTATCATTTCAGAAGAATTAAATTGGAAACTGCGGTGGTGACGCAAGAGCACTCAAGAAAAGCAACTATTGCACGTGTGACTTTTTGCCCTGAAAGCCTCCTCCGGGGAGTTGCTGTTTTTACTTCCTTTCCTCAATTACATTTCCTAATTTTTTCTCCTCCCTGCACATGCAAAACCACAAATTCCCCAGTGTGTGTATGTGTGTGTGTACTGCTTTAAGGATACACAAGACAGAGATCATCAAAGGGTTTTTTGGTCAACCGTTATCTAGGTTCACATATGACCCTGAGTCCTGGATCCCCCAACATGATGCTCAGCAACCCTCTGCTTCTCATTTGTTCAGCTTTCTATCTCGTGTTAATTTTTTTTTTTTTTTTTAAATTTTAATGTTTAAAAAGAATGGGAACTGAGCCCACCACAAGAGACAAATATAAACAAGAAGGCTCAAGAACATCTGCGAAGAATAGCAAGCTGGTTATCACCTTTGATACAGGGACCCGGTGGCTCAGTGGCTAAGACGCTGAGCTTGTCGATCGAAAGGTCGGCAGTTCAGCGGTTCGAATCCCTAGTGTCGCATAACGGGGTGAGCTCCCGTGACTTGTCCCAGCTTCTGCCAACCTAGCAGTTCGAAAGCACGTTAAAAAATGCAAGTAGAAAAATAGGGAGCACCTTTGGTGGGAAGGTAACAGCGTTCCGTGCGCCTTTGGCGTTTAGTCATGCTGGCCACATGATCACGGAGTCATCTTCGGACAGCGCTGGCTCTTTGGCTTTGAAATGGAGATGAGCACCGCCCCCTAGAGTCAGGAACGGCTAGCACATATGTGTGAGGGGAACCTTTACCTTTATCACCTTTAAAACCTTCCATAACACAGAGCCAAGTTATCTGTGGGACAGTTTTTCTCTGAGCATATCTGCCGATCACGCTAGGTCAGATAGAGTGGATGTGCTATTGGTCTCCTCCCTTAAATGCTGTCATCTGATGGAGGCAGTGATGGGATTCAAAATTTTTTACTACCGGTTCTGTGGGTATGGCTTGGTGGGCATGGCTGGGACTCGGGAGGCAGAGAATAGATGGGGGCGGGGCCAGTCAGAGATAGTATTTACTGGTTCTCTGAACTACTCAAAATTTCCGCTACCGGTTCTCCTGAACTGGTCAGAACCTGCTGAATACCACCTCTGGATGGAGATCTCAAAGACATGCCTTGTCTACAACTGTCTCAGCCCTTTGAAACTGTGCCCCACCTAAGATTCAAGGGGCTCTTATCCTTGATAAGCTATGAAGACCTGGCTCTTCCCCCAGGAAGGTTGAGGGTTGGAGGATGAAGGATTGAGTCAGGAGGCTAATAGTCTGATTGGAATGGCATATGATGGGAAGAATGAGTTCTGTTTTTATTCTTGTTTTTAAGAGTTGTTGTGAGCCATCAAGTATTGTTGTACAAGATAGGAGTCCATAGGACTAACGATAGCGCTTAGATTTATATACCATTTCACAGTGCTTTACAGCCCTCTTTAAGTGGTTTAAAGAGTCAGCATATTGCCCCCCAACAGTTTGGGTCCTGATTTTACCGACCTCGGGAAGGATGGAAGGCTGAATTAACCTTGAGCTGGTCAGGATCGAACTGCTAGCAGTGAGCAGGGTTAGCCTGCAATACTGCATTCTAACCACTGTGCCACCAGTCCATATAAGACTTAAAACAAGGAAATAAACAAACTAACTTCAGCTGTATTCCTATGGGTAAAGGCACTGCAATTAGCCCTGCCATTTTTCAAGAATGTCCATACCATGCTGTCGAAATGTTAAATAGGTCTGCTGGCCTTGCCCTAAGTCATGATGACAGCAAATCCATTCATTTGTAAAAGTAGGAGATACAGGGCTTGGGATGAAATTCTCTGTCTATTTCAAGCATATATAGGACTTGATTTCTGGGCTTGATAATAGCGGTTATATTATATGTGTTTGACTTCTTTCATGTCCACCTTCAAGCCTACTTAAGTAGTCATGTTGTGTCTTTGAAGCTTCAGACTGAGCTTCTGGAGATGGGAGTTCAAAGCTCTGCCGTGAATTTTGTCAGAAGATGGAAAAAGGGCAAGGAACTATCTCATTCAGTCTTTCAGATTAATTCCCTTAAATTTAAGTGACTGGGTCATCTGAGTCTCTTCTCTTGACTGCTCAACGTGTAACCCTTCCACATGATTCGATACGATATGGGAAGCCAGCCATTCTGAATGAAACATTAAAACTGGACTCTTTCGTAGGACTTTCGTAGAAGAATACTGCTGTTTAAGGGAACCGAGGTGAAATAATGCTACTGTTCTTTATGTTGAGGCAACTATCATAGTTGATTTGGAATACTGTTGTAGTAGTACTATAGGTAAAGGTAAAGGTTCCCCTTGCACATATGTGCTAGTCGTTCCTGACTCTAGGGGGCGGTGCTCATCTCCGTTTCAAAGACGAAAAGCCAGCGCTGTCCAAAGATATTTCCGTGGTCATGTGGCTGGCATGACTAAACGCCAAAGGCACACGGAACGCTGTTACCTTCCCACCAAAGATGGTCCCTATTTTTCTACTTGCATTTTTTACGTGCTTTCAAACTGCTAGGTTGGCAGAAGCTGGGACAAGTAACGGGAGCTCACTCCGTTACATGGCACTAGGGATTCGAACCGCTACACTGCCGACCTTTCGATCAACAAGCTCAGCGTCCTAGCCACTGAGCCACCGCGTCCCTTAGTAGTACTATAGTTGTTATTAATACTGTTAATTATAAAGGAGGATTTTTGTAACTCAGAATTGAAATGCGGGGTTCTTGATGTTCTCTGAGCTTGGTTGTTTTGTTGCAGATGTGTCATGACCCAAACCAGGTAACATCATCAGCGTTTGGGTAATGAAATGCCTGCAAGAAAACAACCAAGCTCAGAGACCACCAAGGATCCCTCACTGTTATTTATAAATGTTTTCATTGGCATAAATTGCTGGGAGTCCTTGGGATACATTGTCTTGGGACACAGGACACAGCAACTGCGTTCTCTGCTAACTCGCTTTAATGCCTGGCATGTTTTCTAAATGCTGCTATACAGTTGAAAGGTGATATTTAGTTTACAGAGTCCGACCTCCTGCTCATTACAGGAGTCCAATTTATCAGGAAAGCATTTTAACAGAATAATAGAGTTGGAAGGGGCCTTGGAGGTCTTCTAGTCCAACCCCCTGCTTAGGCAGGAAACCCTACACCACTTCAGACAAATGGTTATCTAATCTAATTTTGATCAAGGTTACTTTGAAGTTAAAAGAATGGCACATTTATTTATTTATTTATTTATTTATTTATTTATTTATTTATTTATTTATTTATTTTTAAATTTATATACCGCCCTTCTCCCGAAGGACTCAAGGCGGTGAACAGCCAAAGATAAAAACACAAAATACAAAATTTAAAAGCAATTTAAAATAAATTGAATAATTTGGCCCAACAGTTTAAATACCCCATTAAAATTCAGATTAAAATTAAACAATTTAAAAAAATTTAAAATTAGGCCAGCCTGGTTTAGTGAAATAAGAAAGTCTTTAGAGCCCGGCGAAAAGTTCGTAAGTCCGGGATCGTCCGTATCTCCGGGGGGAGCTCGTTCCAGAGGGCAGGTGCTCCCAAAGAGAAAGCTCTCCCCCTGGGGGCCGCCAGTCGACATTGTTTGACTGATGGCACCCCGAGGAGCCCCTCTCTGTGGGAGCGTACTGGCCGGTGGGAGGCTCTCGACAGCAGAAGGTGGTCTCGTAGATATCCAGGTCCTAAGCCATGGAGCGCTCTAAAGGTAGTAACCAACACTTGAATCGCACCCAAAAGACCACCGGAAGCCAGTGCAGCTCGCGCAGGAGAGGTGTTACATGGGAGCGCCATGACGCTCCCATAATCACCCGCGTGGCTGCATTCTGGACCAGTTGGAGCCTCCGGGTGCTCTTCAAGGGGAGCCCCATGTAGAGAGCATTACAGTAGTCCAGGCGGGACTTCATACCCTTAGAGCCAGTTTGATATACCATGTTTCCCCGAAAATAAGACCCTGTCTTATATTTTTTTGAACCCTGAAATAAGGCACTTGGCCTTATTGCCATGCGCTCAAAAGCCCGATTGGGCATATTATCAGGGGATGTCTTATTTTGGGGGAAACAGGGGTAGTTGAGTAAGGCACCACATGGAAGAATGCAAGTTCCAGTTCCACCTTAGGTACAAAGTCAGCCGGATAACCTTGGGCCAGTCCCTCTCTCTCAGCTCTTAGAAGACGGCAAGGGCAAACAACTTTCGGAAATCTTGTAAAACAAACCATAAGGACTAGTCAGGGCTGTTGCCAGGAGTTAAAACTGACTTGAAGGCACAAAAAAAAAAAAAAAAAGCTCCATATCATTAGCTCAAGTATATGTTGAGGTTAGGTGGTTCAAAGCAATGCAAATATTCCTCCTTTTTAAATGATAGATACAGAAACTGAAGGGATTTAAGGAAGAGCGCATGAGAAACTGACATAGCCAAAAGGAAGACTGATCTTTCCCTAGATATATAGGTTTGACACAGCAGTTGCAAAACCAAAAAAAAAAAAAAAAAAAGCATTTTAGCAATTCAAAGGGTGCATTCACTGGAGCAAAAGCACCTTATGCAACTGAAGATACGCAAAAGAGTTGCTGGTGGCAGACAGAAGTTTTTGCTGATCAGAACATTCATCAACATGTCTCAGGAGAATGACAGCAACCAGGAAACACCCTTCCATGAGAAATGGTGCATTCGTCTTTGGCAACTGCTGCACAGATTACTTAAAACATGCATAAGCCGATTAATTGCCATCCTCATACATATATTTATGAGACTATTATACAGACTGAGTTTGCTGAGGATCCATAGGGAAATGCCTGAGTTTGAGCCATGAACCCAAGTGACTAGTCAAGCAGCGGTAATAAACAGCAAATGCCAAACCAGATAGAGAATAGAAGGAAGCTGCTGTATGAAACATGCAGCGAATGATATTCATAGGAGAAACACTTTTAAAAAGTCCCTTTTTAAAAAAAGACTCTGTAATCCCTTAATTCAGGGTACAGTTGGCCGTATGCCCTTCCTGACACTATGCGGAGTTCGCAGCAGATATTTCTTCTTTGCACCCTAGGAGAGAAACATCTGCTGCTACCTAGGATTGAACTCTTGACCTTCCAAGTGGATGGTGAGCATCTTCACCACTAGGCCACCCTGCCACTCGGGAGACACACAAACGTGATAGAGAAAATCCATAAATTAAGATAATCTTGTTTCAGTTATAATAGCTTCCCAGATCTGGCTATTCAGTGGGCAAGCATCCCAGTTTTCCTGCAATAGAACGTTTGCATAGACTGGTGAGAATTCAATAGATTTTTGATCAAGGTATCTGGAAAGGCATTCATCCAAATGAAAATACAAGTAGTTTTTGATTTTACAACCATAATTCAGCCCAAAATTTCTGTTGCAAAGTGAGACAGTTGTTAAGAGAGTTTTGGCCCATTTCACAACCATTCTTGTCACAGTTGTTAAGTGAACCACTTCAGTTGTTAAGTTAGTAACACGGTTGTTAAGTGAATCTGGCTTTGCTTATCAGAAGGTCACATGACCACGAGACACTGCAACTGTCATAAATATGAATCAGTTGCCAAGCGTTTGTATTTTGATCATGTGACCATGGAGAAGCTGCAGCGGTCGTAAGTGTGAAAACGGTCATGAGTTACTTTTTTCAATGCCTTTGTTATCGTTGAACGGTCACTAAACAAACTGTTATAAATCAAGGACTAGCTGTATGTGTATTTGCTGCACCAGATTTATCAATGTATGATTGAAACTTGAAATCCTTATTTGTAGAAGACTTGAAAGTAAGAAATCTAACTTCTATACTCAGACAAATACCTATAGACTGGATTCTCACAGTATCCCAAATTAAATGTAGTTGGTTGGCTCAGTATGTTATGAAAAACCAGCCAGTTGAGTCTGCGATTCAGTGTCAGGATGAATCCAGCAACTGGGTTATTCAGTAAGTAGGTAAGTAAACCATAAATACACCTGTTATGAAACATAGTTGTTCATACAGAGAAATAGCTATTCATGAGAAACTGAATGGGATTAAATGTTTATATGAAATGACCTGCTTTTTTTAAAAAAAAAGTAACATTTAAATGGGAACTAATTTTTTTTTTTATTTTGATTTATCTGTTATCATTATCAGCAACATTTAGCAACAAAAATACCATTATGTCATTTTCAGAGATAGAGAACAAGGGACAGAACAATAAATGCAAATAAAATTCCCATAGACAGAAACACACGTAAACAGGCCAGTTTAATCTCTGGCCATAGATTAAGCTTCTGCGCCCTCCTTAACTTTACTATTTCATGTACAAAAAACAACAGGTCTGGGAAGCAAAACCGAATTCAGCACCAGCTCCCGCCAGTACCTCTGTGCTAAACAAACCTATCTTTTAGTGTTCATTTTGTCAAAAACACTGCCCAAACCTCCACTTCAATTTTCCAAGGAAAGGCATACCGAGTACAACAGATCCCAAGTACATTAGAAAAGAAGGGAGATTTCCAGAATTATTTAAACTAGTATCTGGTTGATCTCTTCGTTAATGTCAAGCATTTTCTAAATACGCCAATAAATCTGCAATGGCCATAGGGCAATGATGGCGAAACTTTTGGGCTCGGCGTGTCAAAAATTTGGAAAATGCTTGACTCCGCTAGTGTGTCAACTCCCATCCCTCTCAGAACAAAAGAGAAACAATTCTCTACCCCCCCACCCCTCAGCCACCCCTGAATAGCAGCACTTGGCAGCAGTACCAAAGCTGGGCCTGAAGTTGAGGCCTGGGCCACTCAAAAAAGGCTACCTTACACCAATCTCAAGCCACACAAACTTTGGGGAACAGCACAATTGCCCCGTGGCTTAGCACTCCCTAGGATCTGCCGTGTACCACTAACTTTCATCTGAATGGTACATGATAGCTCTGTGGCCTACTTTGAGGCCACTCTGAGTGGCACGAGACCTTAGTTCTTGAAGTGGTTTTGGAGAACGCTCTCCCAATGCCTGCAGTTTCCAAAAAACCATGTGAAAGCACGCCCCGTTTTCGTGCAATTTCTGGAGGCTCTTGGAGGCTGCAGCAGGGCATACCTCGTGTACTCTCTGGAAATCAGGTGAAAATGAGGCATACTTTCGAGAACAGCTGCTGCCAGTTGTTGGTGAATGCTGGCATGTTACCCAAAATGCCACAGGTTTGCAGTGCATTGCCCATATGGCGTAGGAGTGGCGTAGGAGGCTAATGCCTCCTACTAAGGCAGCATTTAACATCCAGCTGCCTGCAATTACTGCGAGTTCAATTCTCACCAGGCTCAAGGTCGACTCAGCCTTCCATCCTTTATAAGGTGGGTAAAATGAGGACCCGGTTTGTGGGGGCAATAAGCTGACTTTGTACAAAATATACAAAAGTATGAAGGCTATTGCTTAACGCATTGTAAGCCGCCCTGAGTCTCCAGAGAAGGGTGGCATGCATAAATAAATAAATAAATAAATAAATAAATAAATAAATAAATAAATAAATAAATAAATAAATAAACAAACAAACAAACAAACAAACAAACAAACAAACAAACTTTTCCTAAGGATTTTTTCCCTCTATCCAGGGATGGGCTTCAGATCCTTTAGCAATGGGTTCGCTGCCCCGTTGCTGGGTGGGCGTGGCCATGGTGGGCGTGGCCTAGTCACCACCTGCATCACGATGGGGGGGGGCTTTTTGCCCTCCCCAGGCTCCAGAGGCTTTCCTCAAGCCTCTGGGAGGCTCTGGAGGCCGAAAACAGGCCTGTTTCCAGACTTCTGGAACCTCTGGTAGGCCCGTTTTTTGCCCTCCCAGACCCTTTGTGCGGCCCCTGCATTTACCTGGAATGATGAATGGGCTGCATGGAAACTTCTGGGAGGGGCGGGGCAGGATGGGCGTGGCGCGTCAGGGGAGGCATTTGGGGGTTTGCTGAACCCCGGTGATCCTTGGCTAGAGGATCGCCCGAACCCTGCCAAACCCCCAGGAGCCCACCCGTGCCTCTATCTCTGTCTCAGTTTTCTGACAGTAACTCAATATATATATATATATATATCAGGAGGGGGGAGTGTTACAACTAGAATACTTTTTTTAAAAAATAGGTTCATTACACCTATCTATGTATTTGTGCCTCTATTTTATTTGCTCATTCTTTGAGAAAATTAGCAGAAAGCCATACGGTTGTTTGTTTGTTTGCCACCAAATTCAAGCCATATAATCTTGGGTGGCTCTAGGTCAGGCGTCCTCAAACTTGGCAGCTTTAAGACTTGTGTACTTCAACTTCCAGAATTCTCCAGCCATAGCCATAGCTAGAATTCTGGGAGTTGAAGTCCACAAGTCTTAAAGCTGCCAAATCTGAGGACCTCTGCCCTAAGTCAAGGGAGAGAGAATTAGGGTCTTCATAAAGCCTCTTATTTTCAGGCTGTGTCCTTTGTTTATTCCTGTAAGAAACCCAGGTAAACAGATGCAGCTATTTAAACAAACAAACAAACATTCATTGGTGTTTTTACACAACAATGTAGTCTTGTACAAGCTTTGATTAGTTTCTGGTTCAAATGCATGGTGTGAACTCAGAAAATTGGTTAAGTGACTTTGGGTGACTTGGGTTACCCATACAAACTTACTGCATGCACCTGCCCCAAAGTGGCCATGAGTTCCAAGGATGATGGAGAATTTGAGCTTCCCACAAAGTTATTCCCAATGTAAAGCGATTTAGCAGCAGTTGCTATGCTCCCAAGCTACTTATGACACTCTGGAAGACTTTCCTAGAGCTATAATCACTTGGTCTTTGGAAACCGTCCCACTCTCAGTAAGAGAGCAAGAGTTTCGCCAAGCGCCACATTGCCCAGCCCTCTGCAGAGCCATTCCTTTTGCCCAATCAGGTTCTCCCTCTTGTGTTATCATTCCTGTGGGAAGAAGATCTGAGCTATTCCATCTTCCCCCAAAGGGTTCTGGCTCGGCTCCAGCTCATGCAACAAATAATTATAAAGTTCAGAAGGGAAAGATGAAATGCAATTAACTCAGGGAACCAGAGAGAGAGAGAGAACAGCCTTAGAAACAGTGACTCTTGCTGTGGAATAGATGAGCTGAGATGTGTTAAAAAAAACCAAACCAACAGAAGCCAGCACAATTGTTCTGCATCGCAGAGCCCCCCATCCTCAAGAGCCTTTTCGGCACAATCAACTTGTTGTGCTGTTTATATACTGTGTGGATGTGTTCCCCCAAAAGACAAGTCGATTGGAGTTAAGAGGATGCCAGCATTCCATTCATTTTTATTAAAAGACTCTTTAAAAGAAATTGAATGTGACAGAGTACCTGGTGGGCTTCAAAACAGTTACCTGGAGGCAGACTTAAGAAGCTTATGGGTGTCACACGCCATGCTTTGCTGGAAAGTGGATGCTACATTTTATATTTCTAGGGGTTTTTTTCCCGATGCGCCATTCTGGCAGGAGATATTGGGAGTTGCAATCCAGCACCTTTAGAAGGTGACTTTCCAAAATCCCCAATTAAGGTAGTCCTTGATTTACAACCATTTCATTTAGCAACCATTTGAAGTTACAATGGCACCGAAAAAAGTGATTTATCACTATTTTTAAGACTTACAGCTGTTGCAGCATCCCCATGGTCCCATGATCAAAATTCGGACGCTTGGCAACTGGCATGTATTTATGATGGCTGCAGTGTCCCGGAGTCATGCGATCACATTTGGGGAAGCCAAATTCACTTAACAACCATGTTACTTACTTAATGCCTGCAGCGATTCACTTAACCACCGTGGCAAGAAAGGCCACGAAACGGGACAAAACACACTGAACAACTGTCTTGCTTAGCAACAAAATTTTTGGCCTCAACTGTGATCGTAAGTCGAGGACTTACCTGTGTATCTGAACGTTTCAAAGGCTGAATTCTGAGTCCTTGCAAGTTGCAAATTGCATGCTTATCCCTTGAGCTACAGCCCAGCTCAGCTTTTTGGTTCTGTCTGTTCCCATCCCCTGTTCCAACGTTGAGAAACAGCGCAAAGTGGTGGAACCAAATTCCACTGCAAACCGAAACCGGCCACCTAGACTCCGTGAGCAATTTGCTTTTACATCAGACCTCAAGAATGATGCCTTTGGAGGTGAGAAACGTGTGTGGTGATTTCAAAGGCTGGCTGTGCCTCAGCCAGAAGTCTAAGGAATGCCAAGCCTGATTTGTACAGCCTTCTAGCGGCAAAGCTGCACTTGAATCGAGTCTTTCATCTTGCTCATTAAAGCAGACACATCCAGAGCGCAGGTCTGTTCTCATCCGAACGTTGCCTGGGAAGACAGAGAGTTGAGCAAAGGGCAAGGAACTTCACAGGTGACACAGAGGTACAAGGAGAACATCTCCCAAGACTTAAAAGGTCTTCTTCTTTTTTTCCCTGCTCTGCTTCCTAGCAAATTAAAGGGAAAAGTGGCTGCTTGTAGCAACTCTTTATTTAATTTCCTAAAAGCCAGTAATTAGCAACCCTGCACTTAAGCAACGTTAATGGCATTTCACCTGACTTTAAACTATTTTCCAGTTTTGGATCAAGTTGCAACCTGAAATATAGGAGATACTGTATATATCAGGGATGGCTAACCTTTTTGCCGTCGCGTGCCAAAAGCAGGGGGAGCCTGGGGGGTCGTGTGCATGCATGCCCATACCCATAATTCAATGCGCCCCTCTCCCCTGTGGATGTGTGCACGACCCCCCCCCCTGTGTTCCCCCCGCTTTTGGCACGTGATGGCCCGGTGGGCCCGGTAGGCCCATTTTTTGCTCTCCCCGGGCTTCAGAGGCTTTCTTGGAGCCTGGGGAGGGCGAAAACGGCCTTCCCCATCCCTCCCCGGAGGCCCTCCAGAGGCCAGAAATGGCCCATTTCCTGTCTTCAGGAAAGTGGGCCCAGAACGCCCGAAAATCAGCTGGCTAGCGCACACATGCGCGCTGGAGCTGAGCTACGGCAACACTTGCGTGCCCACAGATATGGCTCCGTGTGCCATCTGTGGCACAGTGTCATAGATTTGCCATCACAGGTATATATATTTTCCATGCGGTTGTAACTTTGACAGGTTGCTCAATGATTGGTTGTAAATTGAGGTCTACCTTTAATCCTATAACCTGGTGTATTTTTCTAGAAAATTTAAAAAGGATATTCCAAAACTGACAAGTAATTGACCGAAACATTTGATTGCATGGTTCTCCTTATACCCACTGCAAGAAAGACACTTAAGGCTTGACTATAATCACACTAGATCATTTATTGTTAATTTGTTTTATTGCAGATACTAGTTCACATGATATCTCGTGCTTGATGTATTTGTACTGCACTTAGCTATAAAAATGTGGTTCATAAAATTACTGCTGAATTTTTTTGTCTCAACAGGATGGGAGGGTATGAAGGGTATGCTTACCCATACTTGGAGTTCTAATTCATTATTTTTTTTAATAGCTCACTATTTTAGCCAGTTAAGCCAACTGCACATCTGGATCAGAGGACTCGTGTGGTGTTGGAAGCAAGCCACTCCGCTCCTAGGATAATATTGGACCCATCTGCTTCTACCAGCCTAATTTAACTTGGGGAGGTCACTAGGAAAACAAGGTTAAGCTCTTGGTTTATTTTGTTAATGTATGTACTGTGCACCCTCAAACAATAGGCTGGCCCATGCCCCACCTTGAGTTACTTTGAGAGAGGGACAGAGCAAGTAGTAGTGTCTGAGTGATGGGGTGGGGCAGTGGTGGGTTTCAAAATTTTTTACTACCAGTTTTGTGGGTGTGACTTGGTGGGCGTACCATGGCTTGGTGGGCGTGGCAGGAAAAGGATACTGTAAAATCTCCATTCCCACCCCACTCCAGGGGAAGGATACTATTAGGATATGATTTGAGCCTAACAAGTTGTCCAGGCAATATATGTGTTCTGTGACTTTAATATGAAAATGTATTATGTGACTTGCTGATTCATTGTAATGCTGAGTCATGCTGTAATTAGTTGTGCGAGTATTTAAGCAAGGTACTGTAATGTGTTCAGTTGATGATATGATAAGCTACCATAGTGTGTGGAGTGCTATCCATTGTGCTATCATCGTGGTTTGTGAACCAGAGTGAGTTTGTTATTCTAACCAACTACTGTTTGTGTGGTAAGAAGATTTTGTATCACTGGACTGATTTAACTGGCAAAGACTTGGATTGATTTAAAGACTATGAGATTGTTTTTTTCACTATAAAGTAAACTTTTGATAAACCAGTTTGCACATCTCTTATTCATTGCTCTCAGCAACGTTTCTCTGTGCTCTACACTCTGCTGGTTGGTAACACAACAACAATATCCTTAACAGATACTGTAAAATCTCCATTTCCTCCCAATTAGCTGGGACTTGGGAGGCAGAGAATAGATGGGGGTGGGGCCAGTCAGAATTTTTACTACCAGTTCTCCGAACTACTCAAAATTTCCGCTACCGGTTCTCCAGAACTGGTCAGAACCTGCTGAAACCCACCTCTGGGGTGGGCGGGTCAGAGAAAGTAGGATAGCAGATGCCACACCAATGGTGGTATTCAGCCGGTTTGGCGAAGTGGTAGTAGGGACCTGCGGGTGGGACTGCTCACCCGCCCCAGCCCTATGCCATTCTATTTAGTCACGTTTTCTAAGCCGTGCACATGCGTGCAAGCTGCGCGCGCGAGCAAAGTGCATGTGTGGAAGGCATGCGCGCACATTTTTGGTGTGTGGCGAACCGGTGGTAAAATTATGTGAAACCCACCTCTGTGCCACACCCACCTTCTTGCCTGTTTTGACTCCCACCTCTTAAGGCAGTGTTTCTCAACCTTGGAAGCTTGAAGATGGGTGGACTTCAACTCCCAGAATCCCCCAGCCAGCAGCGCTGGCTGGGGGATTCTGGGAGTTGAAGTCCACCCATCTTCAAGCTACCAAGGTTGAGAAACACTGTCTTAAGGCAAGATGCAAAAGTAACAAAACATTCAGAAACCAACCCACAAGCTCAGAGAAAGAACCTTCAACCTCATCCTACACCCGAGCTACAGATATTCACCACTATTGCAAAGACAAATTGTTTATATTGTTAGGAAAAGAAGGCATTTATTTTCAGAAGAAAAAGTCTGTAAACAACCGTAGAGTCTACATATTGTAGGAGTTCGCAACTGACCTCTTATATAGGTAGTCCTCAACTTACAACAGTTCCTTTAGTGACCATTCAATATTACAATGGCACTGAAAATGACCGGTGTTCCCCACTTACGACTGTTGCAGCATCCCCCATAGTCACGTGATCAAAATTCAGACACTTGGCAATTGACTCATATTTATGACCCTTGCTTTGTCCCAGGATCATGTGATCCCGTTTTGTGACCTTCTGACAAGCAAAATCAATGGGGAAACCAGATCCGCTTAATAACTATGTTACTAGCTTAGCAATTGAAATGATTCACTTAACAACAATGGCAAGAAAAGTCGTAAAATGGGACGAAAATCACCTAAAGAATGTTTCACTTAGCAACATAAATGTTGGGCTCAATAGTGGTCCTAAATTGAGGACTACATGTATTAACAACAGCGGTAATTCACTTAGCAACTGTGGCAAGAAAGCTCGTAAAATGGGGCAAAATCCACTTAACAAATGTCTCACTTAGCAACATAAATGTTGGGCTCAATTGTGTTCATAAATCACAAATACAGGATTACATCTACTTTATCTATCTATCTATCTATCTATCTATCTATCTATCTATCTATCTATCATTTATCTCTATAAATGCAGTTGATCTGTGTTACTCCCTGAATTGAATAAGCCGTGGTGGCGCAGTGGTTAGAGTGCAGTACTGCAGGCTACTTCTGCTCACTGCTGGCTTCCTGCAATTTGGCAGTTCAAATCTCACCAGGCTCAAGGTTGACTCAGCCTTCCATCCTTCCGAGGTGGGTAAAATGAGGACCCAAATTGTTGGGAGCAAAATGCTGACTCTGTAAGCCGCTTACAGAGGACTGTAAAGCACTGTAAAGCGGTATATAAGTCTAAGTGCTATTGCTAAGTGCTATTATACAGATTCAAATACAGGACTACCTGTATTTGTTTGTCCCTTCATGAGTAATTTTTCCTATGCATACTTCTGCAAATCTCAAAATACCACCAAGTACACTAATTCCCCCCATATTGCCTTTCTCAATGCTTCAGGCTATGTTTTGGTATCATTTCTGTCCACCCACAGACCACCTGAGTCAGCCATTAGGAGGTGTGATTAGATAAAGGGAGCGGTTCTTGCAGCTTGAAAGAAGACCAGATGGAGATAGTGGAACAACAAGGGAGTCCCTCACAATCAGAAGCCCTCAGGCGCAGCTGCCAGAGGCTGGACTGCACTCTTTATAGCCATGTGGGAATGCAGAAGGAGTTATTCCAAGCAGGAACTTCTGATTTATTTATAAGGCAGTGTATGAATTAACACACCGAGCAATAGGCACCAGAATAGGCACTCAGTTTATACATTTCCAGAGGAAAAAGAAAAAGGAAGGTATGCATTTTATTTGGTTCCTGAACTCAGCAATTCACTGAATGCTTAAAATAACCCCATGGGCAGTGTTCACAAAACACACAAACCCTCAAATTCCTAATCAAAGTTAGCATTAACCTTGCTGGCATGTTATGTATACTGTAGATGTACTTGCTAAGTCTTTACTTGATCCAGTTCTGGGAGTTTTATGGATTTAGCCAGAAAGTTGTTCCAAATTATATCACTGGATATGAACTGCAGGCCTGCTATTAAAAAAATATTTTTTTTAATCTCCTCATAATATCCAGGATACCTGCTCCTAACACTCAAAAACGTGTGGTATTTGAATGATTTCCATCAGAAAAAAAATGACACTTCAGAAAAGCAGCTCATAAACGCTAATAGATAAGGATTTTAAAAGTGCTACAGGGAGAAAAAACCCCTTCCATTCATTCATCAGCAAAAATTCTTAACACCAATGAGTAAGAGATTATTCTCTTGAGATCATCACTGCAGTAGTTAAATTTTCTCCCTCTTCTGTGCTACAATGCCAGTGAAAATCAGTCATCCCCAAATACATTAAAAACAAAAACAAAACTTGTCTGATGGGCAACCGTGCAATTAAAATTAACATCTCAATTGACCTCAAGGCTCAACCTCTCCTTAGCAGAAAAGGTCCCACAATCTGCAGCTGGGTGAATTTTAAAACAAGTTGGCCAACTTCACACACTTCTGCAACTAATAAACACACCACTACAGGACAGTATGTCCTCGACTTACAACATTTCATTCTGAAATGAATGAAAAAACTGACTTATGACCATTTTTCACACTTACGACCATTGCAGCATCCCCATGGCTATGTGATCAAAATTCAAATGCTTGGCAACTGACTCATATGTACGACCCTTGCAGTGTCACCTTTTGTGACCTTCCGACAAGCAAAGTCAATGAGAAAACCAGATTCACAAAACAACCATGTTAATAACTTACTACAGTGATTCACTTAACAACTGTGGCAAGAAAGGTCGTAAAATGGGGCAAAATTCACTTAACAAATGTTTCGCTTAGCAACCAAAAATCTGGGCTTAATTGTGGTCACAGGTCCAGGACTATCTAATTTCTAAATGTTCTGATGCAGCTCTTGTTGAAAAGTACTTTTAGAAGAAGCATATTTTTTTAACATCCTAGATATTGATATTTTACAGAGGTAGACAACTTCCTATCATTTCCCACCAATATGACCACAGGAGATGGCATCCAGCATTATCTCCAGAGCCTCAGGCCGAAGAAAGCAATTCTGAAGGGAAATGCATATGATTTGAACAGTTTTCTTCTTCTTCAGGAAACAGACGTGAACCTCTTTGAAAGCTCATCAGGATCATGTGAAGTGTTAATACCACTTTATAATGCCTTGGTAAGACCCCACTTGGAATACTGCATCCAGTTTTGTTCACCTCAATGTTAAAAAAGATGTTGAGACTCTAGAAAGAGTGCAGAGAAGAGCAACAAAGATGATTAGGGGACTGTAGGCTAAAACATATGAAGAACAGTTGCAGGAATTGGGTATGTCTAGTTTAATGAAAAGAAGGACTAGGAGAGACATGATAGCAGCGTTCCAATATCTCAGGGGTTGCCACAAAGAAGAGGGATTCAAACTATTCTCCAAAGCACCTGAGGGTAGGACAAGAAGCAATGAGTGGAAACTAATCAAGGAGAGAAGCAACCAAGAACTAAGGAGAAATTTCCTGATAGTTAGAACATTTAATCAGTGGAACAACTTGCCTCCAGAAATTGTAAATGCTCCAACACTGGAAGTTTTTAAGAAGAGATTGGATAACCATTTGTCTGAAGTGGTGTAGGGTTTCCTGCCTAGGCAGGGGTTAGGTCTCACTAGATCTCCAAGGTCCTTTCCAACTCTGTTATTCTGTTCTAAAGTAATCTTTCTATCCCGTGCCAGAAATAAATCCTCATGCAAAACAACTCCAGTAGGATAGCTGTGCTGATGTACAGTTGTAACAGATCATAACAAAATGCCTTGACATAGCATCTTAAACAATAAAGATGTACCAAACCATTGAGTGACACAGTTGCAAACCCTTTTCATTGGCTAGATGAAATATTATTCTCAACCGATCAAAACTTCAAGGCTTGTGGCTTAACAGAAATATACTGGACACCCAATAAGAGCTGGTGTTCTGGAATACTCCAGGCTTTTGAGGAAAATGACATTGTCCAATCAATCAACCAACTTCAGTAAAACTGTATTGTGAGATTTGGTAAGCTAGCTGCTGCAGGTACCAACTCTAGACATCATGTTTGGACAGGCATCCAAGAGGGTGTTTGACAGAACTGACCCAAGGAGTGCTAGAAAGAAAGTGCTGTTATTCAACCGCAGGAGCTGCTCAAAAACACTCTTATGGAGGACATCATTAGGTTAGAGCCTGGGATTTCAACATTCTTTGCCCAGTTCTCTCTCAACAAGGTTGGGCAGGAGAGCCACCTCTGTGGTCTCCATCTAGAACCTGGTGTTGATATGCGAGTTTTCATCAATAGCTGAAGGATCTATGAACATCTGCCCCTAGGGGTGAGCCAATGAATCACATGTGGCAGCTTCACAATAAGGTATAATGCAGGGATCTGCAACCTTAAACACTCAAAGAGCCATTTGGACCTATTTCTCACAGAAAAGAAAACACCGGAAGCCACAAAACTCTTCCCGTGCCTGACTATTTCTTGAGTGGCCACAAAACTAGCATATTTAGTTGAATTAAACGTTCTGTTTTCTTCTGAAACTTTTTTCTTTATTTATCTATGGTTGGCCTACCGGGGGTTGAAAAGCTCAATAAATTGCGTGCCAGCAGGTGTCACACATTGGCAGTTGTGACGAATATTTAGAGTGACAGGGAGCTGCAGCAGAGCGGTGAAAGAGCCACATGCGGCTCCAGAGCCGCAGGTTGCTGACCCCTGGAACTATTGGGTCTTTCGAAGCGGAAGGAATACTGTATAAGAGGGCTTTGTGTTCCAGCTGAGCTCCACTAAACCCCAAGATTCTTCTGATCTTTAAGGCATTCTTGGGTGGTTCCCCAAATCTGCCTCCTAGTTCTTTTGTTCTCATTCCCTGCTTGTACGAGATTCCTGATTTACTATTGATGGTTGTTTCCAGGCCAGGCTTGACGCAGTGAAAAAAAACCAACCCCCCCCAAAAAACAAAAAAACCCAGAACAACCAAGAAATGCATCTACCAGCTCCTAGGACCAAAGTTCTCAGATGAGGAATTTCCCGTCATAAACTCTTTCATGGGGTCACTGGACAACTTGAAGACTTGATTTCCTTACAGGAAACAAGAACTAAGGAGAAAATTCCTAAGGGCAAGAGCAATCATCCAATGGAATAGCTTGCCTTCAGAAGTTGTGGGTGCTCCATCATTGGAGGTTTTCAAAAAAAAAAGACTGGAGAACCATTTGTCTGAAATGGTATAGGGCAGTGATGGTTAACCTTTTTGCCGTCGCATGCCAAAAGTGGACGTTGCGTGTGGGGGGGAATCGCACGTGTGCGTGCCCAGACCCATAATTCAATGTGCCCCGCCCCAGACCCATTTTTCACCCTCCCCAGGCTCCAGAGGCTTTCTTGGAGCCTGGGGAGGACAAAAATGGACTTCCCCACACCACCTGGAGGCCCTCTGGAGGCCGGAAATGGCCCATTTCTCGACTTCCGGTAGGACCGGAAAGCCCAAAAATCAGCCGGCCAGCGCACGCATGCACTCTGGAGCTGAGCTAGGGCAACGCTCGCGTGCCCACAGATATGGCTCCGCGTGCCACCTATGGCACGCGTGTCATAGGTTCGCCAAGCCGGGTATAGGGTCTCCTGCTTGAGCACGTGGTTGGACTAGAACAGGGATGTCAAACTTAAGGCCTGGGGGCCAGATCCGGTCTGTGAGATGCTTAGATCTGACCCATGGAAACGGCAAAGAACCGGCCCATGGTGCCTCTGCCAGTGAAAACGGCAGACCCTCCCAGACACGACCCTCCCAGACTCTGTTTTCACTAACAGAGGGTTGCAGGAGGCTGTCGCGGTTGAAAATGGAGTTTGGGAGTCTGTTTTTGCTGGCAGAGCGCTCAGGCCACCTCAGGCGCACCCCCCTGACAAGAGTGAGCTGGCCATGCCCAACCCAGCCCCCTGAGGTCAAACACAACCCTGATGCAGCCCTCAATGAAATTGAGTTTGACACCCCTGGAGTTTAGAAGTCCTCCAAGGTCTCCTCCAATTCTATGTTCTATGACTCAAGCATTCTAAAATCAAGGATCTTGGTACTGCAATTTGGAACAGCCATACTCAACTGACACTTGAAAGAAGAATCCCATTAAATGAAGGAGGATACCTCTGGGCATCCTTTTAAATAAGACCAGAGTTTTATTTATTGGTTCCTTAATTGCCAGGCCCTGTGCACCCATTCAGTATTGTTTGATGTTGTAGGCACCAACATAAAAATGTGTTGTATTTCCCCAAGTAGCTAATTGCCTATTTGCCATGTAACATCTATCTTGGTTGTAGTATCCCTGCTTCTGTTTAGCAATGTTTTTATATTTATTATGTTTGTTTTTTTAAAATATTGTATGAGTTTTTAATTGTACAGCACTGCTTGAATGGACAGTTAAAAGGAAAGATGCAATCCACAAACAACACACACAACATTGTGTCAGATGCTTCACAACACTTGAAAATGAGAGGGCTTCGAAGAACTCACAATTTGCTACGAGAGAGGCTGAGGGAAGAGTAGAAAGCAGACAGAGGAAACGACAGCAAAAACATAAACAGTGAGGAAGGAAGGCAAGGCTGTCGTAAAAACATCAATTTTGCACATCCAGCCCCCAACACACCTCCCATCTGATCCTCAGTTTGGTAATTTATCAAAGACACCAACCAGAGTTGTTGGAAGGAAGCAAGGCGCCAGCTCTGGCGCAAGGGCAGCCAGTTGGAAGGACGGCCAAATTACAGCATTGTGGGAACTGCCGTTCCACCGACAAACCTGTAATCTACAAAGAATTCAAACTACCAGGGAGAAAACAAATTAAGACCACACTGTGAAAAAAGAAATACAGACAGGAGAGGGAATGAGACAGGCCTCTGCTTAAGCAGAGTGGCCGATGTAGCAGAGAGAGAGTTTTGTTTGTTAACGAGATGTTCAAATTTCCATGAAATTGGGCGGGTAGAAACCAGTGTTCCCCATAATTAGTTCTTGCTTCTCAAACAGCACAAAATTAGCCCCACATGCAGTGTAGGGCAGTGTTTCCCAACCTCAGTCCGGTGTGGACTTCAACTCCCAGAATTCCCCATATGCATATGCTGGCTAGGGAATTCTAGGAATTGAAGTCCCCCACTCTTCAAGTGGCGGAGACTGAGAAACACTGGGGCAGAGGCAGAAAACATGAAAGCTTTTGGAACATTTTTCTCACACCAATATTTTTTTTTCCTTTTCACAGCAGACTCCATACTGTTAACAGAATCCCTGTTAACAAAGAGACCTGCAAAATCTCCTAGAAATTTTAATTTGAAACAGGCATGTGCAGGATGCTTTATCATGTGGTTAATTTTATTTTTGGTATTAGTGAGGCAATCAGCTCTTAGAAAGAATGAAAATGAAAGGAGCAACTTTGTCATCTCAACAGCTGATTCAGACACGGTATGTGCCTGTGTGTGTGTTTTTGTGCCCTGGTATTCTGAGTTCTCCTGAGGCTGGCCTTCTAGCCTTGAGGTCTAGAAACTTGCTTTTTCTACTTTCCCATAAAACATGTAGAATAGAATAGAATAGAATAGAATAGAATAGAATAGAATAGAATAGAATAGAATTCTTTATTGGCCAAGTGTGATTGGGCACACAAGGAATTTGTCTTAGGTGTATATTCTCTCAGTGTACATAAGGAGAATAAAATACATTCTTCAAGAATAAAAAGATATAACACTTAGTGATAGTCAAAGTTACTAATAAGCTATCAAATCGTACTAGGAAACAAAAACAATATAAATTGAAAGATAGAAGCAACATGGTTATAGTAATAAATGGGAAGAGATAGATACTAGTAAGGAAGAGAATAATAGTAATACAGTCTTAGTGAATTATTTGACAGTGTTGTGGGAATTAGTTGTTAAGCAGAGTGATGGCATTCGGGGAAAAAATTGTGCGTGTATCTAGTTGTTTTGGTGTGCACTGCCCTATACCGTCTTTTTGAGGGTAGAAGTTGAAACAGTTTATGTCCAGGATGTGAGGGGTCTGTAGATATTTTCACAGCCCTCTTTTTGACTGGTGCTGTATACAGATCCTCAATGGAAGGCAGGTTGGTAGCAGTTGTTTTTTCTGCAGTTCTAATTATCCTCTGAAGTCTGTGTCTGTCTTGTTGGGTTGCAGAGCCAAACCAGACAGTTATGGAGGTGCAAATTACAGACTCAATAATTCCTCTGTAGAACTGAATCAGCAGCTCCTTGGGCAGTTTGAGCTTTCTGAGTTTGCGCAGAAAGAACATTCTTTGTTGGATGATGGTTTTGATGTTAGGTGTCCATTTTAAGTCTTGAGATATGATAGAACCTAGAAACTGTCCGCCGACCATTCTTTTTACACTGCATACTGAGAAGTGTGTGATGCGCACAGCCCTGCCTAGGGGAGATTAAACAATCTGTAGAATTTCCCTGAGTTGCAAGCACGCTGCAAACAAAACAATTTACTATTCCTCCTACTTATTTCAGGATTCTGAAACACGGTTTCATAAAAGGGAAGTGAATTTATGCAACAGAAAACTTTTTTTTTCCTACTGGGGCTTAAAGGCTATTTTAAGTATGAATGATTTGGTAGCTACTGTCTTACAAAACTACACAGCTAGGGAACTATCAGGCCAAGCAATAATTTTGTGGCAAACTCATACGCTTAATTGTCAACAGACCAAAATCTCAAGCAACAGGCCACAGCTAAATTATAGGGGCTCAAACACTGCACCAGGTAGTTAGAATTGGTAATTTGCAATACAAAAACAGAGTCACGCTCTACAGATAGAGAAAATGCAGAGAGAATATATTTGAGAAACTCTGGGAAATGGAGAAGTGCCAGACAAATAAAAGGCCAGATTTTGTTCCTGTCTGTAACTCGCTTGATCAGTTGATGAACTGAGCTGCAACTCATGGAAAGCTTATGTTTAATATAATTTATTACTTAGGAAAGGTGCTAGTAGTCTGATTTTTTTTTTGTCCCCGTCTTCAGAAAGGACGGTAGATTCAGATAAGCTACTCCCACAAAGTTCTGCAGGAAGATACCAATGTCAATCATAAAAGTATTGATCTGTAATCACCATGAAAACAGTGCTATAATTGAATTTTATTTATTTATATATTTTTATCCCGTCCTTATTACCGTGTTTCCCCAAAAATAAGACCCTGTCTTATTTTTTTTTTGAACCTCTGAAATAAGCGCTTTGCCTTATTGCCATGCGCTCAAAAGCCCGATTGGGCTTATTATCAGGGGATGTCTTATTTTGGGGGACACGGGGAATTATAAATAACTCAAGGCAGCAAACATACAATTACGGTAGTCCTTGACTTACAACAATTTGTTTAACGACCATTCAAAGTTACAACGACGCTGAAAAAAAGTGTCTTGTGACTGTTTTTCACATTTACAACCATTGCACTATCCCCCATGGTCATATGGTCAAAATTTGGATGTTTGGCAACTAGTTCATATTTATGATAGTGGCAGTGTCCTGGGGTCATGTGATCTCACCTTTGTGACCTTCTAACGAGCAAAGTTAATGGGGAAGCCAGATTCATTTAATAACCCTGTTACTAATTTAACAACTGCAGTGATTCAGTTACCAACTATGGCCAGAAAGGTCATAAAATGGAGCAAAACTCACTTAACAATTGTCTTATTTATTTATTTATTTATTCATTCATTCATTCATTCATTCATTCATTCATTCATTCATTCATTCATTCATTTATTTATTTATTTATTTTATTTATTTATTTATTTATTTATTGGTTCAATTTATATGCCGCCCTTCTCCGGAGACTCAGGGCGGCTTACACTGCGTTAAGCAATAGCCTTCATACTTTGGTATATACCTGCTTAGTAGGGCTTTCGCCCCCCAAAACACCCAAGCGGTGTTCTTTTTTATACAAAGTCAGCTTATTGCCCCCACAATCCAGGTCCTCATTTTACCTACCTCGGAAGGATGGAAGGCTGAGTCAACCTTGAGCCTGGTGAGATTTGAATTTGCAGTAATTGCAGGCAGCTGGCAGCTAAGCTTGGTTTTAAAATTTTGATACGGATTTTATATTGACAAATTTTAAATTACGGGCCAAATTTATTTAATTATTTTAAATCTATTTTTAACTGTAATGTTATGTATAAATGTTTTTATTTTGGCTGTTCACCGCCCTGAGTCCGAAAGGAGAAGGGCGGTATAGAAGTTTGAATAATAAATAAATAAATAAATAAGTGCTACTTAACAGCACTTACCACCAAGGCTCTTACTTAGCAATAGAAAATTTCGGGCTCAATTGGGGTTGTATTTTAAGGACTACCTGTACTTAATATTCCTTCCTTCTCCTATTTTCTCCACAGCAACAATCCTGTGAGGTGGGTTCGGCTGGAAGAGAGTGACTGTCCTAAAGTCACCCAGCCAGCTTTCATGCCAAAGGTGGGACTAGAACTCACAGTTTCCTGGTTTCTAGCCTAGTACATTAACTACTAGATCAAACTGGCTCTCATTCTCTCATTATCTAAGTATTAAATGACTTCACATTTATTTATTTATTTATTTATTTATTTATTTATTTATTTATTTATTTATTTATTTATTTATTTATAAATTTGATTTATATGCCGCCCTTCTCCGGAGACTCAGGGCGGCTTACAATGCGTTAAGCAATAGCCTTCATACTTTTGTATATTTATACAAAGTCAGCTTATTGCCCCCACAACTGGGTCCTCAATTTACCTACCTTAGAAAGGATGGAAGGCTGAGTCAACCTTGAGCCTTGGAGAGATTCGAACCAGCAGAAATTGCAGGCAGCTGTGTTAATAACAGGGTGCGTATACCACTGTACTATCAAGGCTCTTATCAAGAACAAGGTTTGGCAGACTAACTTTATCCCATTTTTCAATCAGGTAATCTCTTTAGCAAGTTCCAGTTTTATGTTGAAGTTAAGGATGCCATTGTCCCCTCCTTCTTTAGACCTGATGTCAGCTGGGTGACGCTGGACCAGGCATTCTCTCTTAACCCTAGAAATAAGAAGGGAAGGGCAAACAACTTCCGAAATCCTGCCAAAAAATCTGCAGGGATAAGAGACAAAGAGTGATTTGGCCTACACACCTTGCCTCCTCTACAATCCCTCTTTAGCAGATTGTGAAAGTTAACTCCAGAAAAGCATTTTATAAGGTCCTCTACGGCGTTCTGCCTATCAGCCTTAAATATGGGCTGAATAACATGCCAATTAAATGCAGGCATAGCTAGCTAAAAATGGCATTCAAAGTTGAGTACTTGAGTCTTAAGTGGATACAAAAACCCTCAGCCTTTAGCCTCTATATTCTGTGGGTTTTTTTATTAATTACTGAAACAAACGAGATAGAGGAAATGCTGTAGCTAACATAAAACTGAACTAGGATAGCGAATACTTACAAGATAAAAAGAAGATTCCAAATGACCTTGAAAGGTTAGATAAAAGGGATAATGCTTAAATTTAATGGAGAAAAATGCAAAGTTTACCTCTTAGGGAAGAGAAGTGCAAGGCCAGGTGGAGGATTCTTGGCCTGGTAATAGTACATGCGCAAAAGAGATTGGAATAGTAGCTGTTTACAAACTGGATATGAATCAACAACACATGTTGCAAAAAAAAAAAAAAAAAAGCCAGTGAAATTATAAACTGCATCAATTGAACAACTGTTTCTAAATTAATCGAAGTGAGAAGTCTATTAGATTTCCATTTTATTATGTGTGAATCAGGTGTGGGTTCTACTTGCCTTTATTACCGGTTCGCAACGGGATCGCGCATGCGCAGATCGCCGATGACGACATCCGAGGCGGTGAGCGGAGCCTCCTGTTGGTTTTACTACCGGTTCTTGTGAACCGGTCCGAACCGGGGGCAACCCACCACTGATGTGAATCACATAATAAGTCTTGAGAAACATACCAGCTCCAGGCTTCACTCTTGAAGGTGGTTACAGTCAAAGTGGTTCAAGAGAAAGGTGGTCTTTGAAGTGAGGCATTGACAGAAGGAATTGGGAATAATTAACTTTGAGAAGAGGTGATTAAGGGATGACAGGATGGTACTCTCCAGTTATCAGAAGGGATGTCATACAGAAAGAAGTCCTGTTCTTCAGGACCTGAAATAACGGATTTAAGTTACAGGGAAGCAATGAATTCAAGAAAAAAGGTCTTCCTAAAAACAACTGAAAAGGGGAACCAATAAATTTAAATAAGATTTGGGATGACTGGAGGGGAGTTCATTAAAAAAAAAACCCCGGAGAAGATGGCACAGGGGTTTAGATCCTTTTTAATTTTTTAAAAAGGCTTTTAAGAGGCATCTCTTTGCCCTTATTTACACATCCTAATCAGCGGTGGGTTTCACATTTGTTGCTACCGCTTTGCCGCGCACACGCATGCTCACTTCGCATGCGCATGCACCTTCCGCGCATGTGCCCGACCTTCCGTGCATGCGCTTTGCTTATGCACGCATTTTCCGCGCATGCACCCGGCTTCAAAACCGTGCCTAAATAGGACGGCATAGAGCCGGGAGGGGGGGACGTGCCCATCCACAATCTTTGCTACCAGTTCACCTGAACCGGTACGAACCGGCTGAATACCACCTCTCATCCCAATGGGAAATTTGAGCTGGTTTAAGAAGAAAAAATTAATTTCTATCATTCTTTAAAGAAATCCCCAGATCAAGGGAATTCATTGGAATTGGTAAGAAAAGATCTAGATCAGGGGTCTAGATCAGGACAGGAGTCTCCAAACATGGCAACTTTAAGACTGGTGAACTTCAACTCCCAGAATCCTTTAGCCAGCCATGATGTGGAATTCTGGGAGTTGAAGTCCACCAGTCTTAAAGTTGCCACATTTCGAGACCCTTGGTCAAGATTAAAGCCCTAACCTGTTTTTATGCATGTCGCATCACACGTATAGAGGCAGAGACTAAATCACGTAGTCACAGACACCATCTTGACTTTTGAGTCAAGGGTGTCCCAGCCCAGAACAAATGAAAAGTTATGCTTCAACCTGATTGGGGTACTTCAGGGACTACCTCCAGAAACAGATACAGTTGACTGTTTGATTGGTCAGAACATCCATCCTATCCAAACTGTGCAGAATAGCATTTGAATAACATGCATTGAAGATGGCTTCCAGCATGTATCTCCTGTCTCTTCAAATTTCAGTCAGGAGGGATTAATTGAGGTTCCTTTCCCAAGGGCCTCTCAAAAGCCTGAAGCTAGCCTCCCCCACCCCACCCCACCAACAAATAATACCACAGCTAGTCACAGCATGCACCTCTCCCTTCGGCTCCCCTTAAACCTCACAACGCTGCAGTTGAATCTAAAGCTCTGCCTTCTAAATTACATACGTTAATACACTTTGGATGCCATCAGAGCGAATGCCAGTAATTATCATACGCTTTTACTACCGCAGCTCCTTTCGCATCCGCCTGCCTCCTTCCCCCTTTTCAAAAATAGACGCATCTTGCAGAAGCGAAAGGCAAACCAATCCTGTTGCTGCTTTTTCCAGACCTTCCAAATAAATTCAGAAGAAGCTTACTGATACACCAGGTCATTCTGCATTGTTCCTGCTTACTCCACGCTACAAAAGGAACATCAGGAAAATATCATATTAGAGCGACCCCTCCCCCTTCACATTTATTTTATTTTTATTTATTTAGGGAATAACAGAGTTTAACAGTAGCAGAGTTGGAAGGGACCTTGGAGGTCATCTAGTCCAACCCCCTGCTCACGCAGGAGACCTGTACTAGGGATTCGAACCACCGAAATGCCGACCTTTCTGATCGACAAGCTCAGTGTCTTAGCCACTGAGCCACCTGGTCAGGCTTGGGAGGTCTTCCAGTCCAACCCCTGCTCAAGTAGGAAGCTGTACACCATCTGATGCATCTGTAATGCATCAGATCAAAAGTCGGAAGGAAGGGGATTGCAGCAAGTTCTCCACTAACAACCACAAGGTGGTTGGTAAGTGAACTGCACCCAATTCTTTGACATTTCTTGCCATGGTATTAAGTGGATCACTGCAGTTGTTAAGTAAATCACGTGGTTGTTAAGCAAGTCCTGCTTCCCCCCATTAACTTTGCTAATTGGAAGCTGGCTGGGAAGGTCGCAAATGGCGATCACAGGAAGCTGGGAAGCTGCAACCATTATAAATACATGTTGTTGCCAAGAGCCAAGCATAACTGTGGGGATGCTACAGTGGTTGTAAGGGCAAGGACCAGTCATAAGTTACTTTTTTCAGTGCTATTTTAACTTCAAGTGGTTGTTAAATGAATGGTTGTAAATTGAGGACTATCTACCCGTGTTTCCCCAAAAGTAAGACCCAGTCTTATTTTCCCATACATGGGAAAAAAATAAGACATCCTTGAAAATAAGCCCTAGTGCTTATTTTGGGGTCCAAAGGAAAATAAGACTGGTCTGAAAATAAGCACTAGGGCATATTTTGGGGGGATGTCTTATTTTTTCATGTACGGGAGGCTCACTTCTTCTGCTTGCTTGCAGTGGGGCAGGAGCAGCAGTGGGTTCTACTTACCTTTACTACCGGTTTGCAACGGGGCCTCTACTGGTGGTGGCACCATAAGCAACCAGACAGAATGGGTGGGTGGCTGGCTGCGCAGGTGCTTAAGTATCTTAAGCACCTTTACTTTGAGAGTAGGGCTTATATTAGGTGTATGGGTAAAAACATGCTAGGTCTTATTTTTGTGATAGGTCTTATTTTTGGGGAAACGGGGTAATATAAAAATTCTCCATCTCACCCCAGCTAAGACAGGGAACAATGGGGTGGTTTCATTCATGTTTTTGTTGTATTTTACAGCAAACATCCTGCACAATAATTGAAGACAAAATATATGGATCTTCTTCTCTTCCATCCAATCAGCTTCTAGCCACATGTTAGAGATCTCCACAAATAGAGATAGGAAAGGGAAGCCAAATGCAGCCTATTATGAATCTTGTCCCTGAGCATCCTAGTTTCTGATTATTGATACTGTATTATTTATTCTCTGCATATTAAAATGCAGAGACATCACTTTGCCAACAAACTTCAGTATAGTCAAAGCTATGGTTTTCCCAGTGGTAATGAATGAAACTGGTAATGAAACTGGGCCTGGTGGCTCAGCAGACTGATAGCATTGTGATTAACACCAGCTGTCTGCAATTACTGTAAGTTCAAATCTCACCAGGCTCAAGGTTGACTCAGCCTTCCATCCTTTCTAAGGTAGGTAAATTGAGGACCCAGTTTGTGGGGGCAATAAGCTGACTTTGTATAAATATACAAAAGTATGAAGGCATTGCTTAACGCATTGTAAGCCACCCTGAGTCTCCGGAGAAGGGCGGCATATAAATCAAATTAAAAAAAAAAAAAGAATGGTTGTGAGATTTGGACCATAAGGAAGGCTGAGAGGCAAAGAATTTATGCTTTTGAATTATGGTGTTGGAGAAGACTCTTGAGTGTCCCTTGGACTGCAAGATGATCAAATCAGTCAGTCCTAAAGGAAATCAAACCCTGAATGTTCTTTGGAAGGACAGACACTGAAGCTGAAGCTCAAATACTTTGGCTACCAAATGAGAAGAGAGGACTCAATGGAAAAGACTCTGATGTTGGGTAAGATTGAAGGCAAATGAAGAAGGCGATGACAGAGGATGGGATGGTTATAGAGTGTCATTGACACAATGAACATGAATTTGAGCAAACACAAGGAGACAGTAGAAGACAAGTGGCTTGGTGTGCTTTGGTCCATGGGGTAGTGATGAATCAAACATGACTTAAAAACTGAACAAAATTATTTATTCTGCCCTTTTATGTGGCCCACCCAAGTGCTGGATAGGGGAAACTTCGTACAAGCTAGGAAAATAACATAGCTAGAATGTACTCTTCCTCCTTTGAGGAAACAGTTGGAGGCCACCTACCTGCTACTAGCAGAGTTAGAAGTTAAATTGGATGTGGTCAGAGCCCACACAACCATACTAGGCATTCTCATTCACTCTTAATGGTTTCCTCCCTTCTGCCTACTTTTTCCTAAATGCACACACAATGCCAAACCAGAAGGAGGCAAACTTTTTAAGGTGGGATTACAGCTGGAATATTGAGAGCATGTGATTGGTATGCTTACAAAATGATTGTGAGGAAGGCACAGCAAGCCATAAGAAGGCGAATTAGTATGTACACCTTCCCCCTTCACACACACACACACACACACACACACACAATGCCATAAGGACATTGTGGAGCCCAAAGACATTTCTGCAAAAAAAAAAGAAAACATGATGTTACAGAGCAGTGTTTTTCAATCTTGGCAAAACTTTTAAGATATGTGGACTTCAACTCCCAGAATTTCCCAGCCAACACTGCTGGCTGGAGAATTCTGGCAGTTGAAGTCCACACATCTTAATGTTTTGCCAAGATTGAAAAACACTGCTATAGAGGCTAGGACCCCACTTACCAATTTTCTAAATATTTCATTTTATTTAAAAGATTTTGATCAATTAGATATGGAAGGAGTATGTTAGACAGACACGGCAGCATCTGAAGATTGTTAGATGATTGTTTCATTTTGCCTTAGTAGATTATATGAACCCAAGACTTGGGGATTCCTAAATCAAGGTTTATGACTGAGCACATTGGGTGAACCCAGCCAGTGGTGGTGTATGCAGTAAACCACCATTTTGCATAATGTACAAATCTAACCTCTCTCCTTTTCTTGCAGGCTTTATCTACGATTGTAAAACTGCACCGCTTTGTAGGTAAACCAGATAAAAATTTTAAGAATGCAGCACTGAGTTTGACCCTAAGATTAAGGAGATTTTGTTTTTGGTTTTTTTTAAAAAAAAAAATCTAGAGGAAATAAAATAGCATTTACAAAACGACAGCTTTGCCAGCAAATCTGCTTCTTTAGTCACATCATAAAACCATCATGATGATGAAGTCAATATTACATCTTCAAGATGTCAACACCAGCAGATGTTTATGAGAGAGATCACTGAAGAAAGGTAATCAGCAGTTTCGGCAGCTGAGAACAACCTTAAAGACCTGGGGCAACCTTTAAAATTCATGCCATTGCGACAGCTTTTCATTTCTTCCTTCTTTTTTTTTTTCCTGCAGTGTTAAGACTAGAAATCTAGAACTGTTGCTGGGCTGGAGTTTTCGTTTCTAGGAGCAAAAATGAGTGGTTTCAAAGGAAGGTGGCAGGAAGAGAATAGCAGAGGAGTAGATGAATGAAGTTAATAGGGCATTGCATGCCAAAACAATTAGACACAAAGATAGTTTTTTTTCCCTCTGTGCCATTACTCTGTTGAACACTTAATTCCCACAGCATTGTTTTAGGAATACAAAGATATTTACCCATGTAGTAGGCTGTATTGATATTATCCTTCTCATCTTCTCATCTTTCCTAATACCTTCTCCTATTAGTATCTATCCTTTATCATTTGTTGCAGGGGTGAAATGCTCCCGGTTCGGACCGGATCACCCGATCTGGTAGCGATGGCGGCGGGTGGTTCGGAGAACCGGTAGCAAAAATCCCTGCGCCCCCCCCCCATGTCCAGCTGAGCTGCGCGATCATCAGAGGCTGTTTTTTTTACTTTTAAAAGCATTTTTTTTACAACCTCTTCAGTCGAAAAAATGCTTTTAAAAGGGAAAAAAAAGCCTCTAATGATCGCGCGGCTCAGCTGGGATTGTCAGAGGCTTTTCAAAGCATTTTTTTCTGCAACCCCTTCGGCCGAAGAGGTTGTAGGAAAAAAAATGCCTATAAAAGCCTTTGGCGATCCCAGCTGATTTGCCTGATCGTCAGAAGCTTCTAAAAGCATTTTTTCTGCAGCCTCTTAAGGTTGTAGAAAAAATGCTTTTAAAAGTTAAAAATAAAGTTGGCCACGCCCACCCAGTCACATTACCCCCCCCACAGCAAGCCACGCCCACAGAACTGGTAGTAACAAATTTTAGATTTCACACCTGATTTGTTGTACCTTATGATTAATGATTGTAACTATGACTTATGATCTATGACCTATCGCTTTGTTGTTTGTATGTACACTGAGAGCTGACATACCGGAGACAAATTCCTTTTGTGTCCCATCACACTTGGCCAATAAAGAATTCTGTTCTCTTTTATTCTAAAATTACTAGACAACTCATGCCCTGTTGGGACATTGATTCAGAGATATTTCCTTACCTAAACAGAGAAACAGAATGACCATTGTAAAAAAAAAAAAAAGAGTGGGAGCAGGAATGACTTCCAACTCCCTCTGGCTTCCCCATTGGTGGGAATAAGGCAGGGAGCATCAGAAATTTTCCTCCCTTCTCTGTCCCTTTTCCAGCAGGTAGGTAAGTGGCTGCTGCTGGGTAGAGGAGGGAACAGGATGAAATCCAGCAGGTTCTGACAGGTTCTGGAGAACCGGTAGCAGAAATTTTGAGCAGTTCAGAGAACCGGCAAATACCACCTCTGGCTGGCCCCAGGAATGGGGAGAGAATGGGGATTTTGCAGTATCCTTCCCCTGGAATCGGATGGGAATGGAGGTTTTGCAGTATCCTTCCCCTGGAGTGAGGTAGGAATGGAGATTTTGCAGTATCCTTCCCCTGCCACGCCCACCAAGCCACACCATGCCCACCAAGCCACGCCCATAGAACCAGTAGTAAAAAAATTTGGATTTCACCACTGGGAGGGAATAAGGGATTGCAAGACTGGCTGGGAAACTGTCACAGAATGTTGAAAATAAAGATCATGTGACTGCAGCAGCAACCAGTAACACTGAAGCACCCACAACTTCCCCAAATTTTATTCACTCAGCGGCCATGGGTCCCAGATTTTGGATGTAAATTAAAGTGACCCATTTAAGGCACTTTTATTCAAAAAAAAATGTTGCCCTATGATGCACCATTTTACTCAGTTAAAAGTTATGACAAGAGTTTTTGTAGTATACATATGCATGGTGCTCTGCCTTTCTGTCTTAAGAATTAGATTCCGGGGTTTCAGGTTGTGACTTCCTCAAAAGATATGCAAAAGTCAGGATGTGTCCCCCAGGCTCTTCAAAACTCATTGCCAATTAGCATTTTAACATGACAGAATAATTAAATATATGACTAGAGTCTAATAGCATTCATTAGATTTCATTTTAATTAGGGTGTAAATGAGCTCAATTTAAAATTAGATCTACCTGGTTCCACCTACTGTTTTTGAGAGTTCAGCCCTCTGCATCCCATTTAAAGGGATTTAAAGGCCTCCCCCCCCCCCGACAGACTCATATGCCAGTTCCTGGGAATCATCTAATGAAACCAGGAAATAATTCCAAGAGTTTTAGAAGAAAGCCGGGGAAGTTTCAGCAGGCAGGATGTTCATTCACATGTACTCCCACTGTCTAGAGAAAGTCAAGGGTGTGTGCTCTACAGCTTACGAGAGAAAGATCTGAATTTATTTGTACCAAGCACTTTTTACAGGTAATGCAAAGGAGACAGGATCAGATAACTCGGAAGATAAATAGGTGCAAAGCCACATTTTATTCATACTGCAGAAGTTATGCATGTTAAGCACTCCATCAGAGAAGATTAAATGATCTCTCAGAGTTATTACCTAACATTTTGTTTATTGGAAAATTCTTGGCAATCCATCACTAGAAAACCTGAAAAGCATACTGGCATGCAAAGATTCCACACAAATTGACATGTTGGCCTATCATTAGTTATAAAAATGGAATTGTAGCAAACCTTGGTTCATTTCCTTGTCAGGTTATTGAGAACTTCAGTGTTCCAGATACAATTAACTTCAATTCCCATCATTGAATATTTTAGGTTGGGGATGATGGGAGTTATGGTCCTAGGCTTCTGGAAGGCATCGAGTTACAGATGCTTCATTTAATCTTTTCCTTCCATGCTGTTTTTTTTACAATAAGCAAACAATGGCTATTTCTTAGCCATACTGCTGTGGGTATACAGTACGTAAATACAGTGTCTACTTATTTATTTTCTTCAACAAAGACAGTGCGGTGTAGTGATCAGAACAAATCCACATTTTCCCCAGTGGATTCTTTTAAATAAAAACACACTTTGCCTCCAGCACCCTATTTATTTGCCAGAAAAAAGTAAGTTACTTGGGTCTTTTGGACAGAAAAAGAAGAAAGGAAGGAAGGAAGGAAGGAAGGAAGGAAGGAAGGAAGGAAGGAAGGAAGGAAACTCTGAGTCTCATAAAATCTCTATTTCTCAATATAACCTATTTCATTTGTCTGAAGTGATGTAGGGTTTCCTGCCTAAGCAGGGGGTTGGACTAGAAAACCTCCAAGGTCCCTTCCAACTCTGTTATTCTATTCTATTCAGAGGGAGGGAGGGAGGGAGGGAGGGAGGGAGGGAAGGAAGGAAGGAAGGAAGGAAGGAAGGAAGGAAGGAAGGAAGGAAGGAAGGAAGGAAGGAAACGTAACTCCGAGTCTCATAAAATCTCTATTTCTCAATATAACCTATTTTACAAGCCCATTGCAAGAATAAAACAAGAGTGGTGGGAGAACCAGATATGCCACATAAAACTCCAGAAAAGAGGCAGCTAATATTAACAACCAATCGAATACGTTTGTTATCGTATTGCCTGCAGATGAAAACCTTGTGCTTTTAATCAAGAATATAAATCACTGGGAAACTATTAAGCCTTTCCTTTTCCCTGCCAACCAATCGGGTCAAATCTGGACCCCGGTTTTATAGCTGTATTCAAGTGAAAACAACAACAAATGTTCACAAACAAGAGAGGGTTAATCTTTGCAACCCCCTGCTCACACAGGAGACCTGTACTAGGGATTCAAACCGCCAAACTGCCGACCTTTCTGATCGACAAGCTCAGTGTCTTAGCCACTGACTGAGCCAAGATGCTGAAGAGATCTGTGTTGCTGAGTCCCAAAGCACAAGCAGTTACTGCTTATGCCGATCAACCAAACATCTTCCCATCCTGAAAAGAAGCTCATTTTTAAGGCAATCTGAAGAACCAACAAGAAAACAAGAATAATAGTTATCCTTTCCCACTTCTCCATTGCATCTATGCAGTCAAAAACATTAAAAGCAATACAAAATAAATAAATAAATGTCAAGGCCTCACATTGCTGCATTTTGGTACCAGATAAATAAATCAAGAATTATTACAGGGTTGAGGGAATACAGCTTTGCCCAGTTATTTGCTACAAAGCTTGCCTCAATCGAAGAGGGAAACTCAGCCTAAGAAACAGTATTGCCCCCAAAAATAGACTGATTTAGCAAAACTCTCTGCATGAATTTACAGCAGAGACAGGGATCCATCCCCAGAATCTGCTCGCGTTTAGCAACACAGCTTTCGTCTTAATTACAGTTATAGTCTTTTTGTCCCCCTTAATAACTTTTAAAAACAAAGGCTTTTTAAAAGCCCAAATATTTAGAATCAGGGTGGAGAAGCAAATACAGGAATATATGCCAGATTTCCAAATGGAGAAAGAGCATTCTCTGCCTTGAGGAAATAGTAAAATTGGCAATTTTTCCATTAACTGAGGGGAAAAAATCTCAAGTATCTGTCTGCTGAAGTTCGGAGTCGGTATTATAAAATCCATGACATAAACACAACCATGCTTAGACAAAAATCTTCTGGCTCTCTTTTTGGGGATACGTGTATTCTTCCAGCAGACCCCACCCCGTTCATTCTTTTCCCTTACCTGCTATGTCGTATTTTTTTTTATTTTGCCCCTCCAAAATGTTCAGTTGCCTTGAGGACTCTCTTCAACAACTATTATATTCCTGCTAATTTGGGCTTTCTCCCCTCTAGTTTCACAATGCCCACCCCCCTTCTGGCTATAGTACAGGTAGTCCTCGACTTATGACCAAAATTGAGCCCAACATTTATGTTGCTAAGTGAGACATTGGTTAAGCAAGTTTTGCCCCATTTTACGATCTTTCTTGCCACATTTGTTAAGTCAATCACTGCAGCCGTTAAGTTAGGGACCTGGTTGTTAAGTGAATCTGGCTTCCCCACTGACTTTGCTCATCAGTAGGTCGTAAAAGGTAGATCACATGACCCCAGAACAATGCAACCGTCATAAATATGAGTCCGTTGTGAAGCATCTTAATTTTGATCACGTGACCATGGGGATGCTTAAGTGTGAAAAACGGTCAAAAGTCACTTTTTTTTTTTTTTTAATTTGATTTATATGCCGCCCTTCTCCGGAGATTCAGGGCGGCTTACAATGCGTTTCAGTGTTGTTGTAGCTTTGAATGTTCACTAAATGAATGATTGTAAGTCAAGTACTACCTGGGCTTGATAAAACTGAGAAAAGTATAATTTCAAGACCTCTGCAGCAGGCAAAAAGAACAAGCTAGTGAAATGTTTAGGAAATTCAGTTGGGTTCAGCACAGCTCATATAACTAGCTACCTGAATGTGTTGTTGAGATTGATGTAGAACTCCAAGCCAGGGGTGAAATCCAGCAGGTTCTGACAGGTTCTGGAGAACAGGTAGCGGAAATTTTGAGTAGTTTGGAGAACCAGCAAATACCACCTCTGACTGGTCCTAGAGTGGGGAGGGAATGGGGATTTTGCAATATCCTTCCCCTGCCACGCCCACCAAGCCACACCCACAGAACCCGTAGTAAAAAAAAATTGAATTTCACCACTGCACCAAGCCATGGTTTATACTTAACTGCCCACTGTGCGTTGTAAACCATGGATCATAGTATTGTATGTTGTACAAAACCAGGCAATGGTGGTTTATTTAATTATAAACAATGATGAGGAACCCAACCACTCATTTTAGGATGTATGTGCCCAATGATCCTTATTTGGTGGAGATGGTTTCATCTTCTGGTAGTCTGATCCTATTTTGTCACTCATATTTCTTTTCAAAATGCCTTGTTGAAATACGGTCTCATTGCTGGTTCAGACAACTATTATTTGGCTCCCTTCAGAGGTTCTAGGAAAGTCTTCACACCACAGATTCATCCCTAAATTCAGATTTAATAAGAATGCAGCTGCTGTGATTGCGTAACATAAACCACACTGTGGTGCAGTATAAAAATCTTGCTCATTAAACGCATCAAGAGCTGGGTTCGTTCCCACAATACAATAAACTCAAATGACTCAGCCCCATTTTCACCTGGTTTAATATGTTGTGTGAACCCAGCTTTGCAGTTAGATCTTATGCCTACTACACACTTCAAGGTAGTACCAATCCAGCAGTTTTTCCTACCATTCTCCTTCAGTTTAATTAAAGAGAATTTGCTTTACAAATTGTTTCAGAGGATAAGAGAATTTGGGGGAATGTGCACTTATTTAATTATAAGATAGCCCAGGGCAAAATGTGAATGTTCTATATTTTATTCCCAAGCTTCCATTCACTTCCAAGAGGACTTTTCAATCCTGCCCTTGTTTTTCCCATTACGGAAGATTCCTGCCCTCTAGAAATTTATTAATTTAATGTAATTTATTCATGGGCTGCCTCCCAAATGACTTGGGGAGGTTTACAACTAAAAACAAATTCCTCCAGGAAATTCTTGCTACTGCTGAAGAAATAAAAATCAATCACTCCATTCCTTGGCCCCAAAATCAGAGGAAGTTTTCCCCCCAAGGTGCTCTGTAGCTCAGCTCTGTTTCAAACACGAGAGGTTTTTGGCTTCACGAGAATGAAAACCCTTCGGCATTTGCAAAAGAGGAAGACTGAGCAACGGATCAGAACCTCGCATGAGATTGCAGCAAGCCAACAGGCCTTCTGAGAGGATAACTAAGTCTCGCCCAGGTTCCCGAGTTGTACACGAGAACGGGTGTGTTTCGAATGACTTCTCCATAGGAACAGTAACATAAAGAGAGGATTGTAAACCCAGAATTTTAGAAATGGGAAACTGGAAGCCAGAAGAAGGTAGAAATCTGCAAAAGAGGTGCAAAGGATGAGTCAGAAGCACTGATGCCTCGCCAAACAGCATTCCAGAGGTGCCAAAGGGTAATGTGTCGTCTCCCCGGAAGTATTATTTGCAAGGAGGGAAGTACACAGTGCCAGTAGCTACCTGTGGAATGTGGCTTGGCAAATGTCTCAGCTATTCTGTCACCAGAGTCCTTTCCTACTCAGGATGACAAGGCCTGGGCTCATATCCTCTGCGTTTCCCTTCCTAGAAGTGAAGACAGACAAGTCAGGTGTCACCAACGGTTTCCATGGGACTCACGTTCCCATTGCTGCAACTCTGCCTGTATGTATAATTTCATTCCAGAAATGAATGCAGATTGCTGCACATATATAATCCAGGTGAATACAGATATACTATCATTATTCTATTGTGGTTTAGTCAAGGCTTATTGAAATTCAGGTAAAAAGTAAAATCTAAACACTGGGAACTTGAAAAAAAATGAGGAAGAAGAGAATGGCAAATGATTTTATGGATGGATGTATATATTTATTTGCTAACTTGCTTACTTACCTACTTACGTATTTACATATCAATCAAATTTATTAGTCACCCATCTTACCACAGGGTGGCTTGCAATGTTAAAATATTGTATTATTTTCTGTACTGTTGACAAGCAAACCCAAGGAAACATTATGTTAGTCACTAACTGAACTGAGGAAACCTACTTTTTTCACCCATGACCCAACTTACATGTTACACTAGGTCTAAGGCTCTTGTAGCTGAGCACGATGGATGAACCAGGTTAATAATAATTTTAGACAGAAATGCCAACTATGAATGATTAACATTTTGTATCTCTCCTTACGTGTCCATGTGTATGTGCATATATGTATGTTTGTATGTGTATATGTAGGTACACACACACACACACACACACACAAATATATGGCTATTTTTTTCATTACCTTGGGCAGCTGTATTTCCCTTTGTAACGTGAGCCACACAGGATATGTATACCCATTACTGAGCACTTCAATTACCTTGGTGACTCGGTCACATGCCACATTAAGGTTCTAGACCTCATTGTTTTGGTTACACACTATGCCATCACTGGGATTAAGTCAAGTCCCTAGGTTTGAGTGCCAAACTAGGGAATATGCCAGAGCTACATCCAATGAGTTCTGCAGTAGCTGAAAGAATTGGTTGCATTCAGCCCAGTTTCTCTCAAACTTCGCAACTTTAAGATTTCAATTCCCAGAATGTATTTATTTATAATCAAGTATCTATAATCAAGTATCTATAATCAAGTATTTATAATCAAGTATCAAGTATCGCCTCACTTTTAGGTGAGTCCAAGTTTACAATAAAACAAGTAAAAACAAAAAGTACATTTATATTATATATTTTAACAAAAATAAAAAACATGTAGCAGCTACCCAGGGTCTCCCGCTCTCTGTCTCTCTTAAGATAGATAGAGATAGATAGATAGATAAGACATACATACATACATACACATACACATATTCATACATACATACATACATACATACATACATACATACATACATAGGTAAAGGTAAAGGTTCCCCTCGCACATATGTGCTAGTCATTCCCAACTCCTAGGGGGCGGTGCTCATCTCCGTTTCAAAGCCGAAGAGCCAGCGCTGTCTGAAGACATCTCCGTGGTCATGTGGCCGGCATGACTAAACACCAAAGGCACACGGAACGCTGTTACCTTCCCACCAAAAGTGGTCCCTATTTTTCTACTTTCATTTTTTACGTGCTTTCGAACTGCTAGGTTGGCAGAAGCTGGGACAAGTAACGGGAGTTCACCCCGTTACGCGGCACTAGGGGTTCGAACAGCTGAATTGCCGACCTTTCGATCAAGCCCAGCGTCTTAGCCACTGAGCCACCAGGTCACATACATACATATATACATACACACACTCACACACACACATCTGTCTTTCTGTCTGTCAGTCTGTATGCATGTGTATTTGTATATAATTTATTTGCCGTCCATCTTGTCAGAAGGGGACTAAATAAGTATCCCTTAGTAAGTGGTTTTCTTTATTTTGTTATGTTAAGAAGAAGAAAAATACATTTGTTCTACATTGATAGAACAAACTCGGGGCAGTTTTAAAGTTCCCACGGGAACCCAAAGTTCAAAATATTTACTCCCAGGTATCAGGAAATGAGTTCACAGATACCAGGTCATCTCTCACCCAGCCAGTTCAGTCGGTGACTTATTCTTAGACCAAGCGAGAGAGCGAGAGAAAGAGAGCCGGGGACCAAGGCAGAAACCACACCTCAGCTCTGACACACGCTGGATTAGTGGCCTTGTAGATGTACCAACCTCTGGCTCCCTTAACTCCTCCGCAGAAGAGGCCTCTGCCTACTTTCCCCAGCACCTGCATTATTCATGAGCAAAAGATGCTTTGAAGGCATTCGAGAGCGGCGTGTGCTAATTGCCACCTGTCCTGAGATACAAACCGGATTTTTCACCTGGTGACCTGATTCATCCGCACTCACTCAGGCAAAGAGAGGCACACACACATATACCTACCTACACACACACACTGCTGACACTCGTCTGGAGCTCACCCAAGGACTGAATCACTGATTCCAAATTAGAGGGAGCCGGGATGTGGGTTGGGGTGGGGGCCCCCCTTCGGTACAGCCTCAGTAATTAAACCAGGCTAATTTTTTTTTCATTACCTTGGGCTGCTGCATTTCCATTTGCAACGTGAGCACACAGGATATGCACACCCATTATGCTTCAATTACCTTGGTGACTCTGTCACATGCCACATTAACTTCTAAGATTCTAGCCCTCAGTTTTTTGGTTTTACACACACACATGCACAACCGCCATTGCTCGGATTAAGTGAAGCCCCAAGGTCTGAGTGCCGAACTAGGGAATGCACCACAAAGCTAAAGTGAATCCCAGGAGCAGTGCCGGTAGCTGAAAGGATTGGATGCAGTTTAGCAGCCGCAGCGTTTCTCACACTTGGCAACTTTTAAGACGTGTGGATTTCCAGCGTTCCCCTGTCAGCCATGCTGGCTGGGGAATTCTGGCAGGTGAAGTGCATACATCTTAAAAGTTGCCTGATGAAGAAATTGAGCAGAGAATGAACAAAGAACCATTGGGGGGGGGGGGAGAAACCTGAAGCAGGCTTACTGCTTTCTCCAGATGGCAAAACGAGAACCTGCAGGTGGAAACTGCAGAGAAACCATTTAGAGATAAATATTAGGAGACAGGTTGCAGTGCAAAGGAGCTACTCAACAGAACAGATTCCCTTTGAAGGGGATGAGCCCTCCTCCTTCAATGCAGAAATCAGGTGGGGATGGAAGTGTCAACTGGAAAAGCTGCTAAAGCTCTTTTTCTGAATTAATTAGATTCTGAATTAAATGCAGGTCGTCCTCGACTTACGACCACAACGGAGCCCAACATTTCTGTTGCTAAGGGAGACATTTGTTAAAGGGAATTTTGTCCCATTTTACAACCTTTCATGCCACAATTGTTAAAGTGAATCACCGCAGTTATTAAGCTAGTACAGAGGTCTTCAAACTTGGCAGCTTTAAGACTTGTGGACTTCAACTTGTGGAGTTGAAGTCCACAAGTCTTAAAGCTGCCAGGTTTGAAGACCTCTGAGCTAGTACCACCGCCGTTAAGCGAATCTGGCTTCCTCGTTGACTTTGTCAGAAGGTCGCAAAAGGGGATGGCGTGACCCCCCCCCCGGGGACACTGCAACCGTCATAAATGTGAGCCAGTTGCCAAGTGTTCCAATTATGATCACATGACCCTGGTGCAATGGTTGTAAGTGTGAAAAACAGTCATACGTCACTTTATTCAGTGCCGTTGTAATTTCGAACTGTCACTCAACGAACTGTTGTAAGTGAAGGACTATTTGTAAGGAATTTAATAAGGACCGCACAAACTTGCTGTAGTCCTCAGATTGAGCCCACCATTTCCATTGCTAAGCGAGACAGTGGTTAAGTGAGTTTTGCGCCACTCTCTTGCTACAATTGTTAAGTGAATCTGGCTACCCCACTGACTTTGCTTGTCAGAAGGTTGCAAAAGGGGACCCTGAAATCATCATAAATATGAACCAGTTGCCAAGCGTCTGAATTTTGATTATGTGACCCATGGGCATGTCAAGCAGTCGTAAGTGTGAAAAATAGTCATATCTCACTTTTTTTCAGTTCCGTTCCAAGTGCGAACGGCCACTAAATGAATGGTGATAAGTTGAGGACAACTTGTAGCTGCATTCACACAATGCACTTAAGCAAGTGGCTGAATTATCGTACACGGAGCTGAAAAGTAGGCTGGATTGAGACACCCTTCTACGTCACAAAAAATGAGCAGCACCTATCCAGTTGAGTTTTTAGTTTATCAAAGTTCCTTGTAACACACTCAAGAGGGCTCAGTCAGGATGCACGCCTTAGCCTGATTCATCATAACTCTAGGCCTACCCTTGAGCAGAGCCCGTATGACTATGCCAATCACACACCTTTCCTGTTGGACCACAAGAGATACGCCGAACCCCTTGTAATGTAAACACTCATGGTCGATAGTGAGAATATCTAGCATTATTATTACTATTCTTCTTCTCATCCTTACTAGTACCTATGTCTTCTCACTTATGGCTATATCCATGTTGGGTGTATATTGTTTTTATTGTTTCCTGGTATGATTTGATTGCTTATTAGTATCCTGTGACTATCACTAAGTGTTGTATCTTATGATTTTTGACTAATACATTTTACTTTTTCTTTATGTACACTGAGAGCATATGCACCAAAGACAAATTCCTTGTATGTCCAATCACACTTGGCCAACAAAGAATTCTATTCTAGCAGGAGGCTAAGGGGAGCCAAGTTTGATTTCACGCCCATACCTGGTCCTACTATACCAGGGGTGGGCAACTGTGGCCCTTTTACAACCTGTGGACTTCAACTCCCAGAATTCCTGAGACAGCCATGCTGGCTCAGGAATTCTGGGAGTTGAAGTCCACAGGTCATAAAGGGGCCATATTTGCCCATCCCTGTACTAAACCCATGTAGAATTTTACCAAGTGAAGCTCCCAAGTTTTGCTAAAGCAGGCTGCTTAACCGTGATTTCCTGAATAAGCCTCACTTAGCTTATTCACAAATCATAGAAAGCCAAAACCAAACAAACACAACATGTCTTAGTCTGGTGTATGAAGTCAGTAACTTCAACGGAGTATCTTTTCTTCTGACAAATCTAAAGCTGAGTTAAAGAGGGAAATATTTAGAACATGCAACAATTAAAGAGAGGTCGCTTTCCAAGAAACTGCCTGATATTGGCCAAAATCTGTTTACACAGGCGTTTCCTGGTCACCATCTTTTCCCCACAATTAACATCTTAACCAGCTCCTGGCTCCCCCTTTCTCAAGAATGAGATTTTTTTCTAATACGTAAGCAGATTTCTCCCAAAGATAAGAATAAATTTTTTTAAAAAAACCCATTGTCCTCCTTTCATTCCTATGTGAGGCATTTAAAAACTTTTATTTCTCTTAAGCACACACACATAACAATAGGAAGCTTTGTTGGATATGTATGCTGTTGAGTTAGCACAAGGGATTTTGGTATCATGATAACCTTCCAGATAAACACAAATCCTTATTCCAGCACTTGGGTTTTCTGCTACCTGAAAAATCTACAGCCAGGTGAAAAAGGAACCAGCCTTTTCCTAAAATTTATTCATGGGAGTTATCAGTCACTTTAATCTAGATGAAGGTTTGATCTTCATAGGAGTTATATCGATCACCTTAATCTAGATCAGGGTTTCTCAACTTTGGCCATTTTAAGATGTGTGGACTTCAACTCCCCAAATTCCCCAGCCGGCTGGCTAAGGAATTCTGGGAGTTGAAGTCCACACATCCTAAAGTGGCCAAGGTTGCGAAACCCTGATCTAAGTGGATTGAATACTGTGTACAGCACCGGTTCTATAGAACCGGTATTAAAACCGGCAGGAGGCTCCGCCCACTGACCCTGATGTCATCAGAATGCTTCTGCGCATGTGCGTGGCCCCGTTGCAAACCGGTAGTAAAGGTAAGTAGAACCCACCCCTGGTGTACAGGTGTGTTGCAGCAGGACAGCAATGCAGGGCAATAATAATAATAAGACTGTAACAACACAACAAGCAATAATAAAAGCACACTGGTGTTGATTATTCTATAAATCAGACTCAAAAGTCTTTTCAGAAATGTCGTAAAGGTGGGGGCCACCATTACTGGAGGAGAAGAGCCCCCAAAATGAATGGTTGCCACTTATCTCCCTCCCACTACACCTCACAATAGGAACAACTTTTAGCAGGTTTTCTCTTGTCACCCAGGCGGGTAGAAAGATTCTATTTAGGAAAGCTGATATATATATATATTACAAACTATTCTAAAAATACAAGTTCCAGGTATATTAGTAATGGAAGGGCCTATTACACGTGCAAGGGCCAAATTGATTAATGGCATATAAAGGCAGAGATCTCTGTAATGGTAGTTTAATACTCTGACAATGTCAGCAGATTGGTGACAAAAGCTTAGTTAAATAAAATTTTAATTATTTTGCCCATTACTCTTCCGGGTTTCTGGCACACATGCAAGCACAACGATCAGCTGGCCTTCGTGCATGCGGCAGTGCCTGAAACTGGAAGAGCTGGTCTTCTGTTTTCCTGCGTGAGCATGTGCGCCGGCTAGTTGGTCGTCGCATGCACATGCACACCAGAAACCCGGAAGACTAGCTGGCCAGAAACCGGAAGTTCATTTTTGGGCATGCGCATGTGCCCTGGGCAACTCCTCTTCCGGGTTGCAGCCCAGCCGAGCACTCACACGCTCCCATCCCGGTTCACCATCACTGATATATAGGGTTTTATAGGCCATAACCACGCAGCTTCTGCAGTGGTGGTATAACATAACAGTAATGGGATTGGTCAATGAGCACACAGCCCTCTCCTTTTTTGTCTCAGCTGAAGTTTCGGGTGGTTTTCAAGGGCATGAAATGATAATGACAGTAATCCATACTAGGGATGATTAGGGCATGAGTAACCATTCTCAGACCAACCTGTTCCAAGTAAGGCAACAACTGACACACCAAACAGAGCTGCTCCACGGGGTCCAAACTCTCTGAGTTTGGTTGTTTCCTTATAGACATTTCATTACCCAACTAGGTACCATCATCAGTGCTAGAAAGGAGTGGTCCAATGTCCTCTGGGACAGGCTTCCACCTGCATGTCTAACAAGAAATGTGGTTTCAGAGGACTCAAGGATTACAGGCTTGCTCTCAAGCTACTTCTCTTGGCTGGGTTGAGTCTGATCTGGTGCCCGTTTATTCTAATACAGATCCTGAAAACCTCTTGGCACCAGAACTTCTACAGCATCTCCAATGGGTTCAGAGATGACGCTTCACACTGACCGACATCCTTTCTCCATATAGATCTTAAATAGGGCTTTGCATTTTCTAAACATTGATACTAGAGGCTTGCTAATTTCACAACTGGAAGATCTTTCCAATGTCACAGCAAGCCACTACTGTGTCTATGCCCCTTTGAGCGAGACAGCAAGCCTCACTTTGCATCTTGCAATATGATGACAAATCCATTGGCTCTCAGTACATGGCATCCTTCTCTATCCTACCACTTTCTAAACCTATTGGGACTTTGACTAGGGATTCTGGAAACTGCAGTCCCCATTCTTTGGGTGCTGGGGGGGGGGTCGCTGCTCTAGGAATTGCCTACCTGTTCCCAATTCCAGATGTTCAGTGTTTAGAATTAGTATTGGTGCTAAAGTCTGGCGTATTTTATCTGGAGTTGGTATAGTGTGTATGAAACCAGCTATTGTGATTTGGAATAATGGTTATGTCAGTGTAAGATAAAGCGTGAGTACAATTACAGTACTGTGACTTAGTGCAAGGCATGAAAAAAAGATTTTTAGCTTTAGATAAATGCTATATCAACATTAGTAAAGACAATATGCAGGTAATTCTCGATTTGCGACTACAATTGGGACTAGAATTTCGGTTGTTAAAGCAAAGCAGTTTGTCAGTGAGTCACACCCATTTTTATGACCTTTTTGCCACAGTTCAGTGAATTACTGCAGCTGTTAAGTGAAACACACAGTCAAATCCAGCTTCCTTCATTGGCTTTGCTTATCAGAGGTCAGCTAGGATGGTGGCAAATGATGATGACCTGACCCCCCCCCCCAAGACACTCCAACCATCATAAATACACACTGGTTGCCAAGCACCCAAATTTTGATTATGTGACCATGAGGATGCTATAATGGCCGTAAGTCACCTTTTTCAGTCCTGTTTTAACTTTGAACGGTTACTAAACGAAGGATTGTTAAGTCGGAGACCATCTGTACTTCAATGCAACTTTTCTCAACCTATATAGTCTTCTAATAAACCCTATTATCCTCAACCAGCTTGACAACAGACACGGGAAGCCCAGATTCCCATCCCTTTGTAACAATGAATGGCCACTGAATGGCCTGTGGGAAATTGTCACACCTAAATCGAGACTATCTTGTTTTAATAATAAAGAGTCCTTTTGAAAGGGCTCCGTGAAAACCTGGAATTTAGAGGCATCCAAATTCAGAGGCAAACTCGCAGATTATAGCCTTATCTTCCTAACTCCGCCTTGCCACATTTCTGTGAGGCAGGAAAATAAGAATTTTTTTTTTCCCTCCTGACCACTAGAACAAAGAAAAAAGGCCTACACTTCGCTCAGGAATAGATTTAGTCTACTGAGTGCGCTAAAACTGATATATCAAGCTCTTGTGTCCTTTGACGGAACACATTTTCCAAAGGTGTTCAAGCTATCAAGGGAAAACTCATTCATACACAGATGCACGCAGCTCCTCTTCAACATATCAGAGGGAGCTGCGGTAGCCCCTTTTTCCAGCAAATTTATTAGATGGAATAGATGGTAGCAGACTCCCAATTCTTCGCTACCAAAACTCAGGTCTCCCCCCTGCAATTTCTTTAATATAGGGTTTTTTTTTCCCGAGGCAACACCCCCAAAAGCAAAAAACCTCCCCTATTTTCTCACTTCAAAGAGAACGCTTTCACACACACCCCCCGGTTGCATAGAGAAGTCAGAAGGGGTTTCAAAGACCATCTAGTCCAACCCTCTGCAATGTGCAGAAGGGAAAAGCAAGGAAATTGTGCACTCCTTTCTTTTTAAACACCTTTGGGGATAAAGAACCTCAATCTCCATAGGATGACTATTCAAGCACGTGCAGCTAAGAGGTGGCTGCTTAAAAGCAGATGCTTTTTCTTCTTTGAACAAACCCACCAGGGGAAGTGGAGAATATAAATTCTGGTTTTATGTTGGTTGCACCCAGTGGTATTGCCAATACACAAGAATTCCTACCACTCCATTTTCAAAGTCGCCCTTATCTCCCTCGCAACAGCTTTTACTTGTCACCCTTGGAGCATTCAGATAAGTCCTTTAGATTCCCTCTGTCAACACAACAACGGCAGACCCGTGCGCCTGTGCATACACACACACACACACACACACACACACACACACACACACACACTTCAAGGGACAAACCCAGAGAAGTACATCAAACAGTAGAGAGAATCACTCCGTTGCCCCTCTGATACAAATCCCAATTATTGGAAAACCGAAGGGGGAGGGACCATTCATGACAACGTGGAAGACAATGGTGCAAAAATCTCCTTTTGCAGGCTGAGGAGGATTGGGGTGGGTGGGTGGGTGGGTGAGAGAGGCATTCTTTTGCCCTAAGCAATGCAATTCATCCACTGGGAAAGAAACAGAGCAAGGCTTTCTAGAATGGGCATCTCTCAGATCTGGAGAGGGGGAAAAAAACACCCCTTTTAAGATAACATTTTCTCTATACAAATATACACTGCTCAAAAAAAATAAAGGGAACACAAGCAGAAGACATCCGAGATCTGAATGAATGAAATAGCCTTATTAAATACTTTGTTCCTTACATAGAGTAGTTTTGTGTTCCCTTTAGTTGTTTGAGCAGTGTATAAATTACTGTATGTAAAGAACAAAGTATTTAATAAGGCTATTTCATTCATTCAGATCACGGATGTCTTCTGCTTGTGTTCCCTTTATTTTTTTGAGCAGTATATATATATATATATCTATGCACACTCATTCATTCATTCATTCTCTCTTTGTGGCAACGCAAGAAGGCAACATTGGCCGGCTAAACCCTGAAGCTCCTATCCAGATCATCCTGAAGCCGGTCAGTTCTTTTCTTTCTCCAGGTTTAAGAGAAGCAGCGGGACCAGGGGTGCCAAATATATCCCTGTCCCCTTCTGTCAAAGGAAACCCCCCCCCCCACACACACATCGATCGTTTGTTATGTACTCTGCCTTTCCCCGGTGCCAAAGCGCCGGGCAGAGCATCTTCCCTTTGTATCCAGCGCAAGGCGAAGAGTTGCGCCTTCGCCACAACAGCAGGGCTGAGCGGTCCCTGCGGCAGCAGCCAGCTGAGTGAGCGAGCGCGCAGATGGAAGCCGGGCAAAGTGCTCGCTAGGGAGATTGAGGAAGGCGAGAAAAAAAAAAGAGAGACAAACGGCCGAGAGAAAGAAGGACAAGAGAGAGAGAGAGAGAGAGAGAAAGAGAGAGAGAAGCGAGAGGAGGAGACGGGGTGGAAGGGAGGAAGGGAGCGAGGAACGAAAGGAAGGGGGGAAAAAATCGGAAGAGGAGAAACGGAGCCGCGGGGGAAGGAACGGAGGGGAGAGGAAGGGAAAAAGGAAAAGGCTCAAACGGAGGAAGAAGGAAATTAAAACCAGCCGCCGCCGCCGAACAGGGCAGTCCAGGCGGACACCCACCGGGAAAGGAAGCGGGGAGGAAAGGAGGAGAGAGGAGGGGAGCGGGGAGGTCTGCGGAGGAGAGAGAGACGCGCGGTTCCAAGCAGCCCGGCAGGGGCGGGGAAGGGAAGCCGAGGCTCGTGAGGAAAAAAAAGAGCGCCCGGGCGAAAAAGGGGAGAAGAGACCGAGGAGCGGAGGCGGCCGGACGGTCTCACCTGCCACGGTGTACCTGTCCAGGTAGTTGAGCACGTTGCCTATGCTGAGGATGGCGGCGGCGGCCACGCGGGCTCTACCCAGGCTGGGAGCCGCGGCGGGCGCCGCCTGGCAGCCCCGCTCGGCGTTGGCTGCGCTCTTGCCTCCTCCGCCGGGCGCCGGGAGAGCGCCGGAGAGCGTCTGCACCTCGCCGCCCCGTCCGCAACAACCCCGGTCTCCGCCGCCGCCGCCGCCGCCGTCGTCTTCCTCCTCGTCGTCGTCGCCGGCCACCGCCACCACCGCCGCCGCCGCCGAGACCCGAAGGCGTCCGCCGCAGCCGGGGGGGCCGCTGCCCGACGAGCCGTCGCTCTCCAGGCACATCATGAGCCGCGGCGCTGAAGGAGACGCACCTGCTGCCCCGGCCGCCCGATCAGCGCCGCATCTTGGCTGCCTCGGCCGCCGGCTCGCCCGCCCCGCGCGCCGCCTGGTTGGCTGCGACGCCCGCCCCGCCCCGCCCTCTGCGCTCCCCAAGGCGGCCCGGGGACGCCCGCGGAGAGCCCGGCGGTGGCGCGCCGCCTTCGGGCCGGGCTCCGGACGCGCCGCCTGGAAGGGACGGCCGGCCGGCCGGGCGGGCGGGACCCCCTGCGCCGGATGGAGGCTCCCCCACTCCTCCCGCCCCCGGGGAACGACCAGGGTCGGCTTGGCGGCGAGCTCCGAGGTCCCTTCCAATTCGGTTGATTGGTTGGTTGGGTTGATCTACGTCCCGCCTTCCGTTGAGGTGCCTGGAAAGGGTTACTACCATTTAAATAAAATAAAAATAAAAATAAAAATAAATCTGAATTATCTGAGTAAAATACGCGGGGTAGGAGAGGGAGTGACGTTCGGCCACACTCCCGCTTGAAATATCAGAGGGAACTTTCTACCCCAGCTGGGTTCACACGAGACGCAGTGGCTGAGGCAAAGCTGAGCTTTGTCGATCAGAAAGGTCGGCGGTTCGGCGGTTCGAATCCCTAGTACAGGTCGTCTGCGTGAGCAGGGGGTTGGGCTAGATGACCTCCAAGATCCCTTCCAACTCTGGGGCTGTTTTATCTTTAACCGTGGAAACGTCTACACATCCAAAGCTTAGGGAACTTGAGCTCGTTCAGAAGAAACGTGGTTTGTTTCCAATTGGGGCTTAGTTGTAAATTGGTTTTTTTTTTAACTATTTCTTACATTGTCAGTTGTTGATCCTGCTGATATTGCTATGGCTATTAATCTGCCACACTGAAGCAGTATATAAGTACCTCTAATATATAGGTCACCTGGGCATTGGCTAATCTACCCTAGGTAATCATCTATGCAAAAAAAAAAATGCATATGAAGGTAATGCCCAGTGGTGGGTTTCAATTTTTTTTTAATATCGACTCTATGGGTGTGGCTTGGGGGCGTGGCATGGCTTGATGGGCGTGGCTTGGTGGGTGTGACAGGAAGGTGTAAAATCTCCATTCCCTCCCCACTCCAGGGGAAGGATACTGTAAAATCTCCATTCCCACCCCACTCCAGGGGAAGGCTACTGCAAAATTCCCATTTCCTCGCAATCAGCTGGGACTTGGGAGGCAGAGAATAGATGGGAGGCGGGGCCAGTCAGAATTTTTACTACCTGTTCTCCTAACTACTCAAAATTTCCGCTACCGGTTCTCCAGAACTGGTCAAAACCTGCTGAAACCCACCTCTGGTAATGCCTTAATTGCAACAGGCATCTAAAGAGATCTCCAAAAAAGAACTTGGCTGCTTTTGTGTTTCCAAAAAGTTTTCAATAAAGCTGGGACCGCATCCCATTGTAACTTCAGGAACAGAAATGACAGATTGATTGCAGTGGAATTGGGTGGGATTTCCATAAGAGAAACATGTTTGTGACCGTGTGAGGGAATGCAATTTTGGCATCTGCAGAGGCTCCAGCATTTCTCCAGCCCTCCCTGTGCAGAAGCCAAGTGATTTGGCATCTGTGCGTGGGACAGAGTTCAGAATCAAATTCTGTGCTGGAGAATCAGAAGCTATTTTATCCTGCCATATACTCATTACGCTTTCAGTGATCAATACCCTCGATACGGATTTGATGTTTGATTACACATTGCAATGCTCTAAGTCTAATTAAGACTTATTAAAGGAACTAGAGTTGTCTGGGATTAGACAACATGCTAAGCAGTGGTGGGTTTCAAAATTTTTTACTACCGGTTCTGTGGGTGTGGCTTGGTGGGCATGGTATGGCTTGGTGGGCGTGGCTTGGTGGGCGTGGCAAGGGAAGGATACTGTAAAATCTCCATTCCCTCCCCAATCTAGGGGAAGGTTACTGCAAAATCCCCATTTCTTCCCGATCAGCTGGGACTTGGGCGGCAGAGAATAGATGGGGGCGGGGCCAGTCAGAATTTTTACTACCGGTTATCCAAACTACTCAAAAATTCCGCTACCGGTTCTCCAGAACTGGTCAGAACCTGCTGAAACCCACCTCTGATGCTAAGCTATAAACTAATTCACACATGCCAGTGGCTGCGTTCACATAACATGCTAATAAGGCAAGAACAAACAAATTATGGTATGTCTTGGTGTTTGCAAGGAAGTTGGATATTGGTTTTCTAGCAGTGTGGAGGTGCATTCACACGTTACAATAAATCATAGGTTGTATTGGCAAGACATGTTAAATCTCTGTAGCAGGTCGACAAAGCCATGCTGCCCTCCATCACCTTACTGCCTTCTTCACAAACAGTCCTTTATCCAAGTTTGAAGTTTTAACTGAGATTACTTATAGAATTCTCCTGAGTAGGCTCCATTACAAGTTTGCAGGAATTATAATGTGAAATTAAGGCTTTCATGCATTATCTAGTATAGAGGCGTATTATAGAGGGAACACAATGACAGGGCAGTTGATTTGATTTTGACTTGGGATATTATACAAACCGAGTCCTTGCATCTCATAAATCATGGTTTATGGCAGGGGTGTCAAACTCAATTTCATTGAGGGCCACATCAGGCTTGTGTTTGATTTCGGGCCAGGGTGGGCATGGCCAGCTCGACATCACTCGTGTTGGGGGTGCCTGTGGTAGCCGAGCACTTTGCCAGCGAAAACAGGTCCTGAGCTCCGTTTTGGGCTGTGATGGCCTCCTGCAACACTCTGCCAGTGAAAACGGAGCTCGGAAGGGCTGCATGTGACCCTCCTGAGCTCTGTTTTTGCTGGCAGAAGCACCGTGGGCTGGTCCTTTGCTGTTTCCAGGGTGGCCCTGCGGGCCAGATCTAAACACCCCATGGGCCGGATCCAGCCCCTGGGCCTTGAGTTTGACACCCCTGGTTTATGGTTTAGCACAGTTCCACAATTTTCATCAGCTGAGGGGACAGAAAAGGCTTGGTTTAACAGATTGAGGGCTATACTCCAAAAATGAGCAGGAGAAGAGAGGGTTAAGGAGTTTTAAATGATGAAGTGGTATCCTAAGGTCTGTGTGGTTGAAGCCACTGGTTTGCCCCTTCAGATTCACCCAAATGTAGGACTATAATAGCAATAGCACTTAGACTTATATACCACTTCACAGTGCTTTACAGCCCTCTCTAAGTGGTTTACAGAGTCAGCATATTTCCCCCAACAATCTGGGTCCTCATTTTACCCACCTCGGAAGGATGGAAGACTGAGTCAACCTTGAGCCTGGTGAGATTTGAACTGCCAAACTGCAGGCAGCCGGCAGTCAGCAGAAGTAGCCTGCAGTACTGCACTCTAACCACTGCACCACCTCGGCTCTTATAGGTAGTCCTTGACTTACAACAGTTCATTTAGTGACTGTTTGAAGTTATAACAGCACTGAAAAAAGTGACTTATGACTGTTTTTCACACTTACGTCCGTTACAGCATCCCCATGATCCCATGATCAAAATTAAGACGCTTGGCAACTGACTCATAAATGACTCACTGAACAACTGTGGCAGGAAATGGAGCAAAACACACTTAACAATTGTCTCACTTAGCAACAAATTTTGGGCTCAATTGTAGTTGTAAATCAAGGACTGCCAACCTTTCAGCCCTTTGAAGTCGACTAAAGTTATGAATGCTAATACTACTTTTATTATAAAGTTATAGTAACTGAATCTGTGACTATTGACTCTATTTCAGTTCTGCTTCCTGTTTCTCAAGGTTACATTAACAGCCCTTTACATCACCAAATGTGAGTGTGTAAAAAGCAGATGAGCAGTAGATGGCAGAAACGAGATACAGAAAAAGTGAGCTCTTTGCTGCCATCCTGTGGTCATCTCTTTATGATTCCAAATCTGGTCCAAACTACCCAAAATGCAAAGATGGTTTCTGTCTTAAGATGCTGTTGGCTGCACTTTTTACATTCTTTGAGTAGCATATTGTGAGAACTTGGTGAAAAATCATTTATTCAACAGCCATTCTTAAACAAACCAGGATTCGTAGAATATGTGAAATAATCTGCTGTCATCCAACCCATTTGAAGATGCAAATGAGCAAACTTCAGATTCATTCTATGTATATGCATGTGTAATTTAAAAAAAAACAAACCTTAAAGGTCTGAAAATAGAAAGTAATAAAAAGCCCAGTTCAACAACAATTTCAACCATTGTCTATTTAACCACTGTTTATTGAATAAATGACAGACACAACATAGCACCTGCTATAAATTGGGATTTATAAGCCACAAAGCTGCATGCACACTGCACCTTAAACCAAAAACAAACAAACCACATCACAGCAAACTATGTTGTGTAATTATGTTTACCAGCTATAAAATGCTGGTTGTCTCTTGTAGGGAAGGGAAGCAAGAAAAAGTGGAGTGGAATTCACCAGAAGAGGAGGGCATAGTGTGCTGACCACATAGAACGAATGCACACAACACGGCAACACATTACTTTTAGGAGATGGGCAGCTATATCCAATTCGTTTAATAAATACCAAGAGCCTTGGTAGTACAGTGGTCTAAGGCACCCTGTTATTAAGCTGGTTATTAAGACCAGATGCCTGCAATTACTGCAGGTTCGAATCTCACCAAGGCTCAAGGTTGACTCAGCCTTCCATCCTTTCTAAGGTAGGTAAATTGAGGACCCAGTTGTGGCGGCAATAAACTGACTTTGTATAAATATACAAAAGAATGAAGGCTATTGTAAGCCGCCCTGAGTCTCCGGAGAAGGGCGGCATATAAATCAAATTAAAAAAATAAATAAATGGAATAAATTACAGGTCCCTCTACTTAAAAGAGAAGAAATAAATGGATGGGTAGATCTTTTAATCAGAAAGAGGTCAAAAGGTCAAGCAATGCAGAAGATAAGCTGTAGGTGGTTCAGACATTCCCAGGTTCAGCGCACATAAATGAAAGTCTCCAGTCATAGCTGTGATATGACTAGCATCCCTGGGGTTCGATGGTTACAAGTCCAGATCAAAAGGTTGTAAAGCAACAGCTAGAGAGGAGACAACAAAGGATTGGGAGACAGATATTTTCAGAAACCTGTAGTGTGTAGCAGTTGGAACATCTTCTCTTGGAGATACTGAATCTTCTTTTGTCTTGGGCTGCTATCATTTTTGATGCCTGATGTGAATCTAAGCTGGGAAGTTGGCAAAAAAAAGTCCCAAAATGCAGCACACTTCCCTATTGTGCCAAGAAAGTGGCAAGGATGAGTTCATATAAACCAACAGGAGACAAGTGTGACTTGGGTATGGTACCATATTTCTTAAACTTGGCAACTTTATGACGTGGATTTCAATTCCCAGAATTCCAGAGTCAGCATGCTAGCTGGGAAATTCTGGGAGTTGAAGCAGTGGTGAAATCCAAATTTTTTTACTATAGGTTCTGTGGGCGTGGCTTGGTGGGCGTGGCTTGGTGGGCATGGCAGGGGAAGGATACTGCAAAATCCCCATTCCTTCCTCACTCTTGGGAGAAGGATATTGCAAAATCTCCATTCCCACCCCACTCTGAGGCCAACCAGAGTTGGTATTTGCCGGTTCTCCGAACTATTGAAAATTTCCGCTACCGGTTCTCTGAACTGCTCAAAATTTCCGCTACCGGTTCTCCAGAACCTGCTGGATTTCACCCCTGAATTGAAGTCACATGTCTTAAAGTTGCCATCTTTGAGAAACACTGGTGTAGGTTTTTGCCTTCTTGTAGAGTAGACCAATGTTGTTGTTTCTTCAAATTTGGCAACATAAAGATGTGTAGATTTCAGCTCCCAGATTTTCCTAGTCAACATGCTTTCTGGGGAACTCTAGGAGTTGAAGTCCACACATCTTAAGGTTGCCAAATTTGAAAAAGACTGTTGTAGACTAATTGGGCTATTTATGGGAGGAATGTACCAGTTTATCTGGAAAATCTGAAATACTACCCAGAGGTGATAATCACATAACAGCTTAAGTTATGGTTAAACAACCAACCACAACTTACTAGCTAAAAGATAAATTAGCTGCCTTCATACTTTATTACATCTGGTTTAAAACATCATAATGGCTACATTTATCCATCATTCAAGTCCTCATTTGGTTTATGATGTTTTTGTTTAGATGATGAGTAAACCAACCACAGTTTAGCACTGTGTAATTCAGTACACAAGATATGAATCATGTCAGTATATCTCTGAATAGAAGACTATATTCATGATTAATGGAATTGTCCTCCAGAACTATGTCAAATTTTCTGTTAAAGGCATCTAAATTATGACATAAAAACATGGCCATATTTTCTAACAATGTTGCATCTGGATAATGGGAAAGCATTGCACCATAGAAACAGCATGATAGAAAGCATCCTGCCATTTAAAAAAAGTCCCCAAATTCTCTCTGCTATTAAAGTGAGAAAATAAATTAATATAGCTTTCTCACTTTCATGCCCATTTTATAGATCAAAGAGTTGAGGCTGAGTAGTCATAGTTTTCATAATTAATGCTTAGACAGTGTCTAAATTCTCACCTGAAAATAGCAACCTCATTCTAATTATTTTCACTTCAGGAATAAAACAGTCGCTCCTGCAAGCTATGTTCAGAAACAACTTTTATTTTATTTCACTTTTTTTTTTTTTGCTTAGGGTCCCCAGCAAGAAAGAAAAAAAAAAAAACCATTCCAAGCAGAGTTGTTTTAGCAGACTCGTTTTAGTCTGTGCTGAGTTTTGCAATCTCCTCTGAGCCATGTCTTTGACACACGAACAGCACATCTTCCCTGAATCCCTGGCTGTATTTGGAATATTCCCCCCCCCCCAAAAAGAAAGAAAAATAGCTAGCTTCAAATTGCTGATAGCTTAAGATTTCCCAAACTGGCCATGCATATATTGAGCTCCAACCAAAATTATTTCACCACTAAAAGGGTTTCCAAGGAGGTTTGTTTAGGAATCTGATGCCAAAGATTCTACACGGCATAAATACTCTCCCAGTTTAGACATGCAAAGCCAGCACTGCTTGGAGAAAAAAAAAAGGAACACATATGCAGTAAACATTTGCAGAGAATATATAATAATCAGGATTTGTAGAGGACCAGCCCTATCATTAGGTAACATGAAGCCCTGCTTTTTAAATTACATTATGGCCTGCGTAGCTGCTCCATTTCTGCACTGGGTCAGAAATGCACTATTTGAGCCCTCTGTCTAAGACAGGGGTGAAATGCTCCCGGTTCGGACCGGATCACCCGATCCGGTAGTGATGGCGGCGGGTGGTTCGGAGAATCGGTAGCAAAAAATCCCTGCACCCACCCACCCCATGCCCAGCTGAGCTGCGCGATCATCAGAGGCTTTTAAAAAAACTTTTAAAAGCATTTATTCTACAACCTCTTTGGCAGAAGAGGTTGTAGAAAAAATGCTTTTAAAAGGTAAAAAAAAGCCTCTGACGATCCCAGCTGAGCAGCGCGATCGTCAGAAGCTTTTTTTTTACTTTTAAAAGCAATGCTTTTAAAAGTAAAAAAAAAGATTGCGCGCCACAGCTGATCACCCCCCCCATCGCGCGCTGTTCTACTTACATCATGCCTCCTTTTGGCCTGCACTGCGCATGCGCACCTCACACTTGGTGCATGGTGCACACTGCGCATGTGTAGCCAGCAAACCAGTAGTAAACCGGTTCAGATTTCACCACTGGTCTAAGACCTCCCAAAGTTGTTACCAAATATTAATGTTTAAAGTAACACGGGAGGAGCATTCTTCAATACCTTGCAGAAGAGCAACCTATTAACTAGGCTTTATTTTAAGTGAGTTTAAATATAAATTTAGTGTTTGATCTGGGATCTCTCACTAGTTTGGGGAATGCAACATCTAGCTCACAGTCTCCAAGGACAAATATGGACTCTGTCCAGAGGAAAACAGATCTGTGCTCTAGGCCGTGTATGTGTGCATCACAAAAAGTCAAGATGTTAGCCACAACAGTTGTGCCTGTTTGTTGTGTGTGTTGTGGTGCACATCCAATATATAAAAAAACAGGCAAGAGTTTTGATCACACCCTTTGAGACAGTCTTCTTAACTTTATGGACCCTCTTTTGAAGGCACTTCTGATTCTAAAGCAATATCAGATCTAGGATTCAACTAGGGTAGAGTATTTAGAATGGATGCCTCTTTTGGTTGTTCCAGGTGTGAGAGGCAACTGAAACTGTAGGCTAAATAGATGCTATCACTATGTACTGTAGTGAAGCACGATAGGAATAGTAGTGACCCAGTAGAATAATTAAACAGAGCTAAGTGTGTTTCTTATTGGCACCTTCGTGCAAGAAAAGGCAAGGAGCTACAGTCAAGTGTTACATTCACACCCTCACGGGCCCTGAATCCAATGCATTGCAAACCCTCTTAGGCTTTGCCTCTTGAGGGAAATCCGCTTGTTGGAAAATTAAATCTGTTTGCTGACTCTCTTCAATTTTACCTGTGATGATGATCCTTCACAAGGTGTCTTGTGTATCAAAAAGATGGAAAAATCTTTCAAATCAATCATCTAATCCAGTGTTTCTCAATCATGGCAATGAGTAGAATAGAATAGAATAGAATAGAATAGAGTAGAATAGAATAGAATAGAATAGAATAGAATAGAATAGAATAGAATAGAATAGAATAGAATAGAATAGAATAGATGGAAGGGACCTTGGAGGTCTTCTAGTCCAACCCGCTGCTTAGGCAGGAAACCCTATACCATCAACAAATGGTTGTCCAATCTCTTCTTAAAAACTTCCAGTGCTGGAGCATTCATAACTTCTGGAGGCAAGTTGTTTCACTGATTAATTGTTCTAACTGACAGGAAATTTATTCTTTGTTCTAGGTTGCTTCTCTCCTTGATTAGTTTCTACCCATTGCTTCTTGTTCTATCCTCAGGTGCTTTGGAGAATAGCTTGACTCTCTCTGACAGGGGAATTCTAACTGGGGAATTCTGGGAGTTGAGGTCCACACTCAAGTTGCCAAGACAGAGAAACACTGATGTAGTCTTAACACCCTTATGGGTAAAATACCGTATCAATACAAGCATCTCTGATTGCAGACCATCCAGCCTCCATTCCAAACTACGTAGCAACAGCCTTGGGCTGACTTTGGTCCACCTCTTCTTGAACTTCATTGTTGCCTCCAAACTCAGACTGCAATCTGACCATTAAATCAGGGACTATACATTCCATAATGCTTGTTCCTTTCTGATCCTATCTCCTGATCTTCCAGTTGCATCCTTGAGATAAAGAATTATAGCAACTGGACATAAGAATAGGAATAGGACATTTTGGTTGAAGTATAGTAGTTCAGTCTCTGCCAAGATTTGGCGATGCGGTTCCCATAGAAACATGATAGCTTTTCTTCCTGCCCCCACCTCCCAGTGCCAGGGACTTCCAAAATTGTATTTGAAAGTAAACACTAATAACAATAACAATAACAATAACAATAACAACAACAACAACAACAACAATAATAATAATAATAATAATAAAAAACAGCCCCAAATCTTTCAAGGTCTCCAACATTTCATAGATTTTGGTAATCCTACATGAGATTGCCATAACATTTCCTAAGGTCTCATGATATTTCAGAATGTTTGCCTACTATCTCATGAAATATGAGGGTATCAACCACATCTCAGAAAATTAGTATATTTTTGAGATTCAAGGCAATTGCAAAGTGCCAAGCCATTGTGTGAGATCATGCAAAGCCACTGCAAAGCTGAAAAAGATTGATTATTTATGCTTCACATTAAAAAAAAAGCTGCTATATTTATTTTTAAGCCTGAATACATATCAAAATATACAGCATGAAAACCCTGTAGTGCTTATTCGGGATAGAGTGAAGGCAGCTGGAAGGAGCTGACCAGAATATACAGCATAGTGAATTTTAAATCCCATAAAAACAAACAGGGTTGGACTGAGTTACTGTTTGGGTGGGAGATTACTAAGTCATCTCACAGCTGTGGGCTAGACAAGAAAATAGAACCGGTGGCCTGAAACAACCCAAAAGATGGGATTGCAGGCCACTTTCATATTGTTACCAAGAGTTAACTTTTATGTGCAACTAAACTGTAGAATGGAATGGAATAGAAATGGGAAGAAAATGGAATGGAATAGAAATATGAAGAGGAGAGGAGAGGAGAGGAGAGGAGAGGAGAGGAGAAGAGAAGAGAAGAGAAGAGAAGAGAAGAGAAGAGAAGAGAAGAGAAGAGAAGAGAAGAGAAGAGAAGAGAAGAGTTGAGTTGGAAGGGACAGATCTTCTAGTCCAATCCCCTGTGTAGGCAGGAAACCCTTTACTGTTTCAGACAAATGGTTATCCAATTTCTGCTTAAAAACTTCCAGTGTTGGAGCATTCTCAACTTCTGGAGGCAAGTTGTTCCACTGATTAATTGTTCTCACTGTCAGGAAGTAGCTGACTGTGTGATTTTGGACCAATCACTTTCTCTCAGATTTATCCACCTCACAGGGTTGTTGTTGTGAGGAAAGACACTGTGAAAATATTGGGGAATGTTGATTCACATATTTTTATTAGAAAAGTCTAACAAAAATTATGCTACAGTAGTAACCTTAAAAAAAATTCATTCGGTCTGCAGCAACTCCTGATATTCTCAATATCCTTCATGAATAAAATGAATTGGACTATGAAAAATACAGCCCACTTCAGCATTGGATTGTCTATAGCAGTGTTTCTTAAAGTGGGATCCTAGGACCCTCAGGGCTCTTCCAAGATTCCTCTCAGGGATCCAAGAAATGAAAATCATTTGCCAGCCTATGCTGAAAAATAATACAGCATTAAAATGCCATTAAACAATCATGAGAAGTGATAACAGCAACAGCAAATGCATCAATTTTAATTTTTAATACAGCAAATATTGATAAATATAACCCATAGAAACAAAAGCTCCTTTGGGTCCCCTGTTAATTTTTAAAAGTGGGGAGGGGTCCTGAGAGAGAAAAAAAGTTAAGCAAACATTGAACCATAATATACGAAAGCATTTGAAGATTAATTTTGCTAGTCAAACTGAGAATAATTTCTTGTGCTCCCTATTTTCAAAATAGTGCTGTACTTTTTGTTGTTGTTGTTCAACTGCAAAGTTGTGTCAGACTCTTTGCAACCCCATGTACCACAGTACGTCAGCCCCTCCCTTCTCCCCCGTTCTCCATTGTCTCCCTGAGTTTGCCCGAATTCATCCTCATTGTGTTGATGAGATTATCTAACCATCTGATCCTCTGCAGTCCCCTTCTCCTTTTGCTTTCAATCTTTCTCAACATCAGGGTCTTTTTCAGTGAGTCCTCTCTTAGAATAGCATAACAGAATTGGAAGGGGCCTTGGAGGTCTTCTAGTCCAACCCCCTGCTTAGGCAGGAAACCCTATACCATTTAAGACAAATAGTTGTCCAACCTCTTCTTAAAAACTTACAGTGTTGGAGAATTTACAACTTTTGGAGGCAAGTTGTTCCATTGATTAGTTGTTTTAATTGTCAGGAAATTTCTCCTTAGTTCTAGGTTGCTTCTCTTCTTGATTACTTTCCATCCATGTCCTGCCTTCAGGTGCTTTGGAGAATAGCTTGACCCCCTCTTCTTTGTGGCAGCCCCTGAGATACTGGAACACTGCTGTCATGTCACCCCTAGTCCTTCTTTTCATAAAACTAGACATACCCAATTCTAGCAACCGTTCTTCATATGTTTTAGCTTCCAATCCCCTAATCATCTTTGTTGCTCTTCTCTGCACTCTTTCTAGAGTCTCAACATCTTTTTTACACTGTGGAGACCAAAACTGGATCTACATGTGGCCTTACCAAGGGCATTATAAAGTGGTATTAACACTTCACGTGATCTTGATTCTCTCCCTCTATTTATGCAGCCTAGAACTGTGTTGGCTTTTTTGGCAGCTGTGGCACACTGCTGGCTCATATTTAAATGGTTGTCCACTTGGACTCCAAGTTCCCTCTCATCTCTTCTCGTAGGGTGGCCAAAATATTTCAGCTTCAGGTGCTTTGCTAATGGAACCCAAATTGCATTACAGGTAGTCCTCACTTAATAACTACTTGTTCGGTGACCATCCAAAGTCCTGAACGAGGAGGCTTTACGGTAGTTGCACAAACCCAGCCACATGATTTGTAAATCATGGTTTCTGTCTAAGCACATTGCTTAAACCCTGCCCATTATGATTAGTGCAGTAAACTGTGATTAAAGAAAGCTAATCTTAGTCCCATGCCCTAAGTTTTGTCTTTCAGGCTGTTGCAATATTTTCAGGATCAGACTCAATAAGATCAACAAGAGTTAAAGATTTAACTATATATTCTTTTATTTACATTAGGCATTCTATATTCACTGAATATTCACAGATAGAAGCAAGGGAAAATGGTGTAGGTAGCTCCTTATATATACAATGGGTGGAGCTATATGTGGGAGTGGTGAATTATGCATACATTAAGAAGTGAAGAATAAGTTAACCCCTGATACCCTGTCTGTACACTATTTACACATTGGAGAATAAGGCATTTACATCTGACACAGGCTATGCTCCATTTGAGGGATAAGATTAGGTGTGGGCTGCTGGGGATTCGCAGAGGTTCAGGAGAACCTCTAGCTAAGATTCTGTACAGTTCGGAGAACCCTAAAATCCCACTCCTGGCTGGCCCCGCCCACCCCTCCCCTCCCAGAAGTCCTGACGTGACCCATTTTGGATGCAGGTAAGTGCAGAGCACATGCGGAGGCTCGGGGAGGGCAAAAAATGGGCCTACTGGAAGTTCGGGAAGAGGGCCAGAAGGCCTCCGGAGCCTGGGGAGGCTGTTTTTGCCCTCCCAGAGGCTCGAGGAAAGCCTCTGGAGCCCGGGGAGGGCAAAAAGCTTCCTCCCAACTGCGGTGCAGGAGGCTGACTAGGCCACATCCACCATGGCCACACCCACCCAGCAATCAAGCAGAGAACCCCTTGCTATAATTTTTGAAGCCCACCCCAGATAAGATTCCAGAAAATATAGTGGGAGGATAAAGTTCCCCTACAGAACTTGAGCACAGAGGAAACTTATTTTGCGCCAGTTTCCTTTGGTCCTCTTGGTTTCCAAAAAAGCAAATGTGAAGGAAGATCAGTGGATGAAAGGAAGTTCTGGAAAACTGCTGCGAATCATCCATTTCCCGGAGAGCTTTATGAGCCAACTGGCTGGTGGGGGGCGGGGGGGGGAGGCGAAGTAGAAACAACCAACCCTGAACGTTAATAATACATTCAGTGGTCAGAGAAGAAAGGAAAAAAAGAGCTCTTGATTTCTCTGTGGTTTCCAGGATGGGCTACTCTGTTGAACTAAAAGTCCTGCGGGTTGGCGTTTTGAGGTTGTTTTAATTTTGTCAAATTATGGCTTAGCTGCTTGGCTTTGCTTAGTCATTTTTTTTTTAATGGGGGGGAGGGCTGAGGTTTTTAGAAAGGAATCATATGAAGACCTTTCTTTGCCATGGGAAATATGACCTTGACTCCACAAAGGAGCCAACAGGCCAGATTAGTTATGCTTTGTTTTTTAAAAAAAAATTGTGCGGAAAGGCCTAATAGAAAAAGCAAAGATGCATTTCAACCCATAAGATTAGGATATCCCAGCCTGAAGGAAAAAGAAAAGATATATAATTCAGCACGAGTGCTTAAAAGTCGGAAATTGGTAGAATACCCAGAAAAATTTATTCTTCGACCCCACTTTTCTGATTCAGCTTTTAGCTACAGAAATTTTGCAGAGCCTCTTAATGCAAATCACTTCATACAATTCAGCTTCAGTCTCAGAGCCATTTGGCTTAAAATAAATGCAAAAGAAGTACTGTGGAATTCAGTAGGGATAAAACCCACGATTAAATATACATTGCATTGATGTTATCAACCTAAAGATATAGAACATAAAATCATATGGCTGGAAAGTCTGTAGAGATTCTCAGTCATCCAGGTCATGGTTGTCCCAAAGGTGCTTTTTCGTGAGGTAACTGGACTTTCTTGTTTTTTTTCTTTTGAAGACGTTTCGCTTCAAGAAGCTTCTTCAGCTCTGACTGGATGGTGGGAAGGATTGATATTCCTTGCAGACCGCTGGTCATCTGCATCCGTTTAGGGTCTACTCTACTCAGGTGACCCTGAGGACACAGATAAACCTCCAAATGCTTCAATGACCAGCTAAAAGGATGCAGATGACCAGCAGTCTGCAAGGAATATCAATCCTTCCATTCAGGGGTGAAATGCTCCCGGTTCGGACCGGATCGCCCGATCCGGTAGCGATGGTGGCGGGTGGTTCAGAGAACCGGTAGCAAAAATCCCTGCGCCCCCCACCCCCATGCCCAGCTGAGCCACACGATCATCAGAGGCTTTTTTTTTTTTACTTTTAAAAGCATTTTTCTACAACCTCTTCCAACGAAAAAATTCTTTTAAAAGTAAAAAAAAAAGCCTCTAATGATCGGGCGGCTCAGCTGGGATCATCAGAGGCTTTTCAAAGCATTTTTTTCTGCAACCTCTTGGCCAAAGAGGTGGTAAAAAAAATGCTTTGAAAAGTCTCTGACGATCCCAGCTGAGTTGCCTGATCCGCAGAGGCTTTTCAAAGCATTAGAAAAAATGCTTTGAAAAGTTAAAAAAAAAAGTTGGCCACACCCACCCAGTCACATTACCCACCCACCCACCAAGCCACACCCACAGAACCGGTAGTAACAAATTTTACATTTCACTCCTGTTTCCATTCCCCACTATCCTGTTAGAGCTGAAGAAGGTTCTTGGATGAGAAGCAAAACGTCTTCAAAAGAAAAAAACAAGAAAATCCAGTTGCCCTCCTGAAAAAGCACCTTTGGGATAAGGCTGGAAAGGACCTCAGAGGTCTTCTAGTTCAACCCCCTGCTCCTTATATCATCCTGGTCAAATGGTTGTTCAATCTTTTCTTGAAAACCTTTATGATGGAGTACCCACAACTCCAGGAGTAAAGCTATTCCACTGATTAATTGTTCTCAACTGTCAGAAATTGTATCCTTACTTCTTAGTTAGATCTCTTTTTAATAAGCTTCCACCCATTATTTCTTAATTTAATTTAATTTAATTTAATTTAATTTAATTTATATGCTGCCCCTCTCCGAAGACTCAGGGCGGCTCACAATACATTTTAAAAAATCATTATAAAAAAACATTGAAAAATTAAAAACATTAAAAACTCATTCACACCATTCATGGCTGGATCTCACCAGATCACAAGAGCCAGATCAACGGCCCCAGGCCTGTCGGAAAAGCCAAGTCTTCACCGCTTTTCGGAAGGCCAATAGGGTGGGGATGGTCCAGACCTCAGGAGGTAACTGGTTCCAGAGAGCTGGGACAGCCACAGAGAAGGCCCTCCGCTGCGGGCCCGCCAGCTGACATTGTTTAGCTGATGGGACCCGGAGGAGACCAACTCTGTGGGATCTTACCGGTCGCTGGGAGCTATACAGCAGAAGGCGGTCTCAAAGAGACTTGTCATACCCTCTGGTGCTTTGGAGAATAAATCAATCCCCTCTTCTTTGTGACAGTCCCTCAAGTACTGGAAGACAGTTACATGTTCCCCCCCCCAAAATCCTTCTTTTCGATAGTTCAGACATGATACGTAGTTCCCTTCAACTGTCCATCATAAACTTTAGTCTCCTAACCCCTTTATCGTCTTTGTTGCTCTTCTCTGTAACTTTCCAGGGTCTCAACATCTTTTTCGTATACCTACAACTGTACCTTTTGCCAACTTGATGTGCTAAACATCTACCACCCAACTGAGCAAATTGTTTGGCAATTCTGGGAGTCATCATTTCAGAATGTATTTTTTTTAATTAATTAATTAATCTATTTATTTTGTCAAGTGTGTATAAGATAACAGAGATAAGTATAAACATGAATACATGAAATGGGTACGAATAAATGGGGACAGTAGGACAGGGATGGTAGGGATGTTGGTGCGCTTATGCACGCCCCCTTTACGGACCTCTTAGGAATGGGGTGAGGTCAACAGCAGACAGTCTAAGGTTAAAGTTTTGGGGTTTGGGGAAGAAACCACAGAGTCAGGTAGTGCATTCCAGGCGTTGATCACTCTGTTGCTGAAGTCATATTTTCTGCAATCGAGTTTGGAGCGGTTTACCTTACGTTTGTATCCATTGTGTGCTCATGTATTGTTGCGGTTGAAGCTGAAGTAGTCATTGACAGGTAGGATGTTGTAGCAGTTAATTTCGTGTACTACGCTTAGGTCAGACCGAAGACTGCATAGTTCTAAGTTGTCTAAATCCAAAATTTCGAGTCTAGTGGCATAAGGTGTTCTGTTGTGAGCAGAGGAGTGGAGGACTCTTCTCGTGAAATATCTCTGGACTCGCTCAATTGTATTAATGTCTGATATGCAGTGCTGGTTCCAGACAGATGAGCTGTATTCAAGAATTGGTCTAGCAAATGTTTTATATGCTCTAGTTAGCAGTACAATATTACCAGAGAAGAAGTTACATAAATATTTGGAATATTTGGAAGTGTCCAGAATGGGGAACATTGAGAATCGAAAGATGTTATTTCCTCCTTATTTCCTTTTGGCTTCAATTTTATGCTTCCTCATCTTTGGCTCCCGAGCTTCAATACTGCTCCCTGTAGCAAAGTTTTTTATGATGGGTCCATGCACCAGCAGGCTTACTCAATGGCAGATGTAAAAAAAAAAAAATTCCAGGCAAAGGGACTTGAGAACTGTCTTCTCTTTAAGGTAGGCTCGGCCAAGATACAGGCATGATGGGAAATTCAGGAATGCTCTTTATTAGAGGATACAATACTAAAATCTTGAAATCCTGTCCAAGTTCCTTTCTTCTCCATCTGGTAGTAAACCAAATCAAGGTGACATGGAGTTTCTTTTTCATATTTTCCTTTTTCTCAGGATGGCATAATCTTTGGTCAAAGTTCCCTCTTAATAGCTTACTCATCCCTTCCCTCTTTCCAAGATCTGGTCTATATTCCTTCCACAGAAAACACACACACACACACACACCCTTCATCTGTGTTAATATTTCTTGAACTTCATCAGTCATTACCTTTAGGATACCTTTTGAGAAATGGACTGGCCTTCCTCCTCATGTGAAGAGCATATGAGCCAGGGGTGCTATTCAGCAGGTTCTGACAGTTTCTGGAGAACCGGTAGCGGAAATTTTGAGTAGTTCAGAGAATCGGCAAATACCACCTCTGGCTGGCCCCAGAGTGGGGTGGGAATAGAGATTTTGCAGTATCCTTCCCCTGCCACGCCCACCAAGCCACGCCCACAGAACCGGTAGTAAAAAAAATTGAATTCCACCACTGATAGGAGCCACCATGCTGCTCAGACAATACCTTCTACATGAGGGTCTCCCAGCTGCATTTAGGAAGCCCCCAAATAGGGGGCCAAGGCAGCCTCCTTTCCCACTGTGGTTCCTGTCCACCCAGTTATATAGAGGTGAATGGATTCTGGGTCAGGAGGCAGCTCCTAGTCATCAAAGTTAATGACCACTGATAGATCTGTACTTCATGAATTTTTCTAGATGCCGCTTGAGTCCATCTATGTTAGCAGCCAACAACCCATCTTGTGGCACATATTCCACAAGTTGATTATATCCTATATGAAAAAAGATTTCCCACTCTTTTGTGTTTAATTTTATATTTAAAATTAAGAAATGTCTTTCTTTCTTCTTTCTTTCTTTCTTTCTTTCTTTCTTTCTTTCTATCTATCTTTCTATCTTTCTTTCTTTCCTTCTGTCTCTCTCTCTCTCTCTCTCTCTCTCTCTCCCTCCCTCAAAGTTTTATATAACTGCCCATCTCATTCCATTCCTGAGTGGTTAACAACAATTTAAAACTTTAATGACAAAAATAGATAACAACAATCAACTCAATTCCATGAGGCTCATAGGTCCATAGCAGAGGTGGGTTTCAGCAGGTTCTGATCAGTTCTAGAGAACTGGTAGCAGAAATTTTGAGTAGTTCAGAGAACCAGTAGTAAAAGTTCTGACTGGCCCTACCCCCCATCTATTCTCTGCCTCCCAAGTCCCAGCTGATTGGGAGGAAATGGGGATTTTGCAGTATCCTTCCCCCGGAGTGGGGTGGGAATGGAGATTTTACAGTATCCTTCCCCTGCCACTCCCACCAAGCCACACCCACCAAGCCATGCCATGCCCACTAAACCACACCCACAGAACCGGTAGTAAAAAATTTTGAAACCCACCACTGGTCCATAGGATGGACACTGCAAGAGAGATTTATTTTTAATTTTTTTAAAAAAAGAAAGAACATAGAAAGCATTGTTACATCTGGATATAGTTGAACTTTCCCCAAGCTTGAACTATTGATACAGGATCATCTGCTAAGAAAAGAGTTAATTAACTGAAAGAAACCTCAGGGCTGGGTAAGAGCTACCCAGATTTCACTTAGAATCTTGGAAACTTAAGAGGAATTTCCAAGAGTTAATTATGGTAGAGTCCCCTGGGATATTTCAAAATGCTTCTTTCCTGATTTCTGGCCACTTAGGCTGAATTGCCATTCATGAGATAACTTGCCAACGGTTTTGCATTTTCTCCCTCGATTGTTCATGTCAGTGTTCTGCTTCATTCTTCTTCCAGCTTCCTCAGAGTCTCTCCAATCCAGAAAGACACAAAATAGGCTTAAAACTGTATCTCAGTTTTAAAAAGCAAAGGAGTGTGACCCCCAACCAAGCCTTATCTACATATGTATGATGGTCCCTCTACATCACTGTCCTCACACACACATCCGCCTCCCAAAATACAAAACGTAGCCCTCAACCACCAAAAGATCGTCCCAGTTCCATCTAAATCATCCAGTTGTAAAAGGGGAACAATTTTCACTTCCTGGCATTGTTATATACAGGATTCCCAGGGAGGAATTCATGACGCTGTGCGTTGTGTGTGTGACATTAAGGCATGAAGCTTGTGAATGGCAAGGAAAACATGAATTGCTTCAACAGTTGTTTTCCTTTCCAACTGCAAGCATTGATTACATTTACTAGGCGTTATTTTTAATACATATACTTAAGGTACAGGAGGAAGGAGGAGGAGGGGGAGTGTAAATCACAGCCAGGAAAAGGGTGAAATAAAAAAACCCTTGTCGGAGCTGAGGCATTCGGCAGCAGAATGCAACTGCGAATTCTACCATGCGAGCTATTTTTTCTCATTAACACATAACGTCATTTGGAGCTCTTCCAATCCTGCTTCTGTTGCTGAGGGATCCTCTCTCCATCATGTTCTTGGTCTGCCCTTCATTTTTCTCTCTCTGAGGTAAGTTACTACCACATAGGCAAAGGCTCACTTTAAGCTTTACTTTGGACAAGAAGCGAAACCCGGTTAGTTACAATTGATCAGTCAAAGGGATTGACTAGGATCACAATGTACAGGTGTTGTGGCCTGTCAGCGGCCTGTGCAGCTAGTAGCTGATTCCGACAGCGAAGAGACTGGTGTGGTGCTGCACACTCGAGTCAGACAATGAGGAGGCTGGAGAAAATGTGATGCCAGAGGCGGGGATTCAGTCAGGGCCTTCAGAACCTCCAGAAGCTCCCATAAGTGAAGAGGAAGAAGAGGAGGAGCCTCTTCTCAATGCACAGGTGCGCAGAGCTGCCAAAAGGCAGGAGTGGCTCCTCAGGAGGAGGTCTCCATGCGAGTAAGGCTTGGGGCTAATTGGCCACTCCATTAGCCTATTCAAGGAAGGACGACGACTGAGGCAATTTGCAGGAAACAACTTCGTTCACATTCCTTCGCGTCTTGATCTTGTTTCTCTTATCAGTTTCTTGCAAATTGCTCCTGGGCATTCTGCCAATCACAGTAAGATTACGGTTATTATTCTTTGGATTCTTGTCGGCTGTTAATGAAGTTAATTTAACAGCCTTTGTTTGGAAAAGACTGATTTAATTTAGTAAACTAAGGTTTGTACGGACTTTGTGTGTGCTGCATTCTTTGGGGTCCATAGCTGGGGCAGAACAACAGGTAGTCCTCAACTTACAACCACAAATGAGCCCAACCTCTCCATAGCTAAGCAAGACAGTTGCTAAGCGAGTTTTGCCCCATTTTGCGACCTTTCTTGCCATAGCGGTTAAGTGAATCCCTGCAGCTGTTTTAAGTTAGCAACATGCTTGTTAAGTGTATGTGGCTTCCCCATTGACTTGGCTTGTCAGAAGCTTGCAAAAGGGAATCTCACGACCCTGGGACGTGGCAACCGTCATAAATGTGAGTCAGTTGCCAGGTGTACAAATTTTGATCACGTGGTCATGGGTATGCTGCAAGGGTTCTAAGTGTAAAGAATGTCATAAGTCACTTTCTTCAGTGCCATTGTAACTTCGACCGGCCACTAAACAAATGATTGTAAATCAAGGATTACCTGTACAGGATTACCTGTAATCCTCGACGTATGACCAGTCGCTTAGCAACTGTTCAAAGTTACGACCTGTCTGAAAAAGGGGACTTATGACCCCGATCTGAAGTGCTGAAAGTCGTCCCCACCTCTGCAGTTACATGACACGACTTTGGGTGCTTGGCAACACAGTCAGATTTATGGCAGTTTGCAGCATCCCAGGTGTCAACCCTGAAGCTGACCTACTGAAGCCATTTTAGAATAGAATAACAGAGTTGGAAGGGACTTTGGAGGTCATCTAGTCCAACCCCCTGCCTAGGCAGGAAACCCTACACCACTTCAGACAAATGATTATCCAACATCTTCTTAAAAACTTCCAGTGTTGGAACATTTGCAACTTCTGGAGGCAAGTTGTTCCACTGATTAATTGTTCTAATTGTCAGGAAATTTCTCCTTAGTTCTAAGTTGCTTCTCTCCTTGATTTTGACCACTTCAATGTTGCCACACTGGAGCTGAGGGATAGGGAGGGCGGAATTGAGATAGATGGGAATCTGTAGCCAAAAAAACATATTTTCTCTTGGGAACCAAGGACATTCTCACACCTGGTGGGAAGAAGGCGGAGTGATGCCACTCAGATGCCAGCCCATTCTGTGATTGGACCACGTAACTGATTGTTTTGAGAAAGTGGGAAAACTTTTACTTTTAATTAGGTGAAAACCGCGGGAGACCTTAGAGTCGGTTTTCACCAGATATGTGCCAATATGATAATTTCAATAAAAGTATTCTTTGAGGAATCTACCTGCCTCACAGTCTTGCTTGCTGTGGATTTATTCCTTGGAAGCCTGACACCATGGTTATGTGATCGTGTTTTGCCAAAAACTGGCACTTTCAGTGTTTAGCAAAAGCTTGCCCATACTGAACAGTATGTTCACACTTATGACTGCTGCATTCCTTTAACGACTGTCACAAAACAATAATGTAAAATTAATTTGACCATTTTACAACCATAATGACTTACACTCATAATGAGCAGATTCCTATGTAAGTCTAAGCGGCTAGCCTGCCTAATGGAGTTTGATCCTAACCGGCTCAGGGTTGACTCAGCCTTCCATCCTTCCAAGGTCGGTAAAATGAGGACCTCAAAAATGAGGATTGTTGTGGGCAATATGCAAATAATGCTTAAAATTGTAAACCACCTAGAGAGTGCTGTAAAGCACTATGGGTGGTATGTAAGCCTAAATGCTGTTGCTATTAATATCCAAAATTGGAACTTGCTGAGATGATACAGAGCACCCTAAAGAAATAGTTATCTTCCTGATAAATTACTGTTTGGTGTATCTGCCCATCATGGTGAGTATTACTCCATTTTAGGAATGTACATCACGTGCTCTCAAAATTCCAAATTACATCTGGTCAAAAACATTACTTCTTCCTGACTTAGCTAGGTTGTACAAAATCAGTCTTAGTATAGGATGAGCAATGGGGTAGTATTATGACCCAGTTCTGCACAATAGCCCGAAGACAAAAAATTGCCTTGAAGCCAGAGGCCTTGTGTTCCTCCAAAGCTACTCCGAGTGCCATAATCCAATTGCTAGAAATTGATTTTCCTAGGCAAGATATTCAAACACTTGGCTGCCAGGAACCAGGAACTCTATAAGGGACCATGGATTGTGGACATGTATGTGCAATGGAAGATGGCATTCTCAGGAGTGTATTTCCTTGAGAGTTTTGTGGCAAATTGCAACCTATACAAGTGACAAGGACTGCAGTATTAGACAATGCCATATATTGGCTTTGATTCTCAATTCTGAAGGCATTCCTGGAAAATTTGGAGAAACATTTGCTCAGCCCTGGCTGCCTCCCCTGAATGTCAGCAGCTCATCTTGAAATTGATGGAAGGGAGAGACAGAATTGTGTGCCACTCATGATGAAAAGTTGATGAAAACGATTTTAGAGGAAGCCATCATGACAGCTGAATCCCAGACTGGTACCTTTATAGTTGGCATCTATGTTTGATTTCTAAAGGCAGAATTCCAACTCTCATAGAAGCAAATAAACTTACATGTCTGAGCACTGCTTTTCACACATTTATGTTTAGCTTTATTTTTTTGCTGTTTTTGACAAACGTTGGCAATCTCTACATCTTTGCATTCAATTAATGACAATATGGCTGGATTTTCGTAAGTTGCTTTTCACAATGCACTAAACAAAATTCTCAGTGATCTGTACCAGTCGATATAAAAGTATTCCCAGAGTAGTGAAGAGCCTCTTGTCTGTGTTCTTAACTAGCTAGGAAATTGCTACTCTGGCCAATTTTGTCATTTTATCCTACGTTTCTCAATTCGACAGCTTGAAGATATATATGGACTTTGGCTCCCAGCATTCTGGCTGCGGAATTCTGGGAGTTTAAGTCTACACACTTTAAAAGTTGCCAAGATTGAAATATACTGCTCTAGACACTGGGAAAGTATCTTGGCAGAGCAGGGCTATGATGCCCAACTGAACACATATGTCCAATATCACAGCATATTGATGATATTTAACCCCATGCTGATGGCCTTGGCAGGGGAATTCTGGGAGTTGAAGTCCATATATCTTCTAGCCACCAAGGTTGAGAATCACTGGCCTAGAGGAGGGGTCAGCAACCTGCGGCTCTGGAGCTGCACGTGGCTCTTTCACCCCTCTACTGCGACTCCCTTCACTCAAAATATGCGTCACAACCGCCAATGTGTGACACCCGCCACCACACGATTTATTGAGTTTTTCAATCCCCGGTAGGCCAACCATGGATAAATCAAAGAAAAGAAAAGTTTCAGAAGAAAATAGAACATTTAATTCAACTACATATGCTAGTTTTGTAGCCGCTCAAGAAATAGTCAGGCACGGGAAGGGTTTTGTGGCTCCCGGTGTTTTCTTTTCTGTGGGAAATGGGTCCAAATGGCTCTTTGAGTGTTTAAGGTTGCAGACCCCTGGCCTAGAGCATGGATTTCAGACGAAAACATCTCCAAGGAGCTTAAAGTGACAGCCTTCAGCCCCTTGCATTGGTATTATGCCCCATTAAGACAACAGGACTTTTTTCACCTCTTCAAGCTGTCGCGGTTGAGAAACACTGATGTAAACTATGGAATATTGATGTCTATGGAGCTGGTCACGGTTGTCCCAAAGGTACTTTTTCAAGAAGTAACTGGACTTTCTGGTTTTTCTTTGAAGACGTTTTGCTTCTCATCCAAGAAGCTTCTTCAGCTCTGACTGGATGGTGGAGAATGGAAGGATTTATACTCCTTGCAGAAAGCTGGTCATTTGCATCCTTTTAGAGAGTCCTTGAGGCCACCTGGGTATTTATCTGTGTGTCAGGGTCACTGAGTGGTGCAAATGGGTGTGGCGCCTTCTTGGAACTGTTGAAAGGATTGTGTTGTAGACTGGAGATAGAGGATGTTGTATCCAGGGGTGGGCTTCAAACATTTTAGCAAGGGGTTCTCTGCCCGGTTGCTGGGTAGGCGTGGCCATGGTGGGCGTGGCCTAGTCGACCTCCTGCACCACTGCAGGGGGGGTGCTTTTGCCCTCCCCAGACTCCAGAGGCTTTCCTCAAGCCTCCAGGAGGGTGCAAACGGCTTCCCCAGGCTCCGGAGGTCCTCTGGAGGCCGGAAAGAGGCCCGTTTCCGGCCTTCCCAAACTTCCAGTAGGCCCGTTTTTCACCTTCCCTGTGCCTCCACACATGCCCTGCACTTACCTGCATCCAAAACAGGCCGCGTGGGGACTCCTGGGAGGGGAGGGGTGGGAGGGGCCAGCCAGGAGTGGGATTTGGGGGTTCTCCAAACTGCACAGAATCTTAGCTAGAGGTTCTCCCAAACCCCTGCGAACCCCCAGCAACCCACCCCTGGTTGTATCCCTCCTCCTATTTGAGAGAGGGCTGTTAAATTTTGACATAGATGGCCTCTTTGACCCCTCTTTCAAACCAGAGGCCCTCTCTATCCAAAATGTGGAGTTTGCTATGTTCAAAAGAGTGGCCTTTGTCTTTTAAATGCAGATGGACTCCTGAATCTTGTCTTGATTGGCTTGTTCTCCTGTGTTGTGCCATGTGTTTATAAATATTGATCTAAAGCCAGTGGGTTGTTTAGAGATTGGAAATGTTCTTTCACCTATGATGGACGTCATTTTCAAGACTAGCTATTAATATCCAGAGGAGATTCCATAATGCTGATCAGAATGAGAGCCAACAGCAGTGACACTGATAGGCTTAAACTTTCCACTAAACTTCAGTGCCCCTCAGCATGGAGGATCTTCCTGGATCCATTAATGGGGCAGCAGCAAACAAGCCAAGCATTCTTGCCCAATGTAGGCATATTCCCAGTCAGGAGTTTAATTTGTGGAAGAAGAAGTATAATACAGTAATATCTTGGTACTTGTAGTTAAATTGTTCTGGTAGGCGTGATAAGTACCAAACAAATTTTTCTCATAAGGAATAATATAATGAATCTCTAGACATCCGTCACCAACAAGTTCTAGCTTGTGCATTGAGCACCAAACAAATGATGAGTACCAGGATAAAATGTTCACATCAAAATGCTTTGAGCTCCAAATTCAATGAGTTTCAAAGCAGTTGAGTACCAAGGTATCACACTACATACGTATGTATGCCAATTGGGGGAAATATCATTGTGATTAGGGAATCAAGCAATATCTGGAGGGGACCAGGGTGGAAAATGTTGCTGTACTAGAAGGGGCATCGTAAAGCCACCCAAAAAAAAGAGAATTTTCTCAGAGATTATGATTGTCGGGAAAGTTGTGAAGAACATCATGCTTCCCAAGTCATTTTAGCACCAGGTCTCAGTGAAAAGCATTGTATCACACTAGAAGAATTCGCAGAATTCCTGAATGGTGTTATTTGTTAGAGGAGTCCCCTGTTTCTATGCCGCCTGAATGTGTGATGCTCTCGCATGTGCACGATGAATGTCATAGCAAAGTGAGAACCCGATAAGATAAATCTACAGATGTGAACTCACAAGCCACGGTCACCTTCTCCCGCAGAAGATAATTTGCTACTTTCATTGATTCAACAACCCAACAGCTAGTCCTCAACTTACGACCCCAGTTGAGTCCAAAATTTCTGTTGCTAAGTGGGAGAGTGATTTGCCCCATTATACGACCTTTCTTGCCATGTTATGTGAATCGCTGCAGTTGTTAAGTTAATAACCTGGTTGTAAAATGAATCTGGTTTCCACATTGACTCTGCTGGTCAGGAGGTCGCAAAAGGTGATCCCATGAGCCCGGGACACTGCAACCGCCATAAATATGAGCCAGTTGCCAAGCATCTGAATGTTGATCATGTGACTGTGGGGATCTTGCAATGGTCGTAAGTGTGAAAAAACTTTGAACAGTCACTAAATGAATGGTTGTAAGTCAAGGACTACCTGTATTGTGGTTATGGCCAAGTATCTAACAGGCAGCAATAACTGGATTACCAGCTCCTATACAGGTTGTCCTCCACTCTACAACAGTTCGTTTAATGACTATTCAAAGTTACAACGGCACTGAAAAATGTGACTTATGACCGTTTTTCAAAGTTACGACCTTTGCAGAACCCCCATGATCATGTGAACAAATTCAGATGCTTGGCAACTGGTTCATGTTTACGACCGTCGCTGTGTCCCAGGGTCATGTAATCTCCTTTTGCGCCAATCAAAGTCAATGGGGAAGCCAGATTCACTTAACAACCGGGTTACTAACTTATCAACTGCAATGTTTCCTTTAACAACTGTGGCATGAAAGGTCATAAAATGGGGCAAAATTCAATTAACAAATGTCTCACTTAACAACAGAAATTTTGGGCTCAGTTGTGGTCATAGATCTAGGACTAATTGTATATTTCAGCAGTGGCTGTCCTATATGTGAAATAGTGGGATGCCTTGGATTGAATTGCACCTCAGTGTTCAGCTTTACACACTGATGTGCTAGAGGTGAGATCCAAACTACTCAAAATTTCTGCTACCGGTTCTCCAGAACCTGTCAGAACCTGCTGGATTTCACCCCTGTATTTTATGATATTTGTAAAGATTTTTTTTTAAAAAATGGTTATTTAAAAAAAATTCTATAGTGAACAAGGTGAATTTTATGAAGAAGCAGAATCCAAGGATATGTGTGTGTGTGTATTTTAATACTGATAGCAAAAAAATTAGGAGACATTTTTAAAAGTTAAAAAAAGAAGCGTAAGAAAATGTTGGCACGATGCATTTTTCTTTCTTTAAAAGCAATTTCTTTTCTTTAGTAAAAAAAAATTGCACAGTATCTTAAGCAACTGAAAAGAGGAGGGGGGGGAAATGAGACCCATCTTCCAACCAAACCATTGTATTGAAAGAATAAAAGTAGCCATAGGATCATGGTTTAAGTCAGGAGATGAAAGCAGAGAGATCAGGCAGGTAGCCAAGGAACATATTGTTACAATTATCAATATAAACCTGACAGGATTGTCACTCACTCACTAAAAGGAAAGTAAATGGAATTTGGGTAATAATGGAATCGTAGATCTACAAAGAAAGAGCTTTTTTTGACAATGCATTCCCATTTCTTGTTCAGTGCAGGAATTCATTAAAACACCTCCACTTCACATCTAGTGAAAGAGAGTCCACCTTCAGGCTCTTTCACCCCTGCATAATTGGTCCCATTGTCAACCAGCTCTTAGAAATGTTTTTTTTCTAGCATACAATCAAAATCTTTATTTTTCTAATTCAAATCATTATTCAACATTCTGCATTCCGGAACAATAAAAAACAGAACGAATCTTTTCTTTTGCGGCACTCTTTCTGGCATTGAAACTGTTTTTCTTGCCTTTGGAAAAAATAATTGTCAAGACAGGAATCTACCACGCTTAACAGGTAGTCCTTGACTTATGAGCACTCGTTTAATGGCCTTTTGAAGTTATGACGGTGATAGGGAAAGTGACTTACGACCGCTCCTCGCACTTACAATCTTTGCAGTGTCCCTGTGGTCACATGATCAGAATTTGGGCACTTGGAAATGGGCGTTTATTTACAACAGTGTGAATGACAGAGGCTCATGTAATGGCCACTTCCCAGCTGGCTTCCAACAAGCAAAGTCAATGGGAAGCCAGATTTGCTTAATGACCATTTGATTCCATTAATAGAAAAGCAGAAAAGATCGTAAAAAATCTGTTCCCATATGCATATGCTTGTGTTAGTTCTTGTTACATATTGAATTTTCCTATTCTCAATTCATTTCTCTAGAGCCTTTTCCTTCTGCACTGCATTTCTCTTGCTTAAGGTGAGGTGCCGTTTGGTTAGTTATACATTCAGCATTCCTGCCTGGGAAAAGTCTACCTCCCATTATTTCTTCAAGAGTCCTGATCCTCACACAACGCACAAACCAGAGGTGGGATTCAAATTTTTTTTACTACTGGTTCTGTGGGTGTGGCTTGGTGCGTGTGGCATGGCTTGGTGGGCGTGGCTTGGTGGGCGTGGCAGGGGAAGGATACGGTAAAATCTCCATTCCCTCCCCACTCCAGGGAAAGGTTACTGCAAAATCCCCATTTCCAGGGGTGGGTTGCTACGGGTAGTAACGGTGGCGGGAGGTTCCGCCCACCCACCTGGATGTCATCACGGACACTCTGCACATGCGCAGAAGCTTCTGCACAGGAGCACTGTGTGTGAGCGAAGCTAGCACGTGCGTGCGTGCGTGCGCGCGCTCCATTTGCGAACCAGTAGCAAAGATAAGTGGAACCCACCCCTGCCCATTTCCTACCAATCAGCTGGGACTCGGGAGGCAGAGAATAGATGGGGGCGGGGCCAGTCAGAGGTGGTACTTACCGGTTCTCCAAACTACTCAAAATTTCTGCTGCCGGTTCTGCAGAACTGGTCAGAACCTGCTGAAACCCACCTCTGCCCTTGGCTCAACAACCCTCTCCCAGCCCAGCTTACCTCACAGGACAAGATACATGTCACCAGGAGCTCCAAAGGAAAGAAAAAGAAGGGTTGAATATTCAGTCTCCTTAAAAATGCTGGCAAGTTCTCTGTTGTTTTTTTTTTTGGTCTGGTGCTCAAGTTTTGTGAGTTTAATGGCGTTCACACAGCATGCTTGTCCAATTCTGTGTTTTATTTGGCTTTAGCATGGTGGGCTGTATGAATGCAGTCATTATCATATCATGTTTACAGTTTAGCAACTTACACAAGACTGATCAATTGTGCTTCATTTAATCTCTCTCTATATAAAAGCCAAATTATTATTATTATTATTATTATTATTATTAGTTTGATTTATATATGCCGCCCTTCTCCCGAGACTCAGGGCGGCTTACAATGCATTAAGCAATAGCCTTCATACTTTTGTATATACCTGCTTAGTAGGGCTTTTTGGGGGCCCCTGAGCAGTGTTCTATTTTATACAAAGTCAGCTTATTGCCCCCACAAACCGGGGGGTTTGTGGGGGCATTTTACCTACCTTGAAAAGATGGAAGGCTGAGTCAACCTTGAGCCTGGTGAGAATTGAACTCGCAGTAATTGCAGGCAGCTGGCAGCTAAGTACTACTTTAACAGCAGCAGTTTAGTCCACTGCGCCACCAGACTCTGCGCCACTCACTCATCATGAAATCTCCAGAACCGTAAAGCCTACAAACTTGAAATTTGGCACGTATGTTCCTCTTGGCTTCTAGGTGCTCGCTAAGAAAGGATTTTTCGAAATGACCATCAGATCATTAGTATTTCATATACAGTATATTCACATGCTCTGATGCTAAGAAGTTAGACGTTCTACTCACCTTCCCCACCTGAAAAGTTCCAACTGCCAGTTGCCTCACATTCCGTTACCTCAGTTCAAACTGGCAGATGTTCCACTCCTTCATTCAGGAGTGGTCTGGGGCTCCTTACAGTACTAAATGTCGGTACCTCCCCAAAATGTCTACACCTTCCACCTATGGAACTGCTTCCGGACTCAAGGCAGTGAGAGAGAAATCCCCTTATGTGTTTCAATCACCGACCATCACTAAGCCAACGGATTATGAACCAAATTTATCCTGCATAGTGTCCCAGCCCCAACTCACTTCTTACACTGACCTCCTCAGTTCAGACGAATCTGTTCTTTCTATTGTAACACCAGTTAAAGGGAAAAGACTGTCTTTCTGCTGCCCGGAAGTACAACGGGTGCTTCCAAATGACGTATTTTGGAGCCAGAGAGGTGAAGGAGGGAAATTTTATGTCAACATTCAAAGTGCAGGGGCAGGTCTACCACAGGATAGGGAGTATCATGGCGGGGCCTCAGCAGCAGCCTTCATTTCTCCAGATGTACATTGTTGGTGATGATGACAATGAGAGTCTGTCAAGACCATGGGGGTGCTACAATGGTCGTTAAGTGTGAAAAATGGTCATAAGTAGCGAAGCACAGGTATCCAGCTAGTAAACAATAATCAAACTCAGTGTAGGCAGAAGGTGAACCAGGGCCCAATTTATTGTGTTTAGTGCATCAGATTATAACTGGTATTGGATAAAACGAGGGCCTTCTGCATTTTCACAAAGTACATTCTTGAGACAGATATGAACAAGGGCTTCAAGAAACAGCCTTTGCCACTTCGCTATAGGATGCACTGAAGACAATCCCATTTGCTTTGAAGGAACACATTTAATTAGCAGTAGGGATAGTCCTCGAGTTACAACCGTAATGGAGCCTCCCCATTACGGTCTTTAAGTCGCAACTGTTATAAAACGAATTTTACAATTTTTTTTTTTTGCTGTGGTCATTAAGCAAACGTGGGTAGTCATAAGTGCAAATGTAGGGGCTGTAAGTGCAAATGTTTCAGTTGTTAAGTAAACACTGTGGTTGTTAAGTGAACCCATTGTTCATTATGGCACCGTTTTGTTAAAAACTGGAAATGCTGGGTTTGGGCAAAACCATCATAAAACATGGTGGCGTGACTGCAGAATGCTGCAAACAGCTGTAAATGTGGCCTTGTTGCTATGCACCCAAAATGTGGTCAAGTGACTATAGTAGGATGTAACTTTGAACGGTCACTAATTGACCGGTCATAAGTCAAGGACTACCTTTATGACAAGAGGGAGAAGAGTTAATCTTCTTGTCTGGCTCTGAAAGAAATTGAAGGTCTGTCTGACTCATATGATTTGGTCCTCTTCTGGTTTCCAGTGAATTGTACATGTCTATACAACCCTGGGGGGAAACCACAATAGTTGGAGGTGTAAATATGAGGCTAAACTGCCTTCCAGAAATATGGAATTTGACACTTTAGGAAGAACTTTGGTTCTATTGAGGTTTAGGATTGGTTGAGAGGATTATTCTAAGCCCAATGATACTTTTGGAAAGAATTATGCTCAAAGCTGGAATGGCTTTGCTGCATGCCAACTCATCGTTTAATTTTCATTATAATTTGAGATTTATTTTTTTTAAAAAAGAAAACCAGTTGGGCAGAGATCCTACCAGGCAACAAAAGAAGTCTCCGTAGACATGCTAATTGCCCACTCATTGTATAAAGCCTATGAAAAGAGTCATTCTATTAGTGAACAACATCCCCCAAATCTGAACATAGCTCAGAAATTAATTGGGAGTGCTAACCTAGAAAAGGATGGTGTAATAGAACTCAAACCATTTATTCCCAATTAAAGCTCTCATTGCCTCTGGGAATAATAGCTTCCAGATCATTTGCAAAAGCCGTCTCCTGCATTTGGAAACCCACATCTAGAAAGAGACAGGGAGGAGCAGCTCCTGATGTAGTCACCATAGGCTGGGGTGGGTGTTGGCAACCCGCAGCTCCGGAGCTGCATGCGGCTCTTTGGGCCCTCTGCTGCGGCTCCCTGTCCCATCACTGGCTGGCCCCGCCCTTCACCCTCCCCTCCCAGTCTCTCCTTGCCTGGCCTTGGAAATCAGAGAGATACAGAGAGAGGGAGAGGGGGAGAGAGAGACATAGATACCCAGAGAAGGGGGAGATAGAGAGGGAGAGGGGGGGAGAGACAGAGAGAGATATAAAGGGGGGGGAGAGAGAGAGAGAGAGAGAGAAAAGGGTTTTGTGGTTCCCAGTGTTTTTTAACAACCGGTTCTCTGCCCTAATGACTGGCTGGGTAGTGTGGCTAGGGGTGTGTGTGTGTCATGTGACTGGATGGGAGTGAATGATGTGGAGTTGGCCACGTCCACCCAGGTTTTGTGGCTCCCGGTGCTTTTTTTTTTCTGTGGGAAACGGGTCCAAATGCTTTGAGTGTTTAAGGTTGCAGACCCCTGGGCTGGGGGAAAAGACACGGCTGCTTTAATGATTTGGAAAGAGGTGATTGGTACAACTGGTTGCAAAAATGCCTCTTTTGAAGGCTCTGTAAACACACACACACACATAGGCAATGCAGAATTAACATTGGTAGCCAGGATGTGATAGCTAAAAACAAACCTTGGGGTAGGAAGCACATGAACAGAAATCATAAAAAACAAAACTTCCCGGCCTCCTAAAATGGGGAAAGAAATGGAAAATTTCAACTTTACTGATGCTTGTGATTCAGCCACACCTGTTTTGCAATTTTATTCCATCCATTCTATCCATTTTTCCTACCAAAATGAATAAAATGTGACCTCAATGATGACAAGGTTATTCCCATCTCTGACTCTAAATACAGAGAGAAAATATTTCTCCCCCTTTTTTTTCCTTTTTTAAAATCAGTTTCTGACCTCTATGGAAAGGAAGATCACATTTTATTTTATTTTATTTTAATTGGAGGTGATGATGTTATCTAGTTGAATAATAAGAGAGCCAGTTCAGTCCAGTAGTTAAGGCCCTGGGGTAGAAAGCAGGAGGCCATGAGTTCAAGTTCCGCCATAGGCATGAAAGCCAGCTAGGTGACTTTTGCCTCATCACTCTCTCTTAGCCCAACCTACCTCACAGGGTTGTTGTTGTGGGGAAAATAGGAGGAGGAAGGTCAGTGGTGGGATTCACCGGTTGTAACAACCAGTTCGCTGTGCTCACTTCGCTCTCATGTGCACCAAACTCGCACTTCCGTGCATGCACATTACGATAGAAAGTTACCTTCTACTGAATCCAGAGTGAGTAAAACAGTTGAGGCGCGGCAACCCGCTCTCAGCTGGGCTTAAAACAAAAGAAATATAGGTAGGTTATAGTGCAGGGGCAGGTGGGCGGGCCCATCTGATCATCGGAGCGAACCGGTTCGCTCTCAGCTGTTCGTCGGAACTACCAGTATGCCCGAACCAGCTGAATCCCACTCCTGAGGAAGGTGTGTTGGACATGTTTGCTGGCTTGAGTTACTTGTAAAAGTAATAAATGTGGGATACAAATCAATAGGAATAAATAGAGAGACAAATACATAAAACTAAATAAGTATTGTTTTGTATAATATGTAGGGAATTTTTAAATATGAGCAATCTTAGATCCAGGGCTATACTTGCTCTTCCAAATGGATCTATTGACCACTGAGGTTGGATAGTAGCAGAAATTCTGCATAATACAGTTTGACTATACAGCTCTTAGTTGGACTTTCAGGTTTGACATCCAAGTGACAGATTTATTTTATTTTTTTTTAAAAAAAAGATTATTTATACCAGTTACTCAGTGTCATTTCCTGGTGGGAAACATCTATATTGCAATAACAGGTCTGGCTAAATTCCCTGGGAGGGAAGCAATTTACACTTCTGCCAATGAGCTTTTAGCAACTAAATTAATTAAGCTAATGGATGCGCATTGGAAAATGTCTACTTGATTAAAAGGGGAAAAAAGACACGCATAAATAACAAAAATGGGAAGCTGTAAAATGACAATGTAAAGGAATGGTCATTATTCATCAAGCGCATTTTCCTCCATAAAGGAAACACACCTTCTCCAGCATTAAAAACTGAAGAGCCCCTTCCCCTTTTGCAGTATGAAGGAAACAATGGGACCATCTGTGCAGCAAGAACAACCTGCCACACAATATTCAATACAGGTAGTCCTCAACTTACGATTACCATGTTTCCCGGAAAATAAGACCCTGTCTTATATTTTTTGAACCCTGAAATAAGCGCTTGGCCTTATTTTCGGGGAGGTCTTATTGTTTTGGGGTGCATGGAGCAAGACAGGAGGCCATCCAGGCCCAAAACAGGACCTCTGGAGTGGTCCAGGAGGCCATCCAGGCCAGTGGTGGGTTTCAACATTTTTTACTACAGGTTCTGGGGGTATGGCTTGGTGGGCGTGGTGTGGCATGGCATGGCATGGCTTGGTGGGCATGGCAGGGGAAGGTTACTGCAAAATCCCCATTTCCTTCCAATCAGCTGGGACTTGGGAGGCAGAGAATAGGTGGGGGCGTGGCCAGTCAGAATTTTTACTACCGGTTCTCCGAACTACTCAAAATTTCCACTACCGGTTCTCCAGAACTGGTCAGAACCTGCTGAAACCCACCTCTGATCCAGGCCCAAAACAGGGCCTCCAGAGTGCTCCAGGGAGCCATCCTTGACTCAGGAGGTTATAAAAGGGAGGAAAAGTAAAATATTTTACCTTTTAGGCTTGCAGGATTCTGCTACGGTAGCCTATGTCAAAAATTTGGTAGTTCCAGTCTTCCTATGGCCTTGATCAGTTTCTTGATCTGGTCTCTCTCTCATAAGGTGATCAAGTAGATCAAGTAAAAAACAAAATCACAGAAATGTACGCTTCCCTATTTTTATAAGTTTATAAAACCATGTTTGCAGAGGTGCGATCCCGTGTCATGCCCACCATGGCCACACCCACCATGGCCACGCCCCCACCGGCCCTCCAAGGTCAAACCCAATCCTGATGTGGCCCTCAATGAAATTGAGTTTGATACCCCTGGACTAGACATACCTAGTTCCCTCAGTCATTCATCATATGGTTTAGCCTCCAAAGCTTCATCTTTGTTGCTCTTCTCTGCACTGTTTCTAGGGCAGTGATGGCGAACCCTTTTGGGACTGAGTGCCAAAAAGGGAGCCCGTGAGCCCGAGCACGGCACCAAGTGCCGAAAAGGAAGCACTTCACGAGATCGTCAGGGCCGCGACCAGAAAGAGGAGCTGCCCAGGGGGCATGCGTGTGCCGGATAAGGTACTTTTGGTTTCCAGCACGTGCATGCGCACCAGCCACCAAGTCTTATGGTTACTGCCACGCATGCACACGTGCCGATCAGCTGATTTCTGGTGTGCATGTGCATGTGATGATCAGCTGGCCAGCGTGCATACTCACGCCAGAAAATGGAAGACCAGCTCTTCCGGTTTCCAGCACTGCCACATGCACAAAGGCCAGCTGATCATCGCATGCGCATCCACACCAGAAACCTGGAAGAGGAACAGGCAACGCTGAGCGTGCCAGGCGACATGGCTCTGCGTGCCACTTCTGGCACGCGTGCCATAGGTTTGCCATCACGATTCTAGGGTCTCAACATCTTTTTTGTATCATGGTGACTAGAATTGGATGCAGTATTCCAAGTGTGTTTAACCAGTGCAATATAAAGTAGTGCTATCACTTCATGTGATTTTGAAACTATCCCTCTGTTGATGCCTCCTAGGACTGGCATTAGTTTTTTTGGACAGCTGCAGCAAAAAGAAACCAACCCAGTTCTCATTCAAGGCACAAATGACCACCTTCAAATCATCCTGCTTCAGACACGTTATGTAAAGGTCTTGCTTTTTGTAATAGGCTCTAATGCTGGGAAGGTGGGAGGAGAGAGAAGAAAACAACCACCAGCAAAGTGGATGGACTCAGCCACAGCCTGAAAGAACAGGTCAGGGACAGAATGTCATGGAGAACATCCATCTGTGTGGTTGCTAGGAGTCGAAAATGACTTAATGGCACTTCATCATCAATCATTACCAAACTATGGATTTTGCAACGTTTTGCTTACTGCTAGCTGTGTCTGATTGCATCGCACTCAGATGTCGTTTCTTGTGAAAATTTCCATTTATAGAGCAGTAGATAGAATTATGGCTACAACTTTTGAAGCACTAAGGTGGAAAGCTTGCTACAGGCAATGGAATTACAAGCCTAAATATGTGCTGAATCAGATTCCTCTTAATGCTTCAGGACAAGAAGAAGCAGCTGTGAAAGGTAATAGTATTGAACAGGATGAAAGTTAATAGTAATGATCAGGATATTAGTGTAACATCTGTTTCTGGGTAGTTTATTTTTCTGTGGTGGACAGCTCCCTGGTTGCTTTCACAGCACTGCTCCATCCTGTATCTTTGTCTGTTGGACAGCTGCTCCAAAAAGATTTGAGTAAGATTTGAGATTTTCCAAGAGAACTCCAAATGATTCTTAATCAAACTCGCCTCTTAGTATTGATACCAAAAGCCAAGAAGAGATGACTCAATCACCCACTTAGAAAAAGTGGTTTCTTTCTTTAAATGAGTCATAATACAGATTGTACCTTTATTCCAGATTAAAGAAGGCAAAATACTAAAGGGAGAGAGCTGTATTCAGATTGGGAATATCTAAGTCCCAGATATTGCTGAACTCCAGCTTCTGGTAGTCCCAGTCAAGATGGCTAATAATATTGGGGTGGGGGGGGGTAAGAGAGGGGGAAGTTAGTTAAGCAATATGTGGAGGATCACAGGTTTTCTCAGCTGACTTGAACCATCTAAAATTAGCAGTTTGTTAAATGAGAAGATACTAGATAGGGCACATATAACCAGGCTAAGAAACAGATGGAGAGGTCTGAGCTAAGAGCATGGTATAATGCAATTATTAGAAAAAAGATAAGCACTATTGATGCTATTTCAGAGTTTTTTAAAAATCTTATGGATTTTATCCTATACCAGATATAGGGTTGTGTTTCTCATCCTTGGAGGCTTTAAGATTTGTGGACTTCAATTCCCAAAATTCCCCCACCAGCGCTCTGGATGGCATATTCTGGGAATTGAACTCCACATGTCTTAAAGTTGCCAGGTCTGAAAAAAACTGGGCTACCTATATCCAGTTCTTCAAATTATTGTACCACTCATTGGATTCAGCTGTAGTGTATTGTATTCCCTAGTTTGGCACTCAAACCTTGGGGCTTCACTTAAGGCTCTAGGCCAATGTTTCTCAACATTGGTGTGAACTTCACTTCCCAGAATTTCCTAGCCAACACTCTGGATGAAGAATTCTGGGAGTTGATGTTCACACATCTTAAAGCTTTCACAATTGAGAAACACTGCTCCAGGCACTAGAAAAGTGGGTTGGCAGAGCAGGGCTAAGATACCATATTTTTCGGAGTATAAGACGCACTCTCCCCCCACTAAAAGAGAGTGAAAATTTGGGTGAGTCTTACACACTGAATGTAGCCCCACCCACCCACCGGCCCCCACCCTTTGGCCTCTGCCACCCAGAAATTTGCCTCCTTGCAGCAAACAGCCCCTTTCAGCTTCAGCACAGCCTGATTAGCACAAGCAGCTGATTGTCGGTTGGATCGGCTTCCCGACCATCAGCTGTTTCAGGCTGCAGGGATTGCCACTGTTTGCTGTTTGCTGCAAGGAGGCAAATTGCTGGGAGCAGAGGCAGATATTTTTTTTCTTGTTTTCCTCTCCAAAAAAGGTAGGTGTGTCTTATAGTCCGGAGCGTCTTATAGTCCGAAAAATACGGTACCCAACTGAGTGTCATCAACATATTGATGATACTTAACCCCATGCTGACAGCGTTGGCTGGAAAATTCTGGGAGTTGAAGTCCACACACCTTAAAGCCATCAATGTTGAGAACTACTGGCCTAGCGTATATATCTCAGAGGAAAGCATCTGGAATGAGCTCAAGGCAACAGCCTTAGGCCTGCTGCATTTGCATTATGCCCCACTGAGATAACAAGACTTCCTTCTGAGTAGGACAGCAAATGCAATAAACCAAAGCAACACATTTGACAAGAGCTAAGTCAAGTTATGCTAAAATATTTATATGCAGCCTAAATAATAGATGAGTGGAACAAAAACAATCAGTTTCATGTACATCTCTACTGTCAGCTTTCATTCTGAGTATGTGGAAAGACACAAGGTCCTTTCCCTTATTTTCATATCCTCTGAGGAAAAAGAGAAGCATCCACATGCCGGAGGATAACAACGTGCCTTTTTGCGATTTGTCAGCACAAATTGGTCCTTTCTGTCTTCTTCCAAGAGAAGCAAATATTTAGGTAATTCAGCTGTCAGAATCATTTACTCCCTCAACAACGACCCTGCTTAGCCATGGGAATTCTGGTCTCACTTGCGGTCATAAATTGAGGGTTACCTGCATATACAAGTTAATGTTATTATTAAAAGCTTTAAAATGATGAAAAAAACCCACACAACTTGAGCAAAATAAAAAAGGATTAGGTGATCAGCAGGCACACAGGAGCTATCTCGATAGTTCACAATTGACTGGGCTCCCCAAGCCCTCTGACACAACCACAACTTGAGGGACCACTGGAAAATTAAAAGGGATGCAGATTAACAGAGTTGAAAGGGACCTTGTAGGTCATCTAGTCCAACCCCCAATGAACCTTACAGTTCCATAAAGTGGGGGCCACAGCAGAAAAAGCCTGTGGCCTAGGACCCACCAAATAAAGCTTCCTAATCAACAAGGACCCACAAAATCAGGTGCTCTAATTGCCCTTATTTCAATAAATAAACTAGTCACTTCCCGGCAAAATTATTGTCTCCTTAAAATACATTTTGCTCTACAAAATATAGAGCTGCTTCCTGAAATTTCTGCAGAATTGAAAGTGTTAACAGGGCAGAATTAACAATTATTAAACATATAGGTTCTATGAAGGATAAAGGATGTTTAAGGAACAGGAATAGAATTAGAATGGAATCAGATTTATGGGTACTTAAACCTGAAGGGACATGGTGGCTCAGTGGCTAAGATGCTGCAAAAGCATCCTAATAGTGTCAGAGTTAGTAGGCGGAGCCTCCCGCCACTTTTACTACCAGTTCTTGCAAACCGGCCCGAACCGGGGGCAACCCACCACTGGCTCCGCTTTATGGAAGTTCACAGCAGGGATAAGCAACAATCCAGGGTATGCAAGTAGCATTCTCAATATGGCCGATGATGAAGATTGCTGGGAGTTGTAGTTCAATAACATCAGAAGTGCCACAGGTTGCCTATGTCATTATCTGTTGCAGGTATTTCTATTCTTGAATTTGGCTGGCAACTTTTAGCTCATCCCCTTGTCACCTGGATGCATTTTCTTTCCTTTAACTTCCTTTTCCTTTTCTTAAAAGTTGAGGGGGGGGGATTACATGATGTGCAGTTGGGCTATTCTTTGATCAGGGCTCCAGCAGTTCCCTAAATTTATTGCAGCAACCTTCTCAGGTTTATTGTTTTTCGAGACTTGCAAGTTTAATAAAAAGCAAGCTGCTCGCTGTTCTGTATTGCGGCCTCCTGGTGTTTTCTAATAGCTGGCTGCCCCCCACTCCAGCATCGTTCCTTTGTCCTTCCTGACTGATTACTCTGCTAAAATGTTACAGCCAATTTAAAAAGCAGTTGTGATGCCTCCTGCAAAAAAAAATACTCCAGAATACAGAACGAGCACATTTATGAACAATCCTTGAAGTACTGAAGGAAGGGAAAAGATCCTGTTCCTTCAAAGCATGTAATTTTCTTTAGCGAAGTGTTCCCTTCCATTTGTTCCAAGTTCCAAGTGGTTCAAAGCAAATCACTGGGTGGGAGGCATTTTGAAATTTGAAAAGTGGGGGTGGGTGGATGGGTGGAGATGGAGGCTAGTAGAAAGGCCTCCAACGGGGAGCAATTCAATTCATTTTCCTGCTACGGGGGTGAGCAACTATCACTGTCTGTATAAGAAGATTATCTGTATTTAATACACAAGCTTTGAAAACCTCTCAGCTGCATGTATTGACAAAGTGTCTTTTAATAACCCATGGAACAGTTGTCACTGCTGGGCCATTGAACTGAGCAAAAGCCTCTTTCCAAGGCGATGAAATTAAATACAAGTTTTTTTGGGGGGTGGGGTGTTTCCTAGTTAAAAAGCAGCTGTCATTCCGGAGTGAAAAACCAATATGGAAGAACGTTCTGTCCAGCCCACATACAATTTCTGGTTTAAAAAGAAAGTCCTGGACCAGTGGTGAAATGCTCCGAAGTCTGCTACCGGTTTGCTACATGCGTGCATGCACGGGGCGGGCCAAACACGCACTGCACGTGCATGTGCTCCGCAGGTGCTACCATGCAGCACTGAAAAAGGAGGCTTAAGAAGGTAAGTAGAACATTCCGCGCCCCCAGCTGGGCCGCGAAGGAGAACTACAATGCTGATCCAGCCCTCAAAGAAATCCAGTTTGACACCCCTGCTTTATCCTAATCTAGACAACTGTGTAAAAGCAAGTTGTGATGGGTCCAGTACAGGAATGAAATGCTACAGGATAAGGAAATCCTGCTTTCTAGTGAATCTAAATCGCATGGCACAGCTGTCCCCCACCCCTCAGCTGGCCAAAACGGGGCATGGGGGGCCTTGTGTGGCCCTCCGTGCCCCGTTTTGGCTGGCAGAGTACTGCAGGAGGCCGTCCAGACTGAAAATGTGGTTCAGGGAGATCGCGCATGGGCCCCTTGTGCCCCATTTTGGCTGCCAGAGGCACCACAGCCAGTCCTTTGCTATTTCCAGGCTGGCCCCGCAGGCCAGATTTAAGCACCCCTTGAGTTTGACACCCCTGGGCTAAAGCATCTCATTTGTGGTTTGTGCACTGCTTTGTGCACTGTAGAATACTAGCTGTGGTCTTAAAATTTTGTGTGAACCAGGCTACCCAGTTAACGAGGTTAACCCAGGGGTGAAATCCAGCAGGTTCTGACAGGTTCTGGAGAACAGGTAGCGGAAATTTTGTGCAGTTTGGAGAACTGGCAAATACCACCTCTGACTGGCCCCAGAGTGGGGTGGGAATGGAGATTTTGCAATATCCTTCCCCTGCCACACCCACCAAGCCACGCCCACCACACCACACCACGCCCACCACACCACGCCCACAGAACCGGTATTAAAAAAATTTGGATTTCAACACTGGGTTAACCCATTAATATGGTTCATGCAGTGGTGGGATTCAAAAAATTTTACTACCGGTTCTGTGGGCATGGCATGGCTTGATGGGCCTGGCTTGGTGGGTGTGGCATGGAGATTTTATAGATACCGTAAAATCTCCATCCCACCCCAATCCAGGGGAAGGTTAGGGTGCAGTACTGAAGCTACTTCAGCTGACTGCTAGTTCAGCAGATCAGTGGATCAAATCTCACCGGCTCAAGGTTGACTCAGCCTTCCATCTTTCCCAGGTGGGTAAAATGAGGACCCAGATTGTTAGGGGGCAATATGCAATTTAGTATACTGTCTTTGGTGTAAGCCGCCCAGAGTCCTCAGAGAGTGGGCGGCATAGAAATATGACTAATAAAATAAAATAAATAAATAAATAAATAAAATCCCCATTTCCTCCCAATCAGCTGGGACTTGGGAGGCAGAGAATAGATGGGGGCGGGGCCAGTCATATTTACTGCTTCTCCGAACTACTCAAAATTTCCACTACCGGTTCTCCAGAACTGGTCAGAACCTTCTGAAACCCACCTCTGGTGGGAATGGAGATTTTAGAGTATCCTTCCCCTGCCACACCCACCAAGCCATGCTCACCAAGCCATTCCACACCTACCAAGCCACACCCACAGAACCGGTAGCAAAAAATTTTGAAACCCACCACTGTTCGGGTCTCTATCAGTCAGTTAGAACTGAAGAAGCTTCTTGGATGAGAGAGGCTAAATGTTTTCAATGAAAATAAAAACCCAAGAAAGTCAGTTGCCTTTTGGAAAAAAGCACCTTTCGGACAACCATGGCCTGGATGAATGAGAATCTCCATAGCCATTTAACCACAGACAAAATTTCCCCCAAATAAGAAGACTCCACTATCTGTGCTCATGGAATGAGATTCATTGCAAAACTCTGTTAATTTCAATATTGTTTTTAATACAGGTAGTCTTCAACATAGGGCCACAATTGAGCCCAAAATTTATGTTGCTTAGTGAGACATTTGTTAAGTGAGTTTTGCCCCATTTTATGACCTTTCTTGCCATGGTTGTTAAGTGAATCACCGCAGTTGTTAAGTTAGTAACATGGTTGATAAGTGACTTTGGCTTCCCTATTGACTTTGCTTGTCAGAAGGTCACAAAAGATGACCACACAACTCCGAACACTGCAACCATCATAGATGAATCAGTTGCCAAGCATCCAAATTTTGATCACATGACCACAGGGATGCTGCAATGGTCATAAGTGTGAAAAATGGTCATAAGTCACTTTTTTCAGTGCCACTGTAACTTTGAACGGTCACCAAATGAACTGTTGTAAGTCGAGGACTACCTGTAGTTAAATAGCTCAACCAAACTATTTTATTAGTTTATGGTGTGAACTGTTGTAATCATGAACCAGAAAACGGGTTAATTCACTTACTAGGTGAAGTGAGAACAACCTGTTGATTTAGAGCTAGATTTTGAAACTCTATCTCCCATCAATCCCAGTCAGCATGCCATTGTTTTGTTTCCTTGTTTTGTAGAGTTGTCTGCCAAGAAAATATTTTGAATAAAAATTGTACTTTTTGAAACTGCATCTTAACCCATTTGAATGTCTACAGCTGACTGTGTCTGCATATTGCATTAATCCATAAATATATTGTCTGGCTAAGCATGTTGTCTCAACTCAGCCACTGCAGCTAGAAAATGATGAGTTACAGCTGGGAAACCCAAATTTTTGGGGAGCAGGGTATACTTTAAAAAGTGTTCAGATAAGGACAAATTAATTTAATTAACATATAATTTACAAGTAGGAAGTATAATTTGTATACTCAGTATTAATGATACATTTAATCATTTTCCACTTTGGTCACATTAAAGGGGAAAACTTCTGTGATAAGTTTTGGGGAAGCTCTAACACCTGCACCCCAAACTTTGGAAAATCTGCCTATGATTTCAGGACCACAAATTGTGTTTCTCTGATTTATGGCTTAGTATGAGTATTAGAAAGAGAAACAGTTTGGTGTACTACAGTGGTTAAGGCAGGGGTCTGCAACCTTAAACACTCAAAGAGCCATTTGGACCAGTTTCCCACAGAAAAGAAAACACAGGGAGCCACAAAACCCTTCCCGTGCCTGATTATTTCTTGAGCGGCCACAAAACTAGCATATGTACTTGAATTAAATGTTCTGTTTTCTTCTGAAACTTTTCTTGGATTTATCCATGGTTGGCCTGCTGGGGGTTGAAAAACTCAATAAATCACATGCCGGCGGATGTCATACATTGGCGGTTGTGACACATATTTTGAGTGACAGGGAGCCGCAGCAGAGGGGTGAAAGAGCCACATGCAGCTCCAGAGCCACAGGTTGCTGATCCCTGGGTTAAGGCATCAGGTTAGAAACCAGGAGACTGTGTGTTCTAGCCCTGCCTTAGACACAAAGCCAACTGGGTAATCTTGGGCCAGTCACTTTCTCTCAGCCTTAGGAAGGAGGCAATGGCAAACCACTTCTGAAAAACCTTGCCAAGAAAATTGCAGGGGATTGACATGACTGAGCTGGAAAAATAAATTATTAGCCAAGATATTGCTGTTCTGTCAACAAATCATGACTTGAACTTATGCTAATTTTTAAAACCAGACATTATTACCAGTAAGGACAACTTTCCCCACAAATGTAGACAACCTGGAAAAATAACAAGATGTATAGATGGTTGATGGGTGAGGTGGAAAATGAGATGGGATGTCAATGCAATAATTAAATTCAGCATCATTTTTAATGCCTATCTCACCATATAACTTATCTTTTTCTTCAGCCAATCAGCTGGAGTGGGACATCTCTGGCTAATATCAGTTCTTGCAGAATGCTTGTTGAAATGACAAAGCAAATAAAACCTATTCTGATTTAAAGCAACAGTCTCATTGACAGAATACACTAACACACACACATACTGTGTTCCTACAACATAGTGAGCCCAGATGCCTTAAAATATTTTTTAATATAAATTCCAAGATGGGCTGAGTTACACAACATGCTTGCTGGGTCTACTTTAGTCATGGTTTATCAATCAATCCAATTTTCTATATTTGCACAACATGCTATACCAGTGGTCACCAACTGGTGGTCCATGAGAAAATTTTGGTGGTCTGCAGAAAAATTATTTGCATTTTTTATGTTGCACTAAATCAGAGGTCCTCAAACTACGGCCCTTGGGCCAGATATGTGCATTGAATGTTTGTGTTACTGCAGAGAGTCTCCCCCTTCAGAGTCTTCTTGTGTGGGTCGGAGGGGGGAAAAATTCTGACTTGGGGTCTGCTTCAGCCTCCTGGTGCAGGGCTTTGGGCGAAGGCTGGAGGGAAGTGCTGCTGGTGGCAAAGAGCCGGAGGGCCTTGTTCCAGTGGGACTGCATCATGGCCTGGAACTGGCTGACCATCTCATCCCGGTGAGCCTCCAGGTGCCAGTACCTGGCCTTGCACTCCCACAGGTCTTTCCTCTGCTTGGAAAGCCTATGCTCCTAGTCCTCAGCGAAGTGCTTCTGCTGAGCCTCCTTCTCAGTCACATCCAATTTGAACTGAGCCAGTTGTTTTGCCAACTCTTTCTCCTCGTGGCTGCTTAGCTCCAACAACTGCTTCCTGTTGGGGCCTTAAGGAGCCCGGGTGGGGAGGAGTGGTTGGCAGGGGAGGGGCGAGTAGAAGCCGTCGAGGCACCCCTCGACGTGAGTGACATTGAGTTGACCACACCCACCCAGTCACATGACCACCTAGCCACGCCCACCCATCCAGTCATTAGGCAGATCATATTAGGGGTCCGTGGGATTTAAAATTATGAATTTAGTGGTCCCTGAGGTCCAAAAGGTTGATGACCCATGTGCTATACCATAAGTGGGCTGCTACCAGTTTGGACTGGTTCACCCGTACCAGTAGTTCCGACCACCGGCTGGGTCTGTCCACCCGCCCCGGTGCTATCCTGTCCTATATATCTCACTCTCTGGCTCGCTCGCCCTGCACATGCAGCCCAGCTGATTTCTGCAGCTCACCCGCTCTAGGGCTGCCCGAGAAAGTGTGCTGGAAGCAGAGCACATGAAATCGCCATGTGTCTGAAGCCTCGCACAAGTACGGAAGGCACACGCGAGAGCGAAGTGCATGTGTGTGCGCACGCTCACATTTTCGGTTCTGCACTAGGCGGACCGGTTGTTAACTTATGTGCAGCCCTGCTCTGCCATAAACGAACCTACATTCACACAAAGCATGAGACTAATTATAGTTACCCAGTTTGTGGTTCAGTACAACAGGCAAATACAGCCATTATGTTAAACCACCATGTAATTTGTTTAGTTTGGCGCTTAGTCTGTTTTGTGAACCCCAACCAATTGCAGGTTAGTTAAAAAAAAAAAACTTAATAAATAAACCCTGATTTAGCACAATCTGTTGATAAGGTCATTGCTATAGAAGCAGATATCCAGCTGCCTTAAGAGATGGTTGAAAAGAGCTAATTCAAGTTCAGGGATGTTTTTAAATGGCTATTTTATATCATTACTTTACTCTGACTTTCAAATTAGCACCTACATCTATTCAGGGAGAGAGAAAACCTTACGTAGAAACAGGGTGCTAAATTGTTGAACTAAGTGTTCCTGAATTGTTAAAGAAAATAATGTTTTTCTTTTCCATTCATAATTTTTTTACAGTGATTAATACCAAAAAGGGAAAGTTACTTATAAAATCAGCCATGGCAACTTGGCCTTTCTGAATTAATCTGTCTTTTTGAGTTGGTTTTAAGGATAAGCATGTACCTTCACTAAGGGAGTGATGCAGTGGTCTAGAGGTGGAGCTCTCGCCTCACGATCAGAAGGCTGTGAGTTTGATCCTCGGTAGCGGCAGATATTTCTCTCTCTGGGCACCATGAGTAATTATCTGCTGCAAACTCTGCATTGGCGACTGGAAGGGCATCCAGCCAGTAAACACTCTGCTCCATTCAGTTGCTCTGACTCCAACCCAATATAAGAGATTGCAGTGTTATTAAAAGGGGAAAAAAATAAAGTTTTTTTTAAATTAAAAATGAAAGTTAAAAGAAAAGATGAATGAAAAATGATGGAAATGACTGTACATATAAATGTGTTTATAAAAAATAAAAATAAAAAACTTTTTAAAAAAAGACAAAAAAAATGTAGTTTCGCTGGGCATCCAGCCATTTTAACTATCCCACCCAAATTCTTGGACATCTACAAATGTAAGAAGCAAAAGACTATTCCAGACTATCCCTTTCTGTCTCTAATTTAAGGAGGAACCATGGAAGACCATTCTAAATATGATGGCCAACATTTCAGCTGAAAAGCCAACATTTGGGCTGTTCTCACACAACATTTTCAACTTGGCTGCTAAATCAGCCAAGTTTTAGGACATTATGCCAAATACAGACAAGTTAAATATGTTGTGGGAAATACAGCCTTTAGCCTCTTTATTCTTTATTCTATCTGCATAACACACAAATCATCAAGGGCATCCAGAGTGTTAGGAAATGGCTATTACCTAACTGGTTGGGTTGGCAATATATATAAACCATCAATGCATGTTTGCAGTAAAAATGTATTGTATAGCTTTAAGACTGTAATGTTGTATTGCATCATACTGTATTCTGATTGGCTAGCTCTGTAACCAATGTACTTAAGAGGAAGCTTGAATTATGGCTTATTGTTCTTATTATATTATTATTTGCTACTTCTGCTCCTCTCTGGCTGTTCTCTCTGCATGATCACTGCTTGATCATTGCTACTTGTTGTTATTCTACTGTTTTACTGATTGTTTTACTGCTGTACTTGTTCCTGTTTGCAACTCTAAAAAGAACTCTTTTATTGCATATGACTAGAACAACTGGTAAGAAGACTTTGTTCTTGGAATATCCCTGGATTGACATTTTAACTATCTTTATCTGTGTATGACCTGGATTGTTTATTGGACTTTGCTTTGCTTTTTCCTAAAAGTAAAAGAATATCACAACTCCGTGTGTCTGTATTGACAATGCTTATTCACAATCACTCTCAGCCGTTTCTCATGTGCACACCCTTGCTACTCGAGGGTTACTCTGCGCATATTCCTTAACACAGAGGATATAATTTTTAAAATGTCAAAATGGCAGCCAGAATTGTGCAACTAAAATTACCGCCTATTTTTTATGCATGATCACACCATAATGGCTACCATCTTGATTTTTTTTTTACCTCTTGCAAGCTACATTTTGTGATTACCTGGTTTTCAGAACAACTAATTGGGAGTACGATTGCCCCCAATCCTGAATGGATTAGCTAATAGGACTGTACAAAGAACTGGAAGAAGTGTCTCAGGAGTTACGTGTTCCTTCATTAGGGAAGGAGTAATAACTGTTTGCCAGCTGAAATCAGAGTGGCATGACTCCAAATAAACCAGTTTTAGGCCACCACTACAGTGCATTTCCAAAATACAGGAAATAATAGTTCGCTTTCATTTATACCTTGACATTTTTATGAACTTTAAGGGATCACTCCCTGCTACTGTTTTTCTTCCCATAAGAGCAAACCTTTGTGATAGGTTGCTCCACAATTAGTCATATTTCATGGCTGAGGGTGGACTTTATCTTGATGTCAGGCCTGGAAGCCATCTTTTACATTTGGGCCTTCAGGCCTGCCACATTTTCTACTGTAGGAAAATGGGAGGGGGGATTCTATAGAGTATAGGTGATATGTAGTCACAATAACATTCTTTTCTCAGAGAGTCAAGGCCACCTGGCCCTGCAGCTGTGATGAGGTGACTGTGAGGCATCTCCAGTTTTGGATGGTGCCTGATTGGATGGACATGTGATGGACTTGTGGGTGCTGGACTTGAACTTTGTTTTGGGTGGGGAAAACCTGGAAACTTTCAGATTCGGGTTTTCCCAGATGTGCCAATATGACATCTCTAATAAAATGGAACTTTGAGGAACTTCAAGCCTTGGAGTTTTCTTTCATTAGGGGTATTACTTGGAACCCTGACATTAACCTGAATCTGACACTTGAGTCTTCATCTTAAATAATGGATTCCCCAAGAGGGCATTGAATGAAATGGTCCTTTCCGATTTTATTTTAGAACATTCCTGTTTCTCTGGAGATTTTAATACTGATTGAATTTTATTCTGATTGAGTAGGGAATAAACCTAGCTGATGTATTTCCGTTCTTTAGATTTATTTTTAAGGATTTATGTTTTGTGTTTTAGTTCTGCCGTATGTGTACATTTATGTTTAGATACAGGCCTGAAATTCCATTTGCTGGGTGATCTATAAAGCTTTCAAATAAATGAAAATGTTTACTTGATCAGGGGAATATCTGGAAGGGAATTCAAAGTCCAGCACCATCCAACCTTCTGAGGGAAATTTACTATAGCAGTTTCATTGACTGGTATCATATGAAATTTGACTCAAATTTCCCAGAAGCCTCTCTGAGTGAATATGGGACAATCTTGGCCATCTTAAGCTCCTGGAGGCAGGATACAGATCTAAACAGCAAATAAATGAGTCTTTCCCCTAACCAAGATGATTTGGCAGCATTGTTGTACAATAACAAAGCAAGAGTGAATGGAGTTTATTGCCTTAGGCATCTTGAAAGATCATAAAATATTTGTGGGCTAAAGGGAAATGGATTCAGAAGAACTTTCAAAGGAATGAAATCTATCATCTTCCAATCTAGGCCAGTTATGATACTCCTTGTGTTTAGAGCAACAACAAAAAATTCTATTAATGTCACCAATCATCGCGCTTTTCTGACCATGCAGCTTGCTTTTAGGCAGCAGTCTGATGAGCGGAAAGTGCTTTATTTATTAAATTCAGCATTTTAAAAGCATTAAAATCATTAAAAAAATATTATTTCTAAAACAATGAAAATGGAAATAAGTAAGACCACACCTAGAATACTGCATCCAGGTTTGGTCACCACACTATAAAAAAGATGTTGAGACTCTAGAAAGACTGCAGAGAAGAGCAACCAAGATGATTAGGGGACTGGAGGCTAAAACATATGATGAATGGTTGCAGGAATTGGGCATGGCTAGTCTAGTGAAGAGAAGTACCAGGGGAGCAGTCTTCCAATATTGAGGGGCTGCCACAGAGAGGAGGGAGTCAAGCTATTTTCAAAAGCACCTGGAGGCCAAACCAGGAATAATGGATGGAAACTGATCAAGGAGAGATTAAACTTGGAAATAAGAAGAAATTTTCTGAGAGCACTCAACCAGTGGAACAGCTTGCCTTCAGAAGTTGTGGGAGCTTCATCACTGGAAGCTTTCAAGAAGAGACTGGATTGCCATCTGTCAGAAATGGTGTAGGGTCTGCTTGGGTGAGGGGTTGGATTAGATGACCTACAAGGTCCCTTCCAACTCTGTTAATCTGTAAAAATGAAATTAAAATGGAAATTAAAACCAGAACTGTAAGTTAAAAGGGAAGGTTAGAGGGAGTTTAGTAATTGTTTACAACTGTTAGGTTCAAGGCTGGCCTTATGAGGAAGGGGCACACTTCCATTTCCTTCAAGGTTCAAGCCACCAGCTGTCTCTCAACAGGGTTTACACCACAGCCTGAACCAATTACAGGTCCCTCCCTGGTCATTTTAACAATCCAGGAGACCCGGATCCAATAAATGGGTAGCCAAATTCACAGAGCATAGAACTTTCTGTATTTCTTAGGTCTCAACTGCTGGAGACTTCCATTAGGGACTGTTTTCGCTCTCTGCCCACTCCAGGGCCTCTAAATTGACTACTTGGTTGTTTTAGCTCCTGACAGTTTTAGAACATGAAGATGAGGGTGAAGGTCAGGGGTGAAATGCTCCCAGTTCAGACTGGATCACTTGATCCGGTAGCGATGGTGGTGGGTGGTTCGGAGAACCGGTAGCAAAAATCCCTGCCCCCCCCCCCCATGCCCAGCTGAGCCGCACGATCATCCGAGGCTTTTTTTTTTTTACTTTTAAAAGCATTTTTTCTACAAACTTTTCAGCTGAAGGGGTTGTAAAAACAATGCTTTTAAAAGGCTCTGACATCCCAGCTGAGTTGCCTGATCGTCAGAGGCTTTTAAAAGCATTTTTTCTACAACCTCTTCGGCCAAAGAGGTTGTAGAAAAAATGCTTTTAAAAGGTAAAAAAAAAAGCCTCTGACGATCCCAGCTGAGCAGCGTGATCGTCAGAGGCTTTTTTTAAAAAGCAATGCTGTTAAAACTGAAAACAAAAGATTGCGCGCCACAGCTGATCACCCTCCCACGCGCTGTTCTACTTACCGCATGCCTCCTTTTGGTGTGCACTGCACGTGCGCACCTCACATTTGGTGCGTGGTGCACACTGCGCATGCACAGCCAGCGAACCGGTAGTAAACCGGTTCAGATTTCACCAGTGGTGAAGGTTCATTCTCCAAGCTTGTGGGTTGGTTTCCGAATGTTTTGTTACCAGGCTAGGTAACATCTTCAGCAGAATTTAGGGGATGTCAGTGTTCACTGACATCCCCTAAACTCCTCTGAAGATGTTACCTAGCCTGGTAACAAAACATTCGGAAACCAACCCACAAGTTCCGAGAATGAACTTTCACTTTCATTCTACAACCAAACTATAGATATTCATCACTATTGCAGACATGGAGATGAGCCCAGATTATCATGAGCCAATCAGAATTTTCACCAGCCAATTTAGGGGGTGCCAAAATTATCAATCCAGCTCTTGTTCAGTTCCGTTCCCATTATTTTCAGTTCATTCAATCTGCTTTGGCTATTTTAAGGATAATAAAGAGTTGCTGATATAAGGGAAAGCCGGATACTCTCAAATTGTCATTCTTTTCTTTAAAAAAAAAATATTCAACATTTTTAACCTTTAAAATCACAATTACACTATTACAGCATTCTGTTGTTGGAATTTTTCAAGTTGTCATTCTTAATTGCTTATAGGTAGCATACAATTTCTAACAAAAAAATGTCCATGGTATCACTTGGTAGCGTGTGATTTGATTAACAATCATGGCAATTCACTTAATTACTGTAAAAAAAATGCCATAAAATCAGGTCCAACTCAATTTATGACTACAATGATTTAGGATGAAAATTCCAGTCCAGTTGTGGTCTTAACTCGAGAACTACCTGTATTTATTTTTCTATTTTTGTTGATTTTTTAAAAATTGTTCTCAGCAACCGAGAATCAATCGTTTGAGATAGGCAACAAATAAGTAAATGAATGAATAAATAAAGGTGGAGACAGACAAAATATATTAGTTCACTTCAGTCCAGAGACTGAGAAATGGAGCAAGGCAAAAGTCTGGTGCCTACTACTTAGAAAATCAAGCTGAGGGATACACTAGAGGTTATGAATCTGAAATTGTAAGTGGCTTTCTGGAAGCAAGCTGTATAAAAACACAATAAACAAATAAAATAAAGAGAAGCTGGAATTAATATTGTGCTTGCTAATAAAGCTCCTTGTGGAATTTACCAAAGATCTCTGAGTTCAAGTGATGGGAGGCATGAGCAGATGAAGCCTATCACAAAATCCCTTGGAACTCCAGAGTAACAAATCACAAATCCACTAGAAGATATTGTAATTGGCTTAACGATGCTATGGAAAGCCAGTGGGCAGTGCCCTATCAGCACATTTGCTGCATGTGAAAAGGCTCTTGAGGAACATCTTGAAGGGCCTCCTACAAAAGCATTGCTGGAAGATGACCTGACTCCTGCACAAAATTGCTATTATGGGAACACAACCGCTTTGCAAAGCATCAATTTGCTAGAATGTCACTTACTCACTGCCAAGCTAGGCAATAAATCATACCTTTCCAGGTCCTTCATATCTTATTCAGCGCTTGGCCTTCTCCCGGGGTGGCAGAAAACTCACACACAATTCAGCTGGATTAGAATCTTTATTGCAAACAAAAATGAAGTTTTCAAGGTAACAGCTGACTGCTCTCAGCAGTATACATAAGCCATAAGGTTAATACATTTATTTCAATGCTCCAGAGTTCAGATTTTTTTCCACTTGCTTTCCTCAGTTAACTAATACTTGATGACTTCAAGAGGCTGTGGAGGTACATTTCTATAACAATTCCCTCTAGTCTGAAAACTGCTGGTTCCTTCTCCAGTAGTCTCAACTTTAAAATTATTATGTGTGTTGGAAGAAAGATCCATCTGGTTCAGTTCAAAGCCGGGAGAAAAGCACTGGAGACAAAATGGAGGCTGGAGGCTGATTGGAAAGAGGGTCCACTTATTGATGAACAGAAGCACCTATTTGTGGTTTTGGTGCAGCTGATCACATGGAGTTAAGAGTGAGGGGTTTTTTATACCTTCTCTTGGGCTTTGCACTTGAGCTTCCTGTTCCTGTGCAAGAACATGTATTCTATTGGTAAGGTGACCAGACGTCCCGCTTTTGGCGGGACAGTCCCGCTTTTGAGCAATTTGTCCCGCGTCCCGCGGCGTTTCAAAAAAGTCCCGATTTTTCTTGAGCCCCAGCTGATGGCTAGAAGAAAAAAAAACTGTTTAAACTCTTGCCCGGGGCTTCAAAGGGCCGCCCTACAGGCAATCAGTGTAAAGCAGTTTTTTTTTCCCCTAGCTAAGCTTCAGAAACGAAACCGAAACCAGGGTCTTTGGTGCAGCGTGACAAAATGAGGCAGAGAGAGATTTATTTTTATTTTTATTTTTCCTCCCCAAAAAAGGTAGGTGAAAAACTGCAAACAATGGGAAATTTAGGAGGAGAGTTCAAGATTTTAAAACACAAAGGAAAAAAAGCTGTATTTAACTAGGGAATTGTAATAATTGAGATACTATTAATTGTATATTGTGTTGAAAGCAGAAATGGTTAAGTTGTGGTTCGGAGGAATATATGGGAGAAATTATTTGGTTTATTATTATTGGTAAATATAATTAATTGATTTGTAAGAAATTGGATTGCATGGAAATAATTGGAATATTCATGTTCATATTGATTAATATACAAAAAAGATAGTTTTATAACTAATTGATTTATATTAAAATGTTGAATTTGTATTAAACAACTGTATTACATAATTACATAATTAAACAATGTGAGGATGGATATAAAAATAGATGACAATGGGAAGGGGTATAATATAGAATAGAAGGGAAAAATTGAATTTGATTAAGATTAGAGATGAGGATGAAGGGTAATATTGGTTTTTTAAAAAAATAGATGAGGAATAAATATGGCAAAAAGGAAATATAGAAATTGTAAATTTAATTGAAATGACTAAACGCTGTTTAAATTTGTGAACCAACCAAATATTCTGTTCAAAGAAAATACATTGTATGTTTGTATGTGTGTTTCTAATTATTGCTATTTATTCATATTTGTTCTCTTTTATTCTTTAAAGTTTAACAATTCATTCTTTATCTTAATATCTTTATATTTGCTTGGGGTTGGCTTTCTTCCCTTTCATCTTTTTTATTGTACAGCAATCTTTCTCCTCAAACCTACCACCTCTGTCTTTTCTTTCCTTCTTACTTTCTCTTCCCCCCACCCTCTTTTTCTCCTCCCTACTTCCTCTTTCTTTCTCCTTCTCCTCCTCTCTTCCTCCCTCTCTTACCCTCACTCCTACTCTAATTTCCATTCCTTCATCCCTCTCTATTGCTGTAATCCTTTAATGCATATGGACTACTCAGAGGGCTGAAAAAGTTATTTTTGACTGGTCCTCACACTTTTGACCAGTCCTCGAACTTACGACTGTCCTCACATTTTACATTTTTGCCCTATCTTGTCATCATGGTGAAGAGAAGCAGTTGTGAAATGAGTGACATGGTTGTTAAGAATGCTGCATGGGCATAAATGTGAGGATGGTCATAAGTGTGAGGACCAGTCAAAAGTGCGAGGACCTGTCAGAAATGACTTTTTTCAGCCCTCTGGTTAGTCCTTTTGTGCATATGGACTACTCAGAGGGCTGAAAAAGTTATTTTTGACTGGTCCTCACACTTTTGACCAGTCCTCGAACTTACGACTGTCCTCACATTTTACATTTTTGCCCTATCTTGTCACCTTGTTGAAGAGAAGCAGTTGTGAAATGAGTGACATGGTTGTTTAGAATGCTGCACGGGCATAAATGTGAGGATGGTCATAAGTGTGAGGACCAGTCAAAAGTGTGAGGACCTGTCAGAAATGACTTTTCAGCCCTCTGAGTAGTCCCTATACACATAGCCATGGCCACCCGGTCACATGACCAGGTAGCCACGCCCACCCAGTCACATGGCCTCCAAGCCACGCCCACACAATAAGCCACACCCACAATGGTGTCCTTCTTACCAATGTTAAAATCTGTTCACCTTACCCTATAGACATAGCCATGGCCACCCGGTCACATGACCAGCTAGCCACGCCCACAAAATAAGCCACGCCCACAATGTCCCTCTTTACCAATGTTAAAATCTGGTCACCTTATCTATTGGCTGTTGTGAGACTCCCATGGTGCCATGTAAGGGTTAGAGCAGCTGGCTCTATAGGCAAAGTACAAATCCTAGGTGTTTGTCTGAGCTAAATTTGGTTGACGATTCTGAGGGTGATGCAATATTTGTGGCTTTTGGCTCTTGGGTAAGGGCTAATCTGACTTTGTTCAGACTTTGCTGAAGTAATGGGAGTAATGGATTACCAAATCTGCATTTCTAAAAGCTGCCCCAGCTCACTATCTGCTTGGGGGCAGGGAGCTGGGGTTCTGAGTTTTTGTCTTCCTTAAGATTTTTTATTTTTCTTTTAGGGAAATATTTTATCCTACCTTTTTAAAATATTCCTCACAATATTTCATTCTTCTAGGGGTGGGGTGGGTGCTAACTTTCTACATCTGTTTTAACTACTCTTCCACAGGACCTTCCCTATTATTCTTACTTAGCTTTATCCTTGGATTACAAAATAATTTCCCTTCTTTCCATAGTCTACCGTTCTGATCACCAAACACACAAATCACAGCTTCATTTTTTTTTCTTTTCTTTTTTCAGCAAAAAAACCATCAGCGGTTTCCAGTCGCTAATAATATAATTATTGTTCTTTCTCTAATCAAACAAATCAATTTTGGCATCTCTGCCAATTCTATCCTTTTCATCAGCCATCCCTCCATTGTGGGTATTTCAGTGTGTTTCCATTTTTGGAATAATCCATAATAATCCATTCCATAATAATCTTATAGCAATTGTATATAGATATAAAACAATCTTCCGTAACTTTTCAAAATTATCTATCCATTAGTCCTGAAAAAAGCTCCATTTCAGGGGTGTCAAACTCAAGGCCCAGGGGCCGGATCTGGGCCGTGGGGTACTTAGATCCGGCCTCCGGGGCCACCCTGGAAACAGTGAAAGACCAGCCTGCGGTGCGTCTGCCAGCGAAAACGGGCTCCCGAACTCCGTTTTTGGCTGCCCTGGCCTCCTGCAACCTTCTGCCAGCGAAAATGGAGCTTGGGAGGGCCGCATACGAGCTCCATTTTCACTGTCAGAGGGTTGTAGGAGGCTGGGGCAGCCAAAAACGGAGCTTGGGAGCCCGTTTTCACTGGCAGAGCACTCAGGCCACCACAGGTATCCCCGACATGAGTGATGTTGACCTGGCCAAGGCCATTCTGGCCATGGCCACCCCAGCCCCCGGAGGTCAAACCCAACCCTGATGCGGCCCTCAATGAAATTGAGTTTGATACTCCTGCTCCATTTCAACTGAATATTATCTTTAAAATTCTTGGCATCATTGTGTGTATTTTCTGTTGTTTTGCAAGTCCACCAGAACATGATAAAATGACCTCTTCTTTTTTCCCCACCAATGTTCTAAAAAACAATCTCATGGGGCCCATTTGTGGCTGTCAGATATTCTTTTTAGTAAAAATGATGCTGCAGGCTGATCATTTGCTTTGAAACATGGCAGCTTCGTGTGTTTTAAATTGACTTTAAAACAAAGGTAAAAAAATGAGATGGAAAAAGGTGAGGGAACAACAGCACACTTGGGTATTGTGTAGGCATTTGTATTTCTTTTACTTATTAATGCAGACATGTTGATATTTGTGATGTATTATTACAAATCTTTTATTTTAGTACTAGTATTTCTCAACCTTAGCGAGTTTAAAATATGTGGACTTCAACTCCCAGAATTCCCCAGCCAGCTCTGCTGCTTGGGGCATTCTGGGAGTTGAAGTCCATGTATCTTAAACTCGCTAAGGCTGAGAAATACTGCTCTAGAGGCTCCTTTCTTTATATTTTACAATATATTTCTTTATTCTTTATTTCTTTATATTTTACCATCTATTTTATAATGTATTGTATTGCAGTTTGCTTCAATATTATTTTTATCCTATACTTGTGCTGTACTTAATTATAAGCACATGATCTGTGATAAAACGAGACCAGAATGGTATAATTCACTGATGGCTAACCTTTTTCTCGTCATGTACTGAAAGTGTGCATGTGTGCAACAGAGTGCACGCATGCCGCCACCCATAATGCAATACGAGCCACCCTGCGCATGTGCACATGACCCCCATGTTCTCCCCTCCCCCGTGCATGCCCCCTGTTTTGGGCCTAGTAGGCCTCCCTGCAGCCTCCTGGGCCCAAAAATGGGCCGTGGGAGGCGCGCCGCAACTCCCTGTGCTTCCCCTGCCCCCACGCATGCATGTACGAACCCCCCCCCCACATGCACACACGTCTCCCACATGCGCACACACACACACCGCATCCTGAAAATCAGCTGGTCAGAGCTGAGCTGGGCGACGGCTCACGTGCCTGTAGAAAGGGCTCCACGTGCCAGCTGTGGCACGCATGCCATAGGTTCACCATCACGGGTATATTTGGCAGCTATTTAAATTCAGAGTTATATTCTAGTTATATAGAACATATATTATATATATTGTTGAGTATTAAGTGACAGTTTAAATGAGCCAATCAGGAATTAATCCTGAGAGCGGGAAATTTAGAGAAATGACAGTGGCTGAAGCCGCGGACAGCTCCGGTTTAAAAAGGGCTGCCACGGCTGGAATTGCCATTGCTTTTATGGAGCTTAAATAAAGCATTGATAGTATACTTGTATCAAGTCCTTTCTTCAACCGCCCGCTATTTAACACTGGCGACGAAGGTGGGATCCTGAAGAAAAGGACGGTACAGCGAACTCCAAGCAATCAACAACTATCAGATCTACTACACCACACCGGTCAGATCATTGGTTACCGAGATGCCTACATGGAGCGTTTCTATATGTTCATGGAGGCGAACGACTTATTAAGCTTGTCAGAACAGAGGAAAAGAGCCCTTTTCCTCACCCATTGCAGACCGGCAGTTTTTAAAATGGCAAAGGCACTCGCCGCCCCGGCCAACCAGAGAACAATGACCTGGAGAACGCTACAGGAAATACTGAAGACTCACTATGTGCTGCAAGCATCCTCTCTGGTAAGAAGGCATGAGTTTTACCGGAGGGATCAGAGAGAGGGAGAGTCAATCAGTGTGTTCGTGGCAACATTAAGAGAGATAGCCGCCGCATGTGACTTCTTGAATTTGGAAGAGGCAATGAGGGATCGTTTGGTGCTGGGACTGAGAGACCTCACCTTGCAGAGCAGGTTGCTAGCCAGACCTCAGATTACATTCAAGGAGGCTCTGGAAGAGGCATCAGCAACCGAAGCGTCCCAGAAATCTGTGGCGGCTATGAAAAAAAATGAAAAACGGACCACCAGTAAAGGATGAGGCATCAGTGCATTATGAGAAAGTGGAGTCAGAATCGGAGGAGGAAGAAGACGAAGATGAAGTCCATCACCTCCGGTCCGAACGTAAAGAGAGGCAACAAGCGAAAAAAGAGGCCTGATGCTCGGGATGCGAAGACAACCACCCACGGGCCAAGTGCAGGTTCCGGGATGCTATTTGCCAGAGATGTGAGAAAAAAGGGCACATAGCAAGAGCCTGCAGGGCATCCCAGCCAGTTTCCAGAAGGACCAGACCTCCCCGTTCACCAACGAATAACAAAAAGTTCCAGGCCAGCGGAAGGAAGCAACCACCCGCAATTTAACATATATATTGCAAAATATAGTCTTCTATCCCTTTCCTGGATTTCAGGTTTTATTAACTGTAAGCAAATTGAAGTTGTGCTCTGTTAACTTTATAAAGTAGTCTTCTCCAGTGTGGATGCTACAAACTTCAACTTCCAGAATTCTCAGCAATGACCATGCTGGCTGGTGGAATTCTGGGAACTGAAGTCTAGACGTCTGGAGGTTTGTAAAAATGGTTCTAAAGTACCATCATGGCATATGAAGATGTTGACATAGATAATAGATAAGAAAAGCTTATTTTATATTTTGAAAGGAGGAGGAGTGGAAAAAACATACCCACTTTGGAATAACAAAGTACCAGCAATCTGATGCAATTAATTAAATTGCTAATTAGGGGCTTTCAAAAGATGGAGAGAACTATTAAGAACTGCCAAAAAATATTTATGGATTCAATTGTTCAGTTTACTCTCTAGGATAAAAACAGTAAATTATATATAATTATGCAGACATACAGACTTATAATGCAAAAATGTTTAAAGATTTAAAGTCAGTCATGACCAATTCATCCTAGCCACTTCCATTTAGACCACTCTTGCTAATGGAATGGGATGACTTGCCACAGCCAACTTGCGGCCATCTCAACTCGCTGCAGCCAACTCGCCATGGCCAACTTGCCGTAAGACAACTTACCACAGGACAACTTAACAATTCAATTTAATTATTGAAAATAAATAAAAAAATATTTTAATTTCTGTCATTCACATTCCATTCTGTCCTTCCTTTTGTATCCTTCCTTTTATTATTCTATTCCACCATTATTAGTGTAACTCCTGTCCCACAGCAAATTGTCCTGTGGTGATCTTGTGGTCCGCCAGCAGCCTGCGGAGCTGGCAAAGGAGTCAGACAGCTATGAGGCTGAGGAAGAACATGGGCCAGTCCTTTGGAGGTTGGGGAAGGCCCGGATCAGGGCTCTGCATCGGAGGCAGAGATGGGGCCAGGGCCATCAGGGAGTGATGTGCGGACTCTGGAGCCTCCAGAGGCTGACAGTAGAGAGGCAGAGGAATAGGAGGAGCCTGTTCCTAGTGCACGTATGAGAAGAGCTGCCAGAAGACAAGAGCAGGGGTGAAATGCTACAGGTTCGGATCGGTTCAGTCGAACCGATAGCGATGGCAGCGCGAGGCTCCGCCCACCAGCCCAGTCATCATTACTTCCTGGTTTTAACCAGGAAGTAACCTGTTTTTTACCCTCTGCGCCTGTGCAGAGGGTCCCTGCTTGCACATGACACATGCACACTTCCGAACCAGTAGGGAAGGTAAGTAGATTTCACCCCTGCTGCCTACCAATTCACCTTAACAGGAAGGACTACCATGGTTTAAGGTTTCTCTGGGAACGGGGAGGTATAATTCTATTTCTAGTTTATTTCTTGTCCCTAAAAATAAGGGACAATATTGTTATGTTATGTTATGTTATGTTATGTTATGTTATGTTATGTTATGTTATGTTATGTTATGCTATGCTATGCTATGCTATGCTATGCTATGCTATGCTATGCTATGCTATGCTATGCTATGCTATGTTATATGTTATGTTTTATGTTATGTTAACTAGATTACATTTATTATATTATTATATTGATCCCTGGAACACAGAATATAGAATACATTCTATATGCTGGTAGTCCTTGACTTATGAACATAATTGAGACTGCAATTTTGGTCATAGGCTGTGATGGTCGTAAAATGGATAATCAAATGACCACACCTGATTTCACAACCTTTTCTGTGGCAGTGAATGTGATGGTTGTTAAGTGGACACGGCGGTCGTTGAGCAAACCCATTGTTTGTTATGGAACAGTTTTTGCTAGAAACCAGAAGTAAATCCTGGCTTCTGGCAAATATGTTGTAAATTGTGGCAGCCTTGAGTAATGGTATTAAAACCAGTCCAGTACTTAGGGGCTAATTACCATGCAGAGGGAACATCTCAAACTGCAGTTTTGTGGCTCACTGGCTCATGAGGTGTAGCAACTTTGAAGAAAATTGAGGGACTCATATTTTGAGCCCCAACAGCTTTTTTTACTGTCAAAATATGTGCCATGTTCCTATACTGCAGATCAACAACTTCTGACTCATAGACCTTACCTGGCCTTCAGAGCTTCAATGAAGACCTGTTAGATAACCAATCAGTTCAAGACATGGAGTTCAAGAGCTTCCATTTCACCACAACCACCCCAGTTAAACAAGACAGGAAACGCATCTAGGTGAGCTACATCCATTTTATTATGCAGTTACATTAACAGAACGTTATAAAGTCTGAAAGTAAAAAACCTCTCACCACCACTTTGCTTGGTCCATTAGTGTGAGTTTTTTTCTAGGTTTCTTTCTCTGACTATTAAGCCACTGGGGGCTTCTGCCCCTCTTATCGGATTGTTTCCTAGGCAGCAACTCTTCCCCCCCCCACTTTCCCCAAGGTCAGCCAGGTATTCCATTACAGGTATGATGTATGAAGGGGAAGGGATTCAGAAGAGGAGGCTTCCTTTTCTGGGGGGGGGGGAACCCCTGCTGTTCCCTCCCTTTATCTCTGGCATCACCTGGTTTACCAAGGGCCTGGATAAATTAGTTTTTCCAATGGATTAGTAGTTCCCAGGCTGTTTTCGGCTACGGGTTTAAGATATTGCACAGTAGATTCAGTGGCCCTGTTGATTATACCACATAAAAAGAGGAAAAGAAGGGAAGAAGATCTAGGTCACAATAATGGAAGAGTCGCTTTTTAAACCAAGAACCTGAGGCAAGTCAGGAATTAATTAAGTGCCAGGGGCACAGGGCTATATTGTTACGGATAGCCTCCACAAGGAGAGGGCAAAATGATAGGTATCAGAGGGCTTACTCGTTCTCTTTGATAGATGCATTCCGCCAAGCTCACATATTGCTTAATGGGAGAATATAGCTCTGCTTTTTGATGAATGGGAAATGGAGTCGTGATTGTTACCATGAGACCAATTCATCAACATGCCCTTATTATAGGTCGGCCTATAAAATGATCTGTACTGTCCTCGATTTATGACCATAATTGGAGCCGGAAATTCCATTGCTAAGCAAGACAGTGGTTAAAAATGAGCTCTGCCTGGTTTTGCATGTTTTGCCATGGTTGTTAAGTAAACCTCTGTGGTTATTAAATGAATTGCATGGTTGGTAAGTGAATCTGGCTTCCCCCGTTGATTTTGCATGCCGGAAGATGGCTGGGAAAGTCGCAAATGGTGATCACATGATCTCGGGACACTGCAACTATCCTAAATACATGTTGGTCGCCAAGCTCCAGAATTTTGATCGTGTGACCATGGGAAAGCTGCAAAGCTCATAAGTACAAGCACCAGTTCTAAATCACTTTTGTCAAAGTTTAGGATTGCATCAAACAATTTTGAAGGAATGGTGAGTTACAGTAGATGGAAGAAGAAAGCAGTGCCGAAGTGGTGGTGAAAAGAAAAATAATATTTGCAGAACACGCTAATCAAGGAGAGAAGCAACCTAGAACTAAGGAGAAATTTCCTGACAGTAAGAACAATTAATCAGTGGAACGACTTGCCTCCAGAAGTTGTGAATGCTCCAACACTGGAAGTTTTTAAGAAGAGATTGGACAACCATTTGTCTAAAATGGTATAAGGCCATGATGGTGAACCTATGGCACATGTGCCAGAGGTGGCACGCAGCACTCTTTCTGTGGGCACGCAACCTGCTGCCCCAATTCAACCCTGCCACGCATGCACGCATGCCTCCCGCCAGCCAGCTGGTCTTCGGGTCTCTGCCACACATGCGCGGAGGCGGGGAGTGTCTGGGCCACCCGCCCCTGCATTCATGGGGTGGGACGTGTGGATGGGGCGCGTGCACAGGGCCTGCCGTGCATTGCATTTTGGGGGTGCTTTGGGCAATTCCTACTATGGCTCTGCCTGAAGGAGGTAGATCTTTGTTATGTAGAATAGACTGGTCCAGGCCTTAATGGCCCATTGACAAAGGTGGAGGGGACTGAGTTTCTGCCTCCCTTTTAGAGGAAATATTCTGCCCTTTTAATATTTCCTAAAATGTCTCATTTTTCTAGGAGAAGGCTGGGCAGTGGTGAAATCCAAATTTTTTTACTACCAGTTCTGTTGGCGTGGCGTGGTGTGGCTTGGTGGGCATGGCAGGGGAAGGATACTGCAAAATCTCCATTCCCACCCCATTCCAGGGGAAAGATACTGCAAAATCCCCATTCCTTCCCCACGCCTGGGGGAAGAATATTGCAAAATCTCCATTCCCACCCCACTCTGGGGCCAGCCAGAGGTGGTATTTGCCGGTTCTCTGACCTGCTCAATATTTCTGCTACCGGTTCTCTAGACCTGTCAAGACCTGCTGGATTTCACCCCTGGGGGTGGGTGCTAACTTCCTACAATATCATTTCTCAATATATATTTTTCTTCAAAAAAAAAACAAAACCACCCTATAGCCTTTTGAAACAGCAAAGGCTCTTTGATTTCACTGAAGTGACCTGTTTGGGTTATTTGGGGAAAAGGAACACTTGTGTAATTGAAATCTTCACTGTTCCGGCACAACTATTAACCAATTCCGCAGGGAGCTCCCTTAATTAACCCTTCTGCAGTATTTAATTCATTGGAGACTTCTCAAAGATTTCTTAATTAGGTCTTTAAAAATAAGGCAGGGATGTGCAGAGTGTTCTTGGAGAGTAAGTGCCAGGCCTTTTTCTGCAGAAGAGGGTGGGCCTCCTTCTTCCTCCATCCCCAGATTCTTTGTGCCCTATTGCTCCTGTGGTCCTTTCCTATTTCACTCTGCAAAAAAAGAAGAACAACGCTGGGGAAATTTAAAATACAGGGCAGTTTGACTAGAAAAGGGCAGCTGGATGAATCAGAATTTTAATAAAACCAGCGACAACAAAAGTAGAGCTGGCAGATCCAAATAGCCGGATGCACCCATTGGTAGTAATAGAAAGGTTAATTTAATGCAATGGTTCTGAAATTAAAACCTGAATGGAAAAGATATCAGAATATCAGAAATAGACACAAGGACAGTTTTTTCCTGAACGCCATCACTCGGCTAAACAAATAATTCCCTCAACACTGTCAAACTATTCACTAAGGCTGCATTACTATTACTATTAATCTTTTCATCGTTCCTGTCACCCATCTCCTTCCACTTACGACTGTAACTTATTGCTGGAAGTAGTGAGAATCCCCATAAGAAGACCAACGCCCTTCACCATTTCATGTCAAAAGCATCTTCTATCCATCTTCATGGAGTGCAACAATAATGCATCTGGATGGCTGTTGTTTTTCTGTATTGCCTTATGGACCACAAGATATAAAACAGATTTATGGAGCCCTAAGTCTGAACATAAAACCTTGCTTGTGACTCATCAGTCTGCAAACGCTGGAAAGATAAAACCGTAGTCTGTTCTATGGCTAGATTTCTAGTGCACCATTTGTCCATTGATTTATGTATCGTAAATATTTTTATCCTGCCGTTTTTCAACTGTTAAGTCTGGATGATATAAATATTTCGGTGCACCACCCTTGTTCCTAGTTTCCAAGATGCAAAAGTGGTGTTCAAAATTAAACTGAATACAATATAGTTAAAAGGATAAGACAGGGGTGTCAAACTCGATTTCATTGAGGGCCGCATTAGGGTTGTGTTTTACTTCAGGGGCCGGGGTGGGCATGGCCGGGTGGGCGTGGCCAGCTTGACATCACTTGTGTTGGGGGCATCTGTGGTGGCCGAAGCACTCTGCCAGCAAAAACGGGCTCCAGAGCTCCATTTTCAGCTGCGACGGCCTCCTGCTGCCCTCTGCCAGTGAAAACGGAGTTCGGGGGAGCTGCACATGGCCCTCCCAATCTCCATTTTCTCTAGCAGAGGCACTGTGGACCGGTCCTTTGCTGTTTCTAGGGTGGCCCCATGGGCCAGGTTTAAGCACCCTGCCAGCCGGATCTGTCCCCCAGGCCTTGAGTTTGACACCCCTGGGATAAGACGTCAGACGTTAAAATATTATCATTCGGGGTAACAAACATTAGCCAACTTGCTTCTACAGACCTAAAATGCCTGAAGAAACATTAGATAATGATGTGATTCTGAAGAGAGGTTGAGATGACACAATAATGCTTGCCCTGCCTGTAATGACAATGCCGAAAGTCTACAGGTAGTACTTCACTTACAGTCATTTGTTTAGCAACTGTTCGAAGTCACAGTGGCACTGACAAAGGTGACTTATGACAGTTCCTCACATTTATGGCTGTTGCAGCTTCATGTGGTCAAAATTTGGGCACTTGACAACCAGCATGTATTTATGACAATAAATAGCAGCATCTCAGGGTCATGTGATCACCATTTGTGACCTTCCCAGCCAGCTTCCAACAGGCAGTCACTGGGGGGGGGGGAAGCTGGATCTGCTTAATGACCACATGATTCACAGCTGTAGTGATTCACTTAACAACCATGGCAAAAAAAAAGGTTATGAAATTGAGCATGACTCACTTAATAAAACCAATGGAAATTCTGGTCCCAGGTGTGGTCAAGGTCATAAATCAAGGACTATCTGAGTGTATTGATTCCTGAGAGGGAGTCAAGCTACTCTCCAAAGCACCTGAGGGCAGGACAAGAAGCAATGGGTGGAAACTAATCAAGGAGAGAAGTAACTTAGAACTAAGGAGAAATTCCCTGACAGTTAGAACAATTAATCCGTGGAACAACTTGCCTCCAGAAGTTGCGAATGCTCCAATACTGGAAGTTTTTAAGAAGATGTTGGACAACATTTGTCTGAAGTGGCATAGGGTTTCCTGCCTAAGCAGGGGGTTGGACTAGAAGACCTCCAAGGTCTCTTCCAATTCCGTTATTCTGTTCTATTCTATTACGTTTCTTTCCTTATTTGACAAGTAATGAGGAGGAAACATTTTGTTTGCAAAGATTGGGGAGGGACCTGAGATGAAAGCCCAAAGGATCCATCACCAAATATACAAGCATGTTCTCCACATAGCTAGAGTCTCACCCAGCAGGAGGAACAACCATTTTACTGTATTCCAAATTTAAACAGAGGACAAACCACATTCCATTGTTTCAACTGGTTCATAATGATTACGTTGCATATGGAGAAGAAGAGCCCTTGTTTGACAGATCTGCCTTCTGCCCCCGCTAGATTCCTTGGTTGGCAGGCTCTCATGGCGATTCTGACATGAGGAAATTGGAGCACATTTTCAATGCCAAGACAAGACGTCCAATCATGGAAGTGTTGCCGCTGTCACCATCGACTTAACATGGAGGATGTGTCAATTTCAGGCCTTTTCCTTCTTTGCAAGAACGGAAGTGGGAATAAAGGTAGAAATGTCAGGTTGCCATTCTCCCTGAAAGTCATAGCTTTTGTTCTCAATGCCTGAAACAAGAGGTTCCAAGAAGAGTCAAAAATAAGTGAAAAACAAAGAAACTGCCATTTCTCTACATGTCCAATAGTCTCAAAAGTAGTCCAAACTTCATGGGACCCAAAACCTCTCTATAAATGCAGTCAATAGAAAAGGGGCTGCCATTGGAGCATGCCCAGTTTACAAAATGGTTGCCACAGTAGAAGTGGTTGGTTACAGAAACCAACATACTGAAGAACAAATGAGGAAAGGTGTTTATTATCGCTGCTCGACAGCCAGTTTGGTCTAGTGGTTAAGGCACCAGGCTAGAAAGCAGGTGATTGTGAGTTTAAGTCTTGCCTTAGCCGTGAAAGCCAGCTGGGTGACTAAGGCCCAGTTACTCACTCTCTCTCAACCCAACCCAACTCACAGTGTTGTTGTTGTGGAGAAAATAGGAGGAAGGAAGATGTGTGGGATATGTTTGTGGCTTGAGTTATTTAAAAATAATAATAAAGATGGAATACAAATAAATAAATAAATATCCCACAGCTTACTTCGGTTGTGTGTCTTTGGGGGAAGATGGCAAATGACCACACACATTTGATGATATCTCACAAAAGATATGAGTTATATTTGGCTTAGGACCTGGTTACTTACGGGACCACCTACTACCATCAACAGCCTCCCACCGACCAGTACGCTCCCACAGAGAGGGGCTCCTCCGGGTGCCGTCGGCCAAGCAATGTCGGCTGTCAGCCCCTAGGGGAGAGCCTTCTCTGTGGGGGCACCGACGATCTGGAATGAGCTCCCCCCAGAGATACGGAGGATTCCGGATCTGCGCACCTTCCGCCACGAGTTGAAGACGCTTTTATTTCATCAAGCTGGCCTCGCCTAAATCTTCTCCCTTTTAAGTGTAAATTTAAAATTTTTAATGTATTTTAAAATTATGGGTATTTTAAATTATGGGTATTAATTCAGCCAAATTTATTTAATTCATTTTATTCGATTTTAAATTTTGTATATCTATGTGTTTTATTTCATGGCTGTGCACCGCCCTGAGTCCTTCAGGAGTAGGGCGGTATAGAAATTCAATAAAATAAATAAATAAATAAAATATTTTTCTGGGTGATGCCATCATGGCTTGTAACAGATGCCTATAAATTCACTTTAGACTTTTCCTTAAGTCAAGTATGCACATTTACAAAAAAAAAACTGGACAGCATCCACTCGCCATATTTATCCTCTAACAATACTTATGGTGGTTATGTGAAATCCAAGGCCATTCTGAGAAATAAATATGGTTTTTGGAAGGTGGTGGGCTGCAGCTTGCTGTGTAATTTGGTTTAAAGTTAAAATAAACTTTAATTTGTTTTTTAAAAAAAGCGAAGTGGAAAGAGGCAGGCGGGGGGGGCTAGTATGTACCAATATAGACATGTGTGAGCACATGTGTGAGCTCGTGGGTGCCACAATAGGGATCCCAATGGTTATTTATTTTTAAACTATGCTAAACTAACATTCTCCATCATTTCCATTTAATAAAAGATTTGTACTCCCTCAAAATGGGGAGGGTTTTTTTGCAGCTAATTTCTCTGAAGTGGTTTCGGAGGGCAGCTTGACTTCTTCTTTTTTTAAACGAGGCAAGCAAAGATTTTGAAATTAATGCAATGTCCAAAATACTTTCCTACTGGAAATACCAACAATTATGGCCCTTGGCAGGTCCTCCTGCCCTGTTTCCTGAGTGACAAGGCCCGTGGGAAACTATACAGCCTTAGACTCAGGGGTCTCGTTGTCTGGGAAACCTGCTGAATGTCGCATGAAGGGAGGCTTAAAACTCCTTGCCCATTTCATAAAAATAAAAGGAGCTCCAAGAAAATAGTCTCCATCCACAGCCTCCAGTACATTTGCTTCCACAGAAAAATCTGGACTGGAAAATCGGGCCTCTCTTTTGTCAGAAGACACAATGCTGTTTATTGCCTGGGCGAAAGACCATTTCAGACAAACAAAAGTGTTTTTCTACAATAGATTGCAAACAGAAGGGATTCTCTAAGCCAGAGAGCCTGGCTGTCCACATCTGTGTTCTTCTCTACCAAGAAACAAGAATGGCTCTCCTGCCCATCTTCAGGCTTAATTTCTAGAGATTTTGAGGAATATTATATTATATTATATTATATTATATTATATTATATTATATTATATTATATTATATTAATTTCCCACTTTTATTATTTTTACAGATGACTCAAGAAGGCAAAAATATCCAACACACTTTCCACCTCCTATTTTCTCCACAACAACAGTCCTGTGAGGTAGGCTGGGCTGAGAGAGAGAGATAGAGAGCAACAGGCCCAAAGTCACCCAGCCAGCTTTCATGGCTAAGGTGGGACTTGAATTCACAGATTCCTACTTTCTAGACTGGTGCCTTAACCACTATTAGACCAAACTGGCTCTCTTTTATTATTTATTCATTATACAAATTTGTATGGCAACCCAACCCACACATTTAATGACCGCATGATTCATTTAACAATTGCAGTGATTCATTTAACAGCTGTCATAAAGTGGGGTGCAATTCACTTAACAACTGCCTAACTTAGCAATGGAAATTTTGGACTTAATTGTGGATGTAAACTGAGGAGTATCTGTACCTCTGTGGCCTGGTCATGCAATTTACTGGATTATGCAATTTGTGTACTTTTGCTTTAGTATGTTCTATGAATGCACCCCATTGTGATATATTTCATCGGATTATGGTATAGTGCAGTGGTGTCAAACTCGATTTCATTGAGGGCCGCATCAGGATTGTGTTTGACCTGGGGGAGTGAGTGTGGCCGGGGTGGGCATGGCCAGCTCATTGTCACTTGTGTCAGGGGCGCCTGTGGTGGCCCGAGCACTCTGCCAATGAAAATAGGCTCCCGAGCTCTGTTTTTGCCTGCGATTGCCTCTTGCAAACCCCTGCCGGCAAAAACAGAGCTTGGGAGGGCCACCCACAGCCCTTGCGAGCTCCATTTTCATTGGCAGAGTCACTGCAGGCCGGTCTTTCGCGGTTTCCAGGGCAGGGGTGAAATGCTCCCGGTTCGGACAGGATCACCGGATCCGATAGTGATGGAGGCGGGTGGTTCGGAGAACCAGTAGCAAAAATCCCTGCCCCTCCCCCCCACATGCCCAGCTGAGCCACACAATCATCAGAGGCCTTTTTTTTTACTTTTAAAAGCATTTTTTCTACAACCTCTTCGGCCAAAAAAATGCTTTTAAAAGTAAAAAAAAAGCCTTTGATGATCGCGGGGCTCAGCTGGGATCATCAAAGGCTTTTAAAAGAAAAAAACCCTTTTTTTCTTTTAAATGCCTCTCCCGATCCAAGCTGAGTTGCCTGAACGGCAGAGACTTTTTTTCTTTTAAATGCCTCTAATGATCAGGCAACTCAGCTTGGATCGTCAGAGGTATTTAAAAGAAAAAAACCCTTTTTTTCTTTTAAATGCCTCTAACGATCAGGCAACTCAGCTTGGATCGTCAGAGGCATTTAAAAGAAAAAAAAGGTTTTTTTCTTTTAAATACCTCTGACGATCCAAGCTGAGTTGCCTGATCGTTAGAGGGTTTTTTTCTTTTAAATGCCTCTGACGATCCAAGCTGAGTTGCTTGATCGTCAGAGGCATTTAAAAGAAAAAAAGTCTCTGCCGATCAGGCAACTCAGCTGGGATCGTCAGAGCCTTTTGAAAGCATTTTTTACAACCTCTTCGCTGAAGAGGTTGTAGAAAAAATGGTTTTAAAAGTAAAAAAAAAAATGGCCACGCCCACCCAGTCACATTACCTCCCCCCACCAAGCCACACCCACAGAACCGGTAGTAACAAATTTTAGATTTCACCCCTGTTCCAGGGTGCTGGGTACGCTCCCGCTGCGAACCGGTAGTAAAAGTAAGTAGAACCCACCCCTGATCTGTTTCCAAAACAATTAGCTTGTAGTTTTTTCCTCTGCTCCCCAAAAAAGGAGCAACCCTTCTGTTTTTTACTTGGAAAGTTGAAAGAAAATCAGAAACCTGCAGATTTCTCAATTGAAATTAGAGTGGTCATCTCTCCATCTTTCCCAGTTTTATCCAAAGCTGCTGAGAAGTGAATTTTAATCAACCTTCAGTGCATCTGAGCTACAGTATGATCTTTCTTGGCCCAGATTTAACGAAAGAAATCTTGGAATGTAGGATAAAAGTCTTTGGAGTACAAGAGGTTCTGAATGCAGCCTTCCTTTGGAAAGCTCTATAGATAATGTCATGAGCCCAACAGGCTCCAATTCACCACATCAACAACATTTTAAATGGCACAAGATACTTTATTGCATTCACTGCAGCAGCTGAATGCAGTCAGCCCTCCAGGAAAAAAAAAATAGCTGTGTTCAGAAAAGACAGAATCAGGTTATTGAGCTGACCTGTTTTCTGAATTCCCACAATACATTAAACAATAACTGGACCATAATGGCAGTTTGCACAGTGCATTGAGCTCCTACCCCAGCCCAATATTAAATGCATATTGTAAAAATGTGTTTGTTATGTCTGCATCTATCTTGATTAATTGTTGGTGAAAACCACCTAATAACTGGAAGTTCTGATGCTGCCTCTCCTTCTCAATATCTAAGACTATGCCTAGTAAGGGAGCAACTTAAAGTGTCAAATTCTTTTGCAAGTGGATTTATATGTTGTTTTAACTTCCCTAACTTTACTCCTAGAAACTGCAAAGCAGCTAAACCACTTCAAAAGAGTTTTTGATGGTTTGGACAAATGTAGTCCAGTTTCTAGTTTATCCAGTTTAGGGAATATTGTTGAGAAGGTGGCAGGCTGACAGCTCCAAAGGTTTCTGGAGGAAGCAGATGATCTGGACCTGTGACGGTCAGGGTTCAGGCCAGGACATATCGCTGAGATGGCAATGAACGGTTGCAGGAACTGGACATGGCTACTCTAGCGAAGAGAAGTACCAGGGGAGACATGATAGCAGTGTTTCAATATTTGAGAGGCTGCCACAGAGAGGAAGGGGTCAAGCTATTTTCCAAAGTACCTGGCAGCCAGACAAAGAATAATGGATGGAAACTGATCAAGGAAAGATTCAACCTAGAAATGAGGAGAAATTTTCTGACAGTGAGAGCAATCAACCAATGGAACAGCTTGCTTTCAGAAGTTGTGAGTGCTTCATCACTGGAAGCTTTCAAGAAGAGACTGGGACTGTCAAAAATGGTGTGGGGTCTGCTGAGGCAGGGTGATTGGACTAGATGACCTACAAGGTCCCTTCCAACTCTGTTAATCTGTATCTTTGACAGGATTTCTGGTAGACGCAGGATGGAGTAGTGCATCCATTCTGGCCCTGCCTGATCTATTAATGGCTTTTGATAGGATTGATCATAGTATCTTTGTGGACCCGTTGAGAAGGTTGGGAGTGGGAGACAGGTACTTCTCTTCCTTACATTCCAGTTGCTGTTCAGTGAGGGGTGGGGAGAAAGGTGGGGAGGGAAGGTCCAACTCTAGACTTCTGCTATGTGGGGTTATGCAGAGTTTGGTATGCTGTCTGGTCTTATTTAACATTTACACGAAACCTCTGAGTGAGATCATCTGTCAACACAGGTAAGTATTTTGAATATACTGATGATAATCAGTTGGACATCTCAACCCCACACTGCCAAGATGCTTTCCTATGCCTAGGGCAATGGTTCTCAACCTTGGCAGCTTTAAGATGTGTGGATTTTAACTTCCAGAATGGGAAAAATTGCCAAGATTGAGAAAGAATGACCTGGATAGAGAAGAACTGACCAGCTCAACTCTGAAAAAGATTGAATGACTGTGAGTTGTAGGGGTCCTCAGATCTAGTAGCTTTGTACTGTTAACTCTGAATGAGTGAGAGATCTGGAGGTTCTCTTGGACTCAAAACTCCTGCTCAAGGCAGCCATGGCCAGGAGAATTACTGCACAAATAGGTTTTGTCCTCCAGTTCTCCCCATTCTTGGATCAGGAAGCTCTACTCATGGTCACTCATGCCTTAGTAATCCCCCATTTGGATTGTTGCAATGCATTCTACATGGGACAGCCCTTGAAGACTATCGAGAAGCTTCAACTGGTCCAGAATGCAGTGGCCAACGCCATATAACACAGATGCTATCTGAGTTGTACTGTCTTCCCAGTGCAATTCAGGCTTCTATTTGTCATCTTTAAAACTCTGCATGGCATAGTACCAATTTATTTGCACGATGGTCTCTCCCCAGTGATTTTGGCCTGCCCATCAGATCTGGCAGACTGGGTATGCTCCAGATGCCATCAATAAAACAAAATTATCTGGCAGCTCCCAAAAGTACTGTATGCTCTTTCTATTATGGCACTTGTCCTATGGAACAGCCCTCCCCATAAGTACAGCCCCTACCCTTCATGTCCCAAGGACATGAAGATGTGATTCTTTCTCCAGACATTGGGTCTGGATGCTAGCATGGAAGCTCTGGTAGGGATGTGTATGCATAGTGGTTTTGTGTTTTTATTGAGCTTCAGTTATAGTTGGTTTTTTTTTGTTTTAATGAAAGTGTATGTTTTTATTTTATTTATGGCCCAGAGTTTCTTGGATAGATGGGAGGTCATATAAACTGGATGGATGGATGGATGGATGGATGGATGGATGGATGGATGATAGATAGATAGACAGACAGACAGACAGACAGACAGATAATAGATGGATAGATATAGACAGAGATAGATGATAGATAGATAGAGACAGATAGATGATAGCGACAGAGAGACAAATATAGACAGACCCAGATGATAGATAGATAGATAGATAGATAGATAGATAGATAGATAGATAGATAGATAGATAGACAGACAGATATGATATCAGTCTTGGTGCAAAGTAGTATTTAAGTTATGTTTTCATGGTATTTTAATGCAAAACCAGAGTCACATTCAATATATCATGTTCTCATTCTACGAATTAAAAGAAAAAGACTGACCTTGCCCTGATGTTGCTGGTGGTGTTGTTGGTGCTGCAGCTTTCTTCGAATCTTCCTCAATATGAATAGCAGTCAGGAGGAAACAGCCTCCTCCGAGGACACCAACAAAAATGCAAACCACAAAACTGTATTTCAGACTCTGGAAATCCCAGAGAGTGGAATTATCTCTTTGGTACACCTTGATTGTATTTGCAATCTATAGGTTGAAAGGATTTATGTCACCATCAGGTACAAGCTGCAAGTGATCTCACATTCCAAATCACATCTCTGGAATATCTAACACAGGCAAACCCTCCATGTCAGGAGTCACACTGACAATATTTTGGAAAATAAGGACTATATGTGACAGAGGATAATGCAGACTGGGCAGAGTTAGGTTATGAAAATAGACAGAAGTAGAAATGGGGGTAGGAATAGTCCTATGTTAAGGGAAGAGTTCTTTCAATTACATGCCTCTATTTACATTCTCCAGTTCTTCACATTTTGAAATATTATATAGAATTATAGCAAACTGTACAGTTTCCTGATTTCTATTAACCTTGAAATGCTGAGAATCCCCTAAGATACTCATTGTTCCTTTCAGCAAAAATCGAATTATATAAATTGTTAGAAATCTCCCCAGCTGTTTTCAACATGTTATTTGTATTTGTCATATGTTCACAAAACTAAAGAAACATCTGAATGCTGGTTATGAATTTAAACGTCCTGGCTGCAAAGTTGCCATTCCTTTTGAATACCAAAGCCCATGGCAAAGAATAAAGGTGAATTTTACAATCAGATCCTGTCCTCCACAGTAGTAATGATGGCTATGGAATATCCATAGCACTTAGATTTATACACCACTTCACAGTACTTTACAGCCTTCTCTAAGTGGCTTACAGAATCAGCATATTGCCCCCAACAATCTGGATCCTTGTTTTACTGACCTCGGAAGGATGGAAGGCTGAGTTAATCTTGAGCCTGGTGAGAATCAAACTATTGAACTGTTGGTAGCCGGTAGTCAGCAGAATTAGCCTGCAGTACCAAAGGTGGGCTTCACATAATTTAACAACCGGTTCTCCCCAGCACCGAAAATGTGAGCGTGTGCATGCGCATGCTCACTTAGCTCACACACGTGCCTTCCATGCATACGCGCGGCCTTCTGTGCACGTGCTTTGCTTGTGCACTGGCTAAATAGGACGGCATAGCGCCTGAACTGGTACAAACCGGCTGAATCCCACCCCTGCATTCTGTCCACTGCACCATCATGGCTCAATGGTGCAGTGAGATGAATGGCCCTCACAGCTCTACAACCTTAAAGCCAGGATTGCTACTTTCCCAAAGCAAAATCCAACTCTAGTTTATTAGAAAGCTAATCCATCAATAGGAAGGGTCTCTAAAACCCAAATAAAATGAGTTTATGTTGCAGTATTTCCTTATGACTGTATGGCTGTAATTTTGTTGCTTGTATCCTTACAATTTATATTGATATTGTTTCCTGATTGCTTATTTGTACCCTATGACTATCATTAAGTGTTGTACCTTATGATTCTTAATGAACATATCTTTTCTTTTATGTACACTGAGAGCGTATGCACCAAGACAAATTCCTTGTGTGTCCAATCACACTTGGCCAATAAAAAATTCTGTTCTGTTCTGTTCCGTTCTGTTCTATTCTATTTTCATCCCACCAAAGACATGCTTTCTTGTCACCCATCCATCCAGCCCTGTCCCATCTAGTCCACAAATCCTGCCATAACTTACAATTCCAATGAGGTAGGGGCTGCCAGCATCACCCAGCAAATGGCTCATAAAAATTTGAAGAGAAAGTGCAGTTGATTGACAGGCGGGTTTCACGACATACTGAAAAAACCCCCAAAGAAATTGTGTCAACAGTTGGCAGAAATGCATTACAGGTAGTTCTCAACTTAACAACCACAATTGAACCTCTGTTGCTAAGCACAACAGTTGTTAAGTGAGTTTTGACCCATTTTACAACCTTCCTTGCTACAGTTGTTCAGTGAATTACTTCAGGTATCAAGTTAGTAACACAGTTGTTAAGTGAGCTTTCCCCATTGACTCTGCTTATCACAAACTTCATCACATGATCCTGGGACACTGCAACCATCCTAAATACATGCCAGTTGCCAAGCATCCAAATTGTCATCACATGACCACGGGGATGCTGCAACGGTCATAAGTGTGAAAAACAGTCCTAAGTCACTTTTTCAGTGCCATTGTAACTTTGAACGGTCGCTAAATGGAAGGTTGTAAGTCGAGGACTACCTGCATAAGGAAAGAACAAATATCACAGGTAGATTTGGTTGGCATTGTTATAAACTGAGTGGGCTATGGGTGTGCATGTTGATGCCTTAACTTTGTAAATGACAATGTCTGTAAATAGCAAAGTTTCAAAAAAAGATACCATATTTTTCGGACTATAAGACGCACCTAAATTTAGAAGAGGAAAACAACAAAAAAAATGTTTTTGGCCTCCACGCACCCTATTTTCGGTCCTTTTTTCAGCCCTTTTTTTGGCCCTTTTCCAGCCTTTTTCCAGCCCATTTTTGGGGCTTTTTTCAGCCCGCTTTTGAGGCTTTTTTCAGAAAAAACAGGCCAAAAAATGCCTCCTAAGCGGGCCAAAAAAAAGCCCCAAAAATGGGCTGAAAGCCTCAAAAATGGGCCAAAAACACAAAAGCAGGCTGAAAAAAACCCGGAAAACGCGCCAAAAAAGGCCTCAAAAACAGGCTGTAAAAAGCCCTGAAAAGGGGTCAAAAAAGGCCTGAAAAAGGCCAAAAAAAGGCCCAAAAATGGGCCGTGCATAGGCCAAAAAAACAGCCGGTGGGTGGGCGGGGCTTTGGCAATACTCGGTCTATAAGACGCACAGACATTTTTACCCCCTTTTTGGAGGCAAAAAAAGTGTGTCTTATAGTCCGAAAAATACTGTATGTACATAACAAATAAAATAATGATTATTTTCATTATACCTGTAACCACCGGCATGATTAAGAGATTATATTTATGCACACGTGTCCTCAGATCAACAGATTTTGTGAACTCTTCTGCTTCAGAGAAGAGAATGATACTTTCTGAGGTAGACCCTGATTGTGTGGTTATACTGCAATTTTGGACTTTTGCCCCCCTCCCCAGTGGGTACCCCTGAACTTAAAGCCATCTTAGCAAAACACAACAAATTATGACTATGATTGTGTCGCTGCCATACGGTGAACTACAAATCACCCAACCTCTAAATAGCCCAAGGCAAAATTTAAACACAGGAAGCTAGGCTGTTTTGACAAATCCTGATTCTGTTAACAGTAGAGCAGAGACAACCATGGCAGGAAAACAGAGGAGTCATGAATAATATATTACGCCACTACAGATTTATTAATATGGTTTTATAGCTCTCCCTTTAACATCAAGGGACATTGAATGGGTTATTCATATGTAAACCTATGTAAACACAAAGAGCCTTTGTGTGTCTGGGTACACACCAGGTCAGTAGGTTCCTTCTGTAACAATATGTAACAGAATTTCAGCAGATGGCTTAGTTTTATGATGCAAATCAGGCCATGCTTTCCTAGGACTGACGCCCTGAGAGATACAGCAAGACTGGCTTTTGAGTGAACATGTATCAAAGTGCATGTTAGGCCATTCCACGCTCCTTCATCATGCCTCCCTCCCCCTTCCCCAGTACTTGCTGATGTAGAGCCTGACGGGACGCGAAAACAGAGAGCATGGAGAACTAAGAATAGAAGTATTGGATTATCAACAAAATCAATATGACAGTAATGACAGTTGAACTGAACTCACCAAGAGGATGTCAGCCACAACGGCCCAGTTTAAAGATAAAAAAAACACTGCAAGGGCAATAAAAATCTGAAATATTAAAGAAGACACACATACACAGAGAGAGAAAGAGACTTAGTACATCATGAGTTGATTGGAAGGGCAATCCAATGCCCTCTTAGAAGTATAAACTGATACTACAGACAAATAATTGATGCCATATTTATCCGTTCCAAGCTGCCATATCCCCTGGCTATACTTTTAGCTGAATGTATACCGAATGCTGAAATCATAACATTTCATTTGTTTTCTAGCAATCTTCCTGTCCTTTCCCTCGCAACCTTGAGGGCTCAAATCATTAAATCCTAAATATTTCAAGGTGCCCATCAAAACAGCAGATTCTCTGTGGTCAATGGCTGAACTTTAACATGGTTTGTCAACTAGCTGACATACTCTAGAAGCATGGGACTCTTGATTCCATAATTCCCAGCCTTTTCTAGAGAGTAACATGAGGGGTAAATACAGTATGTCAACTGGGGCTTCTTTAAAGTGAAAATGAAAGTTGCCCATTAAATATATGAATTCTTTGGTCACTTACATATGCAGCTACAATGCTCTTCCCAGCCAGCATAATAGCCAAGTACATGCATGGAGATGAACTGAGCAAGCCCACAGCACAGATAAGAGGGTCAGCCTTGGTGTTAACCTTCTTGTATCTTCGGGCAGCTTCTGCTCCAATGACGACCCCCAAAATGCCAGTTGCTATGGTGATCCCTCCAAATATCTCACTAATGACCAAGCAAAAATGCAACATTTTTATCAACAGCATTAGTTAAATAGTGCCTTTTGGTGTAGAAATCTAAAAAATTACTAAGAGAGGGAGGGACAGAGGGACGGAGGGAGAGAGAGGGGGGGAGGGAGGGAGAGAGAGAGAGAGAGAGGACGGGAGGGATAGATAAATTTTAGGGTGCAACTCCCTTCAGCCCAGCCAGCTAGGGAGGTTGGGAACTGACATCCAAACTATATAAAGGCATATCATATTTGGGAAGGCCGCCATAAAACAAGGAAGACTTTATCGTTTTTTCAGAGCCTTGTAGCAGCTACTCTTTTTTTTTTTTTCTTTTCCTTTCTTTTATTTGAAAGAAATCATGGTGACTCATTCAGGGCTATGCTTTCTTTGCACCCCCTCCTGCTCCCATGCTAGACGAGTGTTGCAGTGGTGATAACTTGCCAATGGGAATATGGACACCAAAATGTGCCCGGTTACATTTTGCTCCTGCTGCAGAAGTTTCCTTAGGCAGGTTTCTGAGTCATTGTGTCATTTGAACCTGAAGCAGCAGCATATTAATCTGAAGTTCACTATCCTAATCAACAATAAACTTATCAGAATTTAGCAGAATAACAGAGTTAGAAGGGACCTTAGAGATCTTCTAGTCCAGGGTTGTCAAACTCACATCGTCACGGTGGTGTCACACTTTTTTCCACTTCGTTAAACCGGGCGTGGGCGTGGCCAGCGCATGATGAATCCAGCCCAAGGGCCGGGAGCTTGACAGCCCTGTTCTAGTCCAATGCCCTGCTCAAGTTCAAGCAGGAAACCCTATGCCATTCCAGAGAAGCTATCCAGTCTCTTCTTAAAAGCCTTCAGTGATGGAGCACCTACAGCTTCTGAAGGCAAGCCATTCCACTGGTTAATTGTTCTCACTTAAATCAACTCACTTAAAATACTCTAATCTGGTAACCATTTTAGGTTTGAACATGCTAAACTTGTTAATTTCATTTAAATACTGAAATTGATGGGGATAAAGGCTCAACCGGTATTGCACTGACTAATCAAGCCAATCATTTTAACAGAGAAAAAACTCAGCTGCCATAAGGTATCTGGAGCTATCCAAGGTCCTGTTTCTTGCCTTGTCTTGTATTCTCGTCACTTGAACTTTGCCAAAAAAGTCTGCTTTCCTTTGACTTCCTTGCTATGCTTAAGACTTTTTCTATCACTTCAAACAGCCAGCAGAATTCGAGGAATCCCACAAATCTTCCCAGGCATCTCTTATATAATCTCCATTTGCTTTTCAAGGTTTTTCAAGAGGTGGTTTGGTGTGGTGGCTAAAGGCTGGACTGGAAACTGGGAGACTGTGAATTCTAGTCCCGTTCGCCCCACCACCTTTAGGCATAACAACCATCTGGGTGACTTTGAGCCACTCCTCCTCTCTCAACCCAACTCACCTTAGAAGGTGGTGTTATGGGGAAACAAGAAGAGGGGACATCATGTATGTGTGCCATCTTGTTGGCCAAAAATAAAGGCAGGATAAAAAAAATCAAATAAGTAAGCATTTAAGACAAGTGTTTGTATTACCTGTTGTGGTTTTCACATGGATCTTTGCTGCATGGTTGTAAAATATTCAAAACAACCTCAGCTCTGTAAAGAAACACAGGAATCCAGAAACCGAGAGCGCCAGTGATGAAACCCATGCAAGTTACACCCAGCGAGGATCCTATAAAGCTCCAGCTGGGAGACAGAGAAAGGTTGGGATGGATAAAGAAGTGATGGAGAAAGAAGAGGTACCAAGTTCTGTGATCAAGATGTAAGAGGATTAAGACAAAAAGATGTTCTACGGCTCCCTCAAGTGACCACCTGTTAAAATAGCTACACAGGTACCCAGTATGCTTCTAGTCCAGATTTAAGCTATTGGTATGAAGGCCACCAAGAACTTGGGACAGAATTCTTGAGAGATGTTCATTTGTGACAATGAATTGCAGTATATTTACTATTCTACTTTGGGTTTTTTTTAAAGCTATAATTGGAAGCCCTTTCTAGGCCTCAGTGGAATAATTATTTTTCCAAAGTATTTTGGCCTCCAGGACATGCAAGAAGACATGTTTGTTGAGGTAGTGGCATCACTAGGGGTTGAGGCTGAATATTTTCTGCCTTTGGATTGGTTTTACTTGGGGGAGAATGGTTTACAGAATGGAAATGATATATTTTGGCTTGCAGAGTCTTAGTATTCTATTTCCCTCTTATTTTAGCAAAGTTTTATGGAAATCACATTGCCAAAACTTGGCCATTTCTTGATCAGTCTTGCTGATTCAAATTGTATGAATTACAAATTGCAAATTGGGGGGACAGGGACTATGTATTGCAAATTTGGGGGGGCAGGGGCTCCATACAGCATAGTGACTGCACCAGTGGTGGGATTCAGCCGGTTCGGGCCGATTCGGGCAAACCGGTAGTTAAATTGCTGGCTGACCCCGCCCCTTCCCACCCCACCCCTTCCAGGAGTCCCCATGCACCCCATTTTGGCTCCCAGGTAAGTGCAGGGAGGCCTCCTAAGCCCCAAACCGTTTTCACTCGCAGGAGGCTTCAGGAAGGCCTCCTAGGCCCAAAACGGGGCAAGGGGGCAGCGCGTTTCCCCCCCGTGGCCCGTTTTTGCTCTCAGGGGGGTACAGGAGGCCAAGTGCTGCCTGTCATACCCCCTGGCCACGCCCATCAAGCCATAGCCACAGAACCAGTAGTAAAAAAATTTGAATCCCACCACTGGACTGCATCCATAAAAATGGTTTGCAAATCATAAATGCACATCATGCTGAGTAAATCATGTTAAGGCTTGTCAGATCAGTTGCAGTCTTCTTTCACATAAATATACAGTAGCTACCTGCTGGGACCATTAAGGCACTCCTGGTTATATGGACTTTCCTTAAGGAACAACTAGGAAGAGATACTCTTTTTTTGTCACAAGGTCCATTCTGTAAGTTCAGTCTCCTAGAACCACAAACTGAGTGCAGGTAGAAAAGAGTTTTATTTTAGTTCACCTTGACATCAGACATTCTCCTGATGGTGCAGTTCCATCCAATTAATATCATTTTGTTTAACTCAATAAATAAAGGCATTTAAAAGAAAATAAAATGTGAACATCTCTTGGTTTTGAACAGCTGGCCAGTCCCACGTCAGCTGAATGATCAAGAACAATCAGAGCCCCTGAAGAGAAGCTTGAAAACAGGTAAGCATTTTACCTGGTCAGAATTTTCCCATAGTGGTGAAATATATTTCTATTTAAATATAGGATCTGCATTTGCAAATATGCCTCTGTTTGTAAAAAAAAAAAAAAAAAAAAAAATCAGTATGTGCAATTTTTATTCCAATGTGTCTACCAGCCACCTTTTGGGAGGAGAGGGGGTGAGAAGCAGATGATACAGCTTTTCTAAAAGAGTAAATTCTAGAATATGGCTGCATTCACAGAACACATTCAGTCGAGTCACTTAAAGCACAAAGGCTGTATTCACCCTGTAGGTTAGGCTTGGTTAGATTCAATCTTGCTTGGCTTCTGTAGGGTAATATGTGCTGTGCAAACTCAGCCTATTAGGAGGCTGGGAAAGGCATAGAGGGACAGCTGACGCGTCACAACGCCGTGATGTGACTTATATATTTATGCAACACATTGTGACATGCAACTACTAAATTGTGGCCTTTGCATAATGACATCGTGATGGACATGACATTTTGAAGTCCCTGAAGCTGCTGCATTAAATTATCATCTGATAAATAGTGCAAGGTCAGAAAAATTAGTTAAATTAATCATCATCTGAAGCGTGTTCAGTGGATAGATTCAGTAAGGATTTTAGACCATTTTGAGTACAGACTTTCTGATGATAAGAATTTCAGACGTTAAATATCTGTGAAGCTGCAGAACAAATGCTGTAGACTTAAAGCACTATAGCAGAATTATGACAATATGTTTACCTTTTCCAGAGCATTATTTTTTCAGATTTTAGCTATTGCCTTGCTGGTTAAGAACCCGGAGAGTTTCAGTCCTAACAAATCCGGAAGACCCCAATTGAGAAAAGGGTATCTAAAGATTTACTTGCAGGATAAAGCATGCTTACAAAGAAAATAAAAAAGATTTCTACAAGCTGACAGCCCCCTCTAGTGTCTGCTAGTATTAACTAGCCATACTGTTGAAAAGACAGATTTGTTGTGCCTTACTGATTAGCAGATATATGTTCCCGTACATGCATGTTCTGTTACATAGGAGGAAACAAAACTGTAAGCAATGGGGCCACAGGTACTGCAACGAACAATAACATAATGGCTAGAAACATGAAGGGCTGTTATGGAAGAACAGGAAAAGAAATACCTTACTTTTTGCAAAGAGAAGAAATGTCTTTGAGCCAAGTTGAGGTTCTGGTACTCTTGCCAGCTATGAGCGTCTTGTTCTTTGGTTTAGGGACTAAAATAATTAGGAGAATCAAGCCTGTAATTCCCATAAAAGGAGTAACCTACAGAGACAGAAGCAACAGGGATGTCAACAAGGACCATTACAAGAAGCTGAAGGACTATTGCTTGTTTATTCAGCATACGATGGGAACATGCCAAAGAGAAGTAAACGTGCACACAATCCACGTCATTTTATACAAAACTAGTATGGGGCTTTGTCCATAGCCTCATAGCTGGATGTCCAATTTAGCTATCCAGGGATACACTTCTGGCGTTGCTTTGTGCAAATCTTCTAGGAAGCCAGAGAACGCATGTCATGGACAATCTTGCACAATACGTTTAATAGTTTGCATATCAGCACCACAATCCCAACACGGGTGTGGGTGTGTCTTTCTATTCTCTGTTCTGTCCCCGTCCCACACGCACACACACCAACAGACGTTCAAGAGTTAAAGACCAAACCAGCCGATAAAATCCTTTTCCTTATGATAACGGAACTTGGCAACAACCTAGTGGCTGCCTGCCAAGAGTTTATTACTTACGAAGAGGAGAGATAACTTCTCCCCGCTTCTGGTACATCAAAGGAAACAGCTTAATAATTACAGAGTCAATCAAGTCCAAAGATAATCCAGCAAAGTCTATAGCAAAAGTCCGGCAATGCAGAATGGCGTGGAAGCTTTCAGCTTTGTTCATCACAAGGTTTGACTGGCCACCATGCTCCCTTTTATACCCTGTGGGGTGTGGTCCAGTGACTCAGCCTAATCTCGGGCACGCCTTTTCTTCTGTTGCACGCGCTTATCTCTGCGACGCTGGTGTGGATCCAGCCAAGACTCATTACTCTCATCACTGTCCACCTGTGGCTGCGTGGACGTGCTTGGCCCCGGCCCTATCTCTTGCCCTTCGGCGGACACCGAAGGCATTGCCAAAGAGGAGGGTCCTGGAGAGGGAGGCCTTGCCAACTCCTCTCCTTCACTCTCGGAGTCCTCTCCTGCCGATGACACAGGCTCAGGTAACGGAGCCACAACATTCTCATTGATACAGGATAAAGGCACTTCTTCCAGTATTCCATCTAATTCTGTTCCTAATTACAAGAAGTTTACACAGTGAAGCAACTGCTTTACGAGGCAGACTAGGGCTGAACTTCACTTATGTTCCCTTGACCTGTTCTCCAGAGAAATTCTCCACTCCGGCCATCATTCAAAGAGAGCCTTCAGATGCCATGCATAGTAATAAAGCCTGCCCACAATTTTCTGCCATGGCCACTTCATTATTTTGAGGAGCCTTTAGAGCAGTGTTTCTTGACCTTGGCAGTTTGAAGATATGTGGACTTCAATTCCCAGAATTCTCTAGCCAACTATGCTGGCTGAGAACTTCTGGGAATTGAAGTCCACACGTCTTCAAGTTGCCAAGGTTGAGAAACACTGCTTTAGAGTGATCGTGATATTATCATTTTTTTTTCATTTTATTAAATTTGTATACCGCCCTACTCCCGAAGGACTCAGGGCGGTGAACAGCCATAAAATAAAACATGTAGATACAAAATTTAAAATAGAGATAAAACTAATTAAATAAATTTGGCTGAGACATTTTAAAACCCCAATAAATTAAAATATTATGACTAACTGGCTGGAGGATGGAGCCACCATCAGGGAAGAGGCATATGAGAAGAAGGAGCAAGAAAATATCTAATTTTTCCTCTCCACCCCCGGAACTTCTGATAAACTATCATCAAAGAAGAACAGTTTGACTTCTCATTTTCATTTTCCCTCTTCTAAATTATCACTTGATTTTTATAGCTTATATAAATAGTTACTGTAAATAGCTAAAATAAATATATAAACATACAAACACACAGTGTGTGTCTAGATGGATGGAGAGAAGGGGGGAGGGAGACAGACAGACAGACATAGATGATTGATGGAGATAGAGACAGAGACAGAGAGACAGAGAGATGAGAGAGAGAGACAGAGAGAGACAGAAATACATATAGACAGAAAGACATACATACATGATAGATAGATAGATAGATAGATAGATAGATAGATAGATAGATAGATAGATAGAAAAAAATAAGATAGATGAGAGCGAGGAAGAGGAAGAAATCACACACATAGACCAAAATTCTAACATTGTAGGACTATGTCAGCATCTTTGTATATATTATTTATTTTTCAACATTTTCTTAAAACCAGCTGAAAGAGAAAATAGAAGTTACACTACTAACAGATTGACAGAACCCCACCGTTTTAATCCAGAGGGATTCTCTTAAAGATAGACCTGACCAACCAAGACTCACCCTGAAGCCCCAGCCCCAAAAACCGCTTGCACGCGCCACTCCAGATGACAGGATATAGCCGAGTCCACTGCAAGAGAAGAAAAATCCAAGTTGAAAGAGGCCCTTAAAGCCACAGAGTTCAAGTGGTGAAAAAAGTCAAATACCTGGGAGTATATTTAACCTCAAGATTTCAGCCTCCTGTGTTGTGCAGCAGAGGTGGTATTCAGCAGGTTCTGACCAGTTTTGCAGAACCGGCAGCGGAAATTTTGAGTAATTCGGAGAACCGGTAAATACCACCTCTGACTGGCCCCACCCCCATCTATTCTCTGCCACCCGAGTCCCAGCTGATTGGGAGGCAATAGGGATTTTGCAGTAACCTTCCCCTGGAGTGGGGAGGGAATGGAGATTTTACAGTATCCTTCCCCTGCCTGCTACGTCCACCAAGCCACATCCACAGAACCAGTAGTAAAAAAATTTGAATCCCACCACTGTTGGGCAGGTATCCTCCTCCCTATCATTTCAACCCGTTATTCTACATGCTACATTTTGGAGGGTGCTAGAAATTATTTTGATTGAGATCTCTGAACTGATATGTATTGGTAGTTCTTGATTTATGGCCACAGACGAGCCCAATATTTCTGTTGTTGAATAAAATAGTGGTTAAGTGAATTTTGCCCCATGCTATCACAATTGAATCACGGCAATGGTTAAGTTAGTAACATGGTCATTAAGAGAATCTGGCTTCCCCACCGACTTTGTTTGTCAGAAGGTCACGAAATGTGATCGCATGACCCGCAGGACAGTGCAACATCATAAATACGAACCAGTTGCCAAGCATCAAAATCCAAATTTTGATTACATCACCATGGAGATGCTGCAAAGGTTGTAAGTGTGAAAACATTTTCAGTGGCATTGTAACTTCAAATGGTCACTAAACAAATGGTTGCAACTTGAGGATTACCTGTATTGAGAGAAAGACTGCATATGACTTAAGTCACCCCCAGAAGATCCTTCCACCACAGGAATCCAGGTTCAATGATGGGAGGACATATATCTGCCTCAATGCCTGATAACAGCCTATCCATTTTCACCATTCCCTCCCCATCCCTTGGTAGCTCAGCCATTAGAATGCAGTACTGCAGGGCTAACTCACTGCTCTCTCCAGGAGTTCAATCCTGAGTGGTTAAAGATTGACTCAGCCTTCCATCCTTCCGAGGTCAATAAAATGAGGACCCAGGTTGTTGGGGGCAATATGCTGACTCTGTAAAACCACTTAGAGAGGGCTGGAAAGCACAGTGAAGCAGTATATAAGTCTAAGTGCTATTGCTATCCCATTAACTTTGAACCCAAGAACCCATCCCTTACAATTCACCCCACTCCTCCCAAGGAATCCTATATAAGAAGAGACCATGGATATGGGTTCAGTGATTAAACTTCTTGGGTGACCTTAGACAACTTGCTGTCCCTTGGTTTAGATTGCAATGAGATATAATCAAAGTTTGAGTATTAAGGATGATGCCTTGAACTCCTGCATGAGAAGCAGGATATAAACATGACTCATAGAGATATTATCTATTAATTGTAGGTTCAGTCTTTGAGCATGGTTAGATCTACCTTCCAACAGGTATGAAGATGTAGAAGACTGATAACATCCACGTCCGATAATCTTTCTCAAACAAGTCAGCAATGATGGTGGGTGCTATGGTAGAGTAACTGGAGGTACCAGCACCCACCAGTCCCCGTGAAATAAAAAACAGCCAGGGCATCTAGATGAGAATTTGGAAAGGGCACATTCAGTCTAGTATAGTTTTTTAAAACTTTAATTGCAATCATTTTCTTATGGATGCACACTGATCCATATCTATTCTCTATGTATTCTTTCCCTATTCTATTCAACCATCCTTCTATATTAAACTCTGGTTAACAGGCGTGGGTAAGATTGCGCAAAATCCATATAATTTTTGCATCTGTTAGACTAATTTTTCCTGAAAGAAACTGGAAAGATTAAGTAGTAAAATGTGGCTTTCAATTCTTTCACCCTTGGAAAATTGAGCCAAAAATGTTGACCGATTCCTTAAAAATTACTGTCCCCAGCCTGAAAAATGGTTGCCTGTTTCTAAAAAGTTGGAAAAAAAATAGAAGAGATTAAAATTAGTCAATCTTTAGAATAATGAGCGTGAATTATTGTTCTGCAAAAAAAAGTGGCAGTTTTTTGTTGTGAAAGCTCTTTCAATCATAAAGTATGGTCGGTACCAGTGGTTGTTTTCTACCGGTTCACCCCAGTTTGGGCGAACTGGTAGTGGTGGCGGTGGGAGGCTCCGTCCACCCACCCAGAGGTCATCACGGACGCTCTGCACATATGCAGAAGCGCCGCACACGAGTTAAGCGAGCAAGCGCGCACTCACAGTTCCGAACCGGTAGCGAAGGGAAGTGGAACACACTACTGGTCAGTACAAAAAGGAAGATATATATATTTATATATATTGGACACTTTGGAAAACATTTAATAAAAGTTTATAATCACTGCCATATTGCTAAAAAAAGCTATTCAAAAGGTGGAACAGTAATCTCATATAGTTCGGGCTTGTTCTACTATTTTGATCTGAAATTGAGGTTGTTAACATGACTTTAAGCAGTTCCTATTTGTCAGAAATGTATAAGTTCTTCTTACTTGTGACCTGAATAATTTAAACCAGAAATATGTTCTATTTCTAGAGACCCATGCAATAACGCACTATAAAGGATCCAATATAAAATAAAAATAGCAAATTATTAGCAAATTCACATCAGAATGCTTTAGATCTTAAATACACAAGCAATTCCTAGCATCACTAAATATTATGAAAACTTAAAGCAGTACTTAAGATCCAGCTATTATATCTGCTACAATCAATGGCCTAATGCAATGTGAGAATTCAATTTATATTTATAAATAAATGGAAAGATTATACTTTTGGAAATTCAAAACAAGAAAATATCCTTAGAAAATGCATATTTTAAGACCCAACATATTTTAGAATATGCGTTAGATACTATTTACATGCCTATTTCCATTATTTAATTAATGGATTTGTGTGGAAATCAAAGAAAATGGATTTATGGATAAATATAAGCAAAAGTTACACATCCGAGAAACAAGGACAAGGAAGGACTGGACAGCTTATTTTGCTACTTGAATGCTTCTTCCAAGAAAGCCACTGTGTATTTCAAATCCTATTTTAATTAATTATTAATTACATTTTGGGGGAGCATGATGTATGGCATCTTGATTTCTGCAGGGAAGACAGAATAGATACCGTGATGGCAAACCTATGACACGCGTGCCACAGATGGCATGCAGCACCCTCTCTGTGGGCACGCGAGCTGTCGCCCGAGTTCAGCTCTGCCACGCATGTACGCGCACCTCCCACTGGCCAGCTGGTGATCGGGTCTCTGCTGCGCATGCGGGGGGCGCATACACAGGGTGTGTGCAGGTGGCCATGCATGCATGCATGGGGGCGGGGCGCGTGCAGGGGGGCCATGCACTTTTTGGGCACTCAGCCCAGGAAAGGTTAGCCATCACTGGAATAGAAATTTAACAAATGATTATCACCATCATCAACACACCTCACAAGATTTTGGAAATCTTAGGTGAAGACGTTGAAATCTTCAATGGGACGTTGTGCTCCTGCACAGAATTTGGCAATGTGGTAAGAGTTTTCAGCCATCATACTGCTGACCTTGATACATGCCCTCTATAATCTCTATTTAAATGGATTGGCACTAGGACAAAGATTTGATCCAGAATGGGGCAGAGAGGAATACACCAAATCAAATAACCTCTCTTACCGAGGCTGGAATGAAGGAGCTACAAAAGGTAACTGTTGACCAGAAGGATATTCCAATGCTGAGGATGATTTTCTGATTGTATCGGTCCCCAAGGTATCCAAAAACAGGAGCCGAGAACAAGAAACAGAGAATGAAAACTGCCATGAAAAGAAAGGAAAGTAATGATGAACAACCTCACTTGACTTTCAACACAACTACCATTTTAATGCATTTGTCATCTCACATTAGATTTATTACCGTCTGTTTCATCTGGAATTATCCTGGAACATGAGGCAGATGCTACCGTTGATAAAGAACACAGCTAAGTAGAATCCCATGAAAATTCCAGCTACAGTAGTGGTCAAAATTGTGGAAATCTTTTGGGAAAAGTGCATTTTTGAGGATTGATGGCTAATAACACCACTTTGTTTTTTTGGAGTTTCAAGATAATCATATTCCATTGTTGGAATGGCCTGGGAATAGCCCAGACCTTAACCCAATTGAAAATCTATGGAGCCGACTAAAGAAACTTGTTAGTCAGAAGCAACCCAGCAATAAAACCCAATTAATAGAAGCAATCATTCAATCTTGGCTTCACTTTATAACAGCTGCAGACTTTGTTCACTTCATGGGAAGATGAGTATTAACTAACATGGTGATAATTTTTGTATATCTGATTTTTTCTACATGTTTCATTTTTCTTTATACTGTAACTGCTATTCTAATAGCAAATCCTTCGTAAAAGTTATTACATTACATTCTTGATTAAATTATAAATAAAATCAGGCATGGTCAGGATGATCCGCTTAATGACTACCGTGACTTACAATTATAATTCTGGCGTCTATTATTGTTGTAAATCGAGCAATCACAGCAATCTAATATGTCAAGAGAGTTATAATCCAAGCCTTCATTTTTTAAAATGTGGGAAATACTGAGGGCAATGGCAAAATGAAGAATAATGTCATAAAATAGCTTAATTCATAATTACAAAGTTTAGAAAAGTTAGCCACCACAACTTCTCTTGAGAAGCACAGGATATGAAATTAGGTCCCAAATTCAATTTCCTGTGGAACGTCAACGTTTAGGATTTTTTTTTTAATTTCCAAAAGCAGAGTGGGTGGGAAATTGCATCATTTGTTTTAAAGATATATAGAGAGCTTCCCTATATGAGTCATATCATAGAACCAGTATAGAACTTTTTTTTTTTTTAATTTGATTTATATGCCGCCCTTCTCCGGAGACTCAGGGCGGCTTACAATGTGCTAAGCAATAGCCTTCATCCTTTTGTATATTTATACAAAGTCAGCTTATTGCCCCCACAACTGGGTCCTCAATTTACCTACCTTAGAAAGGATGGAAGGCTGAGTCAACTTTGAGCCTGGCGAGATTCGAACCTGCAGTAATTGCAGGCAGCTGGTCTTAATAACAGGGTGCTTTAGACCACTGTACTACCAAGGCTCATTTTGACTCTAGCTGTTGACCTAGCTTTGAATTAGAAGTTGCCCGGGTTCCAAGCACAGAGATGATGTAGGACAGATTTCTTAAGTGTCATTAAGCTACAACTGCCAACTATTGGCCATATTGTCTAGGATTTATGGATGCTTACTGAACACCATTTAGAGCAGTGTTTCTCAACCTTGGCTGGCTGGGGGATTCTGGGAGTTGAAGTCCACCCATCTTCAAGCTTCCAAGGTTGAGAAACACTGATTTAGAGGGCTGTATGTGCCCTTCCCTGCCTCACTGGAGTCATCTAGATTTTTTTCTGATGGGTGTCAAGAGAAATCTGGGAAATAGATTTTGCATGGTTATATTGGCAGATCATTGCTCCTAGCTTGGATAATGACCTTTAAGCTTCTTCAGGGTATCCACCTTGAATCTCTTGCTGTAGATCATTGATATCATGTGTTATAACAGAATAATTTGTTGGAAGGGACTTTGGTGGTCTTCTGGTCCAACCCTTTGCACAAGCAGGAAACCCTATACCATTTCAGACAAATGGCTGTCCAATCTCTTCTTAAAATCTCCAGTGTTGGAGCACCCACAATTTCAGGAGGCAAGTTGTTCCACTGATTAATTGTTCTAACTGTCAGGAAATTTCTCCTTAGTGCTAGGTTGATTCTCTCCTTGATTAGTTTCCATCCATTGCTTCCTGTCCGACCTTCACATGCTTTGGAGAATAGTTTGACTCCCTCTTCTTTGTGGCAGCCCCTCAAAAATATTTGAACACTGCTATCATGTCACCCCAGTCCTTCTTTTCATTAAACTAGATATACCCAATTCCTGCAATCGTTCCTCATATATTTTAACCTTCAATCCTCTAATCATCCTTGTTGCTCTTCTCTGCAGTCTTTCTAAAGTTTCAACTTCTTTTTTATATTGCGGTGATCAAAACCTATCTTACAAATGGGTTGAGAATTCAGCTCCCAGAATTCCCATGCAGAAAAGCCATGAATTCTGGGCTTTGTCATCCTAATACATCTAGAAGACCTGCCAGCAAAATCTGTTCTAACTATTGGGTTACATTGGCTTCCATTGCCCCTACATTTAAATGTCCCTGCTTGTTTTCCTCATTATTTTGCAAATTAAAAGCACAGTTAGTAAGTAATTTACTTTCAGAATGCATGTACCGACTTAACCAAAAAATTAAGAGAGGTTATCAATCCTGGAAGAGAGAATTGTTTTACCAGTGTGTAACAGGCCCGTAGTCTGGTCTGTAAGATTAAAAAACTTCTGTATGTCGAGAAGCACTCCTGAAACAAAATGATATGGAATAGATTAATTCATGATGTTCAGCAGTGGGTTTCAATTTATGTTACTGCCAGTTCGCTGCACGCGCGCATGCTCATTTCGTGCACACGTGCACCCGGTTCACGTGTGTGCCTTCCTTCTGCACATGTGCCCAGCCTCAAAAACATGCCAAATAGGATGGCATAGAGATGGGGCAGGTGGACAGGCCCACCCGTGATTTCCGCTACCGGTTTAAGTGAACCGGTCCGAACCGGCTGAATACCACCTCTGATGAAGTTGTTGTCCTATCCCAGTGATGGCTAACCTTTTTGCCATCGTGTGCCAAAAGCGGGGGGGGGAGTGTGTGGGGGGGTCATGCGCACATGTGCTCACACCCATAATTCAATGAGCCCCACCCTCGTGCTCTCCCCGCTTTTGGCACACGATGGCACGGTGGGCCCAATAGGCCTATTTTTTGCCCTCCCCAGGCTCCAGAGGCTTTCTTGGAGTCTGGGGAGGGTAAAAACAGCCTTCTCCAGCCCGCCGGAGGCCCTCCAGAGACTGGAAACGGCCTGTTTCCCGACTTCCGGTGGGCCCGGAAGGCCAGAAAATTAGCTGGCCAGCACCTGCATGTGTGCTGGAACTGAGCTAGGGCAATGCTCGCATGCGCACAGATATGGCTCCACGTGCCACCTGTTGCATGCGTGCTATAGGTTCGCCATCACGGTCCTATCCTGACCCCAGGATTTTCACAGCCAACAAGCAGTTAAGCACCTGATTCTTTTCCCAGACTCTGGGTTATGGTGACTGGAGTCCTTTTTCTCTGTGTTATAAGCTTCTGTATTGTTCACTAGATTCACCATCTTGTTTACTGTTTTTTATATACATTATACATTTTTTATCTTGTTCTTATACTTTGAGCTAGCCAGACTCAGTTTGAAGTTGGGTGGCACCTAACTGAAATAATAAATAAAAAATGACCTCATTCTACATTTTATCCTCAAAATAATGGAGTTGAAGTTTAGGCTGAAACAGAACTGTCTTAATTCTCTTTAGCTAGATAAAACTCTCCCAATGTTCTTTTAAATCCTAGAGCACGGGTGTCAAACTCACGGCGCCACGTTGCTGTCATGTGACCTTTCACAACATTTTCCCCCTTCACGGAGCTGAGGTGGACGTGGCCTACACATGACATATCCGGCCCGTGGGCCACCAGTTTGGCACCCCTGTCCTAGAGGTTGCATTCAAACAACATGTTAGATTTAGTTAGATTTAACTTAGGTTAGCCTTCTTCTGTCTTAACATACTGTGTGAATCTTTGATTAGTTCATAGATCACTGGATTTTATGAATTCAGAAAATGAATTTATTATATCTTGCAAAATATAAAGTTGACCTTAGATCTACCAATAAACATTGATAGAGTCAGGTTTTTCAAACTGGGTCTCCTGGATGTCTACATTTGATACTGTAGTCCAATGTTTTTTGAGAAAGTAGCATTCAGATTATATATATTTTAGTTCTGATCCTCTTATGGCAGAACAGGCAATGGTGAGAGATAAATTATACGGTTTAAACAGGTGGAGGACACCATAAGTTTAGTAAAGTAAATTAAGACTTGAGATACTTATTTTCAAACAAGGAGAATATATGCAATCTGAGAAAATCCCTAGAGCAATTCACCAATTTGTCAGTTGGTAAATATACAAAGATGTTACTTTGGTCTGACTGGCAGTTCAGGTTAAGCAAAGCTGCTTAAAAATAGCTTGAAAGAATTTGACCTTTTCCCTTTGCTTTTACTCAAATATATGCAGCTCTTGTTAACCTTTTTCTTAATTTCCCAATAACCCAATAAAATTAATAGCCTATTTTCTGAAACTGAAATGAGAAAGAATATTATAAAAGTACCAAAACAGGCCCAAACCCCAAATCATTTGAGGGAACCATAGAATAATTCAAATACATAAGATAATATTAAATATATAATTTGTATTGCATTAAATATAATATTACCTTAAGCTTGTTTCTCTCCATCCAGACCAGGGGTGAAATCCAGCAGGTTCTGACAGGTTCTGGAGAACTGGTAGTGGAAATTTTGAGTAGTTCAGAGAACCAGCAAATACCACCTCTGGCTGGCCCCAGAGCGGGGTGGGAATGGAGTTTTTGCAGTATCCTTCCCCTGGAGTAGGGTGGGAATGGAGATTTTGCAGTATCTTTCCCTTGCCACGCCCACCAAGCCACACCACACCCACCAAGCCACGCCTACAGAACCAGTAGTAAAAAAATTTGGATTTCACCACTGATCCAGACCACCAAAGAGAGAGAAAGAACCTTTTGGTCAGCCTGGGACCAAGAAATATAACTAAGTATCATTACCATAGTGATGACATCACAGCCCATGCTGTCAGTCTTCCTCATCCAGATGTTAAATAGCAAGGATTTAGAATAGTGTTTCTCAACCATGGCGATTTGAAAATGTGTAGACTTCAATTCCCAGAATTCTCCAATCAGCTATGCTGACTGAGGAATTCTGGGGCTTGAAGTCCACACATCTTAAAGTTACCAAGGTTGAGAAGCACTGGTTGAGATGTAAACATCTTCCCTGCTACTAATAGTGACTGGAACCAACTCTGGCAAAAAGAGGAGGAGGAGAACCACCACAAAATTGTGCTCTCCACTCCTGCACTCAGATCAAGGAGGGCAAGAATAAATGTACCATCTCTATTCTGGTCTCCTGGAGATTATTCATTAATGCAAACAATACAGCCTTGTGATGTACCATTCTAAGGAAGCAAGGGGGAATTCTTGTAACGACCCTGTGATTAGCTTAACTGCAGTGAGTCACTCAACAACCATGGTAAAAAGGGTCACAAAATGGGGCACAACTCACTTAATGCCTTCCTTGCTTAGCAATGAAAATTTTGGGCTGAATTGTGGTCGTAAGTCAAGGATGCCTGCAATCCTTGATGCTTTAATTGGGTGCTTTAGCTGGACTAGATGATCAAACCAGTGGTCGGATTCAAATTTTTTTACTACCGGTTCTGTGGGTGTGGCTTGGTGGGCGTGGCAGGGGAAGGATACTGTAAAATCTCCATTCCCACCCCACTCCAGGGGAAGGATACTATAAAATCTCCATTCCCTCCCCACTCCAGGGGAAGGTTACCACAAAATCCCCATACCCTCCCGATCAGCTGGGACCCGGGAGGCAGAGAATAGATGGGGCCAGTCAGAGGTGGTATTTACCGGTTCTCCGAACTACTCAAAATTTCCGCTACCGGTTCTCCAGAACTGGTCAGAACCTGCTGAATACCACCTCTGGATCAAACCCATTCTTCCAACATTTATTTTATCATCTCCATTTACGGCAGTTGGGGCATTGAGCTTTAGCCCATGAAAACTGGTATGAAAATAGCTCAAAATAATTGTACTCAGCTTTCTCTTATTGCAAGAAGAAAATGTAGATAGTGCTATGCTTCACTGAGCATATTTCTCATCCCTCACCCTCTTTTTTCCTTCTAGTTCTTATCCAATTTAATGAAAGAGAATTTGCTTTCAATTTCTCTTTTAGGAGAGTATTTTAATGACATTCTGATGATGGTGGATTTTTTTCTTGTATTTAGTTATGAAGTCATCAAGAGAGGTGTCTGAATGGTCCAATTTTCATTGTACAACAATTCTCCAATAATCTTTAGCCTCCATGTAATATCTAGTTCATCCCAAGGCAGCATCTCATTAGGGGCATTTCATAGTAGGGAGAATGAATAAACAGAGAGGCTACAAAGAGATGGAAGTGTTTGTTACAGCTAGAACAGCACCAACTCAAAAACATTCCTGAGAAATTCTCAGGGATCTGGAGAGTACAGTCAGAAAAACAGAAGACTTTTTTTGAACAGAAAAATTGTTGTTGTTGTTATTAATCATCACACAGTCAGCCAGATGTTCAGACTGAGTTTGGCATTTTTGTGTACCTATCGAGTCCATCATTAAACCCAGATTCTGTGGGCTATTGCCGCAAAGTAATTGTAAATGGGATCCACCCTACCTGCTACAAGAAACCAGTCCATGTAATTCACCAGGTTCAGATGGCAAAGCGTAGCAATAGCGATGTAAGCCCTTCTGGTGGGCGGCTGTGATGATCCTTGAGGTTGCTCAGCTGATTCCATGGTTCCGTAAGCCTTGACAGAGGCAGGGGATTGAGGTGGCAGGTCTGGGATCACTCCTTCCGCCATCTTCCTGGTCAATGCTGCCGATTAGTTGCAGAAACCCATACCTTGGTCCGGCACTTGTCTATTGCTCTACAAGGAGCTTCAGCTTTGCTCTTGCCTCCAACAGGAGGAACTTAGCTTTGCTCAGTCATTTCCTGTAAAAAGCCGCCTGTGTACTGGCCACAGAATTTCCAAGGTTCCCCTCCATCCAACATGTTCACACGACAGTGAGAAAAGCAGCCTGCTTCTCTCAAATGGCTGAGAAGACAAGGTGTCCATGGGCATCTCTATTGCAAAGCTAAACTACGTTAGGATTATAAACCTGTGGAGACAAGCAGAAGAGCCCATGTTTAGACGCTGAGCAGATTTGGCTGAAAAAAGAGCCATATTGAGAGAGGAACTGCTAATCTGAGTAAACTGAATCTACACCTTGTGACTCCGGATGGAAGCTGTGTCCTCACACAGCCCACTAAACCCACAAACCAGTTGTTCATATATTAACATCTTGTTAATATACATCTTATTATCATCTGTTAGCTGATGATTTGTGGGGTTGCGAGAAGCTTGAAGATTCAGTTAATCAAACGGGCTGTCGGTCAGTGAGCCACGACAAAGTGTATTATGTGAATTCAGCCATAGTCATGCAATGGTGCTTACAAAAAATGAAAAAAAGTTACGTGAGCTACTGCAACCCCCATCCAGTGGGACAGTAGGTAAGATCAGTTCAAAGCATGAGCAAAGGAGAGACAGTTTGGTCTAGTGATTAAGGAACCAGGCCAACCACTTCCTGTCCTACCTTAGCCATTGAAGCCAGTTGGATGACTTTCGGCCAATCACTCTCTCTTAACCCTACCCACCTCACAGTGATGTTGTTGTGAGGAAAATTGGAGGAGGAAGGTGTCTGGATATGTTTGCCGTCTTAAGTTATTTGTAAAAATAATAAAGGCAGAAAATACCTACCTACCTACCTACCTATATACATACATACATACATACCATATTTTTTAGAGTATAAGACACACTGGAGTAAAAGACGTGCCCTAGTTTTTGGGGAGGAAAATAGGGGGAGAAATCTGCCTATTAGGTATTCATTTGGCTAGCATCCTTAGCCTGGTCATCTTCAGCACATTAATTCGCTGGTTTTGAGTGTGCGCTGGTTGGGACTAAAATACAGGTTCTAAAGCACAGCTGATTGTCAGAGGGAGCAGCAATGAGAACAGCAGGCGAAGCATGGAATATCACTTCACTAGCAAGTGCCTCATTGAGGCTAAAAAACAGCTTCAAAAACACAGCTGATTGTCGGAGAGACCTCCAGTGACTAAAGCAGGCGAAGCGCGGAAGGGGTAAGAGAAGGCAGGAGCTGTTCCGGGTAGCCATTTTAGGCATTGTGTGTTGCATTTTCAGCATCCAAACACGTCGCGTTTTCAGGTGGCAATTGGTGGCGATGTGCTTTGGTGATCTCCGCAGCCTGGAAGGGCTCTCAAACAGAGCGTTTGGAGGCTGAAAATGTGATGTGTGGTGCCCAAAATGGCTAAGCCATTGTTGATGGCAATCTCTGCAGCAAGGAAGAGGATGTGTGGAGGCCGAAGGGGGGGGGGCTACATTCAGAGTATAAGACACACCCAAATTTTCAGCCTCTTTTGAGGTGGGAGTGCGTTTTATACTCCGAAAAATATGGTACATACATAGATACATACATAGTTTGAATCTTTCCTTGCCTTAGATCTCATAATACAGTAAGACTGGCTTTATACATTTTATTTATTTATTCAATTTATTTATTCAATTATTCAGTTTAAGCAGGTAACTCTGGGTGGCTTACAATTCTAAAATTCTAAAACAATTAATTTAAAAGTACTAAATAATAAAAGCAAGCATCCACAAAATAAATGGATAAACAGCAGCCATGATGGTTAATCAACTTAATAGTAAAGCCAAATAATGAGGCCCTTAGCACATTCTGAGCCCCAGGCCTGAAAACATAGCCAAGTTTTAAAAACTGCGAAAAACCAACAGGGCTGAGGCCATTCTAACCTCCGAGGGGGAAAATATTTCACAAGGCAGGGACTGCAACAGAAATTGCTGTTGCTAATTGGGTCTTCTGTCCATGCGGGGATCTGTCCTTCACTGCACATATAAAAGCAGATTATTAATTCAGGAATTGCAGGGTAAGGCTGATAGAGTTTCCTGTCTACCTCCCAGCATCTGTCATTTGAGCAGATTTTGCACTCTGTTAAAAGGTAACGCTGTCCCTATTTAGTGGTCTTCTTTGAGCCAGTATCTGGAGAGAAATGAGAATTATCTGCTAAATATAGTTGTGAGCAGAGGGTTCTTCCCTGAGTTTATCTGTTGATCAAAACGGCTCCTACTTCAGGTGGGAAAGGAAGGGAGGGAGGCCCACCAGAGGCCTAAGCATTAAGCAAACTTCCTGAAGTGAAGACCAAAAAGTTGGCTAATGGTGCTTAACCCTGAACGCTGCTTCCCTGCCTGGGCTAAGGCTCCAAACAGGAAGTCAGTAGAGAATGCAGGCAAAAGAGACACATTACTATAGTATTTCTCAAGCTTGTGTAAGGTCCCGAAATACACTTGAGTCACCAGAATGCTAAAGAGAGAGACTCAAGACGAGGCTTGCAAAAAAGTAGATTTTATTTATGGCCAAAAACAAAATACTGGGTGGAACTATATCCAGAACATACAGATACAATGCATGCGAGGAAATAGCCACACCTTAGGGAAGGTATGGCGTCCTTTTATACCCTCAGAGACGTCAGCTTAGTACCCAATTCTGGCCTCCTAATTTAGGTTTGTGTATTCCTTGTTGCCCTGCAAGGGGGAATAGAAACTTCCCCAATTAGTATTATCTTACGCATTTCTTTGTTTACTCAATTGGCCACTTAGCCCCCTGGCTCTGGAAGACAGGAGTTTATCCAGATCAAACATAAATTAGGACTGAGGTGTAAATTATCCCTTTGTTGATGGCTGTAGTTTCAACTGAGATACGTACCATGCTTTTAGATGGCACAAGAAAAACAGGAAGAAGATTGATATAGGTTCAGGTCAAATGGCAGGGACATATGTTTGACAAATACCAGATACATTACAGAGGCCTAATAACAGAATATGTTTGTTACAGGAGATAGAAATATAAAGGCATAATATATGTGATACAAATACAAAGGCATATATGTATTACAGGAACCTTATGGTTATAGAATCTAGTATACCAGTATATCATATTCTAGTATTATTTATTATATCCTTATTATTGTTTCCCTTCACTTGGCTACTTGAAGATGTGTGCCGGAGAACTTGGGGAGGTGAATTAGTTCTTGCTTCTCAAACAGCACCAAATTAGCCCAGTGTGCAAAGGACAGAGCAATGTTTCTCAGCCTGGTCTGCTTAAAGATGTCTGGACCAGGGGTGGGTTCTAAATTTTTTTACGACCGGTTCTGTGGACGTGGCTTATTTTGTGGGCGTGGCTTGATGGTCATATGACAATTGTTTAGGATTTAGCAGAGGTATTGGTCTACCAGGCTTTTAACTGCTTGCAGAGCTGTACCAGTCTACTCATTTATTTTTGCAGGCACCGGTCTACTAATTTGTTTTTGGAGGCACCGGTCTACTACCACACTGCCTTTTAACACTGATCAGCTGTAGGGCGGCCCTTTGAAGCCCGGGGGCAAGAGTTGAAACAGTTTTTTTCCTTCTAGCCGATCAGCTGGGACTCAGGAGGCAGCAATAGATAGGGGGTGGGGCCAAATAAAAGGTAAGAATAATGCGGAGGGGCGGGAGGGCAGAACCGGTTCGGTGATGTCATATCGTCACCGCTACTGGCTCGGCGGAACCAGGCAGAACCGGGAGGAACCCACCACTGGTCTGGACCTCAATTCCTAGAATTCCCTAGAAAGCATATCAGAGGTGGGTTTCAGCAAGTTCTGACCAGTTCTGGAGAACCGGTAGCAGAAATTTTGAGTAGTTCAGAGAACCGGTAGTAAAAATTCTGACTGGCCCTGCCCCCATCTATTCTCTGCCTCCCAAGTCCCAGCTGATCGGGAGGAAATGGGGATTTTACAGTAATCTTTCCCTGGACTGGGGAGGGAATGGAGATTTTACAGTATCCTTCCCATGCCACGCCCACCAAGCCATGCCACGCCCACCAAGCTACACCCATAGAACCGGTAGTAAAAATTTTTGAAACCCACCACTGAAGCATATGCATATGATGACGTGGGAATTCTGGGAGTCCTCACATCTTCAAGCAACCAAGACTGAGAAACACAAAAATAGTACATTTGGCACAGTGGTGAAATCCAGATTTTTTTACTATCGGTTCTGTGGGCGTAGCTTGGTGGGCGTGGCAGGGGAAGGATACTGCAAAATCTCCATTCCCACCCTACTCCAGGGGAAGGATACTGCAAAATCCCCATTCCCTCCCCACTCCTGGGAGAAGGATATTGCAAAATCTCCATTCCCATCCCACTCTGAGACCAGCCAGAGGTGGTATTTGCCTGTTCTCCGAAATACTCAAAATTTCTGCTACCAGTTCTCCAGAACCTGTCAGAACCTGCTGGATTTCACCCCTGATCCGGCATTTGTCAATTCTGTCAGCATTTGCCAGTTTTTCTTGGCTATCAAGGCTGCTCCAATGAGCATCCTTGGCGCTCTCTGAACTTGGTTGTTTGGTTGTTTTCTTGCAGAAGTTTCATTACCCAAACCAGATATCATCATCAATTCTAGGACTAATGAAGTTACCTAGTTTGGGTAATGAAACATCTGCAAGAAAACAAACGTGCTCAGAGAACATCAAGGACCCCTCATTTCAATGCCGAGCTACAAATATTCTTCTTCATCAAAGTATTCCAAATTTCTGAACTACTGATCCAATTCATTTAGCACTGCTTGTCCCTTGGGAGAAACAAGGGTTCTATTTAGGTCAAATTCAATTTCATTGAAGGCCACATCAGGGTTGTGTTTGACCTCGGGGAGGCAGGGGGGTAGAGGTTGTGTGGCCATCTTGACATCACTCAGGGATGCCTGTGGTGGCACGAGCGCTTTGCCAGTGAAAAGGGGCTTTCAAGCTCTGTTTTCGGCTGCGACGGCCTCCTGCAACCCTCTGCCAGTGAAAACGGAGCTCGGGAGGGCCACCTGTGACCCTTCCGAGCTTCATTTTCACTGGCAGAGGCACCATGGGCCCAGTGGTGGGATTCAACCAGTTCGCACCACTTCGGGAGAACCGGTTGTTAACTTTCTGAACAGTTTGGCAAACTGGTTATTGGAAGAAATTATTAGGGCACAGAACCGGTTGTTAAATTACTTGAATCCCACCACTGCATGGGCCGGTCCTTTGCTAATTCCAGGGTGGTCCCGTGGGCCAGATCCAAGCACTCCTTGGGCCAAATCCAACCCCCGGCCCTTGAGTTTGACACCCCTGCTTTAGGTGAATCTGGTTGAAGGCAATCTTCATTTTATCTGCCAAATGGACAAATGATAACAATACTGGAATTGGTCATTTAATCATGTCATTAACAACTCAGAAAGGATATCCTCCACCTTCCTCTTTGTAGGCTGGAATACTTTTTTTAACCAAGCAGAGAATGGGGAAAGAAAAAAAAAAACCACATCCGGAAGCCACAAACAGGAAAAGGGTCTTAACTACTGCAAATTGCTCATATAATTTTCCTTTAAAAAGTAAGGAATATTTTTTACAGAACACCTTACAGGGTGCAGAAGCCAATGGGCAGCTATTATTTACTAGCTCAGCAGTGCATCATCCATATGGGGCTAAAATACCTACATCAACCTTGGATGGCCAAAAATATTTCATTAACTATATAAATAAAATGTCAGCCTCCTTTGGAAGGCATGTAAATGTCCGTTTGTACATAACCGCACATCTCCGAAAGTTCTTCACCGATTGCTTTCAAATTTTGACACAACGTTGCATTTGACTACGGGCATGTTTTTATATACCTATATTATATACATATCACACCTGTGACAGGTAAAAACATGAAAAACATTGGAAAACATTGAAAGATATTGACAAACATTGACAAACATTGAAAAACAACGCCATCTGCTGGACATAAAACCAACATGGCAGCCTCCCAGCCCTGATTATGCTCAACAGATTTCTGCTCCTTATATTTAGACTCTCCATATTGCTTCCAAGAAACTGTGCATTTGGAAGGCAGAGACGCCTGAGGGCCATATCCTGCCAGCAGGCTTGGCAGGTAGGCAGCCGGCTCCCCGCTGGGAAGCCCTCGCAGCCGGCGCTTCTAGGGCTGGGCAGGGCCCACCCGAGCCTGGCTTTGACCTCCCCCTCCCCCGGCCACCCCACGAACTAGCCTTGCCCGCCACTGCTGCCCATCCCCCTCGCCAGCCGCTCTCGGGGCTCCCTCCAAAGAACACCTGGCAACGAGGCTGCCTGGGTCTGCCGAGTGGGAACCCTCTGTCCCGCGCCTGGCCCGATTCGCACCTGGCCCAGCGCTACCATGGGCCCCGAGGTCAGAAAGACCAGCTGTTAACTGGCGCTATGCGAATCCGGTCGGTGAGCAGGAGATGGAAGCAACTGGAGCCTCGGGGGTCGCCTTTGACCAGCGCCGCCTTTAATTCCCAGGTGGGCGCTCTGGCAGTTCACGGAGCCTACATGAAAATTTCAGCCTCTGGCAGAAAAGGGGCTCAGGGAAGGCTTCAGGGGGCGGAAACGGGCAGGGGGGAGGATGGCCGGCCCTCCATAGTTTCGCCTGGAAGAGCGGGGGATTTAATCATTCCCCTGCCCTTGGCAGGCAGGGGAGGAGAACTGCCCAGCAGGGATCCAGTGGGGTGTGTGTGGCTCCTGGCTTTGCCGCTTTCTTCCTTCGGGCGGGAAGCCCCAAACCAGCCTCAAACCTCCACCGCACCCCCTCCCTCCCTCCCTTCCCTTCCCTTCCCTGCTATGCATCTCTCCATCAAGCCCCCAGAGAACATCTGTATAGGGAGGATGGAGGGGGCCCCCAAGTTTCTGCTGTGGTGCGGAGAGCTTTGAAGGCCTGGCCTGAAAAGGTAAGGGCGATGGCGGGGGATGCAGAAGAGGCCGGGCCAGAGACAGAGATAAACAGAGAGAGAGGGAGAGAGAGAGAGACATAGAGAAATACAGAGAGACCGGGGGGGGGGGAGAGACACATACAGAGATACAGAGAGAGAGGGTGGGAGAGAGAGAGACAGAGAGAGATACAGAGAGAGGGGAGGAGAGAGAGAGACATAGAGATACAGAGAGAGGGGGAGAGAGAGACATAGAGAGATACAGAGGGGGGGAGAGAGACAGAGAGATACAAAGAGGGGGGAGAGAGACAGAGAGATACAGAGAGAGGGGGAGAGAGACACACATAGATACAAATGGGGGCGAGAGAGAGAGAGAGACATAGAGAGATACAGACAGGGGAGAGAGAGAGTCATAGAGAGATACAAAGAGAGAGGGGGAGACAGAGAGGGAGGATTTTGTGGTTCCCATTGTTTTTTAGCAACCAGTTCTCTGCCCTAATCACCAGCTGGGTAGGCGTGGCTCGGGGGCTGTCATGTGACTGATGAAAGTGAATGACGTTGAGTTGGCCACGCCCACCAAATGTTCATGGAGAGTTTGGAACTTCAGCCTCGCTCTTTTAGCCCAGCGGAAGCACCAGACTGGGCCACAGCAACGCATGGCCGGGTACAGCTAGTAATATATATAAATGTTGCCCAAATCTCACACAAAGAAAATCTTTGAAGATTTTCTGAAAGATTTTGGGAATGAATGAATGAATAAATAGCCTCAAGACAGGTCAACAAATTTGGGGATGAAATCTCCAGCATCTCGTAAAACTTAATCCATTAAAAGACCTCCTTGAAGTAAGAACAATACTAACCTCTAGTATCTATTCATATTTTAATCCCCCCCTTATTTATTTTATATGTTGTGACTTCTCATCTCTAATGAAGGTGGCATGGTGCTCAGCAGTTAAGATACTGGGCTTGTCAGCTGGAAAGCCAGCAACCCAGGTTTGAGACCCAAGCTCACATGATGGAGTGAGCTCCCGACAACCTGGCACAGTGATGGCTAACCTTTTCGTCGCTGCGCACCCATAATACAATGCATGTGTGACCCACCTGTGTGCACCGCCCCCATTGCATGCGTGCGTGCCCCCGCATGCGCACCACCCCACGCATGCATGCATGCTCCCGCATGCGCCTCACCCCCCACGCATGTGTGCGTGCTGCCTTGTGCTCCCCCTGCCTCCCCACATGCACGCGCGTCTCCCACATGCACTTCACCCCCCGTGCATATGCAGCAGAGACCCAAAAATCAGCTGGCTGGCGGGAGGCTGGCGGGAGGCATGTGCGGTAGAACTGAGCTAGGGCAACAGCTCGTATGCTCAGAGGGCTCTGAGTGCCACCTGTGGCACACTTGCCATAGGTTCGCCAGCACGGACCTAGCAGTTTGAAAGCATGCAAATGTGAGTAGATAAATAGGTACCACTTCAGTGGAAATGCTGTTGCATAACCATGGAAATCTCTTTGGAGAACGCTGGCTCAATGGCCTTGAAACAGAGATGAGCACCACCCCTATGGTTGGCAATGACTAGCAGAGTAAAATCATTGGGCGGGGGTGGGGGGACTCCATCTCTAATTGAAGTCAATGAAACAGGAAAAATTTTCAGGTACTCTACAATATTTTGTCAGTTGAAGTAGAATCCAATGTCCAGCCCACTGATAAACAGTTTATGTTGTGGCCCGTACGTGGCCTGTGCAGCTAGTAGCTGATTCAGACAGCGAGGAGGCTGGTGTGGTACTGTGCCAGCAGCCTGTGCAGCTGGCACTCGAGTCGGACAATGAGGAGGCTGGAGAAGATGTGGCGCCAGAGGCGGGGATTCAGCCAGGGCCTTCAGAACCTCCAGAAGCTCCTTTAAGTGAAGAGGACGAAGAGAAGGAGCCTCTTCTCGATGCACGGGCACGCAGAGCTGCCAAAAGGCAGGAGTTGCTCCTCAGGAAGAGGTCTCCTCGAGAGTAAGGCTTGGGGCTAATTGGCCACTCCCTTAGCCTATTTAAGGAGGAACGCCGACTGAAGCAATTTGCAGGGAACAACTTCTTTCACATACTTTCATGTCTTGTCTTGCTTATCTTATCAGCTTCCTGCAAATTGCTTCTGGGCATTCTGCCAACCACAGTAAGCTTTCAGTTATTATTCTTTGAATTCTTGGTGGCTGTTAATGCAGTTAATTAACAGCTGTTGTTGTAAAAGACTGATTTATTTAGTAAACCAAGGTTTGAATGGACTTTGTGTGTGCTACGTTCTTTGGGGTCCGTAGCTGGGGCAGAACATTTTCATAGTCACAGAGATGTCCATAAAAGAGAGTAAAAAGTCAAGGTGGTTTATGTGTCTGTGATTAAGTTTCTGCTTTTTTATGCACAAGAACCACAGAACAGACATTATTTGACCATTTGGGTTACTTCTAATGAAAGAATTGCTCAACTCTCCAGCTCACAGGAGAGCTGATAATTCAATCAACCAGCAGATGTCACCAGAATTGTGGTGTTTATATTAATTTCTTGTGAACAATCCATCTCTTATAGGCGTAAATTAGGAATGTTCAAGATTTGAAAATATTAGGGCAGGGTTTATGCCCATCTCCATCTCACACACAGTCTAAATTAATTTTCCAATAGGATCAGAAGCCAAAATAATGAGGAAGTCATGTCTACTTGAACTCAGAAACTGCTGATATCCTGAAGACATGAAGGATTAATAATCCACAGTAAATCATTGACTTCTTTGGATGCAGTAAAAAGCCAGCTCTTACTTCCAAATTCCAAAATGCTGGACATTCCTCAGCTGACCAAGACTGTGTCAATATTTCCATTATAGCTTCTACACTTTGGATATTCACGCTAGCATTCCACAGGGCTATGGATAGGAAGGAGTGACTCTCAATTTCTCCATTCATAAACTGGGTTTCTTCTTCGATTGAGATTTTCTTTTTTTTTTCTTTTTTTAAAAAGAGGGTACCAAAATTTCTCTGCACCAACTACGTATTTCTACATGCAATTTAATGCGTTCAAAAATACAAAATGGGAATGGAAAAGGTGGATAGAATATGTTCAGAACAAATACCAAACTAGAAAGTACCAAATAGCTTTTATTTGAAAATAATGTATTAGAAATATCTTAATGTAAAGAGATAAAGAGGGAAAATAATATAGGGGGAGGGATGGGTTCAGGTATATATATCAGTATTATTAGTTATGAGTACATAATAGGGAAGTCTGGGGGGGAGGGTTAGGGAGGGTTAGGGAGGATGGGAAGTTTGGGGAGGGAGGTGGGGGGGTGAAAAAAGGGGTGAAAATGTAATTGTAAAACTTTTGCAATAAAAAAAAAATACAAAATGTTATTTTTTACTAAGAATACATGATAGTTATATATAAAATAAATACAATGCTTTATTATTGGATTTTAATTACTCTATTGCTGTCTTGTTTTACAACAGGTGGCTTTATTTTGGATCATTTTATCTAACTGATTTTATTCAACATTGTTTTTAATTGTTCATTTTGTATTCTGCTGTAATCTCTTATCTCCTGCAGGAGGAAGTATTAGTGTTTGCATTATTTTGCATTTTAGCCTATCCTGCTCTCTCGCTCTCTCGCTCTCTCGCTCTCTCGCTCTCTCTCCCTCCCTCCCTCCCTCCCTCTCTCTCTCTCTCTCTCTCTCGTGTATTAGTGTGCATTTTTTGTATATGCATTGTTTTAAACTGAAGAACTACTGTATATCCTGGTTTGTATACAGGTAGTCTTCAACTTACAACAGTTCATTTAGTGACCGTTCGTAGTTACAACGGCACTGAAAAATGTGACTTAGGGCCATTTTTCACACTTACGACCGTTGCAGCATTCCCATGGTCACGTCATCAAAATTAAGAAACTTGGGAACTGACTCAATTTATGACCATTGCAGTATCCTGGAGTCATGTGATCACCATTTATGACAAGAAAATCAATGGGAAAGCCAGATTCACTTAATAATGGTGTTACTAATTTAACAACTGCAGTGATTGACTTAACAACGGTGGCAAGGAAGGTCGTAAAACGGGTTGCAAAATTCACTAAACAAGTGTCTCACTTCGCAACAAAAATTTGGGGCTCTGTTGTGATCGTAAGTCGAGGACTATGTGTATTAGCTGAAAAGCATACAATTAGGAAAATTCACACTGAAATAATCCATGAATGCCCTATCTCGTCTACCCTTAACTGGAGTGAAAGCTAGCCCTTAGATTCCCAGCAGTGCATTTAAACCACAGAAAGTGAACCCCAGTTTTTGTACAGGAAGGAAGAATTTCTTTTCAGCTGTTGCAGAAGCAAACAGCTATTTGAGGGGGAATCTTACCATCATGAGTAGATTCTAGCTGTCTTCTTCAACATGGTGCCCTCCAAAACTAAATATCATTTAGTTTTACTAACTTGAGGTAAACCACTCCAAACTTGATTGCAGAAAATACGACTTCAGCAACAGAGTTCTTAATGCCTGGAATGCACTACCTGACTCTGTGGTTACTTCCCCAAACTCCCATAACTTTAACCTTAGATTGTTTACTGTTGACCTCACCCCATTCCTAAGAGGTCTGTAAGGGGCGTGCATAAGAGCACCAGCGTGCCTACTGTCCCTGTCCTACTGTCCTCTTTTATTTGTATCTATTTCCTGTATTCATAATCATGTTTATACTTATATCTGTGATCTTATATATGCTTGACAAAATAAATAAAAAATAAAATAAAATAAAATAAAATAAAATAAAATAATAAAATAAAATAAAATAAAACAAAATAAAATAATAAAATAAAATAAAATAAATCATGCTGGGAGGAGATGATTGGAAATCGCCTACACATCTGGAAAAGTGTTCGGAGACTACAGTTGGTCCAGAACGCAGCCGCACGAGCTGTCGTGGGTGCACCTAGGTACACCCACATTACACCAATTCTCCGCGAGCTGCACTGGCTCCCTATTGGTCTTCGGTCACAATTCAAGGTGTTGGTTATTACCTTTAAAGCCCTACATGGCTCAGGGCCAGGGTATCTTCAAGACTATCTTCTACCGCATAACTCCCAAAGACCGGTAAGATCCCACAGAGTTGGTCTCCTCCGGGTCCCGTCAGCTAAACAATGCTGGCTGGCTGGCCTGTGGGGGAGGGCCTTCTCTGTGGCTGCCCCAGCTCTCTGGAACCAGTTACCTCCTGAGGTCCGGACCATTCCCACCCTATTGGCCTTCCGAAAAGCGGTGAAGACTTGGCTTTTCCGGCAGGCCTGGGGCCGTTGATCTCGCTCTTGCGATCCGGCAAGATCCGGCCATGAATGGTGTGAATGAGTTTTAATGTTTTTAATGTTTTTAATTCTTAAATGTTTTTTATAATGATTTTAAATGCATTGTGAGCTGCCCTGAGTCTTCTGAGAGGGGCGACATACAAATTGAATTAATAAAATAAAAATAAAATAAAAAGAAGGCAGGAGTAGGTCGTCCCTTGGTTACATCTTTCCCTACAAAGTATGCACCAATCTCATACTTGGTTTCACAAGTCTTCTTCCCATTCTCACACAGAGAATCACACACATGCACCAGGAAATATATTTTGCACAGTTCCCTTGTATTCTGAAATGGGGAAGTTGCATTGATGAGTGTCTACTAACACTCCAGATCTGCAAGGTAAGGAGAGATCAGCTAGAAGCTATAATCACGAGGACATTGTGATAAAATAAATGTTAGTCATTTAAAGCTACTATCCAGTCCATTGTTGAGCAACATCACATTCCAAAGCTCTGAGAAATAACTGTTTTGACCACCTTGTTTATAAAAATATATCAACATCGGTGCAATCCTGACCTCTAGAGGCAAGAGGAGGAGGCTATTCTACAAGTGGACGCCACCACCAAGAAATGTTTACTTTGGATAACCACTCCTCTCACCTCATGTATGCTGGGAATATATATTAAGTTACAGATACAGAGTTACAGGGTAATAGATTTGGAAGTGTCCTTGGAGGTCTTCTAATCCAACCCTTTGCTCAAGTAGTAGACCCTATACCAGACAAGTGGCTGTCCATAATGGATGAACTGGATCTTCCTAGAGAAGACGAGACTGCACATCAGATTCTCCCAGTCTTGTTTCCTCCATTTTTAAAAAAGTTTCCATTTAACAATCCATAAAGGAGGGAATGATGAAATATTGTCCAATCCCTTCCAACTGAAAATGCTTTGTGTCTTCTCTATAAAAAAGTAAAGATTCCCCTCACACATATGTGCTAGTCGTTCCCGACTCTAGGGGGCGGTACTCATCTCCGTTTCCAAGCCGAAGAGCCAGCGCTGTCCGAAGATGTCTCCGTGATCATGTGGCCGGCATGACTAAATGCCAAAGGTGCACGGAACACTGTTCCCTTCTCAACACAGGTGGTCCCTATTTTTCTACTTGCATTTCCTACGTGCTTTAGAACTGCTAGGTTGGCAGAAGCTGGGATAAGTAATGGGAGCTCACCCTGTTACGCGGCACTAGGGATTTGAACCGCTGAACTGCCGACCTTTCGATCAACAAGCTCAGCGTCTTAGTCACTGAGCCACCGCGTCCCAATCTATAGAGAGTTTCAATCATCCAGGTTATGATTGTCCTAAAAGGTGCTTTTTCAAGAGGAACTGGACTTTTAAAATTTTTCCTTGAAGACGAAAGTCATAACTTCGAACGGTTGCTAAACAACCAGTGATAATTCACGACTACTTGCACTGTCTTTTATTGATCCTGAATCTCCCACCATTTAGTTTCAGTGGGGGAACTGGAGTCCTAACAGTTCTTTTCTCCCCATTTTCCATGCCACACTCTGACCCAACTCTCCAAATTAACCACCCCCAAAGTCTTTCTTAATAAACCATTCCTTTAATAATAACAATTGCCCTTTCCTGTACCTTTCCTCCTCTACAATATCTTCTTATGACATGTAAACTATAAGCATTGTTACACCAGCATAGCTGGCATTTTAAAGAATATCTACCCGCTTTTTTGGAGAACCCTTTTTGGATAATTTGGCAATCTCTTTCTGTTCTTACTAGTCTGAATAATTTGATGGTCCAAGATCCATAAGCACCTCTATTCCCAACACTCCAAAATCCTCCAATCTCTGGCAGGGTGGAATATGGAATAACATTGCAATATGCTTTTGCATAACCTTGCTTGTCTCACATATCCAAATGTACAGGCTGAGTATTGAGAGAAACAGGACGGTGGCCAGACTAAATTTATCTCTGATGTCCTGTCAATTACCATGAAAGCAAAACAGCTTGCCTGAACAGCGGACATTTTCCTCTTCCACGAAATCTGCTTCCTGTAAGTTAACTGAAACCTTCCAGATTTCTTCCAGGGCTCTTGTTCCAGTTCCTACCAGCAACATGAAGGTAAACTCATCAACGGGTGGTGAAAAGTTGATCTGACTGTAATCTCCAGAGAACCATGAAGGAGCAGGGAAGAGCCACAAAATCTACCTTCTAATGATCATCCCAATTTTAGTAGCTCAGATTAGGAAGCCCTAATGGAAGGTGTGCATATTTACCGATTAACTAAAGTATATTAGTTTTTCTCCCTGCAGCGTATTCCAGAAGCACATTGCTTAATGCCTTAATGGGACCTGTAACCTTGACAAGGTTTTCCAGGCTCTGTTGCAATCTAAAGGCAGCTCCCCCTTCCCCCATCCACTCCTTGGCAAAACAGGCTTTTGTTTATTCTTCTCCACCTCTTCCTAGAACCAGAGGAAACTTACTGCTGGATCGAAAGAAGCTGATAAAGGCAAAAGGAGCCATTAGAGTTTGGGATTGCTCTTTCCTGGCTTTGGCTGGGTTCACTTCACATGTAAGGGAAGAAGGGTTGGAGGCTAAACTGTATGATAAACAGTTGAGAGAACTAAGTAGATCCAGCCTAGAGAAGAGAAGGATTAGGGGGGAATGTGATAACTGTCTTCCAGTACTTTCACAAAGAGGGGATTGACTTATTCTCAAAGCACCTGAGGACAGGACAAGAAGTAATGGGTGGAAGCTTGCTAAAGAGATCCAAGCAGCGGTGGGATTCAGCCGGTTTGGACCGGTTTGGGAAAACCGGATGTTAATTTTAATCTGATTCACCGAACCAGTTGTTGCAAGGACTGGCTGCCCCTCCCCTCCCCTCCCAGGAGTCTTCACGCAGCCCGTTTCAAATGCCAGGTAAGTGCAGGGGCCATGCGGAGGCTCTGGGAGGGTGAAAAACGGGCCTACCGGAAGTACTGGAAGTCTGAAAACGGACCCATTTCTGGCCTCCGGAGGGCCTCTGGAGCTCAGGGTAGGCCGTTTTTGCCCTCCCGGAGGCTCAAAAAAATCCTCCGGAGTCTGGGGAGGGTGAAAACATCCCCCCGGTGGTGCAGGAGGCCAAGTAGACCACGCCCACCATGGCCACGCCCACCCAGCAACCGGGCAGAGAACTGGTTGCTAAAACTTCTGAATCCCAACCCTGGATCCAACCTAGAAGTAGGGAGAAATTTTCTAACAGTGAGAACAATTGATCAGTGGAATAGCTTGCCTCTTGGAGTTGTGGGGGCTCCATCATTGGACGTTTTCAAAAATAGACTGGAAAACCATTTCATTGGGAAGGTAGGAGGTTCCTGCCAAGAGACCTTCAAGTTTTCCTTCCAGCTCTATGATTCTATGCTCTATGATCCAAGCTTAAAATGGGTTTGATTGTTCTATGATTTACTGAACACAATCCAGGTGACCATTTTATACTTTAATGTGACTTCATATGTACGATGAAAGTTAGGTAAATGGTGTGTAAGCCTATATTGTGAATGCAATCAGAAAGATTTGTGCCTTTTTTAACTAGATGAGATGCCCTGAGAGTCAAACCTCAATTTCTGGTCTTCAATGCTGGCTTCAGACTTAAGGCTGTGTAATTGATTACATACATACATACATACATACATACATACATACATACAACATAAACAAAGTAATAGGTGGGTAAAAATGTCAAATCCAGTCCGAACAACTGGTTGATTGTGTGATGCACCGTAATAGTAAAATAAATAAATAAAAGTAATAATTAATAATTTAAAAATTAATTAATTAAAAAGAAAACAAGAACAAACAAAAAATTCAAAAGGCAGAATCTATGGACCACTGGATCATTTTCTGCCATCAGTTTTCTATGTTTCTGTGAACACGATTAAGTTACCCATGCAAAAAATCTGACAAATCATCATAATGAAATTAGTCACACAAAAGTTAAATAATACATAATATTGGCACTGTCAGTACCAAAAAGCTGCAAAATTGGAACAGGTGTTCCTAAAAGCGAAACATTTTGCACTGCCAGTACCAGACAAATTTTAGCAAAGAGATATTCTGAATACTGGGAACATGCATGGGCCTCCCATGTGAATATATATTGCACCCCTCGTGATGGAGTAATACCAGAGGTGGGTTTCAGCAGGTTCTGACCAGTTCTGGAGAACTGGTAGTGGAAATTTTGACTAGTTCAGAGAACCGGTGGTCTGACTGCCCCTGCCCCCATCTATTCTCTGCCTCCTGAGTCCCAGCTGATCAGGAGGAAATGGAGACTTTACAGTATCTCCATTTCTTGCCACGCCCACCAAGCCATGCTCACAGAACTGGTAGTAAAAAATGTTGAATCCCACCACTGAGTAATACATACAAATGTGTCCTCTGAAAACCTGAAGACACTGTACAATTTGTAAAAATTGTGTAATTCTCAAATATTGAAGCTGCAGGGAGGGATATCTGCAGGGGAAATAGAGAGACAAATAGTGCCACACTCATCACTATGTTATGAAAATTGCGTAATTTGTGTCACCAGTATGATGACATCATGGCATAATTATGGCTGCAACAGGGTGCCGATGGCCTCAAACCTCAAAGGGTGTTATCAGTAAAGAGCCCATCAGGGCAATGAAATGATGATGAACACAATTTGGCTACACAGTATTTATTCTAGGTTTGGATAGTCTATATCAGATATATATTGATGGTCGTGCTCATTTGGTTCTATGAGGAAGTTATTTGGTCAATACAGCTTCAGGTTCAAAAGGTTGTTTTATTATTTACAAATATATACATGCATACAATAATGAACAGGGTGTCCTGTTGTATTTTTACCCTAACTGAATGACTCAGATGTTGAGAGGAGAGAGAAGTTCACGTGTTGTCTCGCTGAGAGATAGATGAGAGAGAGGGGAAAAAAGGGGAAGATATCCAAGTGGTTTCTAGGTAAGAGTCCAATAAGAGAGTTCATTGGCTGATATAGTCACATGTGATGTCTGTAAAGATTTAACCCCTTCTAGTCTCTGGTGCATCATATGCAGGCAATATCTGACAGTCTATTACCGGAAAATATCTATTACTGACAGATAGACAGATATGAATGGGATGAACCAGGAAGAATCATAGAAAAGGCAGTCTGAAGTCAGAGCTGGTTGCTGAGTGCCCAAAATGTGGTCATGTGACCACCTGGGGGGACAGCCATTGGAACTTCGGAACTGGGTCATAAACACCTTTTGGGGAGTCCATCATAATTTCAAACAGTTGCTAAGTAACAGGTCATAAGTTGAAGACGACCTATATGCAAGCCCCAAACAATGCATCATTTCTGTATGGAGGCACCAACAGGTGTTCTGCATGGACTCATTCCCACCCGAGTGCACTGTTTTGGCTTCATAACCAAAGAGCTGCAAACCCCTATCAGGTACATGCATTGCAAAGGTAAAGGTAAAGGTTTCCCCTGTCCGGTTGTATCCAACTCTAAGGAGTGGTGCTCATCTCCATTTTTTAGCCGAGAGAGCCAAAAAATGGTCCAAAGATACTTCTGTGGTCATGTGGCTAGTACACCTGTACACTGAGGTGTATGGAATGCTGTTACCTTCCCATCAAAGTGGTACCTATTTATCTACTTGCATTTGTATGCTTTCAAACTGGAGTGATGCGGTGGCCTAGAGGTGGAGCTCTCGCCTCACAATCAGGAGGCTGTGAATTCGATCCTAGGTAGAGGCAGATATTTCTCTCTCTAGGCACGATGAGAATATATCTGCTGAATATAACTCTGCATTGGCGACAGGAAGGGCATCCGGCCAGTAAACACTAAGCTCCAATCAGTTGCCCAGACTCCACCCCACACGGGATTATGAGGTCATTAAATTAAGATTATTTGTATGCTTTCAAATTGCTAGATGGGCAGGAGCTGCGCCAAGTAACAGGAGTTCACCCCGTCACATCAAGCTTAGGTCTTGAACTGCCAACCTTCCAGTCGACCGCTAGACCACAATGATTTTTAAAAGTCCTATTTGAAGCCTCCCTAGTGGGAAGAGCTGAAGGAGGCCTTAAATTATAAAGTTCAGCTAGCTGTGCTTTTGACAACATAGAGGGCGGCACATTTCTGACTAGTGACCACTTCTCCCACTCCTCATTCGTAAGTCAAAATTCCACTAGTTTCGATGGCAATAAAATCAACATGGGGAATTCGCTTTTACGGGGAAGAGCAGGAATTGAATTCTCATATTCAGGCGGTCTGGCTTTCCATCTGTCACAAAACAAATAACTCCGAATGTTCTGCAAGATGGAAGGTAACAATAAAATCAAGTTGACAATGTTTAAACAGTAATGCACCTGCACTGGTTTCAACAAGGTAGAAGAAAATATTTTCTCATGTTGTTGCAAGAGAAACTATGAAAAGGTATAATCTCCCCTGAGCTAAGAAGGCTTCTGGCTTACCAATGCCACCGTCTTGTTTTAAATGGGTATGTCTAGTTTAATGAAAAGAATTAGTAGGGATGACATGATAGCAGTGTTCCAATATCTCAGAAGCTGCCACAAAGAAGAGGGAGTCAAACTATTCTCCAGAGCATCTGAAGGCAGGACAAGAAGCAATGGGTGGAAACTAATCAAGGAGAGAAGCAACTTAGAACTAAGGAGAAATTTCCTGACAGTTAGAACAATTAATAAGTGGAACGATTTGCCTCCAGAAGTTGTGAATGCTCCAACACTGGAAGTTTTTAAGAAGATGTTGGATAACCATTTGTCTGAAGTAGTATAGGGTTTCCTGCCTAAGCAGGGGGTTGGACTAGAAGACTTCCAAGGTCCCTTCCAACTCTGTTATTCTAATTTAATTTTTAAATTTTGCCCTGGAACTTCCTGGAAGCCTTCCATCCAATGCTAACTATATCTGATCCCATTTAATCATCCAAGAGCAGCCAAATTTGGCTTAAGTGCTACACCTTGATGGACAAAGTGGAAACATGGGTGTTGCATCCTGTCAACATGACAGTTGCTTTACTTACTGATGATTTTGTCTACTACCATTCTTTTAGACAAAGGTGGCTTCCTTTCTGAATACAGGGACGCTGTATATGCTGAATTATTAACTTAATTTCGGGAGTATGTATCAATGTCAAAAGTAACCAGCAATCTGAATATTAGTTTTAATTTTGAGACCTTTTATGGACTATAATTTTGCACACAGATTTCTGTCACAGCTGAAATTCAGACGACTTTAAAGCCCCTTTAAAGATTGACCATAACAGTACTAATTTAGAATTCTTGTTAATTCTTATGAATTAATATAATATCTTATGATATTTTTCATTAATTTGCCTGTTAAATCTTATCAACTGCAATTTTAATCAGTTTTGAAGTACTAAAGTGATACATAATCATAAGTTTATTTGTCAAGTATATATAAGATAACAGGTAAAAGTATAAACATAATTTGAATACATGAAAAGAGTAAGTAAAAAGGAGTATTAGGACAGGAACGGTAGGCACGCTGGTGCACTTATGCACGCCCCTTTCAGACCTCTTAGGAATGGGGTGAGGTCAACAGTAGACAGTTTAAGGTTAAAGTTTTGGGGGTTTGGGGAAGAAACTACAGAGTCAGGTAGTGCATTGCAGGCATTGACCACTCTGTTACTGAAGTCATATTTTCTGCAATTGAGCTTGGAACGGTTTACCTTGAGTTTGTATCTATTGTTTGCTCGTGTATTGTTGTGGTTGAAGCTGAAGTAGTCATTGACAGGAAGGACAGATAATTTTATGTACTATGCTTAGGTCAGACTGAAGTCGGCGTAGTTTGGTTCAGTATTACACGTAAAGGAATGGCAGACAGCTTTTCCTTTTTTAAAAAATTTAAGTAACTTTTATATTTTGAACACCCTCAATGATTTCTGTTTTCTATTTCCATTATTTTTATTTCTTTATTATAGTTAATTTTTTTTTTTAAAAAGGATTTATTTTTGTTCTGACCCAAACTATTTCTAAGAGTACAATCTATAGCACATCACTCAAAAGCCAAATGCATTGGTCTCTGCAAGGGTGACACAAGGGGCAAATGATGAAACGTGTGTTGTGACATCTCACTGCAAACCAAGTGACTTACGTATTACATGCAATGTTGCAACATGAGTTGGACAAGCGGTGGTTTGCACTGTGATGCCACAATATATGTTTTGCCACTCTTGTGTCTTGTACCGGATGCCTTCAGCCAAGGGTGTCCCTTATTTGGAAAAAATGCTTTATGGACTTCCCCTAAAGAGAGGAACCTCTGGTTGGAAACTAAGATAGCTTCTTGTCAAATTAGTACAGATTAAAGGTATTAAGAGTCAGGTGCAAGAGTATAAATTTGTATGTAGGAGTGGTCTGTTTCTTGGGATTTATATGTTCTAGATCAGGGATGTCAAACTGGATTTCTTTGAGGGACGGATCTGCATTGTAGTTCTCCTCCGCGGGCCGGCCAAGGAGGGGGGGAACAGAATGGATGCCTCCTGCAGCACCCTGCTGGCCAAAACGGGGTGCGGGGGGTGCATACAGTCCTCCCATGGCCATTTTCGGCCTGGACAGCCTCCTGCAGCACCCTAAGGGTCAAAACGGGGTGCAGATGGGCCGTGTGCAGCCCCCCTGCACCCCGTTTTGACCAGCAGGGTGCTGCAGGAGGCTGTCCAGGCCCTCCTGTTTTGGCTGCCAGAGGCACCGTGGGCCGGTCCTTTGCTATTTCCAGGCTGGCCCCATGGGCCAGATATAAGCACCCCGTGGGCCGGATTCGGCCCGTGGGCCTTGAGCTTAACACCCCTGCTCTAATTGTATTTCTGCATTAGAGGGTTCTAAGCCACCACTGAGTCACGGATATGTGCATCAGTGTAAAACATGTCCATAAGAGTGGCAGTCAGGGTTTCAGTGAGCTGGCTGTAGGAAATAGGAGTTGCATCTAGCATACCTGATTGGGAATGGATCGTTTTGCTAAGAGAAAAATTTTATATAGAAAACTTATAAAGGTAAAGGTAAAGATGTTCCCCTTGCACATATGTGCTAGTCATTCCTGACTCTAGGGGGTGTTTCAAAGCCGAAGAGCCAGCGCTATCTGATGATGATTCCATGGTCATGTGGCCAGCATGACTAAATGCCAAAGGCACACGGAACACTGTTACCTTCCTACCAAAGGTGGTCCCTATTTTTCTACTTGCATTTTTTACGTGCTTTCGAACTGCTAGGTTGGTAGAAGCTGGGACAAGTAACGGGAGCTCACTCCGTTATGTGGCGCTAGGGATTTGAACCGCCGAACTGCTGACCTTTCTGATCGACAAGCTCAGCGTCTTAGCCACTGAGCCACCGCATCCCACAGAAAACATATAGGAAAGCAAAATACACTTTCAAATTCCTAACCTCAAAAGATAGCATGTTTCTTCCATTCCATAGGGACCTCGGAGAACTCTTTGCATTAAGACCTGCCATGTTTGTGCAATTTATGGCACTTATCCTCTATCATGAAAAAAAAACATAATGTGAGAGCAGATGGAAGTGTTGCCAACATTTGCAAAAGAACCAGTGCTCCCAAAATAAAATGTACACGGATGTGTAGTACATGAACTACATGGAATTATATCTCTTCCTTCATCTTCTTATGGGGAAGGATTCCCCCACCCCCATCCCCATCCCCAGCCTCCAGCAATTATTGGAAAGAAAACGGTGACTTGGCTGCAGGCCAGAAACATTGCAGATAAAATCATCCTGGTGGATTATTCAGTGTTCCACCGTGTGCTTTGGTTTGCAGAGATACCAGTGACAGGTAAAGCATGGCTCTGTGTACACAAGCTTGTGTTGGGCTGATCCAAATGTATTTAAAAAGGATTAAGAGGCACATAAAATGCCTGTAGTACCATATAATGACGGTGATCAATCTGCCACCTTCCAGGTGTTGCAGATCTCCAACAGCCAAGAACTCAGCCATCTGTGCCTGGAGGACAGGCAAAAAAAGAAAGCGACATCATGTTGATCATCATGCAAATTATGATTGTGATGTCATCCAGGCTTCTACCAGATACCTATGGCTAGTATACCCAACAGTGAGGGATTTAGAGTGACATAATTTCTCCTTTCTTGCCATACACTCCAACTGCTCCTTATGCCAGGCAACATGTTGATGTGAATTTTCTAGCATTCTCATGCCTTGAAGTTTTAACACTTTCCACTACAAATTAACTCTTGGAAGTGGCACACCTCATCTCTATTGCAAATGCATGTGAATAAGGTGAGGCTAAAATATTTAGCTTTCTATGGCTAAACATTTTTATTTATGTACTTGCATATTGTACTTCTACACCCTCTGATATTCTGAATCTCTGAACCATTCACAGAACAAAAGTTAAATTCAGAAAGAGATTGGACAACCTTTCGTCTGACATGCTACAGATAGTCCTCGACATGTAACAGTTCATTTAGTGACCATTCAAAGTTACAACATCACTGAAAAAAGTGACTTAAGACCATTTTTTATATACGTGTATATAAATATATGTTGGAGTAATGCTTATTCTACTTTATTCTACTATTAGAATAATCTAATAGTAGATTATTCTACTATTGAGTAGTAAATAGAAATGATAGAATAGAGAACTACAAAAGCAAAGTATGTAAGTTGATTCGAAATGTTGTAAAATTACCATTAATGTTATGTAATGTTCAATACGTTACATTTTGACGTGTTTTGTTTTTATATATGTGTGATAGTTTTTTGTGTTGTTTTTAAAGACAAACTGTTTAATAAAAATTATTTAATTAATTAATTTATTATTAAGACCGTTGTAGCATCCCCACGGTCACATGATTTATATTCGAACGCTTGACAACTGACTCACATTTATGACGGTTGCAGGATCCTGGAGTCATGCCTTTTGTGACCTTCTGACAAGCAAAGTCAATGGGGGAAGCCAGTGGTGAAATCCAAATTTTTTTACTACCGGTTCTGTGGGTGTGGCTTGGTGGGCGTGGCAGGGGAAGCATACTGCAAAATCCCCATTCCCTCCCCAATCCTGGGGGAAGGATATTGCAAAATCTCCATTCCCACCCCACTCTGGCCAGCCAGAGGTGGTATTTACCGGTTCTCCGAACTACTCAAAATTTCCGCTACCAGTTCTACAGAACCTGTCAGAACCTGCTGGATTTCACCCCTAGGGGAAGCCAAATTCGCTTAACAACCATGTTACTAATTTAACAGCTGCAATGATCCACTTAACAGCTGTGGCAAGAAAAGTTGTAAAATGGGGCAGAGCACACTGAACAAATTTTTCACTTAACAACATAAATTTCGGGCTCCCTTGTGGTCATAAGTTGAGGCTACCTATATAGGTAGCAGTCCTACCTATATATGGTTGGACTGCTTGAGCAGGGGGCTGAACAAGAAGACTTACAATGTCCCTTCCAACTCTGTTATAAGTGCATAATAAAGCAAAGATACATTTCAAAGAGCTGTGGAATTTATTTATTTATTTATTTATTTATTTATTTATTTATTTATTTATTTATTTATTATTTCAATTTGTATACCGCTCTACTCCCAAAGGACTCAGGGCGGTGAACAGCCATAGAATAAAACATATGGGTACAAAATTTAAAATAAAGTAAAACGAATTAAATAATTTGGCTGAAAATTTAAAACCCCAATAATTTAAGACCAAATTTAAAATTTCCATTTAAAAAGGGAAAAAAAAAAAACTTAGGTCAGGCCAGCTTGATGAAATAAGAACGTCTTGAGCGCGCGATGGAAGGTACGCAGATCCGGGATCCTCCGTATCTCCGGGGGGAGCTTGTTCCAGAGAGTAGGTGCCTCCACAGAGAAGGCTCTCCCCCTGGGGGCTGCCAGTTGACATTGTTTGGCCGACGGCACCCAGAGGAGCCCCTCTCTATGGGAGCGTACTGGTCGGTGGGAGGCTATTGGTGGTAGCAGGCGGTCCTGCAAATAACCAGGTCCTAAGCCATGGAGCGCTCTAAAGGTGATAACCAAGACCTTGAAGCGCACTCGGAAGACCACTGGGAGCCAGTGCAGCTCGCGCAGGAGAGGTGTTACATGGGAGCGCCACATCGCTCCCATTACCACCCGCGCGGCCGCACTCTGCGCCAGTTGGAGCCTCCGAGTGCTCCTCAAGGGGAGCCCCATGTAGAGAGCGTTACAATAGTCCAGACGGGAGGTGACGAGGGCATGAGTGACCGTGCGTAGGGAGTCCCGATCTAGAAAGGGACGCAACTGGTGGATCAGGCGAACCTGATGAAAAATCCTCCCGGTCACGGCCGTCAAGTGCTCTTCTAAAGACAGCCGTGAATCCAGGAGGACAGCCAAGTTGCGAGCCCTTTCCGTGGGGGCCAATGATTCGCCCCCAATAGTCAGCGATGGCACCAGCTGACTATATCGGGACATCGGAAACCACAGCCACTTTATTATTATTTATTTATTATTGCAATTTATATGCCGCCTTTCTCCCGAGGGACTCAAGGCGGCTTACAAAATGACAATTTCCAATACAAATAACAACAAAATAAAATTAAAATCAACACCCCAATTAAAACAGTTTAAAATTATAACAGTGTACACCCAAACGGATCTGTTGAGTTGACGGAAGAGCCACGTCTTCAGCTCGCAACGGAAGGAAAGGAGGTCGGGGGCTGCCCTGAGCTCGGTGGGCAATCCATTCCAGAGGGTCGGGGCTCCCACAGAGAACTCTCTCCTCCTGGGGGCCGTCAGCCGACATTGTTTGGCCGACGGCAACCTGAGGAGGCCCACTCTGTGAGAGCGCACGGGACGATGGGAGAGCGGCAGGAGATGGTCCTGCAAGTACCCCGGGCCTAAGCCATGAAGGGCTTTATAGGTAAGCACCAGCACCTTGAAACGAATCCGGAACGCCACCGGCAGCCAGTGAAGCTCACGCAGGAGAGGTGTTACACGGGAGTATCGAGAAGCCCCCGTAATTACCCGCATGACTGCATTCTGGACTAGCTGGAGCCTCTGGATGCATCCCAAGGGCAGCCCCATGGAATAAAAGCAAAGGACTAAAAAAACACTCTAGTAAATCAAGTGACGAATCTTTTCAGGTTGGACACCATTAAAGAAGGTGAAATTAAGGTATGGATGGATACTGTGCTTACCTGAAACATAAACTAGGTTTTTACCCCCTGAATAATTTATTTTTAAAATAGTCAAATCTTAAGGTGAGTCACTGAAAATAGGATAACGGGATTAGGTTTTTAAAATCATTTTGGTGTAGGGAATCATCTTAAATTCAGGGCTGAGTAAATATGGCATACAGATAGTCTTCAACTTACAACCATTCGTTTAGTGACTTTTCAAAGTTACAATGGCACTTTTGACACTTGTGGCTGTGGCAGCATCCCATGGTCACATGATCAAAATTTGGACACTTGGCAACTGACTCATATTTATGGCGGTTGCTGGAGTCATGCAATCACCTTTTATGACCTTCTGACAAGCAAAGTCAACGGGGAAGCCAAATTCACTTTACAGCCATGTTATTAACTTAACAACTGCAGTGATTCACTTAACAACTGCCACAAGAAAAGCTGTAAAATAGGACAAAACTCAAAACAACGGTCTCACTTAGCAACAGAAATATGGGGCTCAATGGGATCATAAATCAATGATTACCTCTACATGAAAGGAGGAGATATACTACCACATCACCACCATCATATGAATTCATTGTTCCAAAACTAACAGTTGGACTGGAGATTATTTTAATATTGGTGTAAAAAACAGGGGAATTAGGGAATCTGTGTGTTTTTCTGTCTGAGTCTTCAGATTTAGCTTGAGCAGACTGAGTCTCAGTCTGCACTACAGGGATTAAATCTGGGGTGTCAAACTCATGTCATCACAGCTGCCTCACATGACATTATTGGGGGGGGGTTTCTCCCTTCGCTAAAACGGGCGTGGGCGTGGCCAGTGCATGATCCATCTGGCCCGCGGGCTGGGAGTTTGACAGTCCTGGATTAAACAAAGAGACTGGTACAGGTGCAGACTGAGTCAGCTGCTCCAGAACCTGAGCTAGCCAAAAATCTGAGCCCAGAATCACATCATAAATTGAGAAGAACAAAGGAAACTTACTTGGCTAGGAGAACTAGGAGAAACAGAGGGATAGAATCAAGATCACGTGAAGCCGAGGTGGCGCAGTTGTTAGAGTGCAGTACTGCAGCTACTTCAGCTGACTGCTAGTTCAGCAGATCAGCAGATCAAATCTCACCGGCTCAAGGTTGACTCAGCCTTCCATCCTTCCAAGGTGGGTAAAATGAGGACCCAGATTGTTGGGGGCAATATGCTAATGCTAATGCAATATGCTATATGCTAACTTTGTAAACCGCTTAGAGAGGGCTGTAAAGCACTATGAAGCGGTATAGAAGTATAAACAATAAAAAGTGCCAATGCCACTTTATAATGCCTTGGTAAGGCCACACTTGAAATACTGCATCCAGTTTTGGTCACCAGGATGTAAAAAACATGTTGAGACTCTAGAAAGAGTGCAGAGAAGAGCAACAAAGATGATGAGGGGACTGGAGGCTAAAACATATGAAGAACGGTTGCAGGAATTGGGTATGTCTAGTTTAATGAAAAGAAGGACTAGGAGAGACATGATAGCAGTGTTCCAATATCTCAGGGGCTGCCACAAAGAAGAGGGGGTCAAGCTATTTTCCAAAGCACCTGAGGGCAGGACAAGAAGCAATGGGTGGAAACTAATCAAGGAGAGAAGCAATTTAGAACTAAGGAGAAATTTCCTGACAGTTAGAACAATTAAATCAGTGGAACAACTTGCCTCCAGAAGTTGTGAATGCTCCAACACTGGAAGTTTTTAAGAAGATGTTGGATAACCATTTGTCTGAAGTGGTGTAGGGTTTCCTGCCTAAGCAGGGGGTTGGACTAGAAGACCTCCAAGGTCCCTTTCAACTCTGTTATTCTATTCATTTTTAACAAACTTGAAACTTAATTTCTTATATTCAGAAGTTACGATCTGTCTACCTGCTAACTGTTGGCATACGACTGGAATAGATTGAACTCTCCATTTTGAAAGTATCTTCTACTGACAAGATTATGTAAAACAACAATAATTGATGGAACTCCGGGGAATATGCAGAAGCCAGTCCCTTATCCAAGGGACTCCTGAGAATATGCAGAAGCAAGAGAGCAAATTAATTGCTTGCAGAAATTCAGTCACCAAATATAACTGAGAAGTCATGTGTTCTTTTTCCCAAAAGGTTTCTTGGAACATATCAACGATAGAAGTAGGAGAGCAAATACACTGTGAACAGTTGTAGATGATATTTGAACTAGATCATGGCATCAGGCGGGATTGTTGTTGGATCTTATTACACAAGTGGGACGTGGAGCAAAATTCTGCAGCGCGCTTGGTTTTAGGTGAATCCTCTTTCATGGTATTTCCTCGCCAGCCAACTTTTCATCTCTCTCCTTTCACCAGTCAGCATTCTGTAGACACTGTTGCATACATCTGGACCTCCCTGAGCTGTTTGGTGGGGACTTTATATTTTTTAATGTTCCTACTCCAGTAAACCTCAGATACTGAGTGATACAGCTTTGGCTCAGAAAGATTAGTTCTTGATAGTTAAGAATTTATTGTGATTTTTTTTTTTTTGCAGAGGAAAAAAAAAAACAGCATACCGGTAGCTGTATTTTCTAATCTATTTGTTTGGATGATGATGGTGTTTTTTAAAACCTTGTTTCTCATTTCATAGTTCACTTTCTCCAAGCCAGAAGACTTTAATGGATCAAATGGAAACAGAACAGGTGAAAAAAATAGGAGTAGGAATAACAATAGTACTTAGACTTATATACCGCTTCACAGTGCTTTACAGCCCTCTCTAAGCGTTTTACAGAGTCAGCCTATTTTACCAACCTTGGAAGGATGGAAGGCTGAGTCAACCTTGAGCCGGTCATAGTCAAACTCCTGGCAGTGAGCAGAGTTATCCTGCAATACTGCATTCTAACCACTGCGCCACCATGGCTCCTAAATTTTCTAAAGAAATACAATAATAAATAAATCAATGTTCCTAATCAGAGGTGGGTTTCAGCAGGTTCCGACCAGTTCTGGAGAACAGGTAGTGGAAATTTTGAGTAGTTCAGAGAACCGGTAAATACCACCTCTGACTGGCCCCACCCCCATCTATTCTCTGCCTCCCGAGTCCCAGCTGATCGGAGGAAATGGGGATTTTGCAGTAACCTTCCACTGCATTGGGGTGAGAATGGAGATTTTACAGTATCCTTCCCCTGCCACACCCACAAAGCCATGCCACACCCACAGAACCAGTAGTAAAAAAATTTGAAACCCACCACTGTTCCTAATGGCTCCAATATTGCAGTCTTTCCAACAACTATGTGAAAATATATTCCGCTCAGAGGGATCTTTATATGATGAACACAAGAATAAGAAATTTTAGCGTCTTGATGACTAGATTAAAAAGAGAGAACAGGAAAAACCTAGTTAAAACTAAGAGTTTTCTGGCCATGGCTAAAAAGCACAGTAGCTGGAGCTAGACCTAATACAAATTTTGGTTTGTTTATACATGTCTAAAAGTTTGAGTAGGAACTTTTGAAATCTGAGTTTGAAATCTCAGAACTTTATGGTGAGAAAAGGAGGGATACACCTTTCTGAAATCAGTGAATGGTGGCTAAATTATTTGAAACTTTGCATCCAAGTCCAAATTATCTGGACTGGTTCCATGGGCAGCTGGGACCCAGATAAAGATGTGAAGTTACTGCCAAGTGATGACCTTATAAGATTGCACTGTATGGCTAAGATATTAGAGAACTGTGTGTAACTTTCAGTACTTAGAACTATGATCAGGCTTTCTATTAATAGACTTGTCCAAAGCGGATGTTCATAGACTAATGGTTGGCAAAAGCATTTTAAGTGAATGAAATACTGTCCTGTTATGTCTGCTGAACTGTGTCTTTTTACAAATGTTTTAGGGAATTGATATACCAAAACGGCATAGAGGTAGAACTACCAATCGTAACATTTTTCAGTTTGGATCCATAATTAGGTAATGGGGCTCAGAGGTGAATGCCTCTTTTCCATGCACATGATCTAAAGTTCGGTCTTAACGTTTCCAGGTATGTCAAGGAATGTGCCTAAAATCCAGGAGAGCTGGTTCTGTCATTATCAATAATACTGAGTTAGATACAGTGATGGGTTGCCCCCGGTTCAGACCGGTTCTATAGAACCGGTAGTAAAACCGGCAGGAGGCTCCGCCCACCAACCCCGACGTCAGCAGGAAGCTTCTGCGCATACGTAAAGCGCGCGCGTGGCCCCATTGCAAACCGGTAGTAAAGGTAAGTAGAATCCACCCCAGGTTAGATATACTACAAATCATGTATGCATTTCCAGAAAAGTACAACAATACGGCAGGTTTGCCTGGTATAATAAAAACTCAGTTGTTTTGAGTTTCATCTCACGTTAATAAAAAGGGTGATCAAAACAGGGATATGGACTCTTTCCCCCCTCCCTAAAAGTGGCAAACTAACAGCCTCCTAAATTGAAAAAGTGTGAGAAAACAGAAATTACAGAAGAGAAAGAAACCTTAGAGGTCATATACTTCAAATCTTATTTAACGCAGGATCCACTGAAGCATTTCTGACCAGTGACAATTCAAACCAGTGGTGGGTTTCAACATTTTTTACTACCGGTTCTGTGGGTGTGGCTTAGTGGGCATGGCAGGGGAAGGAAACTGTAAAATCTCCATTCCCACCCCACTCCAAGGGAAGAATACTGTAAAATCTCCATTCCTTCTCCAATCCAGGGGAAGGTTACTGCAAAATCCCCATTTCCTCCCAATCAGCTGGGTCTCGGGAGGCAGAGAATAGATGGGGGCGGGGCAAGTCAGAATTTTTACTACCAGTTCTTCAAACTACTCAAAATTTCTGCTACCAGTTCTCCAGAACTAGTCAGAACCTGCTGAAACCCACCTCTGATTCAAACTCTTATGACTTCCAGCAAGGGAGAAAATATTTCAGATGGCAGCTTGTTCCACCGGCTAATAGCTCATACAGTCAGAAATTCCTCTTGATGCCTACCTAACCTGAACCTACTATGAGGGTGTATTGTGGAGGGTCTGCTCTTGATCATAGTTACATGACCTAGGCCCCTCATTGTGATGACATCTAGATAGGGTGCAATTTCTCATCACATCTAAACCAAATGGGGCCACCTTTCTATCAAGCTAATCACCTTCCAGGAGGCTTTTCTGCTGATTCTGAATAAACAAAGACGACAATGTCATGACCCCTCTGGAGCTCAGGACTCTAACAGTGGTGGAATCCCAGGAAGCTTTGATAGCTCATCTATGACTGGCTTTATCAATATCTTTGGTCTTGTGATGTTTAATGGCCCTCTAAGTGAAGTCTTGCAATGCATAAGTTACACAGCTGTTGAAAAGAAACGAATGCTGAATCTATTTCAGCTCTTCCATCGATGCGATTGAAATGGCCATAAGGAAGATGATGCGATGTTAATACAACATGCAAATTATTGTTGGAGATAAAATGTGGAATAAAGAGGTGCGTCAGTTATTGACCAAAAAGCAATAGCACTTCGACTTATATACCGCTTCACAGTGCTTTATAGCCCTCTCTAAGCAGTTCACAGAGTCAGTCTATTTTACCAACAATCTGGGTCCTCATTTTACCGACTCCGGAAGGATGGAAAGCTGAGTCAATCTTGAGCCTGTGAGAATCGACTGTTGAACTGCTGACAGCTGGCAGTCAGCAGAAGTAGCCTGCAGTACTGCATTCTAACCACTGTGCCACCACGGATCTTCCCAGGCTGTTATGCAGAGGCTGTTAAGAAACATCTCCAACAGTTTATGCCAGGGCTGTCAAACTCCTGGCCCACGGCCAGGATGCGTCATGTGCTGGCCACACCCACACCCGGTTTAGCGAAGGGAAAAAAAGTCCCAATACGTCACATGACGACGCCATGATGATGTGAGTTTGACACCCCTGGTTTATGTGGTCTCCATCTTTTTGTGGCAATCCTTCTGACATTGGAAGATTTTATCATATCAGCGTTCTTTCTGCAAGCAAAACACCACTAAAACCCTTTAATTTCTCCTTTTGTCCTTGGTTTCACCATCTTGGTAGCTTATCTTCTAAACTTGTTCTTTTTTTAATAGTAGTGCTCAGAACCAAATAAAATATTCCAGGTAAGATCTGACCAGGACAGGGTGCAATTAAATAGTTACTTCCCATGATCTGGGCTCTATATTCTCTTTATGCAATATAACATTTTCATATTCATAACATTTTAACCTCATCATATTGCTGGCTCGTGTTCAACTTGCCCTCAGCAAGGATATCCAGTTCCCTTTCCTGTGGATTATTGTCAAGCCATTTGTCCACCATCCCATAGTTGTTTTTCCCACAGGGATGAAAAACATCACATTTCTCTCACTTAGATTTTATTTTGTTCATTTTATTTATTTATTTTATTTTATTTTATTTTATTTATTTTATTTCTATACCGCCCTTCTCCCGCAGGATTTTAGTCCCCTGCTCAAGTCTGTCTTTTGAATCTTTTCTCTTTTATCTAAATTAACCACCTCTTCCAGCTTTTTATTTATTTATTTATTTATTGGTTCGATTTATATGCCGCCCTTTTCCAGAGACTCAGGGCGGCTTGCAATGCATTAAGCAATAGCCTTCATACTTTTGTATATACCTGCTTAGTTAGTAGGGCTTTTGCCCCCCCCCCCACCAAGTGGTGTTCTTTTTTATACAAAGTCAGTTTATTGCCCCCACAAACCGGGTCCTCATTTTACCTACCTCGAAAGGATGGAAGGCTGAGTCAACCTTCAGCCTGGTGAGATTTGAACTTGCAGTAATTGCAGGCAGCTGGCAGCTAAGTACTACTTTAACAGCACTTAGTCCACTGCGCCACCAGGCTCAGCTTTGTGTCATCTGCAAACTTTGTTAGTTAGTTCCCTCAATTTCTTCATCTATTTCACTAATAAACGGGGCCCAGGACAGAGCCCTATGGCACTCCACTCAGTATTTCCCTTCAAGGTGAAATGGAACCATTAATAAACACTCAGCCAACTATGATCCTACATAATCATCATAATCATCATTATTTATTATTATTATTAATTATTATTATTATCCGGTTGTCAAAAACCGAAACATACAATTTATTGACATCGTGGTACCAGGAAGATGCCAGAGTCGAAGAAAAAGAACTGGAAAAAATCATGAAATATCGCAACCTGGCCATTGAACTACACGGGTATGGATGAAACATGTAACCATGATACCTATTATCATCGGGGCACTTGGTACCATGTCCAAGAATTTTATAAAATACATCAACAAATTGCAGTTTCCTGCAATAACACCAGCGGAACTGCAAAAAAACTGCGCTACTTGGAACATCGTACATCTTAAGAAGGTACTTGGTTGATACCTAGGACGCTGGCAGCAATCCGTATCAACCATTAGCACCAGTCAATGCTTTTTGTGATGCATTTTTGAATGTTCAGTTGACTGAGTTTCATGTTTAATGAATAAAGTAAATAATCGTATCATCCAGCCCACGTTTTATGAATAATATTATGAGGCACTTTATCAAAGGCTTCGTTGAGGTCCAAATGCCAGAATTTCTCATAAGAAACTTATACAGGTAACCCTCGACTTATGACCACAACTGAGCCCAAAAATTCTGTGGTTAATGGCTTTTCTTGCCACAATTGTAAAGTGAATTGTTGCCAGTGGTGGGATACTGCCGGTTTAACAACCGGTTTGGTGATTGCGTGTATTGCTGCGCCTGCGCAGTTTTAACAAAACTAACCTTCCACATTACTTCTGGGGAGTAACACAGCTGAGGCACGGCAATCTGCTCTGCCACACGAATCAGCTGAGAGGATAAAGGTAAGTAAAGCGCAGGGGTGGGCAGGTGGGCCCACCTGATCGTCGGAGTGAACCGGTTTGCTTCCAGCTGATTGTCAGAGCTACCAGTTCACCCAAACCGGTCGGAACCAGCTGAATCTCACCCCTGATTGATGCAGTTGTTAAGTTAGTAACCTGGTTGTTAAGTGAATCTGGCTTCCTCAGATTCACTTCCCTTGGTACTTTCATCATATCCTATATACACAGTTCCCTTATGAATGCCTGCATACACAACAACATATCACGACTGCATACAGCTGCTTTAGCTCCTCTTTAAGGAATCACTCATCATGACATACATCTTCTTCCTTAGGATGGTTCTTGGGTTATTTTGATTCATGGGGTCTCAAGTGTCTTCTACAATGTCCTGTGGCATAGTTTGCTTAGGGAGCTGCTGTTCACTCTCTGACACTGGCACTGAGTGATTCCTGTTCCTTTTGCATCTTTGAGTCACATGCTTTCACATTTCTGCCAAATTTCTGCTGAAATTTGCTCTTTGCTCTCTCCGTTGCTTGTTCAGTGAGCTTTCCCGTGTCAAATTACCTATTTATTTATTTAATTAAATTTACTTTGGAGTAAACATGGATATACTCTATAAGTCTTGATTGGGCTTGTACAAAATGTTGGATTGCTTTGGAGCAAGGGTCTCCAACCTTGGCAAAATTTAACCCTGGCGCACTTCAACTCCCAGAATTTTTTTGGCTGGGGAATTCTGGAAGTTGAAGCCCGCCAGGCTTAAAGTTGCCAAGGTTGGAGACCCCAGATTCGGAGGACTTAGGAGGAGTTATTTACGGGACCGCCTGCTGCCGCAAACGGCCTCCCACCGGCCAGTACACTCTCACAGAGAGGGACTCCTCCGGGTGCCGTCGGCCAAACAATGTCGGCTGGCGGCCCCCAGGGGGAGAGCCTTCTCTGTGGGGGCACCTATTATCTGGAACGAGCTCCCCCCGGAGATACGGAGGATCCCGGATCTACGCACCTTCCGCCGCGCTCTCAAGACCTTTTTATTTCACCAGGCTGGTCTGGCCTGACCTTTCCCATTCTCTTTTTAATGTAAATTTTAATGTAAATTTTAATTTGTTCTTAACCTGGGGTTTTAAATTTGTCTTGCGCTAAATTGATTTAATTCAATTTTACTTCTGCTCTTAAATTTTTGTATTCTATGTGTTTTATCCTGTCCCCGTTCACTGCCCTAAGTCCTTCGGGAGTATACAAATTAAATAAAATTAAATGAAAAATGAAAAAATGAGTCCACATCTGTCCACAACTCTCTAAAACAGCTGCATCTTTAACTAGGATCTGAATCAGGGATAAGTTCTACTTACCTTTACTACCGGTTCGCTGATGACGACATCCGGGGCGGTGGGCAGGGCCTCCCACCAGTTTTACTACCGGTTCTTGTGAACCGGTCCAAACAGGGGGCAACCCACCACTGATCTGAATCCAAAGTGCTGCACACAATCCTAGTGCTGAATTTGTGTGGCATGTGTAAGTTTTTCTTAATTTCCAGCATAGATAGTCAAACTTGGCTTGAACATAGCATAAAATGTCTCAATGAATGGCTCCTCAATATTGCATAATTCAGCTGCTCCAGTCACCCTTATTTTAAACATGGCTATGAACTACCACAACATATCTATCATTCTTTATGTTTCATCTACATGTTGTCAGAAGACTAAGAGAAAACAACACCTTCGTTTCTCTTATCTCTTCTATAAATGGCTGAATGCAAAATGTTCTCTAAACAGGTGGCTACAGGCCTTACTTTATGGATGTCAGGTCCCTGCCAGGACACTGTCATTGCGAAGGTGAGGAGGTTGTTTCATGTGCTTGGATCGGGGTGAAATCCCAGCAGGTTCTGACAGGTTCTGGAGAACCGGTAGCAAAAATTTTGAGTAGTTCGGAGAACTGGCAAATGCTACCTCTGGCTGGCCCCAGAGTTGGGTGGGAATGGGGATTTTGCAATATCCTTCCCCCAGGATTGGGGAGGGAATGGGGATTTTGCAGTATCCTTCCCCTGACACGCCCACCAAGCCACATCCACAGAACCGGTAGTAAAAAAATTTAGATTTCACCACTGGCTTGGATGCTTTGAATACTTTCGCTTTTGCTGTAAACGCATGGGAATTAGGGAGGGGGACTGAGTCGATGTGATGGACCTCCTCCCAGCCGGTTCCAGCCTGTTACCAAGATCATGGTGTCCTGAGGATGAACTGTTATCACCTTCCCGCCTCAGAGTTCTCATAATACCTTCATGGCACCATATTGGCTACTGGTGGACTGGGGAATTGGGGTGAGGGTTGAATGGGGAAAATAGCTTAGCACCGTGATGGCAAACCTATGGCACGCGTGCCACAGCTGGCACACAGAGCCCTCTCTGCGGGCACGCGAGCCATCGCCCAGCTCAGCTCCACCACGCATGTGTCTCCCGCCGGCCAACTGATTTTCAGGATGTGCAGAGGGTGGGGCGCATGTGGGAGATGCACACGCATGCACGGGGGGGTTGTATGCATGTGCAGGGGTGGGGCGGAGTGTGGGGGTGTGGTGTTCCCACTGCAGCCTATTTTGGGGCACAGGAGGCTGCGGGGAGGCCAGCTAGGCCCAAAATGGGGCATGGGGGAAGCAGCCCACCTCCCTGGCCCATTTTTGGGCCCAGGAGGCTGCAGAGAGGCCTGCTAGGCCAAAAATGGCGGGCGGGGGGTCGCACGCGCATGCGAGGGGGGAAATGAGATCCACTTTGTGCAGGATTTTCAGACTCCACTTGAGTCTGCAATCTCTTTCTCTATGTAAAAGTTGTTTCAAGAGTCATGCTTTCCTGAGAAGAATGCTAAAGCAGGTCCTTACATTACGCGGATTCTGCAAAGTGGTCAACCTGGAGAGGCACTGTGGGGACTGTGCAAATGATGTCCACCCAAGGCAGCGATGAAGAGGAAGCTGAATGTTGGGGTGAAGCCTCAGCCAAGGCTGACTCAGGATCAAATGCTGGCAGATGGATGGAGGAGGTTGTGGGCCTGGGGGACTCAGCAAAGCCCAGATGGTCCATAGGAGTCGGGAAGAAGGATGATTGGGAAGGGAAGACAAAGGGAGTCATCCTCACCCAAGGCAATCACCAATGGAAAGAGGAGCTGGAGGTGCTGGGAGACAAGGAGGGGGAAGGGAATGAACCTGACCATGCCAACCTCCTCATGAAACAAGCCATGTGATACATGATGGATGCATTCCAGAATCTAAAGGCATGAGAGGTACTGGCTTGGATGCAGTGGTGGGATTCAGCTGGTTCTCTCCGGATCATGCGAACCGGTAGCAGCTACTGTGGGAGGCTCCGCCCACCCACCCAGACATAATGTGCGACTACTGCGCATGTGCAAAATTCCTGACAGACAAATTGCATACTATATCCCTCAATTTTCTAACGTTTAGCCCCTGTACTTTCACCACAAATTGTTGCCGCTACTTCATGCACACAACATCTTATATCAGCCCCATTCTCTTTATTTGTAAGTGGAGACAGTGTGGAACATTCGATACGTTGAGAGACTCCTATGTAAAACAAATCCACAAGTATAGAATGAGGAATATTTAATCTGCCGGGACAATAGTTTGAAATAATGAGAAACTTGAAAGCAAATTGAAAAAAACGGGAAATATTTATCTCTAACAAGAGAAGCAGTGGGTTGGTATCACTATTTTATTTATTTATTTATTTATTTATTTATTTATTTATTTATTTATTGTCATATTTATATGCCGCCTTTCTCCCGAGGGACTCGGGGCGGCTCACAGAATAAAACTATTCATTTCAAGTATGAATAATATTGCGTGGAAGGAAGTGTCTATGGAGATTCTCAGTCATCCAGGTCATGGTTGTCTCAAAGGTGCTTTTTCAAGAGGCAACTGGACTTTCTTAGTTTTTCCTTGAAGATGTTGCGCTTCTCATCCAAGAAGCTTCTTCAGCTCTCATCTAAGAAGCTTCTTCAGAAGTGAAAAAGCTTCTTGGATGAGAAGCGAAATGTCTTCAAAGAAAAACAAGTCCAGTTGTCTCTTGAAAAAACACCTTTGGGGCATAGAAGGAAGGTAAGCCCTGTTCTTTAAAATGACAGAAGGGAAAATATGGAATAAGAGTTTTATGGTAATTTACAAACAGACATATTTCTATCATGTTTGGGGGTGGGGGGGAAATCCTAGCAGCAAGAAAAAATTAATGGAACCAATTACTCAGAAGGATGATGGCTTTTCCTTTGCTGGTTCTTTCCAGAACTAGACACCTCTCTAATGGGCGTGCTTTAATTTGGATTTTTGCTGGGAACAAAGAAGCTTCATAGCATAACATCTAATGGTGCAGTTTTGAGAGTAAGAAGCTTAAGTACATAGAAAAAGAAGCACCAAATACAGATGATCTGGTTTGTATGCAAAGCCAGAGTCAACCAATATGTTTTTTTAAAGATCAGCAGGGGTGCCTCTGTAAGCATGTTGGTGGGGTCAGCTCACAGTGTGGAGAGCCAGGAAAAAGGCCTCAGTGGCATCATTTCACATATGTAATTTCTCCATGGGAAAATACAGCGAGTCCCATATTCTTGTTTGAAACAACTGAAGGTTTTCATCCAGGCATTTGCAAGATGAGACTAGTTACCCTTTTAAAATAAAATGCTTTATTATTGGATTTTTAATTACTCTATTGCTGTCTTGTTTTACAACAGGTGGCTTTATTTTGGATCATTTTATCTAATCAATTTTATTCAACATTGTTTTTAATTGTTCTTTTTGAATTCTGCTCTAATCTCCTGCAGGAAGAAATATTGTTGTTTTTATTATTTTGCTTTTTAGCCCTCCCTCCCTCCCTCCCTCCTTCCTTCCTTCCCGCCCTCTCTCTCTCTTTTGAAGAATAGATGAGTGCTTTATTTGGGATCGTTTTATCTAATTGATTTTATTCAACATTGTTTTTAATTGTTCTTTTTATATTCTGCTCTAATCTCCTGCAGGAGGAAGTATTATTGTTTTAATTATTTTGTTTTTTAGCCCTTCCTTCCTTCCTTCCTCCCTCCCTCCCTCCCTCCCTCCCTCCCTCCCTTTCTCTTTTAGAGAATAGATGAGTGCATCGCAAAAGCATTCATAGAGGTATCTGATGATTTAATTCACTCACAGTGCCTTTAGGGTCTGACATAATGTTGCTCTAGGGCTCGCATCTTCAATACGATGTGTATGAGCATTAGACTCCCTGCTGTACCAAATATGCTTTTAATGAAAATATAAATGGGAAGATGTCACGCTGTGAAGAAAAGTGCCAGCCTGAAGGATCAGATCTTGACTCAGGATAAGCAGTGAACTGAAGAAGATCTTATAGAGGATGCCAAAATATTTAGCATCATGAGGAGCTCCAAAAGAATCTCTTCAAAGTGGGTGAATGCTCAGGAAAGTGCTAAAAGCAGTTCAATTTAAATAAATGTAAAACAATGCACACTCAGGCAAACTGTGAATGGAAAATGTGCAGAGGCAAACATAATGATCAGGGGGTTCATGAAGAGATTAAAATGTTTGGGACACTTTAACTTAGAAAAAAAAATGATCGAGGAATATAAAATCATGGAAAAAGTGAACAGGAGGAAGTTTTTCTCCCTAGCTCAGAACACTAGGAACAGAGGCCATCCAGCGAAGCAGAAGGAAAGAAGATTCAAAGCAGACCAAAGAAATAACAAAGCATTTAATTGATTTGTAGAAGTTGTCACCTCAAGTTGTGGGTGAAGGCCATGTCTTGGATGGCTTTCAAAGGGCATAGGTTAATGGAGGTGGGATCTATCAAGAGCTATTATGGTAATTATTTCTAGATTAAAGATAGCATGCCTCTGAATATATATTGCAGGGAGTTGACAGTGATTTAAGAGAGCTATTTCTTCATCTTTGGCACTCCAATCAATTAATCAGAACAGAACGGGAAGACCTTGGAGATCTTCTAGTCCAGCCCTCTGCTCAAACAGGAGACCCTATACCAGTGATGAAAGCACGCAAAACCACATGTGCACAACCACAATGCAATGCGCGTGCGCCCCCCACGTGCGACCCGCCCCCCCGCATGCCTGCACAACCCCCATGTGCACGTGACCCCCACACATCCACCCTGCCCCGCCCTCTACACATACGCACAAGTCTCCCACATGTGCCCCGCCCCTGCGCATGCATGGCACAGACCTGAAAACCAGCTGGCTGGTGGGACACATGCGCGCATGCGTGGTGGAACTGAGCTGGGGTGATGGCTCGCGTGCTCCCAGAGAAGGCTGTGTGTGCCACCTATGGCATGCGTGCCATAGGTTTGCCATCATGGCTCTATACCATTTCAGACAAGTCTCTGTCCAGTCTCTTCTTATAAAACTCCAGTGATGAAGCACCCACAACTTCTGAAGGCAAGCTGTTCCATTGGTTAATTGTCCTCACTTGTTAGGAAGTTTCTCCTTAATTCCAGGTTGCTTCTCTCCTTTTTTTTTTTTTTAAATTTGATTTATATGCCGCCCTTCTCCGGAGATTCAGGGCGGCTTACAATGCATTAAGCAATAGCCTTCATACTTCTGTATATTTTTTACAAAGTCAGCTTATTGCCCCCACAAACTGGGTCCTCAATTTACCTACCTTAGAAAGGATGGAAGGCCGAGTCAACCTTGAGCCTGGCAAGATTTGAACTTACTAATTGCAGACAGCTAGAGTTCAATTACAATGCATTAGTCTGCTGAGCTATCCAGGCTCCTTAGTTTCCATCCATTGTTTCTTGTCCTGCCCTCTGGTGCTTTGGAAAATAAATTTACTTCCTCCTCTTTGTGGCAACCTCTCCAAAAGCATCTTGCTGGCCACTATAAGAAACAAAATGTTGGCTTGATCCCACATAGGTTTTCTTACATTATTTTTATTTCCAAGAATTTTTTTGGGACCCACATACCCATAAATATTTTTAGAAAACGAGAGGAAGTATCTTATTGCCTATTTGTCCAGGAAGAACAAATAAATATAAGTAATCTGGGGAAGCAGGAAGCACCCTGAAAGCTTCTGGGAGTGATATGCTATTTTGTTATCTGATCATGTTAGCAATGCAGGGGATGCTGCTTGCTACCTAGAGGATCTTCAAGATTAATAGTCATTGATAGATTTGCCCTCTGTGATTTTATTCAACATGCCAAGCAAATTAGTGGCCGTTGCTGTCTTGTGGTAATGAATTCCACAGGTTAAATATGAAGTACTGACTGAAAATGTATAACAATATTAGTAGTGAATGCAATTTTTGAGGAAAAAATAGCTCCAAGCACTTCCATTTAGGATAGTTTTGTGGTGTCAACTTATAAATTGCCAAAATGTACTTCCAACTTCTGTATTTACTCTTTAGCATTGGTCTTCTACTGTAGAAGACAGACTGGCCAAGCCAGGGGAACGAGTCAAACTGGGACTTAATCTAGAATCCCTACATGGGCACAACAGGGTGAAATCTGACTCTCCCCCTTGAACGTTGTTGAACCTTATCTAGTCTCACCTAACTGCAAACTGTTAGTCTGAGAAGATTCTTGTGTATAACCTTGAACAATAAATCAGCTAATTGAATTCTTTACATGTGGAGCTGATTGTTTGCTCCTGACACCCAGATTTAAAAGCCAGAATGATAAAAACTTTTGTTTAAAAACATTTTTTTCTGTAATATTCTTAGTTTCCTAATGTGAAATAACATTACTGTCCATCTACTTGTTTCCATATGCACTAAGAACAAAATTCCCTCCTTAGTCTGGCACTGCATTCATCCATGTCCAGCCAAGATTTACTTCATCAGTTTGTTAAATAAGTTATAACTGGCTGGGTGCAAGCATCACATTAAACCACATACCGGTAGTAGAGTACAAACCACAATGGTTAGGCTCAACTTGCTAAACTAAAATAAAACAAATCACATTATAGTTCAGCACAATAGGTGAACCTAGTGTGGAATTAATTTCAAAACCCTCTGGAGTAAGCTGTGAATTACGTTTTGATATCTATGAGGTTTTTCTCTCCTGCAGTGCAAATAACAACTTTCGATGAGCAATTATCAACAAGATTATAGTATGAGAGAATAGGGTTAAATTTACTCCTTCTCTATTTCTTGGTTTCTAATTCCACTCTCTGTCTTCTAGACTATTTACCTTTTTAAAATGTAATGTAATTTACCTTTTATAATGCTTGAAATGTAAAGATGAATTTCACATTTTGACCTTCAGCAATTTATCAACTGGGTTTGTACAGCATGATGGGCTAATATGTGGCTTGTTAATTTGTGGGTTGATAATATGCACATATCTAGGTAGAGTGGTTTATTATTTAAGTCTAATATATGCTCCTGACTATAAATAATAGAACATAGAATAATAGAAGAGACTTTGGAGGTCTTCTAGTCCAACCCTCTGCCCATGGCAGGAGATCCTATACCATTCCAGACTTTCTTTGGACTTGAGAGAATGGATACACATGATCATAGAAAGAATAACAGAATAATAGAGTTGGAAGGGGCCCTAGAGACCCTCCAGTCCATCCCTGCCCCCCAAGCAGGAAACCCTGCACCATTTCAGACAAATGGCTGTCCAATCTCTTCTTAAAAACCTCCAGTGGTGGAGCACCTACAACGTCTGGGGGCCAATTTCCCACTGGTTAATTGTTCTGTCAGGAAATTTCTCCTTAGTTCTAGGTTGTTTCTCTTCTTGATTAGTTTCCATCCATTGCTTCTTGTTCTGTCTTCAGGTGCTTTGGAGAATAGGTGGACCCCCTTACATATTGGAACACTGCTATCATGTCACTTCAGTCCTTCTTGTCATATTAGACATACCCAATTTTTGCAACTGGTTTTCATGTTTTAGCCTCCAGCCCCCTAATCATCTTTGTTGCTTTTCTCTGCACTCTAGGAGTCTCAACATCTTTTTTATATTGTGGAGATAAAAACTGGATGCAGTATTCCAAGTGTGGTCTTACCAAGGCATTATAAACACTTCATGTGATATTGACTCTATCCCTTTGTTAGTGCAGCCTAAGACTGCATTGGCTTTCTTGGCAGCTGCAACATATTGCTGTCATATATTTAAATATTTGTCCACTAGGACTCCTTGATCCCTCTCGCAGTTACTGCTATTGAGCCAGGTTCCACCTCCCCCCCCAACTATGGACCACCCAACCTTACTATCCTTTGGGAAGTCCATGAACACCTAGTTCCTCCCTCATGCATTGGCGATGGGCTGTTAGTTTAGATTTAGAAGCTCCAACATGGATGTGTGATCGAGATGTTTTGTGTTTTTAATGAAGTCTTCAACCTGGGTTTTTGTTTTATTGGTGATATTTTATATGACATATTCAACATCCAGAGTTTCATTGGATAGATGTAGCCTTCAAATTTGATTATTAGATTTTTAACTCACCTTTATTACTTTATAGGTAATTCAAGGCACTGAACATACATAATAATCCTTTGTCCTCCTATTTTCCCCACAACAATAACCCTGTGGGGTAGGCTGAGCAGAAAGAAAGTGATTGGACGAAAATTGCCCAGCAGGCTTTCATGCCTATGTGAATACCTTAATCACTATAACAAACTGGCTTTGAGAGAATGAGATCATTGTTAATATAACTCATTGGAAATGATCATATATATATGATATGATATGATATATATATATATATATATATGAAAGATACTTTCTTACTTTTGAAGTGCATTTTATTTGATTAATTTATGGAGGTATCCATCTGACGTTTATATGACTCTGGGCATCTTACAATAAAATAAGATATATAAAATATACAACCTAAAAATAAAAATATTTGATTTATATAGCCTTCCATCTCACCTTTATGACTCTAGGCAGCTTACAATAAAATAAATATATAAAAGTACATACATAATCTAAAAAATAAAAGAAAACATTTTATTTTGCAGTAACAACTTTCGCAATTTGAAGTGGATAATAAAAATAAATTAAGATTGCCAAATTAGTCATGACACTATCTTTGTTTTCACTGTACCTTTGGATAGCTGCAGGGTGGGTGGGAACTAGACCTATATTATCTGAAATAACTTTTTGGGAGGGGGTTAATTCATGGTTAATGTTAAATCTTATTACCATACATTATTTTCACTAATGAGACAAGGCAGTACTTAATGTAGTGGCTGAGTTGAGCGGCTTTATAAATCTTTAAATCAATCAATCAGATTCAAATCACCAGAGAACCACAATGCTCCTGGGATAATCACTCTTCCTTCAACCTACCTCTTAAAATTGTTGAGGATAAAACTGGGTTGAGAGCCCCATGTAGCATTCAATATATAACAATTCTGAAAGACAGTAAAAATATTATAGAAAAAAAAACCCTATTGACTCAGTTCTGAATTTATGAAGTAAAAACACATCAAACTGTCACAAGATTATCTCTCAAGTATTTTTTCACAAGCATTGGCGTGGGGGGGGGGGGAGTACAATTGCCAGAAATGTGAGTTTGTTCAAAACTGTACAAGAGACGAGGAGGAAGGGGGGGCTCCCTTGATATTAATTTCTGAATGGTTAATAAGTTTAGAAGGAAATGTTTTTAATTTGATTTTTGTGTATCATCTTCACCCGGTAAAATATTTTGCGTGCAAAACTGATTTAGAAACCCCGTTCACTCGAAATCAGTTAGGAAAATATGACAGATGATTTATTTTTTTAAATGCAGCGTAACGATCTATGTGAAACCGAAAGCCTCATCATATTTGCATAACTTGGAAAGCGGGGAGGGGGGGGAAGAAACGAAGAGTAACGCTGCCCGTTCTTCCTTTGCCAAACTTTTAGGGTTATAGAAGTCTAAACCAGGATGCTTCTGCCCTTCCCAAGATGGCGCCAGGGCCGGCGAATACACAAATAAATAAATAAATGCCTCCGCCGCGCGCTCGTACACAGTCCCCAACTCTCGGGCGCGCGCCGGAGCGGCTCCCTTTTACACGGCCATGAATTCGACCTTCCAAACATGGCGGCCGCGCCATCGCTGGGCAATCCGTGCTGAAAGAAGAAAAAGAGGAAGCGCAAGCGCCATCTGCGAAAGGGGCGCATGCGCCGAGGGAGTTGTGCGCCTGCGTGTCGCGGCGCCCGAGTGCAGTGAAATTCCGTGAAGGGGGAGGAGAAAAGAGAGAGAGGAGGAGTGGGGTTGGGGGGGGGGGAGAAAGAGAGAAAAGAAAGCTGAGGGGAAGGTGTTGGAGAGGCAGACGCGGGCCGAGTGGCAGCGTTGAGCGCCCTCCCGCGCGCTTTCTTTCCCCCCCCCCTCCACACGCACACACCTGGTCCGACGCTGCTCCCGAATCTTCTGAGAATAGTTTCTCCTCGTAGTTCCCCCTCCCCCTTATTCCCCTTCCCTCCCCCCCCCGCGGCGGAGGGACTCGCGGCGCTGCTGTGGCGGCGGCGCCGGCGCTGAGAGGACGGGCGGGCAGGCAGGCCCCCGGCGGCGGGGTCGGCGCGAGCGGGGAGGGACGAGGGCTCGCCGGCTGGCTGGCTCGAGCCCGGCAGTCGTAGGAGCGGGAGGATTAGCAGCAGCAGCTGCGCCGCCGCCGCCGCCGCCGCCCCAGACTCCCTCCCCGGGCACCGGCGGGGAGAATGACGGAGCTCCAGTCCGCGTTGCTACTGCGGAGACAGCTGGCAGGTGAGTCCGGGCGGCGGTATTTCAGGGCCGTCCCTGAGACCCGGCTGGGCTGAAGCGTGGTCGTGTGGGAGCCCGAGCCGGGAAGAGGGGGCCGGCTTTGAAACGTGGTCGAGGAGGAGGAGGAGGAGGAACGGGGAGCTCCGTGAGGCGGGCCGGTGGTGGCGGTGTGTGTGGGGGGGGGCGAGGGGGGGGCAGAGTTTCCAAAAGAAAAGTTGGGGGGTAACTGCGAGGTAAGACGCGGGGTAGGTTGAGAACAGGGATTGGGGCGGAAAAGACCGGTGTTCGGGGTCAAAAGATAGCCGGGGAAAAGTCTCTTTTGTGCTTAAGGCGGAAGACTGGAAATTTCCCGAAGAGAAGGCAGTAACTTCGGGTATTTCTGAGGGCTGATGTGGGGGGGCGGGGGGTGGAGAGGAGAATATAGGGCATTGAGAAACTCGGGGAGGGGGGGTTCCTGATAATGTTTTTTTATTATTATTTATATAGAGAGAGGGTGGGAAGACGGGAGACTTGGGAATGGAGGGAGGTTTAAATATTGACAAGGTAGGAGGGCCCCGATGGGCAGCTAAAGGCAAAGGCAAGTATGGTGGCTGAGAGTTGGGAGGCGTGGTGCCACTAAAGTAGATAGGGGAGCCAACGTGTTTAATGAGGGGAGGAAGCAGAGTTGCTCTTAAGTTGGAGAAAGACTAGGTGTGCTGGTTAGTCAAAGAGTAAGAAAGGGAGTGAGTGATCGGGAAGGAATGAGGGATGGGGAAAAGGAAGGGAAGAGGGGGAGGTCATTGGAGTCATAAGAGCCGCTGGGCATTGGTGTGTACATAGAGAGAGAGAGCAAGGCGCCTGTGAATCTGTTGGGAAGGAAGGAAGGAAGGAAGGAAGGTAGGTGATGGATGGTAAGTGAAGGTGTCACATGGGCGAGCCCTTGAAGTCACTATAACAGCCTCTTTGTGGAAGTTGAAGATTCAAAGAAAGTGCCTTGCTGGCTTTTCCAACAGTGTCTAATCTTCCTCCAGCCTTTTTAGTGCAGAGGCTGGCAAGAGGGGGTTGAATCTGGAGCTGTTAGAAAGGGGGAGTGGCTTGGAGTATGCAGAGGAAAGCTGGAGGTGCAGAGGCCCAAGTCCCAGACGGGAAATGAAAAGTGGTAAGATTATTTTGTCTCTGTGTGTGTGTGAAATACCAGTCAGATTGCTACTACCCCTGTAGAAGGTCATGAGGGGAGCTGGAAAATAATAACCCAGACGGAAATAAATATTTTGTGCTATACTTGAGCATGTGAGGTAAAGTCAACAGTTCCAAGCAACCGAGAGTTAACTAAGAGTGCCAGAATGTGGGAAAGCTGGAAAGGAAAGACAGGTTAAAATTTAGGATACCCTGAATAAATGAAAAAGATGCCCTCTAGTCAGATTACCCAAATTCTCATAAATGAAAAATGTGTTTTCTCCAGTAGTATGATAAAGGTGACTTATTAGGGTTGCTTTCTGGGATCTGTTTTAATTTCACAGGTAATCAAAACCTGTGGAATTCTCAAATGGTCCTTGTTAGGATATCTTGGGTTGCCAAAGTGAATGATACAGGTTGTTGAATGGCTGGAATGGGAAGCAAAAATATCTTGTGCAGCTAAGGTAACGTGAATGTTTGGTGTGTAAAGAGCACGTGGAAGATGAAGATATATAATACCTAAGAATGTTTGTAGAAGTGATTAGGCAGTAACTATTAATCAAAGATAGGAAAAACTTTGTTTCAGAAAGAGAAAACCCAGTGAGTTGTGTACACTGGCTGCATAAGGCAAACGAAGAAAACATGAGTGCTGTGATTCTATGGAAGATGCTTGGCTGTTGTGTATAAGGGCTTGATTAAGATTACACTTTAGACATTAGAAGATTCATTAATAACTACTGGATTCACCTATTTAATATGCAGTCAAACAGATCTTATCTGTTTAGAGAAGATTTGTGAGCTACTGTCTTGAATGCCTCCTCCTGTGCAGTGCAAAATGAGATTGTACATTGCCTGTTTTGAACAAAGCAGAGTAGGGCTGACATCTGTGGAGTACAGTATTGGGGTGGGTTGCAGGGGGATTAATTATCATTGTTTCAAATTCATAATAGAGGAGCTATTGCAGTCTTCAACTTTTTTTTTCTTTGCTGGGGTTACTGCCAAGTCTATTCTTGGCTGTAACTGGGAATAAAGAAGGGCATAGCTTATCAGAGATCTTACCTGGGAAATAGGTGACAGAACCTGAAACCTAAAAGAGGATTGCATTATGAACTTCAGGGCATTTGTAATATATTACCGATTTCATTTTTTTATTTCCATCTACAGTTACTCTCCCCCTTTTTCTTTGTCCCTTGACTGACCAGTCTTGCTTGACATAACATTTTAACAAGTAATGGTGGGGGGAGGGACAAGGCTGAGCTTGGTCTGTCCTAACAATTGTATCAGACATGTAAGTATGTTGTCTGCATAGTTAGAGTGGCATTACATATCCAGTAGCTCTATACTGTATACTACTCACTGCCATATTAAAAGAGAAAGAAAGCAACAGCAATGTGAAGATAACAGAATGTGTCATTTTTTTTCTTTCTCACCTCGCGAGTCCATAGGATTTTTTAAAAAAACCTGAGCATCTATGGCCTCTGATTTCTCTTGTCAGGAAGTTAAAACTCCTTTTTGACATATTTTCTTAAAATTTCATGAATCAAACCTGAATACTTTTTTCTGGTATAGAAACTATTTTACTTTATTACAAAGATAAGGAATAGTATGATCTATACAAAAAGGCTTTGACTAAAAACCATTGAATTGCTGTATAAATTCAATTGAGAATAAATTCCGGCAGTAGTGTAAAATAAAGAACTTATTAAATGTTATGGAAGAATTCTTTCTGCATGAAAATAGCCCATAGCTCTACTCCAACATGTGTCTTCTAAAGTTATATTTAAACTTAGATGTGGTAAAGAAATGCAATCGTTTGCTGAAAAGTTACCTGGCCTGTTATAGTCAGAATCAAAATAGGGCAGATAGCTTTTTTCAACAAAGGATTACAATTTTTTTTACTGTTTTGCAAAATAGATATATGTTTACATGGAATTTCCTTTTCAATGAATTGTGCATATTTGGGAAATTTAGTAAAATACAGGTAGTTCTTGACTTATAGCCATTTGTTTAGCAACCTTTTGAAGTTACAGTGTCACTGAAAATAAAAAGACTTACAATTGGTCCTCACAGGACTGTTGCAGCATCCACATGGTCATATAATCAAAGTTCAGGCGCTAGGCAACTGGTATGGTAGTTACGACAGTTGCAGTGTCTGGGGTCATGTGATTACCATTTGTGACCTTTCTAACTGCCTTGCAACAAACAAAGTCAGCAGGGGAAGCCAGATTTGCTTAATGATTAATAACTGTAGTGATTTGCTTAATAACCATGGCAAAAAAGGTACGACTCACTTAATGACCACCTTATTTACAAATGGAAATTCTCATCACAGTTATGGTTGTAAGTCAAGGACTATATAAATACCTATAATATACCTATTCTGTTTATTTAGAACAAAAATATCACAGTGAGCTAAACTGAGTTGGGACTTGTAGATATATGGATAGAGGAACACCAAACTATACTGTGCTTAAATGTGTGTGTCCCCCAAAATGGAGATCTTTATCTTTATTAGTCTTAAGAAAATTATATGAATATTTGCTCCTGAAGTTATCAGGAGGAAAGCTTGATATGAAGAAGCTTTTATGATGAACTGTGATGGAGCAATTCATTGGATAGCTTCAGGCAGAAAAAGAGGCTAAAAGGCTACATGGCCTTTGTACTTCTGCTTCTTGTCTACCCACATTCAGAAAATCAAATATCGTGACACAGTAGTAAATAACTACATTTTAAAATAACTACATTTTAATGTACAAGAAATTGCAACAACTATCAGATGATTTGTATAACAGTGTTAAATCTGGAGCACACTTAACTTTGCACCATATAAAATATCATTGAGAAACCTGAGTATCTGATCCCAAACAGTTAAATAAAAACAAGGAAGGCATTTTAAGAAAAATTCTAAATTATGACTCCAGTGTTCTTAATTGTTTCACTACTGTCAATATAGAGAACTTGCTGAGAGTTGTTTCCATTATCATAATACTGATAACCTGTAGTTTGGAGATTTTTCCAGGGTACTAAACTAAAGTAATTATGCTAGTCTGCTTAGGTGGCTGGATAAAACTTGTGGCTTCTATCAAGGCTGAAATAAACTGAAGCAATCAGTTTACATGCACATAAATAGGATAGTTTATCCTTTGAATGCTACAGGATGACTAGGTGTACACAGTTCATTAAGTTATAATGTATTTGGGTTTTGCTTAGCATTTTGTGTTTATCTAATAAGTTGTGATTAAATTATGGCTTGCTGCAGTATGTGAATCAGTTTGATGACTCTTACAAGAAACACTCCATCCTTCCCAAACATATGCCAGAATCCTGGCTGACTTTTTTTGATCAGAGTTGCTATTCCTTTAATGGAGACCTGCATTCAGTGGTACTAATATGCATGTGAAAAGCCCCAAGTTAAATATCTTGTGTAAAACTTGTATAAACACATTTTGTAGCCATTACTTTGGAGAAATAATGTCAGTTGGATCAGTGATCAGAATGAGAACTTCTTACGTTTATAATACCTTAAAGCTTTTGAAATTAGGACTTATTTCTAGTATTCTCTGAAATCTAGTTTTAATTGAATATAAAATAATATTGTAGCAGAACCTTGTTACACAACTCATAAATATAAATTAAATTAATAAATAATAAAATAAATAGTACAGTATAGATGCCATCTACATTTATTTTAGAAAATTTATATAGCAACCCATATTATGTATGAACTCTGGATGGCTGACAACAGTCAACAAAAACAATATCATAAAACCTCTTTCCAAAAGCATAATAAAAACAATTCTCCAATCATAATTTGGATATACCTTCAACTTATTCATTGTATTTTCTGTTCCAGCAACTGAAATTACATGTATCAATATTCATTGGTTCTTTCCTGCTGATCTCCTAAACTGGTAATGGCATACATACAAAATAATGATTTATGAGTGCTTCTACCTTCTGGCAAGTATGAAGGTCCCATTCTCCATCTCGTTCTGGAGTGCAGGAAAAGGCCATTATTTCTGCAGCAGTGTAAATCTGCGATCCCTCCCTCACTGCTCAATGTTCCAGGGTTAGAACTGAACCATTAAGATTGTGTTAGCAGCCTAATAAGCAAGACCTTTTTGTCTTGCTTTTTGACTGCAAGCTTTGAGTGACATTCTATTTGATTTTGCACACATATATGAAATCGGTTGAAATACAGATGCTGGTGATTCTAATTTTCAGCTTAGTTGGCAAGCCCAACTAAATATGTGAACCATCCACAATAAATGCTAAATATGGATAATAAAAGCTAAAGAGTAATACTGGCTTTAAAATGAATATTACAAATATAGACATTTCCAAGTGTAGATGACAATATGAATATATGGGCCAAGATGCCTTTTGAAAGTTGCAAGTACAGTAATTCTTTGTGTCTATGTCAGTCTGCTGCATATCTATAACAGGGTATCATAATACCTTTATAGATGTGAATCCTTTTTCAAACCTTTACAAAACCAAAATAAGCTCTGTTTGCTATAGTTTTTTTTTTTTGCAGTGAGAGCCTTGATTATTCTCCCCTTTCTACATACACACATGCACAGACTGATCAGGAAATTCAGGCTTCCCTGTGCTAGTTTCCTATGCTTGGCTGCACTAAAAGGGAACTCCCTTGTGCAGATAATGTTCCCAACCCCCTTCTGTTTGCCGCACTTGCATTCCAATTTCAGCTGTCCTTTGAATGCAGCATTAGAAAATTGTATTGCTATCTAGTACTTTAATATGTATAATGTTTGTGTTATAAGGTATTTTCTGTTAGATATTTATTGTAGCAAAAATGAGAATAACATATCATCTGACATAAATTTATTGTGGCAGTTCATAATAAATTGTTGGTCATAAGGCCTGTAGCATTGACTTTTCAATTGCAGATGTGGATTTGTGACAAAGTCTGGGGTCTCTCAGTTAAATTACTATTGCAAGATACTATAAGAACTGTGTTGGATGCAAGTAGATATTTAAAGATAATGTTGATCCTGAATTTGCCATGTTTGCCATGAATAGGTAAAGAGTGTCCAGCTACAATTCTTTCTACAGTTCTTGCAGTTAGTATAGAGAAGCCAGGGCATCTTTCTGTTGCTTAATTATATCTTCATCGTTGTTGCATTTGAGGCTGCCTCTAGTAGCAATAGTATGTGACAGAAGCAGTTCCTTAGATCAGTAATTAGTATAGTAGAATGTTCATAAGTACTGTATAGGGACACTATCTTACCAACTTTTCTGAACAATATTTGGATAGATAGTTTGTTGCTATCATTTATTTTTATTTTATTATACTTCAGTTTGATTTATTATTAGGAATAATATTACTAATAAATTTGAAAAAAAACCATATTTGTTGGAATACTACATGATATAGATGTTTTGTAAATGATAACTGCTACCATATATAGCAGTGATGGCGAACCTTTTTGGCACCAAGTGCCCAAACTGGAATGCACGTGCACGTTCGCCCCCCAGCACCGGAAACGCAAAGACCAGCTGGCCGGTGCAAGCATGCCTGTTTTTTGGCCGTTTTCAGGGCTGTTTTTTGGGCCAGAAAATGGCTCCAAAACGGCATGAAAACGGCCTAAAAACAGGCTGGGAAATGGCCCAGAAAACGGCCTGAAAAGGGCCAAAAAACAGCCTGGTTTTTTGCAGTTTTCCAGCACTCCGGCGCCTGCAAAGATCAGCTGGAGCCATAAACCATATAGCACTATTTCTGTGTGTGCCTATTCCATATGCTCACAGGCTTTCAAATATTTTGAATAGTTTTCAAAGGATACTAAAACCTGCCTAAATAATACTGTTAATACTAATATAACCCGAGTGAATACTTTATGCAAGTAGTCCTCGACTTACAACCATTTGTTTAACCATGGTTCAAAATTACATCAGCCTTGGAAAAAGTGACTTACAACCAATAGTAATTTACAACCAGTTGGAACATCCTGTAGTCATATGATTGCGATTTGCCACTCTTTTGCCAATTTCTAGGAAAAGTGCCCTTAGGGAAAGCCGAATTTGCTTAATGATCATGTGATTCACTTAACACCATTGTAAAAATTGTTGTAAATTGGGTCCAAGTCAACTTATGATTGCAGTGACCTGCAACAAAAATTCCGGACTTATGACCAATTTTGATCATAAGTCAAGGACTACCTGCATCTGGAGAGCAGAAGATCTTGTATTGATTTTGTTGCGCAACGTTTTAAATCTAACATTGGGCTAATTTTGTAAACTTGTAAATTGGTGAGCCCCAGACTTTGTCAGCATGGAAAACAAGCATGCCCATAAATGTAAAGTACAAATAGAGGTAATCTCTGAGTCACTTTTTGGACCCTCCATTTTCATCTCTAGTAGTAATTTCACAGAATAAAAATCAATGCTATATCTCATCAACTTGGATAAATAGTGTACTGTACAAAACAAATACTTATTTTTGCCTTAAATAATATTTTGATAACATGTTTCTCAGAAAGCAGTTTGGTGCTGTTTAGAGAAACATAAATGCAGTGGATACAGAAAACCTTGTAAAAATACCAGGTTTTTGAGATGTTAAAAAAAAAAATCAGACCAAGATAAATCAGACCACTTCAGAATTCTTTCTACCTTTAATATAACATATAAGCTAAACAATTCAGCTGAATTGTGAAAATTGAAAAACAAATCAAAACCTTTTTTGGGGTGAATAACAATAAAAAATTAGAATAATGTGGCTGCATAAGCGTTCGTATAAGCAGAGGTATGGCGATGTTCAGAATTAACCAGTCACATTAAAACTTGTTAGTAGTTAGTACACACCTGCTATCAATTAAAATGACTGATCAAGCCCATATACAATGCAGCTGTTCAAGTTGGCTTTTTCTGACATTTGCTCAGTTGCCTCTTACAGCAAAAGCCATGGTCTGCACAGAACTTACAAAGCATCAAAGGGATTTTGTTGTTGGAAGATATCAGTCAGGAGAAGGGTACAAAACATTTCCAAGGCATTGGCTATACCATTGCATACTGTGGAGATGGTCATCAACAAGTGGAGAAAATATGGTACAAAAGTGACATTTGCAAGAACTGGATATCCTTCCAATTTTGATTAAAAAAACAAGAAAACTGATCAAAGAGGCTGCCAAGAGACCTACAGCAACATTAAAAGAACTGCAAGAAGTTCTGACAAGTACTGGTTGTGTACTACATATGATAATAGTCTCCCATATTCTTCATATATCTGGGCTGTGGGGTAGTGTGGCAAGACTGAAGCCTTTTCTTATAAAGACAAACATCCAAACCCGGCTACATTTTGCAAAATTCTGCATCAAGTCTGATAAAAAGCATGTTGGAAAATGTGTTATGGTTTGATGAGACCAAGGTTAAATTTTTTGGCTTTAATCCCAAAAGTATGTTTAGCGCAAAAACAACACTGCACATAATCAAAAGTACACTATATCTACTGTGAAGCATGGTGGTAGCAGAGTCAGAATGCTTTTGCAAGGAAAAGTGGACAAAGATTTCCAAAGCATGACATGTCATGCTAAAGACCGCATGCTGTCATAAAATCAAAAGGTGCTTCAATAAAATATTGGTTTAAGGGTGAGCATCTTTATGCAGCCACATCTTCTACTTTTTTATTGTAATTTTTCCCCCTAAAAGATTTCAGCTTGTTTTTCAGTTGAATTCTACAATTTATATGTTATGTTAAAGGCAGAAAGAATTCTGAAGTGATTTATCTTGGTCTAGTTTTTTTTACATGTCAAAACCCAGGGATTAACAGGTGTGTAGACTTTCTATATCTACTGTATACCAGAACAGACTAATTCCATGCACCAGAAAAAAATACATCTCCATAGGCAAAGCATTTTGCACATTATCAGAATGTCAAGACTTTGGCTTCCCTTTTATATTTTCTAGGTGACTCGTTAGGTATGTTTTAAAATAAAGCACTGAATTATAACTATCTCTGTAAGCCTTGGTAGCATTCTTGGAAATAGAAGTTTAACTCTTATAAATTAAACTCTGGAAATCTGGTCAATTCCAAGGAAAGTGTCCACAATAATTGGTCTGAATCACAATCTAAATTAAATTATAGAGTTCATTCAACTAGCAATGTTATTATTTATTTAAAAGTAGGGAAACTAGAGTTGTTTATTAAATGCAGGTATGAGCATCTGTGGAAATATGGACTCTGATCTGCAGGGATTAGGAGCAAAGAACTTTGCCATTGTCTTGCTGTCAGATTATGCAATTAAACATATTAGGTTTGTTTCTTCTAAGGTTCATTAAAAAATTGACCTGTTAATTCATAGTTAACTACCCCTAGTTTCAGTCCTACTGAACCTCTTTTGAAGCATCTTCCCTTTTATGACAGTCCTCTGACCCATTCCTAGTTATTTAACATCTAACCTTTTAATAACAATGCTGGCTCTTTTTTTAACCAAATGTATCCCAAAAGTATGGGCTCTTTCCTGTCCTTGAATTTTATGGTTTTTAAATTGCCCATGATATGTTTGTTTATTAGCTGGTTCAGGTGGAAGTGTATTGAGTTGCCTTCTTTTAGTGATATTATGAATATATTTCCAGCATAGAGCACATATAAGAATACTACAACAAACGGCAATATTCCAATTATAAGGCATTTCTTCCAAAATGGAACAGCTAAGATTTACTATTGAGATTATTCGTTCAAGAAAATAGCTTTATTAATTGTATTGGTGAAGCTCATTTGGGGGGTCTCATTATCTGTAGTTTGTGCACACATGATTGATAATTTGAAACCAGACCTTAGGGTATATGCAAAAATGTTATTGTATCCATGGTTTTCACCTAAATTTTGTTACTTAATAGGAAACAGCATTTTGCATATGCATAGAGAACTTTTTAAGGGTTAAAAGTAGTGTGTCTGCACAATGTATCTATGTGGTTCTTTTCTCTCCTGGTGAGAGAAGTAGTGATCACTCAGTTGTCCTATTACAGTGATGGCTAAACTTTTCCGGACCATGTGCCCAAAGCGCGTGCCCGAACCCCCAAAATGCAATGTGTGTGCGCCCCCCCCGCATGTGCCCCGCCCCTCTGTGCATGGTCCCCCACGCTTCTTTATTGTCAAGAAGCAAGAAATGTCTGTGAGAAAACAAACAAGCTCAGAGAGCATGAAGGTCCCCACAGATTTTATGGGATACAGGCAGTCTCTTTTAGTAAAATAAAGAGTTGCTTGGAGTGGAAAAGCCAGTGTGAGCCTATGGTGCAAGGAAGATAATTCTTTCCATCACCAGTCAAGTGAGCCATTCTGAAAAAGGCCAGCTGCCAAGAGGAGACCACATGAAACCTAAAGACTAGGCTGACTCAGCAAGATCTATCATAACCAAGCAAGGAGGAGGAAAAACATGCAGGTACAATGCACAGTGGGAGGAAGGGGGAGGAAGCGCTTGTGGGAGGAAAAGGACAACCCTAGGCTCCAGAACCTAACACCCCCTCCCCAGTTCTCATAGATTCAAGGATGCATAATTTGTGGTTTCATTATCTATGATTTAAGGTTGATTCAGTTATGGAAATCATAGTGTTTTCTTATGTATAAGGGAGTGACCCTCTTAAGTAACTATTTAAGCAATAATCCTAGGTAAATATAGAGCACAAAAAGAAGAGTTTGCAGATGTGATGACAATTGGACCCAGCAATATTTCACGGTGCTTCAGATCCCCATCCTTAGGCTGAAGAGATGATAAATGGAGCTAAAGCTCTGAACAGATGCTTTTAAGACCTTAAATCTTGTAAATCACTTTAGTGATGAGAACAGCTTATTGTTGTTACTATTCAGCTTTTGTAAATCCACACGTACAGAACTCCAGGAGGAATCTAGTCTTTGGAAGAAAATACAGATTATTTTGTAGATCTTGACTTGTACTGTTAAAAAAAATTGTGTGTGTGTGAGGGGGGGAGGGAGAGAGAGAAAGAGATTGAGATTAATTCCAAGATAAAGCCTGAAAAAATGTTAATTTTTAGAATTGCTCACTGGTCTCTTGTGTTCTTTTTAATTCCCTGAAAATGATAAATGAATTTGTTTGACTTATCTGTGGATAAAGCTAAAAACTACACTAGGATTAGGCTGGGATAAGAAATAAATACACTACTTTTAAGAAATATATTAACTAAGCTGCCTCAATTGCAGCAGCTCTAGGTGATGTACACTGATACAATAAAGACAACAGGGTCAGGCCATGCAGCCTTCTGAGGGAATGCTCTTCTACAAAGCAGTGCAGCCACAGTCCTAAGACCCCATAAGATGGTATTGCTTTAATGATAGGACTGGCCTGCCAGATGTTACTGGGTGGATGGTTCTACCCAGGTCCTAAATAAAACCGTGATAGACGTTTATATTTTTATAAAGTAAAGTAGATAAAAATATTGAATTTTATTGGTATGTACTGTTAATCTATGATATACTAGTACCTGTTACACCTACAGAGATGGCAGAAAAATGTTTTGAAGACAAATACTGTGGTTAATAACCATTGTCAATGGATTGCTAATATTCAAAGTATTTTATCACATGATGAATAGGAAACAAATATTTTCTATGGAAATGGGAATTATTTCCATTTCTGTTGTATTTTCTTTAAAAAAATCAAATTTATGACATTCTTGAATTAAAGCAAGTTGTAAAATGATTTTATAGTTAATGTGGTTTTTGAAATATGTATCAATATATTTGTGAGTATAGAATTGATTTCAGCTTGTTCTACAATAGCTAATTTAAATTTTGTAGCATGGGAAAATGAACAACTGCTCCTCCAAAGAACTGAGATATGGACAGATAACTATTAATTTTTGGAGGAACTCTGCAGCTGGACATTTTATTTATAATCACTAAGTGACACTTGACAGCAAAAAAATAAAAAAAATAAAAAAATAAAATAATACGAACATTAAAATATATCACAGTCTAGAACAAAGCATCTATAGTCTGACTTACAAAAGTTCATTTAGTGACCATTCGAAGTTACATCATCACTGAAAAAAGTGACTTGTGACCATTTTTCACACTTATGACTGTTGTGGCATCCTCCCCATACTCATGTGATTTACCTTTGAATGCTTATCAACTGGTTCATATTTATGACGGTTGCAGTGTCCCGGGATCATGTGATCACTTTTTGTGAACTTCTGGCAAGGAAAGTCAATGGGAAAGCCAGATTCAATGAACTAATTTACCATACTTTTTGGAGTATAAGACACACTTCCCCCCCCCCCAAAAAGAGAGTAGAAATGTTGGTGCATCTTATACACTGAATATAGCCATTTTTGGCCTCCCGAAACCCTGCTCTGCGAGTCCCATTTTTGCGAAAAACAGGCCCGTTTTTCGCAAAAATGGGGCATGCAGAGGGTTTCGGAGGCCTGCAGAATGCTCCTGGGGCGGGGGGAGGGACTTTTTTTTTCTTGTTTTCCTCTTCAAAATCTTGGTGTGTCTTATACTTCGGTGCATCTTATAGTCCGAAAAATACGGTAACAACTGCAGTGATTCATTTAACAAACCCCATGAGAAAAGTTATAAAATGGGGCAAAACTCAACAAATTTCTCAATCAACAACATAAATTTTGGGCTCAATTGTGGCCAAATAAGTAGAGGATTACCTGTATTATAATGACTAAATTAACTATGAAATGGGTCCCTGTATACCCTCGGGGGCCCAGATCGTGGCACAGAACCAAGTTCTTTAAGGACTTATAAAAGGCCAGCAGGATTGGAACCATCCTGATCTCTGGGGGAGATTGTACCATAAGGTGGGAACATCCTACTACAGCAGAAGAGGCACATCTTTTAGGCCTGCCACCTGCATTCCATAGCCAACAGAACCTGAAGCATGCTGATCCTGTCTGACTGGATCAGATGGGAAAAAATAATTGGAGAGAAAGAGTCGCTCACATAACCCAGTCCCAAGCTATGAAGGGTTTTAAAGGTTATACTAGCACTTTGAATTGCACCTGGAAGCATATTGGGGTAGGGGAGGGGGTTGCATGTTGTGCTTCCCTTCCATAGAATGTCTTATTACATTTTTTCAGGTAGTTGGAAATTGTGTTTCAATGATCTCTGAGACATGGAGGCATAATACTAGACGACTGGAGAAAAGCATACCTTTTTTTATCTTCAAAGTAACTAAATAAGACGTTGATACTGGGCAAAATTTTGAAAGAAATTAATAAATGAGTGTGGAAGCATTAAAGACAAGAAACAGCATAGGTTTATCAAGAGCAAGTTATGCTAAAGGAAACTGATCCGGTAAACATGAGTGTCAAACTGGCGGGCCGGAGGCCAGATGCTTCACACACAGGCCACACCCACCTGAGTTCCACAAATGGGAAAACTGTCGTGAAATGTCACGTGACGCAGCGAGTTTGACAGCCATGCAATAGAATGACAAATAATTGTCAGGAATGTAGTTACCGTATTTTTCGGAGTATAAGACGCACCAGAGTATAAAACGCACCTACCTTTTTTGTTTTGTTTTCTTTAATAAAAAGTTTTTTTTATTTTTTAGACAAACACACATACAAACACAATGTATTTTCTTTGAACAGAGTATTTGGCCGGTTCACAAATTTAAACAGTGTTTAGTCATTTCAATTAAATTTACAATTTCTATATTTCCTTTTTGCCTTATTTATTCATCTATTTTTTTAAAAAAACTAATATTACCCTTCATCTTCTCTAATCTTAAATTCAATTTTCCCCTTCTATATTATACCCTTTCCCATTGTCATCTATTTTTATATCCATCCTCACATTGGTTAATTATGTAATATTACAATTGTTTAATACAAATTCAACATTTTAAAATAAATCAATTAGTTATATAACTATCTTTTTTTGTATATTAATATGAACATGAATATTCCAATTATTTCCATGCAATCCAATTTCTTACAAATCAATTAATTATATTTACCAATAATAATAAACCAAATAATTTCCCCCATATATTCCTCCAAACCACAACTTAACCATTTCTGCTTTCAACACAATATACAATTAATAGTATCTCAATTATTACAATTCCCTAGTTAAATAGAGCTGTCCCCTTATGTTACTCATTTTCACTTCTTAAACTCTCCCAATAACCCAAATAGTTTTGCCCATATAATCCTCCAAATCACAACTTAATCATTTCTACTTTCATTACAAAATATAATTAAAAATACTTCAATCGTTACAATTTTCCTAATTAAATTTAAAAATGTTCTAGCTGTTATCCAAGTTACAACTTAATCCTTTTTACTTTCACCACCATATACCATTAAAAGTATTTCAATTGTTACAGTTTATACTTATTCATATTTCTAAAAAAAATAAAAAAATAAATATTTATCATTGTCTAGATTTCAAAAATACAAAGACAAATATTCCAGTTATTATTCATTTCATTTTTACAATCATGATTTCCCATTTATTTCTTACTACTATTCGTATTTCAATTCTAAATATGTATAACATCTTTCTCTTTCATTTCTTTTTCTCCCTTCCCATTTTTATTTTTGCCTTTTTCTTTCTCCTTTTTTTCTTTTGTGTTTTAAAATTTTGAACTCTCCTCTTTTGCTGCAAATTTCCCATTGTTTGCACCTACCTTTTTTGGTGAGGAAAAAAGAAAAAGAAATCTCCTTCTGCCTCTGCCTAATTTTGTGACCTAACAGCAAACAGCCTGCTTTACTTTCGTTTTCGTTTTCAGCATAGCTTGATTAGCACAAGGAAAAAAAAAATCTGCTCCAGCAATTTACCTCTTTGCAGCAAGCAGCAGAGCCCTGACCAAAACAGCTGAGAGCAAATCAGCTGAGAGTTGGAAGGCTGATCCAATCAACTTGTGCTAATTAGACTGTGCTGAAGCTGAAATGAGCTGTTTTTTCTTGCTGTTTGCTTGCAAGGAGGTAACTTCTGCGAGGCACAGGCCAAAGGGTGGGAGCCAGTGGGTGGGCGGGGCTACATTCAGTTTATAAGACGCACCTAAATTTTTACCCTCTTTTAGGGGGGGAAAAGGTGCATCTTATACTCTGAAAAATACGGTAATATTGTTAACTTGACAAAGTATTGGACAGTCTCCCAGGAAATCCTGGTAGAAAAGATTACAAAATGTGAATTGTTCTGTCCTCTCATTAGATAGATACTGAATCGGTTGAACAATCATATTCATCAGTTCTCCCATGTCAGGGTGGAAGGTGATGTTAAATGATGTACATAGAACATCATTAAATGATGTACATAGAATAATAGGGCTCGAAGGGACCTTAGAGGTCTTCTAGTTCAAACCCCTGCTTAAGGCAGGATAACTTATACCACCTTGATCAACTGCTTGTCCAGTTTTTGAAAACCTCCAGTGATGGAGTACCCACAACTCTAGGAGGCAAACTATTCCATTGATTAATTGTTCTCTCTGTCAGAAAATTTCTCCTTCCTTCTAGGTTGGATCTCTCTTTAACACCCATTACTTCCTATCCTGCTCTGTGGTTCTTTGGAGAATAAGTTAGTACCCTCTTCTCCAGTGCGCTGCTTGGAGAATCCAAAGCATGAGTTATTCTTCATCTATTAGCCAGCGACTGAATGTATATATCTTTAAATTTTGTTGACTCCGCCTGCTGGGCTGAGGCTCAGTTTTTTTCACTCAGTCAGGCTAGAGAGACTGCAATTTGGTTGCTCTGAACTGTTTCTGGTGAATTATTACCCACGTTTTGGATTCTTCAAAATTCATCTGTCAGTGGAGCTGCAACTTAATTTGTGGATTGAGGAGGCTCGAGTGTGCGATCTTCCCCTCCTCCACTCCCAGCGATGGGTGAGTCGTTCCTGGGGCTCCAGGCCAGCTAACACCGCCCGGATTCCATAGGCAGCGCCGCAGAGCTCTGTCCCTTCTATGACATCTCTGTGTGTATTTGATATTGCCGCCGGTGTGTGTGCTGGTTCCCTGGCTTGACACAACCGCCACCATCTTTCAGTTCCATGGACTTCTCAGGCGGCTTTGGAGTCACTGCCTGGTGCACTGCGGCAAACTCCACTACATTTCAAGGCTTCGCAGCGCTGGGAGCACTCCTTAGTGTTTGTGCGCTTTTGGTTCGTCAGAGAAACCGTGGAGGCGCTGGAGAGCGGTTTCCCGCCCTCGCACCATTTTGGAACTCTAACGGCTGGCCGTGGAGGCACTGAGGGGCATTTTCCAACTCGCGCCAGAACTTACTAACTATCAAGCCAGATTTGCACAGTGAAGCCGGACAGTTCTTGTGCCACATTGGGGTAAGGCCTTACACCTGCGCCTTCCAGGTCGTTGCCAACTTGCAGGACCATTACATTCAGGTCTGTCTGTGGGATCCAGCTGCCTTTTTGTGGGGCACTCTATGGATGCTTTGCTGTCGTAGCGCCAGAGTCACTGTCTCAGCTTGTGGTGGGGTGTGCTGGAGCTGCATTGGGAGCACAGTCCGTTGACTCACGCGCGCCCCCTAAATAAATAAATTTTTAAAAAGAGTATGGCAGATTCAGAGCTTTCTTCTGATCTTGAACGGACCTATAGCCCCCCAAGGCCCATAAGCACACAAAGACTGCGAGCAAGGGGGCCAAGAAATGCTGCAAGCATGTTTCCAGCGTTGTCAAACCTTCCTCGTCCAGGGGCTCCAAACGCTGAAAGGCCGATGACAAAGACGCCAATAGAAGGCATAGAGCCTTAGAACGCCAATTTGCCTTGGCTCAACAAAAGGTCCAGTCATCTGGACCTCAAGAGGTATCTACACTCTACTTCCTGAGCCCATTATAGGCCCTCTGCCTGTAGCGGCAGGCTTCCAGGATACATCCTCTGGTGTGGGTCTCCATTGACCCAACCCTAGTGGGTCTCATGGAGATCTGGCCCCTTTGTCAGTACATCCTGCAGTTGAGATGCATGCTCAGGCATCACCGCGACGTCCTGCCCCTGAAGTGACCTTTACCCCCACTGCTGCGGGGCTCCGCACTGCGGCGGAGGGACAACAACCGACTCTGTCCTGCGACATTCAAGCACTAATTTCTGAGACCATCTCCAAGTTCCTGGCAATTGGACATCATCAGGGGGTTCAGTTTTCTGCCTTGCCTATGGCTTCTCGGTCACAAGCCCAGCCATATGGCGATGGCGATCCTAATGACTCCTCTCAGCAGGATTCCGTCCATAGCAAGGATTCTTTGCTGGATGATGACCGCAGAGACATGGAATTTTCTGATGACGACATGTTACCTAATAGACCAGCCTTTATGGGTCTTTTTTGGCCCCCTCTCTTTAAATCCTTATTGCATAAGGCCATTGTAACAACTCAGCTAGCTGCATCTGAAGGTCAACCTGATCAGCAAGGGGCCTCTCATCCACATGAGACTCTGTTCACAGTTCCTAAGACAGAGCAAGAGTTCATACCTTGTCCACACTTTTCAAAGAGATGGTTCAACGGCCATGGAACCAACCCGGTTCCCTAGCGGCACCTAATGGCCAAGATAAAAAACTATATTGCTCAGCTCCAAATCTTAAAGAATTACTTCAGTTACCATCAGTAGATGTGTCAGTAGCCAGCTTGACCTCCTCCACTATCCTGTCCAATAACATCGCGAACAGCCTGTGTACGGAGGACCGGAAAGCGGAGCTTGCCTTCCGCAAGATTCACCAAGCAGCAGCCTGGGCCATCAAAGCCGCTACCTCTGCATCTTTCTTTAATCGAGCGTTGCTGATCTGGCTACAACAGCTTCAGGAAATACTCCAACCTGGAGACACAGGGCTGCACCAAGACATCAATAAACTGGTGGCAGCCACCGAATACTCTGCTGACGCATCTCTGAATGCAGCGAAATTTGCTTCTCAGGCCCTGGCCTCCACTGTAACATCTCTAACCACTGCGCCATCTCGGCTCTTATTGACCTTTCGGGTGAGGCAAGTGACTGCCAACTGTCCTGTCCCATCAGCGGCCGTCTCCATCACTTCCTTCACCAATGGGAGCTGTCTACAACAGACGCATGGGTCCTCCAAACAGTGAGGCTGGGCCTCACTTTAGAATTTTTCTCCAGCCCTCCCAACCGTTTCATTCAGTGCCGGTCTCGGCCAACCCAGACAAAAGGCGCTTGATGGATGCAGAGATTCAGCATCTCCTGGACATCTGCACCATAGAGCCGGTTCCCACAGAACACCATGGGACTGGTTTCTACTCAATCTTTTTCCTGGTTCCCAAAAGTTCCGGGGGCTGGAGAGGGATCTTGGATCTCAAGGAACTAAACAAGCTTATTGTATACCACCAATTCAAAATGCAAACCCGCAAGTTGATAGGCGGATTGGTTGAGCAGGACTCAGATCAATTGGAATGGCATCTCCATCCTGCTCTTTTCCGCGAACTGGCACATTGATTCGGACATCCAATTCTAGAACTGTTTGCACACCCTCACAACACTCAGCTTCCTTGCTTCTTTTCCCAGTTCCCGTGTCCGGAGGCAGAAGGGTTCGATGCTCTTCAGTGCCCCTGGCTGCTGGGGCTGCTCTATGCCTTCCCGCCCCCCTTGTCCCTCCCAAGGGTGATTTGCAAGGTCCTAGTGGAGAGAGCAGACATCCTCCTGATTGCCCCTCATTGGCTGTGGCATCCATGGCACGCGGACCTAGTAAGCAGGTCTGTCGCCGGTCCCTGGAGGATTCCCCAGGACAGGATCTCTCTCACCAGGGGGTCATCCTGCATCCAGAGCCTCAGTGGCTCCAGTTGACTGTCTGGCACTTGAAAGGATCCTCCTGAGGAAGGACAATCTCTTAGGGTGGGTGATTAACACCATACAAGCTTCCAGACGCCCCTCTACAAACTGGATCTACAACGTCACATGGAAGTCATTCTGCTTGTGGTGTTCTTGGGCACACATCGACCCAACCTCGGCTTCAGTGTTAGACATTCTTGAATTCCTCCAAGATGGTTTGGACAAGGGTGAGGCCCCGAACACGCTTCGCAGGCAAGTGGCAGCCTTGCACACTGTCCTGCCAGGTGATGACCCTTTCCCAGAACCCGAGCATTCGTAGTTTTCTTAAAGGAGCAGCCAACCTCCATCCCCCGGTTGTCCCCCGGTATCCAACATGGGACCTTTCTCTGGTTCTACAAGGGCTCATGTTTTCCCCCTATGAACCATTGGTATCTATCAGCCTTCGGCTTCTGACTCTTAAAGTCGCTTTCCTGGTGGCAATCACCTCTGCAAGATGAGTTTCCGAGATTGCTGCCCTGTTGGTTCGGGGAGATTTCTGTATCTTCCATTCGAACAGAGTGGTCCTGCAGACGGATCCCGCCTTTCTGCCCAAGGTCAACTCTATCATCGCGCCCAGGAACTGGCATTACCTGATTTCTGCCCAAGCCTGAGGCATACCTGCTTATATGCGCATGTCCAAGATGGCGGCGCCCGCTGGAACTACGATCTGATGATGGGGCGCCGACCTACCCTTTGGGGGTCATGCTGAAGATCTCCGACCCCAGGACCAGTCAGAGGAGCTCCTCGCCAGCACGGAGAGGGTTTTCTTTCCCTCCGTGACTGGGTAGAGAGGAAGGGGCGATGCGTGGAGCGCCAGGCTGATCAGCTGGGCGTCGGCAGCGTCGGCGGCGTTTTTTTCACAGCCGGCGGCCATCAATCAGAGGGAGCGGTGCTGTGCCGGGGGCGCCGCCGCGCGGCAAGCTTCTAAGCCCGGGGGGGTTGCCCGAAGGGTTGTAAGATGTGTCGGGCACCCCCCGAAGACCTCTGGGACGTCGCCAGGCTCTTTCGGGGGCTGGCGACGATGGCGCGGTGGCGGCAGCGATGGCGGTTGCTGTGAAGGCTAGCTGGCGGTCAGACGGCGCTGGGGACCCCCCCCTCGGAATAGGAGCGGGGGGGGCAACAAACCAACAATCCAACAGGCCTGGGAGACCTGCAACAATGGTTGGGGCGGAAAAGACCCGGAGCGATTTGCTGGGCCTTGGGAAGCCTCAATTTGTGGTTGTATGGGGGGCTGGGGAAAACTGCCCCATTTCTGCCCCATTTCTCTCTTCCCCAGCGTTCCTCGTTAAACCTGGGCCCACCGGACCAACTATCAGCCTGTGTGACTCATTGGCGCGATGCCCTATTATTGTTACTATTATGAACCCCCTGACTCTGGAGAGGGCTATTTCCATCTGAATGGGAGACCGGTACAAGACTGCATCCCGTCAGCTGAGGGGGCTGGACATTTGCCTGGCCACCGTGAGAGGGTGGCCAGGTGCTAGAGCCCCTGAGGGCTGAACCGGGAGGCTTTTACATGAATGCACTTTATCAGCGAGGGGATTTTACCAGCGAGGAGACTTTACCATAGGTCTTTACCTCCGGACAAATCGCCGTGAGAGGGCGATTTTGGACCTGACCCCTGGACGCTGTCTTTATGCATCGGTTCATTGCTACCATCTCACCACATGAGGGGGCTGTCCAGCTGACCTAACCACCGTGAGAGGGTGGTTGGATCTATTTTCCCCCTTGGAACTGTGGTCGTCTTGGCTTGGACCATGTCCTCTGTTGTGAGGGGACAAGGGACTTGGTCCTGTAAACAAGTCTCTGAGACTCCCCATTCCTCTGTCTTCTCCCCAGTCCTTTATATATACCCTCAGGATATGGTCTTATTACCCAGTATGATGATCAATGTACTCAGCAGCGGAGCTTCTTGGTCTGCGAGACTCCCCCCTCTCGCAGGCTTGGCCCTCCATTCTATCGAGGGCCTACCTCGATGACGGGCTCTGGAGTCCCGAGAGGTGGCATGCCGCGAAGAGGGGGCTGCGGGGTTTTTTAAAATTGTCCTTGTCTAAACTTTTAAGGGGTTCGGGGAGGGGGGAGGGGGGTGGGATTGAAATTAGGGTTGTGGGTTTGGGGGATAACCCACTAGGGGGAGAGTCGGGCTTGGCCAGGACGTCCGGCGGGAGTGGTGGGGAATCCGGAGGGGGTCGAGCTGGTCCAGATTGTGTTTCTACCATCGGTACTGTGTGTGGGAGAGGTAGATATGGCGGGAGCAGGGGGCCATATCATGTTAAGGGAGCACGCGCCCGCTGTCTTCAAGCGGTAGAGTGCTCCGGCCCCCAAAGCTCCACCCGTGCTCCAGGTAGTACAGACCTTCAGGGCCCAGGCCTTCGCCTGATGTTGTGCAACGCCAGGTCTGTAGTAAATAAAGCCCCCCTCATCTGTGATCTTGTTTACGAGGGGGGAGCGGACCTGGCGGGTATTACGGAGACCTGGTTGGGCCCAGAGGGAGGGGTCCCTCTGGTAGAAATGTGCCCACCAGGTTTCCACGCATTCCATCAGCCAAGGCCACAGGGGAGGAGCGGGGGAGTAGCGGTTATTATTAGAGAAGGCCTTAGGCCGAGGGAGACCACTGTACCTCAGACAGCTGGCTGTGAGTCCCGCTTTGTGAAGTGGGGCCATGGGGTTCAGAGGGGTTTGCTGATCACGTACCTGGCTCCCTGCCACGTGGCGGCAGCCCTGCCCGAGCTACTCAACGTTATTGCCGCGGTGGCGGTTGATACCCCCAGACTTATGGTCATGGGGGATTTCAACCTGCCATCCGTGGGTGAGGCGTCTGAGGTGGCTCGAGAGTTCATGGCTTCCATGACGGCCATGGACCTGACCCAACTAATTCATGGCCCTACGCACATTGGGGGAAACACACTGGACTTGGTTTTTGTCTCTGGACAGTGGTTGAGTGATCTTGAGATAGGGGATATAGTCATCGAGCCCTTGTCATGGTCAGATCACTCGCTCCTTCGCCTTGACCTTCGAACCGCGGCACCCCGCTGCAGGGAGGCGGAACCGGTAAGATGGTACCGCCCCAGGCGCCTGATGGAACCTGATAGGTTCCAGAGGGAGCTTGGGCCAATCCCGGAGGTTCTGGCTCACGCCTCATCTGGGGACCTAGTGGCCGCCTGGGATAGGGCGGCTGCTGGAGCCCTGGATCGAGTCGTGCCTTTGCGGCCTCTGACCCGGCGCCGATCTCGCCTGGCTCCTTGGTTCACCGAGGAGCTGAGGGAGATGAAGCGCCGGAAAAGACGCCTAGAGAGCTGTTGGAAGGCTAGTCTTTCTGAATCTGACCGAACACTGGTAAGATCCCATATTAGGAGTTACCTAGTGGCGATAAAAGCAGCAAAATGTACTCATTTTGCTGCTCTTATTGCGTCATCAGATAATCGCCCGGCCACCCTGTTTAGGGTGACCCGCTCCCTGCTCCATCAGGAAGCGCGGGAGGACCCCTTGGAGGGAAAAGCCGAGGATTTTGTTCAGTATCTGTATGACAAAATCACTCAGATTCGGGCAAGTCTGGACTCTGACGGGATAGATCCAGCGAGGGTGACGGAGACAGGTCTTGAGACTGTTATCTGGGATGAGTTTGATCCTGTGACCCCAGATGACGTGGACAGGATTCTGGGTAGATTGAACGCGACCACATGTTTGTTGGACCCGTGTCCCTCCTGGTTAGTGCTGGCTTCCCGGGAGGTGACGCGAGGCTGGCTCCAGGGGATTATAAATGCTTCGTTGGGTGAGGGTGTCTTTCCCGCCGCCCTGAAAGAGGCGGTGGTAAGGCCTCTCCTCAAGAAGCCATCCCTGGACCCGGCAATATTGGCTAATTATCGTCCAGTCTCCAACCTTTGCTTTGTTGCGAAGGTTGTTGAGAGTGTGGTTGCGTGACAGCTACCCCAGTACCTGGATGAAGCGGTGTACCTAGATCCGTTCCAGTCGGGCTTCAGGCCTGGGTACAGCACGGAAACGGCATTGGTCGCGTTGGTTGATGATCTCTGGAGGGCTCGGGACAGGGGTTGTTCCTCTGTCCTGGTCCTGTTAGACCTCTCAGCGGCTTTTGATACCATCGACCATGGTATCATGCTGCACCGGTTGGAGGGGTTGGGGGTGGGAGGCACCGTTTTATGGTGGTTCTCCTCCTTTCTCTCTGACCGGTCGCAGTCTGTGTTGACAGGGGGGCAGAGATCGACCCCGAGGCCCCTTATATGCGGGGTGCCGCAGGGATCGGTTCTCTCGCCCCTTCTGTTCAACATTTATGTAAAGCCGCTGGGCGAGATCATCCGTGGTTTCGGGGTGAAGTACCATCTGTACGCTGACGACACCCAGCTGTACATCTCCACCCCGGACCACCCCAATGATGCCCTTGAAGTGATGTCCCAGTGCCTGGAGGCCGTACGGATCTGGATGGGGAGAAACGGGCTCAGACTCAACCCATCCAAGACCGAGTGGCTGTGGTTTCCGACGTCCCGATATAGTCAGCTGACGCCATCGCTGGCTATTGGGGGCGAATCACTGGCCCCCACGGAAAGGGTTCGCAACTTGGGCGTCCTCCTGGATTCACGGCTGTCTTTAGAAGAACACCTGACGGCCGTGACCGGGAGGATTTTTCATCAGGTTCGCCTGATTCGCCAGTTGCGTCCCTTTCTAGATCGGGACTCGTTACGCACAGTCACTCATGCCCTCGTCACCTCTCGTCTGGACTATTGTAACGCTCTCTACATGGGGCTCCCCTTGAGTGCACCCGGAGGCTCCAACTGGCGCAGAGTGCGGCCGCGCGGGTGGTTATGGGAGCAACATGGAGCTCCCATGTAACACCTCTCCTGCGCGAGCTGCACTGGCTCCCGGTGGTCTTCCGGGTGCGCTTCAAGGTGCTGGTTACCACCTTTAAAGCGCTCCATGGCTTAGGACCTGGTTACTTACGGGACCGCCTACTACCATCAACAGCCTCCCACCGACCAGTACGCTCCCACAGAGAGGGGCTCCTCCAGGTGCCGTCGGCCAAACAATGTCGGCTGTCGGCCCCCAGGGGGAGAGCCTTCTCTGTGGGGGCCCCGACGATCTGGAATGAGCTCCCCCCAGAGATACGGAGGATTCCGGATCTGCGCACCTTCCGCCGCGAGTTGAAGACGCTTTTATTTCATCAAGCCGGCCTCGCCTAATTCTTCTCCCTTTAAACTGTAAATTTTAGATTTTTAAATGTATTTTAAAATTATGGGTTTTTAATTAGTATTAATTCAGCCAAATTTATTTAATTCATTTTTATTTGATCTTAAATTTTGTATATTTATGTGTTTTATTTCATGGCTGTGCACCGCCCTGAGTCCTTCGGGAGTAGGGCGGTATAGAAATTCAATTAAAAAAAAAAATACCTTGGACATTAGGTGGGCCCTCTGCAGGTACATTAAACGGACTGCACTTTTTCGGAGATCTGAGGCACTCTTTGTCTCCTTCCTCCCTGCATCAATGGGCAGGAAAGTCTCTTCAACTACAATCGGTCACTGGCTAAAGGCGTGCATTTGCAAGGTGTATGCCCTCAAGAACAAACCCCTGCTGGGATGAATTTTACCCCACTTAACGAGGAGTGCTTCTACCACAGTGGCATGGGCCACCCAGACATTTGCAGGGCGGCCATCTGAACTTCATTGACGCCGTTCATCCACCATTACAAGGTCGACTCCTTTGCCTCGGCTGAGGCGTCCTTCGGATGGCGTGAGCTGCAAACGGTCCACTCTATGTTGGCCACTCAGGAGCAGTCAGCCTCCTTCCCTTTTTAGTACTTGCTTGGGTATATCCCATGCTTTGGATTCTCCAAGCAGCGTGCTGGAGAACGGACGTTGTCTTACCTGAACGTTCCTTCTATGCGCGCTGCTGGACAACCCAATCCGCCCTGTCAGGCTTCTGCTCTTCAGTTCCGGATGGCTCTGATTAGACACTCTTCCTGTCTCCACCTTCATGAACAAAACTGAACCTCAGCCCAGCAGAGGAGGAGGCGTCAACAAAATTTAAAGATATATACACTCAGTCTCTGGCTAATAGATGAAAAATAACCCATGCTTTGGATTCTCCAGCAGCGCACATAGAAGGGATGTTCAGGTAAAACAACGTCCATTCTCTGTGATAGCCCCTCAAGAACTGGAAGACAATTATTTCTCCCCTGACCTTCTCTTTGATAAGCTAGACCTGGGGTGTCAAACTCACGATGACACATTGTCAGCATTCCAAATAATATACCCATAGAAAAGAGAACTCTGAGGCAGGTAAATTCCTCAAAGTACAATTTATTGGAAACATTATATTGGCACAACTGGTAAAAGCCGACTCTAAAGTTTCCACGGTTTTCACCTGGTTAAAAGTAAAAGTTTCCCCTTTTCCCCACGTCACTGGTTACGCTGTCCAATCCAGTTGCTGGCCGGTTGCTTGGTTACTTGCTCTGCCTTTGGCCAGCCACCTGTGAAAATGTTCTTGGTTCCCACAGGAAAACCTTATTGTTTTGGTTATCAAACCCTGTCTATTTTCCCCTCTCCCTCTGTTGTGTGGCAACCCTGAAGCCTCCAAGATGGCCTCAGCCAGATTCACTTCAGGGTTGACACACGTGACGTATTGCAACTTTTTCCCCCTTTGCTAAAATAGGGGTGGGCATGGCCAGTGTGTGACCCATGCACCTACAGGCCACGAGTTTGACACCCTGGGCTAGACATACCTAGTTCCTTCAACCATTCATCATACAATTTAATCTCCTGGCCCTTTATCATCTTTGTTGATCTTCTCTGCACACTTTCTAGAGTCTCGGCATTGTTTTGTATTGTGGTGACTATAACTATTCGGTATTCCAAGTATAGTCTCAATAGTGTGATATAGAGCATTATTACCACATGTGATCTTGATACTACCCTATTGATGTAGCCCTGAACTGTGTTGGCTTTTTTGGCAGCTGCAGCACATTACTGGCTCCTATGTAAGTGGTGGTCCACTAAGACACCTAGATCTCTCTTACAGTTATTGCTGTTGAGCCAAGTATCACCTATTTTATACTTATGCATTTGGTTTTTCCAGCCTAAGCACAGGACCTTATTTTTCTCACTCTGAACTGCATCTTGTTGAACAGGGCCCAATGCTCAGATCTGTCACGATCCTTCTGAATATTGAGTCTATCTTCCAGAGTGTTGGCAATTCCCCCCAGCTTGGTTTCTATTTTTTAATCTATCTCAGGGGTGTCAAACTTGTGGCCCACGGGTCGGATGCGTCACACACTGGCCATGCCCACTCCCAGTTTAATGAAGGGGAAAGTGGTATCTTATGTGACAACAACGTGACGACATGAGTTTGACACCCCTGGTCTAGATCATTTATGAAGATGATGTAGGCTGGGTTCTACTTTGTCAAATTGTATGACATATTTGCAAATTACTTGAATGTGAGTTTATAAAATATACAAATTTGTAGAGGATACAAAGATAAAGACAGCAACACCTTAGAGTAGTGGTTCTCAACCTGTGGGTCGGGACCCCTTTGGGGGTCGAACGACCCTTTCACAGGGGTCACCTAAGACCATCCGAAAACACAAATTTTCAATGGTCTTATGAATAATTTTATGGTTGGGGGTCACCACAACATGAGGAACTGTATTAAAGGGTCGTGGCATTAGGAAGGTTGAGACCCACTGCCTTAGAGGATTATATAAATTCAGCAAGACCTTGACAAGCTGGGCAAAAAGCAGCAAGGATTTTAGTAAAGATAAATGCAATGTCTTTCATCTGGTTAAGTATTGGGGGGAAGAACCATGCTGGATATCATTACATGCAAAATAATTTGGGTGTGTTAGACATAGCTGCAAAGTAAATGCAGTTCTTGGCTGTGTCAGGCTCAAGAAAAATAACCATTCTATTCTACATTGATCAGACCAGACATAGAGTATTGGATCCAGGACCGTGCACTGCTTTTTGGAAAAACAGAGATAAAATTGTAGAGCAAGATGGTAAAAGGAATTAGAGCCACTTTAAGGTTGGAGAAGACTGCTGAAGATAAGATTACTGTCTTCAAATATCTGAAACACAATATCTAGACTGAGTTGACTTACAGTATTCATGACTGTTCTGAGTGACAAGAAACAATGGGTTTAAATTACAAGGAGGCAGATTTTGCTTAGATATGAGGAAGGACTTCCTAATGATAAAAGAATTGGGAAACAGACTGCCTTGTGAGGTGGTAGATTTTCATTTATTGGAGGTTTTAAGAGAGAGACTGCATTGTTAACTGTTGGGGATGCTGTTGTGGTTTCCTGCATGGGGAAGGAATTGGGTTAGACCTCCAAAGTATCTTCCAATCCCATTCTATAGTTGCATGATTGGAATTAGAATATAAATATGCAATTTTTGATTCTGAAATGTTTCCAATGGAAGAGAATATATGTAGGTCCACTATAGAGAGAAGACGGCAAGGAAGTAACAGGCAACAGAGAGAAAGCAGAACTGCTTAACTCATTCTTTGCATCGGTCTTCACACAAAAAGAAACTACAGCCCAATCTATCAGAAACATAACTGTAAAAAACAGACTGGAAATAAAAGTTAAAATAAACAAAAAAATAGTAAGAGAATACCTGTCTGATCTTGATGAATACAAATCACCAGGACCTGACAGATTACATCCCAGAGTTCTAAAGGAGCTGGCAGATGTCATCTCAGAACCACTGCATCACATCTTTCAAAAATCCTGGAACACTGGGGAACTACCAGAGGACTTGAAAAGAGCTGATGTGGTTCCCATCTTCAAAAAAGGAAAAAAAAACAGACCCAGGAAACTACAGACCAATCAGCCTAACATCAATACCCAGGAAGATACTGGAAAAGATAATAAAAAACAGATCTGCCAACACCTAGAAATGAGTAAAGTAATAACTAACGTGTTTCCCCGAAAATAAGACCCTGTCTTATATTTTTTTGAACTCTGAAATAAGCGCTTGGCCTTATTGCCATGTGCTCAAAAGTCCAATTGGGCTTATTATCAGGGGATGGCCTATTTTGGGGAAACAGGGAGCATGGGTTTATTAAAAACAGATCATGCCAAACCAATCTTATTTCATTCTTCAACATAGTGACTAAATTAGTAGACCAGCGAAATACTGTGGACATAATATACTTAGATTTCAGCAAGGCATTCGACAAAGTAGACCACAACCTACTTCTTCGTAAGCTATAAAAAAAGTGGGATAGGTGGCTTCACCACCAGATGGATTCGCAACTGGCTGACAAACTGTATTCAACAAGTAGTCCTTAATGGATCTAAGTCTATATGGAGAGAAGTAAGCAGTGTGGTGCCACAAGGTTCTGTCTTAGGCCCAGTACTCTTCAATATCTTCATAAACAACTTAGATGAGGAATAGAAGGGGAATTTACCAAATTTGCAGATGATACTAAGCTGGCAGGAATAGCTAACACCCTGAAGATAGGCTCAAGATCTAGATGGATCTGGACAGACTTGAACACTGGGCCCTATCTATTCAATGTAGAGAAAAGTAAAGTCCTACACTTAGGTAATAAAAACCAAAAGTACACACATAAAGTGGATGAAACCAGGCTTAATAGCAGTGACTGTGAGAGGGATCTTGGAGTCTTAGTGGACAATGAGCTAAATATGAGCCAGCAGTGTGCAGTGGCAGCCAAAAAAGCCAATGCAATTCTAAATTGTATTAACAGAGGGATACAATCAAGATCAAGTGAGGTACTAATACCACTCTATAAAACCCTAGTAAGACCATGTATAGAGTACTGCATCCAGTTTTGGTCACCACACTATAAAAAAAGATGTTGAGACTCTAGAAAAAGTGCAGAGGAGAGCAACCAGGATGATTAGGGGACTGGAGACTAAAACATATGAAGAACGGTTACAGGAACTGGGCATGGCTAGTCTAGTGAAGAGAAGGACCAGGGGAGACATGATAGCAGTGTTCCAATATCTGAGGGGCTGCCACAGAGAGGAAGGGGTCAAGCTATTTTCCAAAGCACCTGAACACCAGACAAGGAATAATGGATGGAAACTGACCAAGGAGTGATTTAACCTAGAAATGAGGAGGAACTTTCTGACAGAACAATCAACCAATGGAACAGCTTGCCTTTGGAAGTTGTGGGAGCTTCATCACTTGAGACTTTCAAGAAAAGATTGGATTGCCATTTGTCAGAAATGGTGTAGGGTCTCCTGCTTGAACGGGGGGGTTGGACTAGATCAGGGGTCTCCAACCTTTTGGACCTCAGGGACCACCAAATTCATAATTTTAAATCCCATGGACCACTGGGGGGGGGAGAGGCTCAGCCACTTTTTGGGCCTATCAGTCTGCTTCTGCGAGGCACACAGTGTTCCTTCTCTCAAAAAGCTTGGTCAACCTGAGTGAAGGAAAACGAAGACAGGCAGACTGATGGTGGCTTGCTGACATTGGTGGGAAAGTCAGTCCCATATTCCAGAGCTGTAGTAGTCACAGGACTGTCTGTTTAGTCATCCCGGAGCAGCTCCTCCACCCAGGTGCACTGGCCTGCCAAGGAGCTGCTCTCCCTGACAGGCCAGTGCACCCGGGTGGAGGAGCTGCTCCGGGATGATCAAAGGGACAGTCCTGTGACTACTACAGCTCTGGAATATGGGACCGGCCCGTGGTGGGCTGGAAATCTCCGCCATAGGGGGTGGCATGTGCAATGTGCATCTTTGCAGGTGGTGCAACGTGCAAAAAGAAGCGCAACCCTTGCAGGCCGTAACGAGGTAATGGTGCTATTGCGGGGGGGGCAAGGGGGGCGAAGCGACAGTGGCGATGGCTGGAAGCTGCAGGAGCAAAGTGCTACTTGCGTTTGTGTAGCATCAGTATTCTGCCTTCGCCACCAGCTGGTGGTGCCAAGGCAGCCCTTGTCTCCTGCCGCTTGGAGCAGTAAACCGGGAAGCACTACAGCAGAGAGAAGCACCCAGAATCAACTCTATCTTTGCTGTCCATTACGGACGCTAGATTGGCCCCCTGCAAACTCGTTTGATCCCGGCTGAAGTTTCCAATGCCGCTTTAGTGAGTGCTCTTCAAGAGGCGAGAGTTTGCAGGGGGCCAACTTAGCATCCAAGCTGGCAACAAGAGAAACATTCATTCTCGGCCACATTTGAGATTTCTAACTGCAATGGACAGCAAAGCTAGGGTTGACCCCTGGCGCTTCTCTCTGCTAACAGGCGGCCAAACTAACTGCCTGAAGGACCCCATCCTGTCCCTGGGAGTCAAAGCACTTAAGTGCGAGTGTTGCAGGAACTTCAGCTGGGCTCCTCGAGAGAAATGCAAAGATGTTTTATGTTGACCTATAAGGTCTCTTCGAACTCTATAAACATCTGTAAGTTTAGGGTTGGACTCTGGAGTCCTTGGTGGTCTCTCACTTTGGTTCTTAGCTTCCAGATGTTTTTCTGCTCAACTAGATAAGATCATCAGTGCTAACAAGTGTGCGATTTGCTCCCTGTATAAAATAACTTGCCCTATCAGCATTGAGGGGAATGTGGCTTTTCCCTTAGTTGTTCCTTGCTTAGGGTATTGTCTTCTGCTTGATTGTGGCAAGTCCTATGGTTTTAAATGTTTAAATATGTGAAATGTTTCCTGTGTCTGTTGTTCTGGGGATTAGGATGAATACCAAGACCTGTTTAATGAACCAAGCTTTTGCATATATTTTTTTGTCACATGTCGTAGGCTTGTGCACATATCCACTGTTTAAACTCAGAGTCATATCTATCAAATTGAGTGAAGCCATCTGTTAATTTGAGGTGAGCTACATCTCTACTTCGGGCTGCATATGGGACAACCCATCATGGTGGCTGGGGGGCCTAGGTGGGCTCAACAGGCTTCAGCTCAACTTATGTAAGACTGAGTGGCTTTGGGCAGTTTGGACATTCTGGTGCCAGAGATCTTCTATCCTTAGTTCTGAATATGTGATGGCACTGCCTTGAATGCCCTTGAAGAGCATTTGGAAGCTTAACTAGTGCAGAATGTTGCTGCAGCATGAGTAATAAATAGTGCTGGCCACAAATGGTATGTGATACCATTTCTTCTTGTGCTGCATTGATTGTCATTGTGCTTCTGGGTGTAATTCAGGGTGCTGGTTGTCACCTTTAAAGCCCTTTATGGCTTGGAACTGGGTTACTTAAGGAACTGCCTCTGCCCAATTGTTTCTGCCTGTCTGATCCAGTCCAACAGGATGGGCATGCTCCAGGTTCCATTAGTTAAGGAATGTCAGCTGGTGTCAGCCTTTCGAAGAAGATCAAACTAAGAAGCCAAAGTTATGAATATTAATACTGCTTTTATTATAGGGTTATAGTAACAGAATCTTGCAAAGTCTGAATAAGCCTCCCCACTTATCCCTTTATCTGCAAGGTCAAATCTGAGACATATTCTTAAATTTCTTCTCCTTCACATTTTGTTTATCTGACTGTTGTCTTGGTTGCAGCTCATCTTCCTATTTCTCAAGGTTAGTTTCACAGCCCATTACATCTGGTGGGGTTAGATACAGACTTTTTTACTGTAGGATCTGCCCTTTGGACTATTCTCCCTCCAGAGATCAGGTTGGTCCTGACTCTACTGGCCTTTCACAATGTCTAAAGATTCTGTGCCTGGGCTTCAGGCCTTGAAAATGTGAAGGGTCCCATCTCTTGGTTTGTTAATGATTAATGACTGTTGCATTTCTCTCAGTGCCTGTGTATTTTAATTTTTGTAGCTATCATTGTAATTATTTTCATCTGCAGTTGTTTTACCTTTAACACTGTTTGCTCTCCAGAATCACTTGTTGAGATGGATGGCTATATAAACTGATTAAAAAAATAAAGATACAATCAGCAGGGTAAATTATAAATTTGTATTTAATAAAACGTTCCATGCAGGTACTCCTCGACTTACAGCCATTTGTTTAGTGACCATTCAAAGTTACAATGGTCCTGTGATTACTTTTTGGGACCTTCTGACAAGCAAAGTCAATGGGGAAATCAAATTCAGTTATGTTACTAACTTAGCAACTGCAGTGAAATAGTAAAATGGAGCAAAACTCACTTAAGAACTGTCTTGCTTAGCAACATAAATTTTGGGCTCAATAGTGGTCGTAAATCGATGACTATTTGTACTGAATTCAAAATGCAGGTTTTAACATTCTTTTCTCAGAATCAGAATATTGAAAAAAATTGCTCTCTTCAAATTCCTGGTTGTAAAAAAAGTTGACAACTAGTAACATAACAGGATTACAAACCTAATAAATAAGGATTATTTATGCCTTCTCCATCAACTTTATTTTTATTTATTTTTATTTTATTTTATTAAATTTATATACCGCCCTTCTCCTGCTGGACTCAGGGCGGTGCACAGCCAAAAATAAAAAACATTCCAATAAAAAAATTAATTTTTTTAAAAAGAATGACACAACTTTGGCCCCAAAATTTAAAGCATCCCAACTAAAACCTGTAGACAATTAAAAATCTAACATCTCAAAAGGGGGAGGGGGTTTACACCAGCCCTGCTTGGTGGAAAAGAAAAGTTTTTAGGGCACGGCGAAAAGCCCGGAGATCTGGTATCATGCGTATCTCCAGGGGCAAATCGTTCCAGAGGGCAGGTGCTGCCACAGAGAAGGCCCTCCCCCTTGGGGTCGCCAGCTGACACTGCCTGGCTGACGGCACCCTGAGGAGTCCCTCTCTGTGGGAGCGTACTGGTCAGTGGGAGGCTATCGGCGGCAGAAGACGGTCCCGCAAATACCCAGGTCCTATGCCATGGAGCGCTTTAAAGGTGGTGACCAATACCTTGAAGCGCACCCGGAAGACCACCAGAAGCCAATGCAGCTCACACAGGAGAGGCGTCACATGGGAGCGCCCCCTCACTCCCATAATCCCCCGCACGACCGCATTCTGCACCAGTTGGAGCCTCCGGATGCTCCTCAAGGGGAGCCTCATGTAGAGAGCATTGCAGTAGTCCAGGCGGGAAGTGACGAGTGCCTGAGTGACTGTGTGTAAGGAGTCCCAATCCAGAAAGGGACGTAACTGGCGAATCAGGCAAACCTGATGAAAAGCCCCCCTGGCCACGGCCGTCATGTGCTCTTCTAAAGACAGCCGTGCATCCAGGAGGAAGCCCAAGTTGTGAGCCCTCTCCGTGGGGGCCAATAACTCGCCCCCAATAGCCAGCGATGGCACCAGCTGGCTATATCGGGACGCCAGAAGCCACAGTCGCTTGACTTCCATGCAAAATATGGAGAGAAATGTTTCCTTTGCTGTTTGACAATCCAGATCTTCCTTACCAATCTATAGCTTCTGAGGTAGACATATAAAAAAAACAGAGCAGACAGGTAGTGAAGTTGATGCATAGATTGATTCTTGTTATCTTTGCCTGCTTTATTTCTGTGGCCACAGATTCACTTAATGACCATGGTGATTCGCTTAATGGCACCACAAAAAGTTGTAAAATTGAGTTGGTCATGTGATTAGGAGCCGTGGTAGCACAGTGGTTTGAATGCAATATTGCAAGCTAATTCAGCCCACTGCCAGGAATTCGACCCTGTGCAGTTCAAGGTTGACTCATCCTTCCATCCTTCCAAGGTTGGTAAAATGAGGACCCAGATGTTGGGGACAATATGACCCTGTAAACTGCTTAGAGCAGGGGTGTCATACTTGCGGCGTCACAGTGTCATGTGACATATCACTACTTCCCCCCCCCTTCACTAAACTGGGCGTGGCAAGCACGTGATGCATCTGGCCTAGGGGCTGCAAGTTTGACACTTCTGGCTTAGTGAGTGCTGTAAAGCACTATGAAGCGGTATATAAGTCTAAGTGCTATTGTTATTGCTATGACCTGCTTTACGACTGTCACGACACAGTCCACTGTTTTTGGAACAACCCACACTTTGATCCATTGGTTACAACAGGAGTTGCCCGACAGGCTTGTCATCCAAACCTGACATCATGGACTAAGTGAGAGTGATTGGCCCAAAGTCACCCAGCTGGCTTTCATGGCTAAGACAACTGAAATCTTAGTCTCTAGGGGTCTCATCTGGAGACCAAACCACTAACCAACCAAACCTAACCACTAGACCAAACTGGCTCTCTGATGAACTGGAAGCATTTGATTGTTGTTAATACAACCAGGAATAAAATTAACACAAGGAATTGAATAAGTTTCAATTCTTCCGTGGCAGATATGAAAATCAAATAAATTATTAAAAGCATTCTATAGTCCAATCAATTATATTCTTTAGGAGAGCTCCATGTAATCAGCTGTATGTAATTTTTAATTATGAATTGTCACCATGTGGGTGATTAAAAGCATGACTATATGTTAAGATGTTCAGTAGAGGCCTTTGCATTGGACCTTGCTATTTGCTGTATAATTGTGAAAGTTTCTCAGAAGGCCACTTTAATGGTAGTGCTCCAAAAAGTCTAATCTTCTTTGGGCTTTGTCAATATGTATTCTACTTTTGTGAGAAGAGTAGACTAGAATAAGATATTTTAACTTGCACATCATTAGTTTAGGGGGACTGAAGGCTAAAACACACAAAAAATAATTGCAGGAATTGGGTATGTCTAGTTTAATGAAAAGAAGGACAGGGGGTGACATGATAGCAATATCTCAGGGGTTGCTACAAAGAAGAGGGGATCAACCTATTCTCCAAAACACCTGAAGGCAGGACAAGAAGCAATGGATGGAAACTAATCCAGGAGAGAAGCAACCTAGAACTAAGGAGAAATTCCCTGACATAACAATAAACCCAATGGAATGATTTGCCTCCAGAAGTTGTCTGTGTTCCAACACTGGATGTTTTAAGAAGAGATTGGACAACAATTTGTTTGAAATTGAGTGCTAGCAGAGAGCATCAAGGAGCCCTCATTTATATATCTGTAAATTCCTGCCAATATATTCTGAGAGACTACAAGAGGCTTGTCTAAATCATGTGGACTTTCAAAAGTTGGAAGGGAGGGAAGGGGGAAAAAGAAATAAAGAAAAAGCACTGACTTGCAGCTTTTTTCCTCTGGTGCATAAAATACATAATAAAATTATAGTATCAATTTTTAGTTATGCCAAATAATAATTGCTAGCCATTTCTATAACAATAGCCCATTTAATTGTCAAAACCCAAGCTCCAAATTTCCTATTTTTTCCTCTTTCCACAAATTAGTTAATTCATCATTAAAAATATGTGCATATTGGGATGTATCAACTGAACTAGTATCTTGAATAAATTGCTCTCCAAAGTCCATTTGCTCTAAAAGTCTGTAAAAGTTATTTTAATGTTTAATAAGGACAAAAGAAGAAAGTAACTGGAGAATTCCTGATTAGAGAGAAATCATAAATTTTAATTAAATTAACTTTCAATATTACTGACATTTCAAGTGCTGCTCTTGGCCTGTGTACCTTTAGAGTTTCACAAATTGGTAACACAATCCAACTTGCTGTCTTTATATCTGTAAATTAGAAGATAGCGGAATAGAAATGGCAAGTACTGAAAGACATGCAGTGCTAAGGCTAGCTGTGAGAAAGATAAACAAGTGGGCCTCTGCTAAGGCAAGTGTAAAATAAAACTGCAACTGCATGAAAGCATGGAGTCTTGGCAGGCCTATCTCAGGTGCTGCACTTTTCTACAGTGCTATTGGCTGGTTATACTTTACTGACAAACAGGAAAGAGAAACTAAGTTGGTGAGTATGGTAGATTGTTAATTGACCTGCATTATTCTTCCTGCTGTTAATTAACATCCATCATACTGTTTTCAGTCTGCTCAAGGGCCAGATTTTAGTCCAGTGTTTCCCAACTTTTTTCCTTCATTATTCAAAACTGCTTATCAGAAAATTCTTATCTAACTGTTCCTGTTGTGATTGGGTAATGAGTTTGTGGGCCTCTTTCTAGAAAAAAAACACTTTTACACAATTTTGGGTAATTTATCTAGCTTTGGAAAACATTGCTTTAGTCCCAACCACTTAGATGATTTGCTATGATATTTGAAATTGTTGAGTCATTTTGCTAACTAAATAATTTTACTATCAAATATCCTTCCTCCCACAATCCTTTCAGTTAGTCTGATGAGTTATGAAACTAGAATATGATCAGTTTTGGATTTCTAAACAAATGTACTGTTGGTTTAGTAAGTAGAATGAGAAAAAACATGGATACTTCCATATGTTAGTTAGTATATGGTTACTGTGCATATGTAAAATACACAAGCCACTATAAAGTACTAAAGAAGTACGGTTAAAAATACTTCAAAGGTTCCAATCCACAGCAGTGATTTAGAGGGATCTCCTAATAGGTTGCCTGTAGGAACACGTACATGATTAAACCAATATATCCACCCTGCTCTTTCATACTTGCAATGACATTGCTGTTGCTTCTGGGGACAGGAGATATACAGTACATGAACCATGACAGCATGGGAATTACCCTACCTTTACAAGCACAGTTTCTGCTTGATAAAGAAAAGTCATCCCAATAATGTTTCTGGATCTTTCTTACTGAAGTGTGTAAGATCAGTTTGCTGAGATGATTAGATTAGCTGAATCTGATCTAAATTCATGGGAAGTGTGGGTATGTTCAGCAATTTTTAATACAAAACATAGTCTTTTTTTAAAACCAATTTTATTAAGTTTCAAAGAAAACTAAAATACAAAATTTTAAAAAAATAAAAAGATCAAAGGAAGAAAAAGTTAAAAAGTGACAAGAAAAAAAGGGGAAAGGGTATAAAATGATTTCCAAGTTTCTTTAGTACAGATAAAAATACATAATAAAATACTTTAATTTAGAGTCAGTATTTTATAATATATTTTATCTGTACTGAAGAAAGTTGGAAATCACATTTTGTTTTAATTTAAACAAAAACATATAACCAATATACAATAAACTAAATCCAAAAAACACTAAAATTATATTAAAAATGTCTACTTACTCTTAGCAAAATAAGTATAGTCTGAATCTGTGTTTATATCTGATTCTGTTTAATCCTTGGCATAAGGATTGGGAAAGATTTTTGCCTTAAATCCTGGTGACTCATGGGTTGGCTTCAGAATTCAGATGTAATATTAAGCAACCCTTTTCTAAATTTGTTTTCTTCAGGTATATTTGGATTATAACTATTGTTTGATTAAAATTTATTTGATTCATGATCATTCATATTTTATGCTGTGAAGACTTTGATCAAACTAGCAGTTGAAGTGCCACAAAATACTTCATTGTTTTTACCAGAACAAACAACCGGGGCTAGGTAGGAACTAATCCTGCAACAATTTGGATAACGAACTTTAAAGTGACAGTCAAGTCTCTAACTTGGTCACCTCCAGTATGGATTACTGTCATGCACTCTAAATGGGGCCGCTGTTGAAGAACATTTGGACTCTACATGGGGCTGCCCTTGAAGAATATTCAGAAGCTTCATTTGGTATAAAATGCAGCAGTGTGAACAGTTGTGTGGCACTTCTAATATACATATTTGTGTGCACACTCGCACATATTACACCTCCACTCCATGAGCTCCACTGATCAAGTTGCTTCTGGGTCCAATTCAAGTTGCTAGTGATAACCTGTAAAGCTCTACATGACATGGGGCGGCCAGGTTATTTGAGGGACTGCCAGTCCCCAGTGACATCCACCAGTCTCAAATGGTCCAGCAGAAGAAACTTGTGGGTTCAATCCACTAGGGACCCAGGAAAGGGCCTTTGCTACTGCTGCACCCACCCTATGGATTTCCCCCAAGGCCATGCTGGCCCCCACCTTAATGGCCTTCCAGAAGGCCTGGCTTTACCATCTAATCTGTGGATCAGAAAGTGTTGTGGAGCTTATAACATGGTTGTATTGTTCTTCAATATATGTGCTCTCCCAAGAATTGTATGACTTTTAATTTTAATTGTTTAGTTGTTTGTAACATTTGTATTGTTTATATCAGCGGTTCCCAAGCCCCAGTCCATGGACCGGCACTGGTCCACAGTATTCCAGAAACAGGGCCGCGCAAACAAGCGAAGGCCCATCCATGGGATGCAGGCAGCAGATGAAACCTTGCTTCCTCCAGTCCATGGAAAAACCACTCTCCGTGGAACCAATCTCTGGTGCCCAAAAGGCTGGGGGCGCTCTTTTATATGGCTGCTTTTTTTATTATTTTTTGGTACTGTTTTTGTTTTGATTGTAATTTATCATGAATGTGGGATGGGCAGCTTTATAAATCATCATCAAATAATAAATAAAAATCCTTGTAGAATGCTGTTTTTCTTTGCGTAGCAGTGCTTTAGGATCTGTGAAAGGATCATCATAATGATACACACAGCCCCCTTTTTTTTTTTTTTTGCTGTTGATCCATTAGTGACTGAAAATCTTATTCCCTGTGTTCCTTAAACAAATGACATACACTTCTTTAGGAGCCAGAATTTTGAACAGAATCTTAAACATGAATAGTAGATGGCTTTAAGTTGACTTTGGGGAGGAAAGACTTAGCTATTATTTGATATTTTGCTGTTGCAAAATAAATACACAGATACCAACATATGAAATAAAAGTGACAAAGACTGTAAATATTTCTCCATTTAATTATATTGTTATATTACTAAATAAAATTGGACAAGATTTTAGAATTATTTTACATTTAAGTATTCTGGACAATTAGCTATCAGTTCAAAGCAATGTAGCTGGTCTGCAGGTAGTCTTTGAAGTATTAGCCCTGGAGTGTAGTGGTTGAAATGTAACTGGAAGACATTTCTGGTTTTGACAAGTTTTCAACTCCCTCTGCCTTGTTAACTTTGCAATTGTTCCTTTTAACTTCATTTTAATCTGGTTTTTAACTTGTTTTTAACTATATCTTTTATATCATTTTACTGATTTATCTTTAAACTGCCCATAAACATATTAATGTCATAGGTGGTATAGAAATTTGATAAATAAAATACATTTTAAGCATTTTTTTCTTTCAGCAAGTTGTCATTTGTGTCTTTTTGGCTTCATTAAACAGTATCTATTTATCCTAGGTTTGTTTTGTTTTTATGGAATGTTCGTTGTAGAAAGTTAGCTAATGAGAAATTTACTTGTGTTGAAACATGTCCATTAGATAGTGGTTGGTAGTTGGAACGGTGTTTCTTTAGCATTCACAATGTACTAGCAGAAGCATTTATATGGAATGAAAGGTTACAGCTGCCACAGCAAGTTAAAAAGTTGAGATACCATGCATTGCTGCTCCTTTAACCATAAGATTTTTCCTGCTGAGTCACTTTCATTGACTATACTGCTTTGACTGACTTGGATTTATATTGACAGCTTGATCATCATTAAATAAAATCAACAAAGGCCACACTGCTTGCCTGGCATGTTGCTAAATTACAGATGTAACCCAAACACTATTTATTTGTTTATGTAATAAAGCAACCTTTTTGTTGCCCATCTCAGATTGATTAAAACATTCATTATAATTGCCTACCTGTTGTGAGTAGATAGCCAGTTTATGCACAGTCAAAATTATTTTGTTTTGTTCTTAATTAATAGCAGTGCTTCCTTGATAGCAAATGTAACTGCTATTGGAATAATCACTTGCATTTTCTGAAATCTATATTTTAAACATTTATATACTGCTGCCATTTGTTAGTGGGTTTTTTTTTAAGGAAGACAATTTGAGGCCACGCAGAAGCAAAATCTTGAGAAACGCAATATTTTATATTGGAATTTCAGTTGCAGTAATTGAAATAGATACTTTGCTTAGTTTAAGAGCTTTTCTTGAGGGACAATGGCTGCCATTTCAAAATAACGTAATTTCAAATGATTCTAAGCTCCAAAGTTTATAGCTTCCTTGTAGAAAACTGTCAAGGATAGAGCCAAGGATTAAGCTGAATTCAAGGGTGTTGTCTCCCTCTGTAGGTTAAGCAGGCTTTTTTTTTTTTTAAGCAAAAAAAAAATTCTCAGAATTTAAATGCCTTAAGCAGACTAAAATGTGCTTTTGGTATTGCTGACCTTAGTGCAGAGGCAGAACTTAGGCATATATACAGCTTCAATTACATAGCTGCTAAATTTTGCAAACCTGAAACATAGCTGTGGCATCTGTGTGCGTCAGTGCCTTGTTTTGCTTTTGTCCTTTAATGCAACTGTTACTCTCCCATCCAGCAAATCTTAGTTCAGTCCATTTGCACAATCCTAATGAAACACTGTCAAGAAAAAGGATGTTCATACTATCTGTGCATGTTGTGTAGGCTGCTGGATGAATGTTTAAATTGGGGGGGGGAGTTCTGGGAGGCTTTCAGTTGGATTTTCAAAATATTGGTTCACATCTTGAAAATGATAGTTTCTATACATTCTTATTCTAGTCTTTATGTACAAATGCAGATCAGTTGTTGATTTATCTAGCAATATAGTGAGTAGTATTGTGTCAACTTATAACCATAGCTGGAACTTGAACCTGAGTCACTGAGTTGTGCCCAGTTTTGCAACCATTTTTGCTGTGATCATTAAGCAAAACACGGTTGTTAACTGAATCCGGCTCCCCTCAATTACTTTGCTTGTCAGAAGCTTTCTGGGAAGGTGGCAGATGGCAATTATGTGACTCTGGGATGCTGTAACCATCGTAAATACATGGCCAGTTGCCAAGGACCCAAATTTTGATCATATGACCATGGAAATGTTGCAGTGGTTATAAGTACAAGGACTTTTTTTCAGCACTATCATAATTTTGAACACCTAAACAATCCTATTTAAAAAGGCAATAAAGCTTGTATGGTATGATTTGATCTTGATAGATATGTATTGGTTTCTAATAATCAGTACATGTTGGCTCACAAGTCTTGTCTTATTTTAAAATAGAATTTGGCATATAATTGCTGGACTGATGTGTAGATTCCTGGATCCATCTTTCTTTTCTCCACAGAGGCTTGATACTGCCTAGAATCTTGAAAATATATACCCGGCTATGGTTTTTATAAACCATCAAGGGGGTTATGGTAGAAATACAGGTTGGAGCTTCTAGCTCAGTTGTCCCTTTCTCAGTCCCTGAATGCCAATGTCTTGGCCTCAGGCTATTCTTAATTATTGCTAGAGAGTAAAAAGAATTTGCCTAAGAAAGAATGGGCCAATATGGCATGCATGACTGAGACATGGCAGAGCAATTCCTGCCATTCTCACCTAATCTTCTATTTGCCCACTAAGGTTTCAGATATTGCACAGCAGGAGACTTCAGAGTCAGAGTGGAGGGATAATACTGAACCTTTGTGAGAATTTTGCTGTGACCAGAGGCTCAGATCTACATGAAATAAGATGCAAATATCTTTTCCACTTGACTCTTACACTAAACAAAAGGGGGCTAGGTAACCTCTAGATACCTTTTAATCAGGAGTATCTGTAATGATGGTCATTGGTTTCAAAAGAGCAGGTTCATCTGAGGAATTAAAACTGATCTGCTATGTGCTTGCAATGCATGTAATGTGTTAAAAAGTGTGGGGTTTTGCCCACCATTTTGAAGCCAGTGAGCATCATTGAGGAAGCTCCTGCTTCCACTGTTTCTACAATTTCTAATGGTAGGTTGTAGAAACAAGCTAAGATACTGTTAATACATTGCCTGTCATACTGCCCAGCAGGTTCACTGCCTCAGTTCCTAGATCTCACTGTGTGGAATGGGACAACTCATCACGGCCAACTCACTATGGGACAATTTAACAAACATAAAAATTAAATTAATTTCAGTGGAGCCATGGCCAATAATAATAAAACAAAGAAAGTCAATCCAGAAATAAAAGAGTTACAATAATTTCAATGAAAACATGGTCACCAGTAATAAAAGTAACTGATTAATACATTGAATTGTCCCATAGCGAGTTGGCCCGTGATGAGTTGGCCATGGCAAGTTGTCTTAGCACCACCCCCACTGTGAACCAGGCACCCAGACTGTTAATTCTGGACTCAGTAATATGTTAGGGGTGGAATCTTCAATAATTCAGGAATTCATGGACATTGTGATAAGTATTTTGTCAATTACTTTATGACTAGTTTGCAACTCATCAGTAACACTGATGCAAGAGGGGAAAGTACCTTTTCTTGTGCCAGATGAACAATTCATTGGGAAGTTTATCATTGCTGGGTACTCCCATAGAAGTTGCCATTCTTCAGTACTTTTTACCCAAGCACAATGAAGAAGGCTGTTTCAAAATTCTCTCATTGTCCAAAATCTTATGGAACAGGTATTCTTCAGATTTCCAGTTCATTTAGAGCTTTTTCTTGGCTCTAAGTAAAATCCTTAATGTTGGAGTTATTTGAAGGATCTGTATGAATGCATTTTTAAATTAAATGTTAGCGTTTATTCTTTTTAACAATAGCTTACTCTTTAAAGGGCAGATGGAATTTGATTAGTACTACTGGGGCTATTAAATAGTATTAAAGTGCATTATAAAAAAACAGCAAACCAAAAAACAATACAGTAACTTGCAGGAAGAAAGTCAGGTAGCTGATTAGAATTTCCTTAAGTTACTTTTTTGTCATTTGTGAGTTTATGGTTCTTAGAAAATCAATAAAAGAATCTTGAGAATGTGGCAGCAAAAAGGAGTATTTTGAAATATTCTGAAAATTCTCTTGTATGCATGTCATTAATGAAGCACGAATATGAGTTATATTATAACAATTTTTGTTTCAACAGAGCTCAACAAAAACCCAGTGGAAGGCTTCTCAGCAGGTTTAATAGATGACAATGATCTCTATCGATGGGAAGTTCTTATTATTGGGCCTCCAGATACACTCTAGTAAGTAATAACACAGCTAATAGCTTGTGATGTTAGCATTTAATTTCTTGTAAATTAGCTTCAGGCTTTGATTTTGCTGAAACTGATAGCATAGCTTTTGGTCTCATTTTAAGATTTAATATAAGACTTGTATATGCATCTTAAGTGTGTCAGTGCTCTCTGCATATCTCTTAGGGGAATAGAATATTGGCATACAAGATAGTCTCTAGATTGGAAATCCTAACTTGCACAGAGTAGCATTTTATGATAATATATGTGAGAAAGTTATTGTATGTTTGCTAATTTAGGAGAGGTGTTATCAAGGGAATAGGAATGCTGTGGTTGAATATAAAAGTTTGTTACTGAATGCAATAACTTGTGTATGATAGAAGTAAAGAATGCATGTGAATAAATAGAACGGTTAACATAAGTACATCTTGGAGGAGGGAATAAGGCAAGGATGTGTAATAGTTTCTTGATCATTTAATGTACTTATGGATAAATGTATCAGGAATGTTTGTGGTGTGTCAATTTGGGATATGAATGCTGTTGTTGGCTGAAAACCTGAATATTCAGGAAATGTTAAATTGTGTAATATAATGGGACATCTACTACTACTAAAACTGTTGTATCTGTAACCTTTAACTGGGTGAAACAGGTGCATCAGAGGGAAAAACTTTTTCACCCAAGGTAGCTAAAATGGGTTAACTCACAAAATGTAGCCAAAATCCAGGGCCCATGAGGGTTGTATGCATGTGTGCAAGCACAGGGGAGGTCAACGAAAGGAGGCCTAGAGCGCATGTGAGCAAAGAAGAAAGGAAGGCATAGTCCATGCAATGGAAAGAAAAGCTGGGGGTGGGGAAGACTTACCCAAGTGTCTTGCAACCTTTCCTGCCAGCTTCCCCATTTACCATGTTTATGTGAAACCAGCATGAAAGATCACAAATGGTGATCACGTGACTGCAGCACATTTGCAGCTGGTCATATGTATGAGCTATTTGCCAAGCATTCAAATTCTATTCATGACTACGGGGGCCTTGCAGCAGCCAGAATTTTGAGAACCAGTCGCAAGTTCCTTCATTCAGCACTGTTACTGAATGCACGGTCGTAACTCGAGGGCGTCCTGTAGCTTGAACAGAAGGAGAAAATCAATAAAATTTTAGTTAGATGGAGCTGATGAAATTCTCAAAAAAAAAAAAGTTGTAAAAAGGTTAAACAACCAAAGACCAAATATACTGTGTATGAATATGGTAGAAGCAAAGATAGTTTTATAAGGATTAAAGAAGGAATATAAATATATTGAATGAAACCAGTTTGGTATAATGGTTAAGGCCTCATGCTGGAGATCATGAGTTGTAATCCAAACTTAGGCACAAACCAGCTGAGTAACTGTGGGCCAGTCACTCTTTCTCAGCCCTAGGAAGGAGGCAGTAGCAAACAGCTTTCAAAAATATTGGGAAGAAAACAGCAGGGACGTGTCTAGGCAGTTGCTAGAAGCCAATACAAAAAAAGAATGAATAGTTTTGAAGTAAATCATGTTTACTTATATTTCCTTTTCTTTTGCTTATCTCATGTATGGTCTGCTTTTATTCCTTTCAGTGGTTTGCATAATATTGCTTTATCCCTTGTAAGTGGATATAATGGCTATGCATATATGTAGAATTATATTATGCAAATCTAAGTTAACCTTGGCTAAGCCATTACTTTAGTCAGCTCCCTTCTCTCTGAAACCTAATGAGATCCACATGCTGAAACAAAGTTTGCATATGAAATGTAACATTTCTTACACATTTGAGAAATATTTGTTTCCAATTCAATGGAATGTTGGAAAGAAATTGTGGAAAGTTGCTTGGGACTGTGGTGTCTGGCTGTAAGCAGGATAACTGTCCAGAAACTGAAAAATAAGGGAGCAAGTTTGGTGTGTGGGGATAAGCTGATAAAAGAAAAAAACGAATTTGAAAATGAGCTATATAGAAAAAAAAATTCACTAAAAAAGCCCAGTGTATCCCTATGGGGAAGACAGTTGGCAGCCATTCAGAATATTGCTGACTATTCCACTCTAAGCCACCTTCTTTTTACTCCTGGTCATGTGGCCCAGAGCAGAGGTCTCCAACCTTGGCAAGTTTAAGACTTGTGGACTTCAACTCCCAGAATTCCTCAGCCAGCTCTGCTGACTGAGGAATTCTGGGAGTTGAAGTCTGCAAGTCTTAAACTTGCCAAGATTGGAGAACCCTGGCCCAAAGCAAAGCATGTAGCCAATCCTGTGCTTCCCACTGCATATATACACATAAAACATAGATAGGCATAACATTAGAGAAGAACAGAAACGTATGTTCCTGTTCTCTCTCTCTCTCTCTCTCTCTCTCTCTCGCTCGCTCGCTCCCTCCCTCCCTCCCTCCCTCCCTCTCTCTCTCTCTCTCTCTCTCTCTCTCTCCATCTTACTTTCTAACATACAAGTAGAATTAATTTAGGGACTGGCGACTTCATTGCTAAGCAGCATGATTGTTAAGCGCATGACTATGACTTTCGACTGCCTGTCTGCTTCCCCATTGACTTTGTTGGAATTTGGCTGTGAGGTTGTAAATGGTGATTCTGATCACAGGAGGACAGGATGGTGCAACTGTCATAAATGCATGCCAGTCACTGAGCACCCATATCACAATCACATAATTTCAGCAACTTTGAGGATTAGTCATAAGTCTTGTTTTTCAGTGCTGTCATAACTGAATGATCACAAGGACTACCTGTAGTAGCGTCTTCTATGGTTTGCTGATCAAAGAATAGAAAAATTTCAGAAGCAATGCTTTGTGTGGTTTCTACATTCAAAATAAAAAGATCTTGGAGTCCTAACAACCATTTAAATATGAGCCAGCAGTGTGCAGCAGCTGCCAATAAAGCCAACACAGTTCTAGGCTGCATAAACAGGGATAGAATCAAGATCACGTGAAGTGTTAATACCACTTTATAATGCCTTGAGAAGGCCACACTTGGAATACTGCATCCAGTTTTGGTCACCAGGATGTAAAAAACATGTTGAGACTAGAAAGAGTGCAGAGAAGAACAACAAAGATGATTAGGGGACTGGAGGCTAAATATATAATTTAAACTGTATAATTTTAAAAATATGTTATAATTCTTATAATTAGTTCTCATTTAACAACCACTCATTCAGTGACCATTCGAACTTACAGCTGCACTGTATGAGTGGTTGTTAGACCAGACCTCATACTTATAGCTATTTCTGCATCATCCACAATCACGTAATAGCAATTTGTGACTTTCCCTGCTGATTTCTCAGGAGCAAAGTCAGTGGGGATGCCAGCAGGAAATGAGGAGTCAAGTCACGTGAAGTGCTCACTTAATAACCTCTACAGTCCTTGTTTAATGAAGGCAATAGAACTGCTGTCACAAAGCAGTATAGCCATGTGGGTTTTCTATAGAGTTTCTGGTTCCAGTTAGTGTTAATGTGTTAAAACATAACATATTTATGATGCTTAATATACAAAATTGCCTTATTATTACATAAATAAGGGTGTTTAAGAATATATTTCTACAGAATAAAAATACTTCCAAAATGGTTCATATAACTCCTGTCCACCTTTTCTGTTTAGTGAAGGTTATATAATTACTAATAGTATGGTTCTGGACATAAATACTGTTCTCTGCACCTGATATACATATACTTCTAAATAAACCCTTCATCATGTTCCCCCCCCCAGGTAATTAAATAATGGATTGTAAGGATCTGTGAATACTAATTATGAGCAAAAGTGTAGGAACGCCAGATAATAGACGTCCCCTAAAAGATTTGAAAGGAGTAAAAGATCAAGCAGAGAGACAGATAGATGAAGATGTTGCACAAAGATCAACTGTAAAACAATTAAATCTCTTAAACTAAACCATGCACTTTAAAATTAATTTTTAAAAAACGCTAAGGAGCAAATCCCATTAAATACAAGCCATACTTTTAAGTAAACTCCAAAGGCTCTTTGCTCAGTCTTCACAGCATCTGTTACACTATAGTGTAAGGCATAAATACAAGAATACCATTTTTTAAAAAAATCTATTCACAGAAACTCCACTCATAATTTCAGTGAACGCCTTAACTATAAATTAATAATGGTTCAGCTTAAATGTTGAGCAGAACCTGAGTCTGAATTACATAAAAATAAAGTGATACATAAAGATAATGCAAATATTCATATAAGCAGGATAGCAGCCAAAATGAACCTTGCCAACCTAGGGTTTTGTATGTGTTTGTTTTTTCTTTTTCTGATTTTCATCATTTAACATATTTAGCATGCTCTTGGTGCCATCCTAGGCTTCAGAAGTTAAGATCTGGATGTCTAAATGTGGTTTCAGTAACAAAGATTATCCATTTTATGACTGTTTCCAAAACAGGAAATGACAGCTCAGTCTTTTGTCTGTATGATTACATATTAATTGTGATAAATAATGGGAATACAGATGATAGAATCTGATGGGAAAATGTCCGATAATGATAATATCACTTTCTGAAAGTGCATGTCTTGTTAAAATTACCACTTGACAAGAACAAGTTCAGGCATTTGTCATAGTGCTTATTCATTTAATACCCCCCTACATACCAAATGCTCTCTTAGGCACTCTGCCAGTAAGTTTGTAGTTTCATTTAACAGATGACGAGAGTACAAATGCAGGTGGCCCTACAACATCTTTTATGCATCAAATGTTTCCTAGACTGCACCATAGAAACCCCACTAATTCTTTTATTCCAAGTGCAGGGAAGCTTTTCGTTTATTTAATCTGTATTGCTGTAGGCTACACTGGAAATGTTCTTCAAATATTTAAGTCTTGCTTTTAATCCTTATCCACAAGTTTAGACTTAACATACACATCTTTATTTACCTTTCCTTTGTTTGGGGCCATATCTGGATTTCATTATATCACTGTAAGAAAACGTTTGGTAAAAGTAGAGATCTCTGGAAGATAATTCCTCTACTTGTACTAAGCTACAGCTCTGGGAATTTAGATAGAAGGCAAAAAGATCTCAAGAGTATTTTTCCTTACATGGTTGTCTCGGTTTTAAGAACCTTGTAGACCTGTTCTGAGCCCAATACTTTTGGAAATACATTTGATGGGAAAGTGACAAGAGAACCTTTTCTGAACCTGATTCCAAAGGTTGGAAGAAAGAAAGAAAGCCTACCTGCTTCTTTTCCTGTATTCTTCCTGACAGTCAAAATATTTTTATCCAGGCAGGTGGTTGATGTATAAGCTTGTTTAATTCTTTAATTATATGGGTTTGTTTAGTGTTCTACATTAGCACACAGCTGTCTTTTAAAAGACACAGTGCTTATTTGTTTGTGATCTATACTGTAGCTTTTCAGTCCATGTCTAGAGTTTTATTTGTGATGTTATCATTTATACTGAGATATAGTACACGTTTGTTAGTACTTCCCCCTTGGCTGAGCTACCAGTCAACCTGAACCATGATGGTATCTGTTTTTTTTTTTAATGGGTGTTTTTCTCTGGCCTCTGTTGTCTGTCTGCCTGATTGCAGCCTTCACCATATGTGTGTAACAGCTGCCTAGATTTAAGCCAAAGCTCATATGATTTTAAGGGAGGCATTATCATTCCATTCACTGTATAGGATTTCCTTTCTTACAGTAAATAGGCTTCCTGTTCACCCTTGTATGATACTTAACGACCATGAAGAAGAATGACAAACTGCTCGTGATTTTCATTCTTCAAATGTTCATCTGGGCATTCACACAAACTACTATTTTCCTTTCCTTTAAGTCTGGAGAGATGCTCCCTTAACAGAAACATTGTGGGGGAGAGTATGATTTTTTTTAATAGCAAACATTTTGGTTGTAGAATGGCTTTCCCCAACTTGGGTGCCCTTCAGTTGTTTGAATTTCACACACACACCCAATTCTGAGCGAATATGGCCATTGCTAAGAATTTTAGTAATTGAATTTTGATGCTTAGGTTGTGGAAGTCTGCTTTATATCATACCAAATGAGTTTCTGCACATGCTCAAAAACTCATATGCAATTCAGAAATGACTGCCCAAAGTTGTGGGTTAAACAACCTACTGTTTTTAATTTGTTGGTTGACTATTGGGCCATTGATATTTCTCATGGGTTTTTAATCTTCGTGTTAGCTATGGTTCCTTATTCATTGGTTAGACTAGCAATTTGGTTTATGTCTTTGCCAAGATAATGAGATGGAAAGCAAAAAAGAAAGTGAACGATTTATGTAATATATGTTTTTATGATATGCAAGAGTCTCGTTCTTTGTACATATCATTTTGGCGATACATACTGTTAATAAGAAAGGCTAGATAAATTTGGTTTGAGAATAGTGGATTAAAGATCAGAATCTTTTAACGTTTATACTTTGATATAAATCAGTGGACATTTGCAATACAGAGCAGAGTGGTTTAGTTATGAAATAATTTAGATTACAGTAAATACTTCACAGTTCTGGTTTATGAAATTTCAGTATTAATTCCCACTGAGGAAGTATTGAATGTATAGGAAGCAATTTAAAGGATTAAAAACATAATCAATAATCAGTCTTTTGGATGGTATAGTGACTGTTTTCAAGCCAACAAATAACTTGAGGCTTTGCCATTTTAAAAAATCAATTACTGAAAATATTCTTAATTTCTTTAGTGAAGGCGGTGTCTTCAAGGCTCATCTTACTTTCCCAAAAGACTATCCTCTCAGGCCGCCAAAAATGAAATTTATCACAGAAATATGGCATCCAAATGGTAAGATATTATGTCTTATAAAATGTTGTTTTCTGTCTTATATGTGGAATGAATGTGAACTACATTAGGAATCACTGTGGGAAATTACTAGAAAGGAATGTCATATTTGGTCCAGAATGATCTCGTCACTGAAATCAGGATGGACCAGATATGTTTTCCCGAAATGAAGACTGTAAAAGAAATTGGGTAGCTTTTCTACACTGTTTTCTTCTTAATGTCCACAATTCCCCTAGAATGATCCCTTGAAAATTATGAAATCCATCTTAGTGCTATCATTGTGGTGCTAGAGAAAAGGGGATTTCATAGAAATTTAAAATGAATTTTTGAAATGTCAAGCCCAGTACATTGCTTTACTGTATTACACTGTACACAATCTGTTGAAGTTAAGACTTGTGACCTTACAAATTGTATTACAGTATTATAATAACTTACTCCATGGGCATTTGGGTTTTGGTGGCTGCTGAGCTGATCTAGCTGTGGTAAGGGCCAGCAGATCCATAGTTCCTGCCTGGTATATAAACACTGAGGACTAGAGCTGGGGGGTGGGGGGATACCCATCTCCAGGTACAGGTAATACCACCTGAGCATCTTATAACAAATTTTATCCCTCTCTCTTGTCAAACCCATACATGAGCGATAAAGAGGGAGAGAAAGGGGGAGGAGGAAAAAGAGATAGGGGGGAAAGTCTCTTGGAGGAAGACTTGAGAGGAAACATGACATTGGGTATTGTGTTGTATATACCTGTTGTATAATGCCTGCTGTATATAACATCACCATAAAAAGCATAAAGGCCTTCACTGTCATGTTTTTCTGTCAGTTGCCACCCTTGCAAAACAATACACCTCCAATTAAAAAAAAAAACTGTGACTCTGTGACACTCCATAATATTAACATGATGGATTGAAGATCATGACTGAGAATTGGCTCATTGCTGATCTTTGCAGTTATCTGAAATATCTTTGCTGCTACACTATGCCTCTGAATGATCTTTCCCTTCTTTCTTTGCAGTTGACAAAAATGGTGATGTCTGTATTTCTATCCTTCATGAACCTGGTGAAGACAAGTATGGCTATGAGAAACCTGAAGAACGCTGGCTTCCCATTCATACAGTGGAAACCATAATGATTAGTGTAATTTCTATGCTGGCAGATCCCAACGGCGATTCTCCTGCTAATGTTGATGCAGCGGTATGGCTCTTGTAAATAAAAATGTTCCTACCATTGCTAAAAGAAATTAGGAATTAGTTTGAGTCCTTGACTAACAGATTTCTTCTGTAATAAATATTTTCTTAAGAGAAAAGGCTTGAACTAAAAAAAAGTGTGTTTAATAGTTAATCTTCTGACTTTGAGTGGCAGCAAACCACTTGATGGGTTCCAGGGGATCTTTTAAATATTTTGATCTTTTAAGGACCCATATTGTTTGGTGCCAGATTCTCTGAGGGACCACCTCTCCCTGTTTACATCTACCCATTCAGTCATGTCCAGCAAGAGAGGCATGTTGTGGGTCCTGTTGGCCAAAGAGCGTTGTTTGGTGGGGCCTGAGAAGAGACCCTTTTCTGCCGTGGTACCCACCCTATGGAATATTATTCCTCTTGAAGTGAGATTGACCCCCAATTCTATTAGCCTTCTAAAAAGCCCTTAAAATTGCTTCTGCTGTTAGATCTGTGGATCCCATGGAAGCATGGACCCTGTGAAATGGCTGTATTGTATGCAAATTTGGAATGCTCTCTCCCCACCTCTTGTTTTTATAGGTTTTTTTTACAGTTTTAACTGTTATTTAACTATATTACTGGTTTTGTTTTTGTTTGATTTGTTCAGGATGGAATTGCAAATTATACTTACTATGAAGTTACTCAACAAGCTACAATTTATAAATGTATGCTTAATTCATTGAATACATTAGTTGAAACAGCACATGCTACTTTTTTCTCTTAAACAATACAAGAAAATAATGGGTATTTTTCCCAGGGGGTTGGAGAGACAATGCATGTTTTAAACAGCTTTCAAAATCTGTATTTTAATTTACAGAAAGAATGGAGGGAAGATAGAAATGGAGAATTCAAAAGAAAAGTTGCCCGCTGTGTAAGAAAAAGCCAAGAAACTGCTTTTGAGTGACACTTAATTCAGTTAGTAGCTTCACTTTTTTCAGGGTAAGTAATTTAACTAACAGAGAATTCCAATTTTAACAGGAAATACTGCAAGATACCGTATTTTTCAGATTATAAGGCGCACCAGAGTATAAGACACACCTAGATTTCGAAAAGGAAAACAAGAAAAAAATAGTTTTTGGCCTCCAGGCATCCGGTTTTTGCCCTCCCCGGCCCCAGGAGCACTCTGCAGGCCTCCCAAACCCTCTGCGCATCCCATTTTTGCAAAAAACTTGACCATTTTTGGCCTCCCGAAACCCCCACACGTCCCTTGTTTGCCCTCCCTGGTTCCCAGGAGCACTCTAAAAGCCTCCCAAACTGTCTGTGCGTCCTGTTTTTGCCCTCCCCAGCCCCCAGGAGCACTCTGCACGCCTCCCAAACCCTCTGCCTGTCCCGTTTTTGGTGAAAACAGGACGTGTGGAGGGGGTTTCGGGAGCCAAAAACAGGGCCATATTCTGTCTATAAGACACACCGACATTTCCACCCACTTTTTTTGGGGGGGCGGAGTGCATCTTATAGTCCGAAAAATATGGTACCTTTATATGCTGAGTGTTCCCCAGACGATAAGGTAAGATGATCTCATACTTATATGGGAAACCTCTAGCCCATGAGGACCAATACTTCACTGGGTAGCTAAGCATAGGAAACAAGTAGCTTATCGAAATCTATAGCTTAAAGTCACTCTGATCATTTTGAAACTGTTCTCAAAGTTTTTTTTTCTTCTTGCCTTTCATTTGAAGTGGAAATAATTTGAAGCAGTGAGTCTATTGGGCTCCATAACTTTGGATGGATCTTTATCCTATGTTAGGATATGGTGTAAACCTAACAAGTTGTCCAGGCACTATAAAGGTTTTCTGCCTCTTCTGTAAAGGGCTTGATTTTCTATCCACATACTACTTAATACTATGTTATATATAAGTTCAGGTTGCTTTGGTCTAGGAACCCCAGTTAAAATAGAATTTTAAGAAGAATCAAGATGATACGTTAGACTTCATGTTACAGCCTATTCTAAATCGCTGGTCATATAAAAGCTCCTTGAGGCCATGGGTTTTGAGTATTTTTCTTTTTAATTAAAGAAAATCCAAACTACAAAAAATGTATATTCAACATCTGAGGATAATCAACTTTTGATTTCATACCATATTTGAGAGAAAAGTAGTGATATTGGAACGTTCAGGAATGGAATAAGAGCGTTGGTGTTTTCAGAATTTAAGCGGATGTGGAACTAGCCAATCTAATGGATTGGATCCCATTGTTATTCCATATAAGAGCTGATTATAATAGTACTTATACAAAACTATAATATTTAGAGAGTTAACTTTTCCGTAGAAACATTTTTCTCTAATATATCTCCAGTGTTGTAGAAGCTCATTTGCTTTATCTAATTTTCAGAGAATAGGTTACATTTGTTTATGAGTGTCTTCATAGCAGAAGTTATTAAGTGCTAATACTAATCTTGCAGCTGATGTTTTTTTTTTAATCAAGATATTGGCACTTAACTCTGAAAACTAAACATGCAAATTTAGATTTACATATATATGTATTAATAGTATTTGGGAATGACCTTGGGAGATAGGATGAAGAGGTACAGCCTAGATACTGCAAAAAGTGTCTCAGCCCACAGAAGGAAAAGGAGCATGGGAAACATTTCAGAAGGGACACTCCCCAGTTTTCTGGAAAGTAAAAGGAGGGGAGAAATTCTTTCAGACTTACAAGATTCTGTTACTGTAACCTTACAATAAAGGTAATGTTACTACTCATAGTTTGTGCTTCTTGTCTGGACTACCACAAAGTACTGACAGTATAAGAACAAGTTCTTCACATGGTTTTTTTTTTTTTTTTTTTTTTTTTTTTTTTTGGCATATGAGTCTCTCAAACTGATGGGTAAACTTTCCTGCTTTACTTTAAGGTAGTTCTGCAAGATTACCTCAATAATTGAATTGGTTTAAGATTTTCCATGTGGTACAGATTATGGGATTCTTAATATCTTGTAATGTATGTGAGAGAACAGTTTAAACCATGGCAAAATTTTGGGCTCGGCTTACCAAATATTTAGAAAACGCCTAACTTGACTCTGCTGTCATGTCACAGACACACACACACCTCCCGAATGAAAGATAAACAATTCTCTTATCTCCATCTGATCTAGGCCACCCTAAATGGCAGTGCTAAGGCTGGGCCTGAAATAGAAGCCCAGACCTCAACTTCAGCCCTAGCACCATCACTACCACTCAGAAAGGCTGTCTTGCACTGTTGCCCAAGATGTACAAGTCTTGGGGAATGGCACAATTACCTCATAGCCCAGCGCTTTCCAGGATCTGTTGCACGTCACTTACCTTGAGGTGGTGTTCTCTTTCTGCTGACTGGCCCCTATGGCCTACCTGAGGCTGCTGCAGGTCACACAAGGCCTTTGTTCTTGAAGTGGCTTCAGAGAACGTTCTTCCATAACCTCTGCAGCCTCAAAAAACCACACGAAAGCACACCCTGTTCAAAAATGGTGAACACCCCATTCTCATAGGAATGGTGGCGGGTCCAGAGAGTTCATTCCATTCTCACATGGCCTCCAAAGCTCCCAAAAATTGCGTATGAACAAGATGTGCTTTCAAGAATAATTGTGTGTTGGTGAATGTTGGTTTATCATCCAAAATATTGCAGCATGTCATCTTTGACATCCATGTCATAGGTTCACCATCACTGGTTTAAATATATGGCTTTTCACTTAGCCAATATAGTCTTATATTTAACACCTTTTCCTGCGCAATTTGGGCATTGATAGGTTTCACTAGTGCAATATTTCAGCTTTATTGCATGAATAGTCAAGTCAGTAAAAGTACTTTTAATTGGGTGTTTTAAATTGAGCTAGCCAATGGGCATTTATGGCAGTGCAACACTATAATTTTACAAATTAGTAGTTAAAATTGCACATGCCCTAAATATTTAACTGCAAAGGGTGCTTAGTGCATTAGAGGAGCCTAGAGGTAAATGAATTAGAACTCTGAACAGTAGTTCAGTTGCTGATCATGGAAGTTAACTGTCTAATAAAAATACTTTGGGATTCTCATATTAATATATGTTGGAAGATATATGAAGATTCATATGAAATCTAGGTACCACGGCTGATGGTTCTCTCTTCTTTTGTCTGTAGGTTTCCAATTGAGGAATATGGCACTGTTTTTCCTGCACTCTACCCACCTATTGCTGGACTTCTGTTTATACCAAGTTGGCAGACACTGGCAGGAACTGGGCTGCAATAAAACATGGCAGTTATTAATGCTGACAAGGAGTCTAACAAGTGCCAACAAAGATTTGTGCATTTTGAAAACTAATGGAACTGCTTTAACCTTCAGGAAGAATTGTAAAGATGTGTACATAGCACAACATGATCCGGATAATATATATACTGTTCATGTACATCCACAAATACACATTGTACCAAATAATGCTGTCTTGTAGTTAGAATAAGAATCGTGTAAATTCTAAAGATTTTTAGCAGGTTCTTTTTTTCTCCACTCCAATTCATGGGGTTCTTTTCTTATGAGCCTTTTCTCAAATTTTCTCATGAAGCATGTTGGACTAAAACAAATTAGGATTAAAAAAAATTCCATTTTAACTTTTCTTTTCAGCCATTAAAGCTTCATTAAAAATCTCACTTTAATAAAAATTTAATACCTTTGTAACTTCCTTCCCCTCAACATTTTTTGGGAGTACATTAATAAAACATTGAGATCTGTCATTTGATTCTGATGATGACTTGAGCATTGTCATCAGCTGATGCATTTATTCCCCTTATGTTTTTAACCTAGTTGTGCTCATCTTTTGGCTTGGATGCAGCAATAAGATTTACAGCCATGAATTACGCTTGAGCCTACTAGTTGTTCCCAAAAGGGCTGAGAGCATTTGCTTTGAAAGTGGTCAGCTATGTAAGTTAGCCCAATATAGGTTGAACCACTTTTTTTTTATTTCTTGCCTGATTTGAAGTTGGATAAATAAAAGCATGCAGAGCTATAGGCTTCAAGTGAGTTCTGGTTTTGCTATCATATACTCTCCCCTCTCTTACCTCTTCTTTTTCCTCTTTTTTGCATTCTGATCCCATACAGATTTTCCTCACTTAATGTATAAAGAGAAATTGCAATGTATATTTTCATGTAACTTGATTTTGGAATTCTGTCACCTTCTGTAGTGAGTTCTTCCAAAATATAAATTTTTCCAATAGTTCTGTGTCAAGTTGGCTGTCTGCACTTTAAAAAATGAGAACACATTTTCAGAGAGCCTTAACAGACTGCAAATCCTTGTCAGTGAGCATTGACAAATCCTATGTATTCCATGCACTATAGTTGGGACTGTTGACTGGATCAGAAACTTGCTAATGAGAGTTCTGTGAACCCTATGTATACTTTATAATATAGCCTTAACAACTGCATTAGAAGATGAAGCATCATATTTGAGGAGGATAAAGCTGAATGCTCTTTGATAAGATTCCCCATCAATGAATCAGAAATGGAAAAGTTCACATTTCCATGCAGATTTTTCATTTCCTTAAAATTTGCTCAAGAGTTCTGGGTGACTCTCCAAAGCAAATTAGCAGGCGACAGGAAAATTAGAGATTCTTGTATGAGAGGATATATCCGTATAATATATTCCTTGGATTTTGTTGCAGGTGATATAATAAATTAATGCCCATTTAGGGGAAAAAAATCAATTACATCAGCCACCATGGGGAAACTGTCCAGATGTTGCTAGGCTATTATTCCTAGCATTCTTCATTATCAGGCATGTTGATTGAGGGCTGCTGGAATACAATATATAGTCTAGGTACCCATCCCTGGTCAATGGAAGTAGAAGAAGTTAATTGTTGTCTTTTAAGTTATTGATGAGTAAATATCCTGATAAAAGATTGGGAGAGGGATAGACGAAGCTCTGTCCGTATTTGCAAATTATCAAAAAAAAGTGTATGAACTCTCTTTGTTAGAAGCACAACCATTCCTACAATGTCTTATAATGCTCTTCCTGGTCTTGTCTGGCCTGCTTATTAGAGTCTATGTACATTCATCCATTAGTTTCTGCAGCAGTTCTCATTACTTCTTACTTCAGAGCAAGGACTGGAAGCAAATAGTCCGGTTGGAATTCAGATGGGAATTAAAGCAGAATTCACCTGGATATAGAAGCAGTAGGCTGAGTATATATAAAGTACCAAATGATTCTATATCATAATTATTTTATTACATATACACTTGTTTAATCCCCACCTTTTCTATCAAGTACACAAGGAGTAAACCATGCATTTTTGTATGGGGTAATTTCTAATTCTATACATGTATTTTTCTGATAGAAGGAACATTCATACAGCAATTACCTTAGTGGAAGGGGCTTTTAATAGTAATTTTACTTTTATATTTAATTGAATATGTCTAGGTGGATTCATCTGAAGTAATCTAACAATGTGTGCCAATAAAACAGCCTCTAAACTCAAACTTTCTTTAAAACAAGCAGTTGCCATGTTACTGCTTGTTTGGTTATTACTTCAGATAAAAATAAAAGGGGTGGGTGGAAGGAGAAGACATTCTCTTGAGGGGAAAAAAGTAGTAGTAGTTACCCGTCACAATGTCAGGGGACCACAATTGATATAATTGAAAGAAGCAACAATACAGAAGACTGAAAGAGGGGTAGTAGGTTCTTGCTTTGAGTATTTCTTCAAAAAATGGAATATTTTATCCTTCTGGCTGCATTCCCATGCAACCCAGATTACTCTATGTTGGCATGTGAATTGGAAATGGTACTTCATAAATTCACTGTCTGATTAAAAAGATATTTCTTGCTGTTTCTGAACTATTAGCTAGACATAGTAGCTTGGTTTAGACCAGGGGTGCCAAACACTGTTTCATTGAGGGCCGCGTCAGGGTTGTGTTTGACCTCACGGGGCTGGGGTGGGCATGGTCAGCTTGATGTGTCAGGGACGCCTGTGGTGGCCCAAGCATTCTGCCAGTGAAAACAGGTTCCCAAGCGCCATTTTTGGCTGTGACAGCTTCCTGCAACTGAGCTGGATCTGGCCCATGGGCCTTGAGTTTGACACCCCTGGTTTCAAAGAAACATAAGAATATGTTGGATAACCATTTGTCTGAAGTGGCGTAGGGTTTCCTGCATAAGCAGGAGGTTGTACTAGAAGACTTCCAAGGTCCCTTCCAACTCTATTCTATTCTATTCTATTCTATTCTATTCTATTCTATTCTATTCTAGTCTAAATTCTATTCTATTCTATTCTATTCTATTCTATTCTATTCTGGTTTAGACAATTGATCAAGAACCAGATTTACTTGACTTTAGCTAAGGAAAGCTGGGGGTGGGGTATTGAAGGAGAGAAGAGATTCCTTGCCAACCAGCTGACTATCATTTATGTTCTTTTTCTTGAGTAAAATACGACGAGGGAATTTTATTGTATCCTCCTGACCACCTCTTCCATAATTAAAACATGAAGGGAAATATCCCCAATTTGAATTGCATATTTCTGTAAAACAAAAGAAAGCAGATTGAAGTTAAATTTGTCCCACGTTAAGAGAAAGCTTCATGATGTTGTAGTTAATGCTGTTTTTGCTAGGTTTTGTTCCTAAGTTTGATCTTGAAACACTCAGATGTTGTACTTGGAGGGAAGAGCAACAGGAAATCCCATGTAGACAGAATGGGAAGCAAAAGAATTCCAGAAGGCAATGGCATACCATTTCTGTATTGCACCAAGAGGAAATTGAATGCTACTCAGGAGATTTTACTGCACACGTTATACGTATTCTTGTGTTCTAAGCAAGGCTGCATAAATTCCTAGCTCTTGTTTTAAAGTATTACATTTTACTATTTAAAATCTATTATATTTGATTTTCCAGTGATGATCAACTAATAGCAGACTCTAATTTGTGATCTGTTTTCTCTGTTTAATTATTTGTTTTAAAAAAGAGTGCCTTAGAACAGTGGTCCCCAACCTTTCTAGCTCTGGAGACCAGCAGCAGCAGTGCTGGAAGGACAAGGGGATGGTTTCACACGCACTCACATCGCTTGCACAAATGCAGCTTCCTGCGCTTGCACGGACTGGTTGCCAACAGGCCACAGACTGGTAGTTGGGGACCTCTGCCTTAGAATACAATTTTGCACTCAAATTATTGTAACCCACTAGACATACTTTTTAAAACTGCATATAGATGGTAGAATCCACTCATCCTGCAGTGTTGCCTCAACCTTGGGTGAAGGTGGTGTTCTTTGGAAAGATGAGTGAAGAATGTCAGGAGTGTATATCAGGCACCCACATTGGGCAGCAGTGATATAGGAAGATGCAGGAGGTAGACTTATCATTTTAGTTATAATGGTAAAGGGCACCACGTCATGCAGCACAGAAGGCAATGATAACCCACTCCTGTATTTTATCAAGAAACTACAAAGACAGTATAAAGTGGCTGATGATGTAGTGCTGAATGATGGACCCTTCAGTTTGGATGTCATTCAATATGCTTTTGTGATGAGCTGATCTTTTGGAACACTAATGGTGTTTATAACATAGCTACAGTCAACTACACTTTTTATTTTTTCAGTATCAAATAGACCAAAATTAGACACTTTCACTCAAGAGAGTCATACTGTTTACTACTCAGGACATGAAAAATAAAGGAACTGTTCTGATTTCATAATCAGAAAGTATGTTGTTAGTTGCGAAGTTGTGTCCGACCCATTGCGACCCCATGGACAACATTCCTCCAGGCCTTCCTGTCCTCTACCATCCTCTGGAGTCCATTTAAGCTCATACCTACTGTTTCAGTGACTCCATCCAGCCATCTTGTTCTCTGTCGTCCCCTTCTTTTGCCCTCAATCTTTCCCAGCATTAGGCTCTTCTCCAGGGAGTCCTTCCTTCTCATTAGATGGCCAAAATATTTGAGTTTCATCTTCAGGATCTGGCCTTCTAAAAAGTAGCCAGGGTTGATCTCTTCTAGGACTGACCAGTTTGATCGCTTTGCAGTCCAAGGGACTCGCAGGAGTCTTCTCCAGCACCATTGTTCAAAGGCCTCAATTCTTTGGCGCTCAGCTTTTCTTATGGTCCAACTTTCACAGCCACACATTGCAACTGGGAAAACCATAGCCTTGACTATAGGCACTTTTGTTGGCTGGGTGATGTCTCTGCTTTTTAGTATGCTGTCTAGATTTGCCATAGCTTTCCTCCCCAGGAACAAGCGTCTTTTAATTTCTTGGCTGCAGTCCCATCTGCAGTGATCTTGGAGCCCAAGAAAATAAAATCAGCACTACCTCCATTTCTTCCCCATCTATTTGCCAGGAATTGAGAGGGCCAGATGCCATGATCTTGGTTTTCTTAATGTTGATCAGAAAGTATACTACAAGAAGAATACATGGGAACAATGCAGTATAATGAGTGATGACAACTCCCACATAAGCCTTTATGGACAATCCTTTAATATGATGATCATCCAAAATTTATGTTCCAATCATTGATACAGAAGAAAAGACTGATCAGTTCATGGTCAAGTTTTATCTAAAATTCACAGAACATAACAAGTGAGACATTGCCCTCCTACGGAATCTATACTGTACTGGGCAGGAAGCTACACTGGATGGATCATGGCAAAACAAGAGTTCAGGACAGTAAAAGAGTGAGCTTCATGTTCTTTTATTCCATTTATATGCTGAATATATTCAGGGAAACTGGACTGGAAGAAGGTGAGTTTGGTTTGAAAGCTGGAGGAAGAAACATCAAACCACACTATGCTATTATGATAGTGAAAATGGAAATGATTTGCAAGTTCTAGTGAAAGTCAAGGATCACGGGGAAAAAGATTACATATAAAGTTCAAACTCATGAAAATGGTACAATAAGCATCCTTAGGAAGTGACAATCAAGAAACTGGGCACAGACTAGCACTTCATAGGGTAGCTGTGAAGGCCTTGGACAAAATACTCAGATGTCAGAATGTGTCTATACCTACAAAGATCAGAATCATGAACGCCATGAATTCCTCTGTAACACTTTGCAGAAACATAAATTAGACTTTGAAGAAGCAGGGTAGGAAGTATTGGCACAGATAGCTAAGACAACAAATAGGACACAGAACAATCTGTTTTCATTAGAGCCATGAATGACCAGAATCAAATTGTATCCTGGACCTGTTATTTATTACCTAGTTCTCTTGCATTCTCTTGAGAAGTCTGTGAGGCTGGGAATGATGGAAGAAAGAAAGAAAGAAAGACAACCAGCAGCAAGACTTAGTTATAGTAGTGATGGGTGTATTGTTCAGGAAGACCTGAAAGACCAAGTTGGGGACCGATAATCCTGGGAAAAAAACGATATAATATGGATTGGTTAGAGTTGACACTGACTTCATGGCATGAACAAAAGATGGTGGGACATCAAATTTGTTCAAGAGTCCCTTATTTGAGGAAAAGGACTTCGACAATCAAGAAATACTCCCTTATTCTACAGCTAAATCTCAATTTACAACTACAATGGAGTCTGCCCAATGCAGTCATATACCATGACTGTTGTAAAGCAGGTCATCACATGCCTGGACCCAATTTACAATCCTTTTGAAGACCAGTTGTTGAGTGAAATGCTATGGAGCATTTTTGCCAAAAATCAGAAGTAAAGCCGGGTTTTGGCAAAAATGAAAACCATGCTCGTGATTCCAGAATGCTGCAAATGGCCATAAATGTGAGTCAGTTGCTGGGCACCTGAAATGCAATCACATGGCCATGAGTGGTGGAGCCTGGTGTCAGAACTGGATCACAAGTATCTTTTGGGGGATCTGTTGTAACTTTGAACAGTTGCTAAGTGACCAAGTAGAGTTTGTCCATAGAGCTTGGGGATCTAGTGATACATTTCTGAGTGATTTATAATAGAGTGACAAGGGTTTCCGAAGGGCCAGTTTAATTAAACTGGATGAGTCTTTTTAATAGCACAAGTATTTTTTGTTTAACATCCATTTATTCAGAACCTGCAAGGGGGAATAATGGTATGCAAAATACTGTATTGCAGGGCAGAAACATCTGTGCATTCTTCTCAATATCCTCAGCTGAGCTCTCAGTATTCAGCTCTCAAGCAATTAGAAAGACAATCAGAGAAATTAAAGAAACCTTGCCTTATCATACTTACTAATAAGGCTAAAATACCTATATTTACTTGCCAAGACTTTGTAACATACATTCCTTTTCTTTCAATAAGGAGGCTGAGAATCCAGTTGTCTTGAGTGGGAGCGACTGTTAGAAGTTTGATATACGAATTCCTAATTTAGTTGAATTTTGGGGCACTTTGGTCCTGGGTTATGGTTCATAAATGTCAGAATCATGACTCCATGATCTAGTGAAGAAACAATACCTGGACTTGGCTTATATTATTAAAATCTGGTTGGCTGATGATGGGAATGTATTTCTCAGATTTTTTCCCCTCAGGTCTTGCATTCACCATAAGGCCAAGGACAGATCCTTTGAGAGATCTTAGTAGTTTCAAAGATAACCAGGTGTGTCATTATATAAGATTATATTGTAGAGACAGGTTAGAATTGTTGTTGATCCATCTTCCTAGATCTCTTGCTGGTGTGGTGGTAGAATCTCCCATGTTCATAGGTCTACCAGTGGTGGGTTTCAAATTTTTTTACTACCGGTTCTGTGGGTGTGGCTTTGTGGGCGTGACATGGTTTTGTGGGCGTGGTAGGGGAAGGATACTGTAAAAACTCCATTCTCACCCCAATGCAGGGGAAGGTTACTGCAAAATCCCCATTTCCTCCCCATTAGCTGGGACTCAGGAGGCAAAGAATAGATGGGGGCGGGGCCAATCAGAGGTGGTATTTACCAGTTCTCTGAACTAGTCAGAATTTCTGCTACCGGTTCTCCAGTACTGGTCAGAACCTGCTGAAACCCACCTCTGCTACATGCCCTAGGTTGGAGTCCTCTGTGGAGGTGAGAGCAATGGTGGGTTGCCCCGGTTCGGATCGGTTCTATAGAACCGGTAGTAAAACCAGCGGGAGGCTCCGCCCACTGATCCTGACGTCACCAGAAGCGATCTGCGGATGCGCAGAAGCAAGGCGCATGCGATCCGGTTAGGAACCGGTAGTAAAACTAAGTAGAACCCACCCCTAGGTCAGAGGCCTAGTGCCCATTTGTGTTTTATTTGGCAATGGACTTTTTCCAGTATAAAACTGCTTGCTTTACATTGTGGGACAAGTAGCTCTAACAAGAGCTCTGGGAAAGGATGTGAGAACAGGTAGTCCTCAATTTACAAGATTGTTTAGTGACAGTTCAAAGTTACAACAGCACTGAAAAAAGTGACATATAATCATTTTTCACAATTATGACCGTTACAGTATCCCCATGTTTAGATGCTCAAAATTCCAATGCTTGTCACTGATTCATATTTATGACCGTTGCAGTGTCCCAGAGTCACGTGATCACCTTTTATGACCTTCTGACAGGCAAAGTCCATGGGGAAGCCAGATTCACTTAACAACTGTGTTACTAATTTAACAAGTACAGTGATTCACTTAACTGTGGCAAGAATAGGCATAAAATGGGGCAAAACTCAATAAATGCCTCACTTAGCAACATAAATTTTGGGCTCAGTTGTGATCGTAAGTCGAGGACTACTATAACAGGACATCTTGGTGACCTTGACAGAAAACCAAGAGTGAATATGAGTGAATACAAACACATCCCCATATTCAGGCCTAAACTTTGGTGATAAGAATGGCATCTTAGTAGGTCTTTAGATTTTCATCCATTGGCACTGCTAGTCACTTTCTTATAACAGGGTTGCCTAGATGCTGTTAGGAAAACTTGAACAAGCTTCTGTGATGTGTTTGTGAGATTCTTTGCAGATAAAGGAGTTTTCTAATGAGGTGACTGGAGCATCTTGAAATGGGATGCTTTGTTTTATGAAGTTTAGCTCCTTCAGACAGAATATGTGCAGCTGAATTCCAGAAGTAATCAATGCCTGTTTGAAGGAGGACATAGTACCTCCATTCCCAAAATATGCCTTCTCATAAACCATCTGAATTTGAAAACGTCCTAGTTTCCAATTTTCCCTTTTGGTGAAAGATTTTGGGAAAAATGTTGAAAGGTCAATTTTTATTTTTTTTAAATTTGATTTATATGCCGCCCTTCTCCGAAGACTCAGGGTGGCTTACAATGTGCTCAGCAATAGCCTTCATCCTTTTGTATATTTATACAAAGTCAGCTTATTGCCCCCACAAACTGGGTCCTCATTTCACCTACCTTAGAAAGGATGGAAGGCTGAGTCAACCTTGAGCCTTGGCGAGATTCGAACCCTGCAGTAATTGCAGGCAGCTGGTCTTAATAAGCTTAATAACAGGGTGCCTTAAACCCCTGTACTACTAAGGCACATGGGTTCCTAGAATTAATTACCCAGTTCCCTTTCAGTCAGAATTAAGATGTGTACATCTAACAGTAGTAGCTTTGTTTATGATTGTTGGGACTTAGATGGGAGGATTACTGATCTTCCTGGCCCTTTTTGTCAGCTCTGTGTTTGATGGCATCAATCATGGTACCCCCACTAGATCATTTGCAAGAATTTGGGATTGATTTTGAAGGTTGGACTAGAAGACATCCAAAGTGCATGTTCCTACTTGGGAGCAGTTCCAAGCACCCTGCATGTAAGGTGGCAAAAGTGTGGTTAATGAAGTTGAAGCATCTGTATGAATAGTTTGTGATCTTTGAATAACACAATTAAATACCTTTACAGATATTAAAATATTCTGTAGCCCATGACCCCCAAAGTTATACATTCAATCTGGGAGTACCTTTACTCTAGAAAGAAAAGCGAACAACTAAGCATGTACAACAGACTTAACTGATCCAACTTTCAGAGTCTGTATAAGATGATACCAAATCCTACAAAACTGGCATCAGTCGCCAGAAAAGTTGGTGCATTCGGATAATAATAAGCCTTATTAAGATAAGGTTTTTTTTTTAGCTAATTCATGCTTCTGCAGTTGAAATGCAGTTATCTGCTGCAGACAAGAGCCAAGGGACTCCTGTTGTACTCCACAGGCATACTACTTCCAAAATAACTGCATAATTAATTTAATTAATAAATTTCATGCTAAATTATGGCTACAGGTGGCTTAAACATGTAGCTAATCAGATTCTATGATTTTGGGCTTATAAAATAGCTTCCATCATTTTTGGATCAGCTTTAACTGCTTCAGCTGAGATGATGTGTCCCAACATAACAATACCATCAAATCAAAAATGGCATTTGTTTAGTTAAATAAAGTCCTGTTTTATAGAATTTCTCAAAAGTTGCTGTTAGTTTATCACAGAGCTTTCAACAGTTCCGAGGTAGACAAAATCAGGAAATATTTGCAAGACAGAATCTACAGATACTCCAGATACGTGAGTGCCAAAAATGCTACAGAATTTGTAACAACTATGAAAACTTACAGAGGTTGTCAAATGGTGAGATTCTGGTGTCAATTCAGTTTGCCACAAACTATTTATTACCTCTAATTTAACAAAAATAATACACTTTGCCTGGATGCAATATAATGCTGGGATAAAACTTCTATACCACAGCTTTGTTTGCCATCAGTTCTTTAAACAAGACCAGTGAGCCACACTTAACATAATTGTCCTAACATAATGTTTGTTGCCAATAGCTGTGTTCTTCCTTAATGGACTTTTAATACAGACTCCGAAGTCAGTTACAACATACCATTCTTTAACTATAAATATACAAACACTATTTAAATATAAAAACACACGTACACACACAGATGCACCCTTGGAAGACCTGAAGGATCAGTTTAGGGACAGATTGCTATGGAGAAAATCTATATGGTCACTAAGAGTTTACATTGACTTAATCGCGCATAATGAATAGATGTATATCACAAATGGTCATGACAGCAATAGCACGTAGACTTATATAGCGCTTCATAGTGCTTTACAGCCAATCACAGTTCTCAGTGTTTCTTCCTGTTCTCCCAGGGCTTCCTCTCGGCTACAGGGTCTTCTGGAACTTATAGTATTACACATGGGGACTATGCAGTGGTGGGCTTCTGCTGGTTGTAACAATTGGTTCACCCAGCACCGAAAATGTGAGCGCACGCAGGCACACTTCACTCTCGCACCTTCCACGCATGCACACGGCCTTCCGTGCATGCACGCGACCTTCCGCACATGCACGTGGCTTCAAAAACATGGTGATATAGGACAGAATAATGCTGGGGCAGGTGGGCGGACCCACCCGCGGGTCACAGCTACCAGTTTGCCTGAACCGGTCCGAACAGCAGTAGCCTACCTCTGGGACTATCACCCTGAAGTCCAGACTTCTGAATTTCCAAACTGCTACATAGAATTTGGACAAAATCAGCCAATAGGTTTGATTCTGCTGGGCTCTTATGTTTTATGCACGCTCACAAATTGAATCATTGTTATCTACAATTTAAAGGGTCTCAATTTAGGAGAGCTGTGAAAAAACTACTGGCAATTAGAATAGAGAAAATACCAGGCTAGACAGACTATGTTGATCCAGGAGCTTGGCCACCAAAACGCTGTATCAAAATAACTTGATTGGTATGTTAAGTGAACCCTCTATGAGGAATTGTAATTTATTTATTGCACAATGATTAAATAAGCCATGTGGTCCATAATATAATACCATATATAAACCAGGCCAGTACCTTAATTCAGATGTTGCATTCAATTCAGAGCACAGAAAGCCCATACTTATTACTATTATTATTTTTGACCTTCAAAGGCTTTAAGAAAAGTGGTTGGTGAAATCAGTGATTTATACCGTTTCACTAAAGAACTCAAGATGACATAAATAGCACTTCCTCCTTCTATTTTTCCCCAACAGTAACAGCCTAAAGCACTCAATTTGTTCCAGCAACACAAAGGTACACTTCTGAAAATGTTGACTTTTGCAAAATTTAAGTACTATGATATGGAAATATTACTGTAAAAAAAGGCTGAGGGTCATTTATACCTGCACCAAACAATTATTTCCTTAACTATACTTGTTGAATAAATCATAATTGGAGATCTCACATCACATAAACCTATAAACTGTTTTGACATATGATTAACAACTGAGTTTGTATGAATTAAGCCAAATACGGTAATTGTAAGCTATCCAAAGTCAGTTGGGAGTTAAGTGGCATAAATACTGGTCGAATTAATAAAATTAAAAACTATTTTATGATTTGATACGGTACATGAATACATGAAATATGAAAGGAGCTTTTAATATTCATTTAGAAGAGTACAATTACCCCAATTATAATATGCTTCCTTTTATATCTACAGCTCCATCTTTTACTGTTGGACATGCCAATAGTTTCAACATCTACGGTAGGCCTTACAGCGCCCATCCCAAATTGAAACCATAGTCTTAAAATATTCCAGTCTTACTGAAGTTGATATTTACTTTTTTTTGTTAGTTTTATAGCCCACCTTTTCCTCCCCATTTTCCCTAGTAAGAGTTCTGAGATATAAAATTAATTTTAATTTCATTATTGGAGGGGGAGGGAACTTGTAAATTTCAGAAGAATCCCACACTATGTGGTAGGCACTAGATTGAGGCTGTGCTAAATCAACCAGAGATAGAACTATCCATCCCTTATTAGCTTTGTATATGATGTGTAACTAGATGTGTTGGGACTAGTATCTTACCCATTCAGTGCTAAACTATATTATGGCTTGGGATGATGGGATGGGTGGTGGGATGAGCGTGCTCAGCGAACCGGTTGTTCCAAGCGATAGGATCTCACCCCTGCTTAACATGTTGTAACATGGCCTGAGTCTGAGTTATAGTTATGACTGGCTGAAAATTCTCTTGGCTTAATTGAAATGGGATTTTAGCCACTTGTTGTAAAATTATTATTCTAAAAAAAGTAAAACTGCATACAGTATAAATTTTTATATTCTGCACAGGCTGAAAAGGTTTGCAAGTTTTTATAGGTTTTTTTTTCCAAGTTGCTTTCTTTCAAAAAGCAAATAATTAAATATTTGCATATTTATAGTATTTTATTTATATTTACAGGTTTTGTAGTTTTATCTTTGTGGTTAAGATGGGCAGTCAATACATTTTAAAATAAATTTAAAAAATTAAAAATATTTTATTATTCATCAGAAAAAATCTAAAGGGAGAAAATGGGGCTGGGAAACCATTTGTTCAAAGATGCTTTGCGCTCTTTTACAAAAACCCTCATTAGGGAAAACGAAGTTGGACTGTTGAAGTTGTCTTGTAGTCCTTAAAAATATATTTAAAAAAAAACATATCGGTGAAAAAGAAAAATGCCACAAATGCTAAGAGATGCATAAATTACGTTGACCTTAGCAAAAGCCTCAGAAGCACTATCACTAAGGTTCCTAAGTCTCATTCTGCTTAAGAAAAAAGAGAAAGAAAATTCAACACGTGCTCAAAAAAATTATTTTGTCTTAGGGAAAAGTAATTCCGTTTCATTTAGCAAGCTGGACTCTATGTATGCTTTAAAATACTCTGTGCCTTCGGCTTCTAAAAGTTACAAGATTTAGAAAACGGCGTTAGAGCTATTCCAAAATAAAAAATAAAAAATAAAAAGGAAAGCCTTAGAGCAGCCCCGCAAAACGCAAACTTCCACGGCGTCCAGAGTCGGCAGACTGTTGACCCTGAACGCGCTTGCGCACTCGATCGGCTCGACTCCTTCGCTCCTTGGCCACCGCCACTCCGTCCTCAAGCTCAGATATCGCGAGAGCTCTGTCCGAGAAACGGCGGAGGCCAACATGGCGGAAGGTAAGCGAGATAGGGGTGGCGGCAGTAGCTGCAACTTGAGCGGGAGAGTGGATTCGCCCTGAGGCGCTTTTATATGGGGTGGAGCGTTTCCTTCGGGGTCTGTCGAGAAAAGGCCGGAGACGAAGGGGAGGGGCTGAAGGCGCCTTATCGACGGGTCATCTGTATTTTGGTGTGAACCAGGGGGCGTTACCTGGCAGGGAAAGAGAATCGAATAAATCTTTCCCAGCCTGACTCGAAGCTGGTCGGACTACAACTCCCATCGCTCGTAACTGAAGTGATCCTTTTCCCGGCAGAGGAAGATGAGAGGTGTAGTATAACGCCGGCAGGCTAGGAAAACCTGGACTAAAGAGGGAGGGTCTCTGTCTGGGATTGGATAGTGGGGAGGAGGAAGGGTGGGAGAGAGGAGGCTTTTTTTTTCAGTGTATTTTTCTGAAATAAGCTGTTTTAACACACCTTGCTAGTGGGATGCTCTCAGGATTATTGCTCCCCTGCTTTATCTGGGGGTGGGCTGTGCCTATATTGTACTGAAAGACCTGTTAATGTTTTGCAGCCCACTTAAAGGCACTTAATTTGCTTTATTTCACTCCAGTGATTGATTAGTGAAGTTGAGTATTGGCTGACAGTGATGTTGAATTTTAGAGTTTCTATCTGAGAGAGGGGTTTTTTTGGGGGGGGGTTGGGTGCCTTAGAGTCAGTTTTTCACTCCTAGTTACAATTTCTTTGGCAAGGTTTCTTTCAGAAGTGATTTGGCATTGCCTGTTTCCTAGGGCTAAGAGTGAGTGACTAGCCCAAGGTCACTCGGTTGGCTTTGTGTCTAAGTGGGACTTGAATTTAGGGTCCTCCAGTTTCTAACCTGATACCTTAGCCACTGCACCAAACTGGCTCTGATAGTGAGAGAATGGAGAATTAGTTTTTTTTGCAAGGAGAGCCCTTTCCTAAGGAACTGTTTAACAGTAATCCAGACTGTTAGTATGTTTAGCTCAGCTTTGCTTGAATTGAATTGAAATGCCCTTAAATTTTCTTTCCCATTATCTTTGACCTAATTGTTAAAGTGGTACTGCCAGGATTTTTATCTAAACCTAGGACTTCCTCTGAAGTCGGAGATGAATCCAACAATATCTGGGAACCCATAGATTTCTCACTCCTAATTTTCAGTGGTGGACTATTGGTCATCAATGTCCCAAAAGGTCTTTCCTGGTTTTGCCTGAAATTATTAGGGATTAAATATGAACTTTCTACTGATGATGACCTTACTGTTTGACCCTCCCTGTTGCTTACATGGATTCTCCATATCTGCAAGCAAAAGCTTTTCCCTTTATCTCATGTCAGTGATCTTCTCACATATTTATACACGTTTCAGATTCCACTCTAGTCTGTGAAGCAGCAAAGGTTATGAAACTTCCATCCTTTTATAGTGCTTGTTGTATGATTATTGTTTCTTCTCTAAAGTCCCCAAAAGGATAGGCTGATGATGGAATTTCAAGACCCAAGGTTGTTTTAAATGGTTATACAGCATTCACAGTAGGCTGAATTCACATATCACATTATATCATGGCTCCTATGTTATGCTGTATTACAGTTTTAATTAAAGTTTGTTGAACAAGTGGCCGGACTCATCTGAATAAGCCTAATTCACAATTTACAAGCCACATTGTAAGCTACAGTCAAACTAACCAGGTGTTGAATCTAGTTAGTGTATAATACCTATGAAAGAAGCAGTAAGGGGTTGTTGGCCTAAAAAGGCACCTATGATTATTATAAAAAGGTAAAGGTTTTCCTGTCAGTTATGTCTAGGACATGGTGCTCATCTCCATTTCTTGGTCGAGGGAGCCAGCCAAGATGCTTAAATCTAAATCCAGGTTAATAAAATACAGTTATTAAATTCGCATAACATGAATGCCCAGCCCAATAAACTATTTGGCTTAATGTGATTGCTTGATACTTCCTACCATAATACAGAAATTGCACTTTTCTGCCCATCTCCTGTTGGTTAATTCAAGCTGAAAGAAAGTGTTTTGGGCAAGATAAGTGAAAAGGTTTCCTATATGAGTAAGAATTTGAATTAATTATTCTACATTGGTTCTTGATTGACCTAATTTTGAATAAGACAGGATACTGAACAGTAATTATACTGAAAAGTAATTGGTCTCTTTAGAATGTATATTCTTAATGGATTCAGCCTGAAACAAAATTATTGTAATGCTTATCTATTTGAAAACCAGTTATGATGTCATGCTTTAATCCATTCTCAATAAATTTTGACGCATTGTTCATTTTGCCCACTCTACTTTACAGTTATAAGTGTAACTTCCATGTTGAAAGAACAATACAGAAATAAACACAAGATAGTTTAGAATAGAATGAATGTATTTTATAACCTTTAAATTGGAGACTATTCTAGTCCTTTATGTTTTTATATAGGAAATTTTACTAATTTAAAATACATATGGTCCATTTTCCTGAAATCTTAAAATTTTTTTGAAAGCAAATGTGAAAACAGTACAGAAGCTGTTGTCAGTAGGTTGATGATTTTGCAGATTTTGACTTCCTCCTCCTGCTAGAAGTCTGTGTTCTCTGTTTTTCTTTTTAAGAAAGCATTGTTCGAGAAAAGGAAGAATTCTAGAATTTCACTGGAAGATGACCAACTTGTTCAGATTCTTTTCCTCTTCTGCATTACTTTGTAGTGTGCTTGTTTCCTGTGCAGAAGTTTGGTAGATAGACAGCACAGCAGAAATGTTACTGTAGGGGAGGTTTGCAGAGTGAAACTTAATTCTCTGAGGCATGGTTTTACAATAACTAAAGCTCTGTTATATTTTATTAAATTATTTGTGTTTATTTTATCAGATCTAAATAAAATTGCAGTGAATAAAAAATTATGAAGTAAAAGTATATGTAGCTTATCTTTAAATAATATGCTGTATGAATGTCATCATCTTAGAAAAGGCATTTCCTATTATGCAATTAAGGGCAATGCCTCTTTAAAAAATAAGCTGCTGGCAGTTCTTGAAAGAAGTTACCAGTATTTGAAAAATAAGGCTTCAGAGTTCAGCCAGTCAACTAAACAAATATTTGATTAACAACTAGAAAAATAATAGTATATCATTGTGTAGAACTACTTGTGCTTTCCAAACAGTAGCTGTTGAATATTGAATATGTTTCTATGGCTGAAGAATAGTTAAATTCTGTCATTTTTGGCAGATAAATCTAGGCTTGGAAAATCGCAGCTTCCTGGGCATCAAGAAATGATACACTGGATTCCTAAAAGAAAATTTAAGACAAATATTGTGCACAGTATAAAACTAATAATTGCCATCAACTTAATGCCATACTTTAAAAGATATTATTGAGATTTTAAAATCTGATTTAGCTTGCTTTTCCTAGGACCGTGATGGCGAACCTATGGCACTCATGCCACAGGTGGCACGCAGAGCCATATTAGTGGGCACGCCAGCTCAGCTCTGGGGCACATGCGCGCGCCGGCCAGCTGATTTTCGGGCCTTCTGGGCCCACCAGAAGTAGGGAAACAGGCTGTTTCCTGCCTCTGGAGGGCCTGGGGGGGGGGGAAGGCCAGTTTTTCTTTCTTACCTGGCTCCAGATCCTCTCTATTTATCTGGGAAGGGCGAAAACAGCCTTTCCCACCCCCTTGGAGGCCCTATGGAGGCTGAAATGGCCCATTTCCCGACTCCCGGTGGGACAGGAAGTGACTTTTTTCCTGTCCCTAGCCTCCAGAGACTCCTAGAGAGGCTCCTACAGACTCCTAGAGAGGTTCTGGAGGCTGGGGACAGCAAAAAATGTCACTTCCTGTCCCAGCGAGAGTTGGGAAATGGGCACTTTCAGCCTCGTAGGGCCTCCAAGGGAGTGGGAAAGGCTGTTTTCTCCCTTCCCAGATACACAGAGAGGATCTGGAACCAGGTAAAAAAGAAAAACGGGCCTACCAGGCCATCATGTGCCAGGAGCGGGGGGGGAGGGGCTTGCGCACGCATGCGCGTGGGCACATGCGTGCGCGACTCTCCCCTGCCCCCCCTCTCCTGGCACGCGATGGCAAAAAGGTTAGCCATCACTGTCCTAGGAAATAGCTTGTGTCTATCTGCAGATATCCATAAAAGTATGTATTTAAGCCTTTAAAAAAAATCAGTGTATATGGCAAACAATAAGTAGAATACCTGAAAGTGTTTAAAATAAAAGAAGTTAATAATATTCCTAAATAATAAGGGTTCTGAAGGTGAGAATTTCAAAAGTAAGAGGCTTACACAGTAAAATGTTGCATTATCACTGCACAGTATCAAATATAGTAAGCCGGGCAACAATGGAAGAATCTCTTTAGGTTTATATGCTAATCATACAGGCCAAAATCTTTTTAGGGTTAGGGTTTATAAATCAAAATTTATAAATCAAAATTGGCATTTAAAAAATTTGTGCTTGGTATGTTGGGATGGGGGAAACATAACATGAGTTGTGCATTCCACCATGTAAGAATTGTTCGTCTGTTAAACATATTTTTATATTTATCTTATTTCTTTTTTTTTAATTAAGCACTTTAAAGTATAAGCGAACAGGAAAAAAGGGATAGAGAATAAAATACAAATAAAAGATTTCCAATATTTCTAGTACTCTGGACATTGAAGGATATTCCTACAATTTAGCCATTCTTTCATTGAGGGGATCAAACACCTTTTCCCATAATATATATACATTTATCCTTGCAACAATTAACTTAAATAAAGCACATCCAATATACTTTGAGCAAATATATGAGTTAGTAAAGTTTAATAAAACTTTAACCTGTTTTCTTTTTAACAAAGTGTTTTAGACAATCCTGGGTTAAATGTAGGATAAGTTGTATTGCTGCAGCTTGAGAAATTCCCCAGCTAACAGAGCCAAAGGTTGCAGATAGTCTCAGAATTGTAGTTTAAGCACATCTGGAAGATACCAAATTGGGAAAGATGGTTTTACATAAATGAAAACTCATTTTCTGAAAATTCACAGGCTTTTTTTGTATTTTATAGTTGTAATTTATTTCAGCAGTAGTTTATGTAAATAAGTAGTAACTGATAAATTTCTCCTACCCTTTCTCCAGTGAATTTGGGTCTTTGTGTAGCTATAATGTTTTTTCAGCTTGTTAGTGAACAATGTCCAGAGGAACAGAGAAATATTGTTTTGTAGGGCTACTCCAATCTATTGCACTTTCCTTCCCCCTACCTCATTAGGAAGCCATTCAATTTGTAATTTGAATAAACTGCTTTAATTTTAATTGGTTGTTTAAAAATTATATTTAGGTTATTGTTGGCTTGCCATTTTTATCTTGCACATAAATTTTCTGTTGTGTAGTAAATTGGAAATATATTTTTTTTGTAAGGCCATTTGAAACTCCTAGAGATAAGGTACAATTTAAAAATAAATAAGTTTAAGATTGCCCTATTAATATTTTTTTCAGGACAGGGTGGGAATTTAGGGGATGCTTACATGATACAATAATTGATTTGGGGAAAAGCCAGGGAGCTTAAAATACGGAATTGCAGTCAGTTGAATTAACTTTATTTGTTCCTTAAAAGTTTGAATAAGCAGACTGAATCTCCTTTGTAGCTAGATCAAGAGATTGTGCAGATAAAAGTATTAAATGTAAAGCTAACTCATTATTCAATAAAAGTTCTCTGATCAATACTGTAACCTTTAGTATCTGAAGGAAGGGAACTTGATTTTCTCACAGAGTTCCTGGCTGCGTTAGTAGCATGTCAGTCTGAAAATTTTGGCAATTAATAACATTTTGCTTCAGAGGCATAATTGATTTTTCCAGCCCCTTCTGTCACCCAGATAGGAATTTGGTTCTTGTTGCATTTGTAAGAATGTCGATATCTGTTTAAATTGAAATGTTTGAAAGAATCATGTAGTTGAAGTCCATCCAGCCTTGCTAGAAGAAAAATGTTTCTGCTTGATATTTTTCTTGTCTGTTAATCTAATCTTATGTTGTATATTATGTTAAGAAGAATTTAGGCAAACTGGAGCAGATGCAAAGAAAGACACAGAAATGATAATCGGGGAACTGGGAACAAGAAAATATTGAGACAGTTGGGCATATTTAACTTCGAGGAAAATGATAAGAGTTGTTTTTCCTCACCGTAGCATTCTTTAAGTACCTAAACAAATGTTAGATAGAAAAAGACTTAAGTTCTATTATCTATTTTTTTGAGTGCCGAATATAAATGATGCAGGCAGATTCCAGGTGAATATTAGGAAAACAACTCTAGCAAAAAGGGCTATTATCAAAGGAGAAAGAAAGCTTTTCTAGACTTGATGTGTTAGGCAGACATTAAAATTTGAGGATGTTTTAAACTGAATATGGAGCTGAACTCAATGACTTATCTGGCCTCTTCTTACTCATAAACTACTGTTGAACATATATGCCATTCAGAGACCACTAATGAAGAAAGCTTACTAAAATAATGTTTAATTTTTTCATTAGTTTCCCTCCTTTATTATTTTTATAGATAACTCAAAGGCAATAATCCTTTATCCTCCTATTTTCCCCACAGCAACAATCCTGTGAGATGGGATGGGCTGAGAGAGAGTAAGTGGCCCAAAGTCACCCAGTCAGCTTTGATGTCTAAGACAGGACTAGAAGTTATCCTCTAGCCTGGTGCCTTAACCCACTTAATCTTTTCTTCACCATGGACCCCTTTAAATACCTTTTGTGGCCACAGACTCCCAAGACTTAAGATTTAAATCATAACATTTCAAGCCTTTCACGAACCCCTGTGACAATCCAATGATCCCCTCCAGGGGTCCACAGACCACAGGTTGAGAACCACTAGATCAAACTGACTTACCTGCTGTTATTTATTTTTATTTATTACATTTTTATGCCATTCATCTCCCCTACAGATGACTGGGTGAGGATAACTCACCATTTTTAAGGATATGTTCAGGGTGGATTTGATTTAAATCGAGTTGATTTAAATCACAATTTAAATCGAGTTGATTTAAATCACTAGTAAAAAGGCTTGATTTAAATCAACTCGATTTAAATCATAATTTTTAAAGAGCAACTGTCATCTCTGCTACTCCTTTGACCCACTGTTGACTCACCGATAGTCCCAGTGTTGCAGAATATACAGCCTCATGCTATATAACTAAGCTCCATTTCATGCTGAATAAACTAAATTATTTATGTATCTTAAATAGAAAACTATCTTACGATAGATTTTTACCCCAAAAGTTTTTTATTAAAATAAATTCGATAAAAATCAAAAAAATCCGATTTAAATCAAAAAAATCCGATTTAAAAAAAAAAATCTGATTTTTTTTATTTTTTAAAAAAAATCATTGATTTTTATCCACCCTGGATATGTTAGGACTAGGTTAGTTTTCAAACTTTTCTGTTCCCATAAATTTTGCTTACCACTTCAATATTTTACAGAAGCAAAGCAAGGGAAGGAAAAATCTTGTATTGACTGGCTTCAAACGACACGCTGAACCAGTGGTTTATTGAATATGTCAATACTTAAGCTTTGTTTGTGCAATATCTTATAGTAATCTCCTTTAAATATTGCTGATCCCTTATATAAATTGCAGTAAAGGATTTACCCAAAGCACAGGACTAATTCACATTGTGACTTAGTATGATAGATACAATCCATTGAGATGGATATGTTTGGCTATGGTTGGTTACTACTTAAACTGGGATTCCAGTTATTGCTAAATATTTTATTAAACATGTGAATAAAGTTGATGTGAATGTTGAACATAGAATCCGCTAAGTGTGAAATTCTTATTAAGTTTTATTGTAGGGTTTTCTCCTTGGAGCTTTTCCCTTTTTATCAAAGATCTTATTGCATTCCTTCCCCCACTTTCTTACTTGAAATTTAATCTCAAAACTGAGTAACAATGCTAGACCACATATTTCATTCAGATTCCTGAACACATTGGAAAGTTGCTACATGGGAAGTTGCTACTATGAAACAACCCCCACTAATCTTTGCAAAAAGTTAGTGTACTATACATTATCCTCATTGTACTGATTGACCTTGATCTTTACCCTACTGAGTAATTCAGAAATAACATTTAAAAACGAAAGAATTGGCCTACAGAAGTTTTGAAGCTGGATATAGATTTTCTAATACTAGAGTTTAGGCTCTTAGTTAATATGGCAATGCAATTTTTCTTTCTTTATGTAAAAGGATTTTATATTCATAGTTTTTATATTACTGATGTAAAAACCATAAAAGAAATATTCTATGTTTTCCCAGTCTTTGGTGCATTGCATCAAAACGCAGTTTATTTATTTATTTTATTTATTTACCAAAAATTTATATGCCGCCCTTCTCCCTAAGGACTCAGGGCGGCGAACACAAGTTAAAAACATACAATAATAAAAGATCAAAAAGATTAAAACCTAGTTAAAACAACGACAATCAAAATAAGAAAAACCCAAGGATCAAGGTAAACCCATTTGTTGAAACAGCCAGTTAATGTTATATCTGTGGGTTTTTTTAAAGAAAATCTTCCTGTGGCTAGGACTTGATAGAAAAAGAAATGGTTATTGCTGTTGGGTTTTATAAGAGAAAAATTGCTTTACCATTGTAAGATACTGTAAATTGATTCAGTAACTGAGCAGCCTGACTAGGCTGCCCTCACACATGGTTGGTGTGCTAAGGGCTTAAATCCATAGGAACAGACCTATAGAATTCACTCAATTTTGTCTGTTTAGGCATTTAATGGTGCTACTTTGCAACAAACTATCAGATTCATCTCTCTATAGATTCATCTTGATGATGGTATAGAACAGTGATGACTAACCTTTGTTTCCTCGGGTGCCAAAAGTGTGTGTGCACGCATGCGTCCCCACACCCATAATACAATGCCCCCACACATGCCCTGCCCCCCACACATGTGCGCGCAATCCCCCGTGTTGCTCCGCCCCCTGCGCAGGCGTGTGCGACTGCCCGTGCTCCCCCACCCAATTTTGGGCCTAGCAGGCCGCCCTGAAGCCTCTGGAGGCTGGAAATGGCCTGTTTCTGGACTTCCGGTAGGCCCGTTTTTCACCCTCCATAAGCTCCAGAGGCTCCGGAGGTTTTACTGGAGCCTCCAGGAGGGCAAAAACGGCTTCCCTTGGCCCGTTTCCAGACAGCCCATTTCCGGACTTCCAGTACTTCTGGGAGGCCCATTTTTCACCCTCCACAGGCTCCGGAGGCTTTCTTGGAACCTCCAGGAGGGCGAAAATTTCCGGCCCTCCGGAGGCCGGAAATGGCCTGTTTCCTGACTTCCAGTAGGCCAATTTTTCACCCTCCCAGAGCCTACGTGCAAGCCCTGTTCTTACCTGGCATCCAAAACGGGCCGCATGGAGACTCCTGGGAGAGGAGGGGTGGCATGAGCAGGCGTACGTGTCTCCCACATGTGCGACAGAGACCTGAAAATCAGCTGGCCAGTAGGAGGCGCACACGTATGCGCGGTGCAGCTGATCTAGGGTGATGGCTCGTACGCCTGCAGAAATGGCTCCGCCATCGGTTCGCCCTCATGTGTATAGAACTAACAACCTTTATGTTTTCAGAATTGGCTGAGACTGAGAATCAGCCATTTCTCTTTATCACTAATGCTAGGAATATTGTAGGTATAATAAAAGGCCAGTCTGGTGAAATGGCTAAGGTGTTTGTCAAGGAACTGCACAGCAGCTGTCCAAACAAAGTTGGAGACCCTGATACAAAGTAGTAGTTTTATATAAATAAATGTATTTTACATTTATATTTACAGCAGAGAACATAATCAGGAACATCATGAGGTAAATCAAACAGGATACATAGCACAAAGAAGAAAAAGGAGGGAAAAAGGGAAACTCCCCCTTTTCACCCACAGCGTAGATTGCCTCATGCATGAGCCAGCACTCTCCAACCTATCAACTACAACTGTGTGCTCTGGCCCACTGTTCAATTTACTGTCCCAGTTAATAAATTTAATATCACCTGAATGTCAAAGGATTGTTGGACTTCCATAATCTTTGGAATCATTTGGGTCAGTCCTAAAAATGGCAGTGCCAGACAGTGAATGTTGATTGGTTTTTTTCCCCCCTAGATAATCATGGTTATCCTAGTTTGCATGTGCCTTGCTAGTATTGTCTACCTTTCACTGGTCCTAGTGGAGAACAATCTAGCTGGGGTCTTGTTCAAGCAAGTCATGTGTTGTACCATTCAGTTACCGTTTTTTGTTGTTTTTGTGTGCTTATTTTTGCAGAAGAGGTGGCAAAACTGGAAAAACACTTGATGCTTCTCCGTCAGGAATATGTCAAATTGCAGAAAAAACTGACAGAAACAGAGAGAAAATGTACCCTCCTAGCTGCTCAGTCAAACAAAGAGAATGCCAGTGACTCTTTCATCAGTCGACTGCTTACCATTGTGGCAGAATTGTATGAGCAGGAGCAATATAGGTAAGAGATTTCCCCCCAAAATGGTAGCGAAACCATGGGTGGTTCCTATGGTATAACATTCAGGGTTACTACAATCAGGGTTTACTACAACCAGTACTCAAATTTAGAAGTCTTGAAGCCAAAAAATCAAGGTGTAGATCTGATAAGATGTTTTTATTACAGGTAATAGAGAAGCTTTTAAATTAGCGTATGCACAAGGAATTTATCTCTGGAGCTTATGCACTGGAGACAAATTCCTTCTGTGTCCAATCACACCTTAGCCAATAAAGAATCCTGTCCCCATCCCCATCCCCATCCCGTCCCATCTATCCTATCCTATCCTAATTTCTAATTCCTTATTATTATTTCTTCTATTTCTATTCAGAAAGCCTACTGCAGCATACACAAGTTCAAATTTTGTATCTCATTTTCATTCTCTTGCCCATATATTGTAACAGACTGAGAGCCATTTCTTTCTCAGTAGGTGAAGCAATTGTTATTGTGATAAACTACAGATAGTTCTCAATTTACAATTCATTTAGCAACTCTTTGAAGTTACAGTGGCACTCAAAAGAGCGAGTTAGAACTGGTCCTCACATTTGTGACCATTGCAGCAGCCCATGATCAAGTCAGGTGTTTGGCAACTGGTAGGAATTTACGATGGTTGCAGCATCCCAGGGTAATGTAATCACCATTTGTGACCTTCCCAGCCAACCAAAGTCAATGGAGAAAGCTGGAATTGCTTAACAATCACATGATTCATATAACAACTGCTATGATTCACTTAACTGCCATACCAAAAAGGGTCATAAAATCGGGCATGACTCATTTAACAACTCCCTTGTATAGTAACAAAAATTCTGGTCCCAACTATGGTTGCAAATTGAAGATTCTCTGTAATCTAGTTTGAGGCTCTATACCTCGCTGAATCTCAAGCACATTGACGGCATTCATGCAACATATTTAATCTTTTTATGAAATTACCCCATTTTCCATGTTCACTCATTAAACTATAACCATGCCAAAAAGGATCATAAAATCAGGCATGATTCATTTAACAACTGCCTTACTTAGATAGGATATCACTAACTAAGCTTAGTATTTTTTGTGAATTTATCTTCCAGGTATTTAACTATATACAAACACAGCCATTGTACATTATTTATTATTTATTTATTATTATTTATTAGTCCAATTTATATGCCGCCCTTCTCCGTAGACTCAGGCCGGTTTACAGTGCATTATAGCAATAGCCTGCATTCTTCTATGTATATATCTGCTTATTAGGGCTCCCCCCCCCAGCAGTGTTGTTCTATACAAAGTCATCTTATTGCCCCCACAATCCGGGTCCTCAATTTATCTACCTCGAAAGGATGGAAGGCTGAGTCAACCTTGAGCCTGGTGAGATTTGAACTCGCACTAATTGCAGGCAGCTGGCAGCTAAGTGCTAGCACTTAACAGCATTTAGTCCGCTGTACCACCGAGGCTCTAAATCACATTATGATTTATCAGTTGATTAAATAGAAGTTTTGTTGATTGATTCTGAATGTTAGTCAATGATCAAATTAATATGATTTGACTCCATGGTCTAAATTTTAAACTTTACCATCTCTAGTCCTCATTGACATTTAAATCTGCAGAGTTTCTTAGTTTTAGCTTTTAATTAAACATACATTGCCAACTATGGGCTTCTAGCTGTCTTTTTCTTTTTACTGGGTGTGGTTAGGGAAAAATAATGAATAATCATTTTTCCTCCCTATTTATGAGTGTACTCTTCCTTTAGAACACCATAGAGGAACTAGATTAAATACAGGGAGACCAACTAATAAAATATAACTCTGAAGGAGGATGTACATGAAAATGTAAAATGTAATATTAAAATGTATTAATTGAATAGAATTTATAAATTAGACCCAAATACACAAGAACTAGTTTGCTTTTGTGCATTAGAGTTTCAAGATGTGGAATTAAGTTCAAGCTATATTTTCAAAAGACTGAGGCTTATCCTTTAGCAAGCTGTTCTGGGCATTATTTTGGTGTCTTTTCTTGAGGGATGCATTCTTGAAAATGAACTCCGCACATGAGAATGAGCAGAGTCAAGGATTGTGCCACTGAAAAGCTTAAGGCTTGTTGCTGAAATTTGATGGCATATGTGAGAAGTGTTTAGAGAAGTGTGTGTGTGTGTGTGTGTGTGTGTGAATTAAGAATATTTTTACTTTAAAAGATGTGATGACTTACAGTTACTCTCATTGTTATCATATTGTTATTTTAAGATTTTCAAACAAATAAAAATAGCCAGAATTAGCTGAAGATGCAGCCTTTTAAAATATTTTTTCCTGAGTAGAGAAGGGGATTTTACCCAACTTCCCAATGTTTTTCTTTTGTGCTTGCAAATAATAAGCAATGAGAAGTATTATCTTAGTTACCATCCTTTTTTCTTTTTCTTTTGCTTGCCTACATTTTCTTGTCAGTCTCTGAGCAGATGTTTCCCAAAAATGCTGAAAGAAGAAATTGCTTTAGGGTTCTCAGGCATTATAAAGACCTGAAAACTGGGTCAAAGTACATGGAAAGCACCCATATTTTACTATGTCCCCACTGCGACTCATCTGATTTCTTCCAATTTGATGTTGTGGTTAGCAAAATACCAAGTCATCTAATCCAAAGTTATGTTTGTTCTGTTTCTTCAGTGACCTGAAGATCAAGGTGGGAGACAGGTACATCAGCGCTCACAAATTTGTATTGGCAGCCCGGAGTGAGGCTTGGAGTCTGGCCAACTTAGTGTCAACGGCTGAGCTAGATCTGTCAGGTTAGTGCTGTGTGTGAGTGAAAGATTGGAGAAGTACTCACTGCCTTGGGAAGATTAATAAAAACATAAAATGCCTTTGGGAGGAGAGGTTATATTTTTATCCTTCAAGAGGAGACGCTCAGCTTGCAAAAATTGTACTCAATCTTCTAATTATGAAGCATTTGTCTTTCAAACATGTTAAGTGTTTAGTGCCAGTTAAATTGGAAGCTTATACCTCTTTAACTTTAGTGACATGGATGTTAGGTATGATAGTCTTTTTCATCTTATTAAATACAGTAAGTCTCTGAGACAGCAAGGAAATCAAGTTGTTGAAGATAACTGATTATTCTTTTGGTTTTCACAATTGCTTTCTGAAAGCATCAATGTCTATTCCGTAAGGAAGCTATTACAATTCCAGCATTTTTATCTTTGGAAGCATAAGTTAGGTATTTGGCCACTTTTCTGTTTTGTTTGGTTTTTTTCCTCTGTCAAAAATTTATGACTCTTCCCTAAAAGCTAGATTCTGAGATGAGGTTACTGTCCAAGAAAAATGCTCTGGACTGACATTTAAATGAGATAAATAGAGCTGCTGGGATTTACGTTATAAAATAAGTCATTTTAAAACATGTTAAGATATATCAAGCTTCATACTGGATAGTATGAATTGCTGAGGATTTTGTGCAATTCCTGCACGATAAAGTCGCTCGGATTTGGGATGGCTTGGACTCTGATTGGATGAGTCCACGGGAGGAGACGAGGGCAGGTCTTGAGAATGTTATCTGGGAGGAGTTTGATCCTGTGGCTCCCGAGGATGTGGACAGGGTTCTGGGTAAGATTAGTGCCGCCACGTGTTTATTGGACCCGTGTCCTTCCTGGTTGGTACTGGCCTCCCGGGAGGTTACACGAGGCTGGCTCCAGGGGATTATAACTGCTTCTCTGAGCGAGGGTGCCTTTCCTGCCGCCTTGAAAGAGGGGGTAGTGAGGCCCCTCCTCAAGAAGCCTTCCCTGGACCCGGCTGAATTAGCCAACTACCGTCCGGTCTCCAACCTTCATTTTGTGGCGAAGGTTGTTGAGAGCGTGGTGGCACAACAGCTTCCCCGACACCTGGATGAAGCTATCTATCTGGACCCGTGCCAGTCGGGCTTCAGGCAGGGGTACAGCACAGAAACGGCATTGGTTGCGTTGGTGGATGATCTCTGGAGGGCTCGGGACAGGGGTTGCTCCTCTGTCCTAGTCCTATTAGATCTCTCAGCGGCTTTTGATACCATCGACCATGGTATCATGCTGCAGCGGTTGAGGGGGTTAGGAATAGGGGGCACCATTCTGCGGTGGTTCTCCTCCTTCCTCTCCGACCGCTCGCAGTTTGTGTTGGCGGGGGGACAGAGGTCGACCTCGAGGCATCTCGCATGGGGAGTGCCGCAAGGGTCGGTCCTCTTGCCTCTCCTGTTCAACATTTATGTGAAGCCGCTGGGTGAGATCATCCGTGGTTTTGGGGTGAAGTGTCATCTGTACGCTGACGACACTCAGCTGTACATCTCCACCCCAGACCACCCCAACGATGCCCTTGATGTGATGTCTCACTGCCTGGAGGCCGTGCGGGTCTAGATGGGGAGGAACAGGCTCAGACTCAACCGTTCCAAGACCGAGTGGTTGTGGCTTCTGGCGTCCCGATATGGTCAGCAGGTGCCATCGCTGACTATTGGGGGGAATCTTTGCCCCCCACAGAGAGGGCTTGCAATCTGGGTGTCCTGGATGCACGGCTGTCTTTAGAAGAGCATATGACGGCCGTGGCCAGGGGGGCCTTTTATCAGGTCCGCCTGATTCGCCAGTTGCAGCCCTTTCTGGACCGGGACGCCCTGCGCACAGTCACTCACGCCCTTGTTACCTCCCGGTTGGACTACTGTAATGCTCTCTACATGGGGCTCCCCTTGAAGAGCACTCGGAGGCTCCAACTGGTCCAGAATACGGCCGTGCGGGTGGTTATGGGTGCAACCCGTTGCGCCCACGTGACACCCCTCCTGCGTGAGCTGCACTGGCTCCCAGTGGTCTTCCGGGTGCGATTCAAGGTGTTGGTCACCACCTTTAAAGCGCTCCATGGCACAGGACCCGGGTACCTTCGAGACCGTCTTCTGCCACCAATAGCCTCCCACCGGCCAGTCCGCTCCCACAGAGAGGGTCTCCTCAGGGTGCCATCGGCCAAGTCATGTCGGCTGGCGACACCCAGGGGGAGGGCCTTCTCTGTGGGAGCCCCAGCCCTGTGGAATGAACTGCCCCCGGAAATTCGTAAGATTTCTGACCTCCGGGTATTTCGCTGCGCACTCAAGACCCTATTGTTCCGCCAGGCTGGGTTAGCAACATAATTTTAAATTGGATGTTTTAAATTTTTGGGGTTTTAAATTAAGCCAAATTTATTTAATACTTTTAAATTATTTTAAATTGATGTCTATTCTGTTTTTAAATAGGCTGTACACCGCCCTGAGTCCTTCGGGAGAAGGGCGGTATAGAAATAAAATTATTATTATTAGTAGTAGTAGTAGTAGTTTTATGTTTTCCTAGCCAACATACTGAATTATGCTATCTTTCTCTATTCAGGGCTCAAATGTTTCAGACTGTTCTTTTCTCCCAAGTGTTTTAATTTCTGTGCTTTTATGTTTATTAATTTTAGTATATTGTAATTTTATTTCTATATCTATTAATTTGTATATACCACTTGAAAATGAGTGCAAGAGAAGCAGTATAAAAACAGGCAAAAAATAAATACATAAATAAATAAAATTATTCATTTATTATGATATGTGGAAAAGATCTTGGGAGACTGGGCAAAGAGACGCTGTCAAGGAAATGGTCAAATAAGAGACAGCATACCCTTCAGCTGGATAGTGGTTGGGGCAGGAGGCTCAGAAGAGACCCTCCCTAGTTTCTCAGGCTGTATAGGACAGGGATGTCAAACTCATGGTATCACGTCATGTGATATATTGTGACTTTTTTCCCCCTTCGCTAAACCGGGGGTGGGGGTGGCCAGCGCATGACGCATCTGGCCTGCGGGCTGTGAGTTTGACACCCCTAGTATGGGAGAAGGAGGTGAGAATTGTACTTTCAGACTTGCAAGATTTTGTCATTATGTAATTTAACATAAAGTAGAATTAGCTCATCTAGTTGTGATTTCTACCTGGTTTATCCATTGAGGCTGACATTAATGTACAGGTAGTCCCAGATGTACAACCTTTTGTTTAGTGACCATTTGAAGTTACCACGACATTGAAAAAAAGTGATTTATGACTGATTTTCATACTTACTACTGTTATAGATCCCCGTGGTCACATGATCAGAATTTTTGCCTTTGACAACTGGCATATATTTATGGAAATTGCACTGTCCTGGGGTCATGTAACCTTCCCAGCCAGCTTCCAATAAGCAAAGTCAGTGTGGAAAGCTGGATTTGCTTAATGATTGCATGATTCATTTAACAACCGTAGTGATTTGCTTAATAACTCTAGCGAATAGGTCATAAAATGAGGAAAAACTCACTTAACTCTTGCTTAGCAACTGACGTTTTGAGCTCTGTTATGGTCGTACGTTGAGGACTACCTGCATCAATCTTTAATATTTTATTAAAAAGAATCTTGTTGCTTGAAAATAACTTATCTATATAATGAGAAACTTTCCAGAATATTTTTTTTCATTTACTTTTCCCCCCCCCTCACAAAAGTAAATTTCTATATCTTAAAATGCATTGGGTTCCACAGCACTAATTTCATAAAGAGTGAAAACACTACCAATCAGATTGAAATTGCCCTAAATTATTGGTACATTCAGGTAGACAGTTTTATAGGTCTACATGTACATTGCCCCCCAAAAAGCACAATCATTAACATTTGCTAAAATTAGTAATAGTAGTATATAATATGTGTTTCATAAAATTACTAAAACCTACATAAAGGGAATTTGAAATTTTACACTACTCTGATCCTCCGTAACTGTATAAAGAAAGGGTATAATATTAAAATTGTTGGGTTGTGAAATGTTCACAGATATAATTGCCAAATCAGATTCTCAATTTGAGTACATCTTCTAAAGCACAAAAAGACTGTATATAGATTTATCCAAAAGTTAGTCTTATTTATTTCTCTAGGGTGTACTTCTGAATAAATAGATATGGGACTTTATTGGATTCCCTGCCCCCAGCATTTTGTAATGTATTTCAGGAAAAGCCACTGTTGATGTGCAATATAACCCTGATATTCTGAAAGCTTTACACTGGTTGAGTTACAGTTCTAATGCATGTGACTTGGTCTAGTATAGACCTATGCTCAAATTCCGTTTCAGCTCCATTGTTAACTGAATAGGCTAGGACAGTGGATTTCCCCTTCATAATAAACCACACTTGTTCACACAACACACTAAGCTGCAATCTACAGATCGCAGTGGCTGGGTTCATATGGGATGCTGAGGCAAACCGAAGTCCACATTTGACTCTTGTAGGCAACGATTTGACAATGGATCATTAATGGATCAATGGACCATTAACAATGGATAATGATTTGAAGATAGAGGACACTGTAATCTGTCTTTTTTCAAAGTTGTTTTTTTTCTTCATTACCATCCAATTTGTTGGTATCTACTGTATGACTTCTGAAATGGAGGCAGCAGTTAGGATCTGACTAATATGAAGCAGACATTTTGGTGTCTTCCTGATAGTTTGGAAAGCAGTTCTACCACATACCTAACCAAGCTCTGGAATTCAGAGATGATAAGGGCATTAGATGTAATTGCTCCTGAGTGGCCTCTCTTGAGTGTTTATGGCTCTTTGATAATTTTGTGTGGTTTTCTGGGTTAACTGTATCCCTTTAATCCTTTTTAATTAGAGTAAACATTGTTATAAATACCTATTGTGAGCTGACTACACAATACAAATTTTCCTTCCTTGAAGCGATTTATTGGTAGAATTAATAATTTTTCCTCACCCATTTTTTTTAATAGATGCACAAAATATATTGGGCTGAGAGCAAATGATGTCCAAAAGGGGGCCAGATATATGGCCAACTGTGGATTTGAATTAGATCCTGTCCTTTTTTCTGATAGGATCCACTGCCCCAATTTGCTAGTCTAATCCCCATAAAAACAGAAATTTGGAGTATTTTTACATCAATATCACTTGCTTATAGCCTATTTTCTGATGTTGGAATATGATGAATGGAGAGAGAATTGAAGAGAACCAGTCAAATAATATCAGGGATTGTAATGCCTTTGGAGTATTAGAACAAGGACTGCTTATTAAACCTCATAAAAAGGTAGCACATTTTTATGGCTGTCTTGTCCCATATGCCCCTGGCTGTAAGACTCCTTCTAATATTAGTACTTCAGCCAGCCTGCTCTGCTTTTTAGAAGATGGGCAGACAGCCAGAATTCATCTTGTAACAGTTATAAATATCACTAATAGTATTGCTATTACTAGTTTCTGAGGTTCATGGGTTGGCCCCACCTCGTGTTAATTTCTAAAAGTTCACAGCAGACAGTGTTATCATACACTGCTTTTCACCCCTGCAAAGGGGTGAAAAGCCAACAGCTCTGTCAATTTAAATCATTACATCATTAATATCTTGGCCTTAAAAGAGCAGCTGTGGGGGCATAAGTAACGAGAATCTATTTATATATTCATTTGGGCTATTTCTAAATGTATGTTTAGTAGACATACTATGAGGTATGTTTACCTTATAGTTAACAAATCTTGCAGCTTAAAAATCTGACAAAAAAAGCATAAAAGCAAGGAATAAAAGGCACTTGTTAATTCATAAGACAGTACTATACTATTGATGCCTTACTGCTTTGTAGATGTACTCATCGTTTTAACAAATGTTAAACTAAAGCAATATTAAATCAGAATTTTGTTACACATTCTGTTAATGTTTATAATAGGATCCGTAGGCTCTGCAAATTTGTACAACATTGGACAAAGGGAATACCTTAAAATAACAAATCAATATTTTAAAAATAGAGCTCTCCTGACAACATTATTTTTATTTATTAATGCCCCACTCTTCAGTCTGAGAAGGTCCAAGATTATTTATAGATCCATCAAAAGAAGGTAAACTTCATTTCAACTTGACAATTTGAAAAAAAATGATATAACATGAAAAAAGGGATGGGAAGTAAAAAGAGAAAGTCATGTATTTTTAAATTTTGATAGCAATATGTGTAACATCATTGTAGCCAAAGGTTATACTATATTTCCTTAGCTATAAAGGGATTAAACTAATAATAATGTCATCAATAAAAGACATTGAAAAGACATTCCATATCTGAATAGGCTATGGAATTAGATTATAGTTTAGTTTTTTTTAGTTGCATCTTGATAAGAATAGAGCATCCTTATTTTTATTTATCAATAAATCTTTTTCTGTGGATAAATTCCCACAACAAAATAGACTACAGATAATCCTCGACTTATGACTGGTTGATTAGCTACTTTCAAAGTTATAACGGACCCCTCTTCCGTAAAGGTACCCCCAAAATAAGACCCTGTCTTATTTTTTTTTTATTTTTATTTTTTGGCACCTGTTCTGAAGCTGGCCACTCAGCCATGTAAAGTAGCCTAAAGAATCGACGGGCCATGAAGTGCAGTTACAGTCTGTAGGCTGAGGCCTACTTTCCATCCAGCCCCCTGATGGCCTCCCAAGCTTCCCCCTTCCTGCTGGTCTTCTCTTTAGGCTCCCTTGCATGGTTAAATGGCCAGCTTCAGAGTGGCCAAGGCCCAGAGAAATCCTGAGGGTCAGGGAGCGAAGCATTGGGTGCCTCCGGGTTGGAACTGATTACCATATTTTACATAAAACTTTGAATGCAGGTGGTCCTCAAGTTACAACCACAGTTGAGCCCAAAATTTATGTTGCAAAGTGAAACATTTGTTAAGTGAGTTTTGCCTCATTTTACAACTTTTCTTGCCACAGTTGTTAAGTAAATCATTGCATTTGTTAAGTTAGTAACATGGTTGTTAAGTGAATCTGACTTTCCCAATGACTTTGCTTGTCAGAAGGTCGCAAAAGGGAATCACGTAACCCCTGGTGGTTATGATGGTTGTAGGACACTGCAACCATCATAAATATTAGTCCACTGCCAAGCATCTGAATTCTGATCATGTGACCATGGGGATGCTGCAATGGTAGTGTGAAAAATGGTCATAAGTCACATTTTTCAATGCCGTTGTAACTGAATGGTCACTAAATGAACTGTTATAAATTGAGGACTACCTGTAATTCGATCATTTCTTGAGATTCATTATCTGCAATAATAGAGACCGAACTGTAGTAGATCTTCCTCTTAAATCTCTCATCTTTCCAAATCACCTGTTGATAAATCCATTTGTATTGACATTGGTTGGTTTACCTGCTGTGCTAAGCCAACAACTTTTTTTAACGTATGGTTTTTCTCAGTAAGCCACAATTGCTTGGAATCATAGAGCTGCCAAAGCCAAAAAATACCATACTTGGCTACAGTCTGATCTGTGTCTATGCCAGTGTTTCCTCCTTGGGTTGGTTGGGTGAAGACATGTGCTGATTGGCACTGACCAGAGGTCTGAATTTTACTTATTGTTTCCTTATTGATGGGTGTTAAAGCTACTCTCTTGCAAAGCAAAACAGTGTTTCTCCCCATAGGAATATAATAATTGATGCTCTTCCACCAGACGCTGATCCCGAGGTGGCCATGGCAATGCTGCGTTGGATTTACACAGATGAGCTGGAGCTGCGAGAAGACGATGTATTCCTGACAGAGCTGATGAAAGTAGCAAACAGGTTTCAGCTGCAACTCCTCAGGGAAAGGCAAGCTTCTGAATGAGTTGTGGTGCCTCTGTTTTAATTAGCATGGCATGGCTATTTCATCCAATGTCAATTATTGTTATTTTGCCGGCTCCTCTGGGAACTGACAGCAGGCTAGAACTTGGGTCTCCCCATCTCTAGTTCAATATCATCATAGCATACTGGCCTATTTTTACTAACAGGTCAGGCACCAGGGAGTCAGAGCAAGCAAACAGGAGTTTTCCAAAGAGGCTATTGAGTTGTGGAGCTGATGTACTGATCGTATGAGGCCAGATTTTGTGGATGAGGTTAAGAATGTGCCTAGGTTAAGAATATGCTTCAGGTCACTCTTAAAGCTGTTAGCAGGATGAGAACTGTTGGATTAGAAGGAAAAGAAAGGATATTTAAGATGAATATTAGAAGGAATTTTCTAATGAAAATTATAAGCAATGGAACCATCTATTTAAACAGTGGTGGATTTCTTCTTGCTGGAGATTATTAAACAGCTGTATGGTTACATGTCAATAATCCTTGCAGCTCAACCCCCATCCTGGTACAATTGCCTTCCAATTTGTGCATTCTACTATTCTTGGATTTGGGATAGTTATTTTTATGATTTTCCTCAGATGTGGTTTGGTTTGGTTTGTAAAATTATCTTAAAGGATAATTTGGAGGGGTGTGTTAAATCTTCCTCAATCTTTAAAAGAGTTTAGACAGTGCACAGAGAGCAACAGCAATAACCCAATAAATAATAAACCTATTATTCCATTAAAATTAATAATTGCACATCTACACATATTCTACATCTGGTGTCAATAATTCTCACCAATTGAGACCCAAAGGCCTTCCACAATAACCAAATACATTCTTAGCTTGCTACATTTTATAATCTAGATTGTTTGATCTGCTGACCATTTTTAGTCTATATTTCGTGTATCATAGAATCATAAAGTAAGGAATCTTAAAGTTCATCTGCTCCAATCTCCTGTTCAGAGTAGAAATCCTCAGATCATCCCAGACAAATAGTTATCCAATCTTTGTTTGAAAACTTCCAGTGATGGAGAAAGCAGGCTGATCCGCTGCAAAATAATTCTTACAGTCAGGAAATTACTCCTTAGTTCAGGAATGGAGTATGACAATGTGCTCTACATGGGCTGCATTTGAAAGCCCCCCCAGAAATTACAGTTGGTCCCAAATATACCAAGAGCCTTGGTAGTACAGGGGTTTAAGGCACCCTGTTATTAAGCTTATTAAGACCAGCTGCCTGCAATTACTGCAGGGTTCGAATCTCGCTAAGGCTCAAGGTTGACTCAGCCTTCCATCCTTTCTAAGGTAGGTGAAATGAGGACCCAGTTTGTGGGGGCAATAAGCTGACTTTGTATAAAAATATACAAAAGGATGAAGGCTATTGCTGAGCACATTGTAAGCCGCTCTGAGTCTTCGGAGAAGGGCGGCATATAAATCAAATTAAAAAAAAAAAAATATGGCAGCACAAGCAATAATAAGACATGCCACTATATGTCCATGTAACAACTCTGTTCTGGCAGATGAACTGATGGCCTGATGGCTTCTGAATACATTTTAAGATGCTGGTTGCCATCTATAAAATCACCTGATTATTTGAGGGACCGGCTATCTCCTATAGTTTCTTCCTGTCTAATAGAATCTGGCAGAATAGGTGCAGTCCTTTCAATTTAAAAATGCCATCTAGTGGGATCTAGGAAATGTGCCTAATATGTTGCTGTGCCTGCCCTCTGGCATTCCCCAGAGATTCATAAGAGTCTCAACAAGATGACATTCCTAGAAGGCTTAAAAATATATTACCCCAAGCCTTGCAGAATGGTTACTGGTGAACTCTTCTAATATTTTTGTTCTATTTGTATGTTTTTACTTTTTCTGGACACACATTCCTTGAGAGGTTTTTTGCTGTTGTTCTAGCCTTGTTAGAATGTAAAGCAAACTGACTGACAGCAGGCCGGATGTGCCACGCCTACCCCAGCTCCATGAATGGGGAAAACGTCGCAAAACGTGATGCAGCGAGTTTGACACTCGTGATGTAAAGTGTCCAGAATTGTTGGGAGTTGGATGTTTTTATCTTAGTGTTAAATCTTAGTGTTAACAGTGTTTCACTTTTGCGTAAGAAATCCATATAACTTTACTATCAACTTGTCATTCTCTATCTTAAGTTCTTATTCCTCTTGATATATGTAAACACATAGGTATGTACAGTACATGAAATATATAATAATTTCATAAAATAGAATAAACTGACAAAACATATAAAATTTGTAATATAAATATTGTGTATCCTGTTTATTGTACCTATGAATTTTTTATGTCTTTATAAGTAGTCCTCAACTTATGACCATAATTGAGCTCAGAATTACAGTTGAACGTTGGGTTCATCATTAATTTATTTTATTTTATCTCGAATTTATATACCGCACCTTCTCCCGAGGGACTCAGGGCGGTGTACAGCCAGATAAAAACATACAATACAAACATTAAAAACAAAAGGATATATATTAATTTGGCCCCAATTTAAGATAACAAACCAATTAAAAATTAAAAAATATTTTAAAAAATATGTTAAACCAGCCCGGCTTGCTGAAAAAAGAAAGTTTTAAGGGCACGGCGGAAGGCACCGAGGTCTTGGATCCTCCTTATCTCAGGGGGCAGCTGATTCCAGAGAGTAGGTGCCCCCACAGAGAAGGCCCTTCCCCTGGGGGTCGCCAGCCTACATTGTTTGGCTGATGGCACCCCGAGGAGGCCCTCTCTGTGGGAGCGCACAGGTCGGTGGAAGGTCGTCGGTAGCAGCAGGCGGTCTCAAAGATAACTAGGTCCTATGCCATGGAGCGCTTTAAAGGTGGTAACCAACACCAAAGGTGACCTGATTAAGCAGGTCACCAGGTGACAGTGCCTAATTTAATGGTCTTTTTTTGGTGGCAGTCATAAAACAAATGCCACAGTCATTAAGTGAATCCATTGTCCACAAACCAGAAGTAAACACCAGTTTCTGGCAGAAAAAATATTGTAAATCGTGGTCCTGTGACTGCAGGATGCTGCAAAAGGCTACAAATGTGGGCCAGCTGCTGAGTGCCAAAATACCTCCAAGTAACTGTTTTTTGGGGGTGGGGGGCGGGGAGGAATAGGTCTTTTAACCACACAATGGAGTGATAAATTGCTGAAGTCATGTACATTTAAAAAATCAGATCATCTTTGAAAATCAAGATCTCAACAAATAAAAGGGGTTTTAACACATTACATTTGTTAATTGATAAGATCTCAGATACAACCTACATCTGGATAACTACCCTGATGTCCCCTCCCTTTTACCTCACTCCAATTTAAATCCTATATTGGTCTTGGCATTTTTTTGCATCTGATGAAATAAGCTGCAGTTCACAAAAACTTATACATATCTTTTAATAAAGTCTGTTAGTCAAAAAAGTTGCTTCCAGATTCTCTGATCCTTTTCCTTCTTTGTGTGCCACAATTTAAATGTTTCTGAGTTAATTAACTGCTGTTATTCTCTTGTGTTCAAAACAATTTTGAAAACATTATTTGGAATTGGTTTTGGACTCTGATTTATTTTGAATCTGGCTTCCAAGATGCCCTGGAAAAATAATAACTGATCTAGGCCAAAAAGGAATTTGGATTCAACTGTAATAATACAATATGAAATTGTTCTTCCTGCTGATTTCATACCATGATGTCTTTTCTGTTTACTTTTTTTCCTGTGACTAGTCCTTGCTGATCCTCTTGTGTTTACTGCTTGATAGGTGTGAAAAAGGAGTCATGTCACTTGTAAATGTAAGAAATTGTATCCGCTTCTATCAAACAGCAGAAGAGCTGAATGCCAGCACTTTAATGAACTACTGTGCTGAGATAATTGCTAATCATTGGGTAAGCATGAAGAGATCTCTTCAAAAAGATATTTGAGGATTTGTATCCTTATTTTTACTTCTAATCACTAAAAGTGTAACTGTTATCCAGGTTATCAATGCAAGTTTTGTGTAATGAAATTTGAAATTATGCTAAGATATTGGTATGTTCTATTTGTTGACGCACAACATATTTTTTTGTGAACCTTGCTTTGTGCCAATAGTCTATTCTACATCCCAGAACAAAGAACCTACTATGAATGCTCTTGTGGATAAAAACAAAAAGAGAGAACCTCCTTGTATGGAACAAGCCAGCATGTTAGAGAGAGATTGTTTAGCTTAACCTCTTCCATGATGTCCTAACTTTTCATGTCCTGAGAAGTTTTATTTTTACATGAGGAAACCAGCAGTTTTTTCCTCACACCAGTGGTGATTGGCTACTTAAAATAGCATTAGCAGCAGAAGTGCTGTTTGCATCAAAAACATGAAGTTCTGGCCTGTCATTACTGAATTGCAGCTTAGTTCAAAACTGTTTTCTTCTCTGAAAACATTTTGTGGCATGGAGAAAATGCCTCATTAAAGAACATCAGCCTGCACGCTGTCTTCAGATAAATATGCTAGTAGTTTGGGATGATGAAATATGGGCAGATGTTCTTAGAACTGTGATCCAAGCCCTAGGGAAACAGTTGTGTACAGAACTACAACACTGGTATTCTTCAGGAGAGAAATTTTAGTGAATCAAGGGAGGGTTTTTTTCCCTTCCTTTCAAAGCAAGAAATTTTAGATGTTCTATTTTTTTTCTCCTGCAAGGTCTGGTTCTAATGTGGAGAAACTAAAGTACAGTACTTTTTATAAATAGGATTTCCAGCCTGCATAGTCTTCAAGATTTCTTATTGAAAATGGCTAATATGTAAGACAGTCTCCTTAGTCTTAGGTCGTCTTACACCACAGCACATATTGTAACTCAGAAGTTCCTTAATTAATGCCATTACTTTGTCATGTTGGATATTTATTTTGTCTTGAAAGCACAATATAATTCCTTGGATCTTATTCTTTTTGAGTTTATAGGTTGATCTAACTAGATGTCATTTGTAAAACTGAGAAACATAGATATCCTCATCCATTTGCTTCCAGGTTGAGACATGTTTCTTAAAAGGATAAATATTTTTGTTTTCTGAGATAAACAGATGCTTAGAATTGTTTCTTGCCTTTTTAGTGAATCTCGCTGAACTTTTAATCAGACCTCTGCTTTTAAAAATCTCTGAATTAATGGTCAAAATTGCTGAGTGGCCATTCTCATATATAGCATGATTTAGAAGACTAGGCTAATGTTTGTTGAGATCGAAATAAAATTATATCTTTTTTTTCCCTAATGCTTTGCAGGATGATTTGAGGAAAGAAGACTTCAGTAGTATGAGTGCTCAGCTCTTGTATAAAATGATCAAATCTAAAACAGATTTCCCTTTGCACAAAGCTATTAAAGTGGAGAGAGAAGATGTTGTTTTCCTATATCTTATTGAAATGGATTCACAGGTAGGATTTATTTATTTATTTATTTATATGCCGCCCATCTTGCCTACAGGAACTCTAGGACAGTGGGCAGTGGCCATGACAGAAGAGACTCTTCTGGACCTCATCAGCCAGAATTCCTTGATTGATGAGATCTGCAGCATATCCCTTTTGTAATGGGTGGCTAGGCCAATCCCATTGGGATGAGACGGTTTCTCAGATAGCCTGGAGGGGGATGAGATGCCTCTACAGTCTATAGTCTACAGTCTATAAAACATGACATTTTGGAATATTTCTAGCACACATGCACTTTTTTTTTTAAAGGAACAATTGCTAGCAACTGATACTAATAAAAAAGTGAAGAAATTAAAGGATAAAAATGAATAGTTTTTGCTATATTTATTTGTAATGCATCAAATTCAGTGTTTCCTTAACCATTTTAAGATGTGTGGATTTCAGTGCTAACGGGGATATTCTGAGAGTTGAAGTCCACACATCTTAAAATGGTTAAGGTTAGCAAACACTGATCCAATTGAACTTTTATCAATAGCAATAGCACTTAGACTTACATACTGCTTCACAGTGCTTATACTTTCCTCTCTAAGCAGTTTATAGAGTCAGCATATTGTACCCAACAATCTGGGTCCCCATTTTACTGACCTGGGAAAAATGGAAGGCTGAGTCAACTTTGAGACGGTGAGACGCAAACTGCTGGCAGTTAGCAGAATGAGCCTGCAATACTGTATTGTAACCACTGCGCCACTATGGCTCTATATGAAGCTGTTCTGTATATTGAGGCCACTGATCTATGTAGTCAGTTTCTCTTTCCTTCTGATTGTCAGTGAGTCTGAACTTTAGCTGAATCACAGATCTTCTGCCAAATGAAATATGTTTCTTCATTAAGCTGTGGCTTCTCCCATCTCCTAAAAGTGTATTTTGCCCTTTTGGTTTCCCTTCATACCTAGCATTTCCATTGGGAACAGATATTTGAATCCTGGTTTAAAAGACTGGTAGCTGCTTCTCTTCCTTGAATTCTTACACTGGCTGACATTTGTACATTGTTTCTGTTCCTGCAGCTACCTGGAAAGTTAAACGATCTGGATCACAATGGAGACCTTGCTTTAGATTTAGCACTCTCTCGAAGGCTGGAAAGCATTGCAACTACCTTGGTGAATCACAAAGCAGATGTGGATATGATGGACAAGAAAGGCTGGAGTTTGTTGCACAAAGCAATTCAAAGGGGTAAAGATGTTTATACAGATCAGGGTGGGCTGAATTTAATAGTTGCAGGCCTTTGAATTTCTCAACAGACAAATCACTAGGAATTCAGAGTAACTATTGCTGCATTCAATAAGGCAGTGGTTCTTAACCTTCCTAATGCCGCGACCCTTTAATACAGTTCCTCATGTTGTGGTGACCCCCAACCATAAAATTATTCCTAAAACCATTGAAAATATGTGTTTTCTGATGATCTTAGGCGACCCCTGTGAAAGGTCGTTCGACCCCCAAAGGGATCGCGACCCACAGGTTGAGAACCACTGCAATAAGGTGACATTTTGCTTAACTATGATTTGTTGCACAAGCAACCATTGGCTGGTTTCATATTTCATGCAAGGCTAAAAGCCATCTTAAGTTCATATGATTGCATTTTGGCTTAATATAAACTCAAGTCATTAGGACAGAATTGAGTTTTAGTACAGGTAATTCTTGACCTCCAACCAGAAGTGAGCCCAAAATTTATGTTACTAAACGAGACAGTTATTCAGTGAGTTTTTCCCCAGTTTATACCTTTCTTGACCCAGTTGTTAAGTGAATCACTGCAGTTGTTAAGTTAGTAACACAGATGTAAAATCAATTGGGCTTCCCCATTGACTTTGCTCATCAGAAGGTCAGAAAAAATGATCACAGGACCCCGGAACACTGCAGCCATCATAAATATGAACCAGTTGCCAAGCGTCTGAATTCTGATCATGTCGTCGGGATACTGCAATGATCATAATTGTAAAAAACAGTCCCTAATTACTTTTTTCAGTATCGTTTTGTAATTTTGAATGGTCACTAAACAAGTAGTTGTAAGTCAAGGACTACCTGCACCATACACAAATTCCTTTCTTCTGGTTTACAGTGGTAGTTGGGTGAGCAATTTTAGAGCAGAAACAGTGGGTGATCCTGGAAGTCTTCATTTTGCCATTTTGCACCTTTTACAGGTTATAGTGGCCTCTGTTTAACATGAACCAGGATTTATAACTTTGTGGGAGCTATATTTGGCTTTCAAATGAAGCATTGAAGGCTATGCACACACATAAAAGCAGGTCCAGGATAAAAAATTTTCATTTCATTTCATTTTCATTTTATTAGATTTATATACCGTTCTACTCCTGAAGGACTCAGGGCGGTGAACAGCCAGAAAGATAAAACACAAACTACAAATTTAAAAGACAATATAAAAACCCATTAAATAATTTGACCCAAAACAATTTAAAACACCCCTAATATTTTAAAACCAATTTTAAAAGTTACAATTAAAAGGGAAGTTAGGCCAGCCCAGCCTGTTGAAATAAATAGGTCTTGAGGGCATGGCAGAAGGTGCATAAATCCGGGATCCTCCATATCTCCAGAGGGAGCTCATTCCAGATAGCAGGTGCCCCCACAGAGAAGGCTCTCCCCCTGGGGGCCGCCAGTCAACACTGTTTGGCCGACGGCACCCTGAGGAGCCCCTCTCTATGTGAGTGTACTGGCCGGTGAGAGGCTACTGGTGGCAGAAGGTGGTCCTGTAAGTACCCTGATCCTAAGCCATGGAGCGCTCTAAAGGTGGTAACCAAAACCTTAAAGCACACCCAGAAGACCACTGGGAGCCAGTGCAGCTCGCGCAGGAGAGGTGTCACATGGGAACGCCACGTCACTCCCATAACCACCCGTGCGGCCGCACTCTGAACCAGCTGGAGCCTCTGGGTGTTCCTCAAGGGAAGCCCCATGTAGAGAGCATTACAGTAGTCCAGGCGGGAAGGGACGAGGGCATAAGTGACCGTGCGTAAGGAGTCCTGATCCAGAAAGGGACGCAACTGGCATATCAGGCGGACCTGATAGAAAGTCCTCCCGGCCACAGCCGTCAAGTGCTCTTCTAAAGACAGCCGTGAATCCAGGAGGACGCCCAAGTTGCGAGCCCTCTTGATATAATTTTATGCAATTTACATTAAATTCATTAAATATATTTAGCGTATTTGCTCGGGCAGTGCGGTGGCCTAGAGTTGTATCCGCTCAGCTCACAGGAGACTGACAGTTGAATCCTAGGTAAAACAGACGTTTATCAGGGTGCAAAGAGAAAATTGCTGTGAACTCTGCGTAGGCATCAGAAAGGGCATCCAGCCAGTGAACACTCAGCTCCATTCAATTGCCCCGACTCCACCCCGATACAAGGGATTACAGCAGCAGTGAAATCTACTTACCTTTGCTACCGGTTTGGGAATGAAAGTGTGTGCACAATGCACACACGCACCTCTTCTGCGCATGCGTCAAAAATGGGGCATAATGATATCGCAGTGGGTGGACAGAGCTTCCCGCCGCCGGCGCTACCGGTTCGCGCAAGCCAGATAGATCCGGCCGGATTCCACAGCTGAATTACAGGGTTGTATAAAAAGAAGAAAATAATATATTTGCTCATCTGATATTGACTCATTTCCTTCTTTGACATCATTAAACATATTTATTGGATAACTTTTGCATGGCCTGGGGGATATGTACATGTGTGTCCAGGACCTCAGATTGTATACCTCTATTATAAAGTAGCCAATCATGATTTTGAGCCTGGAGATGCTTAGGAACCTTTGTAAACACAGCACAGTGGCATCTGTCTTAGACTTGACTGAAGCTTGGACTTGAATTGATCCAACTACCCTTACAAATATGTAAAGGATCTAGCTAACCTAGGATGGAGTATAGAGGGTTATGTTTTAGAATTGGGGGCAACATCCCTCTTCTGGTGGGGTACAGTGAAGAATGAGGGAGTTTTTGTGACTGCACAAATTTTATCAAAGTTACCAACACTTCCACCTCCCCAAACCTGAGGTTCATTTGTAGGGAAAATGGTCAACATAGTAGTCCTCTCTTCTTGTTGCTTTCCCTCTTATTCCTGCTGTGTCTGTTCTCCAATGGACCTTCGTCCTTCATTGTTTTGCATACAGAATTGTATGCATATTGCTGACAGTGAACTTCAACCCAGGGAGGGTCTCCATAGCTGTGCCCATTGCCTAGCTGAGAAAGCTGCTGTAATTTAAGGTCTCTTGTTATGACCATGACAAATCCCTGGGCTAATGCCAGATGTTATATTGCACTTTATTTTAAGATGGTGTTTCGTAAACTGAAAAACAAACCCGTCCCCGAAGCTTTGCACAATGTATGGTGTTTGTATATTCTAAGTTTTTAGTGTGCAAGAGGAAAACTGTCTTGAGAACTAGCATGGTCAGATAGGAATTGGTTGCCATGACACTGAGAGCAAAAGAACAGAGCAGGAACATCTTGAGTTACATAGTTTTCTGACGGTGGGGAAGCATCTTCTGTTCTGCCTCTGAGCTAAATGCCTATAGAAAATGAAAAGCAACTGAATCACAGTTCTGTGTGCACACTGTGAACATACTGTCAAGCATCAGCAGCAAAGTTGGCGGTCCTTGTTTCTACTATTTTTATTCTTCTTTTTTTGCTGTTGCTCAAGAAACTCTAAAAGAGGTATATTAGATTGCCAGTGGAATCAATTTGGGTCAGACCCCCAACCTCAAGGGCTGAAAATTTATATGGTGTCCCTTCTATTGATATAATTGCATCGTTGTCATACCACCCCCATCCTGCCTTTACAAGTGAAAAAATAAAGTATGCTCCCTTTGGATGTAAAAAAGGAAAATTGCTGGATCTGATCTGAGTCTGTCACCGGAACGAAAGATTTATTCTTCCAAGCTTGTGCTGGAGCCCAACATTAGGGAACTTCTGTCTGTCCAGAATATGTGTACCGGGCTGTTCTATACATTGTATTTATATGATTGCTGGTGGTGTGTAGCTTTTAGTTGTTAATTAAGGTGTTGACGGTTTGTGAGGGAATGGTTACACAAGGAGATCCGAACTCATTGGTAGCCTCACATTGCAATGAACAAGGACATGCATTCAATTTCGCAGCTACTATGATTGTTGACCAAGTTGGGATAAAAACAGCCAGATAAATGATTGAAGCCTGGGAAATGGGCCCCATGTCAGTCAATAGGAGGGCTGATTTACTACCAGCCTATTAGTTTTTCAGGGCGCAACAACACAAGGGAACAATAATAAAAGACTTAATAGCCAGCCCCCCACACCAAAACCTTGGAAGAAGAAACCTTTGGTCCTGGTAACTGGCTCGGATTGGATCTCGCAACATCATCCTGGAACACACATATTTACCTTCTTTGGCAGGAAAATTGCCCTTCTCTATTTTGATGTATAGTACAAAATGCTTGCACATTAGGAGCTTGCATACATATTATCATATGTAGCCTGCATTGACTGCTGTTTCATTTTGGCTTAGCAGTTCACTGGAGTTTGTGCTCCTCCTCAAGAGGGTTAGGATTTTGGCTGCGATATCAGTGCTGGAGTTTGAAATTGTGGAACTGGGAATAAGATCCCTTTGCTCTTCCCTCCACTGACTGCAGGGACGAGATTTTTTTCTTACTATACTAAGGTTCCAGAAGCAGCTTCCATTGTCCAGTGGAAGTCCATTGGATCTCTTTGTGGCTCTAAAGTATCAATGGGCAGCCATTTTGGCCAGGGTCCACACTGAAAAGGAGGGCTGGGATGCAGGGGCAAGCATAGAGTGGGTTTTCATATATCATTTGTTTTTCAGTTCTTGGATGCAGTCAGTGGAGAGGGAAGAGCAAAGGCACCTTGTTCCTAGTTTATTTTTCACAGTGATAAACCTATTAGTTCAACCGTTTTGTCCTTCCTGCTTAAATGAAGGGGAATCACACTGTCCGTTTCCAGTTATGGGCAGGACCCCAAGAGAAAGAGAGGGTGAGGGTTTGCTTGGGAACTCGGCACATCTCACGTCCTGATTGTCTACGTGCAGTTGCAGTTCCCTTGCTCTATTTTTCCCAGTCTTTTCTTGGCCAGGCCAAGGACTGTTGCTGTTTGGAGAACTTGCACAAACTGTACCTGATTCATGGCAGAAATATGCCCTCCACCCTCCCCGAACATCTTATTCTGGATAGTCATTTCTAGCGTTGCTTTACATACTACTTGTTCATTAAGCTGTGGATGAGTGAAAACTAAAAACTTGCAGAGATATTTTTCTTTTTTTCTCCTCCGTTAAAACATTCTTCTGCTTCTGTTCCTGGCTCCCAGCTGTCTCCATCTAAGAGACTCTCTGGTCCAGATTTTCCTAGTCTGACTTCATTAAAATCTTTAGGAAAGCCTGTTTTGAGAGTTTGCCCATGTTTTACACATCACTCTGGTGTTTTGCCAGTTTGAAAGATTCTCTCTTTGGCAGGCTGAGAAAGCTATAAGGGACAGAAGAAACAGTATATACTGTACACAAACACGGGGAAATTGTCTATGTTGGTTGCTTTGTGCCCTCTACTGTCAGTCTTACCTTGCATAATGCTGCTGTTTTGTCCCTACTGTCCCACTGCCTGTGTCTAGAAAAAATTAGCTGCCAAAAGGGAAGAAAGTTAATAGAATAGAATAGAATAAAAGAGTTGGAAGGAACCTTGGAGGTCTTCTAGTCCAATCCCCGGCCCAGGCAGGAAACCCGACATCACTTCAGACAAATGATTATCCAACATCATCTTTAAAATTTCCAGTGTTGGAGCATTTACAACTTGTGGAAGCATGTTGTTCCATTTATTAATTGTTCTAACTGTCAGGGAAATTTCCCCTTTGTTCTAAATTGCTTCTCTCCTTGATTAGTTTCCACCCATTGCTTCTTGTTCTACCCTCAGTGCTTTGAAGAATAGTTTGACTCCCTCTTTTTTGTGGCAACCCCTGAGATATTGGAACACTGCTATCCTGTCTTCCCTAGTCCTTCTCTTCATTAAACTAGACATACCGAGTTCCTGCAACTGTTCTTCATATGTTTTAGCCTTCAGTCCCCTAATCATCTTTGTTGCTCTTCTCTGCACTCTTTCTAGAGTCTCAACATCTTTTTTACATCGTGGCGACCAAAACTGAATGCAATATTCCAAGTGTGGCCTTACCAAGGCATTATAAAGTGGTATTAACACTTCACGTGATCTTGATTCTATCCCTCTGTTTATGCAGCCCAGAACTGTATAATCCATAATAATGGATTCAATGATACATCCAGCAGTTCCTCTTTCTCTGCATGTGTGATTTCTGTCTCTTTCAACCTTTATAGTAGATAGAGCTGGCATCATGATCATAAAACTGTAATCAGGCTCTTGCTGAGTTAATCTGCCTTTACTGCAAAGTTAACACATAGTCTGGGTTATGTTTAAACTATAAGGTAGTTCACTGGCTTTGGTTCAGTGTGTTGTAAGAGCCCAATCAGTTGTAAAATAGTCAGTAAATCATGGTTGAAAAATTATGGCTTACTGTAGGGATAAGTTTTCAAATCTCTTCAACCACTCTCATATTTTAATAACATTGATTGCTGAAAATTGGCAGTATTTACAAAAACAAGAAGTATAATCCTTAACATAAGCTTAGCATAGATATAACACATACAAACAATGATATTGAAGGCAGCTCCTGATCATTGAAATGTTGGATAGTCCTATTGTGATGTAATGTGGGACCCAGGACATAGTTATAAGAAGGCTAAAGTATAATCTAAGTAATCTAAAGTATAATTTCCCTTTTTATGTAAAAGATCTGCTTCAAGGGAATTCTAGTAGTTATTGTTTACTTTTTTTTTGTAACTCCTTTTTTCTCTCACAGGGATATGTTTATATATGGGAATATATATTTTTACTATGAGTATTATGGAAGAGCTTTCCTTTATTAGCAAATTAGGCTATACTGTATGTGCCTAGCTAATTTCTTCGTTTGCAGAAAATTCTTCTGAATCATTGTGTTCTTCATCTGAATGATCAGAAAGAGAGACTGCTAAATTATTAGGTTTTGAGGCAATTAATTATTTTGGTTCTGAATGTGAGGGAAAGGTGAGCAAGGACAGTGACTTTTACTTCACATGTTGAGATATTTGTCATCATTTCCCCTCTACTCAACAGGAGATAAATTTGCTGCTAATTTCCTGATTAAAAATGGTGCCCGGGTGAATGCTGCAACACTGGGAGATCAAGAAACTCCCCTGCATCTTGTGGCATCCTATAACTCCAAGAAGCACAAACCAGAAGTAATGTCGGAGATGGCGCAGATTGCGGAGTCCCTCCTAAGGGCAGGAGCCAATCCCAACATGCAAGACAGTCAAGGAAGGTGACTATTGGGTAGCCTGCTGTTTTTGTATGCGTGACTGTTACTCATGAGGTTGATGTGGACATATGAAGCTTCCCCCAGGCTGAACATCCTCCAGAAGTATCCATTAAAGCCCAGCATTCTCAGTATTTGCCATGTTTTACAGAGAAAATATGGGAATTGGAGTCCACATATTTGTAGCAGTTTTCTTCATTCAGACATCTCAAGGTTGTTGTGGAATATTGGTTAATAACTCCATGTAGCTCAGTGTTTCACGGTTCGCATTCAAACAGGATCCCAAGTTCTTTGGTCAGTGATCCTTACAAGATTTAAGTTGGGAGATGCTGGGGATTGAATTTGACATCTTCTGTTAGCAAAGTCATTTGCTCTCTGTTGAACTGAATCTCAATAATACAAAAACTTGATTTTCACTAAGTAAACCTTAATTCAACATGGTGGCATGCTTTTCAACATAAGATGCTATTCTTCCCAGACTTCATCTGGAATTGAAGGAAAACCAATTGTCATGTTTTATCAATATTTACTAAAGGTTTTTATCTGCTATTTAAAAATCCACTGATAATTTTGGGGAGGGAGCCCAAAAAGAGATTAGATAGAATTTGTTAAAGATAGTTTAGGTCATGGTAGGGGTTGCACCTACAATTATACATTGTTCATAAAGTTCCTAATGACCTTACATAATAACTAATTCTATTGCTTAAAGATAGCACCACACAGGTAGTCCTCAATTTACAATCGTTCACTTAGCAACTGTTTGAACTACAGCCGACTCCTCAAAGCTAGCTATGACCCGGTTTTGAAGTTCTGATGGCCATACACCCCAGTTACCTGACCGCATGTTGGGTGCTATTGGCCAGCCTGCATTTACAGGCATTCATAGCATCTTGTGGTCATATGACTGTGTTTTGCAACATTTTTGCTGAAACGTTTGCCAATTTTTGACAAAAGCAGCCCTTGGCAAATAAGAGGTTTGCTTTACAATCGTAACAGTTGCTTAAGGGCCACCACAAAAAATAAAGATCATAAAAATGGGTCTGATAATGTAGTGACCCATTTTATGGTTGTCACAACTCAGAATCGTAATGGACAGGCTCTATTATGGTTGTAAATGGAGGACTACCTGTTCACGATTTGACTTTGGACACTGGATAAGGAGAAGTTGTTTGGGTGTCAGATACCATAACTAAGAATGAAATCTATCAGAAGGAGATTGCATGAGTTAAAAATGTGAGAACTCAGTTAACCTGTTTTTTTTATTATTTTGTTTTCTATACTGTGTTCTTATTGCTTGTAAGCTTCCTAGAGTCACTGTGAGCAATTAGGTGCCATATAAGTTTCCTAAATAAATAAAAATAAATTGGATGGCATGTCAAACATTGAAGTGATACCCAAGAAGAACCTTGTTGGAAGCTAAACCTAAAACAAATTGCCTGTCTTCTGAACAATATTTAGTGATAGTCATATTTTTATGTATAAGAGCCGAGGTGGTGCAGTGGTTAGAGTGCAGTACTGCAGGCTACTTCAGCTGACTGCTAGCTGCAGTTCGGAAGTTCAAATCTCATCGGTTCATGGTTGACTCAGCCTTCCATCCTTCCGAGGTGGGTAAAATGAGGACCCAGATTGTTGGGGGCAATATGCTGATTCTGTAAACCGCTTAGAGAGGGCTGTAAAAGCACTATGAAGCGGTATATAAGTCGAAGTGCTATTGCAATTGCTAGTCAGGATAAAAATAAAACTGAAGCTATTAGAGCCAAATGAAGGAGGACTCCCTAATTCTCCAAGTGTGTTGGGGCTTCTAAATTATGGAAGGTTGCTTTTATAACCTTGCATTTGAAATAACTTTTCCTTCCTTCCTTAGGACTCCATTGCACTCATCGATTGTTGTGAGAAACGACCAAGTATTCAGTCAGCTGCTGCAGTGCAAACAGTAAGTCTGTGGAAGCCAACAAAAAATGGACAAGTTGAGGAAGGTTCATCTGTTAGACCAGGGGTCTCCAACCTTGGCAACTTTACGACTTGTGGACTTCAACTCCCAGAATTCCTCAGCCAGCGCATGCTGGCTGAGGAACTCTGGGAGTTGAAGTCCACAAGTCGTAAAGTTGTCAAGGTTGGAGACCTCTGTGTTAGACTGCTATTTTAAATAATGTCGTTAAGAACCAGTTATTACATTAGGTTACAGCCCGGAAGAATTACTTGCATTTATCAGAAATCGTAATAACAGTTAATCTTATAAATCAGTAATTTTGCGTGAAAAAAATTAAACATTTATTGTAACTACTGTTTGTGGAAGGCAGAAAATGGAAAATGTAGCCATTGAAAGCCCAGCCCAGTAAATAGGTGAGATTCAGGGACAAACATTCCCCCACTAGTAGAAGGTCCTGATTTTCACTGTGTTGGAACAAAGACCATATCTCCAGCACAATGGAAAATAAGACTCTGTGGTTCTTTTTAGACTTGATCTGGAACTAAAGGACCACGAAGGAAGTACCGCCCTATGGCTTGCGGTTCAATATATTACCATGTCTTCTGACCTGTCTGTCAACCCCTTTGAGGATGTCCCTGTGCAGAACGGCAATTCCTTTGATGAGAACAGCTTTGCCGCTAGACTCATCCAACGAGGGAGCAATACTGATGCTCCAGATACAGTGACAGGTGAGAGAGGGTGAGGCTGGGAAGAAATTAAAGAATGAGGCTTAGCTGGTAGGGCTGGTTGAATTTGTACTTACTGCTCTAATTTTCTCTGTTGGTGGTTGCTTTTAGGAAGCTGCTTGTTACAGAGAGCTGCGGGGGCCGAAAATGAAGCTGCAGCACTCTTCCTAGCCACACACGGGGCCACAGTCAATCACAGGAATAAATGGGTAGGTCTGGAGAAAGGAATATTGAATGCAAATTATTGTGGTTGGTCTATCCCAAAGTAGTTGTCGCTGTGGTTCCTTTTGTACCATGTCATGGGATATGGATCAATACGATGGAAGCTCTTATTGCAAAATGTAATGGTAGAAGCAGTGGTGAAATCCAATTTTTTTTACTACCGGTTCTGTGGGCCTGGCTTGGTGGGTGTAGTGTGGCTTGGTGGGTGTGGCTGGTGGGCATGGCAGGAGAAGGATACTGCAAAATCTCCATTCCCACCCCACTCCAGGGGAAGGATACTGCAAAATCCCCATTTCCTCCATTCTTGGGGGAAGGATACTGCAAAATCCCCATTCCCTCCCCACTCCTGGGGGAAGGATATTGCAAAATCTCTACTCCCACCCCACTCTCGGGCCAGTCAGAGGTGGTATTTGCCGGTTCTCCGAACTACTCAAAATTTCCACTAGCGGTTCTCCAGAAACTGTCAGAACCTGCTGGATTTCACCCCTGGGTAGAAGGTACAAGTAGACCTCCACTTACAACAGTTTATTTAGTGACTGTTCAAAGTTATGACACTGAAAAAATGACTTGTGACACTTCTGACTATTGTAGCATTCCCGTGGTCATGTGATCAAAATTCAGATGCTGGGCAACTGATTCATATTTATGACAGTTGCAGTATCCTGGAATTATGCGATCACCTTGTGCGACCCTTCTGATCAGCAAAGTCAATGGGGAAGCCAGATTCATTTAACCATGTTACTAATTTAACAACTGTAGTGATTCATTTAACAACTGTAGCAAGGAAGGTTGTAAAATGGGACAAAAGCCTCTTAATGATCTCAATTAGCAACAGAAATTTTGGGCTCAATTGTGGTCGTAAGTCGAGGACTACCTGTATTGTTGTTAGAGAGTAAATATGCCTTGATTTCATCCTCAGTATATCTCGTAATCAACAATCAAAAGACCCAAGCATTAAATTCTTTAATTGGTTTAACTATAAAGCTCCTGAAACTTCATATCTTGCCATCTGCGTGAGGCATCTCCTGAGCCACTGGATCATATGTGAGACCATCCAGGGCAATTTTATTTATTTCCTTAACAATATGTCTACCTCTGTATGATTTATGTTGTTCGTCCTTCAGCAAGATTCCTTGAATGGCATCCTGATGTGAATAATAATAAAGTGCCTGCCCCAAAGTTTTTTGTGCAAGATACAGTGCACAAGAAAAAGATGAAGGAGGAAGAAAACAGCTTAGATAGAAATACATAAATTACTGGCTTTAAAAAAAAAATATGACCAGGTGAAATGAAAACAATTCAAGTAACCTTGTTTGATTCCTTTCAATTTCTTTCGCAATACAAATAGCCCTTGACTTATGACCAGTCTGCCAGGGTTCCAAGTAACACCCCCAACGAAAGAAGACTCTGAGGCTAGAAGTTCCTCAAAGTTCCATTTTATTAGAGATGTCATATTGGCATATCTGGGAAAACCCAAATCTGAAAGCTTCCAGGTTTTCCCCACCCAAAGGAAAATCCAAGTCCCTGCCCAGCACCAACATGTCCATCACATGATCCAATCAATGCACTGTCCCAAGATGCCTCCCAGTCACACACACCCAGGTGCAGGGCAAGAGAAAGGAATGTTATTATGACTATATATCTCCCCTGCTCCATATAGTCCCCCCTCCCAGTTTCCCACAGCACTAAATGTGGCAGGCCTGAAAATCCAATCAAAGATGGCTTCCAGGCCTGACACAGTCGCTTAGCAACTGTTCAGAGTTACGATGGTCCCAAAAAAGGGCCATCATATCTGGCTTCAAAGTTTCAATGCTGGCTGCCTCCCCTGCAGTTACATGTTTGCATTTTGGGTGCTTGGCAACTGACCCATATTTACCACCATTTGCAGTGGTCTGCAATTACATGACCACAATTTATGACATCTTTTTTTTGCCAAAAATTGGTGTTTACTTCTGGTTTCTGGGGGGAAAAAACTCATTGCAGAAAATGGGTTTACTTTACAACTGCGATGTTTGTTTTACAACTGCCATGGTTACTTAAGGATTGCCCCCCCCCCCAAAAAAAGTTGTAAAATTGAGTTGGTCATGTGATGACCCACCTAACAACTGGCACAATTCATGGCCATAATTTCAGACTCAATTATGGTTGTAAATTGAAGACTACCTGTATGATAGACTGGCTGCCTTTAACTGGCCAGTGAGAATCCAAGGCTGCTGATGAGAATATCATTGCTCCTCTTTGTCTGGTGTGAAGCCTAGTATGATAGGGTTGTTTTTTTTAGGGGATTAGGGGAAGGTGGTATAGAAGGCCATACAATCAGATGAACTCATATCTGCCTTCAGAAGGAATTAATCCCAGACTCAGATTGGATTGATGATAGCTAAATTCATGTCAGCACGTGACACTTAAGGTCTGGGTTGCTTAACTCTGGAAAGTCTTTTTCAGGAGCTCCACCACCACCCCCATTCTCCCAGCAGATGCCTTTCATTTCTCCAACTCTTCTTCTTTTAAAGGGTGAAACACCGCTGCACACAGCCTGCCAGCACGGTCTAGCCAATCTCACAGCTGAGTTGCTGCAACAAGGAGCTAACCCAAATATCCAGACAGAGAAAGCAGCACCTGCCCCAAAGGGGACTGTCATGCCTGGCACTGCGGATAGTGTTAGTTTCCAAACTCCTCTTCATATGGCAATAGCCTATAACCACCCAGATGTGGTATCGGTCATCCTGGAGCAAAAAGGTAAGAGGTTCAGTGAACTTTAGGTAAGGAGTTGCTCACTGGAAAGCATCAGAATAGAATGAATAAGACCAAGGAGTAGGATAAGAATCACCTGGAAGAGGTTCACTTGAGAGTTAAAGAAAAGAATCAAGAGGAGAAATCTGAGAAGATGATGAAAATAACCGAGTTGGAAGGGACCTTGGAGGGCTTCTAGCTCAACCCCCTGCTCAAGCAGGAAACCCTATACTATTTCAGACAAATCAAATCAAAAAGGAGACTGGGAATTTATACTTGTCTCTGAAAATGAGAGAGTTAAATGAAAGGAGATCTCTAACAACTTGGTCTAGAGCAGAGGTGAACAATCTTTATGGTTGAGGGAATATCCTCAATACTTTTTTGTGGAGAGAAAAGACCACAGAAGTAGTACTCAACTTATGTCTGTAATTGGGACCAGGATTTCTGTTACTAAGGAAGACGGTTGTTAAATGAGTCATACCCAGTTTTATGCCACAGCTAAGCAAATCACTGCAGTTGTTAAAATGAATCCTGTGGCTGACTTCACCACCACCTTGCTTAGAAATTGAAATTCTGGTTCCAATTGTATTTGTAAGTCAAAGATCACCTATAAATTCTAGAATTCCCAGCTGTGAATGTAAAATGGAAGCTACTGTTCAAAAAGCAGAATGTCTCAATCTGATCATTTAAAGCAAAAGGATAATTATTTAATTCTTCTCAGCCTGGCTCCAAACAGATAGATTGGGACTGCAAAACTCTGAATTCTCAACCAGGATGATCTTTATGATAGTTGAATCACAGATTATGAAAATTAAAGTCTAATATATCTGGAGGATTCCAGGTTGAGCAATGATGCTATGGATTTTGGCTAAGGGTTTTGGAAACTGTAATCACAACATACTTTAGCACGTTAAATTAGCATGTTTAAAGAAACCTGTTTTCTGCTTTTTGTTTTTTAAGCTAATGCTCTCCATGCAACCAACAACTTGCAAATCATTCCAGACTTCAGTCTCAAGGACTCTAGAGATCAAACTGTGCTAGGATTAGCACTGTGGACAGGTAAGGATTGAAACAAGTGTGATTCCAGTATGATAGGTTGAGGAGGCTTTATTTTGCAAAATAAAAGAAAGCATTGTTTTATAAAATAAGGATGTAATCCAGGCAAAGGTAATGCTTTTGAAAATCCTTTCAAACGATTCACCACCAAGAAAGACTTCACTTCTTTGCTCTCTCAGTTGAAATTAATGGGAGTTTAAAGCACCATCCAACCTGATATTTTAAAATCCTGTTTTCAAATGCAGAGGAGGTTTGGTTATTTCATATGATTACCCACCCTTTATTCTTTACAAGTGGTGGCTCAGCAGCACATGTTTACTGGTGTGTTCTCTGAAACTGTTAGTTTTTGCAAGCCGAGGCACTTGTGAGCAGATACACATCCTAAAAAGCCAATGAGGTCAGGGCCAAAAAAAAAAAAAGGCTACTAGGATAGGGGGAAAAATAGTATCATTTAAATTTAATTACAATTTCAATTAAATATAGTTCATGATTTTACGCATGCACGCACGCACACACACATACACGCGCACACACTTTTCCCCTAACACCCCCTTAAAAATTAAAACTCAGAGGCAGCTTTTGGGAGCATTTAGAGCAGGGGTACCCAACCTCTTTGGTTCCGCAGACTGACAGCGGTAGCGGCTTCAGTGATGGCGGGTGGAATGTTTTTGTGAATGCAACCTAAATCCTGTGCATGCGCAAATGAAGATTTGCACACTCCTCTCCCCCCCCCCCACAGTTCAGCAGCTCAGTAATGGTCCACAGTCCAGGGGTTTGAGACCCCTGATCTAGAGGCATTTGACAGCTAACATAGTCTATATGTGAATTTAGGCCTCAGGCGGAAAATAATCTTTGCTAATTTTGTACTTTCCAGGTATGCTGAGCTTGAGCACACAAAATCTAGCTATCATGTATCCCTAAACATCTGGAGAGTTCTGGGCTTTCTGTTGCTGAATTTAAAATAATTAAAATAGTTAATAAGTAACATGCATCTTAGAACGTTATTGAAAACCTGGACTGGGAAGCTGTCTTAAGTTGACCCGTGCTCCTTAGAAGAAAGGATCATTAAAAATACCATAAATACCTTGCCCCTTTTTTCATCAGGGATGCACACGATCGCAGCTCAACTCCTGGGCTCTGGAGCCTCCATCAATGACACGATGTCAGACGGACAGACTCTGCTACACATGGCGATACAGAGACAGGATAGCAAGAGTGCCTTGTTCCTCCTAGAGCATCAAGCCGATATCAGTGTCAGGTAATAAGAAGCCGATATTACTTCTGCATTTGCGAGAAACTCCTGGCAGGCTTTCAGAATTCAGTTTTTAGGCTCCAAGCATCTGAGGGGAACCAGCCCAAGAATCCATTTTGTTAAATTAATGGTTAGATATCAAAACGTTTCTCATAGCTGACTTGAGTCTTTTGACCCTCTCCATGCCCTAAACATTAAGTCCTTTTGGGAGGGGCTCATTTTTAAAATGCTCTTATAATGGTATTATTTTTTGTAGCCGTGGATGCATATTTTTGTTTCCATTGAGAGATTCAGTAATTGAGACAATATTACGCAAGCCAGAATTTTCCAGAAGTAGCTTTTTGTCAGAAAATGTTTTTTTTTTAATGCAGTTAGGTGTATTTACTGTAGGTAGACAAATGGATTTGCTATTTCTTTTGTTTCCATTGAAAATTGTAGGAATGTATGCATTATTGAGAGTTCGTTCTTACATGCTAAGAGATAAACAGCCAGAGGCCAGGACCAAGAATTCAGGTCTCCTGCTCAGGCAAGAGATACAAAAAAATTTAATTAGAATTTCAGTATAAAATACAGAATTACTAAAGATTAGGGTTAGCACTTGTTTTACATGAAGAAAGCTCCACTTTTAACCTCTGGCATTGTCTGTTGAAAAGGCCTTGGGTAATAGGAGGTGGATGGGCAGGAACATGTATGAAATCTTGGAGCACAACTCATTCTTTATAGAGCAATTAGTGTGGGCAGATGGACCTTTCATTTTCAGGAGCAGCAAATTTACAATAGTTCTCCATGCATGTTCTCCCAAGTTATCTAGTTGAAATAATAATTATTAAAAAATACAGAGAACTTAATGTTTAGCTTTTTTACTGCTTTTCAGACAATGGTGAGAACTGTTTTGAGAGCAAAATATTTACAGGGTTTTTGAAAGGTTTTGAGAGTCACCTCCCAATAAAAAGATAAGGTCTAATTAAAGTGTTATTTAATGTGATTGCTCCTAACATGTACAATAATTTTCTCCTTCTGTGTCACTACAAAATGCAGTATTTTTGCATGCTTTGATAAACTCTTGTTTGTGATCCCAGCGGGAAAGCCAATTAAGGGGTGGAATGGTGATTATATTAACCAGGTATTGAGTAGTAAGGATTCCCTGCCAGAAGTAAAGGTCTAAGACATAGACTTGACATTGCCTTTATTGCAGGACTCAAGATGGAGAGACAGCTCTTCAACTAGCAATCAAAAACCAGCTGCCCTTGGTAGTTGATGCAATCTGCACTAGAGGAGCAGACATGTCTGTGCCGGATGAGAAGGGGAACCCTCCCCTCTGGCTTGCTCTTGAAAATAATCTGGAAGATATTGCTTCAACGCTGGTAAGAGGGAATGGAACTGATAAAGTTAAGAATAAATGTTACAATCTTACGTATTTTGAAAAACCTCCAGCAATAGAGCACCCACAACTCTGGGAGGCAAGCTATTCCACTGATTAATTGTTCTCATTTCAGAAAATTTGGATCTCTCTTTAACAAGCTTCCACCCACTACTATTTGTCCTGCTCTCTGGTTCTTTGGGGAATAAGTCAGTACCCTCTTCTCTGTGAAGCCTCTCACATACCAGACCATTATCATATTCCCTCTAATCCTTCTGACAGGCTAGACATACCTAGCTCCCTCACCTGGACACCATATGATTTAGCCTCCAGATCCCTGATCATCTTTGTTGCTTTTCTTTGCATGCTATCTAGACTCTCAGCATTTTTACTGTATCATGACGACCAGAACTATATCCAGTATTCCAAATGTAGCTTCACTAGTGAGGTATAAAGTAATACTGTCATTTCTCATGATCTTGATGCTATCCCTCTGTTGATGCAGCCGATGACTGCATTGGCTTTTTTGGCAACTGAAGCTGGTGGCTCATACTTAAGTGGTGGTTCATTACGACACCTAGATCCATCTCACAGTTATTACTGTTGAGCCAGGTACCACCTATTCTATACTTGTGCATTTGGTTTTTTTTTTCCTGCCTAAGTTCAGGAAAGCGCATTTTATTAGAGACCAAATAAATAAATGCAATTTTCAAGGTTGAACAGCCCGCATACTCTTTGTCTAAATATACACATAAGAAAGGCAGATTATGATATAAAGATGTCTGTTTTTCATTCCAGGAATCACTTCTCCATGTTAAAGACTTAAAAAAAAAATCATAAAGTCATACATTTTAATACATAGACTGAGTCTCTTTATTTCTTGCTTGCAGGTAAGGCACGGCTGTGATGCAACTTGCTGGGGTCCAGGACCAAGTGGTTGTTTACAGACATTGCTGCACCGGGCCATTGATGAGAACAGTGAACAGATTGCCTGCTTCTTGATTCGCAGGTCAGGGGAAAAAGAATCTATAGTACAAAAGTTTACAGCATTTGCTGGCCGTGATTTATATGTTTATTGTATAAATCCAACCATTCTTGGTTCGCTATGAGCTGGTTTTGCTGAAAAGCAAAGTAAATGCTGGTTTTCAGCAAAACTGTCATAAAACATGATTGTGTGACCATGACTGCTGTAAATGGTCGCCAGTTGACAAGCACCTTACATGCAGTCATGTGACAGGGGGGTGATTGGGTTAGAACTTCAGAACTGGGTCGTAAGTATTCCTAGATAGGTCCTTCGCAACATTGAACAGTCACAAGTTGCAGACTACCTCTATTGGCCTCTTTAGACTAATATGGACACAGTTTTGCAGGGCCATTCTACTTGGGTAGTAGAAGAGACCAATGCTTTCAAACAGCTCTCTCCATGCTATCTCCCAGGCAGTTGAGCAGATCCCCAGCTTGGAAACCTGGATCAGCCTGAACAGCAGCTACCTAGTAGTGCTGCAGGAGAGTAGGTTACGCAGTGTATTAGGAGAGAGAAAGCCAAGTCTTTCCTATTTCACAGCACAGCTCTTTCAATGCCCATCAGCTGCTATTCAGGCTATTTTTAAATACGGCTTTAGTGCTTTTCTGAAATAGCATTAAAGTAACGTTCAAAAGAAACATAATGATCTGTTGATCAGTTGTGTTTTTGGAAGGAGATCTAACGCTATTCCAGAATAATGCTAAACGCAAGCCAAGAGTGAAGCATATCACCTGATTCCCTTTGAAAACACCTGCAAAAAGCACTCGTGCTGAAGAAAATGCTCTAGCTGGGTGTCAGAATGGATGTCCTTCCCCCAGCTATGGCACTGCTCTAATTAAGGAGAGTTATTGCTGGAGGTTCTCATAGCTGGTGAACCTTGGTTGGAAGGATGGCAAGCCAGTCTCTCTATCTTTAAAGATCCCTGTATTTTCTAAATCAGAGACTATAATTTGTTGGTGTGGTGCAAGTATGGATATTTATCCTACGGTTGGATAGGTAATATATAGAAAACTATGTTTGTGACTTTAAATGATATAAGAAGAACGATTGGCTGTGCTATGATCAGGCAGCCATAAAAGTAGACAGGAAGCCTGGGAGCTCCTGCTCCTGCTATTTGATGGTTGATCTCCTGATGAGGGGCTGTGTGTGACTGAAGAGAACTGTAAGCAAACTATGTTTTGTGTCAGAGAGTGATTATTCAAAGACGTGTTATCATTGTTTTGAGAAACCAAGTATCTGTGTGTTTAACCAGCAACATATCTCTTTGCTGTCCGGTCCATTGCATACTATGCTGAGGAAAGTAGTTACCCTCAACGAAGTAAAGTGCAATAATAGGATAGAGATCACTAGTGGGGACATGACATTTTATGCAGATATAGTTCTCTTCCCATTTGAGGACTGGTGGGTATCCTTTTAATTTTCCTCCATATGGAATAAGTTCCATTTTTCTTACGGTCTGGAATTTTGAATGCTTCAGGCTGATCTTTTAATGCTACTTTCTTCCCAGTGGCTGTGATGTGAATAGCCCAAGGCAGCCAGGTGCCAATGGAGAGGGTGATGAGGAGGCTCATGATAGACAGACGCCATTGCACTTGGCAGCTTGCTGGGGACTTGAAGAAACAGTACAATGCCTTCTGGAGTTTGGTGCCAACGTAAATGCACAGGTATGTGAGAAAAGTTATAATAGTTCAGCTTCTGCTGGCAGCCCTTTTTTCCATTGCTGGTATGCTAATTTCTTTGCATCTGCTCTTTGAATCTTTCCTCATGGACAGTTGCTACGAAAACATTCTGGTTCCACATTGTGCTCAGGTTTATCATTCCTGTCAAGAACCCAGTCCTTTCCTATAAATCCATCCTTGCTTGCTTATCGGATCTGTCCTTCGGTTGGAAACTAGCTAAAGCCTTTCTATTCTTTAAATTAGGTGAGGCTACAGGTTAAATGGACTCATTTGTCTCACTCTCCTGGGTACATTTTTGGGATATGTGACCCCCTGATGTATAATTGTAGAATAAATAACCACATTTACAGGCCACAGTTTCTGTTACTTCATTGATGCATGCTTGTTTGTTTCAAGTTGCATAAGAAATAAGTTGCATAAGTTGGGTTTGATTCTGGGTAGAGGCTGAATTGAGTGGAAACAATGAGCATGGTGGTGGGGGATTTTTGGGTTCTTTGGATTTTATTTATTTATTTATTTATTTATTTATTTATTTATTTATTTATTTATTTATTTATTTATTTATTTATTTATTTATTTATTTATTTATTGGTTCGATTTATATGCCACCCTTTTCCGGAGACTCAGGGCCCCACCCTAAGCGGTGTTCTTTTTTTATACAAAGTCAGCTTATTGCCCCCACAAACCAGGTCCTCATTTTACCTACCTCGAAAGGATGGAAGGCTGAGTCAACCTTGAGCCTGATGAGATTTCAATTTGCAGTAATTTCAGGCAGCTGGTGTTACTTAACAGTGCCTTAGTCTGCTGCGCCACCAAGGCTCTTATTTTAGAAGAGAATGCTGTTTGTTTGTTTAGCACTTTGAAAATGTTAAGTCTCTCTTAGAATTTACATGGCAGTTTTGATGTGCTTCCCGCCTCAAAATGGGATTAGCCTTGTGAAGGATTGAGTAGGTCTGTTTTGAAAGGGCTTTGGGGAGTGGAGTCCAAATGGGTTTAGTACCTCAAGTTACCCATCTGTTCTTTCGTATTCAGAGCCTCTGTACTTAATCTATTATGCTATACATTGTCAGTATTCCTAGCAAATCTAGCCCAATCTGTCCACAAGGCAGACCCTGTGGGCACTGGTTATTTGTTTTGCACCACTGACTCAACTGTATTTGCAGGATGCAGAAGGAAAAACCCCAATCCACGTTGCCATTATCAATCAGCATAACACCATTATCCAGATGATGATCTCACACTCTGCCATCCAGCTCAACTTAAGGGACCGACAAGGGTTGACCCCCTTTGCCTGCGCTATGACTTATAAGAACAACAAGGCAGCAGAAGCAATTCTCAAGCGGGAGCCTGGAGCTGCTGAGCAGGTAGAGGAGAGCCAACTATTATCTATTAAGCACATTTATGCAGTCTATCCATTGTGGAGATGCATCGATATGCCAGTGTTAATTCCACATCTTGATAGTATTCAGTATCTAAGTAAGTGAGTCATTTAGAAAATAAAACATGAGTGAAACTATCCCAAAAGTGCTGCTTCAAAAGACAACTGGACTTTGTTTTTTCCTTGAAGACGTTTCGCTTCTCAGTTAAGAAGCTACTTCAGCTCTGACCAAAGCTGCTCGGGTGAGAAGCAAAATGTCTTCAAGGAAAAAACAAAGTCCAGTTGACTTTTGAAAAATCACTTTTGGGACAAACATGACCTGGATGACTGAGAATCTCCAAAGATACTGCGTGAAGCTATTTTGTTTTCTTTGACCATAAAACCCCCAATTGTCACTTTGATTGTGAAATCAGCTGTTACAAGAAACCAAAATCCCATCCTTTACTTAAGTAGCAATTTTCTGGGTTTGCTAAGAGTTTTGGCTTACCTGTGGGGGTGCCTAAAGCAAGCTGGAATACAGGATACACATCAAATGTTTCAGAAATCTCAGCCTTTTTCCCTAGAAGTTAACTGTTGTTCAGTAAAAGAGCTATCTTAAAAAACAACTAGGTTTCTGAGATGTTCTGAGTAAATGGTATATTACAAAAAACATCAGAAGCCAAAAGCAAAAGAATCATAGAAGTAGATGGCACATTCCTCCTTTTGCATCCCACTTCTTCGTGTTCTTTTCCCCCATCCCCTTTTAACTTTTTTTGCATCTAAGAAAGCAGTCAGTTTGCTTTGTAGTGCCAGAATTTTCTGCCAATTTGAATATTTGTGGACTATGAAGACTGCTTGCAGGCTAAGCTGAGTCTTACATTGCAAACACAGGGAATGGGTTCTAAAGCACTAACCTTCACAGCTTGGGTAATCATGTCTGAAGAAGGATTAAATTATTTCAGTTGACTTAAAATGGTATTTTGTTTGGCTAGGTGGACAATAAAGGTCGGAATTTCCTCCATCTGGCCGTTCAGAATTCAGACATTGAAAGCGTCCTCTTCTTGATCAGTGTCCAAGCAGATGTGAATTCCAGAGTCCAGGACACCTCCAAGCTGACACCATTGCACCTTGCTGTTCAAGCCGGCTCTGAAATTATTGTGCGCAATCTGGTATGCGGTGCAAACTTTATTTTCAAATTTTGGTGTGGAGAAAGAGCCTCTCTTTTTTTGTCTTAGAGATATTTTTTAAGGAAGAAGATAAATAGTAAACAAAGTAACCATTTCCTCAATGTTAACAACTACTGTAGATTAGACAGAAGAGCAGAAACATTTCTGCAATGATTTAGGGCAATCTGTTTGTTGACCTGATCCCTCTATGTCGCTTCAAGTGAGCAAACAAAGGATGTTTGCAGGTCTTGGATGGCTACCTCTGTCTTGCAAATATCTTTCAGTCTTGGCTTGCTTTACAGTTCCATTCTTTAACTTGATATTTGATAAATTAGGATTATTTCATCAAATAACGTGTTTCCCCGAAAATAAGACCGGGTTTTGTATTAATTTTTGCTCCAAAAAGATGCATTAGGGCTTATTTTCTGGTTAGGTCTTATTTTGGGGAAAATATGATACTAAATGCACCCATCTGGCTGACAATCTTAACTGGGGCTTATTTCAGGGGTAGGGCTTATATTACGAGCGTCCTGAAAAATCATGCTATGGCTTATTTTCTGGTTGGGTCTTATTTTTGGAGAAATGGTAAGTACTTAAAATCATTGATCATTGTTAATTATAAAAAGCTTTTTAAAAACTATAAAAACAGAAAAGCAAGCAAGATCACAGGACAAAGGGGTGTTAATAATAATGGAGCCACTTTACAAGATCAGTTGTTCCATGGTTTCCCTGGACTTGATGACATAACCAAGTCTTAAAGGATCATTGGAAGCTCAGAAATGATAAGGCTATTTCACCTCAGGGAAGAGAAGATTCCATAGCGATTGCTGGGTAAGGCAGATGTTTTTTTTACTGCAGAGTTAGTACCTAGTGGCCCATGTTTATTCCCCCATTTCAATTTATGTACTCCGCAAGGTTTGCCAGATGCACTTCAGAAATCTATAACTGAGCAGCTAACCAACATTAGTTGACTTCAAAATCTGATTAGTACTTGGATTTGAGAGCACCAAGAAAGCATTGAACCATAGCACCTCCCAGAAGTAGAAAAAGACAAACCATTTCTGTGTTGATAAAGGAAGTTCTAGCAATAGCAATAGCACTTAGACTTATATACTGCTTCACAGTGCTTTAAACGGTTTACAGAGTCAGCATATTGCCCTCAACAATCTGGTTCCTCATCAGCATTTTCATAAATTCATCATCTAGCTTGCAAATAAGAAATGCTAGAAAAAGGACCCTTTCCCCCCCCCCATCATGCAGAATCATCTGCTTAAGATGTGGCTGCTGTGAAATGGAAAGTGTTTTCCTTCAAAGTTAACTCTGCATCCTTTAATTTTATAACCATCTCAGCAGGTTGCAGCACCTACTAGTTGACCTTTCCTGTACCCAGAAATGAACTAGGTCAGGCCTGGCTAATATTTGGGTGGGAGACCAAAAAAAATCCCAAAGCTATAGAAAATTGAAATGCATCTTGGATGATGCATTTCAGTTCCTTCTATTGCTGAGAAAACTGCTTTGAGATATATTTGAAGTCATGCACAGTCAAACTTGACTGGAAAGATGAATTTCATAAAATGAAATTAAATGGTGAAAAAAGTAAGGTTCTACATTTAGGCAAGAAAAACAAAATGCACAGGTACAGTATATGTGGTACTTTGCTCAATAGTAGTAATTGTGAGAGGGATCTTGGAGTCCTAGTGGACAACCATTTAAATATAAGCCAGCAGTGTGCAGCAGCTGCCAAAAAAGCCAACACAGTTTTAGGCTGCATAAACAGAGGGATAGAATCAAGATCATGTGAACTGTTAATACCACTTTATAATGCCTTGGTAAGGCCACACTTGGAATACTGCATCCAGTTTTGGCCGCCACAATGTAAAAAAGATGTGGAGACTCTAGAAAGAGTGCAGAGAAGAGCAACAAAGATGATTAGGGGGACTGGAGGCTAAACATATGAAGAACAGTTGCAGGAACTGAGTATGTTTAATTTAATGAAAAGAAGGACTAGGGGAGACATGATAACAGTGTTCCAATATCTCAGGGGCTGCCACAAAGAAGACGGAGTCAAACTATTCTCCAAAGCACCTGAGGGCAGGACAAGAAGCAATGGGTGGAAACTAATCAAGGAGAGAAGCAACCTAGAACTAAGGAGAAATTTTCTGAACAATTAATCTGTGGAACAACTTGCCTCCAGAAGTTGTGAATGCTCCAACACTGGACATTTTTAAGAAGTTACTGGATAACTATTTGTCCGAAGTGGTGTAGGGTTTCCTGCTTAAGTAGGGGTTTGAACTAGAAGACCTCCAAGGTCCCTTCCAACTTTGTTATTCTGTTGAGGATTTTGTTTAAAAAAATCAAAATCATGTGAAATCAAGTAAAGTTGTGCCAAATTGCTTCAATTTGTCATGATTTCAGAAGAGTTCTTACTGTCAACTGCCATGTGAGCTTTTGATTTCTTTAATGCACTATAGCCTGCATTGGCATCATATTAATAGTAAACAAGATATTTAATTATTAATAATGGAGTAGATGGATATTCTTCCAGATGATCTGCTGCTTACATTTTATTGCTCCTGGAACAATTCCCCCTTTTCTCATGTGTTCCCTTCCTCATAGCTGCTGGCAGGTGCCAGAGTCAATGAGTTGAACAAGCATCGCCAGACTGCCCTCCATCTTGCAGCCCAGCAAGACTTGCCCACAATTTGCTCAGTCCTTCTGGAGAATGGCATTGACTTCGCTGCTGTGGATGAAAACAAAAACAATGGTATGACTTGTGAACTCCAAGGTTCATTCCGCATTATCCAAGCTCACTTCCCTCTCTATTTTTCTTAAACAGAGCATTTCCTTGGCATCAGAAGACACTTTCGTTCTCTTGTTGCACAGTTCTCCTTTTGGGCCCATGGTTATACTTTTGGGGACCTTTTAGCAGTCTTGGAACCAGTTTGGTTTGGAGGTTAAGGCATCAGGCTAGAAACCAGGAGTTGTAATCCCGCCTTAAATATGAAAGGGGGCTGGTCACTCACTCTCAGCCCAATCCACCTCACAGGGTTGTTATGGGAAAATAGGAGGAGGAAGGAGTATTATTTATGTTTGCCACCTCTCTCAGTTGGAGTGGGTGTGTCTTAGTGCAGATGATGCTTAATGGTCCAAAGTAGTAAAAACACAATTGTTTGAATTGGCTGCCTTTTTCTAATTAGGCTTTCCCAAAGTGGTACGCTGCAGACACATTTTGACTACAGGTAGTCCTTGAGTTATGACTACAATTGAGACCACAATTTCTGTTGCTAAGCAAGGCGGCTAAATGAGTTGTGCTTGATTTTAGAACTTTTTTGCCATAATTGTTAAGTGAATCATGCAGTGAATCCCCCACTGACTTTGCTTGTTGGAAGCCAGCTGGGAAGGAATCAGATGGGGATCACATGACCTCGGGATGCTGCAACCTTTGTAAATACATGCTGGTTACCAAGTACCCAAATATTGATCACATGACCATGAGGAGGCTGCAATAGTTGTAAGTGCAAGGACCAGTTGCAAATCATTATAACTTTGAACGGTTGCTAAATGAATGGTTGTAAAACAAGAACTACCTATACACCTTGTGGGATCCAAGTCAGTATGGCAACTGCAATAAAACTTGTCATTTTAACACTTTAAGTCGGGCATTGCTTCTTACAGCAATGAAGGGAATTATTTGTAGTGTACATAGCTTTGTAGCTCCTGAGCCATTTTTTGAAGCCATAGAGCTGCTCTGAAATCTGATAACTAAAAAAGCTAATTTTGCCAGCATTATTTTATACTTTCCCCCTCAAACCAACAGTAAAGAAGATTTTAATACCAGACAGAGCAGAGACACCCCAGCATTACTACTGTGCTTCTGTAGCCCTTGTAAGTTAAGGAAAAGCAGCTCCCCAAGGAAAAAGGTTTCCTATCTTTGCTAGGGTTTGATACAAGAAAGATGACCATGTAAGTTTGCATATTAAATAAATAGCAATAATAATACTGAATATAAACTTTGCTTTTAAGTATCAGTGAAAATCATGTACAGATCTTTTTTTTAGGTTCTCTTTGAATCCTGCCTTCTTTTTCTTGTCAAAATTTAGCCCTCCACTTGGCAGTCATGCATGGACGTCTGTCAAACATTCGTGTCCTTCTGACAGAGTGTAATATAGATGCAGAAGCCATTAATGCCAGGTAAGAAGAACAGCCTTTTTCATCTTTGTATTAGCTGGGGCTTTTTTTAGCACTGAAAACTATCCAAGAGTGGGTTGCTATTCTTCTTGCTTCAAAAGCAAGGCTAAACAAATATCTTTTAATGGGTGATACTTTTTCGTTATCCAGTAAGGTTGCTTCAGATTTAGGAAGGTTTCCAAACTCATGTTCTTAATAGGTCTGTGCGTATGTGTTTACACTCGCACATGATTGCCACATTTTCATACCTGTCAATTTATCTGACCTTGGATTTTCAGACTGTTTCAGAGTGTGGGGTTATGCAATTCCACTGGGAAAAGTAGCCATGTGTAACCAGGCTTTCTTAGTAAGGCTTCTCTGGAGGAAAGGTAGAAAGAATTGCTTCAGGGAGATGAAATAGACCTTCTTTTCCTGGTCTTTAGAATTTTTTGAGTATGAGCACTTAGTGTGCCATCATCATTGAAAAGTGATTTGTGTATAACATCTAACTAACTGCCTTTAAAAGATGTTTGTGTGTATATGTATGTGTGCAAAAAAGTGAACTCTGACTTGGAAAGGAGAAAGCTTCTTGTATTGCCATTGGAATTTGCTCTGGATGTAACACAATCAACATCTCATTACTAGAGGCCAGTCCCCAATGCACATCCTGGGGCAATATGGGAAAGAGAATGCAGCAACTATCTTTGATTTTTTCCGGGAATGTATGCCAGAATATCCGCTTGACAAGCCAGATACTGATGGAAACACGGGTAAGAACTTTTATTCCAGTGTTTTTGAAACTCAGCAACCTTGAAATGTGTGGACTTCAACTCCCAGAATTCCTCAGTGAGCATGCTGGCTAGGTAATTCAGGAAATTAAGTCCACACATTTTAAAAGGCCAAGTTTTAAAAACACTGTTTTATGCTGTTGCCCAACAGTGCAGAATGCCATCCTTTCCTTGATTCAGCCTCTTGTGTTTAATTGTTGCCGAAGGATCCCCATTCACAAAAGAGGGCAAGCTGTGCTTTAGGGTACAACAGTTTGGTCTGGCCCTTTCATAAGATTTGTTGAAAGCAAAATTTGCCCTTCCCTCCACATGTTGAGACTGTAGCTCCCACAGTTCTCTTCCAGAATAGAGAACATGTTTTAGCTTCTTCCCAGCCCAACAGAGTAACTGCCATCTTGGCAAAAGGGATGAGATTATGTCAATGAGATCTCACTCCATTAAAAATACTTCTGCTTCTTGCTTTCTTGTATGAGATCAGGGAGCTACCAGACGTTTCCCCCTTAAACATGTTATACATGTATAAAATGTATACGTCTGCAGTTTTTACCCCAATGCTGTGATTTGCTTCTGCTTCTACCCTATTTCCCCTAAAATAAGACATCCCCTGATAATAAGGCCAATTGGGCTTTTGAGTGCATGTGCTAAAATAATCACACACACACACACCGAAAATAAGCTCTCCCCGAAAATATTTAAATGCATGCACAGCTGGTCCCCGCCATTTCCTCTGGTTAGGGTTAGGGAGACAGAGCTGGAAATCAGTTAAGACGGCAAGAGGAACCCTGTCTTGCTCCACACGCCCCAAAATAATAAGACCTCCCCGAAAATAAGGCCAAGCACTTATTTTGGGGTTTCAAAAAATATAAGACAGGGTCTTATTTTTGGGGAAACTTGGTACCTTTTCTTGTAAAGGTTGAAGAGCCTTCATTAGCTTTAATTCAGATTCTTGAGGTTTAATTCAGATATACTTTAATTCTGATTCTTGACTAAACAGGTGTCAGACTTCATGTCCTCTTCCATCTCTCTAATTGTACATACTGTAGGCCACTATAAACATTCAAATTGAAGAATACTATGGAGATATCTTGATAAATAAAGCTTTATCAGTGTAGCCTAGCATCTCACAGGATTCCTGTGGCTACAGAAGATACATTCTTTAGACAGGGAGGACAAAAGACCGGCATGGCAGCTTATGGTATCTGTATTCTTCAGTTGGGGAAAAACAGTGGCCATCCTCTTTGCTAACATAACCAAAGGAATTTATTAGATTTCTTGGGGTGGAATGATGTCTCTGAACTTACCAGATTCCCTCTTGTGTTTAGTGTTTGTGGTAGCTTTATTTGGGGCAGAAGTATACATTAGCACAATAGTGTGCAACTTGCAGAGTTCTCCGGTGGCTCATGTCAAAGTTTTTTGGCAGAATAGAAAAAGTAGGCACTGATATAGTATCAACTACTGTAAGTGCCCCAATCACTTCCAGTAATACCTGCCAAAAGAGTTGGTTTGCATGTGGGGCTGGGTTCAGTGTTCTTTTTTCTTTCTTTCTTTCTCCAATTAAGAAAAATTGTTTAATGCCATATGAGTTGCTGGGGAAATCTTAACTTCCTAGAGTTAATGAAGTACTGATGATGGTGATGATAGTGATTTGGCTAGAATGGGATCTAAATACTTCCTTTTTCTTTTCTTTCCAAGTGCTCCTTTTGGCCTATACAAAGGGAAATGCCAACCTGTGTCGGGCTATAGTGAGAGCTGGTGCTCGCTTGGGCATCAACAACAATCAAGGGATCAATATCTTCAACTATCAAGTAGCAACTAAACAGCTTCTCTTCCGGCTTCTGGGTAAGGATCTTGGAAAGTTGCATGTCTAAAATCTGTCCTTAGTAAACAGTTATAAATGACCAACTTCGCATGATCAGGACTTTTTCACAGATTTCTCTGTCATGAAGAAAAGCAGGCTGTAGGCTGTTTTAATCCAAAATCTTCTCCCTGAAAAAGGTAGAAATAGCCATTGCTTGCCCATCAAATTTATCCCAAATGTTTTTTTTTTTAATTGATGTAATGAGGGGAAAAGTATAGATCTTTTCTTTCCTCCATATCATGTGGTTTGAATCTTATATTTCTTCAAAGAAAATACAGGTAAAGAAGATTGTCAAACAGATTGAAGCATAGCAGACTGACAGATGTTATAAAAAGGCACAGCTCACAAAAACGTGTCCCTTTCAATAAAACTTGTTACCTGGAAAAGTGCCACCAGCCTCCTCCTGATTTTAGTGTAGCCTAACATGACTCTCCCCCTACAGTGTCTTCTCAGAATCAGTATGTGATTTAATAGCTGAATAAAGTGGGCTGAGAACTGAGAGACTATATTTGGCTTCTATCATACATGTAGCCACTTTTCCCATAGTTCTCTTTATTGTTGGTCATCTGCTAAATGGGATGGCCCTGATGATAATCTCCTTTATGAGCAGACCTTTAAGAAAATAAAGCGAGAAAGATCTTTGGGTAGGTACTTCTACAACTTCTGCTCTGTGCGGTTTAACCCAGCTAAAGACTCTGAAGAAGTTAGTATGGATCCCATCAACTAAAACAGCCCTCAAGTGCTTCACTTAAGTCTTGCTTGCCCGCGCGCAGCTTACTTAAATAGGGTGGGTTAGAAGGCATGGACAGTGATTGCGGGTTCCCATTGTTGCCCTTTCTTTTGCAGACATGTTGTCCAAGGAACCTCCCTGGTGTGACGGCTCCAACTGTTACGAATGCAGTGCCAAGTTTGGTGTCACTTTGAGAAAGCATCACTGGTAATTTGTCTTGAGTGTTGATATTTTAAGAATGCCAAATGATGGATTGTTGCAGAAATGAAAGTGGTTTTTAAATTTCTTTTAAAATTTAAGGAATATAGTGAAGGACTTGTAACCTGCCGTTCTGAATCTTTCTGTCCCGCCTTGCTTTTTTGAGATGGACAGTGCAACTGCCAATAGAGTTCATTGTGCTATTTATTAAAATCTGGCCCTTTCACTGTCCAGAAAGCAGCTTGTGCTGTTTCGTTCATTTAGTCCAAATCCTGTGATTAGGAATGAGGTCTTTCCTCTTGCCCATCTTTCAAAGATTCTAACTCTTAAGGAAGAAAGGGGGTCTTTTCTCCAGAAGCCTCACACTGATGGTTTACAAATCTGAGTTTGGGAATTCAGGTTAAAAATGTACAATAAATACAAAACAAAAATAACAATGTCATCCACACAAAATAGAGATCAGCATAAAATATGTTATCCCAGAAAAGACAGCTGCAAGTAATGATTCCAGTTTCTTTTCAAATTCACCTTTTTGGCTTCTGGAAGCAATGGAAGACAAATACAAAGACCCAGATGAAATTCCCTCTGTGTGATGAGCACTATAGGAATTCGGTAGGAAGGCAAACAGGCAGGTAGGTAGACAGACAGGCAGGCCATGTGCCATGAAATTAGTGTTGACTCTCAATAGCTACATAGGTTTTTTTCAATTTGACCCACACTTTGTTGTTTTTTTTAATCCTTCATTTTCTTCCAGCCTCTGCTTTTACAGAGTCAACCATCCTGATTCGAAAAGAGACCATATTAGTTATTATTTATTAAACGTATATGGACACCTAGCTCCAGGGGTGAAATCCAGCAGGTTCTGAAGAACCGGTAGCGGAAATTTTGAGTAGTTCGGAGAACCTGCAAATACCATCTCTGGTTGGCCCCAGAGTGGGGTGGGAATGGAGATTTTGCAATATCCTTCCCCCAGGAGTGTGGAGGGAATGGGGATTTTGTAGTATCCTTCCCCTGGAGTGGGGTGGGAATGGAGATTTTGCAGTATCCTTCCCCTGCCACGCCCACCAAGCCACACCACACCCACAGAACTGGTAGTAAAAAAATTTGGATTTCACACTGCCTAGCTCTAACGATTGACCATAAAAATCCCAACAACTTTTAGTGTTGTGGAAACCTCTAAACCTTCTCTTCCTAAATAGATCCCTTGATTTTTTTTTTTTTTTATAGTAAACAGGTCACGGGGATGAAGTAAATACATCTTTTTCCTTCCTTGTTCCTTGCAGCCGGCATTGTGGGCGTCTACTCTGCCATAAGTGTTCAACCAAGGAGATTCCTATCATCAAATTTGAATTGAACAAGCCCGTCCGCGTTTGCAACACCTGCTTTGACGTCTTGACTGTTGGGGGTGTTTCCTAGTTGGCTGTGAGGAGGGAAATGACTCCCAGGGAATGGCTCCCCTTCCACCTCGTAACAGGCCTATCCCAAGACACGTCTCATGGAGAAGGGGAAGCTCATAGTTTGTCTTCCTGTTACAGTGGACTCTGACCAACTTAAGGGACCATGCAAATGCTATTATTCCAGTATATATGAATTTTTTTTGTGGGGGGGATATTAATGTTAACAATGAATAATGATAGAAACTGCATTGGGAACAAACTGGGAATGCTACAGAGATTCTGTGGGAAAACCAACATGATTTGGTTGAGCTGCTCTGTTTCCAGTTTCAGAGCATTGCAAACCAAGATTTTTGTACTTGCTGATCATGCAACAAAAAAGGCCTTCCTTGGTGATAAAACTGTGACTTGGCTGTTCTAAGGTCTTATCACACTTTTTTAAAGAAAAGAAATAATATTGTTAGCACTTACATTTCTGGGTAAGTATGAGCTGATCTGCCCCTTTTGTTACCTTCCTGGAGAGAACATTCTGGTGTTCTCTAATTTTTTTTTTTTTAATTTTTACAAAGGGCAGCTGTGCCAGGCATAGTAACTGCTTTTACCCAAAAACAAGTTGACCGCAAGTTAAGTTTTTGTTTAATGCATTGCTGAAAATTTTGTGTGGCCTTATAATGAAAGCTTTACCACTTCTCCTGTTGAAAAGGAGGCTGACTAAAGCTCCTGGATTTTCAGAACCCTTGTTTGCTCTCCTGTGTCAAAATCAGGGAGCGATGAGGCCAACTTTGCTATCAAATTCAATCAGGTTTTCTTAAGAAATGATTAATAACCCAAGCTGTCTTTCAGTAATGTATCAAAAACTTTGCAAATAGTCCTATGTTTACAGTGATGTTGAAGGAAGGTCTAATGCTGTGGGACTAACTCCCGATGCAATGATGATGCTACTATGGGGCAAGATGACTAGAGGCCGAGATGATGAGACAGGGATAACCAGGAGAGGTAGAATAGTGCCAGTAAAGCAGCCAATAGCAAGACAGGGACCCTTGGAGCTGGTCATCTCTGTCCATAAATCTTGAGATAGTCCAAGGTGATTTCTTACAAAACCCCTTATGCATTAAGATGATTGTTGCAGCTCACATCAAGTCCATGTGTAAGGAGAAGCCTATCTTGAGCCAGATAAAGTAGAATTGGCTTGCGGTTTTGTCTCCTGTGGGCCTCTTTCCTTGGACAAAGACATTTTATTGTTGTCAGGCGCCACAGCAGGTCTCTCTTCTAAAATCTTGAAATATATACAAGGGATTTTTTATTTTTTATTTTTTTTGGTCATATGTTTAACACAGCAAAAAAAAGGGGGGGGCGGAGGTTCTTGTGTTCAAACCACCATGTACTTAAAAGTAGAGGATTAGGGTGGGTTGGTGCAATTTTATAAACAGAACCAAACCCTGGAAGATAAGCAAGCCCTTCCATGGCTTCGTGAATGGGTTAATTGAAACACGTGTCACTCTTCCCTTTAGTAACCACTACTTTTCAGTGTCTATATGTATGTAAGGGAAGAGAAAAAATATTAACTAACTAAAAATTGCATTCTCTCTCCTTTCTAGAATACTAATGCGTCCTGTAATGTTATCACATGGGTGAGTGTATACACAATACACCAAACAGAGTGTTACTTTTTAAAATATATTTCTGTGATTTGAGGGACATAACAGCTTTACACGTTAAGCAAAACCTCGGGGGGAACGGAGTAGAAAGAGACTTAAGGAGAAGAAGTCAATGCTACATTGCAGATTGGATCCCAGTTTGCTGCTTGGCCCTTCTGATCTGTTGGGTGAAAAACTGGAATTCTGCCTTCAGGGATGATCAGGGGATCCTTAGTAATTATTTGCCCTTTTCTAAAGTTCCTGCTTGTATCTATTTGCTTCAAAAGGATGAACCTCTTTCATTTAACCTGTAATCAGTGCAATCTCTACCCGCTCAAAGAAATAAGCTACTTTGTGAGGCTGTAGGCAGGCAGCTTGTTTTGGATAACTAGATGGGAAATGCAATAGTTCACCCGATAACTCGTCACACTTCATCTGGGCAAATGTAGGTGAAAGGTGAACAAATTGCTAGTTTTTCAGTTTACTTTGGTGATTCCGGTATTTTTTAAGAGTTATTTTCTCATAGACACATGACTATATTTCTGCACTGGCATTACGGACATTATGTAACCACTTCTGGGAGGTTGTAAATTGTATATATGATAGATCATTAACATGCCAAAATTAAGCAGGCCTCTTTCAGTATCAATTGAGCTATGGAATTTCCCAGTTAAAGAGATTCTGCTGGGGCAGTGTGCTTGAATTTGAAATGGACTCGGTGGATTGCACAAAAGAAATAATTGTAAAGCACTTTTAATAAAAACACTTGTATCTGAGCCTATTCTACTGACTGGCCCAAAATTAGTGTTTTGTTTTATTTTAAAGAAAAATGTTCTTGCTAGTCTTGAGGACCTGACAGCTTCACATGTGCAATACTGTACCATGGTAGATTATAAATTGGCTGAGATGTTGATTTGTTCTAATGATCTGAACTTGTCCTCTCAAACTCATTTTCTTTGAGAAAAAAAATGATACTTCGGTTGATTGTCTTGAGATCCAGCAAGTTTCATCCGTTTCTGGCTTGTCCTTCGACCTAAACAATGGCAATTGCTGTTGAATGAAACACAAGGGGAGATGGGGAGAACACTGCCTGCATTTTCTTGATTTATTAAGTGACATCTTCAATGTGGTCTTGTGAGTGGTGGCTTCACCACTCGTTACCAATGCTGAAGTATTTCCTCCTTGGTATATTTTGATCTGCAAATTACATGATGAAAATTGGCTAAATGTTGTGAAAGAATGTGAGAATTTGAACCACTGTTAATGCTAGTTATAAAGATACTGTAAATCAACTGACAGAGATACTTTTATCTATGTTGGCTTTGGCCATGGCATCAAACTCTGCAGGGATCTTGCTTTCTTTGTTTCACGTGAGGGAGATGTGCTTTATTTGTTTTCAAGGAACAGTACAAAAGTACAATTTTTTAGAAGTTTGGAAGCAACTATGACTCTTGCTAATTTTTATGCTGTCATATGTCCTTGGTTTCTCATCTTCAAAGGTGATCTGCTTCTTCATGGTCTTAGGTTTAAGATTCTTAAACCTCAGTGACCATATTTAGATCCTCTTCTCCCATCCCTCCCTTCTGCACAACTTCAGTCATTGGTCAGTTTCCCCATACTGCTTATTCTGTACTTCAAGCATAGGCATGGAATATGATTTCAGCTTCTGAATCCAGTTAACATAAGCCCTTCCCCTTTTCATCATTAAATTGTGAAACTGATGGTAGCAAAAGTCTTGTGCTCCAGTCTTATAATTTGTGACAGTACTTATTGTATAATCCAGCATGTGAGCATGGAAAGAACTTATACATTTCATCTGTGAATAGTTTTGGACACCAAATCTACTGTTGGTTTTGTAGACATTGTTCAGCATTACTCTGAAGCCAGTTCATCCTATCTCAGACCTCTGTAAACTACAACCTGCTCTCCATCCCTTCCCCTCCCCTTATCTGAATGGTCACCATGTGCCATAAAAAGATAGTTCTAGCTAGAAAACATGTAAACCCAACTTGATGTAATTTAAATCTGTGGAATGCAGGCAGTCTGGAAATTATATTTTTGTCAAATGAGCTTGCTTTTTCAGAGTTCTGAGAGCACTGACCTGTTTCTTGATTAGCTCTGAGCCTAAGATCCTGAAAATTGATTTTTCTTTGTTCATTTCCTAGCACGTTAAAAAAAAAGTTGTATGAACCAATCTATAGAGGTAACTCATGATCACTCTAGGAGTTTGTGCTTGCTTGTAATTTAAAACCCTGCCTAGCTATGAGTTGTATAGTAGCATTAAGCTGCTCGCAGTGGACATTACTAAAAGGACTAATCTGTGTTTGGGAAAGGATAACTGCTTGGCTTATGAAAGAGTGGTTGTGAAGTCTTGTATTCAAGTCAGAGGGACATTAGTGGAAGAGGAAGCTTTTCTACCCTTGGTTCTCCCACACAGCAACTCAGGTACTAAACCTAGGTATCACAACATCAGGTAACAGAATTAAGCTTATGATGTCCAACATACAGTAGCTATTTGCAAACATGCTACTTTGTTTTAAAGTTGGAGGGTCTGTATTGCATTAAATAAATTTTGCCTATACTTTTTTTTTTTTTAAAAAGGCATAGCTCTCCTTATGGATTGACTGTACAAAACTGTAGTCTTGTCCCTACCAGACTGGGGTTACTTCAGTCAACACACAATAATACCATTTTCATAGCAGGAAACTAAACATCTGCAAGTAATATGGCCTGTTTTTCAGCTGTTCTTAGTTTGAGAAACAAAGTCTTAATCGTTTTTTAAACTATTACTCTATAATCTTTCCTTCAAAAGCCCTGTAAAGCAATGTATTTTTCTAATATTTATATGCCAACTTGTAATTTCTTCTAATAAAGCAATTTAATTGAATTGGACACCAGTAAGTTCATGGTTACAGAAGTCAAGCAGAAGAACTGTACATTGCTGCAAACTGAATACTGACACTAGTAATGCCCAATTTTATCCAGAAAAAAATATTTTTAAATTTTCACTTCTCCAAGCTGGTATCTTCCAGATGTGTTGATATTACAATTTGCTCAAGATCATAAGAGGTTTGTTTGATGGTTAATACAAACCATAACCTGAAGTAGTAAATTAAGTCAGATGGGAAACAATACAACATATCAAGTGGGAGTTCAATAGGCATGTTTTACTGAAGAGCAGCAAGAACATTAAACTCTTTTAAGTTATCTAACAAACCATAATTTAGCAGGGTTAATCTAAAGATAAAGGTAAACGTTTCCCCTGTCCAGTTGTATCCAACTGTAGTGTGCTCATGTCCGTTTCTTAGCCGAGGGAGCCAGGGTTGTACGAAGACATTTCTGTGGTCATGTGGCCAGCATGACTATACTGTATGCTGAGGGACATGGGATGCTGTTTTTCTACTCACATTTGCATGCTTTCAAACTGTTAGGTGGACAGGAGCCGGGACAAGTAACAGGAGCTCACCCTGTTATGCAGTGCACAGTTCTTGAACTTGGACTGTCAGCTTTCCGGCTAACAAGCTCAGCGCCTTTAACCGCTAAGCCATCATGGCCCCCTTACAAGTGAATCAAGTTATTACTTAAATATGGTTTATAAAAGGATCAGTTTAGAACTCATGCGTTGTGCAGATCCAATATTTTAGCCTTGCATGTTATATCAAAATAAGAGGCAGGGTGACTCAGCGGTTAAAGGCTGTGAGCTTGTCAGCTGGAAAGCTGAAAGCCCATTCAAGAATGAGCGCCATGCAGTGGGATGAGCTTACTTGCCTCAGCTCCTGTCAATCTAGCAGTTTGAAAGCATGCAAACGGAAGTAGATAAATAGGTACCATTTTGATGGGAACAGAACGGAGTTCCATGCGCCTCAGCATATAGTCATGCTGGCCACGTGACCACAGAAGCATCTTCAGACAAAGCTGGTTCCCTTGGCTAAGAAACGAAGATAAGCATCACCCCTAAAATTGGACACAACTGGATGGGAAAACCTGTCTTTTTGTCTTTTTGTTATATCAATACAGCCATTTTATACGAGTTAGAAAATCAATTACAGGTGGTCCTCAACTTACAACCATAATAGAGCTTGCCCATCAAAGTGATAAGTCGTGACAGTCATAAAACGGGTTGGTGTCATGACTAACCTGATTATATCCTTTTTTGTTGCAGTCATCAAGTAAACCCATGGTTCACTATGGGTGCATTTTGCTGAAAACCAGAAGTAAATGCCAGTTTTTGGCAAAACAGCTGTAAAATGTGTGAACTTTACCTTTACCATAAAAAGGTAAAGGTAAAGGTTCCCCTCGCACATATATGCTAGTCATTCCCAACTCTACGGGACGCGGCGTTTCAAAGCCAAAGAACCAGTGCTGTCCAAAGACATCTCCGTGATCATGTGGCCGGCATGAATAAACACCAAAGGCGCATGGAACACTGTTACCTTCCCACCAAAGGTGGTCCCTATTTTTCTACTTGCATTTTTTATGTGCTTTCAAACTGCTAGGTTAGCAGAATCTGGGACAAGTAACAGGAGCTCACCCCATTACACGGCACTAGGGATTCGAACCGCTGAACTGCCGACCTTTTGATCAACAAGCTCAGCATCTTAGCCACTGAGCCACCGCATCCCCTCTCAGATGACCATAGGACACTGCAAATGGCCATAAATATTGCCCAACTGCTGAGTGCCCAAATTCCAGTTGCCATAGCCCCAGGGTAGGTCCATTGTAACTCTAAGCGACCAGTCACAAATTGTGATCTACCCGTATACTTCTGGTTCAAATGCTGGAATCAATGACCTACGAAGCAGGTGCTGGGAGCCCCTTCTACACCTCCATTCTTCAGGGCCAATGAAAATCTCTCTTCCTCCAGTGCTAGAATCCTCTGCTTAGAGAAGCATCATCAACTGCCATGATTTTAAACACACATTGTTTAAAGCACTCTCTCCATGCCTATTTTTTACCTTATGTTTTACAAACCCATATTTTTAAAGAGTGGTTTTTAATTGCAAATTCAAATTTTGCAAGCTATACTTTTAGGTTAGGACAGTGTGTCAAAATACATAGTTACATTTCCTTAAAAGTGGCTTCCTTTAATGCCTGGATTGTGTAGAAGTCTTTAATCTTCAGTGAGGTACAGCTGACTCATTCTTTCAAAGCACACCATTCAGAAAGTGGGTGACACCCTTCGTATTCCTGAAGGTTAGGATTGTTCAACTTTCCTTGGTTGCTTAGCCGGGTGGATTTCTCTTGCCCAGGAAGCAGCTCTTCTGTCTTTATGCAAACGCAATGGCTACGACTGGACCCAGGTTCATAGAGCTTCCTAGGTACACCAGACCATTCTCGGCTGATGCCGCCACTGAAAAGCACAAGAAGAAGAAATGAATGAAACGGGAAGAATGGACATGTTTAACAGTGGTGTTGTAGAGTGTGTGAACACAGCAGCTTCTGCAATTTTTAAAAGCTATGTCTTACCCCAAGATCACATGCTAATTGAAGACAGCTATGCAACCATGGAAAAAATGTAGCTGCTTTAAAAAAGCTACTGATAGTGCTTCTGCATCCTCCACCATTTCTGCACTGCAATGCAATCATGTTTTAACTCAGCCTAACATTAGCGGTGTGTTAATATAGCCTGTGGCCAGAACTCAGACTATCAATTCATAGATGATATTGTGCTATAGATACTGAGCCAAATGAAAAAAAAAACCATTTCATCTTCCCCATTCTGATTACAAACTGAGCCACTTAACTCTCTAAACCAGTGTTTCTCAACCTTGGAAGCTTGAAGATGGGTGGACTTCAACTCCCAGAATCCCCCAGCCAGCAGCGCTGGCTGGGGGATTCTGGGAGTTGAAGTCCACCCATCTTCAAACTTCCAAGGTTGAGAAACACTGCTCTAAACCATTGTTTCTCATCCGTGGCAGCTTTAAGACCTGTGGACTTCAATTCCCAGAATTCTGGGAGTTGAAATCCACAGGTGTTAAAGTGGCCAAGGTTGAGAAACACAGCTCTAAACCGCAGTGTATAGCAAGTATGGATAATCTATTGCCACAGGCCCTCTCAAGCTGTATTTTCCAGCTCTTGATGCTGCAAATGATTTCCTGCTATTTTTAAAAAAGGTAAGAACTGTACAGATGGTCCTTGGTTAATGACCACTTGTTCAGTGACTGCTCGAACTTTTAAGGGCACTGAAGGAATGATGCTTACGGCTGGTCTTCAAAGTTTCAGCCATCACAGCATCCCCTCAATCTTGTCATTGTAACATAGCCCAGATTTATGACCACTGTTGCATCCTGCAATCACGTAATTGCAATTTGCAATCTTCCCTGCTTGCCTCCCACAAGCAAAGCTAATGGGAAAACTGGCAGTTGTGATCACACGAGGTCCTTGCTTAACACTAACTGGGGACTGCCAGAACTGCTGTTGCTAATCAAGCAGTCACATGATGTTGCACTTTACAACCACACTGTTTAGAGCTCCAATCCCTATTACTACTGTTAAACAAAGACTACATGTAATAAAATGATAAAGGTTTCTCTGTCTAGTTGTGTCTGATTCTAGGGCACAGTACTCATCTCTGTTTCTTGGCCAAGGGTTGTCCTAAGACATTTTCTGTGGTCGTGTGGCCAGCATGGCTATATGCCAAAGGCATGGAACGCTGTTGCCTCCCACCAAAATGATACCTATTAATTTACTTGCAATTGCATATTTTTGAGCTTCTAGATCGGCAGGAGCTGGGGCAAGAATGGGAGCTCACCCTGTTGTGCAGTGCTTGGGTTTCGAACCTGAGCTGTCAGCTTTCCAGCCGACAAGCTCAGCATCTTTAACTGCTGAGCCATCACACTCCTACTGCAGCATTAAAACAGCACTGCCAGTTTATTTATTTTTAAAAAATAACTTTACTACCACAAGCAGTAAGACAAATAGGAAAACCTTTCTCCCTGCCACCAACAGACTACCCACCTTCACAATGACACAACAAAAGTTACTAATGAATCTCAAGCTTATGACGATGATGCATAGATCCAATATCTGCATCATACAATTATAGTTGGTGGGTTCATTATCATCCTGTCCTTCTGCAACGTTGTAACTGCAAATCCTACCTCTGCTTGGAACACCAGACCCTGCTTCCTCCAGCTGAGCTCCATTCAGAGTTACAAGGTGGAAACTGGTTTTTTCGCTCAGCCTCCTCGGCCTGCAGCTTCTCCCCTTCTTCAATGAGAGCTCGGGCCTCCTCCAAAACCTTAGTAGGTTCCCCATTTTCTTGGTAAAATCGTCCAGCTACTTTGCCTTTTGAAAAATGAGGTAATAAATAATATATGTGTCAATATATGACACTTATCCCTGAGACATCACCACATGAACTTACATTTCCATGTTTGGCTTAATCATGTTTTGTTCACTCTAATTTTTTGTTATTCACTGAGCAATAAACTGGGTTTTAATGGGAAAATGGTTAGGCTAATAGTTTTTTGCTCTCCACTGTTTGATTTCTTTTCCTTTTAAAAGTATGTAGCTTGGGTGCATTTGGCAAGTTCTTACTGTTATTTTACATCAAATCCTGTTTCTTTGCTGAATTGTGAAAACAACTTGAAATGGGAGCAATAATAAAAGCTTCCAGACTACAAGTTTCTTCCAGATTGATAAAATAATAATTGATAGGTTAAGGCAAATTCCATTAAGTGTCCTAAATTATTTAAACTCTCTACATTCTCTTAATAAACCTGATATTCTTACATACCCCAATAGGAATTCCACATTTTGACTGTTCATAGCAAGATGGGCTGGTAAGAGATAATTATTTATAAAATTTATAGGCCGTCCATCTTACCTCAAGGTAACTCTTAGCAGCTATCTATATCAGCTGAGTTAAGAACACACTACACTAAGATGTGGCTGAAAAGTTGGTGCAAGCAAAACTGATTGGTGTCAGCCGTTTCAAGGCATCTTTACATACCGATATGCACATAATTCTTACAGTAGAAGGAAAGCCAGTTCTGGATGGCCAGCATTTGTGGTGGTGACAATCCTGAAACATCATCCACCAGGCCAGCTGGGGTGAAGTCACCTGTGGCAAAAGCTCTGGAGGCATCTTTCCCTGGACAAATAAACAGAAAACACCTGCTTTGTCACTCAATTAACCCAATTTCTGGCCTTGTATAATACTTGTACATCAGCTAATAAAATAGACTAGCTCTGCATACATCTAAGCCAGGGGTGAAATGTAAAATCTGTTACTACCCGTTCTGTGGGTGTGGCTTGGTGGTGGTGGGGTAATGTGATTGCGTGGGTGTGGCCAACTTTTTTTTTAAAAAAAATTTCAAAGCATTTTTTCTAATTAGGAACTCAGCTGGGATCGTCAGAGAGGCTCTTTAAAAAATGCCTCTCTGCCTATCAGGGAACTCAGCTGGGATCGTCAGAGACTTTTCAAAGCATTTTTTTACCACCTCTTCAGCCAAGAGGTTGCAGAAAAAAATGCTTTGAAAAGCCTCTGATGATCCCAGCTGAGCCACACGATCATCAGAGGCTTTTTTTTTTTTTTACTTTTAAAAGCATTTTTTCATCGGAAGAGGTTGTAGAAAAAATGCTTTTAAAAGTAAAAAAAAAAAAAGCCTCTGATGAACGTGCGGCTCAGCTGGGCATGGGGGGGGGCAGGGATTTTTGCTACCGGTTCTCCGAACCACCCGCCGCCATCGCTACCGGATCGGGTGATCCGGTCCGAACCGGGAGCATTTCACCCCTGATCTAAGCCATAAAACCTAACCAAAATTAAAATTTGACTCTCTAGGCCAGGGGTGTCAAACTTGGTTTCGTTGAGGGTAGCATCAGGGTTTTGTTCGACCTTGGAGAGCCGGAGTGGGAATGACCAGGGTGGGCAAGGCCAGCTTGATGTCACTCGTGTCAGGGGTGCCTGTGGCCTGAGCGCTCTGCCAGCGAAAACGGGCTCCTAAGCTCAGTTTTCGGCTGGGATGGCTTCCTGCAACCGTCTGCCAGGGAAAATGGAGCTCAGGAGGGCCACTGTTTCCAGGGCAGTACCGGGGGCCAGATCTAAGCACCCCCCGGGTCAGACTTGGCCCGCAGGCCTTGAGTTTGACACGCCTGCACTAGGCAAATGAAACTCTTTCAATTTTTTTTTAGGCAATCAGATGAACCATTTTGTGTGAATCCAGCTACTTAGCAATCACAGGATCAAAAAGACAAGGGTTGATCCCACCTGCTCAGATCTAATGGGAGGGGCAGATGTAATCAACACAGTCCCTCAAATAACCATTTGCCTGGTGGTTCTCTCAGGGTTTAGGCACCGGACATTTTTGTTTTGTTTTTGTACTTTGCTCTTCTAGTGTATTGTATTTTTCTTTTAAATTAGTTAGTTTTTAATTGTAAGCTATCCAGAGTAATCTGGGAGTTGGGCAGCCCATATATTAAATACACACATTTGCAAAATCTCTACAGGCTCTTGACACCAATGTTACCTATTTATATAATTGCCCAACTCACACTTGTGACTCTTGTTATTGTAGTGCTCACAATAACAAAACAAGACAATTAAAAATACAAAATGTTTAAAAACAATCGTAAAGTAAATTTAAGTTACTGTAAATGAATTCTCTTCACACAGCAACCACGAAGGCCTTGGAAAAGATATTCAAATGCCATGATGTGTGTATCCCTACAAAGATCAGAATCATGCAAACCATGATATGGAAGCAAAAGTTTGACTGAAGAGGTAGACTAGAAACAGTATTGACACCTCTGAACTTTGTTGTTAAAGAAGACTCCTGAGAATCCCGTGAATGGCAAGAAAACAATCCTTTGGATCATCGACCAAATCAATCCAGAGAATTCACGCTAGGGACAAATGGAGCATGCTGAAATTATCCTACTTCAGACAAATTATGCATTTGCCGCATAATTAACCACACTGTATATACCCAGCTCTCTGGAAAAGGCTCTAAAGGTGGGAAAGATGGAAGAAAAGAGGATAACAAGTAGCAACGTGGGCGGGGCTCAGTTGCAATGGTGGGGAGTCCACCCTTGGAAAGACTTGAAGAAATAGGTTAGGGACAGATAATGATGGAAGGTGTGGGGCAGGGAGCAAATCTATTTGGTGCCACTGATGGCACGTAATCCATCAGTGGTCGTGCTTTATATTATGAAACAAAATTAGGGCACAGTGGTCCTTTGGAAGGATATAAAAGGGGTCCCCTCATAGAGAATACCTAGAGTCAGAAGGTGTCAAGGTGTATGTTGGAGCTTGGAATCTCAATCCAGACATTTCAGTTTTCAATCAGCCCCCTTGGAAAGAGGAAAATAGGAGAATCTCTCTTCCCAAAGAAGAGGGAGTCAAGCTAATCTCCAAAGCACTTGAAGGCAGGACAAGAAGCAATGGATGGAAACTAATCAAGGAAAGAAGCAACCTAGAACTAAGGAGAAATTTCCTGAGTTAGAACAATTAATCAGTGGAACAACTTGCCTCCAGAAGTTGTAAATGCTCCAGCACTGGAAGTTTTTAAGAAGAGATTGGATAACCATTTGTCTGAAGTGATATAGTTTTCCTGCCTGAGCAGAAGGTTGGACTAGAAGACCTTCAAGGTCCCTTCCAACTCTTATTCTGTATAATTTAAAAAATAATTCTTACAATTAGTTCTCATTTAACAACCAGTCATTCAGTGACCATTCGAACTTACAACTCCACTGTATGAGTGGTCATTAGACCAGACCTCATACTTATAGCTATTGTTGCATCATCCACAATCACATAATAGCAATTTGTGATTTTCTCTGCTGATTTCCCAGAAGCAAAGTCAGTGGGGATGCCAGCAGGAAGTCAGATGTGAGAGTCACATGTGTTCCAACTCTGTATTCTAGTCTTATTTTTATTGGTTTATTTATTTTTATTTTAGTCATGTGTATGTAATGTATATTGGAGGTGGAGACCCTTTGAAGAGCTGCATGCAACGAAATTTCATTTTAATGTATGCCGATTAGTGTACATTCAAAGTGACAATAAAGTTAACAGAATTGAATAGAATAGAATTTTTTATTGGCCAAGTGTGATTGGACACACAAGGGATGTGTCTTGGTGCATACGCTCTCAATGTACATAAAAGATACGTTCATCAAGAATCATAAGGTACAACCTTTAATGATAGTCATAGGGTACAAATAAGCAATCAGGAAACAATATCAATATAAATCGTTAGGATCCAAGCAACAAGGTTACAGTCATACAGTCATAAGTGGGAGGAGATGGGTGGGGGGAACGATGAAAAGATTAATAGTAGTGCAGACTTAGTAAATAGTTTGACAGTGTTGAGAGAATTATTTGTTTAGCAGAGTGATGGCATTTGGGAAAAAACTGTCCTTGTGTCTAGTTGTGTCGAGGGTCGGGGCTCCTTGTGGGAGCCCCAACCCTCTGGAATGGATTGCCCACTGAGCTCAGGACAGCCCCCGATCTTCTTTCCTTCCGTCGCGAGCTGAAGACGTGGCTCTTCCGCCAATTAAACTGATCCGTTTGGGGGTACACTGGTATAATTTTAAATCGTTTTTTAATTGGGTTACTGATTTTAATTTGGCATTGTATTGTGATTTGTATTGATGTTGTCATTTTGTAAGCCGCCTTGAGTCCCTAGGGAGAAAGGCGGCATATAAATCTCAATCAATCAATCAATCAATCAATCAATCAATAAATAAATAGTTAGTTGTTCTGATGTGCAGTGCTCTATAGCATCATTTTGAGGTTAGGAGTTGAAACAGTTTATGTCCAGGATGCGAGCGGTCTGAAAATATTTTCACAGCCCTTATTTTGACTCGTGCAGTACACAGGTCCTCAATGGAAGGCAGGTTGGTAGCCATTGTTTTTTTCTGCAGTTCTAATTACCCTCTGAAGTCTGTGTCTGTCTTGTTGGGTTGCAGAGCCAAACCAGACAGTTCATTCTAATGTATATGTGTAGGTCAGAGGCCTTCAAACTTGGCAGCTTTAAGACTTGTGGACTTCAACTCCCAGAATTCTCCAGCCAGCTAAGCTGGCTGGAGAATTCTGGGAGTTGAAGTCCACAAGTCTTAAAGCTGCCAAGTTTGGGGACCCCTGGTGTAGATCATGTCCATTTGCACCCCCTGCACCGCACACGCGAGCGGGGGAGAAAGGACTCACCCCTTTACCCGGACCTGGGTGGGAAAGAGGGACTGGGAGGCGGGGGGGGGTACCTGAGAAGAAGCCGTAAGCGCCTCCGGGGCCGTAATGCCTGCGCCCCTGCTGCACGTCGAACACCTGTCCCAACACGGCCAGGTAAAGTCCCGGGCTTCCCTCGGTGCCCGTGTAACGGCTTAACTCGGCGGCAGTTAGGACCGCCTCCCCGCTGCAATTCTGCCCCAGCCGCCACCACCACCAGGGAGCGAAGCCGCGAGCCGCCAGCCAGGCGACCGCCCAGCCCAGAGCCAGAGCAGCCAGCGCCGGCCGCAGCATGAGAAGGGCAGGGGCCAGCACTCAAAATGGCCCCTGGGGAGTAAGGGAACGGGGCACGCGTCACGATTTCCTGTAAGGTCATTGGTCGCCGGTTTTAGAGGACTCTGATTGGCTTTTCTGCGCAGCTATGTTAAAGGCTCCTGTGTCACTCTAGACAGAAAAAAAGTTTAGAGAAGCACGAATTCCGAGCTTCAGGGTTTTTCATGGTTTTCCCATTGGGTCAGAAAATATAAGCCTTGGAAAGCAAAGCAAAGAGGCTACGACGCCAGTAAGGATTTAGCCCTTGCATATTTACATATTCGCGTGGTGTGTATCGGCAGCTGAAAGTGCCAGTTCGGAAACTATGCAGGAGCAGAATATCCGGTTAGTATTTGGATAGGAGACCAACAGGAAATCACAGAACTACTGTATTGGATAAACTGGAAAGTTGTTAAAGAAAATCCCGGAGCTTGGGAATGCTGTTCTCTTTTTGGTCCTAGAGGGAAATGGTTTCTGTGGCATAAAACACTTTCCTCCAGCTCCATTGCTTGCCAGCATCAACCTCCTCCCCGTCCTTCATCCTCCCTCTCCCTCATCTCTGATAATAACCTGCCTGAATGAAGTCATAAAGGCATTAGAACCCCCCCATCTCGTTTCTGCATGCCCTCCCTCCTCTCCGTCAATGTCCCCCTCCCTCTGAATTTGATTCTGATCCTGACTCTCAACTTCACCCTCCCTCTCAGCCTGCCCCTCACCTTTTCACCCTCATCCTCACCTCCACCCTAAACCTAACCCAAACTCTCACCCTCACTTACCGCTCTAAGAGTTGACTACTAAAAGAGGGAAGCTTCCCCAGAGTCCAGGAGCCCCACTGAAGAGCAGCTTAACCTCTGGGAAGGCAACTTTGATCTGATAACTGATAACTGACAGTAACTGACACTTTAGCCTGCATGGATGAAGTCATAAAGCCACTAGAATCCCCAAGATGACCAGCCCCCCTTATCCTCCTATCAAAGATCACCTGCTCATCCACCTTTGTGACCTACATCCATGCAGGTCCACATCCAATTTCTCTAGGAAGCAACCAAACCAATCACTAAAGCTGCCTATGTCTTTTTTATTTTATTTTTTGCATGGAAGCCAAACCTCTTTGGATGTGGCTTGTCTCTTGTTATAGAAGCTCCACTAAGCAGCACTGCTGAGCAGTTTAATAGTGTGCTGTTTGCTTTCTAAAGTCAGAGATTGGAAGCAACCTGACTGTGTTTAGGATAGGCCTTGAAATAGATTTGTCCCCTTTAAATCAACAGGGCTGAATCTAACAGAGCTTTTAGTAGCACAACTTTGACATACTATGAATCCAGCCCATTGTCTGGAAAGCAATAGATTTTAAACCAAAATTATTCAGCCTGTCACATTTAGACGAATAGAATAGAATAGAATAGAATAGAATAGAATAGAATAGAATAGAATAGAATAGAATAGAATAGAATAGAATAGAATAGAATTCTTTATTGGCCAAGTGTGATTGGACACACATGGAATTTGTCTTGGTGCATACGCTCTCGATGTACATAAAAGAAAAGATGCCATTCGTCAAGAATCATAAGGTACAATACTTAATGATAGTCATAGGAAAACAGTCAATATAAATCTTAAGGATACCAGCAACAAGGTTACAGTCAAACAGTCATAAGTGGGAGGAGATGGGTGATAGGAATGATGAAAAGATTAATAGTAATGCAGACTTAGTAACTAGTTTGACAGTGTTGAAGGAATTATTTTTATTTTTATTGCAATATATATCCTGCATTGTTTTCTGTTTGAGAAAGGGAAAAGAGCCTGTTACTTCATCAAGTCCAATAGGGAAGTATACTTATGAATCCCTGAAATAAAAAAGCATCATTTTTCTCTAAAGTTCTTTTTAACTGAAAGAACCCTCTGAATGTTTTAATCAGTCCAAAACAGATCTATGTAGAAAATATGCAGAATGAAGATAAACAGCAGCATTTATAAGGAAGCCAAAGGCACCAAAATAATTAATCCTGATTATAAAAGAGGGCATTATGATAAAATCTTTGAAGTTGATCCATGGAATGAATGGTATAGTGTAATCTTACAGAGTTTCATGATTAATGGCAATTAGATTCTGTTCTTAAGTCTTTAATAGGTGGCTTTTTATTATAGATTTATTACAACAATTTGTATATTGCCCAATTACAAAACGCTTAGGCGGCTTATTACAAAATGCAACCATTGCAAATAAAATATTCCTCCAACACCCCTAAAATCCATTATTTAAAAAACATACCACTGAAAGAAAAACGTTTGATAAGTTCAAATGCCCTTCAGGTTTTTTTAAAGGTTTTGCAAACACCAGGCAGGTTTGGCAGCTAAATTGTTTCAGCTGTCCCATTATGTTGGAGCTCTTGAAAAACACCACTTCTAGGCTCCCTTCCCTAAAACCTTATGCGAGTCCTAGAGCATCTCGAATAAATGCATACAGTAGTGGCCAAAATTGTGGAAACCTTTTGGGAAAAGCGTATTTTCTAAAACTAGCTAATAAAACCGGTTTGTTGGCTGCGACAAGAACAAATGTTTTGCTGAAATTAACCAAGCAGATTATCTTAATGGTACAAATCAGCGGTTACAGCAGTTGAGGCAACATACAGATGCTGATGTGGCCCTACAGACACTAAAGAATATCGTGCTGAGTGGGTGGCCAGATGTGAAAGAGGCAGTTCCCATGATTGTAAGGAAATACTGGTCCTTCAGAGATGAGATCGCTGTACAAGATGGCATTCTGTATAAGGGTCCAAGAGTTATAGTGCCAAAGTTATTGAGACCGGAGATGTTATTGCACATCCATTCAAGCCATATTGGTGGGGAGGCATGCTATAGACAAGCCCGTGACACATTGTACTGGCCGAATATGCGAGGCGAAATTGAGGATTTTGTCAGTAATTGTACCATCTGTAATGAATATGCATATTGGCAACAGAAAGAAACTATGATGTCACATGAGATACCATCGCGACCTTGGCAGATCATTAGTGTGGACTTGTTTAATTATGCAGGGAAAGAGCACTTGATAATAGTGGACCATTATTCGGATTATTGGGAAATTGACCTCCTTCCAGACCTTTTAGCTGAGACCACCATCAAGAGATGTAAGTCTCAGTTTGCACGTTACGGGCAACCAAATGTAGTGATTACAGATAATGGTCCTCAATTTGTAAGTCTGCAATTCAAGAAATTTGCTGCTGAATGGGAGTTTGATCATATTACTTCATCACCACGTTATCCGCAAGCGAATGGAAAAGCCGAATCAGCTGTAAAGATTGCTAAGAACTTATGTAGGAAAGCACATGGCGAATGTAGCGATCCGTGGAAGGCTATTTTACATTGGAGGAATACCCCAACCGAAGGTATGGACAATAGCCCAGCACAAAGATTAATGTCACGGAGATTAAAGACATCCTTACCCATGGCAAATAAGTTGCTTGAGCCCGTGGTGATACAAGGGGTCCCGGAAAGGCTACGGCAGAAGAGGCAAGTGGCGAAGGCCAAATATGATAGATCTGCAAGAGACTTGCCAAAGTTAAAGTTAACTCCACTGCCTGGAAATCGGATTGGCCGTTGGGAAAGGGGTACCTGTTTACAACAAGTGGCACCTCGCTCCTATTTGGTGGAGGTTGGAGGAACCCGATATCGGCGGAACCGTGTGGACTTGCGTGTGGCTGAGCAACCAGACTCCTCATATCCAGTGGATGGGTCAGAGCCAGTTGCCAAGCCAAACCTACTTAAGGATAATAAAGATTGCCCGTCTGACATTGACGACAGTCCTGAGCAAGTTGGTGTGTCTGGTGATAGCCAAACATCCGAGGCCTCAGAAAATGGCGAGCGAAGAGATCCGGCCTGCGTGAGAGAGTCATGTGTGAGAGAGACGATTGTTACTCGGAGTGGTAGATGTTCATGCCCCCCTGATAGACTCAACTTGTAGAAAGTGTTGCGGTTATTAGAAAAGGGGAGATGTTATGGGGTTGTGTTTGCTTTTAATCTTTATCTCTATGTGCCTCTATGAGGTGTTTCCGGTTCCTGGGTGTTGCCTTTGAAGACGCTTTATAAGTGTTGTTAGTTAGTTTTACATTGTTAATAAAAGCATATCCGAAACAGTAACCTTTAGCATGAATTACAGCCTTACAACGTCTTCTCATGGAGTGAACCAAGTCTTTTAGTTCTGCAGCTGTTATCATGTGAAACCAAGATTGAATGATTGCTTCTCTTAACTGGGTTTTATTGCTGGGTCGCTTCTGACTAACACGTTTCTTTAGTTGGCTCCATAGATTTTCAATTGGGTTAAGGTCTGGGCTATTCCCAGGCCATTCCAACAGTGGAATATGATTATCTTGAAACTCCAAAAAAAAAAAAAGTGATGTTATTAGCCATCAAACCTCAAAAATACACTTTTCCCAAAAGGTTTCCACAATTTTGGCCACTACTGTAGGACAGGCAGATTCTAGCTGCGAACAATCCTGAACCTACACCAGAGTCACGACGGAAAGTTTTACAGATTAAAACCTGCACTTTAAATTGAGCCTAGAGATCTTTTGTTAACCAAAGCAGCAACTTTAGCCCCACTATTACCTCAGGTTTTTGACAGCAGCTGGACTGCCATGTTTAGCCAACTGCAGTTGCCGAGTTACACGCAGTGTGTTCAATAGTCCAGTGTTTCTTAATCTTAGCAACTTTAAAATGTTTGGAAATCAACTCCCAGTCTAGCTTAATTAGTAATTTAAACCTACCGGTAGTCAATAGTTAGCTCAAAGTTAAACAGTGAGTGTTATGGGTAGAAAATTGAATAGCTATTTAAAGTCCAATGTTCCTTTCACCTCACCTTCTGCTCTTTCATTTTTTTAAATGGTTACTTAATTTTACATTTGCCTTTCACTCCTCTTAGAAATAAACAGGGCATTGCTTTTATTAGAAAGCTGTTCAAGAGTAGTAATCATTGAACTGAAACTTGGCACTGAAATGGGTTGGGGGTTTTCCTGCTGGCTCACCCCCAAGCAGGCCAAAATTACTTTTTGCTACCCAGAATGCAAACTTGTCGAGCCCAAATCTCCAGCATGGTTTCAGGTGAAGAAACTCCCATTGTCTCCAGAATTCTACAGAGGGGAAATTTAAAAATTAGTCACAAAGTCCAGTGCAATATATAATCCTTAAGAATAATTATATCAGAATGAACTTGATTGGCATGTATGCCAGGGGTGAAATTCACCTTCCCTTCCCTACCAGTTCACATACGTGCGCACGCCGCGTGCGTGCTCGCTTCGCTTAGCATGCCGTCCTCGGCACATGCACAAAGCCTTCTACCCATGCTCAGAGACTGAAAATCGTCGCAAAAAAGGGACGTCATGACGTCTGCAGGGGTGGGCGGGGCTTCGCGCAATCAGCCCTACTGGATCGCACGATCCGGATAGAACCGGCTGAATTTCACCCCTGATGTATGCGCTAATTAAACACTTGGGGAACATAGTTTGTCTATTTTGAGTTATCTATTCCCCAATAAGGAATTATTTTTGCCAGTACAGGTTATCTCAACCATTTTTTGACTAAAAACCAGAAAATTATAATGTCAGTGTAATGGCATGTGGGAAAGTCGGGACCAAGAGAGACACTGCCTAGAAAAGAGTCAGATATGAAACAGCATTGCCTGCAGCTGCATAGTGCTCAGGGCAAAGATGCTCGTAAGGCACCGTCCCTAGTTTCTTCGGCTGCAAAGGAGACCGTGGGAGAATTGCACTTTTAGACTTGCAAGAGTCTATCAATGTAGCTTTACAATAGAGTAGAATTAGCTCATCTGGCTGTAAGTCCTAGCTAGTTAACCCAATGAAGCTGGCAATCAGGTTTCAACATACACTTTCCTAACATTTTGCATTAAGAGAATAATTTAAGGATATTATTATTAAACTTGTTTACTGTCCATCTCGCCATAAAGCGACTTAATTCCACCTTGCAACCCCTTGCAACCAAAACCTACAAAATACTTCACTGTTAACATTTGGATGTCTGATGAAGATGTCTTCAACCTTCTCTAGCTTGCCCTTCTAAATATGTTGGGGTTGCTTTGTTGCTGCTGGGAATTTTGACAGTTGCAGATGCAGCACATCTGGACGGAGGGTTGGAAGAAAATGGATTTACTAATTCTGAGTATACCACTAACTTTATCTGCCTATAGGTTATGACTGTATTTATTTATTTTTTTCTGACTATTTTGAAGATTGCTGTTTTAGTACAAAGCAATAATATTAGATTAAAAAATCCCTTCTTTGATCTTATCTAATTAGGCTTTCTCTGTTGAATTATTTGTCATCATATTACCTTTGTTCAGCATTCTGAATGAGAGATTTGGCTGCCTCAGGCTGGGCTTTTAGAAAACTGTGGTACATAGAAAAGGACTGGAGATATCCCAGTAATTCAGAGACACTTTTGGGAATTTTATCAACAATATCTGTGATTCTGTAAAAAAGCAAAATATCTTTTAGGGTGGAATCATAAACTTTACCCCCTGGGTTCTGCAGTCTAAACCAGGGGTCTCCAACCTTGGGAACGTTAAGACTTGTGGACTTCAATTCCCAGAATTCCTCATCCAGCAGCTGGCTGAGGAATTCTGGGAATTGAAGTCCACAAGTCTTAACGTTGCCAAGGTTGGAGACCCCTGGTCTAGATTAATGGAATGATCCTAGGTTTACTGAGGTTAGCAAAGGAAGGGCAGCTGCAGTTAGTGCTTGGGGAAAATAATGCAATTTGTCTATTTAGGACAATGTCCCATTGAATAGAAACGGCTTCCCTTTTCAGCAGTAGCGTTGTCAGTTGTAACGGCATTGATAAAATCACCACCAATTTCATAAGGCAGTTTTACTTAGAACAGCTTACATCCTGCACTGATACTCTTAATATTATCAAGCAACAAAATCTTCCTATCTCAGGACATTGAGAAGGAATCGACCAAATCCAGTCTAAGCATCTGGCTGATTGTGCAATGAAGAATAATTTATTAAATCTTTATGCTGCCCAATTCCCAATGACTCCAGGTGGTTAATTAAATTTTTTTAAAAAACATTTAAAAATGCATGATCTGTCTCAGCACTGTTGGGGCTTTGCTTCTGGACCCACCAGAGGGGTGGGTTCTACTTATCTTTACTACTGGTTTGCAACGGGAGTGCACGTGTGCGCTTGCTTCGCTCGCGCTTCTGCATATGCACATATTGTCAATTATGATGTCTGGGCGGGTGGGGGGAGTCTCCCGCCGCTTTTACTACCGGTTCTAAAGAACCGGACAGAACTGAGAGCAACCCACCACTGACCCACCATCAGATTCTAATATCCCTGTAGCCACCAGATGCATGGATATGGGATTACAACTTTGACATGCATAATTTGTTCTTGTAATTTTGTACATGGGCTGGACCTCACAATCTGCTAGCTTCACACTCACAGAAACTCATACATCTACCACTCACCTTTCCTTATCCTGGAAGGGCAGAGCATCAAATATTGCTTTGTAGTCATCCGCAACGAATTTGACCCTTTCATGTGTATAAGGAAGAAGTTGAGCTTGAATCTGCATAAAAGAAAAGAGAGAAAGACTTAGACATGGTTTCATAGTAGACACCGCTGAGCTTTGCTCACTCCCTTTATCCTATAAGTCAAAGCAATAGCATCAAGGTCTTCTTCTCCATGAATTTTCCCTACGTGCACTTTCTCTCCTTAATTACAAAATTCAGTATTGCCTAATGAAACTGGCAGATGTCAAACAGATAAAAGGAAAGAGTGCAGGCAATGCATCTCATTCTCAAATGACGCAGATGCCTTGCCGGATGCTGAAGCAAGATAACCATATCTGGGTTGCAAAATCCAGGCCACCATTAGGTGGAAGCAAAGACTTTGCTGTTACCTCTTTGTTGCCATCTAAGATTCCTGCAGGTTTTGCAGAGGTCATGTAACTGTAGGGTTAAGAAGATTCAAACCTTTAATGAATAATTGAAGTGTTCTTGACGTACTGTACGGATAGTCATTGACTTATGATCACAACTGAGCACAAAATTTCTGTTGCTAAACAAGGCAATTGTTAAGAGAGTTTCCCCCCATTTTACTATCTTTCTTGCTACGGTCGTCAGGTGAATCACTGCAGTTAAGTTAATAACACGGTTAAGTGAATGTCGCTTCCTTACTGACTTTGCTTGTTAGAAGTTGGTTGGGAAGGTTGCAAATGGTGATCACAATACCCTGGGATCAGTGGTGAAATGAAACATTTATTACTACCAGTTCTGTGGGCGTGGCTTGGGGTGGTAATGTGACTGGGTGGGCGTGGCCTTTTTTTTTTTTAACTTTTACAAGCATTTTTTCTACAACATCTTTGTCCAAAGTGGTTGTAGAAAAAATGCTTTTAAAAGCCTCTGACGATCCCAGTTGAGCCGCGCGATCATCAGAGGCTTTGTTTTTTACTTTTAAAAGCATTTTTTTGGCCGAAGAGGTTGTAGAAAAAATGCTTTTAAAAGTAAAAAAAACAGCCTCTGATGATTGCGCGGCTCAGCTGGGCATGGTGGGGGGCAGGGATTTTTGCTACCGGTTCTCCGAACCACCCGCCGCCATCGCTACCGGATCACGTGATCCAGTCCAAACCGGGAGCATTTCACCCCTGCCTGGGATGCTGCAACTGTTGTAAATGCATGCTGGTTGCTAAGCAACCAAATTTTGTTAACTTGACAAAATGTCAAGGATATTGCAAGTGTTGTAAGTGCAAGGACAGGTTTTAAGTCACTTTCTTCATTAAAGCTGTAATTTTGAATGATTGTAAAATGACTGATTGTAAGCTAACGACTACCTGTATGCATGCGGCAATAGGTGCTATCACTCAGCTGGGTGCTTGCAGAGTGCTTACCTCCTTGAAGATCTCCGTCAGCTTCTCCGACTGATCTCCATAGTGCCACTCCATATCAAAAGTGTTGGAACACAAGATAAAGCAGCCAGATGGTTTGAGAACCCGGTCCATTTCTTTCATGAAGCTGGGGATATCAAACCAGTGCACAGCGCTAAAAGCTGTGATGAGATCCACAGAGTTATCCTCAAATGGGAGCTTCTCTGCAGGACTTGCACTATGAGAGAGAACAGCAAATCAGTGACTTTACTTAGTACTCCTTCGTTGCCAACAAACAATTACATTTGCCTTCTATACCATCTCCCGGTGAAACTGTGGCTGCATCCCCCCCCCCAAAGCTTTTGCGCTCTGTTTCAACTTGCTTACCAAAGGTAGGCTCCTTACATGTCTGATTATGTGCCACAAAAGTCTTTGCTAATCATTAGTGAGCTTATTTCAAGCAAGATGAGCGAAGATTTTTGTAGCAAATAATCAGACATATACGAACCAAAATTGTCCAACTATCCTGAATGTTTACTTACAGATATGAGACATTGACAGGATGTGCTGCTCGCTTAGCTTCCTCAATCTGAGCTTCACTCACATCTGTTCCAACCACCTTTTCAAAATACTTGGCCAGCAGGAAAGTATTTTGACCTGAACCACATCCCACATCCACTCCCAGTTGGAAGCATTTCACCTTTGGAAGAAAAATAGCAATAAATCTCAAAGTCACAGAATGATTTATAGCACTATCTTCTTCAATATTTTACAAAAGAAGAGTTTCTTAGTTTTCAACAACAGCTCCTAAACCAATTGTTGCCACTTAATTTATATTATCTTCTTGCCATTGTCGAACTACATTGATGTCATGGAAATGCTCAGCTTGCCTGAGTTGTATTTTCAGAAAATAAAAATGTTAAGCAGTCCCTCATCTGTGCATATGGAACTGACTAAAAAGCAGAAATTTTGCAGGGCTGGATGGCTGAGAGATACAGATGGGAGGCTAGCAAGAGATTATGATCATGAGTTACCAACCTGGAACTAAATTCAGGAAAAGATCCCATAGTATATTAAGACAAATTAAGCAAAATGCGTAGTAACATGCACCCTATTCTCCATCCAGGCAAAAAAAAAAAAAAGGCAGTTTGTACCATAAATGCCTACTTGTGTTTTTATTCTTAGGACTCACACTGATTCCACCTCCCTCTAGGCCAGTGTTTCTCAACCTCAGCATCTTTAAGATAATGGATTCAACTCCCAGGATACTCCATGACTGCCTGGGGAATTCTGGGAGTTCATTTATCTTAAAGTTGTTCAGGTTAAGATATACTTGTGGCATAGACAGTACCACCACCAGATGGATTCAGCTTGTGAGTCCCAGTGGAACTATATCTATGTGGAGGGAAGCATGCATGAAGGCACCTCAAGGTTCTGACTTCAGCCCAAGGGCTCTTCAATAACTTCATAAATGAGCTAGATGAGAGGATTGATGGCACACTCATAAAATTTGCAGAGAATACCAAGTTGGGGGGAAATTGCTAACATTTTATTTATTTATTTATTTATTTTATTTTATTTATTTTATTTTATTAGGCTTATATCCCGCCCTATCTCCAACAGACTCAGGGCGGCTCACAACAATAAAACCACAATAATCCATCATGCAAAATTAAAATGCCTAATTAGATCAAATACTATTAAAAACCCGTAAAAACCCCATCAGTCCAGGCCGGGGGACTCAAATAACCAAGTTTTTAACTTGCGGCGAAAGGTGCGAAGGTCAGGGGCCAGCCGAAGCCCCAAGGGGAGTTGATTCCAGAAGGTGGGAATTTGGAAGACAGACTCAAGATTGAGAAGGATCTTGACCAGAGGTGGGTTTCAGCAGGTTCTGACCAGTTCTGGAGAACCGGTAACGGAAATTTTGAGTAGTTCGGAGAACCGGTAGTAAAAATTCTGACTGGCCCCGCCCCCATCTATTCTCTGCCTCCCAAGTTCCAGCTGATCGGGAGGAAATGGGGATTTTGCAGTATCCTTCCCCTGGATTGGGGAGGGAATGGAGATTTTAGAGTATCCTTCCCTCGCCATGCCCACCAAGCCATGTCACGCCCATCAAGCCACACCCACAGAACCGGTAGTAAAAAAATTTGAAACCCATCACTGATCTTGACAGATTTGAGCATTGGGCCCTATCCAACAAGAAGCAGTTCAGTGATGAAAAAAGTATGGCCCTGCACTTAGGAAGGAAAAAAACAAAAGAACAGGTACTGGCTCAATTGTAGTGCCTGTGAGACGGATCTAGATGGGCTGGTGGCTCATCACTTAAGTATGTGTGTTGCAGCTTCAAAAAAAAAAAAGTCAACACAATCCCAGACTGCATCAACAGAGGGATAGCATCAAGATAACTGGAAATCACTGCACCCCTCTATGCTGCCTAGTGGGGCCACATCTGGAATATTGCATCCAGTTCTGGTTACTATGATACAAAAAAGATGCTTGGCCTTGGAAAGAGCACAGAGAAGAGCAACCAAGATGATAAGAGGTCTGGAGGCTAAATCGTATGATAAACATTTCAGAGAGTTAGGTATGTTTAGCCTAATAAAGAGAAGACTCTGGGGAGACATGGTAGCAGTCTTTCAATATTTGAAGGGCTGCCACAGGGAAGAGGGGACAAAAAGCAAAGGGGAAATCCAACCTGCAAATAAGGAATTTCCTGACAGGGAGAACAATTTAAAAATGGAACAGTTGCCTCCCAGAATTGTGGATGATCCATCACTGGAAGTTTTAAAGAAAAGATTTGACACCATTTGTCTGGGATAGTATATAGGGACTCTTGTGTTGGGCAGGGGGTAGAAGACCTCCAAGATCTCTTTCATTCCTGCGATTCTATGGCCTGTGCAATCTCTGTTTTCTTCTGATTCTGCACCTCCAACTATGTTCTTTGCACAGTATTGCTAATCTAGCATTTTGCTCCCACAATGGCCTATTTATCTATCCATCAATCTATCCTTTCCCCCATTCAGGTATTAAAAAAAAATCTTTTCTAGCAGGCATCCTTTTTTCGTAATTATGTAATTAGATTTACATACATTTGAAATATATGAAAAGGTGCTCTCCATCTTTTGCCTTTTAATCGCTTATTCCAGTTGTTTTACTTTTATTTACTTTTAGGGAATAACATAACATTTGGTATCTGGATTACTAATCCACCAAATTTTCTACCCAGAGAATAAAAAAAATTTTTTTTAAATGTTATAAGTTTGTCAGAAATGTTGAAAACTTGATATGCCTGCAATATATATTTTTAATTCTTACATGCTCATTTTTATTGTTTGGGAGCACAGAAAGCTGCCAGATGAAAGTGTGTCCCACCTTTCTGAGCCAAAAACAGAGGATGCAGACTGTATAAATGAAATATAAACAAAGAAAAGTATTCTGCCTCAGAGTCACAGGCTTTCACTAGCAAAAATTGCTTTAGCCCAAATCAAACATTGATCCGACTATCATTTTCTCATCCCTTCGGAATGTCAACTCTGCTGAGTGATGTAACTTGGTACTCTGCAAAGAGCAATTTAAAAATATCTCTTCTCTGAAATACAAAGATTCTAGTCCTCATGTTTCTAACTGCTGAATGTTTTTCTTTTAATTGGGGGTTCTCCATCCCGACAAACAGCAGCTGTTCTTACTGGGGAAGGAATTTTCCCTGCTGCAGTTATGATTCAGGGGACCATTTTCCACCTGCGCGGCTGCATCTCTGAGAGTCCCAACGGAATCCGCTTTCCCATCTTTACCTTTTTCTCTAGGAACGCGAGGACCACGGCTTGCAAATTCTCCTGAAGCGAGAGCCGGTATTTCTTATAGAAAGCAGCGTGATCTTTATCCTCAAACAGGCGAGAGGCCATTTCTTAGCGGTGGAAGAACTTCTAAACTTTGACAGAGAAAGACGGGAGGGTGGGTGACGTCGCCTCTGGCAACCTCCGCCTTCCATATACACACACACACACGGGAAGGCGGAAAAACCGGGACGGAGTTTACGGAATGGCTCCTTTGTGCATAAACCGGTGGGCTACTTTAAGGATATTTTAGCATCGTATTTCTAAATGTGATTGGTTCGCCGGAAAGGAGACAATAGCCAATGGGTGAAAACTTTACAGAAAGAGATCCAAGTTTGAAAAAAAAATTGTTCTTATAGTCAAGAATCTATTCCTTAAGACTGAGTTTTTCAGCCTCCACAATTTTAAGCTGTGTGAACTATAACTCCCAGAATTCCCCAGCTTTTGGTGTTATAACTGCTCCATCATTGGAGGGTAATTCTAATTCTGATTAATTCTTATGTGTTAATACATATCCTGTGAAAGCCCTAAAACAGGGATGGCCCTGTTTTAGGCAACTATGGCCCTTTTATGACTTGTGGACTTCAACCCCCAGAATTCCTGAGCCAGCCATGTTAGTTCAGGAATTTTGGGAATTGAAGTCCACAAGTCATAAAAGTGGCCACAGTTGCCCACCTCTGCCCTAAAAGACTGCTTTTGTCCTAGGACCATCTAATCTCTGGAAGATCATAGTTAAAAATCCTGCTTCAGGTTAATACATTCCTTGTTTTAGAAACTCCTTGCAAGTGCTCAATATATGAAGTAGCTATCAAAAGCATTATTATCTTGAGCAAACAGAAACTTGATGTATTTCAAATGCTCAATTATTGTGCCATATCAATTTTGCATCTGATGGACTGTAAGCCAAAGTTTATGGGTGGGGGGGGGCAGGCTGTTTCTGTTCTTACTATCAATGTCTTACTCCAGAATAAGACCCACTGAATTCAGTGGAGTTCACATTTTAAAAGACAAATCTGCAACATTGCACTCTGGTGTTTTAAAAATGATTTTGCTTGCTTGTTTTCTTCCTTTCTCCCGCTCCCTTTTTAGACTTAATAGGTTGCACTCTAATTGTTCCTGCTTTCCATGGAAACCAGCTTTTCTAAGTACTGATTAGATAACCTAATTAGCATTACAGTACTCAATACTGTGCAGTCCAGGATCTACTTTCCTTACAGAAAAACATCTCAGTCCTTGATCTGGGACAGTGGTCTCCAACCTTGGCAACTTTAAGACTTGTGGACTTCAGCTCCCAGAGTTCCTCAGCCAGCAAAGCTCTGATCTGGGAGGAGGCAAAAATTATAACTCTAGAGATAGCAAAAGGTGAGAGTCACAACACCACTACACAAAGAAACAACTTCTTGGTTCCTTTTGCTGTTACGTTTGGATAACGTGAAATACTGTAAACCGATTTTAAAAAATAGGATTCATGCAGCTGTTTGTGCTGAACAAGTGTGGCTACCAATTGGTTTTTCTTCTTCTTCTTCTTCCTCTAATTCAGATCATGTAGCCTGTGAAGATGTAAACATTTTACATGAAATGAAATGTTCACATGAAAATTGTACTTTTAAAATACAAGTGGCTCAGCAGACTAAAAGCATTGTGATTAACACCAGCTATCTGCAATTACTGTAAATTCGAATCTCACCAGGCTAAAGGTTGACTCAGCCTTCCATCCTTTCTAAGATAGGTAAAATGAGGACCCAGTTTGTGGGGGCAATAAGCTGACTTTGTATAAATATACAAAAGTATGAAGGCTTTTTTTAACGCATTGTAAGCCGCCCTGAGTCTCCGGAGAAGGGCGGCATATAAATCAAATTAAAAAAAAAAATAGAGGACTAGGCAAGCTTACAGCAGCTATAGAACTCACTGTGCATTTTGATGTCGGAAAATGGGTGTGGAGACTTGAGCCATTCCCACAGGGATGATGGGAATATTATATCTTGCATATTTATGTTTCTTTTTTTTCTTTCTGAGAGCAGCTGTTATGCAGATGCCCAACAATTTGTCCCAGGAAGCATGTGGGCTTGATGACCACGCCAGATGGGTAGAAAGGAACAAGACATTTATTTTCAAATAAAAGGTTGCCCAGAAGCAAGTTCCAAAATGGACTTTAGGGGTGGGATTCTACCGATTTGGGCAAATCTGTAGCTCCGACCATCAGCTGGGAGCGAACCGGTTCGCTCTGTCTTTGAAATGGGCCCACCCACCCTGTCTTTGAAATGGGCCCACCCACCCCTGCATTATACTCACCTATATTTCCTTTTCTGAAGCCCAGCTGATCTGGGCAGCAGAGTGGATTGCCATGCCTCAGCTGTTTTCCTCACCAGCAGTCAAGCGGAAGGTGAGTTTTCTCCTAAATGCGCACGCATGCGAAGTGAAGCGAGCCGCGTGCGCAAAGCATGCGCTCAGCAAACCGGTTGTTAAACCGGCAGGATCCCACCCCTGCACACCTCTGTTCGGAATGGACCTCTTTTTATAGTTTTCAAAAGTATACATTGCTACAGTATGAATCAATTATGGGAGCATGCACCCCTGTAAACCAATAATAAAAAGCAACAACATGCCTATATTTTAGTGGTCATAGTAACATAGTTCAACCGAATATTACAAACGAGGTGAATACCCTTACCTGATTAATAACATTCCTACACTCAAAGCATTCCAAAGACCTTTGGTACCAGGGTCTTGACCATCATCTTAATGAATAGGCATTCCTGAACAGGATGGCAAATGATCTGCCTCCCATCAATTACTCTCATCCTTTCCTAACAAATCAGGTCAATTGCTGGATAACCACACAAATAGATATAAAGCACCATCCCCAAAGCTATATGCTATATGTCAAATAATAAGAGCTGCAGTGGCGCAGTGGTTAGAGTGTAGTACTGCAGGGTATTTCTGCTGACTGCCGGCTGACTGCAATTTGGCAGTTCGAATCTCACCAGGCGCAAGGTTGATTCAGCCTTCCATCCTTCCAAGGTGGATAAAATGAGGACTCAGATTGTTGGGGGCAATAGGCTGACTCTGTAAACTGCTTACAGAAAGTACAAGAATTGTACTTTCAGACTTGAAAGGTTCTATTAATATAGCTTCACAGTAAAGTAATATTAGCTCATCTAGTTTTATTTCCTGTTTGGTCTACTTGGTAAAGCTGACATGTTGTTTCAAATTTATGCAAATACCTTCAATATCTTGCAAAAGATTTCCATTTCAGGCATCTTCGGGCCACACTTGAAAAACCACTAATATAAGCTATTGTACGTTAACCTTGGAATAGCATTATAGTTACACAATTATACCACTTTTTGAATGGCCCAGAAAAAATATTTGTCAAAACATTATTGCATCTCCCTTTACTTAGTCTTCTCTTTTGCAAACCCAATATCAGTTGTTTCTTTAACTTTTCCCCACAGGCTTGGTGTTTAAATACCTTATTATTGTGGTTGCTGTCCTATGGTTGTGTTCCAGTTTCTCCACATACTTTTGAAATTGCATTACCCAGACTGGACCCCATATTCCGAAAGGCAACCTAGCCAGCAAAAAGTACAGTGGAACTATTAGTATAAATCAGCGGAAAGCATTGTTAATATCATCCAGGATTGCATGCACCTTTTTTTGCTGCTACATCACTGGTCTGGATCGTGTTCATCAGATGCTCCATTACCAGTTTTTTCCCCCCACAATCCAGGTCATAAAATTGACTGCTACTCACTTAACAACTACCTTGCTTAGCAACAAAAATCCTGGTCCCAATTGTAGCCAATACAAGCACTCCCCCTTTAGAACTCATAACTCAGACCCCCACAAGAAAACCAAAAAAGTCAATTATACACATGGGTGGGCTTCAAAAATTTTAGCAAGGGATTCTTGCCCAATTGCTGGGCAGGCGTGACCATGGTGAGCATGGCATACCTGCACCGAGGCGTTTTTGCCCTCCCTGGGCTCTGGAGGCTTTCCTCAAGCCTCCGGGAGGGCAAAAACGGCCTCCCCAGATTCCAGAGGCCCTCTGGAGGCCAGAAATGGGCCCATTTCTGGCCTTCCTGAATTTCCGGTAGGCCCGTTTTTCGCCCTCCCCAAGCCTTGGCGCGCGCCCTGCAATTACCTGCATCCAAAATGGGCCACGTGGGGTCTGGGGAGGGGCGGGGCAGGCGGGGCAGGCGGGGCCAGCCAGGAGTGGGATTTGGGGGTTGTCCGAACTGCACAGAATCTTAGCTAGAGGTTCTCTCGAATCCCTGCAAATCTCCAGGTGCCCATCCCTGATTATACACCAAGGTGAAAGTATTGTAGATTTTACAACTCCTTCCAAACCGCAGAGCAGAATGTCTCACTGTTTATTATAGCTATTTTTCCTGTCAGTTCTTGAATGATTATTTTCAGGGTTTGACACCTTGGCTGTAGTAAAGATAGGGTTCCTAAAAGGAGGATGAAAGAAACCTCCATCTGGATTCTCTGCTTCTTGTGCTTGCAGGGAATTTCGGCTCCTTGTCTTGTTGCCAGGCTAAGTAGGAGTAAAGAAAAGACATGAGCTACTTAAGGATCAGGGGGATACTTGAAAACAGAGTGACTCATAATTGGTGCAATGGGGTGGGGAGTCTTTCTTCTGAAGTTAGAAACAAGAAGAGAGATGATGTATGTCCAATATTTAAAACCCTTCACTGGCTCAAAACAGGATAGAATTTCTAAAGGTGCTTTTTCAATTGGATTTTCTTTGTTTTTCCTTGAAGGCGTTTTGCTTCTCATCCAAGAAGCTTCTTCCGCTCTGGTTCTTGGATGAGAAGCGAAACGTCTTCAAAGAAAAACCAGAAAGTTCTGTTGCCTGTTGAAAAAGCACCTTTGGGACAACCATGACATGGATTCACTTGTTAAGTGAATAACTGCAGTTGCTAAGTTACTAACATAGTGGGTAAGTGAATCTGGCTTCCCCATTGAATTTGCTTGTCAAAGTCATAAAACGTGATCACATGACCCCAGGACACCACAACCGTCATGAGTATGAGTCAGTTGCCAAGCATCTGAATTTTGTTTACATGCCCATCGGGGATGCTGCAATGGTCGTAAGTGTGAAAAACGGTCATAAGTCACTTTTTTTTAGTGCTGTAGTAACTTTGAACAGTCCTTAAATGAACTGTTGTAACTCAAGGACTACCTGTAGAAAGGGATCCCCATGAAAGTTCCACGTTGCTTTAAAATCCAGCCCCAACCAGGAGTGAAATGCTCCCAGTTTGGCCGAACCGGTAATGATGGCGGCCGGTGGTTTGGAGAACCAGTAGCGATGCCGGTGCGAGGCTCCGTCCACCCGCCCAGTCGTTATTACTTCCTGGTTTTAACCAGGAAGTAACCTTTTTTTTAACCCTCTGCACATGCGCAGAAGGATTTGCGCATGCGCAGAGGGTCCAAGCACACATGTGATGTGCGTGCGCGAGCGAAGCACATGTGACACACGTGTGGCACATGCACTTCCGAACCGGTTGGGAAGGTAAGTAGATTTCACCCCTGGCCCCAACCAGGAGAATTTGGGTCACTGTGAATGAAAGGCAGCTATTCTTTAGTTTGGTTCTTGTCAGTATTAGTTAGCTGGTTCTTTTGGGAAGCGTGGGGGAATGACTGATTAATCACATAGCTTCAAGGCTCCGCTACAGGATTCTATCCATCACTTCTGAGTCAGCAGAAAGCTTTACCAGCGTGTCATTTGCTGCATCGGTGGCTGCTCCCTGTCCTGCCATAGGCATGAAGCCAGCAGATGGTGATTTAATTAGAAATGAAAATGCCTCTCAAAGAAATGCTGCCCTTCAAATTGCCGGTGGGAAGGAACCTCAACACTGGAAAGAAAAGGAATATCCAAATTCTGTTTATTTTTTTTTTATCTCTGCTACGTAGGTTGTATACAGGGGTGGGCTTCAAAAATTTTAGCAAGGGGTTCTCTGCCCGGTTGCTGGGTGGGCGAGGCCATGGTGGGCGTGGCCTAGTCGGCCTCCTGCACCACGGGGGGGGGGGTGTTTTTGCCCTCCCTGGGCTCCCCAAGCTCTGGAGGCCTCTGGAGACCCTCCCAACTTCCGGTAGGCCCATTTTTTGTCCTCCTCGAGCCTCCGCACTTATCTGCATCCAAAATGGGCCAGGTTGGGACTCCTGGGACGGGTTGGGGGGGGATTGGCAGGGTGGGGTGGGGCCAGCCAGGAGTGGGATTTGCGGGTTCTCCAAACTGCACAGAATCTTAGCTAGAGGTTCTCCCGAACCCCTGCGAACCCTCAGCTGCCCACATCATATTATTGCTATGTTCCTTTGCGAGGAAAACTTGCTTAAGCTGAATGGGTGACAAATCACATTACTGCTTCTGCTCTGCCAAAAACGTGGTAGCCAAGTAATTTGCTTTTATTTGGGATGCAATGTCCCCGAGGGAGCAGGATCAAAAAAGATTTCTTAGTCCGAAGGGGGTGGGAGACATGGGACAGACACTCAGAATGAGCTCACCTGAAGGGGCGCGATGGCTCAGTGGTTAAAGATGCTGAGCTTGTCAGCTGGAAAGCTGACACCCTGGGTTCGAGACCCGAGCGCTGCGCGATGGGATGAGCTCCTGTTACTTGCTCCAGCTCCTGCCCCCCTAGCAGTTAGAAAGCTTGCAAATGCAAGTAGATAAATAGATGCCACTTTGGTGAGAAGGTAACAGCGTTCCATATAGTCACAGCGTATAGCCATGCTGGCCACATCACCATGGAAAATGTCTTCAAAAAATGTAGGTTCCCTTGGCTAAGAAACAGAAATGAGCACTGTGCCCTAAGAGTCTGATACGATTGGACAAGGAAGCCTTTACCTTTTAATTTTGCTAGGTATAAGTTCTAATTTACATGAAAGCTGGAACATGGCCACTGAAGTAAAAACAAGGATAGAGAAAGCTCGAACAGCATTCTTCAAAATGAAAAAGGTCTTCTGCAGTCACGACATAAACCTAAGATTGAAAATCAGGCTTGTCAGATGCTACATCTTTTCTATCCTGCTCTACAGAGTGGAGAGTTGGTCTCTGACAGAAAGCCACTTGAAGAGACTAGAAGCATTTGAAATCTGGATTTACAGGCGGCTGTTATGTATAAATTGGGTTGACAAAATCAGAAATGAGGAGGTGATAAGCTGTCTGGGAAAGCCAAGGGAAATCATCCAAACCATAGAAAAGCAAAAAGTTAGAATATTTTGGACATGTGATGCGACACCCAGAAAAATACGGTCACTTAATCCTCCAAGGAAAGATTGAAGGCAAACGAGGTCCAGGCAGGAGAACATCATCATGGCTTCAAGATCTAAGAGACTGGTTTAGACAAAACTCAACAGCACTTTTTTGTGCGGCTGTTAATAAAAATAGGATCGCCAACATTATTGCCAATGTCCGATGACGGATATGGCACAAGAAGAAGAGGATAAGTTGATCTGAAGAATTTCTTTGGCAGACTTTCAAGATTCTATTGTGTTACCCTCGTATTATACTAATAAATTCAGAAATGTAGGTGGTTCTTGTTCCTGAATTGGCCAGCCTCAAAGATTTTGAGGTCACTGCTTTTTACTCCATGGCTCATTGATTGAGCATTTTATAATCTGAGGCAGTTACAGAAAATAAACATTTTTGGTTTACTTTATGTAGATATAAGAGGAACAAAATGTTCTTATAGAATGTTCTAGATGTACTTTGAGGGTGGACTTCCATGGATGGAAACACTAAATTTCTTGAATTTGCTAGATTAAGGCATACAGATAATAATCAACAATTGGCGCCATAACTTTTGTCGCTAAGTAATGAGGTCAAATAAATGAGTCACATCTGATTTTATGACTATTTGCCTTGAGCATTAAACAAATCACAGCAGACATTAAGTGAATCATGTGGTCGTTAAAAAATCCAATTTCTCCCTTTGGTTGTTGGAAGCTTCTGGAAAGGTCACATGATCATGTGACCCTGGATTCTGGAATGCTGCAACTATTGCAAATACATGCTGATTACCAAGCATCTGAATTGTGGTCATGTTATTATGGTGAGACTGAGAGGTCATAAATGTGAGGACTGGTAATAAGTCACTTTTCTTAGTACTGAAATAATTTTGAACAGTCACTAAACAACTGGTCTTAAGTCGACTGTGTACAGCATGTGAAGCAGTATCATTAATAGCCAGAAGATGGCACTAGAAAACATTACAATAGAATAAATGAACTGAAAAAGCATTGTTTTGTTTAAAATAGATATAACTTTATATTCATTATCAAAATTGTGACATATACATACAATCCTGATTGCTCTTGTAATAGTACTTTTTTTCTTCCTTTTTTCTTTTGCTACTGCTTTTCTTCCCTTCTGTTTTGTTCAATCGTATCAAATAAATGCAAATATATATATATATATATATATATATATATATATATATATATATATATATATATATATATATATACATATACATATACATATACATATACGTATACCATAGAAAAAGGGGGAGAGAAAGAGAGAGAGAGAGAGAGAGAGAGAGGTCAACTTTCTGTGAAAACTGTTCAAAATGGTTCAAAGACATTTAAAAAAATGTAAAGGGAAAGAGGCAATGTCCCACTAATGTTAATAAAATTATGATTACAACAAAGTTAACTAAAATATCTTTAAAATATCTATGCAGTACTATTATAAACCTAATAAGAAATAATAAAGTGGCATTAAAAAAAAAACTAAAAACCTCTAATTGAAATGTAAACTATTGAAAATAAAGTGTTTAGTTTAGAGTCTCTAACCTTGACAACTTTAAGACTTGTGGACTTCAACTCCCAGAATTCCTTAGCCAGCAAAGCAAAGCTGGCTGAGGAATTCTGGGAGTTGAAGTCCACAAGTCTTAAAGTTGTCAAGGTTAGAGACCCCTGGTTTAGAGTAATATTTAGGGCAGTATGTTCACCTACACAAATAGTAGAAACCGTTGTTGAAATAATGAATAAACACTTGAGACTTTTTCAATTGTGAAGATACAGAATGTGGACCTTTTCTGATATTGCTTGTTCCTTTGTTTTTGAAGGAAAGAGATCCCGGGAGATTGAACTGAGATCGTGTAACTAGCCCGAAGTCACTCAGGTGAGCTTTAGAGAAATCAACCTCCCTGCTGGCAACATACTTGAACAGGTCAAAATGACAAAAACAACATCACGCGTGTGTGCTAGAAACTCAGCCCTTTTGGACATGTATCCAACCCAGGGGTGGGTTCTAAATTTTTTTACTACCGGCTCTGTGGGCGTGGCTTATTTTGTGGGTGTGGCTTGGTGGGGGTAATGTGACTGGGTGGGCGTGGCCAACTTTTTTTTTTTTTACTTTTAAAAGTAAAAAAACCTTACTACAACCTTAAGAGGTTGAAGTTCAAATGCAACTTCAGCTGAAGAGGTTGTAGAAAAAAATGCTTTTAAAAGCCTCTGACGATCCCAGCTGAGCCGCACGATCATCAGAGGCTTTTTTTTTTTTACTTTTAAAAGCATTTTTTTGGCCGAAGAGGTTGTAGAAAAAAATGCTTTTAAAAGTTAAAAAAAAAAAAAAAAGACCTCTGATGAGGTGGACGGGGTAAGCGAGTGGCGACCGGGTCGGGGACCAGTTCGGGGGCGTGGCCAGTCAATGTTATTACCGGTTCTCCAAACTAGTACAAATTTTTACTACCGCTTCTTGTGAACCGGTGTAAACCGGGAGCAACCCACCACTGATCCAACCTCATGAAACATGTACAAAATCCCTCGTGATCCAGGTAGTCTTCGACTTACGACCACAACTGAGCCCAAAATTTCTGTTTAACGGTGAAGCGAGACATTTGTTAAGTGAGCTTTTCCCCATTTTATGATCTTTTTTCCTACCGTTGTTAAGTGAATCACTGCAGTTGATAAGTCAGTAACCCGATTGTTAAGTGAATCTTGGCTTCCCCATTAACTTTGCTTGTCAGAAGGTCGCCAAAGGAGATCACATGACCTCAGGACACATCAACCTTCATGAATATGAATCAGTTGCCAAAGTGTCTGAATTTTGATCACATGACCACGGGGATGCTGCAATGGTCGTAAGTGTGAAAAACGGTCGGAAGTCACTTTTTTCCGTGCCATTGTAATAGGTCACTTTTCATAGTGCTGAAATAATTTTGAACAGCCTCTAAACAACTGGTCTTAAGTCAAGGACTACTTGTATTGCCACTTGAATTATAAATACAGGTAGTCCTCAACTTACAACAGTTCATTTAGTGACTGTTTGAAGTTACAACGGCAATGAAAAAAGTGACTTATGACAATTTTTCACTTATGACCTTTGCAGCATCCTCGTGGTGGCGTGATTTACATTCGGATGCTTGACAACTGATTCACATTTAATAATAATAATAATAATAATAATTTTATTTCTATACCGCCCTTCTCCTGAAGGACTCAGGGCGGTGTACAGCCAATTTAAAAACACAGGACACAACAATGATTAAAAATTAAAATAATTAAATAAATTTGGCCGATTTAAAACCCCAAAAATTAAAATACCCCAATTTAAAATTATTATGTTGATAGCCCTGCCTGGCGGAACAACAGGGTCTTCAGTGCGCAGCGAAACACCCGGAGGTCGGAGATCTTACGTATTTATGACGGTTGCAGCGTTCCAGGGTTATGTGATCATCTTTTGTGACAAGCCAAGTCAAGGGGGGAGCCAGATTCACTTAACAACCGGGTTACTAATTTAACAACTGCAGTGATTCACTTAACAAATGTGCCAAGAAAAGTCGTAAAATGGGACAAACAAATTCCTTACTTAACAAATTCCTCAGTTAGCAACATACATTCTTGGCTCAATTGTGGTCGTAAATCAAGGACTACCTGTACTCTACAGCTTGTGAGGCAGTCTAATTAATAGCCAGAAGATGGCAGTAGAATACATTACAGCTAGTCCTCAAGTTACAACAGTTCCATTAGTGGCCATTCAAAGTTACAGCAGCACTGAAAAAACTGACTTATGACCATTTTTTCACACTTAAGACCATTGCGGTATCCCCCTGGCCACGTGATCAAAATTCATATGCTTGACGACTGACTCACACATATACGACGGTTGCAAACTCCCGGGTTCACATGATTTCCTTTTGCAGGCTTCTGATAATCAAAATCAATGGGGAAGCCAGATTCACTTAACAACCTTAAGTTACTAAGTTAACTGCCGTGATTCGCTTAACAGCGGTGGCATGGGAAAAAAAACCAGGACAAAACCCACTTAACAGCGGTCCCGCTTTGCAACAGAAATTTTGTGGGCTCAGTTGTGGTCGTAATTCAAGGACTCCCTGTGCCATAGCATGAATGAACTTGCAGAGCCAGAGATCCTGACTTTGCCTTTTGTCCAATAGGACGGGTCGGTTTTTGAATCGCAAACCCAATGGAGCGGATTATCTATTTGTTTGCCATAAGCTACTCAAAGCCCTAATTCCCTAAATGCTAAAAACGTTTCTAATAAACCACTCTCTCAATAGAATTTTTCTAGGGCAAAAACCTCAGAGAGGATTCAGGCTTAAAGCCCAGAGGCTAAAACAGCCCCCGCATATGTTCCCTTTTGGCTTTTTGTTTGTTTAATGCCAGTCGCCGCTGGCAGCCATCAGCAACCGTGTCCCATGTTTGCGACGTTCCAAGAACGCAGCAAAGGGAGCTGGCTGGGGCTGCCTCCCTCCCTCCCTCCCTCCCTCCCTCATTGGAAGGAAAGTGACCTCTGGGCTTAGAAAAAAAAAGGAATTTAGCCAAACGATGAGCGGAGCAGCGTGATTGGCTGCATAAAAGGCCAAGGCAATTTTGGGCTGCTTCAGTCGTTTCCAAATTACAGGAAATAGTAATGGATTTCGGCTATAGGAAAGGAGCTTCTGATTGAATTTGCTAATAATAAAAGCAGCAACCGTAGAATAATTCCCTTCATTGGATGTTTTCAAGTGGAGGCTAGACAGGCAATTCTTGGGGATGCTTTGAACTGGAATCGTGCAGCGAGGGGTGGGGTGGGGGAGTGTTGGAGGATGTGATAGCTTAAGTGGCCCCTTGAAAACTCTATAATTCTAGGATTATAGCATGAGGAGCTCATTCATTCTCCTTCTTATTGGGGTTTTTAACTGTTGTGGTCAGCCAGCAGCCCACGGAGCTAGCAGAGGAGTGAGGAGGCTGGGGAGGCCCATGGGCCAGTCCTGGAGTCAGGGGAAGGCCTGGACCAGGGCTCTGCATCTGAGGCAGAGATGGGGCCAGGGTCATCTGGGACTGATGCTCGGACTTCGGAGCCTCCAGAGTCGGACAGCAGAGAGGCAGAGGAACAGGAGGAGCCTGTTCCTAGTGCACGCATGTGCAGAGCTGCCAGAAGGCAAGAGCAGCTAAAGCAAAAAGGATGACTCGGGAGTAAAGCCAGAAGATGATTGACCCCTCCCATAAGGCTTAAAAGAGCAACAAAGGCTCTTGGGCTCTTTGTAGGAAAGCAACATTGCTAAATCTGTTTTCCAGTCGGCATCTCTTGTTTCTGAACTTTGTGGGGCTTTGCCAAGAAAGGCCTTTGGCAGAGTGCCAAAGAAAATAAAGGTTTGTGATAAGCCAAAGGACTTTTTCTTAAGGATTTGTTTTGAAATGCTGATTCTAGGGTGACACTTGAGGTGTGTGTGTGTGTGTGTGTGTGTGTGTGTGTGTGTGAGTGTAGGTATGTTTATTCTTGTGAACATGCAGTTTCTCCGGGCGACCTAAGTTAATTAACTCTGTGTTTGCAGACCTTATCCTTTGATATGTGGGTTAGGTCTGGTAGCTTATTTGAGGAGTAAGTTGCTCATTTTACTTGATTAACTTAGTTTCAGCTTGGCTAGTAATTATCTAGTGGAGACACTGATTCTCAGACCATTGTGGATTCTGTTAATATGTTAAGGGGAAGATGGAAACCGTATAAAGAATAAAATATATTTGTACATAAAGCTTCTCACAGTAGTCCTCGACTTATGTCCCTAGCTGGGATGAGAATTTCCGTTGCTGAGCAAGGAGATTGTTCAGTGATAGATTCTTCTGAGCTTTTTTGCCATGGTTGTTAAGTGAATCATGCTGTTGTTAAGTGAATCCGGTTTCCCCTGTTGACTTCGTTTGTCGGAAGCCCTCTGGGAAGGTCACAAATGGCGATCACACGACCGCAGAATGCTGCAATCGTTATGTGAGACCGACTGCAAGTCACTTTTTTTCAGTGTCGCTGTAACTTTGAGCGGTTGCTAAACGAATAGCTATAAGTCAAGAACTACCTGTACTTGAGAACTGGTTCATTCAAGCATACCAACAGTTGCACAAATATTAAAATTCAGGAAAATGACAGGATTGCACAGGCCTCCACAGGGCAGTTACCGATTGGGAGCTCACATTATTGTGCTAAGTGGATCGGTACTCCTTCTGGCCAGCCGAAAAGAAGCATTGTAAAGAGGAAATATGGTGTTGAATATCTAAAAATGGAATTTCATCGGGCTGGGGAACCACTTCTTCTTTAGCATTTAGGCATTTCTACTGAAGAAGCTTCTTGAGCAAGTCTGTGATAAAAGTTGTTGCTACCATGGTACCTAAAAATGATTCAAGTAGTAAATAAATGCTTAATTTTAGATTTTTAAATTTTTGTTTGTGAAATATTGCATTAAATTGCACAGGTGCCACGACAGTCAGGGTGTCTGTAGGATGTGAAAAAAGTCAAAATGGCGACCACTATGGTGAGATTGAAGCTCCACCCATTTTCTATATCAGGGGTGTCAAACTCACGGTGTCACGGCATCATCACATGATGTATCGAGACTTTTTCCCCCTTCGCTAAACCAGGCGTGGGCGTGGCCAGCATGTGACACATCTGGCCCACGGGCCAAGAGTTTGACAGCCCTGTTCTATATGTATTGAAAATGCAATGCACATAAAAATTGGGCAGAGGTTTGATCATCCTACTGTGGCTCCAAAATCCACTGGAGTTGGGTAGCCAATAAATTTAAATAAATAATAACAACAATAATCTTGACTGTTTTAATTGTATGTTATGAATACACCCAGCTGAAACAGCTCAATAGATACATGCTTTGCATTTACCTAAATGTCTCCAGAGAAGAAATGCGGTACCGCTTTACAACCGGTCGCAAGTGTTCAAAGTTATGATGGATGGATTCCAGGGATGGGTTCTAAATTTTTTTACTACTGGTTCTGTGGGCATGGCTTATTTTGTGGGCGTGGCTTGGGGAGTAATGTGACTGGGTGGGCATGGCCAACTTTTTTTTTTTTTTTTTTACTTTTAAAAGCATTATTTCTACAACCTTAAGAGGTCGCAGAAAAAAATGCTTTTAGAAGCCTCTGACGATCAGGCAAGTCAGCTGCGATTGCCTGAGGCTTTTAAAGGGATTTTTTTTCCTACAACCTCTTAGGCTGAAGAGGTTGCAGGAAAACATACTTTTAGAAGCTTCTGACGATCAGGCAAATCTGCTAGGATTGCCAGAAGCTTTTAAAGGGATTTTTTTTTCCTACCTCCTTTTCGGGTGAAGAGGTTGCAGAAAAAATGTTTTCAGAAGCCTCTGAAGATCCCAGCTGAGCCGTGCGATCATCAGAGGATTTTTTAAAAACTTTTAAAAGCATTTTTTCAGCCGAAGAGGTTGTAAAAAAATATGCTTTTAAAAGTAAAAAAAAAAAGCCTCTGATGAGGTGGGCGGGGTAAGCGAGTGGGCGACCAGGCCGGGGACCAGTTCGGGGGCGTGGCCAGCCAATGTTATTACCGGTTCTCCGAACTAGTAAATTTTTTTACTACCGGTTCTTGCGAACCGGTGTGAACCAGGAGCAACCCACCACTGATGGATTCCCTCAGAAAGTTCCGAAGACAAGAAAGCTCCTGTGATCCCATTTTGGGTGCTCGGCAACCGGCCAGCATTTATGGCTGTGTGATGATTATTTATGATTTGGAAAAAACTGCCCATAGTAAACAACAGGTTTGTTTAATGTCTGCGATGTTCACTTAATGACCACCACAAAAAAAGATTGTAAAATTGGGTCATGTGCTGTGATGACCTGGTTTAAGTTTGTCACAACATATGACCATAATTGGCAGGTTCCATTATGTTTAAATCGAGGATACCTGTATCCTGTAGTAGAGGAGTCTGTTCTACAGTACATCAAGGATCTTATAACATTAATAAAAGTTTAATTGTACATATTTAATAATGAGATAAATAAATGACTGACTCTTATTCTCTGCCTCTAGATGAGGGGTGTCAAACTGGCCGCCCACGGGTCAGATGTGTCACATACAGGCCACGCCCACCCCAGCTCCGCAAATGGGAAAAAAACGTTGCAAAATGTCACATGACAGCAACATGACGCAGCGAGTTTGACACCTGTGATCTAGATGTTCCTTCAAACTGTCAGGGTTCCAACAATGCCCTAATTAAATCATGAGCCTCGAGCCAAGCTTCAAAAGAAATCCAGTTATTAGGAGCTTCACACCTGCACATTCCCAAGTAAAGCCAGCTCTGACCCTATGTAATTTACACCCCAATTATGACCCTGTTTGCCCCCTTCCCCCAGGGTGTGTCATCAATCACATTCGCCAATGGAGCAATTTCAGTGGTTGTAGAGGTCACTCCCCTCCGGCTGCTGTGGGTAATCCTGGGATACAGCCTTGAGAGAGATAAGCATGGAATGTGCATCTGTCTTTGGCTGCCGTGGCATTTCGCCGGTTTCCCATCCCACTTGGCCTATGACAATTCGAGAGCAGGCCAGGGATGCTTTGCAAGTTGACACAAACTTTATTTGTTCCTTTAAACAACATCCTCTCTTTCTACCCAATCACTTATTTATTTAATTTAACACATGCATGTACTGCATAACTCTTAGCCATCCCAACTTTTGACTTAGGGTTCAAGTCACAATGTTAGCTCATGCTATTCTAATGTGAAAGGAACCTACCTTTTCTTCGTTCCTGCTGATGCTATGATTTAAATAGGCTTTAAATATAAATGTGTTCTTCTCCAGCCGTCACCAACATCTCTGACTCTTCTGCGTGACTTGCTAAAAGCTGCTTGGGGGGAATCCTACTAACATGTCCTCATGACAACAACCCGCTGTAGAACCTCACATCATATTTAGAGGTTTCCAATTTTAAAGTAGTGTTTCCCACCTTCTCCCAATATAGATCTTGCCATATAAATTATTTATTGCACTCATTCACAATCTGGATAATAATGCAATTACAGGCTGGCATTTGCTCAGCTCCAATTGGCCAATAACCTTCTCCTCCAATGGTCTTCCCATGGGGTGGAGGGGGGTGGAGGGTTTGCAGGAGAAATCAAAGTGCTTGATTGCACTTTGCAATGCACCATTCAAGTATAGATAGTCCTCCGCTTACAACTAGTTGCTTAGTGACAGTTTGAAGTTACAATAGACCCCAAAAATCAAACTTATGATCCAGATTCAAAGTTCCAACATCCAGTCCCCCCTGCAATCAAGTGACTGCACTGTGGGCACTTAACAACCGACCCACATTTACGGATGGTTCTGATGGCGATTCACAACATTTTTTCTAGTAATCGGTGTTTTCTGCCAATTCAAAGATGGAAGAAATCTACATTAATGTGGTTATGAGGAAGTGTGTGCATGCCTCAATTTTTGACTCCTGGTGAATGCCTGGACAAGTCCTTGCAGTTTTCTTGGCAAGATTTCAGAAGTGGTTTGCCATTGCTTCCTAGGGCTGAGTCAGAAGGTCTGGCATAAGGTCACCCAGCTGGCGAAGCAGCGGCGGCTCTGCCCACCCGCCCGGACGTCATCAAATACAATCTGCACATGTGCAGAAGCAAGTGAACCAGTAGCAAAGGTAAGTGAAACTCACCCCTATGGAGAAGGCAGGACTAGAACTCCCTGTCTCAGGTTTTAGCTGGGTGTCTTAACCATGACACCAAACTGCCTCTCTATGAGGAAGTGTGGGGTCCTTGGTGCTCCCTGAGCTTGGTTGTTTTCTTGCACACAATTCATTACCCAACTAGGTGTTTTGCCCAAGCTTCGGATTCCTGAGGATATTGACACACACCAACGGTCCTTATCAAATTTATTAAGTAGCAAGAATAAACCAAAGTACAGGTCTCCTGCATGAGCTCTGTTACTGTTACCTGTTACCTGTTGTGGCTCCGTTACCTGAGCCTGTGTCATCGGCAGGAGAGGACTCCGAGAGTGAAGGAGAGGAGTTGGCAAGGCCTCCCTCTCCAGGACCCTCCTCTCTGGCAATGCCTTCGGTGTCCGCCGAAGGGCAAGAGATAGGGCCGGGGCCAAGCACGTCCACGCAGCCATGAGGGTAATGAGTCTTGGCTGGATCCACGCCAGCGTCACAGAGATAAGCGCGCGCAACAGAAGAAAAGGCGTGCCTGAGATTAGGCTGAGTCACTGGACCACACCCCACAGGATATAAAAGGGAGCGTGGTGGCCAGTCAAACCTTGTGACGAACAAAGCTGAAAGCTTCCACGCCATTCTACATTGCCAGACTTTTGCTATAGACTTTGCTGGATTATCTCTGGACTTGATTGACTCTGTAATTATTGAGCTATTTCTTTTGATGTACCAGAAGTGGGGAGAAGTTATCTCTCCTCTTCGTAAGTAATAAACTCTTGGCAGGCAGCCACTAGGTTGTTGCCAAGTTCCGTTATCATAAGGAAAAGGATTTTGCCGGCTGGTTTGGTCTTTAACTCTTGAACGTTTGTTGGTGTGTGTGCGTGTGGGACGGGGACAGAACATTACCAATCCACCCCAACCTGCCTGCATTGGCATCTTTATGAAAGCATTGGCTTCTTTTAACATTTAGGAAAGTGACTTCTGGGTTGATAAGGAAGAGAATTTGCAGCTGGAAAGGGAACCGACTTTCTGTCGTGTTTATTTCTGTTTAGAATATTTACGATGACTCCTCTCCCTTCATAAGGGAACGTCCCTAGGACAGCAATAAAAGATTAAAAATGAAAGCAGCAGAAAACATATTAAAATATGTAGGAAAAGAATAAAAACTGAATTGCGGGAAAGTTTTGTTTTAACCCCAGGGGCAGTTTATTCCAGGAGGAAGGCTCTGGGGTGCGGAAGTGGGGTCAAAAATGGCAGAGGGTGGCTGCAACAAAAAATCTGATATCCTTCCCTGGCAAACACCCCTGCATGTGTGGGTCCACAGGGGAGGCAAACACTGCACCAAAATGAAAATTGTGATATCATAGTGCAAACCTTACTCCTTTTATACACACTGTCAGATTTTGTCCACTTATACTGTTGTGATATCATAATGCGCCTTTTGGCTAAATCTTGGCTCATTGCAGGCATCCCCTGGTGGTGAGATTGAGCATTGCATGTTATCCATCTATATCAGGGGTCTCCAACCTTGGCAACGTGGGGAATTCTGGGAGTTGAAGTCCACCAGGCTTAAAGTTGCCAAGGTTGGAGACCCCTGATCTATATACAGGGTAGTGTCAACAGGTAGTCCTCGTTTAGCAATTGTTCAGAGTTACAACGGTGATGAAAAAGTAACTTTGCAGCCAGTCTTTGCATTTAGAACCTTTGAATATTAGTAGCTCGGGTCGGTGGTTACGTTGTTGGTTTGAGCTCCGAACTTGGCGATTTGGTTGCAAACATTTCATCCCCATTCGAGGAGACATCTTCAGTGCGCTTCGGATTGTTCTTCTCTGGAGGGGGAGCACTGGCCTTTAAATACCTTTTGGAGTCCTAGTCTGATTTCGGGTTGTATGATTGGCTGGCTGTAGTTGCTGAGTCATAGCCTTTGGTTTTAAGGACCATCCGTGTGAGCTTGGAGCCCAGGCTCAGACCAGGGATGAAATGCAGCAAGTTCTGGAGAACCTGTAGCGGAAATTTTGAGCAGTTTGGAGAACTGGCAAATGCCACCTCTGGTTGGCCTCAGAGTGAGGTGGGAATGGAGATTTTGCAATATCCTTCCCCCAGGATGGGGAGGGAATGGAGATTTTGCAGTATCCTTCCCCCAGGATGGAGAGGGAATGGAGATTTTGCAATATCCTTCCCCCAGGATGGGGAGGGAATGGAGATTTTGCAGTATCCTTCCCCTGCCACGCCCACCAAGCTACACCCACAGAACTGGTAGTAAAAAATTTTTGAATCCCACCACTGGCTCAGATCAACAACTTTTCAGGTTGGTGTGGCAAATGGAAGCTGAAGTAAGATCCTAAGCACCATTGCGGCTTCACTTGGTGGCTGCATTGTTTAACAACTGAGTTGCTGGTGCCAATTTGGCACAATGAGAACTACCTGTATTTCTATGTCCTTTTTGGTGGGGTGGAGTGCCTTAAATTCAGGTAACCTTCCTAAAGAAGGAGCAGAGACCTACTTTTCCCTGACTATGCGTGCCCCTGAAGAACCCCCCCCTCCCAAGAAACAGCAATTCAACCCATCATTTCTCTTTTGTATGCATGCCAGCCTTTCAGAACCACACAGGCAGTGGCTTTGCCTTGTGCAGCAGAAACCCAGCGGCTGCATAATTACCCATAACAGGGCCTGGAATTTTTTTTAAAAAACTGTCAAAAGCGGTTTGCTTTTCTCAGGGGCCCTCCAACCCAAACGCCCCCTCCTCTGCACCCAGTCCTAAAAGCCGGTTTTTCTGGCTGCTTCCCAGGGAAGCCGAGGTCACAAAATGAAAAGGTTTGCAAAGTGCCGTTCATCAAGGATTTAATTTAGTGCCGGGCGACCAGTGCCCACGTAACGCTGTTGGGTGACTCACCGCCACATAAGTGGTGAGTCAGACCCATTCAGAATTGTGCGGTGGTGTGTGTGTGTGTGTGTGTGTGTGTGTGTGTGTGTTTAAGGCTCCCTTTGTGTAAAGAAGGATTCTGCACAGATGGTGTCGTGTGGTAACCTTGTGTAATGGAATTTCCATGATACGTTCCCCATGGGAAGGGATATAACAGAGAGTGCCAAAATACCCATTTTTCCATCCAGCCCTTTTGGAGTGCAAAATCTAGAGATGCTAAAAGTATCGTTTGGCATTACTCAGCGCAGTATTTTCTGCACGTTCCACACGGCTTCCATACAGTTCGTGCTTTGAGGCCAAAAGCAGGGTGGTAGAATAACAGAATAACAGAGTTGGAAGGCACCTTGGAGGTCTTCTAGTCCAACCCTCTGCTCAGGCAGGAAACCCTATACCAGTGATGGCTAACCTTTTTGCCGTCACGTGCCAAAAGCGGGGGGGGGAGCGTGGGAGTGTCACATGCGTGTGTGCCCACACCCATAATTCAATGTGCCCCCACGCATGCGCACGTGAACCCTCTCCCGCAGGACTGTTTCCGGCCTCCGGAGGGCCTCGGGGGGAGGGGGAAGGCCGTTTTTGCTCTTCCCAGGCTCCTAGAAAGCTTCCGGAGCCTGGGGAGGGTGAAAAATGGGCCTGGAGGCCCTCTGGAGGCCGGAAACAGCCTGTTTCCCAACTTCTGGTGGGCCTGGAAGGCTGACCTAGGACAATACTCACATGACCACTGATATGGCTCTGTGTGCCATCTGTGGCACGCGTGCCATAGGTTTGCCATCACGGCCCTATACCCATGATGGCGAACCTATGAAGCACGTGCCACAAGGGGCGCATGGAGCCATATCTGTGGGCACGCAAGCGTTGCCCTAACTCAGCTCCAGCATGCATGCATACGTCATCCAGCTAATTTTTGGGCCTTTTGAGTTGACCGGAAATTGGGAAACGGGCAGTTTCTGGCCTCCGGGGAGGTGGGGAAGGCCGTTTTTGCCCTTCCCAGGCCTGCCGTGCCATTGTGTGCCAAAAGTGGGGGGACCGCAGGGTGTGTGTGTGTGTGTGTGGCATGTGCATGCACGGGGGGCGGTCACACTGAATTATGGGTTTCGGCACGCGGGTGCTCGACCCCCCATTTCTCCCCCCTCCCGCTTTTGGCACATGATGGCAAAAAGGTTAGCCATCACTGCCCTATACCATATTGTAAGGTCCCAAAATATACTTGAGTCACCAGAATGCCAAAGAGAGAGACTCAAGACGAGGCTTGCAGAAAGCAGATTTTATTTATGGCCAAAAACAAAATACTGGGTGGGACTATAATCAGAACATACAGATACAATGCATGTGAGGAGATAGCCACACCTTGGGGAAGGCATGGTGTCCTTTTTATACCCTCAGAGACATTAGCTTAGTACCCAATTCTGGCCTCCTAATTTAGGTTTGTGTATTCCTTGTTGCCCTGCAAAGGAATAGAAGCCTCCCAATTAGCTTTATCTCTTCCTTGTGCATTCCTTTGATCTCCCAATTGCTCATTTGGTCCCCTGGTTCTGCAAGGAAGGAGCTTATACAGATCAAAGGTGTAAGTTAGGGCTGAAGTGTAAATTATCCCTCGGATGATGACTGCAGTTCCAACTGAGATACGTACCATGCTCTTCACAAGAAAAAGAGGAAGAAGATTGATATGGGTTCAGATCAAATGGCAGGAACATATGTTTGACAAATACCAGATACATTATAGAGGCCTAATAACAGAATATGTTTGTTACAGGAGATAAAATATAAAGGCATAATATATGTGATACAAATACAAAGGCATATTTGTGTTACAGATATAAAGATACAATATATGTGTGTTATTCAAATACAAAGGCTATTACAGCAACCTAATGGTTACAGAATAACAAGTTTCTACTAATTCTAGTATACCAGTATATCATAATCTAGTATTATTTATTATATCCTTATTACTGTTTCCCTTCAATATCAAACAAATGGTTGTCAAATATCTTCTTAAAATCCTCCAGTGTTGGAGCACCCACAATTTCTGGAGGTAAGTCGTTCCACCGGTTAATTGTTCGAGCTATCAGGAAATTTCTCCTTAGTTCTAAGTTGCCAAACCTTTACTAGATACTAGCATTCAAATATTTATCAGATACTCACATTCAAACATTAAAAACTACTATACAGTATGTTAACTGGCAAATCCAGAATAAAAAACCTGCAACATCTAATTTGCAAGATTTAGAAACAGAATATTCTATTTAGAAGATCTGTGATGGATTTAACTCGCTTAAAACTGAAAGCAGCCCTGTAAATAATGGAAAAAGGAAAGGACCTTATTTCACCATGTGTGCTTCCATAAAAAATGTGGGGTGTTGTTAAAATTGTTGCTATTTTTTTTTTAATGGAACACCTCTGCCCTCTTAACATAGTAAATGATAATGGGGGGGAAACTTCCCATGTTCTGCAGCTTGCAGAATCAATGTTTCTGACATCGCCACAGCATTAGCCAGTGCTTATTTAAGGGAATGTTCAAACTGTTTCCCAAGCTGATTTTAGATCACAATAGAGAATAACAGCCTAGGAAAGTCACAAACTTCAGTTTAAAGTCTCTAATACAGTGTTTCTCAACCTTGGAAGCTTGAAGATGGGGGGACTTCAACTCCCAGAAACCCCCAGCCAGCGTTGCTGGCTGGGGGATTCTGGGAGTTGAAGTCCACCCCATCTTCAAGCTTCCAAGGTTGAGAAACACTGCTCTAATAGAAAATTGGATAGCTGAATGAACAATTTGTACTCAGAAAGAAAACCGGGACAAAACTTGTCTGTGAGGAATAGAAATAACAGACCAATATACTCTGGAGCAGCGTTTTCTCAATTTTAGCAGCTTTCAGATGAGTGGACTTCAATTCCCAGAATTCCCCAGCCAGCACATGCTCTATTGGTCTGTAATGCCTATTTTGCTTATGTGAGTAAAACGTAACCAGCATGAAAACTAGAATGAAGCTGATGCTTAATGAACAGTAGTTGCTCAAATGAAGACTCAAATCGAGTCCGACACAGGAAGTCCTTGACTTACAAATTGCAACCGTTTGTTTAATGGCTGTTCAAAGTTACAATGGCACTGAAAAAATGACTTGTGACCATTTTTCACATCGACAACTATTGCAGCATCCCCAGGCGTCAGGTGATTAAAATTCAGACGCCTGGCAACTACTTATGGTCACATGATCAAGGTTTGACTGCTTGGCAACTGGCGTGTATTTATGACAGCTGCACTGTCCCGGGGATGACATGATCGCCATTTTCATAAGCCGTGGTGGCACAATGGTTAGAATGCAGTATTGCGGGCTAATTCTGCCAACTGTTAGCAGTTCAATTCTGACTGGCTCAAGGTTGACTCAACCTTCCAGCCTTCCAATGTTGGTAAAATGAGGACTCCAGCTTGTTGAGGGCAGGATGCTGACTCTGTAAGCCACTTAGAGAGGGCTGTAAAGCACTGCGAAGCGATATATAAGTGCTATATTGCTATTTGTAACCTGGATATAATGGATGGAAACTGACCAAGGAGAGATTCAACCTAGAAATAAGAAGACATTTTCTGACAGTGAGAACAATCAAGCAATGGAACAGAAGTTGTCTTCGGAAGTTGTGGGAGCTTCCTCACCAGTGGTGGGTTGCCCCCATTTCGCACCGTTGCGAACCAGTAGTAAAGGTAAGTAGAACCCACCCCTGTTCCTCACTGGAGGCTTTCGAGAAGAGACTGGACTGCCGTCAGTCAGAAATGGGTAGTAGGGCAGAGGGTTGGACTAGATGACCTACAAGGTCCCTTCTGACTCTTGTTATTCTGTTATCTGTATTTAGGATGATTGCATTATCCCGGGGTCATGTCACCATCTTTTGTGACCTTCTGACAAGCAAAGTCAACGGGGAAGTCAGATTCACTTAACTGTTAACCAGCATGCCTTGAAGCGTCCGGGGGTCTGGAAGCTGGCATAAAAATTCATATATCGAAGAACATGCATGCCATTTGATAAGAGCCTGGTGGCGCAGCAGACTAATAGCCTGTTATTATCATCCAGCTGCCTGCAATTACTGCTAGTTCGAATCTCGCCAAGGCTCAAGGTTGACTCAGCCTTCCATCCTTTCTAAGGTAGGTAAATTGAGGACCCAGTTTGTGGGGGCAATAAGCTGACTTTGTATAAATATACAAAAGTATGAAGGCTATTGCTTAACGCATTGTAAGCCGCCCTGAGTCTCCGGAGAAGGGCGGCATATAAATCAAATTAAAACAAAAACAAAAAACGGGCCCTGCCTCACCAGTGAGTGCTTTTGCCTTAAGCTGCTCTTACCCCCCCCCCCATTTTCCATCCTCCCTCTCCCCAAACAGCTCTTCCCCTTTTTTTTCCAAAAGCCACTAAGCATCTCTCCTCTCTGCAGAGTTATTACGTTTCCCCACCTGTCTTTGAGTGGGCAGAAAACTCCAGCAGTGTGAAATCGGCAGCCTCCATTGCCAAGTCCTACTGTGCCTCTCCTGACTCCCCATCAAGGCAATAAGTGACAAAGCTGGAGGGTGCTGTGATGTAGTGATGGAATAAGGGAAGGGACCAATTTAATCCTGCCTAAACCTGCCTGGCTAGAGCCTGAGTAGTTTTTCCCCCCATTTTTTTTTTTTTTTTGCTTTCTTATCAGACTTTTACCTTCAGAGGTCATGTTGTACCCCTGGAACCTAATCACGAAACAATGAGACACTCTTGCTAAAATAGCCCAGCTTGGCAGCTTGACTCACCTACGCCGTGTGGACATCTGAGCCCTCTCTGCTCAGTCCTGTTTCTTGGCTGGAGAGAAATTTCTACAGCCTGATATTTATCAAAGGCCAAAAACGGGAAAAAAAACCACCCACTGTGTGGGCAGGTTAATCATGAACTCCTAGGAACAATATTAACCATCATTTCCTGACAGGTAGAAAGATAAATATTATTGTTAGATTAGATCTCATGTGCAGTGGTTATACAGGCAGGTAGTCCTTGTTTAACAACCACAATCAGGACTGGTTGCTAAGCAAAACCATGACTGCACTACAATCTTGCTTCAGTTTTCCTTTGCTTTACAGACCTGGTTACGGTTATAAATCTCCTTCCACTTATGACTGTATGACTGTATGACTGTAATTTTGTTGCTTGTATCATTTGTACCCTATGACTATCATTAAGTGTTGTACCTTATGATTCTTGATGAATATGTATCTTTTCTTTTATGTACACTGAGAGCATATGCACCAAGAGCCAGGAGCCCTGGTGGCGCAGCAGACTAAAGCACTGTTATTAACATCAGCTGCCTGCAATTACTGCAAGTTCAAATCTCACCAGGCTCACCAGGCTCAAGGTTGACTCAGCCTTCAAATCCTTTCTAAGGTAGGTAAAATGAGGACCTGCATTGTGGGGGCAATAAATTGACTTTGTATAAATATACAAAAGTATGAAGGCTATTGCTTAATGCATTGTAAGCCGCCCTGAGTCTCCGGAGAAGGGTGGCATATAAATAAATAAATAAATAAAAAGACAAATTCCTTGTGTGTCCAATCACACTTGGCCAATAAAAAAATTGAAAATTGAAAAGCAATATCACCCACCTTCTTAGATTTTGTTTTTCTTTTTTTAGGACCCCGTAATCCCTTTATTCGGAATGGAGTCAGGGCAACTGAATGGAACTGAGCGTTTACTGGCCGGTTGTCCTTCCTGATGCCTATTCATGCCTCCATCTGCTCTGAAATACTTTAGCCTTCATCTCCAAACCATTACACACTTACTACAAGCATCCCCTTGATATGTAGAAGGTATCTCCATATCAACGACTAGCGACTGAAATAGTATAGGGTTTTGTGCCTGAGCAGTGGGCTGGCTAGAAGACTTCCAAGGTCCCTTCCAAATCTGTTGTTCAGTCTCACTATTATTATATTACTCAGGCCAATAACAAAAGTAATAAAAATAAGTTTAATAACAAAATAACAAACTTGTTTGGAATGTTCACTGTGTCCTGGGAAATAATGCGTTTTTCCTTTGTTTCTATTGGCAGCTTCTATAAAAGAAAGTAGAACTGGATTGGGAAAATGCATACCTGTGCGCATACACACCAGTAAATCTTGGCTGTACACCACCCTGAGTCCTTCAGGAGAAGGGCGGTATACAAATTTAATAAACCTAAACCTAACCTAAACCTAAATCACATCGGAGCAAATGGCCTTTTATTATCTTTTGTCGGAATGACTTGGTTTGGTACTGGTTCGCTGGCTGCGCATGCGCCAAACAGTGCTGCATGCGCATGCACAGTGCATACCACACACACACTCTGCATGTGTGCACTTGCGCAGTACGTGCCAAAAGGAGGCTTGGGAAGATAAATAGAAGCGAGGGGAGGGGATCAGCTGTCGCGCGTGATTTAGCTTCGCTAGAAAGCAGGATTTCCTGCTTTCTAGCGAAGCTAAACTGTGCTGCACAGCTGATCACCCCCAGCTGTTCTACTTACCTTCCCAAGCCTCCTTTTGGTGCATGCTGCCCGCGCATGCATGCACAGTATGTACCAAAAGGAGGCTTGGGAAAGTAAGTAGAACAGCGCGAGGGAGGAATCAGCTGTGGCACGCGATTTTAGCTTTGCTAGAAAGCAGGATTTCCTGCTTTAGCGAAGCTAAACCCTGCTGCCCAGCTGATCATCGGAAGTATCAGTTCACCCAAACTGGTAGCTAATTACCGGTTCACCCAAATTGGTAGCTTATTTTTTTACTACCGGTTCGCCTGAACTGGTAGCTTTTTATTACCGGTTCGCCTGAACTGGTAGCTTTTTTTTACTACTGGTTTGCCTGAACCGGAGAGAACCAGTAGCATTTCACCACTGCTCAAAATTCGGTGTGCCTGGCTTTCTGGGGGTGAGGAAGGCACAACAGAAATGGCAAATATCCACTTTTGTCTGTGAAGGCCAGACGGTGCTAAGACACAATGGCATCTGTTTTGTGTAGGAGCAGAAACAGTGCCAACCAGTGGAGCTGTAACTCCTGTCAGTTTTGACCCAGCTCCTTCAGGGCCTCTTGACCTGGCAGGTGGATTAATCCTCATCTCCTCTTCCACCACTCCCAGGTGTCTCCCTCAACTTTACCAGCTGCAGCTGGTATTTTTGGTAAGAGAAGCAACCACAGACGATGTTCCCAAGATTTAACTTTCAAACGAGACTTAGGAAAGGCCTCCATGACCTGCTCTGCATGTTCGAGCACAGCACAAAATATACACCAACGTAGCTGGTGGCTCTTAATCCTTTGTCACGGTAGGATTTCCATCTGCCTGGAGTTTCAGCACTCGGTGTAGTTAACGCTGGAGAGACATGTAGGTTTTCCCACAACTTTTAAAATGTGGAAACACAAAAGCACACTCCTGACGACGTGCTCTTCCTCTTGTGAAGACACCCGCCAGCTAAAGAGGTCCCAATTTAATTCCTTGGCTAAGTGTGCAATAACTGCCCCAATAGTAAGGTGACCAATCGTCCTCCTTTAGGGAGGACAGTCCTTTGTAAGTTCCGTCCTCTCTTGAAAAGTCTCCTCCTACATGTCCTCCTTTCGATATTTGAAGACTAATCTGTAAATCTCTGTATTTGATCAATGCCGATCCGATCCGTTGCGTGTGATGTGAGGTATTTGTATTTGACATGACGATTCATCAAGGCTCGGTACAGTGCGGCGAGATGCGATTATGAGACACATGCGTTCCGCACAGGAGAATTGTTTTGAGAGAGTGCGCAGCGCGCAAGTGGCTTTGTTTACTTCTTACTGAAATATGACACGGCACACACGCACGCATTAGACTCACTTCTTTCTCAGTGAATATTCAATCATACACAGGTGAGCACAATAATTCACGTTTTATTAATTCATTATCTATTTAATAATTTCCAAATATGTATAATTTTATTTACAAGTTTATTCGCTTATGTTGTTGTTTCAGTTTTAATAATTAATTTTATTAATTCATAATGAATTTGCTTGCATCGTTCGTGTAGCTCTATATTTTATTTTTAATTTTAAAAATTAAAACTTTTAAAAAATGTCCTCCTCATTGCAGAAAAGTTGGTCACCTTACCAGGGGTGGGTTCTAAATTTTTTTACTACCGGTTCTGTGGCTTATTTTGTGGGTGTGGCTTAGAGGTCATGTGACTAGGTGGGCGTGGCTAGCTGGTTAGAGTCATTTCTGGAAGGTCGTTGCACTTATGACCAGTCCTCGCACTTACGACCCGACTCATTTGTTTGCTTTTAACACTGATCAGCTGTAGGATGGCCCTTTGAAGCCCCGCGGCAAGAGTTTAAACAGTTTTTTTCCCTCTAGTCATCAGCTGGGACTCAGGAGGCAGCAATAGATTGGGGGTGGGACCAAAAAAAGGTAAGAATAACGTGGGGGGGGTGGGGGAGTGGGAGGGCAGGGGTGGAGAACCGGTTCGGTGACGTTATATTGTCACCGCTACCGGCTCGGCCGAACTGGACCGAACCAGGAGGAACCCACCACTGCACCTTATCAATAGTCCATCTTGCCTGGGGTCAGAAGCTAAGCAGCCTTGCAGTGTCCCAAAGGTTTTTTTTTTTTTTTCAAGAGGCAACTGGACTTTCTGGTTTTTCTTTGAAGATGTTTCACTTCTCAACCAAGAAGCTTCTTCAGCTCTGACTGGATTGGTGGGGAATGGAAGGATTTATACTCCTTGCAGATAGCTGGTCATCTGCATCCTTTTAGCGGGTCGTTAAGATCACCTGAAGCTGAAGAAGCTTCTTGGATGAGAAGAGAAACATCTTCAAAGAAAAACCAGAAAGTTCAGTTGCCTCTTGAAAAAAAAAAATCACCCTTGGGACAACCGTGAGCTGAATGACTGTGAATCTCTACAGACAGTGGTTAGAATTTGGAGGGGAGATTTCCAGGGAATCCCAGGGCGGTGGTTAAATATAAAGAGCATCCTAAAAGAAGGCAAAGACGAATCCCCTTTTTGTGTTACTGCGGAAAAAAAGCTACAAAGATGTGACCATGATGTCACCATCAGCCAAGCTCTCCTTGTTTCTCTAATGTACATCTTAACAACTGAACTGTTCTCTGACTCAGAGTAAATTCCAATTTGGGGGAAATCTCTGACGTCTTTTTCATCCAGTCACAAAAACAGGAGGGAGTCGATGTCTGTACTTGAGCATCTTCTCTGTCCGATGCCGGTCATATCGCTATGGCACTAACTAGGAATCCCGGATAGGATTTACTGCAAAGCCCCTTTGAAGCATCGCAGGGTGGGTGTTGGGGCCCCCAGTGTAAGTGCTGATCGACTGGCACCTACAGTGAACACAGCAGCAGCCCCGGCATTCGCATTATGAATCTCACACCTACGTAGAGTGTGATGAACGTGCAAGAATCAGGGCTGGGGAGTGGCGGTTATGGAACAATTTCTACCTGGGCAAGACAGCAGATGCTTGTTCAGCTGCCTTGTTTGCTTGTAACCCATTTCTTACCAGTTTTCCTCCTCCTCGGAAGAGAAAATAAGGGCTAAGATTCCATCTGTTTATGCCTGTGCCCTTTATTCAATACAGAATAGAATAGAATAGAATAGAATAGAATAGAATAGAATAGAATAGAATAGAATAGAATAGCAGAGTTGGAAGGGACTTTGGAGGTCTTCTAGTCCAACCCCCTGCTTAGGCAGGAAACCTTATTCCAGGGGTGTCAAACTCGTGTCATCATGTGACGTATTGCTACGTATTTCCCCTTTGCTAAAGCGGGGGTGGGCGTGGCCAGTGGGTGATGCATCCGGCCTGCAGGCTTCAAGTTTGACACCCCTGCCCTATATCATTTCAGACAAATAGTTATCCAATCTCTTCTTAAAAACTCCCAGTGTTGGAGCACCCACAACTTCTGGTGGCAAGTTGTTCCACTGATTAATTGTTCTAACTGTCAGGAGATTTCTCCTTAGTTCTAGGTTGGTTCTCTTCTTGATTAGCTTTCATCCATTGCTTCTTGTTCTACCCTCAGGTGCTTTGGAGAATAGCTTGACTCCCTCTTCTTTGTGGCAGCCCCTGAGATATTGGAACACTGCTATCATGTCACCCCAGTCCTTCTTTCCGTTAAACTAGACATACTCAGTTTCTGCAACCGTTCTTCATACGTTTTATCCTCCAGTCTCCTAATCATCTTTGTTGCAAATGGGAATATGGGAATGGGAAGGATGAAGGAAGAAAAACATTGCCTGTATATGAGTCTATGGAGATTCTCAGTCATCCAGGTCATGGTTATCCCAAAGGTGCTTTTTTTGACCAGCAGTCTGCAAGAAATATAAATCCTTCCATTCCCTACCATCCAGCCAGAGCTGAAGAAGCTTCTTAGATGAGAAGCGAAATGTCTTCAAAGAAAAAACAAGGAAGTCCAGTTGCCTCCTGAAAAAAGCACCTTTGGGATTGCCACGTTGGCGCAATGGTTGGAGTGCAGTACTGCAGGCTACTTCTACTGACTGCCGGCTGACTGCAATTTGGCAGTTCAAATCTCACCAGGCTCAAGGTTTATTTATTTATTTATTTATTTGTTTAAATTTCTATCCCGCCCTTCTCCAAATAGGACTCCAAATAGGACTCAGGTTGACTCAGCCTTCCATCCTTCTGAGGTGGGTAAAATGAGGACCCAGATTGCTGGGGGCAATAGGCTGACTCTGTAAACCGCTTAGAGGGGGCTGTAAAGCACTGTAAAAGCGGTATATAAATCTAAGTGCTACTGCTATTGCCTGTGTATCTTCCTCTGTGCCCAGAGACAATTCAGAGTACCGCCCTTGACTTCGTATCAGTTTTTTGTTTAAAAATTTGCCCTTTACTGCCTCTAATCCTGCTTAATGGAATATTTCTTTGTATGCTTTTCCAGGGACATGCAGCTGTCCTAGCCTCACTCACACATGGGCAGGCAATGCAAGAATATCTGAATTGGAGAAATGTGTCAGCAATCTACCTAGTTCTGGGAATTTCCAGACTTCCCAATTGAACCTTCTGCTCTGTGTCCCAAAGGCGCCCTTTCAAAAATCAACTGGACTTTCTTTGTTTTTCGTTGGAGACGTTTTGCTTCTCATGCAAGAAGCTTCTTCAGTTCTGAAGGTAGATCTGGAAGAACTGAAGAAACTTCTTGGATGAGAAGGGAAACATCTTCAAGGGAAAACAAAGAAAGTCCAGTTGCCTTTTGAAAAAGGACCTTTGGAACGACTATGACCTGGATGACTGAGAATTTCCATGGAATTCTATCCTGTGATTTTCTGGTGGTCTATTGTCCAAGTTTGGCAATGCGTCAGTATTGGTTAGATCAGTGTTTCTCAACCTTGGTAGCTTGATGATGGGTGGACTTCAACTCCCAGAATTCTGGGAGTTGAAGTCCACCCATCTTCAAGCTTCCAAGGTTGAGAAACACTGGGTTAGATGTTTATTACATTACATTGTTATGTAAGCAGTCCTCAAATTAGAACCACAATTGGCATCAGAATTTTCATTGCTGAGCAAGATGGTTGTTAAGGGAGTTACGCTGGATTTTACAACTTTTTTGCTATGGTTGCTAAGCAAATCACCTCAGTTGTTAAGTGAATTGCATCATTGTTAAACAAACTCGGCTTCCCTTGTGGATTTTGCTTGTCAGAAGCATGCTGGGAAGGTCACATATAGTGATCACATGAACCCCGCCCCCCAGAATGATGCAACTGTACTACGGACATGTTGGTTGCCAAGCACTTGAATTTTGATGGGGATGCTACTATGGTCATAAGAGCAAGGACTAGTCTAGTGCTAAGTCACTTTTTTTTTGTGCCATTGTAACTTTGGCCACTAAATGGTTGTAAGGATTACCTAATGGCACAAGGGAGAAGACATTCAATAGTAATCCCCCCCACCTTTTTTAACAATGAAACAGTATTTTCAGGTAGTTTAAGAGATTGGAGGCTCATAGAAGGGAAATAGGAGGAAAATTCAACGTTACAAAGGGGTTATTGAATTATTCAGTATTCCAATATTCTGTTGTTCATTACCTTCCCCTTCCCCTTCTTCATTTCCCTTCCTTTCCGTCCTCTCTCTCCCTCTTCCTCTCCTTATCTCTGATAATGACCTATTACCTTCTAATGCATGAAGTCATCAAGGCATTAGAATCCCCCCTCCCTGTTTCTACCTACCCTTCCTCTTCCCCATCCTTTCCCTCCCCAGCCCACTCCATTTTTTCCTTCCCCTTCTTCATCTCCCACCCTTCCTTCCCTTCCTTCTTTCCTCTCCTCCCTCTCCCTCCTTCCCTTCCCTTCCCTTCCCTTCTCTTCCCTTCCCTCCCCTTTCTCTTTTACCTTTCCTTCTCTTCTTCCCATCCATACTCCTTCCCCTCCATGTCCCTTTGCCCCTGATCCAGGGGTTGGATTCTACCGGTTCAGACCAGTTCGGGCAAACCGGTAGCTCTGACAATCAGCTGTGAGCAAACTGCTTCACTCTGACAATCAGCTAGACTCACCCATCCGCCCTTGCACTTTACTTACCTTTATCTTCGCAGCTGATTAGCGTGGCAGAGCGGATTGTTGCCCTCAGCTGTTTTAATTCCCCAGCACTAATGCGGAAGGTGATTTTTCACTGAACTGCGCACACACAATCACTGAACCAGTTGTTAAACCGGAAGGTTCCCACCACTGCCCTGATCTTAATCCGGACTCTCAACTTCAACCTCCCTCTCAGCTTGTCCCTCAGCCTCAGCCTTTCACCCTCATCCCCGCCCTAAGCCTAACCCAAACTCTCACCCTCACTTACCCCTCTAAGAGTTGGCTACTAAAAGAGGGAAGCTTCCCCAGAGTCAAAGAGCCCCACTGAAGACCAACTCACCTCTGAGAAGGCATCTTCACTCTGATAACTGATAACCGACAGTAACTGACACTTTAGCCTGCATGGATGAAGTCATAAAACCACTAGAATCCCCAAGGAGATGACCAGCCTCCCTTATCCTCCTATCAAAGGTCACCTGCTCATCCACCTTTGTGACCTACATCCATGCCACACAATGTCTCTAGGAAGCTACCAAACCAATCACTAAAGCTGTCATTTTTTTGCATGGAAGCCATACTCTTTGGATGTGGCTTGTCTCTTGTTATAGAAGCTCCACTAAGCACTTCAGCACTGCTGAGCAGTTTAATATATTTGAGGGGCTGCCACAAAGAAGAGGGAGTCAAGCTATTCTCCAAAGCACCTGAAGGCAGACAAGAAGCAACGGGTGGAAACTGAACAAAGAGAGGCTTTGGGGTGGAGTTCCATCAGTACGCTGATGACACTCAGCTGTACATCTCCACCCCAGGCCATCCCAACGATGCCCTTGAAGTGATGTCCCGGTGCCTGGAGGCCGTGCGAATCTGGATGGGGAGTAACAGGCTTCGACTCAACCCTTCCAAGACCGAGTGGCTGTGGCTTCCGGTGTCTCAATATAGCCAGCTGGTGCCATCGCTGGCTATTGGGGGCGAGTTATTGGCCCCCACGGATAGGGCTCGCAACTTGGCCGTCCTCCTGGATGCACGGCTGTCTTTAGAAGAGCATATGACAGCCGTGGCCAGTGGGGCTTTTTATCAGGTCCGCTTGATTCGCCAGTTGCGTCCCTTTCTGGATCGGGACTCCTTACGCACAGTCACTCAGGCACTCGTCACTTCCCGCCTGGACTACTGCAATGCTCTCTACATGGGGCTCCCCTTGAGGAGCACCCGGAGGCTCCAACTGGTGCAGAATGCAGCCGCGCAGAGGGGGCGCTCCCATGTGACACTTCTCCTGCGTGAGCTGCATTGGCTTCCAGTTGTCTTCCGGGTGCGCTTCAAGGTGTTGGTTACCACCTTTAAAGCGCTCCATAGCATAGGACCTGGGTATTTGCAGGACCGCCTTCTGCCGCCGATAGCCTCCCACCGACCAGTACACGCCCACAGAGAGGGACTCCTCAGGGTGCCGTCAGCCAGGCAATGTCGGCTGGCGACTCCCAGGGGGAGGGCCTTCTCTGTGGCAGCTCCTGCCCTCTGAAACGATTTGCCCCCGGAGATACGAAGGATATCGGATCTCTGGGTCTTTCGCCGTACCCTGAAAACTTTTCTTTTCCATCAAGCAGGGCTGGCGTGAACCCCCTCCCCCTTTTTTAGTCTTTTTTAGTTTTTTAGTTTTAAATTGTCATTGGGTTTTAATTGAATTGTTTTAAATTGGGCCAGTTATGTAATTCTTTTAACAATTTTAAATTTTGTATTGGCATGTGTTTTAGTTCTGGCTGTTCACCGCTCTGAGTCCACTAGGAGAAGGGCGGTATTGAAACAAACAAACAAATAAATATATTATTTATTTATTTATTTATTGGTTCGATTTATATGCCGCCCTTTTCCGGAGACTCAGGGCAGCTTACAATGCATTAAGCAATAGCCTTCATACTTTTGTATATACCTGCTTAGTAGGGCTTTTGCCCCCCAAAACACTCAAGCGGTGTTCTTTTTTATACAAAGTCAGTTTATTGCCCCCAATCCAGGTCCTCATTTTACCTGCCTCGGAAGGATGGAAGGCTGAGTCAACCTTGAGCCTGGTGAGATTTGAACTTGCAGTAATTGCAGGCAGCTGGTGTTACTTAACAGTGCTTTAGTCTGCTGCGCCACCAAGGCTCATTGTGAAGATAAAACTTGAGTAATAAGGTCCATGAGCCTCCTTGACCAAACGTGCCCAACTTTTAGCCTCTGTGTTAAGTTGAGTGTTGGCTGAAAAAAAATATACGCAAAGTAATTCCCTGTGGACTGAACTGGGAGCTGATGTGAAAAGGACTCTCTAAGTGGGACTTAGGGCCTCTCTATCACTGAATCCTAGACTTGTAGAGTTGGAGGGGGCCACAAGATCATGTAGTCTAGCCAGGGGTGAAATCCAGGAGGTTCTAACAGATTCTGGAGAACCGGTAGCGGAAATTTTGAGTAGTTCGGAGAACCGGCAAATACCGCCTTTGGCTGGCCCCAGAGTGGGGTGGGAATGGAGATTTTGCAATATCCTTCCTCCAGGAGTGGGGAGGGAATGGGGATTTTGCAGTATCCTTCCTCTGCCATGCCCACCAAGCCACGCCCACAGAACCGGTAGTAAAAAAATTTGGATTTCACCACTGAGTCCAGCCCTCTACCAGGTGCAATAAAACCAATTTAAGTAGTTTTCCTAAGCGGGCCCCTTGGTTCCTAAACAGTAGTGATGATGATGATGATGATATCCAGTTGTGTCCAATTCTTGGCAATTCTATGGGCCAGGTTTCTCCACATCTTCTAATCTTGAATTGCTTCTTTTGAGTTTTTCTATGCTCTGGCTGGTGTCAGCTTTGAGGATGTCCAGCCACTCTGTTCTTTGGTGGCCTGGTTTCCTTTGACTGCTAATTCTTCCAGACATAATTGCTTTTTCCAGTGAGTTCCCCCACACGACAGGGCCAAAGTGAGAGAGATGCAGTTTTGCAATTTTTGCCTTCCGGTGACATGTCTGGTGTTATGCGTTTCAATACTTGCTTGTTACTCACCTTTGCTGTCCCAGGAATACGCAGGAGACTTCTCCAACCGATCATACATGCATCAGTTTTCATTTAAGGAATAGAAACTCATCAGGAGAGGCTCTGGTGGGTTAAGTCGTTGCTAAAAACTTACACAAGACAATTGTGCAATTAGGTGACATTTCCCCATCATTCTCCTCCTCCTTCCTTCGCAACTTGTTCCTGATCATCAAACTTCATTGTCTATGACCTCATCCGCTGACCAGAATTTAAAAATAGAAAGGAAAAAAAAAAATACCCAGCTAAAAATAGTGTCCAACCAACTTGGCAGCAGAGCTGTGTTTGAAAGAGGGTGGAAAGTGGGGGGGCGGAAGCAGCGAAGAGGAATCTCCTTTCAATTGAAATATTTTTGGAAGAGTTTTTTTTTTCCCATGGATCTTGTTAGGAAGGAAATCTATTTGCCTGTGGGATTTTTTTTTACTTCCTTTTCTTCCTCAAAGCTTCTTATTTTCTCATTGTTCTTTCCTTCCTTTGATAGCCCAAATGCCCAGGATAAAAAAAAATTATGGCTTTCTGTGTTTTGCCTTTAATTTCTTTTAATCCACTAACAGCAGTGCTTCTTTCTCGGTACAGTAGTTGTGCTGAAGACTTTGATTAAGGTTGTTTCTCTCTAACTGGATTTTTTTTTCTTGAGCCTAGATTGCTGGGGCCAGCAACCAAGAAGGAGAAATGTTGCTCCCCCACTTATGGCCTGAACCAGCAAGCAAACTACATTTCGAAAATGTTAATTCCAGAGAGTGATGCACATATGGCTTGCTGTAGTTTACTACCGGGGGTGGGCAGATTTTAGGCTTATGAGATCTTTTCTGCTAAAACCTAGAGATCCACCACCCAGGATTTGGTGCAAAAGGCAGGAATGTAACATTTTTAAAATGCTGAATCCACAGATTTGCTTCAAATACAAATACCATGTTTCCCCGAAAATAAGACCCTGTCTTATATTTTTTTGAACCCTGAAATAAGCGCTTGGCCTTATTGCCATGCACTCAAAAGCCCGATTGAGCTTATTATCAGGGGATGTCTTATTTTGGCGGGAAACAGGGTAGGTATTGATGTTCTTCATTAAAAAACCGTCTTCTCGCTAAACTCTCTCTCTTTTTCTTTATTTTTTCACCAAAAAGGGAGGAAAGAGGCAGTTCTCATTGTTATCATTAAAGAATAGTGTTGTAGGAAGTTAGCACCCAGCCCTTCCCTAGGAAAATGAGATATTTTAGGAAATATTAAAAGGGCAGAATATTTCTCCTAAAAGGGAGGTAGAAACTCACCCCCTCCCCCCCACCTTTGTCAATTGGCCATTAAGGCCTGGGCCAGTTTATTCTACATAACAAAGATCTACTTCCTTCAGGCAGAGCCATAATAGGAATTGCCCAAAATCCCTTCATTACATCATCACCCAGCAAGGCTCAACCAAGCCTGGGACATAGACAACCTATAAAATTACCTCTGCATGGCCCCATGGGAGTCTGACAACAAATCAGAATACAAGATCAAATTCAAAAGCCCAGAGAGGGCATAAAACCCAGGCACTCTCGGCATCTCTTCCCTTTTTCTGCCCAGGACCTCAAACCATGTGGTTTTAATGTCCACCATTCAAAACCATCTTTCCAAACAGCCACCATGTTTCAAGTGTCTTTCTCCACACTTGGAACTGAACCCAGAAGGAAATTTCTTCCAATAGTGTCAAAAATTCTTGTAAGAACAGTAAGTTTCTCAGAGTTCTGTCAGTAGATCTTGATTTTTGTTCTGCCATTCCCTGCCTTGTAAGCTGCCTTGCATCATTTTCATATCTGCATAAAATAATTTGTGTGTGGAAGAAGAAAGGAGCAGTGGTACCAAATGCAACCGATTTAGAGGAAGAGAAGGAGGAGGAGGAGAACGTTTCAAAACTGCCCTGGGAGATATTGAAGCATGCTTCAACATTCTAGTGACAACTGTTGTGTGCATAAATATACAAAATGAATTCAAGCAAAATAACCTGAAAAAGGCTTTCCTAAAAATATTTCAGGCAATATTTTTAATTGCCTTTCTCTCCCAGACTTATCAACACAAGCACAACATACAAATCCAAAGCTAAAAAAATTCCAATATATTTCTTAACCCTGAGATTTCTTTGTGGTCTCCTGTCCAAATACTAACCTGGTGTCAGGTTTGATTAGTATTTGGACAGGAGACCATTAGGAAATCTCAGGGTTAAGAAGGAGGTTGCTAAAACCTACCTTGAAAGACGGGGATGACAAATCACTTTTGTCCTATTGCTAGGAAAACTTGCATAGGTGGACATAAATCATTAGATTTATAATAAACATTTACTTTTATCTGCTCAGGTTTATTTGACATGCTCTATCCTGGGTACGTGAAGCAAGGCAGTAGATGTATTTATGGAACATAGCTAATCTGGTTACAATATTAATTGAGTTGCCCAATTCAATGAATCATAAGCTAACCAAATGGGATGCATTTGCACATGTGTGAGCATGCAGACACAAATACACAAACCCCTAATTTTAGCTTGCTGTTCAAATGTATTTGCTGGACATTTGTCAGACCTTTGTTAATCCTGTGTGAATATTTGCAGTGAATGTTGTGTGAATACTTTTCTCCACATAGAAAAAGCAGTGCATATTCACATAAGGGAAGTTCAATTTAGAAGGTTTTGGACATAAGATTGAAGAGAAGGGGAAAAAAACAAGAGCAAAATTGCTGGTGTCCTTTCCACGTTAAGAGAAGAGACAAGATGTTTCGTCTAAAAACAAGCAACGTAATCTAAAGAAATCAACACTCTATATTCCCTCTGAGACTGTCATTTAATCACACAGCCATACAGAGGGAATCATGCACTGAGTTCTTGAGGGATGCCAAGTGACTGAATTAAGCACACACACACACACACACAACTTGCTTCAGCACAGAAGGATAGAACCACTATGAATCTAGAATCTGTTTGGCCCATTATTCTATCCCTCTCTGTGACCTGATCTATTTATTTATCACAGTCAGGAATATGCCACATCTGCCAGGTAAATCAAAGCAGCCTGCCGTTATAATAAAACATAACATATGCCTGAATTTTACATTGCTAAGCAAAGCAGTCATTAAGCCTGTTATGCCTGATTTTTTAAAAACCTTTTTTTGCCCTGATGGTTAAGCGAATCATTGCAGTTGTTAAATGAATCCAGCTCCCTCCCCCTTGAATTTGCTTTTTAGAAGCCAGGTGGGAAGGTTGCAAATGTTTTATCACATGTCACTGGATGCCGTAGAAGTCTTAGTATATGTCAGTGCCTGAATTTTGATCACATGACATGGGGATGCTGGTATGGTTGGAAGTCCGAGGACCAAGTCGTAAGTCATTTTTTTCAGTGCGTTGTAACTTTGAACAGTCATTAAAAAAATGGTTGTAAAACAAGGACTCCTATATGAATGCAACAACACTCCACTATTTCTCTTGCAAATTGGTATTTGGAATGATATTGCCATGTTGTGATATCAGCCTAGACCCAGAACCGATTATAAGAAATGTGACTGATTTACAGCTTGACTTGGCTACTGGCTCATCTTCAAACATAGTGAGAAAGGAGAGCTACAGTTAGTCCTCACCTTACGACTACAATAGAGCCAGGGGTGAAATTCAGCAGGTTCTGACACGTTCTGGAGAACCGGTAGTGGAACTTTTGAGTTCAGAGAACCGGCAAATACTACCTCTGGCTGGCCCCAGAGTGGGATGGGAATGGAGATTTTGCAGTATCCTTCCCGAGCCATGCCCACCAAGCTACACCATGCCCACCAAGCCACGCCCACAGAACCGGTAGTAAAAAAAATGAATTTCACCACTGAATAGAGCCCAAAATTTCCATTGCTAAGCAAGGCAGTTTTTAATTGAGTTTTGCCCCATTTTATGACCTTTTTGTTAAGTGAATCGCTATAGTTGTTAAGTGAATCATGTGGTCGTTAAGCGAATCTGGGCTTCCCCCATTGACTTTGCCTGTTGGAAGTCAGCTTGGAAAGTTACTGTCACCAATAATGCCAGTTGCCAAGCGCCCAAATTTTGATCACACGTCCGTGTAGAGGCTGCAACAGTCGTGAAAACAATCCTAAATCACTTTTTTCAGTGCCACTGTAACTCTGAATGATTGCTTGTGTGTCCTACAAAGATTTGTATGACTCGTTTCTACAAATATATTCTTGGAAATAAGGATAAAAAAGACTGTACTGGGGGGGAAAAAAATAAAAGCAGCTGTTAATTACCATTACCATTTGCACAACCCTGGTATTTTAAAATCCCACCAAGTGTGCTAGAATCAGGGTGGATAAAAATCAATGATTTTTTAAAAAAAAAATAAAAAAAATCAGATTTTTTTTATTTAAATCGGATTTTTTTTATTTTTATCGAATTTATTTTAATAAAAAACTTTGGGGGTAAAAATCTATCGTAAGATAGTTTTCTATTTAAGATACATAAATAATTTAGTTTATTCAGCATGAAATGGAGCTTAGTTATGTAGCATGAGGCTGTATATTCTGCAACACTGGGACTATCGGTGAGTCAACAGTGGGTCAAAGGAGTAGCAGAGATGACAGTTGCTCTTTAAAAATTATGATTTAAATCGAGTTGATTTAAATCAAGCCTTTTTACTAGTGATTTAAATCATGATTTAAATCAACTCGATTTAAATCAAATCCACCCTGGCTAGAATAGTGTGGGTTTACTGAAGGGCATTGAAGTACATTAAGTGGTTATTTCTCCGCCAACAGCAGAGGGAGCTGCTGCTGTCCGTAATTCAGATTTAAAGAACTTTCTGTTAAATGGATAGATCCAGAGGGCTCTGTAAGACTTTTCCGACGATGATTCGTGCTTAATAATCACTTTCCTGTCGATCTATAATCCCCCCCACACACACATATCCTTCCAAACCTGATTGTATAAACAAGAGCTTGGTTAATGTTTCTGTTGTACAAGATTATACTAATATATGAATTTTAACGCTAGACAGAGACCCTGGTTGACAGTGGGTTTACGTGGATTGTGACAGCTGAAAAGGCCATATGCATTCCAGGCAAGCTTTCGGTGAGCAAATGCCAGACGTGCAGAGGCTGGGCTCATCGATGCATCCTGCTTGCTCTAGAGCAGACATTATGTTGAGGAGGGAAATGCACGTCACAGATCACAGAATAACAGAGTTGGAAGGGACCTTGGAGGTCTTCTAGTCTAACCCGCTGCTCAGGCAGGAACCCTATACCATTTCAGACAAGTGGTTGTTAAATCTCTTTTTAAAAACATCCAGTGTTGAAGCAACCACAACTTCTGGAGGCAAGTCGTTCCATTGGTTATTTGTTCTAACTGTCAGGAAATTTCTCATTATTTATAGGTTGCTTCTCTCCTTGATTAGTTTCCACCCATTGCTTCTTGTCCTACCCTCAGGTGCTTTGGAGAATAGCTCAACTCCCTCTTCTTTGTGGCAGCCCCTTAGATATTGGAACACTGCTATCATGTCACCCCTAATCCTTCTTTTCATTAGACGAGACATACCCAGTTCTTGCAACCTTTGTTTTCTTTGCAAAGTCATTTTGTAAGAATCTATCTGTAACACAAGAATGCATTATCTGTGGGGGGGGAGGGGGCAAGGGGTGACCGAGAGTAAAAAAAAAATCAATATGGCAGCCATAATCAGAAAATTGAAGCTCCCAAAGTGTTTAAGGGCTTCACTTGCATAATTGTGGCTGCCATCTTGATTTTTTGACAGACACACCCCATGGACACCCCTGATATGGAGACCCCTTTAACTTGGAGTTGAATTATGACAAACCCCGCCCCCCATTCCTTAAAATGGCCCTGCATATGGCTGGCTAGGGAGTCCTTTCTTTGCAGAGGTGGGAGCTAATAACCACAAAAAGACATCAATCAGTCTGATTGTCCATTAATTGATTAGATTAACAAAGTTGGAAGGGACCTTGTTGTAGGTCATCTAGTCCAACCCCCCACCCAAGCAGGAGACCCTACACCATTTCTGACAAATGGCAGTCCAGTCTCTTCTTGAAAGCCTCCAGTGATGAAGCTCCCACAACTTCTGAAAGCAACTTCTGTTCCATGGGTTGATTGCTCTCACTGTCAGAAAATTTCTCCTTATTTCTAAGTTGAATCTCCCCTTGATCAGTTTCCATCCATTATTCCTTGTCTGGCCTTCAGGTGCTTTAGAAAATAGCTTGACCCCCTCCCAGGATCGAGTTTGTCTGCCGATAGCTGGATAGTTTTAAGAACCTGCATCAGAAATGCCCATTAATTAATTTTAGGGATGCCCAGTCTATCAGCAGCTCTTCTGACAGTGAGCCAAGGGGGTTAAATTCTTAACTGTATGATAAGGAGTGGCAATAATGGATTGCCATTGCAACTCTGTTCCTCATTTCATGCATTTTATTTCCATCCTAAGAAAAACCTTGAATCCAGCAGGAGCTGCTTTTAGAACGTATACATAAGACTACTTCTGTGAAATGGGGTGGGGGGCATCATTATCCAATATATGTTTACTTGGAATTAAATTCCATGCCAATCTCTGTGTACCTTAAGATTCGATTCATGCTTAGCCAGTCGGTGTGTTGGCTCAGTAAGTTAAGCAAAGTCAGTTTGCTATGGTTTGTAAACCGTTTTTCTATTTTCTTGGCTTCTAATGCTGGGGTAAATCCAGTCCTGTAGCCTATTTAAAAACTACTATTAAAGAAACCAAAATTTAAAAGCAACGTGCCGGTTAGGTTTTAAATCTCAGAAAGAGTCCAGGTGAAATTTAAGGCTAAATGTTGGTGTAGAATTATTCTCCTTTATGCCTGTAGCACTTAAGAGCAGCTATGCTGGCTGGAGAATTCTGGGAGTTGAAGTCCACAAGTCTTAAAGCTGCCAAGTTTGAAGACCTCTGATTTAGACCTTCCCTGGACCTGCCCCAGAACCAATGTGGCAACCCCTGCTTGGGCTGCTGGCAGGAAAGACCACTTTACCCATGTTGCAACCTGACATACAGAACATGCAACCAAATCAAAGACTACCTCTTGAATTCGTCAACCCTTGCCCCCCCGCAGACACCCCTGCTGTTTAGGTTTCTACTACCCAATGAGCTCCTATTACCTCATCCCATTGTAGCCAGCTGTGTGTACCCCTTCCATAGGGTTGGTTTATAGTTTGGGGAATCATGTGAACCTAGAAAATTACTATCATGGGGGTAAATTATAATTCACTTACCGTGGATAAGCCATGGTTTATTAACTAAGCCAGTTATAGTTCTAACAGAAGGGAGTATCTGTGGCTCAGGGCTGAACTACGAGGTCCCTGGTGTTCTCTAAGTTTCCTTGCAGATGTCTAAGACAATGAGCTTGTCGATCAGAAAGGTCGGCAGTTTGGCGATTCAAATCCCTAGTACAGGTCTACTGCATGAGCAGGGGGTTGGACTAGATGACCTCCAAGATCCCTTCCAACTCTGTTACTGTTACCTGTTTCATGACCCAACTATGGAACATTAGGATGAGAGAGGATAAGGTTTGCTGCCAGTTTTGGGAGGGATTGGTGGCATCGCTCCCACTGATAATGTTGGGTCACAAATGACCAGCTGCCTGCAAGGAATATAAATCCTTCCATTTCCACCTAACAGACAGGAAGCAGCAGGTGAAGCTAAGCAGAATCACATCAGATACCTGTACAATTAGCACAGGGGCCCCATAAGGCTGTGTGCTCTCTCCACTTCTCTTCTCTCTATATACCAATGACTGCATCTCAAACGATCCACCTGTTAAACTACTGAAGTTTGCAGATGACACAACAGGGATCGGTCTCATTCAAGACAATGATGAATCCGCATACAGACGGGAGGTTGAACAACTAGCCTCATGGTGCGACCAGAACAATCTGGAACACACTCAAAACCATAGAAATGGTGGTGTACTTTAGGAGAAACCCTGCCATACTACCACCTCTTACAATACTAGACAACACAGTATCAACAGTAGAGACCTTCAAATTTCTAGGTTCTACCATATCTCACAACCTAAAATGGACAACCAACATCAAAAACGTCATCAAAAAAGCACAACAAAGAATGTTCTTTCTGCGCCAACTCAGAAAGCTCAAACTGCCCAAGGAGTTGCTGATCCAGTTCTACAGAGGAATTATTGAGTCTGTCATCTGCACCTCTATAACTGTCTAGTTTGGTTCTGCAACCCAACAAGACAGACACAGACTTCAGAGGATAATTAGAACTGCAGAAAAAACAATTGCTACCAACCTGCCTTCCATTGAGGACCTGTATACTGCACGAGTCAAAATAAAGGCTGTGAAAATATTTACAGACCCCTCGCATCCTGGACATAAACTGTTTCAACTCCTACCCTCAAAACGACACTATAGAGCACTGCACACCAGAACAACTAGGCACAAGAAGAGTTTTTTCCCGAATACCATCAATCTGCTAAACAAATAATTCCCTCAACACTGTCAAACTAGTTACTTAAGTCTGCACTACTATTAATCTTCTCATCGTTCCTATCCCATCTCCTCCCACTTATGACTGTATGACTGTAACCTTGTTGCTGGTATCCTTAAGATTTATATTGACTGTTTCCCTATAACTGTCATTAAGTGTTGTACCTTATGATTCTTGACGAATGTATCTTTTCTTTTATGTACACTGAGAGTGTATGCCCCAAAGACAAATTCCTTATGTGTCCACTCACACTTGGCCAATAAAGAATTGTATTGTGTTGTGTTTTTTTTTTAATTTGATTTATATGCCGCCCTTCTCCGGAGACTCAGGGCGGCTTACAATGCGTTAAGCAATAGCCTTCATACTTTTGTATATTTATACAAAGTCAGCTTATTGCCCCCACAAACTGGGTCCTCAATTTACCTACCTTAGAAAGGATTGTGTTGTGTTGTGTTGTGTTCCCCACTATCCTGTCAGAGCTGAAGAAGCTTCTTGGATGACAAGCAAAACGTCTTCAAAGAAAAACCAGAAAGTCCAGTTGCCTCTTGGAAAAAAAAGCCCCTTTGGGACAACCGTGACCTGGATGACTGAGAATCTCTACAGACTTTTAACCAAGCTCAGAGAGCCCACCAAGGATCCTGCAATCACCTGCATTTACACAACGCAGATCAGTGGTGAAAACTTGGGACGCCCAGATCTCATAAATCAAAAACCAAACCCATCACCCGCCAAAGTAGATCACCTGGCTTCCTCCCTCCCCATGGCCCATCACCTCCCCCCCCCCGCCCCACACACCCTCCCGCTAATGAGAACCTGCTCCGGGAAGTTGCAATCCAAGGCCGGGCTCGGACGGACGCAGCGTGGGCGGACTTCACACCGAACCCCCCAAGTCACAATTGGGGAAGCGTGAAAAGGGCTCCTCCGGACAGCGAGGGCGCCTCTCCTCCAATCACAGCTGACCGTGTCCTCGCGACCACGCCTCCTTCTCCCTCTCTTCGCCTTCCGATTGGCCGAGCGGTAAAAAAAAAAAAAGACACACCAAAAAAAAAAAAACCGGGCACGAGTGCGCCTTTCCTATATAGACCCCCCATATATATAGAGAGAGAGAGAGCTGAGCCGGGCAAGGTTGCGTGGAAATGCGGGAAGGCGCTTGAGTTAGCGGTCGTTCCGCTCACTCTTTCGGGTCTCGTTCCAGTTGTTATTGATTCTTATTATTGTTAAAAGTGTCTTCATCACGTCATCAACCCAGCCGAGTCCGATTATGGCAACCCGGCGCTAATGTTGTTTCATTCTGGCGGTCCTTCTTTCCACGCAGCGCGCGACTGAGCCATGGCTAAAAGGAGCTCCTTGTTTATCCGAATAGTGGAAGGGAAAAATTTGCCCGCCAAAGACATGTAAGTAAAAAAAAAAAAAAAAACGCGTGTCCTGACTCCTCACTTGCACCTGTTTCTAACTGCCAGATTTCTGCGATGGGTCTTCCCCTCAATAACTCCTCGGTGTATTTTTTTTTTTTTTTTGCTCCCAAGGATCCTTTATATACTGACTTAGATGGTGCGTTCCTTGGCAAAGCCTGTATATAGGATCGCTTTGCAAGAGCAGTCACAGTAACAGAGTTGGAAGGGACCTTGGAGGTCATCTAGTCCAACCCCTCCCCCCCCCCGCTCACGCCCGCGGTCTTCTTCGCCCATTCCTGGTGGGCGTTAAGGGAGTCCCTTGCTAGCTTTAAAATGGGGAGGGGGGCGGAGAGGAAGGACGGGGTGGCGGTTCTTACACTTGAATAACTTTGCAGTCTTTCCTCGCACTCAACCGGCGCTTGAGGGGGGAAAAAAGCTGCCAAAAATAAAGGGGGGGCCCTCAAAGCTGAGACATTTGCAACTGTCTTTAAAATCGAAAAGTGCAGAATTGAGGTCGGTTTTTCCTCCGAAAATGCAAGCTTGGCAGGTGTCATATATGTATTCATAGCTTTGTGAATATATCCATTGGCATGGTTTCTGAGATGTGGAAATCTGGTCTCCAAATTCCAATAATAATAATAATAATAATAATAATAATAATAATAATAATAATAATAATAATAATAATAATAATAATAATAATCCGATTGTAATTGGAGCCCTTGGAGCAATACCCAAAGGGCTACCCCGCTATTTAGAAATTCTAAATTTGCCGGACTTGAACATTTTGACTCTACAAAAAACCACCTTACTCAGAACAGCTTACATCCTCCGACGATACCTTAACAGTTCCTAGGTCCTTGGTTAGGACTCGAGCTGCTGAGCTATTAACCAGCCTCAAAGGCTGTGAATCTCACTAAAGATTAAATAATAATAATAATAATAATAATAATAATAATAATAATAATAATAATATAATGCAGCCTGAATGGAGAAATCTTCCTGGATGGGGGTGGGATTTTTTCCACCTGTATTCCCTCACGCAGCAAAGTGTCCATCCACATCATTAGCAAGATAAATTTGCTGGGGTTTTCTAAATCTCTACAGATTTTCGTAATCTAGTTCTGCAAATTCAGATTGGAAGCTTGAGGCATCGTCTAAATTAGGTTCAGGGTGGTGGTATGATGTGTTCCTCAGGAACACGGTACTAGCTGGTTATGGCTGTGGTTTTGGAAAGGATGCATCTTTTGGTCCTTGCATTGGGATTATTATAGGCTCAGCCAGTTTGGTCTGTTATGGATCCAGTGTGAAAAGGATGGTCAGAAATTATTAGTTAGTCCAGTCGGCAGGTTAACTGTGTTGAGTGAACTCAGGCAATGAAATGGCTGTCAAACAAAGGTAAACAGTTTTGGGGTTTTTTGGGGTTTTTTTGCAAAATCTTTAAAATCAGGGATTTGTTTGTGCTAGATTTCAATCTAGCTCTTGGGTCTCTTTTTCTTACTGAAATTGGGAATTAATGAGTCTTCTTTTCAGAATTTCAGCATTATTTGATGTTGGAGGACAGAAACAGGAAAAAACCATGGCTATCTAGAAGGAAATATGGAGAATCAAAAGGGAGAAAATGCAGCAATTGTTATTCTCCATTATCTTGCATAGATCTCCCTGAAGGAAAATATTGGATTTAGAATGGTCTTTGCCTGGGCTTTAAGGAAATAATCATGGAATTGGGAGGGGCTTCAAGGATCATCAACCCTCTGCAATTGCAACAAAATCAATCAATCAATCAATGGATTCTTCTTAAAGACCTTCAGAAATGGGAAATTTATATATATATTGCAGTGATTAAGGCACCAGAAGAAACCAGAAAACCCTGAGTTTGAATCCTTCCATAGGTACAAAGCCAACCAGGTCAGGGGTCTCCAACCTTGGCAACTTTAAGACTTGTGGACTTCAACTCCCAGATTTGAAGTCCACAAGTCTTAAAGTTGCCACGGTTGGAGACCCCTGAACCAGGTGACCATGGTCCAGTCACTCCCAGCCTTAGGAATGAGGCAAGGGCAAATCACTTCAGGAAAAACCTTGCCAAGAAAACTGCAGGGTTATCCAATACAGGTAGTCCTTGACTTACAACCATTTGTTTAGTGACTGTTTAAAATTACAAAGGCATTGAAAAAAATGTGATTTATGATCATTTTTGACGCTTATGACTGGTTGTAGCATCCCTGTGGTCATGTGGTTGCTTGGCAACTGGCATATATTGATGATGATGATCGCAGTGTCCCAGGGTCATCTGACAAGCAAAGTCAACGAGGAAGCCAGATTCACTTAACAACCGTGTTACTAACTTAACAACTGCAGTGATTTGTTTAAACTATGGCAAGAAAGGTGATAAAAAGGGCAAAATTCACTTAACAACCGTTTTTTTTTTTACCAACAGAAACTTTGGCCTCAATTGTGATCCTAAGACGAGGACTAGGTGTCAGGAGTCAACCCTGACTTGTAGGCATTCATTCCCCCCCCTCCAAAAACCCTTGGGAAAAGTATTGTAGGAAGAAATATCCTTCTGGGTTCAGCTCCAAGTGGGGAAAAAGACACTGGAAACATGGATACTGCTTGGAAAGATGGTTTAATGGTGGACAGGATCACATGGTTTGAGTTCCTGAACAGAAAACGGGCGAGATGCAGCGAGTCCCCCGGGTTTTATGCCCTCTCTGGCTTTGAACTTCCTGGGGCCCCTGGAAGAGTATCCTGATTGGTTGTCAGACTCCCAGGGGGTGGGGGTCTTAGCTGGCTTTGCTGGCTGATGTAATCTTCCCAGGTGCCAGGTAGTGAGTTTCTGTTGCTAGATGGGTCCTATTGTGTTGCAAATGATGATCCTTTGACAAAGATGGGAGGGAATTGAGTTTCTGCCTCTGGCCCATTGACAAAAGATGTGGGGGGCAAGAAGGTGGGAGTTGCTTCGTCTTTAAAACATGCTTCTCCATTTCTCATCCAGGAAAAGATAATATTCTGCCTTTTTAATATTTCCTAAAATATTTCATTCCTCTAGGAAAGGAGTAGGTGCTAACTTCCTACAGTATAAACAATGGGGAGCCAAAACGTTTAGAGGGATGGAACTGAAAGTGAGAAGAGATCTGGTTTTGGGGAAGTAGAGAATGTGATCAGTTTTTCTTTTCCTTTCAAAATGTCAAAAATGAACTGAAACCAAATATTGAGGAGATTCCCACAACACTGTCAAACTATTTACTAAGACTGTATTACTATTATTTTTCTCATCCTTCCTATTACCTATCTCCTTCTACTTATTACTATAACCTTGTTGCTTGCATCTTTATTGTTTTATTTAGTTTCCTAGTATGACTTTGATTGCTTATTTAGTATCCTATGACTATCACTAGGTGTTGTATCTTATGATTCTTGATGAATGTATTTTTTATGTACACTGAGAGCTTATGCACCGAAGACAAATTCCTTTGGGTGTCCAATCACACTTGGCCAATAAAGAATTCTAAATTTTGAATTTTTTCAAGATCAAGTAAATATTTCCTCCCTTCAGTGAAGAGTTAGAATGAGAAATTCACTGTACTCAGATGTGTCCATGGCCATCAGTTGAAATGGTTCTAAAAAGAGAGACAAGGTAAATTAAGGGAGAATCAGCTCCTAGTTTTGAGGGTGTATTGGCATCCTGCCTTCTACCTACATGGAGGGGAACAACAGTAAAAGCAGTGTCGAACGATCCTGACCGTTTGGCATGTGTATTGGATCATGCACACATGAAGAGGGCACATAGCACAAGCTATGTTGCTTGTCATTGAGATGGAAACATCAAGATCAGGGGAAAAAGAGTACAAGAGCGCTACCACCTTCTGACCACAGAATGTCTCTGATGGTGGAACAAAGCAAAGTCTTGGCTTTAAGGTAGACATGCTTTTTTTCACATTCTTGCCCTTTCTGGCTTGATGATGGTGGACAGGACAAGAGCTTAATAGATAATAATAAATGACAAAATCACCGTCAGTCAATTACAAAAGGCAGCTTTTACTCAGAACAGTTTACATCCTGCGACAATATATTAAACGTCCACATCTGCCTATCCCAGGTCCTTGGGAAAGACTCAATAGGTTGATAAAAATGCCAAATTCAGTCTGAACATCTGGGTTGACTGTGTGATGAATCATAAAAATAATTTAAGCAGGAGATACATTAGTTTTAGATATATATATCTAATGTATGTATGTATGTATGTATGTATGTATGTATTGTAGAATAGAATATTTTTTTATTGGCCAAGTGTGATTGGACACACAAGGAATTTGTTTTCAGTGCATAAGCTCTCAGTGTACATACAAACAACAAAGTGATAATTATAAGACACCAATAGGAGAAGATAATAGAAAAGATGGAAAAATATAATTTATTTATTTGGTTTTGATGCTACCTTTTCTTATAATTTGCTATTCTGTTGGCGGGGGGGAGAAACCCTAATTCAAACATAAAAGAACATAATATATAAATAAGCCATTACAACAGATTTTAGTTTCTTTTTTTATGGATATAAATCACTGAGAGTCACTTTGAAGTTGACAGTATGCAAATCAGATAATAAATAAGAATTGTCAAGCATATTCACATTCTTTACTTGCAAAAATTTATTTAAATTTATGTTAAGAATCCTGTGGATTTTAGCCAAAATATGGGAGTAAGAAGATGAGCCGCAGCTGAATGGATTAATGCCGCAATCTCTTGGAAGGCATTTCTAACAGTTCTAAAATTGCCTTCAATTTTCAGGAAATATTTTCTGAGATATAAAACAAAAACATTTCAAAATAAAAGAAGCCTATTTTCATATTTTAAAATGAAAACAAGATATTGACATTCCTTATTTCTACAAATGTGCCAATAATTAATTTCAGTTTCATCTACTGGTATTTCTTCAACTTCCTTTAAAATGTGGTTTCTGGCCTACTTAAATTCTTTCAATTAACAAATATGAATACTTAATGAAATTAACAAGTTTCAGAAACAGGAATGCCAAATAAGAAAAACTTAATTTGAATAAACTGTGTAGAATCATTCTAAGGTAATTTAAATTCAGTTTTGATTTTTTTTTAAAAAAAGTTTTATTAGAACTAAAGCTGGTTTGGTAATATTATTATAAAGCTTCTTTCAGATCAGATCAAACAGATCTTCCAAGTCCTATTTATACACAATTGTCATATGATGGAATCTCAAAATGGATAAATGCATTATTTTTGAAGGAGTTGCTTTCATTTCATGCTGATCTTGATTGTTAGTGGCCCAAAACCTACAGGAACAGGCAGCATACAAAGTAAATAAATATACAAATAGAAACTCAGATGATTTTTCATCTGAAATTAACCCATAATGTAAACTGATCATGGAAAAAAATATTAGTTTGTTTGTTTGTTTAGCAAATGGCATATCATCTGTGGATAAGCGAGATATATTAACATTTCACCTAGATTAGTAAAGCACAATAAAATATAAACGTTAAAAAGATCTATGTTCAAATACCAATGTCTGGTCCATCTAACCATTGAAGTGCAGCATCGTTTATATTTAAAAAAATCAGATACTGGGCCAGTATATGTCCTCAGTTTATAGCCAATCATGATGTGATCTACAGATCGCACTGTAAGCCGCCCTGAGTCTCCGGAGAAGGGCGGCATATAAATCAAATTTAAAAAAAAAAAGATGGATGGAAAAAATAATCAAAATTTTATCAACTTGGTTTTTCCATGTACTACCTTGAAGGACTTTCCCTATACATCTTGAAGACCATTGAGAAATGCGGGAAATCCAGGGTGGATGAGCCTCCATCTCTGTCCCACCAGAGAGCACCCACAATTGCGATCAATGCTAGCTAAATCCTGGTTTTAAATCTGACTGAAAAGTTCAAATAATTTGGTTCTTCTAGGACCTTCTGTCCAATTACCTTATTAATCACCTTCCCTAAAAAGGAAAGAATGAAGTTGGAACAAAAATGGTCCAATACTGTTGGGTCCCTCAGCGACTTCTTGAAAAGGGAAGATCAAGTTCAAGCTGGACCAACCCTCACTCGAAGGTGAATTTTGCAACTATAAGTTGTGTCTCAATAGATCTTGATTAACCAGGAAGGACATGGAGCTAATACTCAGGTGGTCATGCCCAAAACCCTTAGGTTTTGGTAAGATGAAAGAGTGGAAAATTATATCTGCTTTCCCCAACAGTTGTAGTTTTATAGATGAAAAAGTTGAAGAATGCCCCTGTCAAAGGAAGCTATTGAATAATGAATAAATGTCCTTAAAGTAATGTGAAGAAATTAAACAAGAAGAGCTCTAAAATATAAATCATGCCATTTGGAATGAAATGCATCTTAAGCACATTTAGTTTACTCAAAAATATGCAAAATAATTGTGGAACGTCTGTCTAGATCTCTTTTCTTTGTGTCAGAATTTGGAATAATTTCAAATTTGTTAATTAAGGCAGCTTCTTAAGAATCTTTTTTTGCCAAAAAAAAAAAGGAATAAAAGCAGCCTAAAACTCCGATTTTAGAAAATTGCCAGAATAATCACTGGGACTGAATGATATCAAATCTGATTTATTCCAAATTACAGAGTAACCAAGCTCTCATGTTAGCAAAATGAGATTAAACATAGAATGTCATGGTTTATTTAAACATAATATTATATGCACCAATAGGCATATTCCAGCCACCTAATAGCACATAAACACTCTGTAAAGCCCTTTTCAAAATGTAGAGGCTCTAAAGCAGGGGTGTCAAACTCGATTTCATTGAGGCTGCATCAGGGTTGTGTTTGACCTGAGGGGGGGGCTGGGGTGTGTGGCCAGGGGGTGTGGCCAGCTGGACGTCACTTGTGTTGGGGACGCCTGTGGAGGCCTGAATACTCTACCAGGGAAAATGGGCTCCTAAGCTCAGATTTCAGCTGTGATGGCCTCCTGCAACCCTTTGTCAGTGAAAATGGAGATCAGGACGGCCTCCCACGGCCCTCCCGAGCTCTTTTTTCACTGGCAGAGGCACCCCGGGCCAGTCCTTCTCTGTTTCCAGGGCAACCCTGTGGGTCAGATCTAAGCATCCCGCAGGCTGGATCCAGCCCTGTGCCTTGAGTTTGACACTCCTGCTCTAAAGCAACATTTGAAACAGTGGTGGGTTTTACTTACCTTTGCTACCAGTTCGCAGAGTGTATTTGATGATGTCCTGGCAGGTGGGCGGAGCCTCCCGCCACTGCTGCTACCAGTTCGCCCGAACCGGGGTGAACTGGTAGCAACCCACCACTGATTTGAAAGCAAGAAAGAGGAATCCTTGATATGTAAAAGGTAAAGTTGAAGGAATCCCTGCAGATCTTTACTCCGCTAGTCGTAGCCGACTTTGGGTGGCAGTGTTCATCTCATATTCTTGATATGTACCACCATGTAAATTTAAAGAGAAGAATTTAACTAAGAAGAAAACAAACCATTGATAACCTAGCAATTCCGTTTCTCCGTTAATCTAGAGGAACGTATAATCCAGGGGTCCTGGGAGTATCATTTGATGATTTTTCTGGAAGTTATTCCTCCAAACCCAAGGCTGCTTTTTCCAAAAGGCAGCTGGGTTTTCCTTCTTTTTTCTTGAAAAGAAAGAGTTTTGCTTCAGATCCAAGAAGCTTCTTCCATTCTTGGATAAGAAGCAAAACGTCTTCGAGAAAAAACAAAGTCCAGCTGTCTTTTGGAAAAAGAACCTTTGGGACAACCATGACCTGGATGACTGAGAATCTCCATAGACATTTACTCCTCCAAATATGTCTTCCGTTATCTGGAATACCACAAACGGCTTTTAGTTTGAAGGATTTACTTCCTGACCTGCCACAACATCCAGAAATAGCACACTGTTTCATTTTTATTTACTTAATTATTAAGGGTGGCATGATGGCTCAGTGGTTAAGACTCTGGGCTTATCAGATGGAAAGCTGGCAGCCCAGGTTTGAGACCAGAGCTCCATGCGATGGGGTGAGCTCTCATTTCTGCCCCAGCTCCTGCCAACCTAGCAGTTCGAAAGCATGCAAATGCGAGTAGATAAATAAGTAGATAAACGGAGATGAGCACTGCCCCCTATAATTAGCAAAGCAATGACTCATCATCATCATCATTGTCATTTAACGACCCCATAATCCTATGGAGTGGAGTCTGGGCAACTGAATAGAGCTAGCAGAGTGTTTTAATGGCCAGATGCCTTTCCTGTCGCCAATGCGGAGTTTTGTTCAGCAGATCTATTCTTAGTGTGCCCAGAGAGAAAAATACCTTCCTCTACCTAGGATTGAACTCACAGCCTCCTGATTGTGAGAGGAGAACTCACCTCTAGGCCACCGCACCACTCCATAATCAGCAATGACTAGTAGAGTAAAATCTGCAGGGACTCCTTTACCTTTATTTAATTATTAAATTTATATGCCCCCCATCTCCCTGCCCAGAGTTCCCTGGAATGCTCTTCATAAATGCCCAATAATCTCCATTAATTGCAAAGCAATTAAGAGAGGCTGGCCCTGTGATATCTATGGATATTTCATAGAAAAGAATCTTACCTGATTATCTTTTGCTGACAAAGGAATTATTACTTTTCAGTTTGGAATTTAAAAAAAATAAAACGATTGACTGTAAAATCTGTAAACTCTTTTCCTCCATGAATCATGAATAAAAGATCTAGGATTGTATTGCTTAATTTAGGCAAATCTAAAAGGCAATAGTTTACTGATTTGTCTTTTTTTCCTGGGATCACTGTCTGATACAATTCAAAAAAAAATAGCATTGAAGCATGATGTTCGTTCAATTTAACAAAAAACAGAGATCTATATCATTTTAGAAATAGATTTTGTACATGAAGTCTTAACTTTTTCCCCCTTTTTTCCCCTAACTCTAAACAATTATTGCTTTTTGGATAAAAAGCATACACTATGCGGTAACACAGCTGAATTAATACATTTACATATTCCATGCAAATACAGCAGGATAATTGAATCCCTATGAAAAAAATTGTAGTGTGCCTGTTTCATCTGTGTAATAAAACCTTTACAGTTCAGTAGAGGTACATCCAGAGACAATTTAAAGGAAGTACAGTATTTAACTTGTTCTTCAAATAAGAGTATCCATTTCCAAGAAATGTGGTTTGAAATAGATAATGAGGAATGAAATACCGCGACATAATAATTGTTTAAAAGTGGCTTCTGTATACAAAAGAAAGAAAAGGGTATTCACATTGGAAAGGATGAAAAGTTGCTTGAAAGCCATAAATTAAAACTGTGTATGTTGTTTAAAACTGCATATATAATCTAGAGATGTGTGTGTGTGTGTGTCAGTGGTGGATTTCAAATATTTTTACTATCGGTTCTGTGGGTGTGGCTTGGTGGGCGTGGCTTGGTGGGCATGGCAGGAAAAGGATACTGTAAAATCTCCATTCCCTTCCCACTCCAGGGGAAGGTTACTGCAAAATCCCCATTTCCTCCCAATCAGCTGGGATTTGGGAGGCCGAGAATAAATGGGGGTGGGGCCAGTTAGAATTTTTACTACCGGTTCTCCGAACTACTCAAAATTTCCACTACCAGTTCTCTGAACTACTCAAAATTTCCATTACCTCCAGAATTACTCAAAATTTCCACTACCGGTTCTCTAAACTACTCAAAATTTCCACTACCGTTTCTCCAGAACTGGTCAGAACCTGCTGAAACCCACCTCTGGTGTGTGTGTGTATGTGTGTGATAGTTGGGAAAGGAATTTGACTTAGATCCAGCAGTATGCACAACAAATCAATATGACATCAACACACAAACATGTGAGCAATAAAGTCGTCATGCCATTGCCACAATTACATACTTACATCATGATAGCTACCGGTAATCTGAGTTGCAGTATTGCATGCTGACATCATCATACTCTGTGTGTGTGTGTGTATACAGCATGGAGGTGTAGTGGTGAAGACGTGCACCTCCTACTTGAAAGATTGAGAGTTCAACCCTAAATAGCGCAGATGTTTCTCTCCTAAGGTGCAAAGAGAAAATATCTGCTGTAAACTCCACATAGGTGTCAGCAAGGGCATCCGGCCAGTAAATGCTCAGCTCCATCCAGGCAGCCAAACTCTACCCTGAATTAAGGGATTTATAGGGTCATAAAAAGTGTGTGTGCTTGCTTCCCTTGTTTTTCCATAGAGACCCTTTCTCAGATGCTCCCCAATTGTTGTTTGATCCACTGATACAGAAATGTAAAAAAGAAATTAAAGATGCTTTTCGCATTTATGCAGTGTTTCCACAAAAGCAAAAAGAAAAAAAAACCAACCTTCTCAACACTGGGCATAATCTGAATTCCATATTCATATTATTAATTATTTACTTTTTTTTAAAAAAAAAAGATTAAAGTATGGCATAGCCACGGTTAAACCTATTAACCCTACCATGTTCCTCCTGCCATATAACTCTGAGTGCCGTGATCTCCTTTGCTATAATTTGGCAATTAAAGGGACCAAACAGGAGACAAATGTAGGGCAGAATGGAAGTCTGTTTTGCCTGCTCCCCAGTAGTGAAATCCAATTTTTTTTTACTACCGGTTCTGTGGGCGTGGCTTGGTGGGCATGGTAGGGGAAGGATACTGCAAAATCTCCATTCCCACCCCACTCCAGGGAAAGGATATTGCAAAATCTCCATTCCCTCCCCACTCCTGAGGCCAGCCAGAGGTGGTATTTGCCGGTTCTCTGAACTGCTCAAAATTTCCACACCGGTTCTCCAGAACCTGTCAGAACCTGCTGGATTTCAACCCTGCTGCTCCCCATTTTTTTTTTGAAAGCCTCGAGTCATTCTGGACATCTCCAGAGATTTTTTTTCCTAAAAAAAATCACAACAACTCCTCAAGTGCAAGACACGTGGCATGGTGGAAACTCTGCCCTTTGCCTCACAATATCATGCCCAAATGTGTAAGGAGAAGAGTTTGCATTACAACACAACAGTGCAATGTATCCTCATTTGTTTCTCCTCTTCCCCACCTCGCACGCCTACGTACAGCTGTGTGGCTGTCCTTTCTGCCTTGTATTCTTTCTGATACCTGAGAAGGAAGGCTAAGCCTTTTAATGTATTAAAAAGAACAGCAAGAAGCAACCCTACCTGGAAATGTCATGGTGCCTCCTTAAACACTCCAAGCTGGAAAAACAGATTCCTGGATCTGCCTTTCAATCCACAGCCGTTTCCCCACTTTTTTCTACTTACCAGTCTGCATGTGCGACCTTGAGAACTGAAAATGTGGAACCTCTTTTCCACAAAATGGGAAGTCTGGCCAATGTTTTTTTAAAAAAAGTTTTTTATTATTTTAAAACATAAACATAAAACACATCTTTGCAAAACAAAGCTCTTGATCTGGTCAGAAATTCATACAAATCACTAACAAATCTTAATTTTCAATTAATACAACTTAATATTTTACTCAGTTATTTCCCTCAAATCTATTATTAACTATGCCGCTATCCGCAAAAACCCATTACTTAAATCTTAACCAATTATCATTCCCTTTTTCTCTTTCATTTGCTTAGATTGATATATTTTTAAAGTATAAATCATACAATTATTATAAACATTCATAAAATATTGAATTCCAACATAATCATTTTATTCTTATTATTGAGCTCAACATTTATAATCTTTATTTCTGTTATTAAACCTAACTTATTCATTACATTTTAACTATTAATCTCAACATACTCCTCCTTATTTTGGCTATCCCACCTCATTTTATTTTTGCTATACAACCCCGCATCTTTATCTTTATTGTTAAACCAATCATTTTTATTTCTTGGCTGTTAAACACAGCATAACCATTTTGTTTGGCCAATGTTGACCTATAGAAGGACTTTCCTTGGATGATCTCAAGGTAGCAATACGTTTGAGTATGGTTAGTTCTCGACTTATGATCACAATTGAGCCCAAAATTTCTGTTGCTAAGTGAGATATTTGTTCAGTGAAGTTTGCCCCATTTTACGACCTTTCTTGCCAGAGTTGTTAAGTGAATCACTGCAGTTGTTAAGTTAATAACATAGTTGTTAAGAGAATCAGGTTTCCCCATTGACTTTGCTGGTCAGAAGGTTGCACATGGTGATTGCATGACTCCAGGACATTGCAACCGTCATAAATTTGAGTCGGTTGCCAAGCATCTGAATTTCTATAATGGGACCATGGGGATGTTGCAACGGTCATATGTTTGAAAATTTGTCATAAGTCACGCTGTCTCAGGAATTCTGGGAACTGAAGTTCACAGATTGTAAAAGGGCCGTAGTTCCCCGCCCCTGTTCTAGAGAAGTTATTACATGAAGTTTTGAAACCTGAAGGGAATGGGCTATTTATTTTGCCTTTTTAAATAGTAATTTTATTAAAGATTATAATTACAACAGTAAAAACTAATGCAAACTGAAAAACTAGAAGAATTAAAGCCATAGAAGGTTCAGAAATGAAAGAAGGAGAAAAACAGAGAAACAGAAAAAGAAAAAATAAGCATATAGTAAAAATATAAATACCGTAGGTATATAAAGTGACTTCTCATCTTCATCATAAGTATAAGCAATTTTAGTTTATCTTATTACTCTTAAAATAGAACAATCTGTTTTTCGCAAATCCCACCCCTTATTGTAGAAAAAAATCCATCAAGCATCATTGTTTTAGTCTTCATGTCAGCAAAAGTCCATTAAAAGTTACTGGAGGTAACATTATTTTAACCTTGATTGAATAAACCAATTTGTATTCCTTTTATTTCTAGCAATCTTAATCTATAGATCCTTCCTTCCAATAATGCTAATGAGTTTGATTTCTTTTCATTTTTTTTCTTTATTCCTTCTCATAAAGTTCTTCAAAACTTTAAACAAGCCTGTTTTGTAAATCTTTAATATGTTCAGTATTAAAATATTTTGCTTTATTCTGCAACTGTAAATCAAATTTAGATGTTTTTCTCCTTCAGTTGCAATATTTAGTTCCCTCTAGTGTCCCATTTTTAAAATTTTATCGTGTTATGTTTCAAAACAAAAGCATTTTCCCATGGGAAGGATTGTTTTTAATGAATTCCAACTTTTTACTTCAAATTTATGTAGACTGTTAATCTGTTTGTCGGTTTTTTAAATCAAAGTTTTAGTCAACCTTTTGCTGTTTATTCCAAAAGGAAATAAAATAAGTTCTTAAATTTGAAGGTAACAAGCCAATTCTGAAAGTGAGTAGAAAAGGAAGTATCGTATTTTTCGGACTATAAGACGCACTGGAGTATAAGACACAGCTTAGTTTTTGGGGAGGAAAATAGGAAAAAAAAATCTGCCTACAAGGTATTCATCCGGCTAGCGTCCTTAGTCTGGTTAGCTTCAGCACATTAGTTTGCTGGTTTTGAGCACACACGCACTTTTTATCCCCTGCTTGGGGATAAAAAACAGCTTCTAAAGCACAGCTGATCTTTGGAGAGAGAAGCAATGAGAAAAGCAGGCGAAGCTTGGAAGATCCGTTTCACTCACTAGCGCCTTGTTAGGACTGAAAAAAAAGCTTCTAAAGCACAGCTGAGAGTCAGATGGAACAGGCAAAGCACGGAAGATCACTTCACTCGCTAGTGCCTCATTAGGGCTGAAAAAAAGCTTCAAGAAATCTACATTCGGAGTATAAGACGCACCCAAATTTCCAGCCTCTTTTTTTGGGGTGGGGGGAGTGCATTTTATACTCCGAAAAATATGGTATGTGAATTTAGTGGCCTTTCAAAGTTCCTGACTGTTGATAGAGCACGATGGCTATTCCCTCATTTCTCAGAGTTCTAAACTTGCTGGAGACTCCTGTCTTGAAGTCTCCTCATGAGGAACAAACTGTCTGGAGCACTTGTGGGCAATCTCGTCCTTTCCTTCTCCGGAAGGGAATTATAAAAGAACTGTACTTCTTTTTTGAAATATGCATGTTTTGTTTTCTATAAGACCTCTCAAACCAGTTACAGGTAGTTGTAGGTGATGACCAGGCTGAGACTGACGGAGGGATCAAATGCATCATCAGTCATGAGACGCTTTGCACCGACAAGAGATCTAAGTCCAGCTCTCGTTGAATTCCTTCTATTCTTATCTCCCGCTAATTTCCCTTGGCCATTAGTAGTTCAGATTCTTGTAGAGAACTTAAGCGTGCAATAAATCTTTATACTCATTTGAACTATCTGGATCTCCGATTTCCCTGGCACTTGACAGTAGTTCTTATTTAATAACTGCCTCATACAATGACTAGTTGGAAATACAATAGTAATGAAAAAGAAACTTTGCAATTAATCATCACATTTATGACCTTCGCAGGTCTGTCAAGCAAAGGAAAACTGCACTAAGATCATAAGCACAGTTGTGGTTCCACTTAGTGACTGCTTCATTTAGTGACTGAGTGGCTGGTCCCAATTGTGACGCTAAACGAGGACTATCTGTATTTGAAATAGCCTTTTGCACATCCTATACATATGGATGGATGTAAATCTATATACAGGCTTCGCTTACTTTATGTTAGGCTGACATTTCCCCCAAACCTTGCATTAAGCAAATTTGAAATTTCAATGAAACACTGAACCAGTGGAAAAAAGGGGAATTGTGGAGTATAGTGTCAGGTTTTGTAACCCATATGCATTGACAAATAAGCTTATAAATTTTTAGACTCTTATTCTTCAGCACTGCATTATTCAAACAGTGAAAGCATTCCTCCACTTTTTCTCCACCTGAATTTCTAATGTGCATATTTATCACAGAAGAGAAAGCAGTAAAATCTATCACAGCACTATGAATGTTATTAGCATTCCTTGTTAAGCTACACACAGTACATTTGCTCAGGTTGAAAGCTTTTTTCACCTGATTTGGCATAATACAAGTAATATATAATACAGGTAGTCCTTGACTTGCGACCACAATTGAGCCCAACATTTCTGTTGCTAAGCAAGACAGTTGTTAAGGTAGTTTTGCCCCATTTTACAACCTTTCTTGCTACAGTTGTTAAGTGAATCACTGCAGTTGTTAAGGGAATCACATGGTTCTTAAGCGAATCTGCCTTCCCCCACCGACTTTGCTTATTAAAAGCAGGCTGGGCAGGTGGCAAATGATGATCACATGACACTGCTTTAATACACGAATTCAAGCTGAGGCTTGAATTTTGATCATATGACCACGGGGATGTTTCAACAGGTGTAAGTATAAGGACTGCTTTTAAATCACTTTTTTTCAGCGATATTGTAATTTCGAAAAACCGGTAAATGAATGGTTGTAAGTCAAGGACTGCCTATAGAAGAATTAAGTTCAGGTTCACCAATAAAATGCTTGTGAAATCAGCTTGAGAATTCCTGCAGCAGAAAGCTGGATAAGGCTGAATCCCACTGAATAGAAGCTTCTTGGATGAGAAGCGAAACATCTTCAAAGAAAAAACTAGGAAGTCCAAGGAAGCACAAGGAAGCACCTTTGGGACAACCAAGTACAAGGAAGCACCTTTAGGACAACCATGACCTGGATGACTGAGAATCTCTACAGACTTTGTGATATGGACTGTGTGGCAATCAGACCAAAGAAAAATGTACTTAGCTGCCCAAAGCACACAAGTTGTGAGAAGAGTAGTGTGGTCCTAGAGGAGCATAAAGGCCACAGGTAAAAGGAGTCAATGATCTCTTGAGAAGCAAAGATAATAAATGGTTAAATTGTGTGTCACCCATAGAAGTGTAAAACACGATCAAATAAATCAAGCTGACAGAGGAATGGAAAGATTAGGAAAGTAACAGAGCATAAATTCTAAAAACAGTGATTCCGTTTATGTTATTCTATAAATATTTTTGCAACACTACTGAGTGAGCCTAACATCCATAATTTCAAGCTGACGTCAAATCTATTGGGAGGTTGTCAGGGTGGGTAAAATTGTTTTAAGCTTTATTTTTATTATTTGTCGTTATTTTATCTTGTTGCATTCTTTGACAAAGTAACTAAATTAGTGGACCAGTGAAATGCTGTGGATACGGTATATTTGGACCTCAGAAAAGCATTTGACAAAGTAGACCACAATTTACTTCTTGGTGAAGTAGAAAAATATCGGTTAGACAACATCACCATCAGATGGATTTGTAATTGGCTAACAAATCACAACATGTAGTCCTCAATGGAACTACATCTACACGAGAGAAGCATGCAACGGGGTAGCCCAAGGTTCTATCTTTGGCCCTGTACATCTTCATAAATAATTTAGATGAGGGCATAGAATAGCCAACACTTTAGAAGATAGGCTGAAGATCCAGAAGGATCTAGACAGACTTGAACACTGACCTTTTCCAACAAAATGCAATTCATTGATGAGAAAAGTAACATTTTACACTTAGTCAAGAAAAAACAAATGCACAGGTGTAAAATAGGTGGTACCTAGCTCAACAACAGTATCTGCAAGAGGAATCTAGTAGACAGCCACTTAAATATGAGCCAGCAGTGTGGTGCAGCTGGCAAAAAAGTCCATCGAGGAATAGTATTAAGCTCATATGAAATATTAGCACTACTTTATAGTGCTTTAGTAAAATCACACTTGGAATACAGGTAGTCCTCAAGTTACAACAGTTCATTTAGTGACTGTTCAAAGTTACAACAGCACTGAAAAAAGTGACTTACGACTGGTTTTCACATGACCATTACAGTATCTCCATGGTCACATGATTGAAATTGGGATGCTTTGCAACTGATTCATTTTTATGACAATGACAGTGTCCGGGAGTCATGTGATCCCCTTTTGCAACCTTCTGATAAGCAAAGTCAACGGGGAAGCCAGATTCCCTTAATAACTGGGATACTAATTTAACAACTGCAGTGATTCACTTAAGAACTGTGGCAAGAAAAGTCATAAAATGAGGCAAAACCTAAATGTCTCACTTAGCAACATAAATTTTGGGTTCAATTTTGGTCATAAATTGAGGACTCCCTGTGCTGCATCCAATTTCATGATATAAAAAGATATTGAAACACTAGAAAAAGTGCAGAGAAAAGCAATAAAATGATTAGAGGGCTGGACGCTCTATATAAACAGTTGCAGGAACTGGGTAGGTTTAATCTAGCGAAGAGAAGGACTAGGGGTGACATGATAACAGTCTTCCAATATTTGAGGGTCACAAAGAAAAGGGGGACAATCTATTCTCCAAAGCACTTTGAGGGCAAGGCAAGAAGTAATGGATGGAAAACTATCAAAGAGAGATCCAATCTAGAACTAAAAAAGAAATTTCCTAACAGTGATAAAAATTAATCAGTGGAATAGGTTGCCTTCAGAAATTGTGGGTGCACCATCACTGGAGGTTTTTAGAAAGAGAAGCCATTTTATCCAGAAGTGTCTCCCATTTGACCAGGAGATTGGACTAGAAGACCTCTAAGGTCCCTTCCAAATCTGTTATTCTGTTATTTATTTTTGGGCTTGGAGGGGAATGTTGACCACTTTTAGTCTGTTCACTTTCTGTTCTGCACTCATCTACTGAAGGAAGGACCCATTTCAGATTTCTACTTACCAGATGAATCCCTTTACATTTTACATTAGAACTCTATGGTGTCCATTTATTTGCCAGTATGGTTTACTGAAAAGCTCTCCCTAGCTAATTGGAGACCTTGTGGCTTTGTCAACAAAGCATAAAATTTTTCAGAGAGGAAATGATTTAAGTGTGACCTTTTAAAAATTGTTTATTCAATGATAACTGCGCCAAAGGCCTCTAGGAAGAAAACATGTTTTGTTACAGGCTGATGCGTTTCTCAGTTTGCTTAAGTTTAGGGTAGGAAAAAAAAATGAGATAAAATAAGGTTTTAAGGTTAACAAATAAGACTTTGAAAAATTAGGCTGTCATTTACTCTAGAAAGCAACTTACATCTCCTTTTATTTTACGAACTCCTGCTAATTTTAAGACTGAACAATTAGGTGCAAATAAAGCAATTGCATATTCTTCTCCCTGCCTCTATTTTTTCCTCCAATTTTTGATTATTTTCTAAAGTTTAAGATCTCTGAGCAGAGTTCTAGCTGATACCTTGTAAACAAGGACATTTATTTGTTTAATTCAAGATGGTTATCATGAATCTAGTCAAACCTCACTCTTTTTATTACAAGCTTCAAAGGTTAAAAAGCACAAACTTTGCTCCAGAAACTGCAGCCACCATAATATCAGGCCCCAAATCCAAAAATGTCAATGTATTGATTCTTCCAAGCGGAGTTCTTCCACACCTGCAGACAGAATCTTGCCAGACTGAGGACTCTTCATGCATCTACCACATACTCTGACAATTATTAGGGACAGTGGTGGGTTTCAACCGGTGTAACAACAAGCGCATTGCATTTCATTTCAGAACAGCTGAGGCGCTGCAATCTGCTCTGCTGCGCCTATCAGCTGGGCTAAAAATGAACGAATATACCCTGTTTCCCCGAAAATAAGTCATCCCCTGATAATAAGCCCAATCTGGCTTTTGAGCACATGCGCTAAAATAAGCCTCCCCCCGAAAATATTTAAACGCAGAGCTGGAAATCAGGTAGGACGGCAAGAGGAGCCCCATCTTGCTTCACGCGCCCCAAAATAATAAGACCTCCCCGAAAATAAGGCCAAGCGCTTATTTTGGGGTTCAAAAAAATATAAGACATGGTCTTATTTTTGGGGAAACACATAGGTAGGTATAGCTCAGGGGAGGGGGGGAGGGCTCAGCTGACGGTCGGAGTGAACCGGTTCGCTCTCAGCTCACCATCGCCGCTATCGGTTTGCCCGAACCGGGGTGAACCGGTAGAAATCCACCACTGCTTAGGGAAGGACAGTCTTCATTCTCTTTTCCTCCCACATAATATATTGCCCACTACATTCCATTATAATATTTACTTTGTTTTATTCTCCTTGCAGATGTCCTCTGTCACAAGATGGTAGTCAAGGGGAAGGGGGCAAATAAGAAAAGCAGCATTGCACTGTTGCGATGCAAGCTTTGCAACTTTTGTACTTGTGTTGTGCATCTGGGTATGAAAGGGGAGGAACTTGTATTGTCCTGGTCCAACATTTGCTTTCAACGTTTTGACAAAAGCCTGAGAGCTTATGGATGGCTCTGGATGGAAGAGCCACCTGCTTGATTGGTTTTTGACTTTAGCCCAAGACACCACTGGAGTGCTTTATCAGACTTCTGGTGATCTGTTGGAGAGAAGGAAATGGAGAAGGAGCAAAACTAGAAGCCTCGAGCAATCACTTTGCTTATCTTGCATTGTACACACAGAGTCAGGACAGAAACATTCAGCAATGAGTCAAAACAAAAGACTTTAGAGGTAAGATAGGTGTTGTTTACAGTTTACAAATGATTAACAAATGAAGCCGGTGAACCATGGCTGATAAGAATAAGATGCTTTTGTTTTACATTCCGTTGTTCCCTATCTCAACGCTTGCCAGTTCGTGAAAACAGCGTGGAAGCTTACAGCACCTCTGTGCCGGGTGGGTCATAGGCTTGTTGTGTAACTATATGTGCCCATTTCCAAAGCACCTGAAGGCAGGACAAGAAGCAATGGATGGAAACTAATCATAGAGAGAACCAACCTAGGACTAAGGAGAAATTTCCTGACAGTTAGATTGAAAACAGAAAACACAATAAGAGAGTTGGAAGGGACCTTGGAGGTCTTCTAGTCCAACCCCCTGCTTAGGCAGGAAACCCTACACCACTTCCAGTGTTGGAGCATTCACAACTTCTGGAGGCAAGTTGTTCCACTGATTAATTGTTCTAACTGTCAGGAAATTTCTCCTTAGCTCTAGGTTGCTTTTCTCTTTGATTAGTTTCCACCCATTGCTTCTTGTCCTGCCCTCAGGTGCTTTGGAGAATAGCTTGACTCCCTCTTCTTTGTGGCAGCCCCTGAGATATTGGAACACTGCTATCATGTTTCCCCTAGTCCTTCTCTTCATCAGACTAGACATACCTAGTTCCTGCAACCGTTCTTCATATGTTTGAGCCTCCAATCCCCTAATCCCCTTTGTTACTCTTCTCTGCACTCCTTCTAGAGTCTTCACATCTTTTTTACATTGTGGCAACCAAAACTGGATGCAGTACTTCAAGTGTGACCTTACCAAGGCAATTAGAACAATTAATCAGTGGAACGACTTGCCTCCAGAAGTAGTGGGTGATCCAACACTAGAGGTTTTTAAGAAGAGATTAAACAACCATTTGTCCAGAATGGTATAGGGTATCCTTGCAGGGGGTTGGTCTAGAAGACCTCCAAAGTCTTCAGTGATGGAGCATCCACAACTTCTGAAGGGAAGCCATTCTCCTGGTTAATTGTTCTAACTGTCAGAAAATTTCTCCTTAGTTCTAGGTTGGTTCTCTCCTTGATTAGGTTTAGTTAGTTGGTTTCATGCAACTTCTGTAGTCTGGCAGACATATAACCTGCCCATGTTCATAGCATCTTGACATCTATTAATCAGTCAAAACAACCCTGATCAATCCTGATTGCACCTTAAAATGACATCAGAGGAATTGGGAGATTGTCTTGGAATGCCATGGATCTTGTTTTAAGAAGCTCTGCTCCAGGGCACAAACTCTGTTACTTTAAACTAAGGGAATCTTAAGATGGATCTATAAATTATATTATGCTTTGTTTTGAAGCATAGCTTTTTGAATAAGATAACCTTATTTCGGTTCAGCGCGGTAAACGATAGTTGCAAAACATAGTGGCTGCGGTTTGCATAATACACTGACTCCAAAAGGGAAATAAATATGTCATAGCTTGGCAAGATATATGATACTGTCTTAGAATAAAGATTTTGCACTAGGAAGAAAAAGATCTGTGGAACTATTTTGGCTGGGGAATTTTGGGAGTCATGATCCCAATTCATCTGCATGACACCAGGCCAGAAGCACTGCAATGCAAGCCGGATAACATAGAACAACACAGAATAACAGAGTTGGAAGAGACTTTAGAGGTCATCTAGTCTAACCCTCTGCTCGAGCAGGAGAATCTATACTCTATACCATTTCAGACAAAGGGTTATCCATTCTCTTCTTGAAAGCCTCCACTGGTGGGGCATTCACAATTTCTGAAGGCAAAGCAATCCACTGGTTGATTGTTCTCACCATTAGGAAATTTTCCCTTAGTTCTAGATTACTAGAAGACCTGATAAATTTTTCCTTAGTTCTAGGTTGCCAGATACCAGAAGACCTTTCCAGCTTTCATCTGTTTTGAGACTACAATTCCTAGAATTCTCCAGCCTTGAACTATGTTAATTGGTTAGTTTGTGGCTTAGGTCCATACAACTGCTAAATCTTAAACTTGTCTTAACTAAACACAAGTGTTATGTTCATACAGGTTGTCCTCATTTAACAACTGGTTGCGTACCAACTGTTCAAAGTTACAAAGGGTCTCCCCAGAGCTACTTACGACCTGGTTTTGGAGTTCCAACAGCTGCACATCCTATCTCCACTATAATCACATAATCACATTTTGGGTGCTTGGCAACTAATTCGATTTATAGCTGTTTGGAACTGCATTTTTTGACGGTTTCCACTATTTACTTCTGGTTTCCAGCAAAAAAAATGCCCGTTGAAGAAAATAGATTTAACAACACCCTGGACTACCACAGAAAAAGCAGGTGCTGTCACTTAGTTACCCACTGAACGATTGCCACAATTTACAGTCATAATTCTGGGCTCAGTTATAGTCATAAGTTGAGGACTACCTCTATATCATGCTATGACCCAACAAATAAACATTATCATGTCTTAATGTTATGGCTAAATTCACAGAAGACAGTTCCTACAACAAAGAACCTTAAATTACATAATCTGATGGTTATGGTTTATGGTGACATGATTTCTCATGATTTCTCAGTTTCAAAGCCTTTAAGATGTCTGTACTTCAACTCCCAGAATTCCCTAGCTAGCTCTGAGAAACACTCAAAACCAAGCCATTTTTTTTTTTTTAATTTGATTTATATGCCGCCCTTCTCCGGAGACTCAGGGCGGCCTACAGTGCGTTAAGCAATTTTCTGTGTTTAAGGGACAGGCATTCTCACTTGTGAGTTTTCCAGTTGCAGCTTGAAGTCATGCAGTCTGACTAAGTTTGTTTACTATTTTGGGAGAGCCAAAGTCTGGGAACAGGCACTGAAAATGCAGAAATGTCTTGTGACGAGTTTTCTCTTCAGAAATGTGAGGTGTTCATGTTTAGGAGGAAGTCGTGTATAGGAAAATGCAAGACTTCCTATATGTATATCCTACTGTCAGAGGATTGAGTCATTACAGAAATTTCTCAGAACCATCATTGTCTCCCATGGGCCACACCAGTTAAGCCATGATGGGGTTTTTCCAGTAGTATAGAAATTGTGGTATTCTGGATGAAACATCAGCACCAGGCATACAGCTAGTCCTCAACTTATGATAGGTACCTTAGCAACCACTCAAAGTTATCATGGACCCCTCCCAAAAGGTACTTATGAGCTGATTCCAAAGCTCCAATGGACTGCAATTCAGGTGTTCAGCAACCAGCCTCCATTTGCTGCTATTAGCGGTCAGATAACTGCAATTTACAACATATTTTGCTGTAAACAAAAAAACAGAAGTGTGTATGTTGAATAGTGGGCACAGACAGAAGAATCCCAGGACCAGGGAAAAAGACACCACACAGAGTAGTGTGTGACACCACACAGACACCACACAGACCAGGCCCTGCAAAACACACAACTGAACGAACAACAGATACAACACTCAGACCCAACCAGGGGTAGCGGACACTTATCTGGAGTCCACAAGAGATATTCCGAAGGCAGCGATAGTCCACGGGTCCAGCTGAGGGAGGAAGGAAGTAATATCCAACAAAAGAGGCCCACACCATTGGCAGAGTTCAAGAGAGTTCCAGAAGCGCCCCAGGAAAGACACAAAATTCAACCTCTTGCTGCGAAGTCACTGAAACAATTGAACTGTGCAGGTCAAGTTGCACCCAAAAAAGGCCCGCTATCTTCTTTGCTTTTCCCGTGCTGGAATGGCCGACGATTATTGTCTGATGGGTTTCACCTCTTTCCAATCCGTGATCTTGGTTTCTGCGGTTTCTTCCAAACAGTTGCTTCCTGTTGTTAGTTTGGAATTGTCTGGTTCTTGGCGGTGGGCTGGTTTGCCTGTTTCTGCGGAATGCTGCTTGGGATGCCCTGCAGGCTCTTGCGATGTGCCCCTTTTGGTTGCACCGCTGGCAGATCGCGTCTCGGAATCTGCACTCCATCCTTGGGTGATTTCCTTCGCATCCTGCACACCAGAATTCTTTTTTTCCTTTGTCCTGGGGTCTCCCCTTCCGTTCCGAACGGAGATCATGTACTTTGTCCCCCTCTTCTTCTTCCGACTCTGTCTCCACATCCTCATAGTGGATTGAGGATTCTTCCTTTCCTTGCAGTCCTTTATTCATTTTCTTCATCGCGGCTGTGGATTTCTGGAATGCTTCGGTCGCAGTCGCTTCTTCCATAGCCTCTTGGAAGGTTATCCTGGGTTTAGCGAGTAGTCGGCTTTGCAGGGTGAGATCCCTTAAGCCCAGTACCAAACGATCCCTCATGGCCTTGTCCAGGTTTGAGAACTCACAAGCAGTGGCTATTTCGCATAATGTTGCCACAAACTCGCTAATCGATTCGCCCTCCTTTTGGTCTCTTCGGTAGAATTTGTGCCGGCGTACAAGGGATGATGCTTGGGGTGCGTAGTGTGTCTTCAGGATGCCTTGTAGCATTGGCCAGGTCATCGTTCTCAATTCTGCTGGAGATGCTAAGGCTTTTGCCATTTTAAAAACAGCAGCTCCGCAGTGTGTGTGGAATAGTGCCCTTTTTCTCTGTTCCGACAAACTTAGCAAGTCGTTTGCTTCTAAGAACATGTGGAATCGCTCCATGTAGGATTCCCAGTCTTCTCCGGCCGGATTGAATGGCGTGGGTGGAATGATCGAAGACATCTTGCTTGGAGTTCGATGGCCATTGATTGCCACGTGGAGGTTCAGCAGCCTAGTGTCTTATTGTCCTTCTGAGATCCCACCTTCGTCGCCAGTGTTGAATAGTGGGCGCAGACAGAGGACACAGGACACGCTCGGTGTTTAAGCAGTTTATTCAGCTCCCATACAGCAATGGCAGTGCGAGCCGCGGCAGCCCCTTTTAAATGGAGCTGTCCGCGGCTTCAGCCACTGACGTGCTTTCAAGTTTCCCGCTCCCGTATCTCGCTCCTGATTGGTTCCTGCGCTCGTCCATTCAATACTTAACAGTTTACTTCTGGTTTTCAGCAAAAACTCTCCATGGTGAACAATGGGCTCATTTAATTAGCATGGTGAGTTGCTTACCCACCACTACAACAAAAAGTCATAAAATCAGGCTGGTCACATGATGACCTGCTCTACAACTGTCATGACTTATGACAATAATGGACAAGCTCTATTACCATTACTAACAGTTGCAAGTTGAGGACTATCTGTATCCTGAACACATTGTCATTCTAGTAATGTTTTCACCAGCTCTACATAAATCAGACTGAAGTTGAGGTTTTCATTTTCTTCAGCGGAAGAAAAAAAGAGCTTTAAAATCTACTAACTTTGTGCAGAAATGTAATTTCTGATTTGAAGTGTTTTTAAGGAGTTTTTAATTAGCACCCCCGTTGATTTGGGCCTTCTGTTGGACACTTCTCTGAATAATTATGTGGCACATACTGTTTAAAACATCATTTCCACCCTCACAGTAACTATCTCAACTTTCTGTAACATGGTGCTCCCAGAATTCCTAGCAAATTTAGCAAATAATGGCGAATTGTGGGAATTGAAGCAAACACATACCAAAAGCAGTTGTTCATGAAGTAAATTTGTCCTTGCAATATCTACTGTTTCAATAAACCCAACCTTTATCTTCAGACGACATCCTTAATTAAGGCAACCCAATGTGATTGTAACAAAGTGAGATCTATGATTTATGGCACAGTATATTATTAAAATAAGGCCAATAAGGCTTGTGGTCAAATTAAACAGATTATAATGTGGCACTTTGAGGATGTATATTTGCCACCATAAAAAAATGTCCAAAAATACTTAACATTTGTTGAGCACTTAAGTGTTGCCAGGATTCACATGTTGTATTCAACCTTGATTATTTGAACCATGATTTATTTAATAAATCACTATTGATTCCGTTTCTGCAGCACAGTGTATTTCCAAAAAAAACCCCCCAAAAACAAATAAGATAGTTCTAATCAAAGTTAGTATATTGCATAAATGCAGCTTCTAAAATGTATTTCTCCACCACCTATCTCATTTAAATGACCTGGTTAAGCATATTGTGAAGTATGGCTATTGTAGCAAAGGGAGTAAGAATGTGGTGAAGGGAAGGGAAGAAGAACTGGTACATATACCACAAAGATCAGATCTGACCATCAGAGGGGTGTTACATATTGAGTTGATGAGAAATCCTCTATCACAGATCTTGGATAAAAACCACCAGGTTTGATAGCAATAGCAATAGCAATAGCACTTAGACTTATATACCGCTTCCCACTGCTTTACAGCCCTGTCTAAGTGGTTTACTGAGTCAGCATATTGCCCCCAACCATCTGGGTCCTCATTTAATGACCTTGGAAGGATGGAAGGCTGAGTCAACCTTAAGCCGGTGAGACCTGAACTGCTGGCAGCCGGCAATCAGCAGAAGTAGCATGCATACTGCATTTTTACCACTGCGCACCACGGCTTGATAAGACTGATGATTCTGAGATAGTGGTTGGATTCCCATGTATCCTAAGGGCTCATCCACAACAGAGTTTTCCAGGCTAAGACCTTCCTGGTTGCAGAAGAATCTTCAGAAGGCAGTGATCTGCTGGACTGCAATTGGCCTGTTGCAATTGGCCTGTTGCAGAATCACCCCTTCCCATCCAACTACTAGCCATGGTGGCGCAGTGGTTAGAATGCAGTATTGCAGGTTAATTCTATCCATAGCCTGGAGTTCGATCCAGACCAGCTCGAGGTTGACTCGGCCTTCCATCCTTCTGAGGTCAGTAAAATGAGGACCCACATCCCTGAGGGCGATACGCTGAATCTGTAAACCACTCTGTGGAGCAATATATGAGTCAGTACTATTGCTACTGCTTTCATGGCTGCCAGAGGGACTGGAATCTCACTGGTGCAGTCTAGTTCTTCTTTTTTGTAGGCGGTTGGTTCTGGGAATGTTGACTTCGTAGGAGACCAATTGTGGTTTACCAGGAAGTTGATATTCCCATTGTATTGAAACCAAAAGATTACAGAGTTCAGGTGAATATTCCTCAGAGGTTCGTCGCTTGTAGCTTTTGTTAATCCATACCCAACTGCTATTTTTCATCAAGAAAATGCAACAACTGATTGATTGATTCCTTGACTCTATGGAGATTTCATTTTTTAGGCTGTCATGTGGTTTTCTCCCCCTCTCCTTTTGTCTATCAGCACAACCTCCCTGGTTGGTGGGATGGCGCCTCTCTACACACAGAGCAGTGGTGACATCCAAATTTTTTTACTACTGGTTCTGTGGGCATGGCTTGGTGGGCGTGGTGTGGCTTGGTGGGCATGGCAGTGGAAGGATACTGCAAAATCCCCATTCCCACCCCACTCCAGGGGAACGATACTGCAAAATCCCCATTACCACCCCACTCCAGGGGAAGGTTACTGTAAAATCTCCATTCCCACCCCACACCATGGGAAGGATACTGCAAAATCCCCATTCCCACCCGACTCCAGGGGAAGGATACTGCAAAATCCCCATTCCCACCCCACTCTGGGCCCAACCAGAGGTGGTATTTGCTGGTTCTCCAAACTACTCAAAATTTCTGCTACTGGTTCTCCGAACTGCTCAAAATTTCCGCTACCAGTTCTCCAGAACCTGTCAGAACCTGCTGGATTTCACCCTTGACACAGAGCTGCTTTTTGGGAGAACCACTGCTGCTCTGAAAGCAATTGGCATTATGTTCATGTCTGTGTGGACAATGGCCTCTCTGTTGGCATACTTTCTACCTAGGAGGAAAGCACATTATCCCAGAAATGTGAATGAATCATAAGCCATAGCATTATTTCTTTGATTTGGGGCTTAGCGTGCTGCATGAATTCAGCCCTTCTCATTTCTAGCTTAGCAAGATGTATGTGCCAACCCATCCAATGTGAATTCTGCAAGCCACAGTTTTTGCACATCATGGCTCTGAGTGAACCAAGCCAACATAAAGTCAGTTCCTTAGGCAGGGTTCTTTCTTAGTGGAAATACACGTTTTGAATGCTGAGGTCCAGTACAGGTAGTCCTCAATTTACAACAGTTCATTTACTGACCATTCAAAGTTACAGCATCGCTGAAAAAAACTGCTTGTTCACACTTACGACCATTGCAGCATCCCCATGGTCATATGATAGAAATTTGGATGTTTAGCAACTGGTTCATATTTATGATAGTTGTAGTGTCCTGGGATCATGCGATCATCATTTGCGATCTTCTGACACGCAAAATCAATGGGGAAGCCAGATTCACTTAACAATTGTGTTACTAACTCAACAACTGCCGTTGTGGTAAGAAGGGTCGTAAAATGGGGCAAAATGCACTTAACAAGTCTCACTTTGCAACAGAAATTTTGGGCTCAATTGTGATCGTAAGTCAAGGACTTCCTGTATTCTCCATGTTGGGCTGACAATGTCCTTTATCCAAAAGAAAGCAAACATACAAACCAATAGACTTGGTAGATGGCAAAGGTCTGGTAATCTGTATAATCTGTATAAACGCCATTTAACCAGAATTATTCTCCGCTTGTCTTCAAGAAGTATTAAAGCCAGGTGAGCCTCCTGCCTGTTCCTCTGTCCAGTGATTTATTGTGAGGGGATTTCTCGTTATGGTTTCAATTTTGAAATTAGTCTGAACTAGGATCGCCTTTTCCAACTTGGCACCCTTCCAGAAGTGGAGACTTCAGTTCCCAGGAATTTAGGAGCTGGAAAGTATGCATTCTATGTGTCTATGGAGATTCTCAGTCATTCAGGTCATGGTTGTCCCAAAGGTATTTTTTCAAAAGGCAACTGGACTTTGTTTTTTCCTTGAAGACATTTTGCTTCTCAAACAACGTTCTTCAGTTCTGACTGAATGGTGGAGGATGGAAGGATTTATATTCCTTGCATCCTTCCATCCTCCACCATGCAGTCAGAACTGAAGAAGCTTCTTGGATTAGAAGCGATGTGTCTTCAAGGAAAAAACAAAGACAATCCAGTTGCCTTTTGAAAAGCACCTCTGAGATAGTTTGGGTAATGAAATGTCTGCAAGAAAACAGCTAAGCTCAGACAACACCAGGGACTCCACAATTCAACCCTGAGCTACAGTATTCTCTTCTATTGGAAGATTTTATGTAAATCTAACAAACAAATTATTTAAATCTGTATTAAACATACTTAGACATTAATGACAAAGAAAGAAGTTATTTCCAAGCAATTCACATTAAACATGGTATTTTAAGGATGCTTACCCTTTCTCATCAATGCAAGATGGGGTCAGCAGGAATTAGACACATTCACACAACACATTAAGCCACAAGCAATCCCATCCCAATCCAACCTTGTCTGTAAAACTCAGATGTGTCCCTGCCTAAGGTTTGGCCTGTGTGCTCGGGGGGGGAAAAAAGTATTTCTGCAGCTGCAAAAGCTATTGCAGTTTTTCTGGGGAAATGGCCCTTATTATCCTGGCTTCCATGAAACCTGTTTATTTGCAGTTCAAAGGAAATTAATCTTATCTATCGCAGATCACCAGCTTAATGAACTTTCCTGTATCTAGGGAATGCCTGCCAGAAGGCCAAGTGACTAATTGGTAGAAGAAGGTCCAAAAATTTTAATTTGGTAAATCTTTCCTCTTTCTTTCTTTCTTTCTTTCTTTCTTTTTCTTTCTTTCTTTCTTTCTTTCTTTCTTTCTTTCTTTCTTTCTTTCTTTCTTTCTTTCCTTCCTTCCTTCCTTCCTTCCTTCCTTCCTTCCTTCCTTCCTTCCTTCCTTCCTTTACTCACTCACTCTCTCTCTCTCTCTCTCTCTCTCTCTCTCTCTCTCTCTCTCTCTCTCTTCCTTCCCCCCAACTCTACATTTCACACTATAATCTTGAAAGACTCAGTAGGCAAGTCAAGCAATTATTGCCTTGATCAGTTGCCAACAACTAAGAAATCTTTAGCTTTTAAAAGCTGGGATGAAAATTTCCAAATATTTCTTTCCAATTAAAATTGAGGAACTCCGGAGAAAAATCTGACCTCAGTTGCTCACATCTCCAAGTATGGTTGAGAAAGTGAAAATTGTGTGTGGGGGGGAGGGGGGGAGATTTGCCAACTGATGTAAACAGTACTTTTATTAAGTTTAAGCCAGATATGAGTCATAAGAACATAAAAACAGAAATAGCTCTGCAGGAGCAATATGAGGACCGTATTATGTAGCTTTTGGTTTATTACAGAACCAACTTGATGCTTCTGGGTGCTCAGGAGAAGAAGATGGAGATGTTCTCTGCTTCCATCTTCGTTCCTTGCAAGTAATAGTTCAGGTAGTCCTTGACTTACAACAGTTCATTTAGTGACCGTTCGAAGTTACAACAGCACGGAAGAACTCATGACCATTTTTCACACTTATGACCATTGCACCATCCCCATGGTCACATGATCAAAATCCAGATACTTGGCAACTGACTTATATTTATAATGGTTGCAGTGTCCCGGGGTCAAATGATCCCCCTTTTGTGACCTTCTGATGAGCAAAGTCAACAGGGAATCCAGATTCACTTAACAACCCTTTCACTAACTTAACAAATGCGATGGTTAACAATTGTGGCCAAAAAGGTCATAAAATGGGGCAGAATTCACTTAACAACTGTCTCACTTAGCAACAGAAATTTTGGGCTCAGTTGTGGTCATAAGTCGGGCTGTACCTATTTGAGGGAATATGCTCTCCAAATCTGAAGTTTTCAGTAGCTAGACCTGTCCTCTATTACTTTAGGATTTTCCAGAGATTAACTGTCATCTCAGTTAATACATAGAGAGCAGCCTTAAATTTGTTTAATGTCCTGTATAAGAACATTTGTGGAGGGAGGTGTACAAAAAACCATGATGATGGCTACAATCACATCACTTCTTTTATGTGTGTTGTGTATGCATACCCATAAACAAACACCTTTTGTTTCATTTGAAGGGCCTGCTTCTGTGGCTGGCAGCACCTGCAAAATAGGACTTCTGGCAGAGGAGCAAGACAAGAATGGCTGAAACCCCCTTTTGGTGGACTATGAAGTTGAGGCTTTAGAAAGAATACAGAGAAGAGCAACAAAGATAATTAGGGGACTGGAGGCTAGAACATACAAAGAATGGTTGCAGGAATTGGGAACGTGTAGTTTAATGAAAAGAAGGAGTAGGGGTGACATGATAGCAGTGTTCCAATATCTGAAGCACTACCACAAAGAAGAGAGGGTCAGCCTATTCTCCAAAACACTTGGAGGTGGGACAAGAAGCAACGGATGGGAACTAATCAAGGAGAGAAGCAACCTAGAACTAAGGAGAAATTTCCTGACAGTTAGAACAATTAAATTAGTGGAACGACTTGCCTCCAGAAGTTGTGGGTGCTCCAACACTGGAAGTTTTTAAGAAGAGATTGGAGAACCATTTGTCTGAAATGGTATAGGGTTTCCTGCCTAAGCAGGGGGTTGGACTAGAAGACGTCTAAGGTCCCTTCCAACTTTGTTATTCTGTCCTGTCCTGTCCTGTCCTGTCCTATCCTATCCTATCCTATCCTATCCTAGTCAATTGTTACATACACCTGAGCTACAGATATTCGCCATTATCGCAAAGTTACATTCAAGTTTAATTCCTACCAACTCCAGTCAAAAGGATTGAGCAATAGAACCACTGCTAGTAAGGAGATGGGATCAGGGGTGAAATCCAGCAGGTTCTGACAGGTTCTGGAGAACCGGTAGCGAAAATTTTGAGCAGTTCGGAGAACTGGTAGCAGAAATTTTGAGTAGTTCGGAGAACCGGCAAATACAACCTCTGGCTGGCCCCAGAGTGGGGTGGGAATGGAGATTTTGCAATATCCTTCCCCCAGGAGTGGGGAGGGAATGGGGATTTTGCAGTATCCTTCCTCTGCCATGCCCACCAAGCCATGCCCACAGAACCGGTAGTAAAAAAAATTGGATTTCACCACTGGATCATGGGATGCCTCAGCAGTTAAAGATGCTGAGTTTGTCAGCTGGAAAGCTGACAGCCCAGGTTTGAGACACGAATGCCATGCAATGAGGTGAGCTCCCATTACTTACCCCAGCTCCTGCCCACCTAGCAGTTCAAAAGCATACAAACGTGAGTAGATAAATAGGTACCACTTCGGCGGGAAGGTAGCAGTGTTCCATGCACCACATGACCACGGAAGCGTCTTCAGACAACGTTGGCTCCCTTGGCTAAGAAATGAGGATGAGCACCACCATCTAGAGTCCAACATGACTGGATATGGGATGCCTTTACCTTTACCACTGCTACAGTAGTACTTAGAGGAACCAGGCTATGCGAATAAGCATCTGATATGAAATGTCTTCTTATATTTTGATTATCCTAATGCAGCTAGAAGTATATGCTAGATTAGCCTTCTGGTGACCCTCATTCTTCTGTGATTGTTTATAAGTTCCATTCAGCCCAAATCCTCCTTAATGTTAATTGAAAGCTTCCTGTTTGGCTATGGTTTTTCCATCTGCTTTATTGTTCTCTGGCTAGGGAGATGAGTGATTGCCCTTTGTATATATAATCAGCTTTTGTTCTTCCGGTGGTGGGGAGTGGGTGGACGGAGGGATAGAAAGGAGCTTGATATTGGAGGGGGGGGGAAAAACAAGCATTAGCTGAAATAGCTCCCCTTGCAACTATCACAAGCTAAATGAAGAGCAACTCACTTGGTAATTTCTCAGGTCTGAGCAATTTACGAGGAGGAATAAATAGGCTGCCTCAGGCAGGAATGGAGCTGACTCCACTTAATAAGCAGACAGAGGCTAGAATTCATTTGTTAGAAAAATACTGGCTTTTTGCATTGCAGGTAGTAAACTAGGAGATAAGATAGACCCCAGGGTTCTAATTATAATTTATCTGAAATAGCACTGTATTCTTTTTCTATTTATCTTCCTCTACACCTCTCTACCCTTCCTGTCTTTCCTGCGAGTACCTTCAGTTTCTTAATACCTGACCTGACTTTGCTGTATATGTGACTCACTTTTATTCCAAGGGCAAACTTCATTCTTGCCATAAAACATGGCACAAAGTCAGAGACCCAGGTGGATCCTTTGTCCCAAACTCCATATACCGGTATGTCACTTGCAGGGGTGGGCTGCTGGGGGTTCACAGGGGTTCGGGAGAACCTCTAGCTAAGATTCTGTGCAGTTCGGAGAACGCCCAAATCCCACTCCTGGCTGGCCCCACCCACTCTGCCCCGCCCCTCTCAAGAATCCCCACATGGCCCGTTTTGGATGCAGGTAAGTACAGGGTACGCATGGAGGCTCGGGTATGGCAAAAATGGGCCTACCAGAAGTTCGGGAAGGCTGGAAATGGGCCCGTTTCCGGCCTCCAGAGGGCTTCTGGAGGCTGGGAAGGCTGTTTTCTCCCTCCCAGAGGCTTGAGGAAAGCCTCCGGAGCCCGGGGTGGGCAAAAGGCGCCCCCCCCCCGCCGTGATGCAGAAGGCCAACTAGGCCACACCCACCATGGCCATGTCCACCCAGCAACCGGGCAGAGAACCCCTTGCCAAAATTTTTGAAGCCCATCCCTGGTCACTTGGCTATGAAGACAGGAATACAGTTAGTCCCTGCTCAGTTGTCTTGTCATCTGCACAGCAGATTATCTTGTCTCTGAAAATGCCAACTGTCACAATTGCCAACAAAAAGTCAGGAAATCCATGGTCACTAAACCCTGAAGCTCAACACTGCCCTGTACTTGTGGGGTCCTTTGTATTTTCTGAGTGGTTTTCTTGCAGACATTTCATTACCAAACTAGGTAACATCGTCAATGCTATAATGGAGGAGGTTTGCTCTTATTTTTATATATTAGTGGTTTGCCCTGACAGTGTTGGTGGGAGTGTTCTAGGTGGTTCCTTGATTAAACTATAATTTACGGTTGTTTGTCTGGATTGGTAGTTCCTTGATTGGTAGTTCCTTGATTGGTAGTTCCTTTGGCTCTGCCAAATGTCATTCAGTTGTTTTTTTTCCGGGAACAATGAGAACTCTTGCCCCTAGATTAGGATATGGGGGATTGCCTTATCCAAACAATGGTTCAGTATTTGGAATGATCAGATGAGCTGATACCTTTGCTCAAGGTAGCCAAACAAATATATAATAATAATAATGGGGGATATAATAATAATGTTAGAAAGAAATGGTTAGCATATGGGGGGTGGTGTAAAAGGATGGTAAAGTATTATATAATTTGATGTTAATTTGGATTTTATTTTGGAGAAGCCATGGGGGGAGGGGAGGGGGAGGGGGGGTTAGGGTGGAGGGGGGAAAAATCTGTATTCGAAAAACTTTTTCAATTAAAAAAAAAAAGGTAGCCAAACAAATTAATTCTAAATTTTATTCCTGTATTTTGAGTTTTTGGACCTCTCTGAATCATCAAGGTTGACTTAGCCTTCCATCCTTCTGAGGTGGGTAAAATGAGGACCCAAATTGTTGGGGGCAATATGCCGACTCTGCAAACCGCTTAGAGAGGGCTGTAAAAGCACTATGAAGCGGTATATAAATCTAAGTGCTATTGCTAAGTGCTATCAAAAGCTCTCTTTGTATCAATAATACAATCTTGTTTAGGTTGGCTGAAGGAGAAAATCATTCAATGAAGGAAAAGAACCATATTGTCTAATTGCTTTATTTTTAATTAATTTTAAATCCAATGAATGGAGTGTTTGTTGTACTCCCTCCCTTCATAAGTCCAGCCCACAAAGCAAAAAACGTTGCCCACTTTTGTTGTCAAATATATTAATGAAAAAAATCCAGTTACAAGTCCTCAGAGTGCATTCCAGACCATTTTTATCGACTGAATCAGGAAACGAATGAATTCCAATGGTTGTGCTCATTGGTCAGAATAAAGGACTGAGCCTTGTCAATTGATTTAAATTCCGCCCCTGTTGCCAGGGGATTCCAGCTTTTGTCGAAGAAGGAAGACAGACTATGTGTGGATAACATATATTTACCATATTAGAATAACATCTACGTACAATATTAGATTCCAGACTGTTTAAAGGGTGGGACTGGCTGCTGTCTCCACCCAATGAGAAGGGGCGTATCAGGGAGGACCAACGCCCCGTCTCCATTGGATGTGGAGACAGCAGCCAGATGTGGGACATACCCAAGTTCATTGTCCCAGTTCATGGGAGGGCACAGTCTGGACCAAAGACACTCCCCGCATATCAACACCTTGTAACACTCCCCTGCCAAATTCAGCCTCCTCAGAGGCAAATTTATCTAATTTATAATGTCTAACAAATGTAGAAGGAAATGTCCAAGTAGCTGCCTTACAAATATCAAGCAAGGAAACACTCGATGCCCAGGTAGCTGACGTTGCCACACTTCTCGTGGAATGAGCTATAAGCTTATTGGGAACAGGCAGTGATCTGAGTTCATATGCGGTAGAAATCGTATTTCGAATCCAGCGACCTATCGTTGATGAAGTCACTCTCTGTCCTAAAGATGCCGGGAGAAAGAAATGAACAAAGATTCTGTCTTACGAATCAGAGTCTCTCTTCTTGTAGACTCTGGTTCTGGGCTTATGGCATTATTTTCCAGTCCATCAAATAGCCAACGGGGAATAATTTTCTTGCCTTGGCTCTTCTGGTTTTCCAGAATCAAGAGAGAACTTTGTTTGTCTTTCCTAGTTCCTTCTGGGCAGAAGAAAGCATTTGAGACTTTTCCTTATTGATGTCTCCCCACTTGGCTTTCCAGTTTTCTTTGTCTGAAAGGAAGAAAATAAGATTTTATTATATTTATTTGTTTGTTTGTCAAGTACGTATTAGATGATATATGTAAGTATAAGCATGAATTGAAAAACAAAATCCTTTCTGTCCACTCTTTGTCTCGGCACATCCTTTCCACAGCTAGGATTCTTATCCAGTGTTTATATTCAAGCTAGGAACTTTGAACAAAACACTGGGTTCTTTCTAATTTTTTTTCAGAGATTTGAAGAAATCTGTACTTAGTTCTGTCCAGTGGTGGGATTCAAATAATTTAACAACCGGTTCTCTGCCCTAATGACTGGCTGGGTGGGCGTGGCCAGGGGGTATGACAAGCAGCACTCAGCCTCCTGCACCCCCCTGGGAACAGAAACAGGCCTCGGGGGGCGCCCCCCCACTGCTCCATTTTGGGCCTAGTAGGTCTCCCTGCAGCCTCCTGGGAGCGAAAACGCCAGGGGGGGTGCATCCCCCTGCACCCCGTTTTGGGCCTCGTAGCCTCCCTGCAGCCTCCTGGGAGCCAAAATGGGGTGTGTGGGGACTCCTGGAAGGGGCGGGGAGGGGAGTGGCCAGCCAGCAATTTAACTACTGGTTCTCCCAAACCAGCCCAAACCGGCTGAATCCCACCACTGGTTCCATCTGTCATTAAGTCGCATGTGCCAGTGTTTCTTAACCTTGGCAACTTGAAGAAGTGTGGACTTCAACTCTCTGGCTCAGAGCTGATCCACATAGGTAACCTATCCCTTGGGCCTATTTCTGATACAGATCTGCCAATATTTGGGAAGCCCAGATGACAGGAAGAACAATCACCAGCCTCCCACTCTTATGCAAGACAGGTAAGCCTCTCTCCCAAAACAGCCAGCGGATAGATTGGTTAGTTGGAAGAACGTGATGGAATGAAGTTCCCGCTATCCCCAACTATCAACCTATCAGCTGGGTTAGTTTTGAACAGAGGTTTACCTGCCTCACCGGAGACTGGTAAGCTAACCTTTCTTCCAACATGTGGTTGAGTCCTAATAAAGTGCAATAGGATCGTGTCATATACATGGCAGAGTCAGGGTTTTAAATTTCGTTTTCTACTTTTGTTTCTGTGAATTAGAAGAAATCCGTGCAAATCTTCCCAAGGGTAGCAAACCTTGCCCTTCGTTTTCAGCACTTTAGGATTCCCATAGTTTCCAAAGCTTTAAAGGCAGGATCAGATTGCCTATAAAAACGATAGTATGTGTTTGTCACGTAAACTCAAATTTCCTCATTATACAACTTTACAAAGCTTAGACAGGTTGGTTGAGGGAGGGTTCCTTGGCACTTAAAGTTGGATAAACGAGTTAGAGGAAACATCTTTAAGCATTAATTAACTTCTGACAAAATGGAAAAGAAGATTATGGGACACTTTCTGGCAAGTTGCCCTTCTGATTTCACTAATATATGAGTGGATAATGTCTTATATTCGTTTAGTTATATACATGGTAGGGGAAGAATCAGAATCATAATAGAGCTGGAGGTTTTCTAATCCAGCCCCTTGCTCAAACAGGAGATCCTATACCCGTGATGGTGAACCTAGGGCACGTATGCCCAAAGTGGCATGTGGAGCTATGTCGCCTGGCACATGCGGTGTTGGCCATTTCTCTTCCAGGTTTTTGTTGCGTAAGTGCATGCAACAATCAGCTGGTCTTTGTGCATACAGCAGTGCCGGAAACCGGAAGAGCTGTTCTGTAAGCATGTGTGCTGGCCAGCTGATCAACGCATGCGCAGCAGTAACCAGAAGACTTGCTGGAAATGAAGTAATTTTTTTGGCGCGCACGTGCTCCCTGGGCAACTCCTCTTCCTGGTCGCAGCCCAGATCAGCGCAAAGTGCTCCCTTTTCGGCACTCGGTGCCGAAACGGTTCTCCATCACTGTCCTATACCATTTCAGACAAGTGACTGCCCAGTCTCTTCTTAAAAACCTCCAGTGATGAAACACCCACAATTTCTGAAGGCAAGCTGTTCCACTGGTTAGTTGTCCTGACTGTTAGGAAGTGTCTCCTCAATTCCAAGTTGCTTCTCTCCTTGGTTAGTTTCCATCTATTATTTCTTGTCCTAAGCTTTGGAAAATAAATTGACCCCCTCCTTTTTGTGGCAGCCTCTCAAATACTGGAATACTGCTATCATGTCCCCCCCAGTCCTTCTTTTCTAGCCAAACCGAAATCCTGCAACCGTTCTTCATACGTTTTAGTCTCCAGGCCTTTCATCGTCTTAGTTGTTCTTCTTTGCACTTTTTCCAAGGTCTCAACATCTTTTTTGTAATGTGGTGACCAAAACTGGATGGATGCAGTATTTTAGGTGTGGTCTTACTAAGGCTTTATAAAGCAGTACTAATACTTCACGTGATTTTGATTCTATGGCTCTGCTTATACAACTCAAGGATTGTATTAGCTTTTTTGGCCTACTGTCATACATATCCTTATACTGTATGTATTGTTCTTTTTTCCTTTTTCAGTACAGGTAGCAGTGACCCCTACTGTATTGTGAAAATTGACAATGAAACAATAATTAGGTAAGCCAAGAAAGCTTTTTTTTCTTCCTTCCCTCATAGAACAAAAAAGACCACAGTCAGAACTTACCAGAATGGTATATAAAGTCTTAAGCCCTCAAAGCTGGGATACATATGTTATATTACAACTAGTCCTCAATTTATGACCACAATTGGGACCGGAAATTCATCACTAAGCAGTGTGGTTGTTAAGTGAGTCACACTTGATTTTATGATCTTTTTGCTGCCATTGTTAAGCGAAACATATGGTCATTAAGCAAATCCAGGTTTCCCCATTGACTTTCCTTGTCAGAAGACCGTGGGAAAGTTACAAATGGCGATCATGTGATCCGATTGTCATAAAATACATGTTAGTTGCCAAGCACCAAATTTTGATCACATGACCAGGAATCCTGTGGCAGTCTTAAGTGCAACTACCATTCAAACCACGTTTTTCATCACCATTGTAACTTTGAACTGTCACTAAATGAATGGGCGTACGTTGAGGATTATCCGTATGTCATGCCCACATGTACAAGGTATTATGTGACTTCCATTCAATCCCATATCCTGGAGGGGTGGAACTTTTCTCTATTTTCACACAGTGTGTACTTTGTGTTATGTTTTTCAGTCACGTAGCTCACTTGAAGAGCACGCGCTACCTGCCCACTTCCAGTTTCATCCTTACTGGGAATTCTCAGATGTAATTAGTCATAGATGAACATCTGGCTGCCAACATCTGATGATTCCCAATAAAGATGAATCATGCAATGTTTGCCTTCTGATGCTCTGTGGAACTGAATTAAAAACCCAGCCTAAGGAAGCACCTGTTGTTTCACTAGCCTGGTGAAACTTTATTTAGAAGGAAGTTTGAAATTATAGTCGCTATCACTTCTTAGAAGACGTTGGTCTGTGGCCACAGTTTTTTAGCCTGATTGTGGATCAGTAAAAAAACAAAAGTCAAACAGAGGTGAGCCAATCCCACGTAGCTGTATTAATTCTGCAACTGATATCTGAATGGCAAAATGATCTATCCTAGTACTACGAATTAACTTGAGGGAACAAATCCAACTCTTCCTTTTCTATCTGCTTAATCATTTGAGGTGGGCTATTCTATAACCTTCCTAACTTTTCTCTCCCCTGCCCTGAATTTGGAAAGTAAACTGACTATTTCAGGTTCATAGACTGTGGGTAACACCAACACTATAGGGTTTGCCGGTTTAAAATAAATTAATAAAATAAAATACAGTTTCTTCTCTAATAAATTAACTACAGAGGTGTTAAATAGATTCCTGGGGCTTTGTTTAAATTATTGTCAAAAGTACATTGTTGTAAAAAAAAAAAAGTATTCTTGGGGTTTTTTTTTAAACCCTCTTTGTTACATATATCACTTTGGGCAAAAAAATTGGACCTTTCATTGACTTCCTCCTTCCCTCAGGACAGCCACAGTGTGGAAAACTCTCTTTCCTTTTTGGGGTGAAGAATATGAAGTCCACTTGTCTCCCAGTTTCCGTTGTGTATCCTTCTACGTAATGGATGAAGATGCATTGAGGTATACTATTCTGTTGTGGCCCGCCAGTGGATCTGGCAGCAGATTCGGACAGTGAGGAGGTTGGGGAGGAACATGGGCCAGTCCTGGAGTCTGGGGAAGGCTCTGATGAGGGCTCTGCATAGGAGGCAGAGAGGGGGCCAGGGCCATAAGCCAGTTGTCAGCTGCCTTTGGAGTCAGACATGAGTGAGGCAGATGAACAACTGGAGCCTGTTCCCAGTGTGCGCATGCACAGAGTTGCCAGACAAAGGGAACAGCTAAAGAACAAGGGTCAACTTGGGAGTAAGGCCACAGGTGGACGATGAATGACCCCTCCCAGAAGGAATAAAAGAGGAGCGAAAGGGGAGGGGAGTTATCAGGAGACAATTAGTTCATTACTGCATAATTGCAGCGTCTGAAAGATATCGGCCTGGCCACCCTCCAAGCCTGAAAGGTCGGTAATTGTGAACTATCTTGAAAGACTGTGGGAGAAGAAAGACTTTGCTGGAGAGGAATTCACTGTAAATTAAATAAAAGGGTTTTTTGTCAGGATGAGGACTTGGCTTCGTGGTTTGGGGAAGCCTAGGTCAGGACATATTCCTCCTTTTAGAACGATCCCTTCTCCTTGTCCCCTGCCTTTAGTGAGAATGCCTCACCTCATGAAGCAGCAGTGGGACGACCTCTCCCTGCTGAGCCCATCTGCTGCACTGTGTATTTTACAAGAGAGTAAGAAAAGTATCTTTCACATTGGAGCTTGGCCCCTGGTGACTTCATGGAGGCATTCATATAGTACAAAGTCGTTTGAGATCTCCCTTCTCCTCCTCCTCCTCCTCCTGATTTCTTGCAGATTCTCTTATCCAGGTACTCAAGAGGTTCCACCCTTATTAGCTTTTCAAGATATCTGAAGGGAACAGGTGTGAGGTGCTCTTTTTCAGAATTCTTCATTCTAATCCTTGTGGCCTTCCTCCCTTTCAGGAGTAGGTATTTTGAGACCAGGGATCACTGTCCATCCTAATCTGGGCTTTAGAGGGTAGCATTCTCCCTCATTTTTTTCTAAAGAGGAGAAAACTGTATACAATACAATGCCAATCAAAGTGGGTGGATAATTGCATTATGCAATGTTTACCCACTAGGTGGCATTAGATTTTATTGGTTTGGGGATGGGTGACTGGATGAAGAAAAAGTGCTTTATGTAGGCTTTTTAAAGTAATATAATACAGGAGTTTCCTAGCATCTCCAGCACTTTAGAGTTATATGAGAAGAAGAAAGCAAATATATTGGCAGAGGCACAAATGATTAAAGGGTGGCAGCACAAGCAGAGTCTTGTGACATTTTGAAAGAGCTGGTTCTGAAAGTTCATAAAGATTATTGTACAGGGCATTGTGACTCTGTTGTGGGTTCTGGCTCCCATATAAAATATTATCAATATATTTATAGCTTTAGGCTCCCCTTCTTATAATGTTGAAGTGCTCAGGGGTGATTGGTAGTGATACTCCATTTACCTTGCCTTGTCTTGTTTGTCTTCCTTGTAACAGCCGGGATGACGTCATTGGGAAGGTGTGCATCCCCCAAAGTTTGTTGGCCGAGCATCCGAAAGGTGAGATTCCCTCTTGGCTGAGAAAGACATCTCTTCATTTGAATGAGTTAATGGATTGGATGCAGAAATGAATGCGATCATTTCTTCTCCCTTTTGAATCTACTATTAGAACTATTTTCTGTCCAGGTATCTCATTTCTAAAAGCCGAACGATCAATACTTCTGCTTGCAAAGGGGGCGCAATGGCTCAGTGGTTAAAGATGCTGAGCTTGTCAGCTGGAAAGCTGACAGCCCGGGTTTGAGACCCAAGTGACACACAACAGGGTGAGCTCCCATTACTTACCCCAGCTCCTAACAGTTTGAAAGCATGCGAATGCGAGTAGATAAATAAGTACCACTTTGATGGGAAGGTAACAACGTTCCGTGCATCTCGGTGTATAGTCATGATGGCCACATGACCATGGAAGCATCTTCAGATAATGATAGCTCCCTTAGTTAAGAAACAGAGATGCGCACTACCCCCTAGAGTCGGACACGACTGGACAGGGAAAACCTTTGCCTTTATCGTTTTGCTTGCAAGCTCCAAATCTAATTAATTTGCCCAGATAAAATGGCAGGCTAAAATGCTTGGAGGGACTCACCTCATCTCACTTCATCCGAGGGGGGTCATGGTTAAAGCTGGATGGAGAGATTGTAGCTCAGAAGAGGGGAGGAAGAGGGAGGAAGACCATTAGCTTTTAACAACACCCAGATTTAATGGATGAGTTCACAGTAACTTGCTGAACCCAAGTTAATCAAACAAAACATGGGTGTCACAGAACATCTTGTGCTCCATATTATACCTTCATTGCATCTTCTGGTTCACTCTTTGTGCTAAGCTAATGGTTGGGTTCTCACAATGCACTGAATACAAAATCCTATTTTAACTTCGTTGTGTGTGAACCTGGATTTGTGGTGTCCTCTCCTTCTTATTGTGTAGACTTTCCTTATTTTGTTTGGCCTTGCTTCAGGTTGCACTCTTCAACCATTGTGCATTGCACTTAAGGAATATGCACGAGCTTTGGCTGCAATTTTGGAGGGCAAACTATAAACTGGAGTTGGAGAACAGGTGATTCCCACAAAGCTTTATGTATGGCCCCCATGGCTCCTCTAGAACAAAGGGAAAGAAATTGAAGGAGTGGTCATTGTCACTCCATAGAATAAATAAAATCCATTTTTCAATACAAGTAGTCCTCAGCTTACAACAGTTCATTTAGTGACTGTTCGAAGTGACAATGGCACTGAAAATAGTGAGTTATGACCATGTTTCAAATTTACAAATTAACAGTCATGTTACTAATTTAACCAATGCAGTGATTCACTTAAGAAATGTGGCAAGAAAAGTCGTAACATGGGACAAATTCACTTAGCAAATTTTTCAGTTAACTGCATAAATTTTGGGCTCAATTGTGGTCATTGTTGAGGACTACCTGTATTAAACATTTAAGTTATCTTTAATCAGGGTGTCTCTTGTCCTCAACCCTCTTAAGTTTGTGTACCTGTTTTTCCCGCCCAAGTCTCCAATGGCTGAGAATGACCCTATTTTAATTTAAAAGAGTTGTACAAATTGAGAAGGCTCTGTTGAGGCTGGGCCAACAATCCATCTTAAAAGTATAACTCAGCCTCAATAGGAGTTAACCTCTTTGTTTTCCAACCTTGACCACTTTAAGATGTGTGGACTTCAACTCCCAAAATTCTGCAACCAGCAAGGGAAGCAAAGCTGGCTGGGGAATTCTGGGAGTTGAAGTCTACACATCTTTAAATGGCCCAGGTTTCTATAGTCTTGCTGTCTTCACTATGTCAGTGCTGATTTAGACGCTACATAACATAAGCTCCTGTAGCTTTTCTTCTCAGTCAAAGCTGATCAAGAATCTTTAGTAAGGTAAAGGTAAAGGTTCCCTTAGTCGTTCCTGACTCTAGAGGGCAGTGCTCATCTCCGTTTCAAAGCCGAAGAGCCAGCGCTGTCCAAAGACGGCTCCGTGGTCATGTGGCCAACATGACTAAATGCCAAAGGCGCACGGAACGCTGTTACCTTCCCACCGAAGTGGTCCCTATTTTTCTACTTGCATTTTTTATGTGCTTTCTAACTGCTAGGTTGGCAGAAACTGGGACAAGTAACGGGGGCTCACCCTGTTACGCGGCACTAGGGATTCGAACTGCTGAACTGCCGACCTTTCGATTGACAAGCTCAGCGTCTTAGCCACTGAGCCACTGCGTCCCTCTTTAGAGATTCTAAAGAATCTTTAGAGCTACAAATATTCTTGATTGCCATAACTTCTCGGTTGTTGATAATCTGTCGTTCTCTGGATCAGAGCACTCTGGACCATAGCAGAGAAGGGAAGACCTTTTTTTAGCAGGATTCTCTCTTTCTTTGCACAGAATATTTATTTTATTTTATTTTGGTTCTTTTCTAACTTCCATTCTAGACAGAGGACGTGAGATGCTTACTTAAAAATCTGGGGGGGGGATCTATTGGAAGCAAACTGACTCATCCTTGAGATGGGGGCAGGGAGAAATTTTCTCTCTGCAGTTGCTGGGGCTGAATTTGAAAGCTCTTTTAAGGGTAAAAAAGGAGCACAGAAATTCTTGTCTTCCAGTTCTATTGGGAAAAAAATTACAAAGCAGGTTGACCAGCTTGTGATCAATATGTGCTCTAACCACGCAGTGAATTTTGTCAGCTCAGGTGTTTGTTTGTTTTTTAAAGTGTGCCTTTGTGTCTTAACATTTGGTGACTCCCTGCACCAGTCTTTGTTGAGTTTTTTGCAACATTTTTTGGAAGAGGCTTGCTGTTACCTTCTTCCTAGAGCTGAGAGAGAGGGACTGGCCCAAAATCACCCTGCTGGCTTCATGCCAAAGATAGGCTAGGATTCACAGGCTCCTGGTTTTAGGTGGGTTATGTTGCCTATTTAGAATAGAATAGAATAGAATAGAATAGAATAGAATAGAATAGAATAGAATAGAATAGAATAGAATAGAATAGAATAGAATAGAATAGAATAGAATAACAGACTTAGAAGGGACCTTTGAGGTCTTCTAGTCCAACCCCCTGCTTAGGCAGGAAACCTTACACCACTTCAGACAAACAGTTATCTAATCTCTTCTTAAAAACTTCCAGTGTTGGAGCATTCACAACTTCTGGAGGCAAGTCGTTCCACTAATTTAATTGTTCTAACTGTCAGGAAATTTCTCCTTAGTTCTAGGTTGCTTCTCTCCTTGATTAATTTCCACCCATTGCTTCTTGTCCTGCCCTCAGGTGCTTAATCTCCCTTTCCAAGAAAAGAGAGTAAGCATTCTTCCTTTTGTAACCCCAACTTCCATCTAGTTTAGGTGGGATTAGAATGGGGAAGAACTGAGGACACACTGTGTTCGAACAACACCATTAAGTCAGTTTAAAAGGGACCCGACAGACTATATGCTTGTCTCCTATAAACTTTAGCTAGGTGTGTGTGCGCGTGTATGTATGTGTGTGCATGGTTTAATGTGTTTTGCAAACCCTCCTTGTGTTTTGTTTTTAGTTTATGGTTCACTTTATCATTCAGAAAATGAGTCACTTCAGTAACCAGGCAAAGCCCATTGGGAGAACGCAGCTGTTGGTTTTGGGTTTTTCGCTAATAAACGAGCCACAAGGCGAGATGCAATACAGCGTATCCGGCTGCTGTACAACGTCACTGGCTGCTAACAGGAGGAGGTTCACAGTGCTGAACAAGATTCAGTTTCATTAAGACTGGATACAGATGTTTTAAATAAAGAATCAACCATTTTAATCTCCTAAACCACGGATGTCAAACTCAAGATCTGGGGGCCGGCTCCGGCTCACAGGGTGCTTAGATCTGGCCCTCAGGGCTGCCCTGGAAACAGCAAAGGACTGGCTCGCGGTGCCTCTGCCAGCGAAAATAGGCTCTGAGCTTTGTTTTCAATTGCCACAGCTTCTTGCAACCCTCTGCCAGGGAAAATGAAGCTTGGGAGGGCCGCAGACAAAAGGTTGCAGGAAGTTGTGGCAGCCAAAAACGGAGCTCAGGAGCCCATTTTTGCTGGCAGAGCACTCGGGCCACCACAAGCGCCCCTGACACGAGTGACATCGAGCTGGCCACACCCACCCTGGCCATGCCCAGTCTGCCTCCCCCTAAGGTCAAACACAACTGTGATGTGGCCCTCAATAAAATCAAGTTTGACACCCCTGTCCTAAGCAGAGTGGAAAAGGACCTCTGTGCTCGGGTAATGAAACATCTGCAAGAAAACAAGCAAGCTCAGAGAGCACCAAGGACCCTCAGTTCAACCCTGAGCTACAAATATTCTCCTTTATTAATCCTTTCAACCCCGAAGCGCCTTGGTAGGCGCTTACAACACAAATGTACCATAGTAGTAGTAGTATGTTGTGGTCCGCCAGCAGCCTGTGGACCTGGCAGTGGAGTCAGATAGTGAGGAGACTGGGGAGAACAATGGGCCAGTTCTGGAGTCAGGGGAAGGCCCGGACGAGGGCTCTGCATCAGAGGCAGAGATGGGGCCAGGGCCATCTGTGAGCGATGCGCGGACTCCGGAACCTCCAGAGACAGACAGCAGAGAGGCAGAGGAACAGGAGGAGCCTGTTCCTAGTGCACACATGCGAAGAGCTGTCAGAAGGCAAGAGCAGCTGAAGCAAAAAGGACGACTCGGGAGTAAGGCCAGAAGATGATTGGCCACTTCCATAAGGCTTAAAAGAGCAGCAACGAGCCGTTGGGTTCTTTGTAGAAAAGCAACGTTGATTCCAGTGCTTCTTGTCAGCGACTCTTGAACTTTGTGGGGGTTTTGCCAAGAAAAGCCTTTGGCAGGTTGCCAAAGACATCAAAGGTTGTGATAAGGCCATAGGACTGATTATGAAGAATTTGTTTTGGACTAAGTTGAGAATGAATTAATTCTCAACTGTTTTAATAAAATAAGTTTGTTCAGGACTGAATTGTGTTTGGTAATCACTACGTGAGCCTCAGTCACAACATAGTAGTAGTAGTAGTAGTAGTAGTAGTAATAGTAATGCCAATGTTTATTCTGTTGGGTCAATCCAACTTTTGTGGTTATATGCCATAGTGGATTAGGCTACCATTTTGTGCAAACGTATGCTGGCTTATTCGTTAACTCAAATTTAATCAACACACAACGACTTTGTGCAATGCGTGTAAACCAGACGATAAGCAGAGAACTTTCCTGGAGGAAGTTTCTATTTCAGCCCATCCTACCTGTCTGATTGCAGGGGGATATATAACCGTGGCAGAGAGTAAATGAATGCTGCCTTGAACTGTAGAAGGAAAGACAGCACCAAACTTTAACCAATAGAGGATAATCATGAGGTGGGAGTGAAATGTCAAGAAAGTGTTTGATGATCTTCTTGAAGTCTCACCTTGCACCATCCCTGCAAGGTAGACTCTGCTGCTGTTCTCATCGTACACCTTTGGTTTTCTCCCCCTCCCTCCTTCTCTGCATGCTCCTGTTCTTAGGCTACAGTGGTTGGTTGAACCTCATGGAAATCGACCCCGATGAGGAAGTGCAAGGAGAAATCCACCTGCAGATCGAGATCATTGGCAACAGTGCTGCAAGGAAGTTGCGCTGTGTTGTGTTTGATGCCAGGTAAGTCTGGGGGCCAAGGAAAGAACAGAGGGACTTGCAAGGAGGCAGCACTGAGAATGTTTAACTCCTTGGAGAAAGCAGAGGAAGGAAGGAAGAGAAGACGAGGTCTAAACTCCAAGTAATTCCTGTGCTCATGGCCAATTGCTGATTGAACTGTTATGTTTTCCTCCTTTTTAAAACCATTTAAGTCTACATAGCAAGCGGTTATGGCAAAGTGGTTAGTAGTTGTGCAGAAGACCACTAGAAAACCCTAGAGGCAGTGGTGGTATTCAGTCAGTTCTATCTGGTTCTGGCAAACCAGTAGCAGAGACTGTGGGTGGCTCTGCCCACCCGCCTAGACGTAATCATGTCCCATTTATCCACGTTTTTGACACTCTGCACATGCGCACGTGCTCACATTTGTGAACTGGTAGCGAAGGTAAGTGAATACCACCCCTGCCTAGAGGTGGAGGCCAAAATAGATTTTTTTTAAAATTCTGGAAGAAGGCCAAGACAACCTCTATAGCAAGGGTGAAATCCAGCAGGTTCTGACAGGTTCTGGAGAACTGGTAGCGGAAATTTTGAGCTGTTCGGAGAACCGGTAGAGGAAATTTTGAGTAGTTCAGAGAACCAGCAAATACCACATCTGGCTGGCCCCGGAGTGGGGTGGGAATGGAGATTTTGCAATATCCTTCCCCCAGGAATGGGGAGGGAATGGAGATTTTGCAGCATCCTTCCCCTGCCACCCTCACCAAGCCACACCATGCCCATCAAGCCACACCCACAGAACTGGTAGTAAAAAAAAATTGGATTTCACCACTGCCCTACAGTACATACGTTGTTTAAACCAGGTAAGGTTGAAAAGAAAAGGGAAACCCAAAGAGAAAATGGAACATTCTCTATCCTAAAAATAATAATCTTAAAATAAACTCTAGCATTCTTGAAAATTGCAAAATTAGGGAGATATTTCAGCTTGGTCCTATTACTGAGGCCTTTGAGTGTTCTTTCTTTTAGTTTCCATTTTCCCCTCCCCTTCCTTCATAATGGGGGATGTACAAAATCAAACCTAACCCTGTTTAGCATTAGCAAGATTACCACGTCATTTTCCTTCATGTCATGTCCTGGAATACAAAACAGAGGGTTGTTTACACTTTCTAGACTTATTTTACAGGGGTTCTGCTGCCAGAATTTCTTAATCTTAGAAGTCACTGCGACTTCCACTTGTCCTGTTGTTTTCAGGTCTTAAGCTTCCGACTAGCTTTAGAGACTCAGCCAAACCTTTCCTGTCTGGGAACATTCTGAGCTGGTGTAGCTCTCTTTTTCTAATTTAATTTAATTTAATTTAATTTATCGCATTTCTATGCCACCCAACTCCCAAGGGACTCTGGGCGGCTAACCTCAATAAAAGGAGATTGATAGTAACGAACTGTGCCTAGCAACCTAAAATCAAAGGAATGACCAATAAACCAGCAATTTATCTATCTCAACCTCAACAACTTGAAGATGTGTGGACTTCAACTCCCAGAATGTCCCCAACCAGCATTCTGGGAATTGAAGTCCACACATCTTAATGTCATTGAAGTTTGAGAAACTTCAGGCTAGGCAAGGGGTGTCAAACTTGCAGCCCGCAGGCCGGATGTGTCACGCACTGGCCACTCCTACGCCCAGTTTAGTGAAGAGGAAAAAGTCGTGATGCATCATGTGATGACACCGTGACGATGCGAGTTTGATACTAGGCCAATGTCTCCCAGTCTGCTGTCTTTTAGCTAGATTGCTTTCCATCGTTGCAGGTTTTTAAGAAAAGATTGGCTAGCCATTGGACTGGAATGGGATAGGGTCTCCTGGTTGAACAAGAGTTGGATTAGAATATTAATAATAATAATAACAACAACAACAACAAATTACCCATTGTCATTGGGGCACTTGTACCATGTCCAAGAATTTTATAAGATACATCAACAAATTGCAGCTTCCTGCAATAACACCAGTGGAACTGCAAAAAACTGCGCTACTTGGAACATCATACATCTTAAGAAGGTACTTGGTTGAGACCTAGGACACTGGCAGCAACCTGTATCAACCATTAGCACAGTCAGTGGTATTTGTGATACATTTTTGAATGTTCAGTTGACTGAGTTTCATGTTTAATGAATAAAGTAAATAATAACTTCATTGTCATTGTACGTATATACACAGTATACCCATACAACGAAATTAATTTAACTACCAAAGACCAGGACCAACACCCATAACAATCCCCAAACACACCCCCACTCACCACAAATTCCCCGCCCCTAAACCACCCAAACATCCACACAACAGACCAAGTAATGCTGTCCAACAGCTCACTGATGTTGGCCCTTTAGTTCATTGTTGCTCTGGGATAAAAACTATTCACAAAACGTGTGGTCCAAGTTTTAATTGTTCTGTATCTTCTGCCAGAAGGCAACAGTCCAAAAAGATTGTAAGCAGGATGGGAAGAGAATGTTATGCAACTTCCTCAAACAGCAAGATTCGAAGATGTCGTCCAGGGCTGGTAGCTGGAGCCCGATGATATTCTGGGCAGTTTTAATGATTCTCTGTAGAGCTTTTTTGTCCGCTACAGAGCTGCTCCCATACCATGCAAGAATGCCGTATGTCAGGACACTCTCAATGGTGCTGCAAGAGTAGGACAGAAGTAGATTCTGAGATAGATTTATCTTCCTGAGCATTCTCAGGAAGTACAGACTTCCAAGGTCCCATCCACCTCTGTTATTCTGTTTTGTTAAATTCTCTAATGGGCATTGCTGAGAATTTGGAGAATCGGTCCATATATCTGGAACATATCCTGGGGTTCTGAGTGTTTTGTGACAGGCTTCTGCCATAACCAAAGAAATATAATTTAAAGCCAGGCTACCATAACAAAGCAGACGGTTTTAATAGGGTAAAATTGGAGCAAAGATTGAAAAAGATGTGTTTTACTGGGGGGTGGGGGTGGGGAATGCATATTTTTTAATACTTTCTGCAAGCAAAGGATCTGGCAACATGAATCAGAACTGTGAACTTTTCCATTTCCTTTCTTTTCTTGTGCCTTGGAATCCATCAGGTCACTGCTGGATACAAGCATCCTATATTTTTTCATTAAAATAAAACCCCAGTTTGTAATTGAAGGAAACTACTTTGAAATTACAAGCCATCTCTGTGAGTAGTGATTTTCTGTTTTGAACATTACAGAGAGGATCACCAGGAAGGGGTGAGGGAGAAAAGAAGAAAGCGAGGGAGGGCAGCCTCCTTACAGGATGCATTTTATCATTAATTTTAAAGGCCTTTTGATAGGAATGACAAAAGGGGCTCTGGGGGAACCATATGGGAGCTGAAGGTTTTGTGCCGTTATTGAGGATTTTACCATTGTTCATTCGTGTTCCAATTCTTCTGAATCACACGAATCTCAGAATTCCTCTTTGTTTATTGTCCAAGCAACACAGTTCTCCAAGACTCCCCGGTGGATCTTCCTGTTTAATAGACCTATGTAATTAGAGTTAGAAAAAAAAAACCATCTTGCAATTAAAAGATGGGCTAGGAAAGATAAAACCAAATGGCGTGTGCCTGAACAGTTGCAAACTTTCAAGGATTGAAAGCGAAGGGACGCAGTGGCTCAGTGGCTAAGACTCTGAGCTTGTCGATCAAAAGGTCGGCAGTTCAGCAGTTCGAATCCCTAGTGCCCTGTAACAGGGTGAGCTCCCGTTACTTGACCCAGCTTCTGCCAATCCAGCAGTTTGAAAGCACGTAAAAAATGCAAGTAGAAAAATAGGGACCACCTTTGGTGGGAAGGTAACAGCGCTCCGTGCACCTTTGGCGTTTAGTTATGCCGGTCACATGACCACGAAGACGTCTTTGGACAGCGCTGGCTCTTCGGCTTAGAAACTGAGATGAGCTCCGCCCCCTAGAGTTGGGAACGACTAGCACATATATGCGAGGGGAACCTTTACCGTTACCTTTTTAAGGGTTGAGAGCTAGAGGGGCATCCTGGAAATCATAAGGAAGTCAAGAAAATGCTATTTTGTACAGCAAACAAAATAAAACAGTTCAGAGGACTAAAGTATTGATTCCCAAAGGAGACAGATTTTTACTTATCTGCATGGAGTTATGAGTATAAGAATTCTCTAAAAGACTGACTTGCCCTTAGATTTCCTGTATCCTTCAGGAGTGGCTATGCTTTCTTCGCAGTATACAAGAGTCTGCAGGTGGAAGAGCACCAATTTGATCTTAATCAGAATAGAGCTATAAAGGACCTTGGAGGTCTTCTAGTCCAACCCCCTGCTCAAGCCCTATATCTGTGATGATGAACTTATGGTACACGTTCCAGAGGTGGCACGCAAAGCAGTCTCTATGGGCATGCACGCTGTCACCAGCTGCTCTTCTGGTTTCCAGCGTGCACATGCACACCAGTCAGCTGGTCTTCGCGGGCGCCGGAGCACCAGAAAACAGCCTGAAAACGGCCCGAAAAATGGCCAAAAAACAGGCTGTTTTCAGGCTGTTTTTCGGGCTGTTTTCAGGCTGTTTTGGGCCGAAAAACAGCCCCAAAATGGCTTGAAAAACAGCCTGAAAAATGGCCCAAAAAAACAGCCCAGAAAACGGCCTAAAAATGGCTCAAAAAACAGCCAAAATCGGCCAAAAAACAGGCATGTGCACCCCAGCCAGTTGGTCTTTGGGTTTCCGATGCTCCAGTGTGCACATGTGCATGCACATACGTGCGCGTTCCAGTTTGGGAACTCAGTGCCGGAAATGTTACCATCACTGCCCTATATCAATTTAAATAGGTAGCTGACCAGCGTTTTCTTAAAAACCTCCAGTGATGAAGCACCTACAACTTCTGAAGGCAAGCTGTTCCACTGGTTAATTATCCTCACTGTTAGGAAGTTTCTTCTTAATTCCAGGTTGCTTCGCTCCTTGGTTAGTTTCCATCCATTGTTTCTTGCCTTGCCTTCTGGAGCTTTGGAAAATAAGTTAACCCCCTCCTCTTCGCGGTAGCCTTTCAAATACTGGAATACTGCTATCGTGTCCCCCCCCAGTCTTTCTTTTCTCTAGACTAGCCAAACCCAAATCCTGCAACCGTTCTTCATATGTTTTAGTCTCCAGGCCTTTAATCATCTTAGTTGCTCTTCTCTGTACTCTTTCCAACGTCTCAACATCTTTTTTGTAATGTGGTGACTAAAAGTGGATGCAGTTTTCCAGGCGTGGTCTTACTTAGGATTTATAAAACGGTACTAATATTTGGGTACTGCAGGGTTGAGAGCACTAATTTGCTGCAGTATTTAAGGCATCAGATTAGAAGCCAGGAGACTGGGAGTTCTAGTCCTGCTGCTTTAGGCACAAAGCCAGCTTTTTCTCAGCCCTAGGAATGTGGCCATGGGAAACCACTTCTGAAAAACCTTGCCAAGAAAATTGCAGGACACTTGTCCAGGCAGTGTCCTAGAACTGAACACAATTCCCAGCTTGTATTCAAAGGTATGCCAAATGTATAGGTGTTGTGGCCCGTCAGCAGCCTGTGCAGTTAGTAGCTGATTCCGACAGCAAGGAGGCTGGTGTGGTGCTGCGCCAGCAGCCTGTGCAGCTGGCACTCAAGTCAGACAATGAGGAGGCTGGAGAAGATGTGGTGCCAGAGGCGGAAATTCAGCCACAGCCTTCAGAACCTCCAGAAGCTCCCATAAGTGAAGAGGACAAAGAGGAGGAGCCTCTTCTCGATGCACGAGTGCGCAGAGCTGTTAAAAGGCAGGAGTGGCTCCTCAGGAGGAGGTCTCCTCGAGAGTAAGGCTTGGGTCTAATTGGCTACTCCCTTAGCCTATTTAAGGAAAGACGACGACTGATGCAATTTGCAGGAAACAACTTCGTTCATATTCCTTCGCGTCTTGATTCCAGAAACGTTTGATTCGGCTCTTGTTTCTCTCTTGCCAGTTTTCCTGCAAATTGCTTCTGGGCATTCTGCCAACTACAGTAAGATTACGGTTATCTGAAATACTGTAACTTAGAATTATTATTCTTTGGATTCTTGTCGGCTGTTAATGAAGTTAAATTAATAGCCCTTGTTCAGAAAAGACTGATTTAAACTGTACTTGTGTTCGAATAACTACTAAGAAAGCTGATGTCTTTAATTAGTAAACTAAGGTTTGTATGGGCTTTGTGCGTGCTGCATTCTTTGGGGTTCATAGCTGGGGCAGAACAATAGGGTAAACTAGTTTTTTGGAAGTTGAACGTATCTTGGTTTTTTTTCTTATGTTCTATAACCTTCCTTCTCTTTCTTTCAAGGGATTTAGCTCGGAAAGACCGGAATGGAGCTTCTGATCCTTTTGTCAGAGTCCGCTATAATAGCAAAATTCAGGAGACTTCGGTGAGTTGAGAGGAGAAGAAGATGGGACTATACCAATTTTTGAAATTGTAGTTGATTATTTCTACCTATCCAACTTTGCTTTACAATTTATTAATGGCCCATATTACTACAGGCGGTGCTTGACTTACGACCACAATTGGGACCAGAATTTCTGTTGCTAAACAAGGCAATTGTTAAGTGAGTCGCACCTAAGTTTATGATCTTTTACCCCACAGATTTATTTCATTAGATTCATGACTGACAGTTGGAAAGGTTTAAGGCAACTCAGATTAAAAATTCAGTAAAAACAAAGTGCAAAAGGTTTTTTTAAAAGCCCAACACTTCAGTAAAATACATAAAGTTTCAAATTTCATAATTCCCAATCTGGCTTTAACAAACAGGAAAAATTTGGCTTGCTGAACTAGGAAAAAAACCCATATATAATATACAGAACCCTTGGCCAGCCATAACCACACACACACACACACAGACACACACACACACACACACACACACACACACTAGATAATAAATAGGTAGATAGGTAGGTAGATAGAGAGATAGATAGATAAAGATAGAGAGATGATAGACAGATATAGAGATAGATAGATAGATAGATAGATAGATAGATAGATAGATAGATAGATATAGAGATAAATGATAGGTAGGTAGATAGATTGGTAGATCGATAGACAGACGTGTGTGTGTGTGTGTGTGTGACTGGCCAAGGGTTTTATCTGCCTAGCTCAGGGCTGTCAAACTCGCAGGCCGCGGGCCAGATGCATCGCGCCGGCCATGCCCACACCCGGTTTAGCGAAGGGGGGGAAAAGTCCCGATATGTCACATGACACTGCCATGATGACGTGAGTTTGATACCCCTGACCTAGCTGGATCATTAAAAAAGAGTTTCTATTATAGTTTCCATTACTACAAATAGCCCTCGACTTAACAATCACAAATGGGACTAACATTTCTATTGTACTTAAGTCGTTGTAGTCATAAGTTGAGTCAGACATAATTTTATGACAATTTTTATACTGATTGTTAAGCAAATCCAACTTTTGTAATGGCCAGGTTTTGCTAGAAAACTGCAAAAAAGAGTTGTGAATCGTAATCATGTTACCACAGGATGCTGCAACCCGTTGTAAATAAATACGAGCCAGCTGTCAAAAACTCGAATTGCGATCATGTGACCGCAGGGGTGGGGTGATGGTCATAAGTACAGGCCACAGTCACTTTTTCCAAGACATTCATAACTTTGAACCATCATTAAATAAATGGTCATAAATCAAGGACTACCTGTAGATGACAGTGTTGAGTGGACTGAAATAGGGAAATGTGTTGCGTGCATTCAATGCTGTAATTTTCCGTAGCTGTCAGTCTCCAAAGATTCATTTAACCATAACCCTCCACCCATCTTCCTCAACCAATGGAATTCTTTATCATGTTACTGGCGCATATGGGAGTTGTAATCTGGCATCAATGGAGTATCTCCCATCTTGTTGTGGCCTGTCAGCGACCTGTGCGGATTGTAGCTGGTTCTGACAGTGAGGAGGCTGGTGTGGTGTTGCGCCAGCAGCCTGTGCTGCTGGCACTTGAGTCAGACAATGAGGAGGCTGGAGAAGATGTGGTGCCAGAGGCAGGGATTCAGCCAGGGCCTTCAGAACCTCCAGAAGCTCCCATAAGTGAAGAGGACGAAGAGGAGGAGCCTCTTCTCAATGCATGGGCGCGCAGAGCAGCCAAAAGACAGGAGTGGCTCCTCAGGAGGAGGTCTCCTCAAGAGTAAGGCTTGGGGCTAATTGGCCATTCCCTTAGCCTATTTAAGGAGGAATGCTGACTGAAGCAAGTTGTAGGGAACAACTTTAGTTCACTCTCCTTTGCGTCTGGATTCTCTGCAAAATTGCTTCTGGGCTTTCTGCCAACCTTAGTAAGATTGTGATTACTTTATCTTTGGTTTCTTGTAGGCTGTTAAGAAAATTTATTAACAGCCTTTGTTTGGAAGAGACTGAGTTATTTTAGTAAATTTAAGTTTGGTACAGACTTTGTGTGCTGTGTTCTTTGGGGTCCGTAGCTGGGGCAGAACACATCTTAGGCAGGCTGCCATATTTCCTTTTAGGATTTCCCTGATACTGTTTTGGCCCGCCAGTGGCCTGCGCGGATTGTTGCTGATCCCGACGACGAGGAAGCTGGTGTAGTGCTGTGCCAGCAACCTGTGCAGCCGGCGCTCTAGTCGGACAGCAAGGAGGCTGAAGAAGAGGTGGTGCCAGAGGCAGGGATTCAGTCAGGGCCTTCAGAACCTCCAGAAGCTCTTTTAAGTGAAGAGGAGGAAGAGGAGGAGCCTCTTCTCAATGCACGGGCACGCAGAGCTGCCAAAAGGCAAGAGTGGTTCCTCAGAGGAGGTCTCCTCGAGAGTAAGGCTTGGGGCTAATTGGCCACTCCCTTAGCCTATTTAAGAAAGTACACAGCTAGTAACAAGCTGCAGGAAACAACTTTAGTTTGCTAACCATCGTGTTGGGATGTCTCTGCAAACCTTGTTTCTGGGCTTTCTGCCAACTCCAGTAAGACACTGAATATCTTATCTATGGAATTCTGGCAGGCTGTTAAGAATGCTTTATTAACAGCCGGCATTTGCTAAAACTGCATTTTTGAGTAAACTAAGTTTTGTTCGGAGTTTGCGTGTGCTGTGTTCTTTGGGATCCGTAGCTGGGGCAGAACAGATACAGGTAGTCTTTGACTTACAAGTTTAGTGACTGTTCAGTGTTACAACAACATGAAAAAAAGGGCTGTGTTATGCTATGACCATTTTTCACGCTTATGACCCTTGCAGCATCCCCGTGGTCATGTGATCAAAATTCAGGTGCTTGGCCACTGACTCATCTTTATGACAGTTGTAGGGTCCTGGGGTCATGTGATCCCTTTTTGTGACCTTCTGACTAGCAAAGTCAATGGGGGAAGCCAGATTTACTTCATAACTAACTAACTGAACAATTGCAGTGATTCACTTAACAACCGTGGCAAGAACGATCATAAAAAATGGGGCAAAACTCACCCAATTGCCTTGCTTAACAACAGAAACGTTGAGCTCAATTGTGGGCGTAAGTTGAGGACTACCTGTACAATGGAATTGTCTTCCTATTTCTTTCTTCAGGTGATCAAAAAATCTTGCTACCCCAGATGGAACGAGACCTTTGAGTTTGACCTGGATGAGTCAGCCGCAGAAAAGCTGTGCATTGTTGAAGTCTGGGATTGGGATCTTGTCAGCAGGAATGATTTTTTGGGGAAGGTGAGTTGAAAAAGAAGGACACGCTGAAGGCAGGTTGGAACATGTGAGGAGCAAGGAGGCGGCTCTGTTGAAAGGCTGTCCTGTTTGGGCTATATTTAGAAACTCTAACTTGAGAACCGAGGGGGGGAGGGGCGGGGAATAACCTGAAGTAGCTGCTTGCAAATTCTTGTGACTAAGACATGGGATACGAAGGCCTGAAAATTAAACATGGCTGCAGTTGAAATCAGCAAGGACTTGGGTGCTAGTACTGCCTCGAATATAGTAGGGTTCTCAATCACGCCGATGTTTGTTTCTTTGTTTTTTCACTGTTTCTTCCTTCTTTTTTTCTTAGTACTGTAGGAAGGAACCCCCCCCCCCCGATTAAAATATTCTTTATTCTTAATATTAAAAAGAGGACAGAATATTATATTTCCCCAAAGGAGAAGCATGGAGAAGCAAGGCAAAAAGCAGGCTCATAGCCTCAAGCAGAAGTCTCAAGCAGGGGTGAAATCCAGCAGGTTCTGACAGGTTCTGGAGAACTGGTAGCGGAAATTTTGAGCAGTTCGGAGAACCGGCAAATACCACCTCTAGCTGGCCCCAGAGTAGGGAGAGAATGGGGATTTTGCAGTATCCTTCCCCTGCCACGCCCACCAAGCCACCCCCACAGAACCGGTAGTAAAAAAATTTGGATTTCACCACTGGTCTCAAGTCTTTAGAGATCTTTTGTATCCATTAAGAAAGACTGGGCCAATCTATTCACAAACAAAACACCTTCAGCCACAAGTTTCCACAGAAACCTGGAGTTGATGGGATTAAGAATTTGCATCCCCCCACCCAAATTCCAAGAACAGGACCTGACCTTTTAGACATGATAATAGGATTTACCCACCACCATTAGACTAGCAAAAGGAGAGGCACGGTGGCCTAGAGGTGGAGCTCTCGCCTCACAATCAGGAGGCTGTGAATTCGATCCTAGGTAGAGGCAGATATTTCTCTCTCTGGGCACACTGAGAATATATCTGCTGAACAAAACTCCGCATTGATGATGGGAAGGGCATCCGGCCATTAAAACACACTGCTAGCTCTATTCAGTTGCCAAAACTCTACCCTGCAAGGGATTATGGGGTCATTAAATAAAGATGATGATGATGATTAGACTAGCAAAAGACACAGAGCATACTACATTGCACAACCCCTTGGAGCATCTCAAACCCAAAACCCCAGAACCCTATAAAGATCCATCCACTCACTTAGACATTTTGTCAGCCACCCCAGAAACATGCTGCTGTCTCTGAAGTTTCTGGCAACAAAATAAACCGTCTTTCCTTGCATTCAGCCTCTGTTTCATTTCCAGTGCCTTTCTCCCGGCTTGGAATGAGACCGGATTTTTCTTCCTACAGTATACACTAAAAAGAAAGGAAGAATAGCTGCTGTTTGATAATAATACTGGGACCTATCTATCTAAAAGCGTTGGTAGAGACCCATTGTACAAAGCCATGACTTGCTTTAGCCTGGGTTATTTATTACGCTTTATCTTAACCAGTTTTCCCGAAAAAAATAGGAAAACAAATACAAAAAAATGGGAAGGAAGTACATGAGAAGTTGCAAAACACAAATAAAATCAGAAAACGTGGACATTATCTTGTTTTGCCACATATCAATCAACTGTCAAAGAGATATCTAAATCTACCCAAAGGGGTAATGTAAAATCAAAAATAACAATTCTCTAACGTTAGAGGAGATCATAACAGCTGTGTCACCGAAAGACGTACCAAGTTTATTAGTAGAGAAAAACGCCTTTTCAAAAGCATCTCTCTTGAATCCAATCCTTCGTAACAAGAACAGTACTACGTTTTCATTAACTTTTCATTTATGTGTTCAATAAATGGTTGGGCTTGCCACAATACCCAAGCCCAAACCAATAAGCCACATGGTGCAATGTGTGAATGGATGCTTATTTTTTTTAACGTTTTGGCAATGCCTGGGAAAATGTGGCTGCGTAATGAATGATGAGTCACTGCACCACAAAGCAGAGATTGCCTTCCTTTGTTGCTAGATCACTGCAGAGTCATCTTTACCGCTTTTTTATTAGATGTATTTGCGCCCGTCTTGGTTCTATGCAGCTCTTATCGTTATGCATGGTAGGGAGTGAACTGGGGCCAGACCCCCTGCCCCTGCCCTCCCCACATGCTCTTAAGAGGCTCCCTGGCCATTTGACTCATTGAGGAAGGATGGTACCCTGTGAGGTGGCTGGGCCACCCACCTGCACCTTTTAGGAAGGCACCTTGGTGGAGATGTTATACGATGAGGGGGATCTGCCAGGAAAGGGGGTTTGTGAGAGAGATGGGTGTGGTGAAGAGGCAGTGGATCCTCTTCACCACACTGGGCATTGGATGCAAATCAATGACAAAACAAATGTATTGATTGATTGATTTATACAGATACCAATCTCATAATATGTAATTTTGGGTGGCTTTCAAGGATAAAACACAAGCAATAAACACAAGCAATAAGCATTAATAATAAATTCAAACAACAGTTGTTTTTATGTGTAGGAAGGTAGCACCCACCCCTCTCCTAGGAAAGTGAGATATTTTAGGAAATATTAAAAGGGCATTAAATATTAAACTATGGAAAATAAATTATAAATTGACAATGTCTGTATCCTATAAAGAAAATCTCTATAAAATGTTTTATAGGTGGCACTTGCCACCAGCCAGATTGGCAAGAATGTTCCCCGGCACGCCATCAACATGTTGGAAATGCAACCACCACAAAGGCACCTATTACCATATGTGGTGGACCTGCCCAATGGCGAAACAATATTGGCAAAGGATCAAAATACAAATAGAGGAAATAACACACCAAAAGATAGAACTAAGACCAGAAAGCTTCCTACTAGGCATACTAAATGGACACTACGAAAAAGAAACAACATATTTAATTATACATATGATAACAGCAGCACGAATACTATACGCGCAACACTGGAAGAGTAGTGATATACCAACACCAGATAAAGTAATCAATAAAATTATGGAATGTGCGGAATTAGATAGACTCACAAAGGAATTACAAAATAGGGAAGAACATGACTTTTACTTAGTATGGGAAAGTGGTATAGTTGGTTGAAAGATAGGAAAGAGATGAAGCAATAGGAAGTAAACAAAATGACCAAATATAGTATGATGTAAACAAAGAACAGACATAGGTCAACAAAGATCAATAGTAATAATAATAATAATAATAATTTTATTTCTATACCGCCCTTCTCCCGAAGGACTCAGGGCGGTGTACAGCCTAATTAAAAACAGAATAAACATCAATTTAAAATAATTTAAAAATATTAAATAAATTTGGCTTAATTTAAAACCCCAAAAATTTAAAACATCCAATTTAAAATTATATTGCTAACCCAGCCTGGCGGAACAATAGGGTCTTGAGTGCGCAGCGAAATACCCGGAGGTCAGAAATCTTACGAATTTCCGGGGGCAGTTCATTCCACAGGGCTGGGGCTCCCACAGAGAAGGCCCTCCCCCTGGGTGTCGCCAGCCGACATGACTTGGCCGATGGCACCCTGAGGAGACCCTCTCTGTGGGAGCGAACTGGCCTGTGGGAGGCTATTGGTGGCAGAAGACGGTCTCGAAGGTACCCGTAGATAGACAAAAGGGAATGACCAAATAAGGAAGAGTCAAAATACAAAGAGAAATGTATATTACAGTTGCGACAAACTGGACATGTATTGAAATAGGTGTTTATATGTTTTTATGTTTTGTACGTTTCATTGTTCTGTTTAGTTTGTACTTATAAATAAAAATTGAAATAATAATAATAATAATAATAATAATAATAATAATAATAATAATAATGGAAATATTAAAAGGGCAGAATATTTCCCCTAATAGTGAGGCAGAAACTCAGTCCCTCCCCCCCACCTTTGTCAATGGGCCATTAAGGCCTGGACCAGTCTATTCTATATAACAAAGATCTACCTCCTTCAGGCAGAGCCATAGTAGAAATTGCCCAAAGCCCTTTCATTACATCATCACCCAGCAAGTCAACCAAGCCTGGGACACAGACAACCTACAAAGTTACCCCTGCATAGCCCCATGGGAATTTGACAACCAATCAGAATACAAGCTCAAATTCAAACCCCAACAGAGGGTATAAATCTCTCTCATACACACATCCATGTGCCTTTTTAGCCCAGGATCTCAAACCATGTGGTCCTGTCCACCGTTAAACCATCTTTCCAAGCAGTCTCCATGTTTCCAGTGTCTTTCTCCCCATTTGGAACTGAACCCAGATGGACATTTCTTCCAACATATGGATACATGCATGTGCTTTATATTGGGTCAAGATGGTGATGATGATAATCATGATGATTTTAAAAAAGAAAAAAACTCCCAACAAAATCAGTTTGATTTAATAGGTACACATTTTTCTTACAAAGTTAAAGAAATGGCTTGATGTTCAGTCTCCCAGGATACCTTTCCAGCTGCCCAGACCTCTTAGGTTTAGGTTTTAGGTTTTATTTGATTTGTATACCGCCCTACTCCCGAAGGACTCAGGGCGGTGAACAGCCAACAATAAAATACATAAATATACAAAATTTAAAAACCCGATAAAATCAAATTAAACTTTTTGGCCCAGACAAATTAAAATACCCCAATAATTTAAAAACAGATTAAAATTTACATATTTTAAAAAGGGAAGAGATCTTACAATTGGGATTTCCTGATCTACCTGAATTACTAGACCTGATTTTTGGTTAAGTTCTCAAATAAATTGACTATGTGCTGCCATCTGGAGGAATTCTAGGAGTTGTCCACTCATCTTGAATTTGCCAAGTTTGAAAAACTCTGCCTCAAAATAGCAGTAGCACTAGCACTTAGACTTATATACCGCTTCATAGTGCTTTTATAGCCCTCTCTAAGCAGTTTACAGAGTCAGCATATTGCCCCCAACAATCTGGGTCCTCATTTTACCCACCTCGGAAGGATGGAAGGCTGAGTCAACCTTGAGCCTGGTGAAATTTGAACTGCCGAACTGCAGCTAGCAGTCAGCTGAAGTAGCCTGCAGTGCGGCACTCTAACCACTGCGCCACCTTGGCTAATTTTCGAGCAATATTGGCCAGAGGTGGGTTTCAGCAGATTCTGACCAGTTCTGGAGAACCGGTAGCAGAAATTTTGAGTAGTTCAAAGAACCGTTAATAAAAATCCTGGCCCCGCCCCCATCTATTCTCTGCCTCCCAAATCCCAGCTGATCGGGAGGAAATGGAGCCTTGATAGTACAGTGGTTTAGTGCACCCTGTTATTAACACAGCTGCCTGCAATTTCTGCTGGTTCGAATCTCTCCAACGCTCAAGGTTGACTCAGCCTTCCATCCTTTCTAAGGTAGGTGAAATGAGGACCCAGTTTGTGGGGGCAATAAGCTGACTTTGTATAAAATATACAAAAGAATGAAGGCTATTGCTTAACGCATTGTAAGCCGCCCTGAGTCTCCGGAGAAGGGCGGCATATAAATCAAATTTAAAAAAAAAAAAAAAATGGGGATTTTGCAGTAACCTTCCCCTGGAGTGGGGTGGGAATGGAGATTTTACAGTATCCTTCCCCTGCCACGCCCACCAAGCCATGCCACACCCACCAAGCCACACCCACAGAACTGGTAGGAAAAAATTTTTGAAACCCACTACTGATATTGGCTAATATTAAAGCCATATGAATAGAAAAACAATGAATATTTTTTTTTAAAAAAACCAACCAACGCATTTTTATGAGACTCTTAAAGGACAGTTGGTGGCAGTGATTTGGAGTAGGAACAATCTTTTATATAAGCTGTTTTCTGCTTTTTCCTCCTCTCCTTTCAGGGATCTTGTGCATGGGACAATTGATAATAAAGTGTTAATTTGCTAGGACTCTATACCAGGGGTGAAATGCTCCCGGTTCAGACCAGATCACCCGATCCGGTAGCGATGGCAGCGGGTGGTTCGGAGAACCGGTAGCAAAAATCTCTGCCCCCTCCCCACCATGCCCAGCTGAGCTGCATGATCATCAGAGGCTTTTTTTTTTTAAGTTTTAAAAGCATTTTTTCTACAACTTTTTCCGCCGAAAAAATGCTTTTAAAAGTAAAAAAAAAGCCTCTGATGATCGCGCGGCTCAGCTGGGATCGTCAGAGCCTTTTCAAAGCATTTTTTTAATCACCTCGTCTGCTGAAGAGGTTGCAGGAAAAAATGCTTTGAAAAGTCTCTCTGACGATCCCAGCTGAGTTGCTTAATCGTCAGATAGGCTTTTTAAAAAATATCTGACGATCAAGCAACTCAGCTGGGATCATCAGAAAGGCTTTTTAAAAAATGCTTTGAAAAGCCTCTCTGATGATCAGGCAACTCAGCTGGGATCATCAGAGAGACTTTTAAAGCATTTTTTTTTTGCAACCTCTTCAGAGGAAGAGGTGGTTTAAAAAATGCTTTGAAAAGTCTCTCTGACGATCCCAGCTGAGTTGCCTGATCATCAGAGAGGCTTTTCAAAGCATTTTTTTGCATTTGCAGAAAAAATGCTTTGAAAAGTTTAAAAAAAAAAAAAAGTTGGCCACGCCCACCCAGTCACATTACCCCCACCACCACCAAGCCAGGCCCACAGAACCAGTAGTAACAAATTTTACATTTCACCCCTGCTCTATACTAACCCCGCTTTGAAAAATAGGGTGTACCTCTTTGCCTTCATGGCATCTCTTCTGCCACTCAGCTTCTTCCGCCACCCCCCAAAAAAAAATTAATATGAAAGAAACAATTGGGAAATGGCTTAGCCCATCACCTACTTGTCACCTGATCACTGGTTCTTGGATGGTTCACATCTTTTGGAGGCCACCAATCTCTCTTGAACATTCCTTTCTGATCTGCAGGTGGTATTCAATGTCCAAAGGCTGAAGGCTGTCCAGCGAGAAGAAGGATGGTTTTTGCTCCGCCCAGACAAATCCAAACCAAGATTGGATGAGTAAGTCTGAATTCTCAGTACCTACCAGATTATCAAAGGGGAAATGAAAACTGACACTAGGGAGCACCACAGGAGTTCAGAAGGGTTTCCTCCAAAAACATTAGAAATTGCTGTACAGCAGTGTTTCTCAACCTTGGAAGCTTGAAGATGGGTGGACTTCAACTCCCAGAATCCCCCAGCCAGCGCTGCTGGCTGCGGGATTCTGGGAGTTGAAGTTCACTCATCTTCAAGCTACCAAGGTTGAGAAACACTGCCTTACAGTGTCTTGAACTGATTCATCTTATCTACTTTTACTTGGGGTTATTTATTTTTGTCGGATTAGTTAATTTTGCCCTAAGGCTATTGGGAGCATCTGAGATTAATTTTGCTTCTTTGGAGAATAAGTGTGGAGCCAGAGGTGGCATTCAGCAGGTTCTGACCAGTTCTGGAGAACCGGTAGCGGAAATTTTGAGTAGTTCGGAGAAGCGGTAAATACCACCTTTGACTCGACTCGACTCGCCCCCATCTATTCTCTGCCTCCCAGCTGATTGGGAGGAAATGGGGATTTTGCAGTATCCTTCCCCTGGAGTGGGGAGGGAATGGAGATTTTACAGTATCCTTCCCCTGCCTTGCCCACCAAGCCATGCCCACAGAACTGGTAGTAAAAATTTTTGAATCCCACCACTGGTGTGGAGATGCCTATGAGAAATATTCCATGAGTTCATCCACTGAACTCCTATTCCATGAGACCAAACTGAAATGTGTCTACCATCCCCAAATGTTAGGAAAGTGGTAACCAGCTTATAAAGTACATCTAATATCCTTATTTTTCCATGTGTTTCAGAGGGAATCTAGGCTCCTTACATCTCCAGGTGCAGCTTCGGGATGAGATGGTTCTGCAATCCATCTACTACCAGCCTCTTATTGAGCTGTTGTGCCAGGAAGTTAAAGCAGGGATAAAGGTGAGACGGAATAACAGAAGAACAGAGTTGGAAGAAATCTTGGAGGTCTTCTAGTCCAACCCTGTGCTTTAGCAGGAGACTATATCGGTAGTCCTTGACTTACAACCACAATTGAGCCCAAAATTTCTGTTTCTTAGTGAGGTATTTGTTAAGTGAGTTTTGTTCCCTTTTATGACTTTTCTTGCCACAGTTGTTAAGTGAATCACTGCAGGTATTCAGTTAATATCACGTTTGTTAAGTGCATCTGGCTTTCCCATTGACTTTGCTTTCAGAAAAGGGATCGTGTGATCCCAGGCTGCTGCAGCCATCATAAATATTAGTCAGTTGCCCGGCGTGTGAATTTTGATCACGTGACCATGGGGATGTTGTAACGGTCGTAAGAATAGAATAGAGAATAGAATAGAATAGAATAGAATAGAATAGAATAGAATTCTTTATTGGCCTAGTGTGATTGGACACACAAGGAATTTGTCTTGGTGCATATGCTCTCAGTGTACATAAAAGAAAAGATACGTTCATCAAGAATCATAAGGTACAACACTTAATGATAGTCATAGGGTTCAAATAAGCAATCAGGAAACAATATCAATATAAATTGTAAGGATCCAAGCAACAAAGTTACAGTCATGCAGTCATAAGTGGAAGGAGATGGGTGACGGGAACGATGAGAAGATTAATAGTAGTGCAGATTTAGTAACTAGTTTGACAGCATTGAGGGAATTATTTGTTTAGCAGAGTGATGGCGTTTGGGGGAAAAACTGGAATGAAAGGCAGCTGCACAAAGGCTGTACGTGTGATGCAAATGTGCTTGATAAAACAGAAAATGCAGACGGTTATGTTCAAAGGGACGCACAAAACATCACGTTTTTATGAAAAATACACCCTCCCCTTCTGAAATTAATGTGTGTTAACTTCTCCGTGAAATGTATTTCCTCGGCCCACGCTCTTCTCCTTACAGAACGAGAAAGTGCACCTAATAACTCTGATTGATGAGACCACAACAGCTGAATGCAGACAGGAACTGGCGGTGAACCTAGTCAAGCTCTTCTTGGGCCAAGGCTTGATTAAAGAGTTCTTGGATCTCCTCTTCAAACTGGAGTTGGACAGAACCTGTAAGGACCAGGGCAGGAGGGAACACATCCCTTTATACTACGATTTTGTGTGTGTGGGAGGGGAGGGTGCCTTTGAGTCAGTGTTGGCTCCTTGGTGACTGCTTGGAAAAATTCCTGCAATTTTCTTGGGGTGTGTGTGTGTCTTGTGTGATTGGGGGTGTTGAGTTTGTTTTAATTGCTTTTCATGTTAATGAAACCATGGCTATTTTAATACTGCTTCTGTCACATAAACTGCCAAGAGTTCATTCCGATTTTCATCAGCTATACATGTAATAAATTAAATACCATGAAGAGTGGTATTTAATACCACAAAGGTGTGTGGGTTCAAAGGGGTTAGACCAGGGGTCGGCAACCTTAAACACTCAAAGAGCCACAAAGCCCCCCGTTCAATTCTGGAGCTGACCGGAAGTCCTTTTTCCTCTACCTGTCCTAACTGAAAGCCCTATCAATTGTGGAGCCGACCAGCGACAAGGAGCCGCAGCAGAAGGATGAAAGAGCCATATGTGGCTCCAGAGCCACGGGTTGCTGACCCCTAGCTAAACTAGTAGCAATTTGTGGTTCCATGTGATATCTTAATATGTAGCATGTAAGCCAACATGCTACGTATTTATATGCTACACTATGTTAAATAATTTTTTCCCATTTTGGTACAGCATGCTATATAAGGACACGTTTTGTTATTTGGGTATACAGAATTTTGTGTAAATGCAGCCATTGGACATGCTAAAGCTATCCCACTCAGTTTATTAATTGTCTGTCCTTTCTTGTCTCTTAATCCCAACAAGTATTGTGGTCGATTTAGTTGTGGCCAAACTCCTTTGCCTTCAATTTGGAATTGTCAAGGTATTTAGAAGCTTTCTGGGTAGGCAGGATGGGCAGCAGAAGGTAAGGAAAAGAGAATGCAGAAAGGAGGGAATATCTGAAATAAGATATAAGGGAAGAAAGCAATCAATATGAAAAAGAGGGAAGCTTTCTGAGTAGGCAAAAAAAAATATTTGAAAGCATGGCATTTGAAAGCATGAAAGTGATGGCAAAGATGACTATCATATTCATTTCAGACAATCACTTTTGCTGCTTCTATCATCTAAGAGAAAGAGAAAGCTGAATCAAGGGATGTGGTGGCTCAGTGGCTAGGACTCTGAGCTTGTCGATTGAAAGGTCGGCAGTTCAGCGGTTCGAATCCCTAGTGCCACGTAACGGGGTGAGCTCCCGTTTCTTGTCCCAGCTTCTGCCAACCTAGCAGTTCAAAAGCATGTAAAAAATGCAAGTAGAAAAATAGGGACCACCTTTGGTGGGAAGGTAACAGCATTCCATGCGCCTTTGGCGTTTAGTCATGCCAGCCACATGACCACAGAGACGTCTTCGGACAGGGTTGGCTCTTCGGCTTTGAAAAGGTGATGAGCAGCGCCCCCTAGATTCGGGAACAACTAGCACATATGTGCAAGCGGAACCTTTACCTTTACTTTATAGCTGAATCAAAGGGGACAACCAATGAAAGATGTCTTGACCCTTTCAAGGGTCAAAATGTAATCAGCAGATAGCAAGTCATCCTGTTTTTCTTCATAAGTGGTTGAAAGGGTGTATAGATCAGTGACCGATCATAAATCACTTTCTGTGTTTCAGTTGAGCCCAACACGTTGTTTCGGAGCAACTCTTTAGCTTCTAAGTCTATGGAGTCATTTCTGAAGGTACTTTGTGGGATGCTGCCTTCCTTCTATGACGGGTGGTGGGAGGCTCTTCCTACCAGTTTCTGATTATGAAGCTCACTATCTGCTGCTGTGCCTCTAATCTCTGACTCTGTAGGTAGCAGGTATGCAATACCTCCATCGAATCCTTAAGCCGTCAATCAACCGAATGTTTGAAGAGAAGAGATACATTGAACTAGATCCCAGCAAAGTGGAAAGCAAGGAGATCGGGTAGGAAGAAGGAAGGAGCAACAGTGGAGAGGCCTCTCTGTGAAGGAGAGACTTATAGTCAAGGGCCTCGCCATTTTTGAGCCAGTGGACACAAAACCTTGAGAAGTGGTTGTGGGTGCCTTCACAAAATGGCAGCCCTTATGAGCATTATCAATCACAACCCTCCCATTTACCAGAATGGAAACTGGGGTGGTAGATGGGGGCTCTTGCTCGCCAAGATTGTTATTTTCCATCCCAATTTCTTCAAAAATGGCTGATTTGATTCCCAAATGCATTCTGCGAAATAATGCTGATGTGTTTCTTTGAAATATGCCATTTTTGATGTTAAATATATTTTAGGTTAGAAGATTTTTTAAAAATCTTGGTTTGCCAGCATGTTAGTGCCTAAGACAACTGAGGGAAAGTTTTGTCAGTGTCAGACATTCACATTCTTTACCTGTTCTGACACAGCCTTCGCAGAAGCCAGAAACAGACTCCCTGCAAAGAAAAAACCCTCATTATTTACACACTGGGAATTAACCTCATTCACCAACAGAAAGTCCAGTCAAGAGTCCTGCAAGAAGTTAACTGAAACAATGGTCCTTATGCTCGTTATGATAAATGCAAGGTTGTGAGCTCCCAGCCGGGAGGCTGCAAATTAAGTCAGTTCAAACAGAGAAATAGACAAACCTCGGTTCTGGCAAGGCAGTCTTTCTTGCATGAAACACACGGGCAAACTTTCCAGAAATGCGAACGGTTGTCTGCGACAACCAAACCACTCCCCTTTCCTCCTATTTATTCCCCAGCCAGGGAGGGGCCAGTCAGCGTCCACATTTGTTTTGCTTCCCGAGCCGGCTCATTGTCCTCCGTTGTTCACCTCTCCTATCTGCTCTGCGCATACGTGTATCTGGAACAGGCCCCAGCTGTTCCTCCTCCTCACTCATCTCTGACTCCAAAGGCAGCTGCCTCTCTGGCTGGGAAATGCCAGACGGTCCTGGGTCTAGCTCTGTGTCCAACACTGAGCATCCATCAGAGCCTTCCCCAAGCTCCAGAACAGGCCCAAGTTCTTCCCCAACCTCCTCATTGTCCGAGTCTGCTGCCAGCAGAGCTGGCAGCTGGCGGGCCACAACATTACCTGGATGCTGTTCAGGGATAAAAATGCAAAGTCTGGAGGATTTATATAATTATGCATAATAAAAACCTGACCTGTTTATCAAGGAAATAAAGTGGGTCTTGAATCCTAGTGCTTGCTAGAGGTGATTCTCATTGTCTTGTTGCTTGGGGTGTTTGGGATGAAAACATCTATCAGGCAACATAATTTTAGAACATTTGAATTTTGTGGCTGGTAGACAAGTTACACTGAGTATTCTGCTGACACTTTGAATATGGAATGGCCTTGCTTCCTTCACAGCATTTATAGTGGCTCTGTAGAACCAAGAATGAATGAGACAGAATTCTTGGTTATCTTCTTGGATGGAAGAGATTAGATAGATAGATAGATAGATAGATAGATAGATAGATAGATAGATAGATTAATAGATGATAGATAGATAATAGATGATAGATAGATAGATAGAAAGATGATAGATAAATAGATAGATGATAGATAGATAGATAATAGATAGATAGATAGATAGATAGATAGATAGATAGATAGATAGATGATAGATAGATAGATAGATAATAGATAGATAGATAGATAGATAGATAGATAGATAGATAGATAGATAGATAGATAGATAGATATAGATAATAGATAGATATAGAGGTGGAATTCAGCCGGTTCAGACTGTTTTAGGTGAATTGGTAGCGCTGACAATCAATTGGCCCCACCCACCCACCCCACTGTCCTTTATTTCCTGCTTTGTAGCTCATCTCAGTCATGCGGCATAACTGATTTCCCTGCCCCCCTGCCCCCCCCGCTGTTATACTTACTGTTGCTGACTTGGAAGGTAAGCAGCTGAGCTTCTAAATGTTCCATTTTCAGTGCTATGCGCAAGCGCCTTAGGCGCACGTGCACGCTCACCGAACTGGTTGTTAAACCAGTAGCATTCCACCACTGGATGGATGGATGGATGGATGGATAGATAGATAGATAGATAGATAGATAGATAGATAGATAGATAAATAGATAGATAGATGATGGATGGACAGGAGAGAGAGGGAGTGGGGGGAGGGGAGAGAGAGAGAGAGAGAGAGCGCTATCATGTTTCTAGTGCATCCAGAGATTGATTGATTGATAGATTGGTGAAACAATACCAATCTATCTAGCATGAACCAGCAAAGACTTTCCCCCCACATTTAATTAGCCTGTTTACTTTTCTGGTAAGTATGTTGAATTGTGTCATTGTTTCTTTAGTAGTCAATTCCTATTCTTCCAAAAAGTCAGTATTAATTAGCAATTTCTCTGCATTATTTTTCTCCTTAAGTGTATGTAGCTACAGGAGTATATGTATATCAGATAGATATAGATATATATATGTACACATATATCAGATTTCCAGCCGACATGAGGAATTCTGGGAGTTGAAATCCATCAGGTTAAAATTGCTAAGGTTGAGAAACACCAAGTTAAAAAGCCTCCTCCGATTCTAATGATATAATAAGTCATTCACCCGCTACTCTCCAGCAAACTGATGGATTATTCAGGGCATGAAGCAACCATTTTGAACGTCTATGGAGATTCTCAGGCATCCAAGTCAGGGTTGTCCCAAAGGTGCTTTTTTCAAGAGGCAACTGGACTTTCTTTGTTTTTGCTCAGTTTCTCAGAACTGAAGCAGCTTCTTAGATGAGAAGCAAACCATTTTCAAGGAAAAAGAAAGAACGTACAGTTGCCTCTTGAAGAAAGCACTTTTGGGACAGCCATTTTGACTGTGACATCACTCTGATTGGCTTCTGCATTTTTGGTAATCCAAGATGGCTGTTGAATGGCATACAGGAAAGCTCTGAGTTATTTGGTGATCTTTCGTTTCTTGCTCCAGGTGCTCTAGCCTTCACCGGATCCACAGTGAAAGTGAGGTGATCCAGCATAGCGGCCAGCTCCTTCAGTCGTATCTGACCGACCTACTCAACACCATCACCAGGTCTGCCAAAATGTGCCCTCCAGTCATCCGGGCCACTTTTCAGCTCCTTTTCAAGAGAGTTGGAGAACGGTTCCCTGAGGAGAAAAATCAGGTCAGTTGGGCAGAGTTAGACTCCTTTAACTCAGGGGGTGTCAAACTCAATTTCATTGAGGGCTGCATCAGGGTTGTGTTTGACCTCGGGGGGAGGATGGGGGACGTGGCCAGTGGGTGTGGCCAGCTCAATGTCACTCATATTGGGAGCGCCTGTGGTGGCCCGAGCGATCTGCAAGCGAAAACGGGCTCCCGAGCTCTGTTTTTGGCTGCCACGGCCTCCTGCAACCCTCTGCCAGTGAAAACGGAGCTCGGGAGCCCATTTTCGCTGGCAAAACCTCTGCAAATCAGTCTTTTGCTGTTTCCAGGGTGGCCCCACGGGCCAGATCTAAATACCCCATGCGCCGGATCCGGCCCCAGGGCCTTGTGTTTGACATCCCTGTTCTAACTCAATCTCGCTCCCCCTCCGGGAATGTGGCATTATAATTTTGTAAACTCTTTGTAATTCTTTTGTAATTCCAAATTCTTTTGTAAGTCTTCCGCTTCTTTGTCAGGTAAAGCAACTTGTGGGAAGAAAAGCAGCAGGATCTTACAGTCCCATTCAGCAGGGATTTGATGGTGTTTTTAACCAATATCTTATTGGTTAAATAATTCTTACCACTCTCCTTTTCTCCGAGACACCAAACAGAGAGATTTTGGTATTGCCTGTCAGATTGTTTTTGTCCTTGGTTTCTTTCCATCCCTTTTCAAAAACTCTATCCTTCCGCACTTGCAGAATGTGAAATTCATTGCCATCACCAGCTTCCTCTGCCTACGATTCTTCTCTCCAGCCATTATGTCCCCCAAACTCTTCCACCTACGGGAGAAGCACGCCGATGCTCATATCAGCCGGGCTCTGCTTCTGCTAGCCAAGGTAAGACCTGTCCCAGAAGAGATGCTCTTAATAGCCTGATGATGTCCAAAAAGGGGTCCTTTTTTTGACTCTTGTCAAATGTCCCTGTTCTCTTTTCTAGTTTCTTATTTCATCTCATCTTGCTTTCCTTCCCCTTTCTTCCCCCTCCCCTTCCCCTCTCCCTCTCTTGTCTCCTCCTCCCCACTTCCCACCCCCCTCCCCTTCTCCTCCTCCCCTCTCCCTCTTTCCTTCTTGTCCTCCTCACTCCCTTCTCCCCTACCCTCTCCTCCTCCCCATTCCCCTATCCTCACCCTCTCCTGTTCCCCTCTCCCTCTCCACCTCCTCCTCCCCACTCTCCTCTCTTATTCCCCTCTCCTCCTCCCCTTTCCTCTCCCTCCCTCTCCCCTTCCTCTCTCCCTCTCCTCCTCCCCACTCTCCTCCTCCCCACTCCCTTCCCCCTTCCCTCCTCTCCCCTTGAGTTAAACATGACTCCTGATTATATTGGACTAGGTGGCTATTTAAGACTCAATCCCCTTCATTTATTTATTATTTATTTATTTGTCAAGAACGTATTAGGTAATTTATATAATTATAAGCATGAATTGAATACATAAAATAGATATAAGTAGAGGAAACATTAGGACAGGGATGGTAGGCATGCTAGTGCTTTTATGCACACCCCTTACAGACCTCTTAGGAATGGGGTGAGGTCAACAGTAGACAGTCTAAGGTTACAATTTTGGGGGTTTTGGGATGAAACCACAGAGTCAGGTAGTGTATTCCAGGCATTGAATTGAGTCCCAGCATTCTCTTCACTGCAAACCATTCTGGCTTTCTCTCAATCTGGGTGAAGCTTGTTCTTGAGTTGTAGTAACTTGTTCTGATTTTCCGCTGGGCCAGGCTGTCCAAAACGTGGGGAACATGGACAACAGCATCAGCCGCACCAAGGAAGCATGGATGGCCCCTCTGCAAGCCACCATTCAACGCGGTGTTGCCCAGATGAAGCAGTTCATCCTGCAGCTCATTGACATTGAGGAGAAAGATGGTAAATGCTTGATAAAGCCAAACAAATTAAGAAATGTTCTGGTTACTGCAAGCAGCAGAGTGCTTTCTCTGAGCCATCAGCCAGAGGGTAGTTTACTGGCATCTGAAATTTAGCGCCTAATCCCATTTCTTTCTTAGTACGGCAGTCCCCAATTTATGACCAATTGTTTAACGACAGTTCAGAGTTATGTCAGCCTAAGAAAAAAGTGATTTACAATCCTTTTGTATATATATTGCGATATCTCATGCATATACAAAAGCTGCAGAGCTTGTATCCCAAGGACAAAAAACCAAGTTGAGCACCAAAATAGCAAACTCCTATGGATGAGCCTGGTTTCCCACCCTTGGTATCATTCAAAGAGGGGAGGGCAGTAGAGCCGGGTGGCTTCACTAATGGCTTTGAGTAAGACACCATGCAGGAACATTCCCAGTTAGCAACAAGCCAGAACACAGATTATATATAAGCAGGACTGAGGTTAGCAATGAAGGCAGCAGATTGTATCTCATGATTCTCTGCCAACTTGTGTTATTACTAGAATAGAATAACCGAGTTGGAAGGGACCTTGGAGGTCTTCTAGTCCAACCCCCTGCTTAGACAGGAAACCCTACACCACTTCAGGCAAATGGTTATCCAACATCTTCTTAAAAGCTTCCAGTGTTGGAGCACCTACAACTTCTGGAGGCAAGTAGTTCCACTGATTAATTGTTCTAACTATCAGGAAATTTCTCCTTAGTTCTAAGTTCCTTCTGTCCTTGATTAATTTCCACCCATTGCTTCTTGTCCTGCTCTCAGGTGCTTTGGAGAATAGCCTCTCCCTCTTCTTTGTGGCAGCCCCTGAGATATCAGAACACTCCTATCATGTCACCCCAGTCCTTCTTTTCATAACTAGTGTTATTATAATAACTAGTGTTATTATTTCCTGCTCATTCAAAACCACATGCACGTATATTGCGTTCACTTGCTGCGGATGTTAAATTACAGAATTAGACCTGCAGAAGCCCATCTCCCTGCAACCTCAGGTTGTAAAAGAAGGGTACCTGTTCATCCACAAGGCGAGAAGCAAGGGGCCTCTCCTCTCGTTCTCCTTCAAGAAGTTCTATTTCTCATTAACACACGAGGCTCTCACCTGCGCCAAGACACCCAACTCCAAGGTAGGTAAAGAATAGAGATTGGCTACTACCAGAGGCTCCGGCCATTGTCCTTGCTGAAATCACTTTTCTTGAAACCCTCTGTAACTTGGGGAGTCCAGTCCAAACTGGGGGCAACCCACCTCTGGCGTGGTGACTCCTGGTAAGGGCAGGGCAGGGTGGATGGGGCCAGCCAGGAGTGGTATTTGGGGGTTCTCCGAATTGCACAGAATCTTAGCTAGAGGTTCTTCTGAACCCCCAGTAGCCCACCCCTGCCTTTACCTTTTTAAGTGTTTTCCATTTGAGGGAAACTTTAAAAGAGGATTTGTCAAATTCATGGAGGAAGAAAACTCTACTTTTAAGTATTACCTATTGTGATGATATAGAATCTTCATGATTAGAGAGTCTTCTCCAGAATACTAGTGGCTCCTAGGGGAAAGGGTTGTTGGAAGCATTTGGTTGGATTCACAAATGCAAGAGAAAGTTGGTTTCCATTTGACTCAAGGTTTCTTGAATGTATATTTATGGGATTTCCTTTCAGAAAAGCTCCTTTGTGCCACTGACTAGCATCCGGGCAGCTGAGAAAGTAGAGGAGAAGAGTTTTGGTATCTCCCATGTCATGCAGATCATCTACACTAATGATGCTGGGCAAGAAGACACAGCTTACCTGCAGTGCAAGGTGAAGATACAACAAGTCACATTTTGTTCGGATGGGAAGGGAGGAGCAAGAATTCATCTGGGTGACCCCATGACAAAAGTTGTATTGATAGATACAACATGCCACTTGTTTCAGGAGATGAGCAGCTATATAAATCGGCAAATAAATATATAGAATCCAGAGGTTTCTCACATCTGCAAAACAGAGATGCTTTCAAATAAAATGCAAGGGAATCAAAATGTTTTAAGGGGGAAAAAAAGGCACCCCATTGATACTTTGCCCCAACAGGTGTAGCACCTACCTGGGCATCTTTGTCTAGGTTTAGAAACTAAGCAGAGTCAGGTCTGGTAAATATCTGGAAGGGAAACCACTAGGAAATCTCAGGCTATAGTCAAAATGTCCCCAAACAAGACAGCAGGAAGCTAACTTCATTCTGCTGCAAGAAAAGTATTTGGATGTATCAATGAATTCACCAGGAGATGAATTTAAGTTGAGAGACACTTTACTTTTTATGAGAATTTAACAATAGCATAGGCCTTATTTACATCGTGAGAATGATCCTGTCCCATCTTCCCTGAGTCTTCATGCTGCTCGGTTTTGGGTCGGGATTCAGGGCTCAGGACCCCAGAGAGCACCCCGGTATTCGGAGAGCTGGTTGAATTTTTAAAAGAGATTCGGGTTAATGTCAGGGTTCCAAGTAACACCCCCAATGAAAGAAGACTCCGAAACTTGAGTTTCCTCAAAGATCCATTTTATTAGAGATGTCATATTGGCACATCTGGGAAAACCCAAATCTGAAAGCTTCCAGGTTTTCCCCACCCAAAAGAAAGTTCAAGTCCCTGCCCAGCACCCACAAGTCCATCACGTAGTCCAATCAAAGCACCGTCCCAACTGGAGATACCTCCCAGTTCCAACCCTCCAGGTGCAAGGCAAGATGTCCTTGACTTTCGGAGAAAGGAATGTTATTATGACTATATATCACTCATACTCCATACAATCCCCCTCCCAGTTTCCCCCAGTAGTAAATGTGGCAGGCCTGAAGGCCCAATGCAAAAGATGGCTTCCAGGCCTGACCGATCCAGGCATCAGTTAGGCTTAGGGTTAACCTCAATAATTTCAGCTCTGTGAGCCAATAGCTAATTTGGGATGACTCATTTGATGGTGTTTCTGTTAGGCTGAACACCACCATGGAAAGGTTTGACTGCAGTAGATGAAAACAAATGACCACAGAGACAGAGTGCCAAAAGAAATTCCATTTTTGCATTCCTCTCTAGGTCTTTGTCTCAATAATGACTGATAACAAAGCCAGGTAGCCCTCCAGTAAGTAGCTTACATACCATGAAAGGAGTTTATTAAATTAATTTAACGCCATCCACCCCCAAAAAGAAATGATCTGTCTCTAGCTAATTATAATCATCTTTGAACGTTGGGTCAATTAAATCACTTTTGCAGTTGACAGAACCTATATTAAGCATTGACATTTAATTAGACCGTGAAACCATTGCATCAAACGGTTTCATAGAAAATTTGGAAAATAAATGAATCAGGTGTGAATCTGGTCTGTATTTGCATTTCATCATTGGTTAATTTTAATATGCATGGCTTAAGTATTAACTACGGTTCAAGCATCCTGTTATTTCTATTCTCTTGTGTACGAATGTCATAGTGAACAAGATTGAAGGTGTGTATCTTTTAAGGGAATTGAAAGTAGCTCAACATTGGCTTCCTGACTTTTATGTCCACGCTGCTTTCTACTGACTTGCAGTTTTCTCTGGTCAAGCAAGTGTATGCAAAACCCACAGCCTGGGCCTTGTAGAATCTGTTTCTCTAGACCAGGGGTCAGCAACCTGCAGCTCTGGAGCCGCATGTGGCTCTTTCACCCCTCTGCTGCGGTTCCCTGTCACTCAAAATATGTGTCACAACAGCCAATGTGCGACACCCACTGGCATGTGATTTATTGAACTTTTCAACCCCCGGCAGGCCAACCATGGATAAATCCAAGAAAAGAAAAGTTTCAGAAGAAAACAGAACGTTTAATTCAACTACATATGCTAGTTTTGTGGCCGCTCAAGAAATAGTCAGGCATGGGAAGGGTTTTGTGGTTCCCGGTGTTTTCTTTTCTGTGGGAAACGGGTCCAAATGGCTCTTTGAGTGTTTAAGGTTGCAGACCCCTGCCCTAGATGTAGGGCAGAGAAAGGGGGAATATGTTATTAAAGGCCCTGGCTATATCCAGTCAGAAGAATCCATGGCATTGATATCCTTCTGCCTTGCCTTGTTTTACAGTGTGTGAACGAGCTGAGCCAGTGGCTCTCAGCCTTACGGAAAGTCTGTGGGAACAACGTGGGAATGCTATGCTCCTATCACCCAGGAGTTTTCAGAGGTGACAAATGGAGCTGCTGCCACCTAAAGGACAAAGCAGGTATTGCATACTTTGGCAATGCTACTGTACTGCCTTCCTTTTCTCCCATATTTCTGGGTGTGGGAATTTGTATGACAATGTTTTTTTTCGTAAGTTTATGTTAATATATATCAAGATATAGCTTTTTTTAAAAAAGAAAAACTATAGAAAAGAAAAATGTACAAGTACTCCTTGTGTAACCATCACTCGCTTGCCAACCGTTTAAAATTATGATGGTCCTTCCCAGAACTAAATGTTTATGGAAATTCTCAGTCATCTAGGTCATGGTTGTCCCAAAGGTGCTTTTTCAAGGGTCAGTTGGACTTTCTGGTTTTTCTCTGAAGATGTTTCGCTTCTCATCTAAGAAGCTTCTTCAGTTCTGACTGGATTGGTGGGGAAGAGAAGGGAAGGACTGCAAGGAGTAAAAAAGTACTTGTGACCGGCCCATCAGAGAGTCCCTGCAGCCACGTGATCGTGATTCAAATGCTGAGCAACTGTCACACATTTACAGCAGTTGCCGTGTCCCACGATCACATGATCGTCGTTTGCAACCTTCCCAGCTGTTTGCTTCCCCACCTGCAAAGTCAATGAGAAAGCCAGCAAAGAAGATCATAAGGCACATTCTGGGATTCTCACTGAATGACTATGGCAAATCATAGAAAGACAGTCATAAAATAAGGTCATGTAATGCCTCCCATAATAATCACATTACTTAATAATGAGTTTTCTGGCCCCTATTGTAGTTGTTAAGTCAAGGACTACCTATAGCAGAGATCTTCAGACTTGGCAGCTTTAAGATTTGTGGACTTCAACTCTCAGAATTCTCCAGCCAGCTATGCTATGCTGGCTGGAGAATTCTGAGAGTTGAAGTCCACAAGTCTTAAAGCTGCCAAGTTTGAAGACCTCTGACCTATAGCTTGGGACCAGTGGTGGGTTTCAAATTACTGGTTCTGTGGGTGTGGCTTGGTGGGTGTGGTATGGCTTGGTGGGTGTGGCATAGCTTGGTGGGCATGGCAGGGGAATGATACTGTCAAATCTCCATTCCCACCCCACTCCAGGGGAAGGATAATGTAAAATCTCCATTCCCTCCCCAATCCAGGGGAAGGTTACTGCAAAATCCCCATTTCCTCCTGATCAGCTGGGACTCAGGAGGCAGAGAATACATGGGGGCGGGGCCAGTCAGAGGTGGTATTTACCGGTTCTCCAAACTACTCAAAATTTCTGCTACCGGTTCTCCAGAACTGGTCAGAACCTGCTGAAACCCACCTCTGCTTGGAACTATGTAGGTCTCTTTGTCAGCAAGATAATTCTCCAAAATTGGAACAGAATGGTTTCACTGCTCCCTTCTCTGCTTTGAAGGTCTTGGTTGTGACAAAACTCGGCATGGAGTTACTCTGCGGGAATGGAACGATCCCTTGGATCCTGACTTGGAGGCTCAGCTGATATTCCAGCATCTGCTTGCAACTCAAGAAGTAATGAGGTGACTTGACCGACCATGCCTTGCTCTCCCAATGCTGAAGCATTCTTGTAAAACTGGGGTACTTTGGCTTTTCATTCTTCATGGGCCTGGATGGTGCTACATGAGTCATTTAAAACAAGGCTGTGTAGTTGCCAAGAAATAACCCCAATTATCAGACTATAATCATCCTCAATCAACTACTCTAGAAAGGGGGCAGAGAAGAGGAACCAGGGTGATTAGGGGACTGGAGGCTAACACATATGAATAACAGTTGCAGGAACTGGGTATGTCTAGTTTAATGAAAAGAAGGACCAAGGGTGACATGATAGCAGTTTTTCAATATTTGAGGGGCTGTCACAGAGAGGAGGACAACCTATTTTCCAAAGCACCCGAAGGCAAGACAAGGAGCAATGGATGAAAACTGATCAAGGAGAGATTCAACCTAGAACTAGGGAGAAATTCCCTTACAGTGAGAACAATCAACCAATGGGAGAGCTTGCATTTGGAAACTGTGGTTGCTTCATCACTGGAGGCTTTCAAGAAGAGACTGGATAGAAATGGTATAGGGTCTCCTGCTTGAGCAGGGGGTTGGACTAGATCAGTGGTGGGTTCCTCCCGGTTTGGCCCGGTTCCGCTGAGCCAGTAGCGGTGATGATATGACGTCACCGAACCGGTTCTGCCCCCCCATCCCCCGCCACCCCAGTCCCAGCTGATCGGCTAGAAGGAAAAAAACTGTTTAAACTCTTGCCGTGGGGCTTCAAAGGGCCGCCCTACAGCTGATCAGTGGTAAAAGGCAGTTTGGTGGTAGACCGGTGCCTCCAAAAATAAATGCGTAGACCAGTGCCTCCAAAAACAAATGCGTAGACCAGTGCCTCCAAAAACAAATGCATAGACCAGTGCCTGCAAAAACAAATGAGTAGACCAGTGCCTCCAAAAACAAATGCGTAGACCAGTGCCTCCAAAAACAAATGCGTAGACCAGTGCCTCCAAAAACAAATGCGTAGACCAGTGCCTCCAAAAACAAATGCGTAGACCAGTGCCTCCAAAAACAAATGCGTAGACCAGTGCCTGCAAAAACAAATGAGTAGACCAGTGCCTGCAAAAACAAATGCGTAGACCAGTGCCTCCAAAAACAAATGCGTAGACCAGTGCCTCCAAAAACAAATGCGTAGACCAGTGCCTCCAAAAACAAATGAGTAGACCAGTGCCTCCAAAAATAAATGCGTAGACCAGTGCCTCCAAAAACAAATGCGTAGACCAGTGCCTCCAAAAACAAATGCGTAGACCAGTGCCTGCAAAAACAAATGCGTAGACCAGTGCCTCCAAAAACAAATGCGTAGACCAGTGCCTCCAAAAACAAATGCGTAGACCAGTGCCTCCAAAAACAAATGCGTAGACCAGTGCCTGCAAAAACAAATGAGTAGACCAGTGCCTGCAAAAATACATGAGTAGACCGGTGCCTCCAAAAACAAATGGGTAGACTGGTACAGCTCTGCAAGCAGTTAAAAGCCTGGTAGACCAGTACCTCTGCTAAATCCTAAATAATTGTCACATGACTATCAAGCCACGTCCACAAAATAAGCCACCCCCACAGTACCGGTAGTAAAAAATTTTAGAACCCACCCCTGGACTAGAAGGCCCCTTCCAACTCTGTTATTCTGTTATATTCTGCACAAATTAGCATTTAGGAAATTGAGGTTATGATTTCATGCAGCCGAGGGTGGAACTTTTTTGCAACCAAGATTTATAAAGAAAAAGAAAGCAGTTAAATTAGGGTTGAAATGCTGTGAAGAGGTGCTCTATATGACTACACTGATGAGAAGGCAAACAACATGTTGTCTGTTTTTCAGAGAAAGCAATCCTAAAGTGGATTTTAGTAAAACCAACTGATAGAAACATTTATAGATGATAAAAATTAAAAGCTTAAAGCAATGTTTTTCAAACATGGCAACTTTAAGAGGGGTGGACCTTAACTCCCAAAATTCCCCAGCCTAGGGGAATTCTGGCTAGGGAATTCTGGGAGTTGAAGTCCAGCCCTCTTAAAGTTGCTTTTAAAGTTACTGTTTTTTCCAGTCTGACAGCACACTCTCTTAAACCTGAAAAACGATTGAAGTTTTGAAGTGATTATTGTATAATGTTCCTTTTCTTGCAGTGCTATTTACAAAATGCATCCAACTGTGAAGTTTGCTGTATAATTTATTAACTTCCATCTTATTCTACTTTTTTTACTGTCCGAAGGGAAAAGTATGAAGAATTGTCAATTCTGGAGAAAAGTGAAAAATATCAGAGCGAAGGTACACAACTTAATTAATTTTAATTTTAATTATTTAATTTTATTATTAAATGTAATGCCAGAATCCATTGTTAGGCAGAGTTGGGCTGCTAATACCTTTAAATAATAATTAGATAGGTGGATAAAGATGCCAAGTCCAGTCTAAACATCCTGCTGATTGTTCCACAAACCATAATAATAATAATAATAATAATAATAATAATAATAATAATAATAATAATAATAATAAAAAATGGTTGAAATGGAGTGGCTGGGTTGAGGTTGCTTTGGTTCATAATGGTCAGGGTCCACACAACACCTTTAACAGAGGTGGACAGATATATGTATTCATATATTAGTATCTATATTATCATGACATGGATTTATAGATATAATAGCTATATTATAGATATGTAGAGTGAATTGAAAGATTGGTGTCAGCCCTGCCAGGTAGATCAGACAGAAAAACATGACCAGATGAGCTAATTCTACTTTATTGTAAAGATACATTAACAGAATCTTGCAAGTACAATTCTTCCCCATCTCCTTTACATTTTGAGAGGTTAAGGATGGTCTCTTCTGAGCCTCTTGCCCTGCCCACTATTCAACTAATATGCTGTCTCTTATCGGACCTACCCCAAGGCAGCATCTCTTCCCTCCTTCTCCCAAGGTCTTTCCCACATACCCCTGCAGGACGTCAGTGGGAGAATGTGTGTCTCTGCCCGCTTCTAGCTTCCCTACTCTGTTGCTTCCTTCAGCCTCACCTGCAATGCTGCTCCAGAAGATTAGCTCTAAAAAAACATAGTCCTTGATCAGTTGTGCCATTCAAATTTTTTCCCTACTGGTTCTGTGGGCGTGGCTTGGTGGGGGGTCCTGTGATTGAGTGGGTGTGGCCAACTCAATGTCACTCACGCCCACTCAGTCACATGAACCCCCCCACCAAGCCACGCCCACAGAACCCAGTAGGAAAAAATGTGTGTATGAGCACGAGAAGGGGTCATAGTGAATGCTTAGTGAATGCTTCTCCTTCCATTCACAGCAGAGCTGCTGCAGCCTGTTCCTTTAAGGTAGTCCCCGGGAGGGAGGGGTGGATGGGTTGAGCGGCCGGAAGGGCCAAGCGAGTGATTGGAAGAGGTGAGCGTCAACCAGGTGACCGGGCAGGTGTGGGCGGGGCCAACCGGGATGATTTTTACTGCTTTGGTGAACTGATTCAAATTGTCCCTACTGGTTCGCCCGATCCGGTCCGATCCGGTTGAATTTCATCCCTGTCCTTGATAGAAAAAAGGTTATTCTACATATCGCAGCTGTCCTCTTTTAGGGATATTTTAAGGAATTTGCAGAGCAACCCATTGAGTAGCAAGGTGTGCACTTGAAAGCGATTGAGAGCAGTTGCGAATAAACACAGCCAACACACAGATACACTGAGTTGTGTTTACTTTTCAGGAAATAGTAATAAGGCACAGTCCAATAAACAGTTCAAGTCATACACAGATAAAGCAGTAGATAGTCCACAGAAGATAGAAACAATAGTCCAGGAATAATCCAATAACAAAGTCTTCTTACCAGTCATCGTAGTCATACACAATAAATAGTTGCAAACAGTATCAAACACAGCAAAGAGCAGTAACGATCAGCACAGAGCAATAATGATCAGCGAAGAGAAACAAACCATGTATCAAGCTTCCTCTTAAGGACATTGGCTACAGAGCAAACCAATCAGGACACAGTATGATGCAATACAGCAATACAGTCTTAAAGCTATACTGAGGGTTTATATATTGCCGACCCAACTAGTTAGTTAATTATCATTTCCTAACAGATATCTAATGACTAGTGGGTTGTTTGGATATCTCTTCCTAGCTCACCTTCCCTCTCGTCTTTTCCCTCTCTCTTACTACAGATCCAGAAAATGCTGACCGCCCTTTCAGGCTTTTCCAGATACTACACGATTTAGAAGAAATGTATCGAAAGGTTTCCAAGTCCACTGACATGGCCCAGCAGAGTCAGAATCACTTGGTGGAACTGCAGACGTGACTCCCCCCCCCCACACCCTACACACACACAAATCATTTGGGGGGCAAGTTCCACCTTTGCCCTGTTTAAGCAGAATGGTTGCTACGTCCTCAGAATGTCAACTACATACTCTGGACGCAATTTTGTCCGCTGAGATGGAATGGGAGGGACTGTCCCTTTGCTCGGAAGGTCCTAAACTTTCTTTTGGGACTTCTTCTGTAATTCAGTTGTTCGGTCTCTAGTTTCTGTGGATCGTTGAGATTGGCTCTTTTATCTCTGTTCGTCCACCAGAATTGGACAATTCTTTTTTTTTAAAAAAAAAGACTGGGTTTCTCGATCTCATGATGCTTTTGATAATATACAACAACAATGCAGTTACTCTGTTGGGGGTTGGTAGGGTAAAATTTCTGTGCCTTTCATTCTTCCATCTTCTTTCCTTCTGGCTTTTCCTTACGTCGCTCTAAAAACATACAGTGTTGCATTAAGCAAACAGCCTGAATCTTGTGAAGTAGCAAGTCCCATTTCCCATCTTACAACAGAACTTTTTCACTAGCAATGGATTTCTTGAAGAAGCAATGTTTCTTCCAGATTCTGAGCTCTGATGCATAGAAGAGCTGCCCTGAATTAGAACAGATTTGAACTTTTGGGAGCACCATAAAACTGCAGCAAACTGCTCAAAGGTTATACAAAATCCACAGCTGAAAGATCTGAGCCAGGTGAGAGAGAGAGAGAGAGAGAGAGAGAGAGAGAGAGAAAGTGGTGCCTCTGTCTAATTCATTTTTTTTTTTGGACAAGGGGAGAGCTAGGGGTCATCCAGTAAGACAAATGAAGGTGTGGATCTTAATATAATATAGAAGGTGAGGAAAGAAGAAATTGCTTCACAATTTTTTATCCTTGATCCTCTGTCCCTTCAAGACCCCAAAAACATTGAATGTACAATAAAGCTTCTTTTTTTTTTAAATCAAGGACTCCATGAATGTTTGACATTTTTCAATTGCTCCCTTTGAAGGACATCAGATTGGCATGTAAATTGCAGAGGGAATTTTGTGATTAAAAACATGATAAAACCTGTATCCTTTTTCCCCCATAGCTCAAGGAGAGACGAACAGACAAAGAATGACCTGAAAACTTATCTATTATTTTCTCTCTCTTTTTTAACAGATATCTTTATTAAGTTTCAAAATCAAACATTAAAATACAAGCTAAAATAAAGGGAAAGGGGGAGGGGAATAACAGGACATGTTAAAAAATGGCAAAAAGTCTACATCATACAAATTATACCTCCAACTTATTTCAGTACAGAGATAATAATACAATACAACGGCCTCGCTAATTAAATGAATAATCAATAGTTCCATATTTCATTATACTTGTCCATACAAAGTGCAGGCAAAATCACCAAACATAACCCTTGAGAACCAACTATATTAAGTGCCAAATATTTGCATGGATGTCCACAGGAGCAGGTGGGATTGCAAATGACAAAATCTATGTGATGTCATCACACAAATGTGGCAACAGATTTATGTCATATTCTGGGATACAAATAAAAAAGAAGGGCACTATGGTGATAATGCCACCTTGTACATGTGGCAGTAGTAGTTTCAATTTAGTTTGTTACCGTTTCACTCGTGCACAACTTCTGCGCATGTGCACAAGTGTCTGGGCAGGTGGGCGGAGCCTCCTGCCGCCACCACCGGTTCGCCCAACCTGGGGCAAACCAGTAGCAACCCATCACTGATGTGGTCATTTTGCTATTGCAGAGTATTGTGAAAGCTGCTGGTTACCTCATGGTAAATGCTCAGGCATCACCAACCTTTGAGGCTGATAGGCACTTTTGGAATTTTAAAAACATGTTTTGGGCGTCTTTGCAAATGTCTGCTGAACTATTCACAAAAATAGCTGCCATGTGAGGGAAACTAGCTACCCAGCACTAAATCCTATGTTATCTCCTATCCCACTGTTCCACATCTTTCAAAAGTCGTGGAGCACTGGGGAACTACCAGAGGACTGGAAAAGAGCTGATGTGGTTCCCATTTTCAAAAAAGGGGGAAAAAACAGACCCAGGAAACTACAGACAAAGCAGCCTAACATCAATATTTGGGAAGATACTGGAAAAGATAATTTAAAAAAAATAGATCTGCCAACATCTAGAAATGAGTATAGTAATAATAGAAATTAGCAAATTAACACAAGTTAATTTACACAAGAAATTAACACAAGTCATGCATCAGGACGTGGATTCATCTCCCTGTATTACAATCTCTGCACAAGAACTGGAGGTCGTCCATGACTTTGTGTACCTCGGCTCAACTATCTCTGACACTCTCTCTTTAGATACTGAGTTGAATAAACGTATTGGTAAAGCAGCCACCACATTTTCCAGACTTACAAAGAGAGTATGGCTTAATAAGCTGATGGAACATACAAAGATCCAGGTCTATAGAGCCTGAGTCCTGAGCACACTCTTGTACTGCAGTGAGTCTTCGACCCTTTACGCACGGCAGGAGAGAAAGTTGAACACCTTTCATATGCGCTGTCTCCGACGAATTTTGGCATCACCTGGCAGGACAAAGTTCCAAATAGCCCAGTCTTGGAACGTGCTGGAATTTCTAGCATGTATACACTATTGAAACAGCGACGTCTACGCTGGCTGGGACATGTCATGAGAATGGCTGATGGTCGGATTCCGAAAGATCTCCTGTATGGAGAATTAGTGCAGGGAAAGCGCCTCAGAGGGAGACCACAGCTGTGATATAAGGATATCTGCAAGAAGGACCTAAAGGTCCTGGGAATGGACATTAACAACTGGGAAACCTTGACCTACGATTGTTCAGCTTGGAGGCTAAAGATGCAGCATGGCCTTCTCCAATTCGAACACTTGTTCAGCAGGCTGAGACAAAGAGGCAGTCCCGGAACCAGTGAAATCTGGGGGCTGGGCAGGGGACAGAATGTATCTGCCCTCAGTGTGGAAGGGATTGCCACTCTTGAATTGGCCGTTTTAGTCCCACTAGATGCTGTTTTAGGACCTCTTTCCAGAGCACGATACCATAGTCTCTTGAGACTGAAGGGTGCCAATGAATGAAGCATGGGTTTGTTAAAAAAAGATCGTGCCAAACCAATCTTATTTCATTCTTCGACATAGTGACTAAATTAGTCATTAGTGGAGCAGCAAAATACTGTGGACATAGTATATTTAGATTTCAGCAAGACATTTGACAAAGTAGACCACAACCTACTTCTTGGTAAGCTAGAAAAAAGTGGGATAGATAGCATCACCATCAGATGGATTTGTAACTGGCTGACAAACCATACTCAACAAGTAGTCCTTAATAGTACTATATCTATATCTATATGGATATAGATATAGTACTATATACTATATCTACATGGAAGGAAGGAAGCAGTGGGGTACCACAAGATTCAGTCTTAGGCCCAGTACTCTTCAATACCTTCATAAATAACTTACATGAGGGAATAGAAGGGGAATTTATCAAATTTGCAGATGATTCTAAAATGGCAGGAATAGCCAACCCAAGATAATAGGCTCATGATCCAGATGGATCTTGACAGACTTGAACACTGAGTCCTATCTAATAAAATGAAATTCAATGTAGAGAAAAGTAAAATCTTGCACTTAGACAAGAAAAACCAAAAGTACACATATAGATTGGGTGATACCAGGCTTAATAGCAGTGATTGTGAGAGGGATCTTGGCGTCTTAGTGAGCAACCAATTAAATATGAGCCAACAGTGTGCGGCAGCAGCCAAAAAAGCAAATGCAATCCTAAATTGCATTAACAGGGATTCAATCAAGATCAAGCGAGGTACTAATGCCACTTTATAAAGCCTTGGTAAGGCCACACTTGGAATACTACATCCAATTTTGGTCAGCACACTATAAAAAAAGATGTTGAGACTCTAGAAGGACTGCAGAGAACAGCAACCAAGGTGATTAAGGGACTGGAGGCTAAAACATATAAAGAACGGTTACAGGAACTTGGCATGGCTAGTCTAGTGAAGAGAAGGACCAGGGGGGAGATGATAGCAGTGTTCCAACATTTGAGGGGCTGCCACAGAGAGAAGGAGGTCAAGCTATTTTCCAAAGCACCTGATGGCCAGACAAGGAACAATGGATGGAAACTGATCAAGGAGAGCTTCAACCTAGAAATAAGGAGAATTTTTCTTGACAATGAGAACAATCAACCAATGGAATAGCTTGCCTTCAGAAGTTGTGGGAGCTTCATCATTGGAGGCTTTCAAGAAGGGACCATTTCTGTCCGACATGATATAGGGTCTCCTACTTGGGCAGGGTGGGGGGGGGTTGGGTTGGACTAGAACTAAATGACCTATAGGATCCCTTCCAGCCAGTAGTGAAATCCAAATTTTTTTACTACTAGTTCTGTGGGCGTGGCTTGGTGGGCGTGGTGTGGCTTGGTGGGTGTGGCTTGGCATGGCACGGCAGCGAAGGATACTGCAAAATCTCCATTCCCTCCCCACACCAGGGGAAGGATACAGCAAAATCCCCATTCCCTCCACACTCCTGGGGAAGGATACTGCAAAATCTCCATTCCCTCCCCACACCAGGGGAAGGATACAGCAAAATCCCCATTCCCTCCCCACACCAGGGGAAGGATACAGCAAAATCCCCATTCCCTCCACACTCCTGGGGAAGGATACTGCAAAATCTCCATTCCCTCCCCACACCAGGGGAAGGATACAGCAAAATCCCCATTCCCTCCACACTCCTGGGGGAAGGATATTGCAAAATCTCCATTCCCACCCTACTCTGGGCCAGCCAGAGGCGGTATTTGCCGGTTCTCCGAACTACCCAAAATTTCCGCTACCGGTTCTCCAGAACTACTCAGAACCTGCTGAATTTCACCCCTGCTTCCAGCTCTGTTATTCTGACCCTCCATATAGCAAGGGATGCTCTTCCTTCCCTTACTTCAGAGTATTCCTTTGGAGGATACTGCCAAGACAAATTTTCTTAGCAGGATTTCTGATGTAGCTTTGCATCCTTCCTTTCTAGTGTAGGAAGAAATATCCTTCTGGGTTCAGTTCCAAGTGGGGAAAAAGACACTGGAAACATGGCGACTGTTTGGAAAGATGGTTTAATGGTGGACAGGATCACATGGTTTGAATTCCTGAACAGAAAAAGGGCTGGAGATGCTGCGAGTACCCAGGTTTTATACCCTCTCCAGCTTTGAACCTCCCGGCTTTGAACCTCCTGGGGCCCCGAAAGAGTATCCTGATTGGTTGTCAGACTCCCAGGGGGTGGGGGTCTTAGCTAGCCTTGCTGGCTGATGTAATCTTCCCAGGTGCCATGTGGTGAGTTTCTGCTGCTAGATGGGTCCTATTGTGTTAGTTTCTGTTGCTAGTTGGATCCTATTGTGCTGCAGATGATGGTCCATTGACAAAGAGTGGGGGCAGGAAGATGGGAGCTGCTTTGTCTTTAAAACATGCTTCTCCATTTCTCATCCAGGGAAACATAATATTCTGCCTTTTTAATATTTCCCCAAATATTTCATTCCTCTAGGAAAGGGGGGGGTGCTAACTTCCTACACTAGGGCTGAAAAGGTAAGACTGGCCCGATGACAACCCACCTACAGTAGGATTCGAATTCACGGTCTCCCAGTTAATTTCTGGTGCCTTAACCACTACTCCGCACCAAAGGAGCCTGGATAGCTCAGCAGACTAAGGCATTGTAATTTAACTCCAGCTGTCTGCAATTAGTAAGTTCGAATCTTGCCAGGCTCAAGGCTGACTCAGCCTTCCATCCTTTTCTAAGGTAGGTAAATTGAGGACCCAGTTTGTGGGGGCAATAAGCTGACTTTGTAAAAATATACAAAAGTATGAAGGCTATCGCTTAACGCATTGTAAGCCGCCCTGAGTCTCCGGAGAAGGGCGGCATATAAATCAAATTAAAAAATTTATAAAAAAAAGAGGCTCCCAAACTCCCACTAGGGGGTGCTAAAGCGCAGCCTCTTGGGAGAAAGAAGCCAATCGCTGTTTGGAGACGCGGTGGAGCATTTCGTCCTCCTTGCCGCTGGGTGGTGCACAGTCGTCGGATTGGCAGAAGGAACCTGAACCCGGAAGTAGTCGTAGAAATTTGACCACCACCCCCGGAAATATATTTCTCTCCCGGAAGCGGCTGTTTTGCTGAAGAAACCGTCGGCGAGAATCAAGTGGGGAGAATGAATGCCCCTCCGGCCTTCGAGTCCTTTTTACTCTTCGAAGGGGAGAAAAAGTCAGTGGGAGAGTGGAAAGGGGCGCGCGGGGGGGGGGGGTGAGGCAGCCAGAATCGACCCTCCTGGTTGGGGGGGGGAAGGTCTATGCTAGCCCCCTGTGTCTCAAACCCCTGCATAGGGTGACGGGGATGGGGAGAGCAAATGGGGCGGGGGGGGCTATTCGTGATGCCTTGAACTCCTAAAACAGGGATCCCCAAACTTGGCAGCTTTAAGACTTGTGGACTTCAACTCCCAGAATTCTCCAGCCAGCAGAGCTGGCTGGAGAATTCTGGGAGTTGAAGTCCACAAGTCTTAAAGCTGCCAAGTTTGAAGACCTCTGTCCTAAAAGAAAGATTTTCTTCATTTATTTAAAAACTTAAAGGCGGCTCGAATCAACCGCCTACCCTTAGAAGGGGTAGAAATACGAGGGCGAGTTTTTGCCAGAAGAAGCCCTCAGCTTTACTTGTTTGGCGTTTCTTAATTGAATTTTAATTTCTTCAATTCCTCAAGATCTTGAAAAAAAAAAAAACCAAACCAATGCCTGTGAAATAGGCTCATGCTAGATTTTAGAAAAAAAGGTCCCGATTGATCTCATCTCCTGTTGATTTCATGAGTGGCATCTGTATTGATGATATAGAATAGAATTATAATATAGATTTTTTTTTTTTTAATTGGCCAAGTGTGATTAGACCCACAAGGAATTTGTCTCGGTGCATATGCTCTCAGAGTAGCTAAAAGAAAAGATACATTTATGATGTTTTTAAAACAATCCATATGTTTTCTACATTGAATACTTTCTGAATGTTTGTTTCCTTTTACTTGCCAGACTAACCGGCCACCCTAAAATATATACTGCTCAAAAAAATAAAGGGAACACAAGCAGAAGACATCCGAGATCTGAATGAATGAAATAGCCTTATTAAATACTTTGTTCTTTACATACAGTAGTTTATACACTGCTCAAACAACTAAAGGGAACACAAAACTACTGTATGTAACGAACAAAGTTTTTAATAAGGCTATTTCATTCAGTCAGATCTCGGATGTCTTCTGCTTGTGTTCCCTTTATTTTTTTGAGCAGTGTATATCTTATCCAAATCCTAATCAGGTCCAACCCCATTTATTTATTTATTTTTGTGAGCAGATAAGCTTAGCTATATGCTGCCACCTGACTAGACATACTGGGCTTTGGAAATACATGTGCAAATCCTAAGAGCTCACCAACCTATTCACTTGGACTAGATGACCTCCAAGGTCCCTTCCAACTCTCTTATTCTGTGTTCTGGTATATTGCCTCTGGGAGATTTGTATATGTAAAATATTTTCCATACTTATTTCATTCCTTCCTGTTTATTTCATCCATTAGCTTTGATAGCCAAATAGGCTTCAGATTCTGCCTCAGCACACTCTTCTTCAATAAACAACTCAGTCCGAAGATCATTTAATACAATTTATTAGAGTCTAGGGAGATTCTCAGTCATCCAGGTTGTCCCAAAGATGCCTTTTATTCAGAAAGCCCAGTTGCTTCTTGAAAAAAAAAAGCACCTTTGGGACAATTTATTAGAGTACTCTGACAAAGGGGGGGGGGTTTCTATGAAATACAAGAGACCAAGAGAAACCTGGGACAAATCCTTGGAATATCTTTTATACACTTAGTACAGCAGAAAGCAATACAAAAGAAAAGTTGATTGGATGGAAAAAAAATCATCCTATCCAATTGCATCAGAAAGATTGACAGTTTGCTAAACATCCCATAATATTAAGCATGCCCATTTGAATGAGCATAGTTTTAAAAGTAAGAAAAAAAAAGTTAGCATGGGAAAAGAAGTCGCAGTCTCTTTGAATCTGTTGTAAAATGATAACAGTTGGCAGTCAGTTGAAATAGTACATAAAGCTGAATATCCATTTGTTATCTCTGCCTGAGAAAGTTCTTATCTTGCAGTTAGAAAGTTACAGAAATTTGATTGCTAAGGTAGAAAACGTCTGCATTCCATTCTACATTACAGGGTTATGATAAACTGTAAAAGAAAATATAGTATCACAAAACCCAATTTACAGTTGTGTGGCCCTCAGTTTCTTGATGATTTGTGAATGTATATATTGCATATTTTTCCAGTTTCCTCCTTTTGTTATATATTTGGCAGAACTATTCAAATTTTGTAAAGAGATCTGCTGTGTATGTTTTAGTTTATATTTTGCGTATTATGGCTTGGTATGTGCTGATTGATTTTCACCAGGTTTTAGGACTTGCTGGATTTTGTTTGCCCCCGAATAAATAATTAGAATATTTTCAAGTAGGAAATTGGGCTAGAAATATAAACAAACATCTTTGCATCCAAGCACTGTGTCTATTATTTTCTCTCTTATCTTTATTTTAAAAAGATATAGTGATTAAAATACTGGAGGAGACCCGGATTCTAATCCCCACTGATCCATGGAAGTTTTCTGGGAGCCAGTTCCTTTCTTAGTCCAGTCTATCACACAAGCAAGGTTGCAAAGAAAATTGGAAGAAGGAATACATGGACCCTGTCCAAAAAAATGGCAGTAATTGGGAAAAAATTGAAAAACAGATATTTATCTAATGAATAAAATGTTTTTGACAGGCTCTAAATGCTGCTTCCACTCTGAAATGGCTTTATAAAACAACTTCAATTTTGTGTCAAGGTAGCTTTATATACTTATAGTAAAGAGAGAGTTAGAATTAGGTTTTCCATTGAAAAGGACCGTGATTAGTTTCTGACTTGTCTATGCAGGTTTTCAAAAGTTCCTGCCAGAATCCTTGAAAGTTTTGGTCATAGCATGAACTATTTAGGCTGGATTAACATAATCTAGGTTTACATAAAACAGTTGTAACATTATTGCATGATTATCTATAAGAGAAGACTGCACAAGCTGGTGTTAATGTGACCCCACCCCCTTTTTTTTTCTCCTCTGATCTTTCTCATTGAAGGATTACAATAAATAAGGACACAAAAGTGCCAAATGCTTGTCTGTTTACAATCAACAAAGAAGACCACACTCTTGGGAATATAATCAAGTCGTGAGTAGCAATGATTTTTGTTCTTGCAAAATAAAGCTGATGAAAGAATGCAATTAAATTGGTCAACTACCAAGAAAACAGAGAAAAAATAGTGAAGTTTTTCAGTATCCCTAACAAATTTGCTTTTAAAACCCCAGAATATATACAGACCATGTGGAGAGGTGGTGTAATTTAAATATACAATGCAGTAATGAAGGACATACACCGTATTTTTCGGACTATAAGAGGGCACTGGTGTATAAGACGCACCAAGATTTTGAAGAGGCAAATAAGAAAAAAAAAACGTTTATGCCCTCCCCAGTCCCCAGGAGCACTCCGCAGGCCTCGCAAACCCTCTGCGCACCCCGTTTTTCACAAAAATGGAACAAGTGGGGCGGGGCTTTGGGAGGCCAAAAATGGCTGTATTCGGTGTATAAGATGCACCAACATTTCCACTCTCCTTTAGGGAAGGGGAAAGGTGCATCTTATACTCTGAAAAATATGGTATATTTAAACTCCCGCCCCCCTTTCGCTTAATTTCCTTTCCAGAATTTTCTGTTCCACAATATGCTAAAACTTTTCATGTTTAATCACACTCAATATGACCTTATTGCAGGGATCTCCAAACTTGGCAGCTTTAAGACTTGTGGACTTCAACTCCCAGAATTCTCCAGCCAACTATTCTGGTTGGAGAATTCTGGGAGTTGAAGCCCACAAGTCTTAAAGTTGCCAAGTTTGAAGACCTCTGCCTTATTAATTGGTTTTGTTTCTCTCTTTTCTAATGGGGCTTTTTTTCCCTTGAAATTTTGTAGAACCTTGCAAATTATTGGGCTCTTTCAGGACTAGTGAGTTCATTTCCTAATCAATGGATGGAGCTATTTTGGCTACAACAGAGCCAATGCTCAATGCAAACATACACACAATATATGCAATATGTAGAAAAGGGAAGAATGTTCATAGTTACCAAAACAGAAACTTTCTTTTCTAGTTGTTAAAAATGAACAACAAGAGACATATTTCTCTTTGCATTCTTATTGTATAGTTCCAAAGCTGTCTTGAAATGAACAGTGAGATTGATTGGCCCTTAGTCATCCAGCATCAGTTATAATTTTAACAATAAAATTTTGTCTGTTTTCCCCCAGGCAATTGTTGAAAGATCCTCAAGTGTTATTTGCAGGATACAAAGTCCCCCATCCCCTTGAACATAAAATAATAATTCGTGTTCAGACAACCCCTGATTACAGCCCTCAAGAAGCTTTTACCAACGCAATCACAGATCTTATCAGTGAGCTTTCTCTCCTTGAGGAGAGATTCCGGGTAAGTCAGCAGATCCTAACAATCACATGATTTGGGGGCTGAGAGCTGTTTGCCAAAGGCAGAATGATGAAACCTAAAGCTATGTCTGTGAATTAGGTGAGATATTTCAGTTCTGCTAAATACTTAAGTTTCATTGGGGGCTTTAATTATGCATCTACCCTTATAATAGCAAGATGGATTTTGGTGCTGAAATTTGAAACTTTTGGGATTGAGGCAGGTTAAGCCTTGTAGGAAGGCAGAATCGGAATTGTCACCCGTAAAATATTCAAGTATGAAATTGCTAGAGAATAAGGCATCAAGAAAATTGTGGGTAGTACCTTTTGATCTGAATAGGCTCCAAGATCCATCATCTATTCCCACCTCTAATGTCCTTTCTGACATTTCCATCAAATTGTGTTTCTGGGGCTTACCATGAATAATTAGGTACAGAGAAAGAGAGATGAAACAGTTGTGTTGACTTTTCAGATGTCTTGGTTTTCTGCGAAGTGTGAGAAAAATCTCAAGTATAAGAAAATGTTGCACCTTCTTTGATAATTTCACCAATGTGCCATTAATGATGGTGAATAATTAAATGGCTTATTATTTGTAAAAATAATAAAGGTGGACTATGAAGAAATACATTTTGTCTGGTTAGGTTGAGCTCGTGCATTTTGAAGTTCAGATAGACTTGGAATAATGGCAGCTCCTTTCTGCAACAAGGGAAACTTTCCTTACTACTTTTATAATCAGACCTTAAATAAAATTGTCGAGATTTTTATTTATTTATTTTTATTTTTCAGTTACCATGTGTTTATTTTTCTCTTAGGTTGCCATCAAAGACAAACAAGAAGGAATTGAGTAATGGTTATGTATATCAAATATATTTGTAAATAAAATTCATTTTTCAATGTAGTAGTCTACAAGAAATGTATTTATGATTACTTTGCTACTTCATAACCTCTAAGAAATTTCAATATAGGTCATTTACATGAAAGTTCAAGTTGGCTTATGTGATGGTTAATAAATTATACTTCTTAATTGTTGCTTCTTTTGAAGTGATTCATACCTTCAGCAAAAATATGGTAAAATAGTTGTTGAAATTCCCTCCTAATTTAAAACTGACAATATACTGTGTGCTTTCCATTTCAGTTAGAAATACCTCTTGATTTTCTTTCAGAAGCATAGTTGTTTTTACTTGGCTTTCTCAAGATGTGCCTTGGTATAATTTTTCTTTGCCTGTTAAGATACTGCTCTTTTTAAATTATGCAGGCAAACTGTATGTCTATGTACAATATCCTACTGAAGTTTTAACTAAAGAATGGGGCAGTTTTCAGTTTCCGTATTGGTAGAGAAGTAGCAATAGCACTTAAGACTTATATACCGCTTCACAGTGCTTTACTGCCCTTTCTAAGCAGTTTACAGAGTCAGCATATGGCCCCCAACAATCTGGGTCCTCATTTTACTGACCTCGGAAGGATGGAAGGATGAGTTTGGTGAGATTTGAACTGCCAAATTGCAGTCAGCAGAAATAGCCTGCAGTACTGCACTCTAACCACTGCGCCTGTGTAGAGTATAACTGTCTCTTGAATTAAATCCTATATTGTTTTAAGTGCAAGTATTTTGGTTGCCTCCTTCATGTACTCTAGTTTGCTGAACATTTTAAAATGTAGCATTCTCTACTACATGCAGTACCAGAGATTCACTCTTTATGATCTCTGAACTGAATGAGGCTTAGGTTTTTTCTTCTTCTACTGCTGGCTAAAGTTTATTTTATGTATATTTAATTCTTGCACTTACCACTTGCCTTTCTGTTGAAGGCAAAAGTTAGAAGAAAATTCTTATTAAAATGGTGATTGCTAAGGGGAAATGTATCTACTCAGAACCCTTTCCCAGAAGAAAAGATCACCTAGTTATCCAAATTAAACAGCTGCATTGAGTATAAGGTGCCCTTTTCCAGTTTAGATAATAGTACTGATTATGTTCTGCAAATGTGGGACGAATGATAAAATATTCCATCACTAATTTTAAAAAAATGGTGCTTCAGCCTTGTCTCTTGGTAGCCACTTGAAGTTGACACAATATGCTTTCCCAAGCACATATTTTCTGTGCCTCAGGGTATTCCCAGAGGCAATTGTATATAACAGAAAGGAGTAGGGAATGCATTGCAGAACTGCCATTGTTCCCTAAGAGTAGGCCAAGTAGACAAAGTTAATTACATCAAGAGTCAGATGATGAAGAATTATGAAATTAAATTTTACTTATGTTTGCACCTTATGAAATAATAGTTTTACTCAAGGAGGTTCTCATGCTTCCTCCTTTTTGCAGCTTGCTCTAAGGGGAGTCTTCCTTTATGCAATTGCCTGAATGAAATTATCCTTGTACATACAAGTCCACACTACTTTACAATTAAGAGTATTTCTTTTCAGTGAGTTCAACAGTCCTGCCTGCACAATGCAAAGTTGGATAGGTAGCTTTCCCCAAGATCCTTCAAGATAGGGGCCTAAGTAAATATATTTAACATATTTTTTAAAAAGTGCTTCAATTATGTTGTATCAAGTTTTATTAAATACTGTCCTATAAAACAAATACACTTAAGACACAAATAAAGCAAAGTCACAGTTAAGAGATGTCGGCATTGGCAACAACTTCATGTAGTTCCAGCCAATACCTTTGGTTGATTTTCTTGCATTGAGAGATATATATATATATATGAATTTCATCCCACCAACTCCCATCCCTATCCCTAACCCACCCTGATTATTCTCAGAACAGTCACAAATACTGCACTACTGAAATGTGGTTGAAAAAATGGGATTGCTCCTTCTGGGTTGCCAACCCAGCTAGACTTTCTTCCATATTGCGGCAATGTTGACATCTGTCAGCGCGACTAGATATGTAAAAGTGGGATCTGTGACCACGTTGTTCACCAAGACATCTGTCAGCAACTCGCCATTTGCCTTCAATTCCGGCCACTTTAGAATCTACGTGGGAAAAGAGAGTGAATTTATCCAGAAACTTATGAGATTCACAAAATTATTTTATTGCACTGTAAAATGTTCAGATCAGCTATTTTCTTTAAAATTGCAACGGATGTTTGTCAAAGGCTAAGAGTTTTCTCTATATTAATCCTGACAAATTTATATACTGTATATGGGCACATAAAGGTTTGTCAATCTCAGATCTTGGCTGGGGAATTCAGGGAGTTGAAGTCCATACATCTTAAAGCTAGTAAGATTGATAATTTTTGATTTAAGCCGAAACGTATCCCTGTGCTGAGATCTTCTCATATCCGTCCCTCTGTCAGGTGCAAAGAATCAGGACCATATATTAAGTTCCAGTTAAGATGATTTATTGCTCATGCCTTTGTACAGGAATCTACTCAACTGATGGTCAGCACTAAATTGGTGCTAGTTAAAGAGTCAAGAGAATTCAGGGGGAGGGGAGTTTGGACTTTTTGTGGTCCTCTCTTGACTCCGCCTCAGGTTCTGCCTTTTCTTCTATATCTAATTCATAGCAAAAAGCTGTACAGGGAATGAATTTTAATTTTCTTTCAGAGGGGGAGGGGAAGGTATTTTTATGTTTAGAGGATCATCATTCATTCAACCAAACGAAGTATAGACACTGCATTGTAGATAAATGATGCTGATTTGGGATGGCAGGGCCAGCAGCTGATGAAGCCTGAATGGTAGGAATGGTGGCTAAGGAGATAAGGCCTAGTAATGAGATAGGTAGATCACAATTAGTACAAGTTTAAATAATGCAATATTATTTTAGTGCAAATTGTAAATCGATGCCAGGTTGTGTTTAATGTAACCCCAATTTCAATTAATGCAAGGCTAGCACGTGTGCAATGATTATTTGAAGTTATGACGATGCTAAACGAATGGGGATTACAATTGGGCCTCAGAATTCCAGCCACCTAGCATCCCTATGGACACATGATTATAATCTCTGTACTTGACAATCAGGTCACATTTATGACTGATTGCTGTGCCCCAGGATCATATGATCTTCATTTAGGAGGTTCCCCAGAAAGTTAACCAGGAAGCCAGCAGGCAAGGTTGCAAGTCACTGAGGTAAATCTCCCACACCCATGCACTCTCCTCTAACCCGTCTGCACTTGTGCCATGCTAACCATTTGCATATACTCCTTGCACCCTCCCTGAGCCTCAATGTGCCTTCCTCATAGCCCTTTCCACCCTGGAGCAGCCACTTCCCTGCCAGGCAGCCTGCTTGCAAACTTAACTTGGTTGTAAAAACCTGGCAGGAAGTTGCCTCATTTAACAACCATGGGATTCAGTTAATGATGGAAATCAGGACTGCAGGAATTGTTAACGCCATCATGCTTTACAACTGCATTGCTTAGCAATGGAAATTTCGATGCCAACTACTGTCATAAGCTGAGGTTTACCGTGTGCTCTTAAAATTTTAAGTTTATAAAATTAATTTATAAATTCAATAAATAAATAAATAAATAAATTGTAAGCTGCCCAGAACATTTTTGGGTGACCTCAAAATCGAATAAATGAAATGAAAATACTTGTTTGTTATTACAATTCGAACCAACCAACATTGGATCATTGTGACCCAGACTCTACATCCTTCAATACCTGGGAAGGCCCTATTCTCTCGGTTGGGCAATCTTCCTTGGTGGCACAAAGAGCTGACAAATGGTTGCTGAGGTCATACATCCAGATGCTTCCTTTCTCATCACCACAGAACACATATTCTTCTGCTGCAAAAGTAAAGCAAGTATCACCAAATTGTCCAAATGCTTCTAGGCCAGGCTTGAATTCCACATCTGAAGCTCATCTTGCTGGCGGCTCCTTCTCAGTTCACTAACCAACATCCACCCTTCCTACCAACTATATCCTTACTCCACCTCTTCCCCAGTGCTTGTCTGGCATGTTGGGGATTGAAACCAGGGAGCTAACATCATCTACTGCCCCAAAGGTAAGCCTATATTAATCTGGAACTGCAGCATTTCATAAAATACAACACACTTGATGATGAGTTAAGAGCATTCCCAAATTGCCAACCCAACTGGTCAAGCTTATCTGAGGGGACAGCAGAAGCAATAGCAGCTATAATAGACTAAAATAGTGGCAGAGGACATGTTTGTGCCAGAGACATGAATGGAATCTATATCCATGGCTATTCAAACACGATACCATTACTTACTTGGGCAGGTACTGAGAGTGAGGTAAGGAAGATCTGTTGAAGACCATTCCAGTTCAGCCAGAATGACAGCCTGCACTGTCCTCCGCCCACCTTTGCCTTGTTTGAAAGAGCGACTCCAGCTCCAGAGGTTTATAGATGCTCTCTTTGAACTCTTGGTGACTGAAGAGGGAAACAAAAACCACTAGGACCCTTGCTAACCAATGGGTCTGCTGCTAGATCAGCATTTCTCCCCATATTGGCTACTGTTTAAGTCAATCGTCATTAAGGCAATTATCACGGCAGGCTCAGTAAAAATGTGCAATATCAATGGCATTACAATTTATTTTCTGGCAATTATGGTGCAATCTTAAAATAAAGCCCCTAATAATACAGCTATACCCATGAGCTCATAACTTACAACACATCCTGTAAAATGCCGTTGACATCAATTAATTGAATTCAGTGGCTTTGGTCCAATGTTTTCTAACTTTGGGAATGTTTTCTAACTTTGGGAATTTCCAGGAGTATGGACTTCAACTCCCAGAATTCCATGACCATTGATGAAAATTCTGGGAGTTGAAGTCCACACTCCTGGAAATTCCCACGGCTGGGGAACCTTTGTGTGCAGCATAAAATAATAGGTCCCTGTCAGGTATAATTTATTATTCTAAATTAAAACATACCAAGATAGAAGAGTTCTAATGGATAGTATGGACTTTAGAATTGTCTATGTTTGGACTAAGCATGGAACAGCCTGGAAAAAACTCCACGCAAGCCTTGTTTGGACAAAGCCTCCTTATTATCTCTAGAAAAACAGACTGAAATAACACAGAACTGTAACATTTCCCTTCTCTGCTGTTACTCTATGTAAATGTAGATAGATCAGCAGCTCTGAGGGAATACTAATCTCTTAGTTTTTCCGTTTCATCCTTTTCCACCAAATGTTTTCTAAATGTACATGTTAAGCCAAAAGATATTTTGAGAGTATGTGTTGCTCTTTTCCCCAAAACAGACTCATTGTAAAAAATGAGTATGCAAAAAAAGGAAAAGATGCTCTGATGAATTTCCCTAATTTACTTAGACATATCATAATGCTTATTTCTTACCCACAATGTCTTCATTCAGAAAGGCTAGGCCATCCACCCGGTGAGAAGACGTGTCATTCCCTTCATCATCTGGAAACTGAAATTCAACTTCAAAAGCTCTGAAATATTAGAAAATACAATAAGAATCAATCTATTGAGCAATTACTGTAACTTTAACCTACAGTAAGCAAATGCTCTAATATTAAATATATTGGTTTTAATCCTTTATAACAGGTGGACATCTTCAAAATGCATAGGCTGTAGTTGTGTCTACTGTAAATCTTGACAGAAGTTGGACCACAGTTCTGTGGCTGAACACTGGAATCAGTCCATGAAACTCTAACTACATAAACCATTAATTTAGATGAAGAAAAAATATATCTTAAGACTTGAATAAGACTTGATAGAAAAATAGTAGACAACTGGAAACATTCATGTGATATTATTTATTTATTTATTTTATTTTTAAATTTATATACCGTCCTTCCCCTGAAGGACTCAGGGAGGTGAACAGCCAAGGTAAAAACACAAAATACAAAATTTAAAAGCAATTTAAAATAAATTAAATAATATTAGCATTGCTAGTTAATTGTTTTTGCATGTAAGGAGAATTTAGAAATAAGTAAATTTGGCATAACTAACTACAAGTTAGAGTTATATCGTAACTGGTTTGCCATCCACAGATGGCTTGCAGAAGTAGCAAAAAAAATGCAGTTTTTAGAGTTTCCCGAAAAAATGCTGCTTATTTTTTCCAACTCCAATTTTAAAAGCCAGTTTCAGTTTTAACTTCTCTTTTTATTTTTGCCTATTTTCAAAATATTTTGCTCAGCTAAAACATCCTGTAAAGGGCAGTTTGAAATCAAAGAGATCCCTTATCAAAAAAATTGCCAATTATTTATACAGAATATGCAAAAAAGAGGTATCGTTTTCTTTTGATGAAAGGTGTAGTATCCCAATTACAACCACTAAACACTGGGGGGAAAATGCCCCATAGTGAACAATGAGTTCACTTTATGGCCATGACGTTTGCTTAACAACTCTCACAAAAGAAGTCATGAGATCAGGTTTGCTGATGTGATAACATGCTTTGTGACTGTTACAATTTATGACTACAATTGCCAGGCTCACTGTTGTAATTCAAGGATTACTTGAATTTTTCTGGCTGTACACTGCCCTGAGTCCTTCGGGAGAAGGGCGGTATAGAAATTTAATAAAATAAAAATAAATAAATAAATATATAAAATTACTTGTAATTTATCTTTCCAATACAAGGCATGAGCTGATTACATGCTATAAAATTGGTATAGATTCTTAGCAGCCACACAGTTAGATTTTCCCCAGGAAGACACTTCTACTCACCTGTTTTTTTGAGGCTTATCATCCAGTCTAATATCCCAGGCGAAGCAACCCTGTTCGCAACCAGCCACCAAGAACCGATCTGGGCAAGAGGGTACTAGGGCAATACGTAAAGGTGTGGAAATGGTCTCCAGTACCATCAGCTGCCTAACAAATGAAATACATTTCAGTTCCTCTCTTCTAGTATTAATGCAAACACCCCTTTGCAGATGTGAAAGGCGGAATCCTGTATCATTACCTTTCTTGGAAGTTATAGTCACAGTCTGGAATTCCAATGTCCCATGCACATATTTTTTTGTCATAGGAGGCAGCTGTTGGGAGGCAGAGAAGACAGAGGAAGAGATGCAATGAAATAAAAAGACAGGCTTCCAAATAACAAATTAGGAAAATAAGACCCACCTCCTTCAAACTCAGAACCCCAGAATATTGCAGCTAGTTTCAAAGATAACAACCTGAGATTTAGCTTGTTATCTTTGTACTCGCAGACCAAACTAGGCAGTCTGCTCTTGCCTTGACTCGAAAAATGCTGAGAAGAAATGAGTGATTGGAGAACATAAGGTGTCTTACTGAAAAGATGTGTTTCACAGGTTGGACTAAAGCAAGCAGTAGCAATGGGTTTCTTGTGAGCCTTGATTTCTCCATAACAGTAATCGGCAGTCACATGAATTAGCTTTACGATTCCTCTTCTCCCAGCAGCAGCCAAAACGTTGTGTTTTTTCTTTCTCCCATCACTTGTTACCATTGTCAGAGTTGTCCATGCGACAGTATAAAACTCCTAGTGAAAAAGGCAAGGTATCGGTGAAGAAGAAGCCATGCAAGACTAGTAGTTTGGGTAGACTTGGATAAAGACAACCAAGGGCACCAAACAATCTTTTAAATAGTAGTTTTATGAAAAATTGCCCTTACAATGATTTAAAAAACTAAACCAAAAAGAAAAAAAAATAGAAGTGCATAAAAAAAAATAATAAAAAAAAAACAATAAGAAAGAAAATTAAGAATGTAGTAAAGGAAAAGAAATATATAAATAAATTATTTCTCCCTTCTTCAGACATATAAACAGTTTTAGTAGATTATCTTCTCTTAAAATACTGTATAACAAATAATCTCTTTTTCCCCACCTCTCATCTCTTTATAAACACGCTTGCCATTTGAGTTGGTTTGTTATACGTATTTCCCTTTTAATTATTAAAACATCAGCTGGATTATTTTGTATGTTCAGTGTAGCATATTTTTCCATTTCATTCTTGCAGAAATTCACTTTCAACTCAACCTTGGTCTTGGCAGGAAGAACTTTTTGAAACAGTCTAATGACAGATGCTCAAATCTATTATTCAAAAATATTCTTTAATATGTCCAATGTTAAAATATTTTGCTTCATTCTATAACTGTATACTTATTCCATTTGTAACTTTCCAAATTTAAACTTCTAATCACTCTTTTGCTGTTTATTGAAAAACATTTTTTTAAAAAATCTTTAAACTTGTATTTTAAACATCTTCCTTTCACTAAGGATTGAAGGAAACTCATCTAATGTTTTCACACTTATCTATCCAAAGCATGGTTCCTAATAGTTGAAGAATTTACAAGCAATTTCCAAAAGTGATTAGAAAATGAAGTATGTGAATTTAGTGACCTTTCACTGCCATCATAATTTGAGCAAGATGGTTACACTTTCCAAAGACTGTTGTTTTGCAGTCTCTTCGCAAGGAGCAACTATCTGGAGCACTTGTGGCCAATCATAAGTCCTCTCCTCATTCAGAGAGGAATTATGAAAAACTTGTCTACTTGCTGATTCTTCATTCTGCCGCAGTCATTCAGTCTATCTTTAGTGAAGTCATCTTCAGTTTGCTATTTTTTTCCCCTGGAAGTCCAAACATTCTAACTTATATACAAACCTGTTAAAAACTGCATGCGAATTTGCCATAACAGTTTGCTTGCATTCGCTTTTTAAAGATTTTCTGATTATAATTTAGCAGCATCCTACCACTCTTCTGATGACCTCCCCTGACAAATTTCAATTTAACAGAAAGCTTTATAGTAATAGAATTAAGGTATTTTGAAGAACAAAATTCAACACATCACCAGTATTAAGTCATGGAATGCATCAGGAGACATCACTAGACTAATAAAACTTTTGATCAATGTCCCACTAAATAAAAAACAGAAAGTTGAGAGAAACTGTTTCCCTTACCTCCCCAGTCACTTTGTACTTTTTCAAAACAATGCCTGTTTCACAGTCAACCAAACAAACAGAATCTCCGCCACAGGTTGCTGCTGTCCTAGAAGAGCTCACCACAGGGTCTGAAAGATAAAAGCACAATGACTGTAATCCTCTTGTCATCATAAGCCTCCTGTTTTCAATTGCTGTAAAAGTGAAACAGATATTTAAATACATACAATGTGTATATTCCATACCTATTATCTATATAATACTTTTGTAAGTGTGAATCAAGGATTACTACACTCCATTTAGTAGGCTAGTTTCTTCTTCATATAGGTAGACTTCACTTAATGACTGCCCTGTTAGTGACTGTCTGAAGTTATGACAGTGCTAAAAAAGTAATTCCACAACCAGTCCTTGCATTTACAACCCATGCAGCATCCCCATGGTCCCATGATTCAAGCATTTTGTAACCAGTGTATGTTTACACATGATTTCCCTTTGCATGCTTTGCAACCAGTTTGACAAGCAGAGTCAATAGAGAAGTTTGCAGTGAAATTATAAGTTGCAGTCATATGACATCTCACTTAATGACTTAACGATGGAGTTGCCAATCCCAATTGTGATTGTTAAGTGAGACTATCTGTACTGCAAGAATAAAGTTCCCCAAAAAAGCCTGATACTTCAAACATATGAGTAGGATTAGGCCCTTTGCCAAAGTCACCAAAGTCCTAATTTGCTCCTGTCTCTTTGTATTTTTATTAAATTAGGAGTGGGCACCAGCCTGATCACCACATGGTAACTGCAACTTCTTTACTACTTTACAACTTCTTTACAACTGGCATACCTTGAATTATGAGTGTACTGAAAAACAGCAGCTCCTGTATAGCAGTCACCTTCATATTTGAAATACAAATAAGCAACTTGCTGGAGAAAACAAACATGTAAAAATTATGGAAAATTTGCATAAAAATTCAGAATTCACAAGAAGAAAGAGAGTTCCTGCAGAACACTGTGATCTGATTTATTGACTGGCATTTTTCTTCTAGGACAACCCAGGCCACTAGACCATTCTCACCTTTTCTCGTTCCACAATCTAGTGGTGGCTCAAAAACACAGGCCCATAATTGGGTCTTGAAGTCATCCCTGTTGTTGGCCTTACTGTGACATTGTAGAAAATGGACCGGTTCCAGGGTGATTGTCTCCTGTAAGAAGGCAGAAAGCTTTGAACACAAAATGTCCCAGACAGAGGTTTTCTGGATGGAGTTAAAATCAATGTAGGTACACAAAGAGTCACGTTTTAAAGTCAAGCTTTTTAAAGTAGCCCTTTGCCACATCATTATATAACTATTTAACTGACTCACAGAGTTTATATATTTATGTGTCTTTGTCAGTGGAAGGAAATGGGTTACCTCACATTCCAAGTCCTTCACTGGAGTGCTGCAAACATCTCTTTCATCCTCTTCCTCTTTGTGCTCCTCTTTCTGCTGAGTGACCTTTTTGTGGCTTTGTGCTTTTGGAAGCCGTCCTCCATTCCGATGGGCTCCATCAGGATCCTGAGTGGTCTGGGATTCCTTGGCCTGTGGGCGAGAGGCTCTTGTGGCCTCAGTACTGGGCTCATCCTGCAAGCGGCTGAGCTTCTTGGGGCTGGGTGATGCTTCTTCCTTGGAACTGCTTTGAGAATGGGATCTCTTGCTCTTTGCTCTTCCTTTGGAACGAGCCCCTTTCCTTTTGCTGGGAGTTACTGGGCCCTAGTAAAAATAAAGATCAGCAAGGTTCAACATGATGCTGTCAAAATAATCTCAATTGTGCAAGGTAACTTTCCCAACAGAGAAATTTGCCTGGACTTCTTAAATCTACAATGTCCGCCAATCAGATGAATATTATTTTCACATCTGAGAGAGCACCATCCACTATTACATTTCCTATTGACATTAATGGAAAATAATCCATTCATAACCCACCAGACTATTGCAGTGTGCTGTACATGGGGCCAGCCTTGAAAAGTATCCAGAAGCTTCAGCTGGTATAGAATGCAGCCTTACGGGCAATTTTAGGCATCCAAGAACGGTTCATGCAACACTTTTACTGCGCAAGCTGCATTGGGTGCCAGTTTACTTCTGGGTTCAAGGTGTTAGTTATGACCTTTAAAGCCCTACATGGCATGGGCCAGGTTATCTTTAGAACAATTTTTGTTCCATTATATCAGCCTGTCCCACCCAGTCAGGCAGAGAGGGTATGTTGCAGACTTGTCAGTTAAAGAATTCCAACTGGCAGAATCCAGGAAGAGAGTCTTCTTAGCTGTTCCTCCCCATCTCCCAGCTATGGAACTTTCTCTCCCTGGAAGTGAGGTCCCCCCATTCTCTTGGCCTTCCAGAAAAAAAGAGTAAAAACATGGTTCTGTGGCTTTGTTTAGGGCTCATATAGAAGCTCACAGCTGTGAGGCTGGTTAATATTTGAAAAATCCTTCCCCCTGTCTTTTAACTTTCACAGATTCTTAATTCACTCTTGCCTTTTTAAATTTTACATTTTATACACTGTTTTTATAATATGATATTTTGTCTTTAGAAGAGCATATGACGGCCGTGGCCAGGGGGGCCTTTTATCAGGTTCGCCTGATCCGCCAGATGCAGCCCTTTCTGGACCGGGACGCCTTGCGCACGGTCACTCATGCCCTTGTCACCTCCCGGCTGGACTATTGTAATGCTCTCTACATGGGGCTCCCCTTGAAGAGCACTCGGAGGCTCCAACTGGTCCAGAATGCGGCCGCGCGGGTGGTTATGGGCGCAACTCGTTGTGCCCGTGTGACACCCCTCCTGCGCGAGCTGCACTGGCTCCCAGTGGTCTTCCGGGTGCGATTCAAGGTGCTGGTTACCACCTTTAAAGTGCTCCATGGCATAGGACCCGGGTATCTTCGAGACCGACTTCTGCCACCAATAGCCTCCCACCGGCCAGTTCGCTCCCACAGAGAGGGTCTCCTAAGGGTGCCATCGGCCAAGTTATGTCAGCTGGCGACACCCAGGGGGAGGGCCTTCTCTGTGGGAGCCCCAGCCCTGTGGAATGAACTGCCCCCGGAAATACGTAAGATCTCCAACCTCCAGGTGTTTCGTTGCGCATTGAAGACCCTGTTGTTCCGCCAGGCCGGGCTATCAACATAATGATTTTAAATTGGGGTATTTTAAATTTTTGGGGTTTTAAACTGGCCAAATCTATTTAATTATTTTAAATTTTAATCATTGTTGTGTCTTGTGTTTTTAAATTGGCTGTACACCGCCCTGAGTCCTTCGGGAGAAGGGCGGTATAGAAATAAAATTGCTACAACCTTCCTCCCAGAATGAATTTTCAATGCTAAAATATGCACAAAATCCTTTCCTGGCATAAAACATATAGATTAGCTTCACTTACTGCATTAAGCCATGTTTTCTAACAGAGTGGTTTAGCATAATGTGTGAAGTAATACTTCCAAACAGTTTTCCCTTTATTTGACGGGAATTGTTTTGTTTTCTAAATGATGGAAACATTATTAAAAGGGGACATTAAAAGGGAGGATATTTTATTGTACTGCTCGCATTGGCAAAAATGGTTTAAATGGTTCAAGGACAGGAAGTCTCCCAAACTCTTAGCAGTTCCACATGGGGCAACATATTCCTATCCAGAACTAATGATAGAAGATCTCTGAATTTGACTGAGGTGGTCCAACAAAGAAGTCTCTTGAGTTCTGACCTTAGCAGTAACTTTGTTGTCAGCATCCATGGTATTTTTTTTAATTTCTTCTTTTTCTTCTTCTTCCTCCTCTTCTTTCTCCTCTTCCTCCTCCTCTTCCTCCTCTTGCTCATCTGTTGATTCTGCTGCTGTTTCGGTAGCAGGCTTATGTTCCTCATTAATCAACGAAGTAAGGAATTCCTCAGCAATCATTTTCACCTAAAATAAGAGAATACAGACTTGTCAAATTGTTATAATAGGAAAGGAATTTAGAATAGTGTCTCTCAACCTCAGCAACTTTAAGGTGTGTAGACTTCAAAAAAGCCCTGTCTTGCCTAACTCTTAACACTAATGCTGACTTTAACTACTCTAAGCTTACCACTTACTCTGGCTTACCACTAGTTAGTGGTCTCTTGATTTCATGTGTGAAGGTTATGTCTCACAAAGTTATTAAACACTCTGGCTTTGCTGCCCTACTTTTTTCTAAATGTCATCTACTGACCAAAATTCTACATATCCATGTGACAAGAATGCAAACAATTCATAGTCTGAATTTACCCTCCAACGTGTGAAATCGCTGAGCGAGCTGGGACCATATGCTACATGAGCTTGTGCAGACCTGATGAACTTTTTTCTAATTGGCTTCAGTTGTTCAGAAGACAGTGTTTTAGGCATCTGATTTCGAAATTTTTTTCCCCAATGAGCAGAGACCTAGGAAAAAGGCAGACATATGATGAAGTGATCTGGGAAGCCATACATGGTCCCGTACAAAACTTCCCATGATGCAATGTTAGAAATCTTTAGCTAACATACTCTGTTCAAGTTGTGTCCAGCGGATGAGGTAACAAGAAAGAAATAGGGGCATCCACAGGGGCACAAAAAAATAAAATAAAAATCAAGATAGCAGCTACAGCCATAGGATCAAGATTCCATCTTTTCTAAATGTGCATTGTGGATGTTCCACATCTTAAAATGCAGTGGGTTTTCAATTTTACAGTTGCAGGCACCATCTTGATTTTATTGACCTCAGCCATTGATATCCCAGGAAATAGGGCTTTTTCTAGATCCATATTAATCTAATGTTTGTCATCCTATCTTTTAACCACTAGTTCTCCTTTTTAAAAAATATCCCTCTGTTGGATTTCAAAAACTGATAAAATATAGAAAAAGTTAGAAAAAAAAGAAAAGCATGAAAAATAATTAAATATTTAACAAGAAAAAAGATATAAAAATGATTTACTAAAGCTTTTACTATAAAATAGTAAAATCACTGGAGATCCACTTGAAATGGTATAGTAGAGGGTCTCCTGCTTGAGCAGGGGTTGGACTAGAAGATCTCTATTTTGATTAGCATTAAAGAAGATTAACTTCCAATTTCTTCACTACAGATATAAATATATAATACCATAAAATGTCTTACTCGAAGTTTAAACAAAAATAAAAGCATAACATGTAAAACATACATAACAAACAAAAGCAATAACCATGCATAATGTTTCTATAAAAAGAGATCTAATATCAGATGCCAAATCAGAGTTTTATTTCAATCCTTTTCGAGCAAGAAGTCCCAAAGTGGTTTCCTAATGGAATTAGAGTGGACAATTTTTTGTTTTTCACCAAAGTGGTCAATTTTGCCATTTCAGCCAGTCGTGCTGCTTTTGTATTGCAAAGTTTCTATTTAAAAAATTCCCAAACATTGTTATTGTATTTTGATTATAAAAACAAGAGAGGAAGGAATAAGCTTAAAGGCACTTGTGGAAGGCAGCTAGATGAAATAGCAACTTGAACAGGCAACTTTGTGCAAGCCCTTCTTCCTTCTTGTGACAAATTTTGGTTCTGGATTTATGAGTGACATGTCAGATAATGAAAACTACATGACACTTTTCATAGATTTGAACTTGTTCTCATCTTATCAGAGTACAGGTAGTCTGCTTTAATAAAATCACCAGTCAACATTTTCTTAACAGTCATGAGAACCAGAGAATTAAGCTGCAATTCTAATTCTTAACAGTACTAACAGTCAATCAGTTTCACTGTATTGGTTAAAATAAATGGATATGCAAAGGAATTACGTTGTTAGTTGCATAAAGAACCAAATAAAAAATGAGATACCAAAAGCAGTCAACATGTTTCTTATGCTTCCAGCATGCTTCTAGCTTTTTATAGGCATGGAAAGAAAATGGAAATTGCTCATTTATTTTATATATATTTCTGATCAGCAATGTTCTAATACACATGTATGACAGTCAAAGCTATAGTTTGGTTTTGCAAAATTGATGAACAAAATATTTATCTAAATCACTATTATACCACTCTTTCAACTAAAAAGCTTCACGTTTATAAAAAAGGAAAGCACTTTCACTTCACTAATTTCCTCCAACACCTTGAAAAATGCTGTACAATTTTTGATTAGCAGCTAAGAAATTATTCATACTTTGTCACTTACTCTATTAGTCAGCTCTCGACTGTTGACGACTCTCACATGATTGGCCAGCTTGGTGATGTCTTTGCCATTCAACTGACGGAGATTTTGCAAAAGAAATATAGCCTTATAATCATCACTGGGCTAGAGAGAAAAAGAGTAGTCTTGTCTTAAAAGAATCCTTGAAAGCAAAATTTTCATGTGGTAAAAGTTCCTACAGTCCAACTCAGTCCAACACTGCCATCTATTGCTGTCTAGAGCACCTTAGATTCAGCACCCTGAATTTACAATGATCCAGTTAATCTGAATCAATTAATTAGTTAGTGAAAAAACTTCAGGATTGTTAAGAAGGTAGGATCAATCTAAAAGAGATGATTTAAACGACTCTCCTCCGTGCAGATTTCTGTTTCAATGATAAATATTTTTTCTACAGAATCCTAAGAGCCTTCTGAACTGCGAGATGGGCAGCAAATAAGTTTCATAAATAAAAATGAAAAATAACGGACGTTGCTTACCTGAACGTCCCTTCTCGACGCGCAGCTGGAGAATCCAAAGCTTCGGGTTGTTCAGTAGTTGGATAGCCTACACTGAGTGTGTTCCTTTAAGAGATTTCTCTTCAGACACGCCCACTTGCTCAACAGAGTTCCAGTTTTGTTCACGAAGTAAGGAGCAGTAGAGCGTAAGGAAGGAATGTTCAGCAGCCAAGCTGGGTGGGTTGGATTCTCCAGCTGCGCGTCGAGAAGGGACGTTCAGGTAAGCAACGTCCGTTCTCCAACGCGCAGCTTGGAGAATCCAAAGCTTCGGGATTTACCCAAGCAAGTTCAGACAGGGAGGGAAACTGGCTGCTGCACGTTGTCTGAAGAGTTGCATACAGCTTGGAGCACCCGGCGGCCGAAGGATGCCTCCGCCGAGGCGAAGGAGTCCACCTTGTAGTGCCTGATGAAGGGATTCAAGGATGACCAGGTAGCCGCTCTGCAGATGTCCGAGACGGAGGCATTAGTGGCCCAGGCGGCCGTTGTGGCGGCGCTCCTGGTAGAGTGTGGAAGAATCCTCTGCGGAACCGGTCTGTTCCGAGCTGAATAAGCCCTGGAGATGCAGGATTTAATCCATCTCCCGATTGTTGTTGAAGAAACCTTCTGGCCCATGGAAGCGGGCAGAAAGGAAATGAAGAGCGATTCTGATTTCCGGAAATGCTCTGTACGTTTAATATATCTGCGCAGGGCCCGTCGGACATCTAAGAGGTGCCAATCTGCTTCCCGGGGATGTCGAGGTTCGGGGCAGAAGTCCGGAAGGATTAATTCCTGGGATCGATGGAATGAGGAATTGACTTTAGGTAGGAACGAGGGGTCTAGTCTTAGTACCACGCGATTTGTGTGGAAGACACAGAGGTCGCTTCTCACGGACAGGGCCGCGAGTTCGGATATACGACGCGCCGAAGTTATTGCGACCAGAAACGCCACCTTAAGTGTCAGAAAACGGAGGCTGATGGAAGCGAGGGGCTCAAATGGAGGATGCATGAGGGCCTGAAGGACCAGAGTCAAATCCCAGGTCGGGTAGCGATGTATAACCGGTGGGCGCAGGTTAGATGCCCCTCGAAGAAAGTCACGAATCGTAGGGTCTTGAGAGAGAGGGAGTGTTGCCGAAGTCGAAAGTACAGTACTCAGTGCAGCGACCTGGCGACGAAGGGTGTTAGGTGCAAGTTGCCTGTCCATGCCCTCCTGAAGGAATCCCAACACTTCAGGAATGGAAGCAGACGTTGGATCCAGGTGGGATTTAGCACACCAGGAACAGAAGGCAACCCAGGTTGCGTTGTAAATTCGGCACGTTGATGGCCGTCTTGACGCCTGAATTGTGGGAATCGCATTGCTAGGTACGTTGACTCTCCTTAGCAAGATCCTCTCAAACGCCAGGCGGTCAATTGCAACCACTGCGGATCTGGGTGCAGAATGACCCCCTGGCTGAGGACGGCCCTGTCCCCTGGAATCCGCCATGGCCGTGCCACCGACAGTCCTATCAGATCCGCAAACCAGGACCTCCGAGGCCAATGGGGTGCGACCAGAACGACGTCGGCCTGTCTGCTATTATCCTGCGGATCAGACGAGGCAGGAGTGGTAGAGGGGGAAAGGCATAGAGGAGACCCCTGGGCCAGGGAGAGACAAGGGCGTCGACTCCCTCCGCCTGAGGGCACTGGTACCGGGTGAAGAACCTGGGAAGGTGTGTGTTGTAGAGGCATGCCGAATCTGCGGACTATCTCGACGAACAGATCCGGGTGAAGACGCCACTCGGCGTGGTCCAGGTGTTGCCTGCTGAGCCAGTCCGCTGTGATGTTCGTGGTCCCGGCGATGTGCTCCGCGACGAGGGACAAGAGATGCGTCTCCGCCCAGATCAGAAGCAGATTCGCTTCCTCCATCAGCGGGCCTGAACGGGTCCCCCCCTGGCGATTCACGTGTGCCTTCGCTGTTACATTGTCCGTGCGTATTAGGACATGGTGCCCCGACACAATCTGTTGGAATCGTTGGAGGGAAAGGCGGATCGCCCGGAGCTCCAACCAGTTGATCCCTTTGAGACTCTCCTCTGTTGACCACGTACCCTGGGCAACGTGAGAGAAAAGATGACCTCCCCATCCCGTCAGGCTGGCGTCCGTTGTCACTACCAGGTGCTGCAGGTTTTGGAAGTGGCAGCCCTGCTCTATACTCTGGGAGGACCACCAGAGGAGAGACCCTGAGACCTCCGGCGGGAGGGCTACTTGCGCGGAAGAGTTGCTTTTCCTGGCCCTCTGAAAGGGGAGGAGGAACCACTGGAGCTGGCGGGAGTGAAACCTCGCCCAAGGGACGACGGACAGGCAGGATATCATTTTGCCGAGCAGGCGGGACAGGAGCAGCAAGGTCACCCTTCGCGAGGAAAGGACCTGAAGGGCTAATGACTGGAGACTGGAGCATCGGTCCGGTGACAGGAACACCTGGCCCTTTACTGAGTCTATTACTGTCCCGAGGTGAAGAATACGAGTAGTGGGCTGCAGCTGGCTCTTCGGGATGTTGAGGGAGAAGCCATGATGACGAAGGCAGCGACACACCACTTCTAGGTCTCGAGAGGCCCGGACCGGAGAGGGGGAGAGCACTAGGATATCGTCCAAGTAGCAGTGGAGCCGTATCGGATATTGACGTAGATGGGCCGCCACTGCTGCCAGGAGTTTCGTAAAGGTTCTTGGGGCGGAGGAGAGGCCGAAGGGCATTGCCCTGTATTGGTAATGCCTGTTGTTGTAGGCAAAGCGTAGAAAACGGCGATGGGACAGCCGTATGGGTACGTGGAGATACGCTTCTTTCAAATCGATAGAGGTCATCCAGTCCGTTGGTCGAATGGAAGCCAGAATCGATCGGAGGGACTCCATCTTGAACTGATGGTATACGATGAATTCGTTCAGCCTCTTGAGGTCTAGGATGCCCCTGTGACCCCCGGACGATTTGGGGACCAGGAAGAAAATCGAATAGAAGCCGGTCCCGCGATGATGGTGGGGAACCGGTTCGATGGCTTGAATTTGAAGCAGGTGATGGATTTCTGCCTCCATGAGCTGGCGCTTGTCCAGGTTGGGAGAAATAGGGCATTGGACAAAGTGAGAGGGAGGTCTGGAGCGAAACTCCAGGGTAAGGCCCAGCCGAATTGTCTGGAGCACCCAGGCGTCCGTTGTCGAGATCTCCCACTGGGGAAGAAAATGAGTCAGACGGCCGCCAATGGGAAGATGGATGTAGTCACTTCCCTCTTCTAAAGGTACGGGAGCCCGTACCTCGAAAAGGCCATTTGGGCGCTGGGGCCTTTCGACCATGGTCTCTGAAGGCGGGTCTATCGAAGGAACGGTCGAATCCTTGAGAATAGGGCCTTGAGGAGAAGGACCCAGAAGGTCCGGCGTCATTCCGAAAGGGCTGCCTGGTGGAGTAGGACGATGTTTTACGGTCTGGCCTTTTATAAGAGGACGGCATTACCTTCCGTTTATCCTTGTCCTCGACAAGGATGGGGTCTAAGGCTTCACCAAAAAGACGGGAACCTTTATACGGAGTTGAAGCGAGACGCCATCGAGACTTGGCATCAGCTCTCCAATTCTTAAGCCATAATAAACGGCGAGATGTGACGGACAACACCAGGGCGCGCGAAGCGAACTTCGCAGCATTGAGCGAGGTGTCAACCGTATACTCAGTAGCCGCCACCAGTTTGTTGACATCTTGGCGGAGTCGAGAATCTGCAGAGGGAAGGCGCTCCTGAAGCTGGCGGAGCCAGATTAAGCAGGCACGGCTGAAGAAAGGAGCAGAGGTGGCTGCCTTGACCGCCCAGGCGGCCGCATTGTGTGTACGCCGGAAGGTAAACTCGGCTTTCCTATCCGCAGAGCGCAAACCGTCGGCGACATCGTTGGAAATCACAGAGGAGGCCGTCAGGTTGGCCACGGGTGTGTCTACTGTTGGCAACTGAAGAAGGTCCTGGAGACTAGGCGCCAAACAATAAAGTTTCTTGTCTAGCCCCGAAGGGGCGGGCAAGGAGGAAGGCGAGGACCAGGATCGTTGGACTACCTCAGAAAAGAGTTGTGGGCACGGAATAAAGTCCGCCTCCGGCTTAGGCGCCGTAAATAAGGCCTCATGTTGTTGAGAGGAACCAGGCTGATCCACCAGAGGGGCCGGGTCTGCCATATTAGTGGCCAACTTTGCCTTGTGCAGGAGCGACTTGAATAACGAGGGTCTAAAAAGTCCAGAAAATGCTGGCTTTTCGGGTGGCATATCTGCATCATCGGATAGTTCCATATCCGATGGGTCAGCCTCTCCCTCCTCTGGGGACGACTCCCCACCTTGTCCATAGTCTGACTGAGGACCGGACCCCAGGCTCCTAGGTTGGTACTGGATAGGGACTGGTTGCGAGTCCTGGGCCAGAGGCGGAGGAGGAGGAAATCGCCGCTGAGTCCAAGCCCCATACTGTGCTGCCTGCTGAGAAGTTGCTGCCAGGGTCCGGATAACGGTGTCAGATATGACCTGCTGAATGTCATACTGAAAGGGCGGGTGGGCCGACTCTGTGGCGCGCAATCCCGCAGCCGTGGGAGTAAAGGTTGCCTCCGGCTGAGGCCGTCGAGAAAGGGAGGCGTTACACGAGAGGTCCACTGGTTCCATGCTGTGAGCCGGAATCGCCTCAGTGAAAACTTCCATGGCCGGTGGCTGATGTAACGACCGTAGAGGTTGTTGTGCAGCTTGATGGATGGGTTGGACAGCAACTTCAGCTACAGGTGAGAGTGGGGCCGGTAAGTGTGAGAATGTAGCCTGGGTTGACTGGCTGCGCGCCTTCTCAAACTGACGCTCCAAGGCCTTGTGCCTCCTGGAGGCATCCTTGTCCGCAGCTGATGAACGTTTGGTCTTTTTAGGGAATGGAGCAGCAGACGAAGACGAATGTGCTGAGCGTTTTCGTGACCGTTTGCGTTGCTTGGTCTGTTCAGGAAAGCGCTCAGGGGAGCTGTTGTTGTCCTCTAGTTCTGACGAGAGATCACGTTCCGCCATGTTAGGACCTTTTGTTTTCCTCCTTATTAATGTTATTATTAATTTTTTTTTTTTTTTATAGATAATGAAGATGAATTTCAGGTAAGTACCTTATATTTTTATGGTTATGTAGATATTTTTTATTTATTTATTTATTTATTTATTTATTTATTTATTTATTTATTTATTTATTATTTTATTTTATTTTATTTTATTTATTTTATTTTTTTATTAATATTTATAACTGAATGTGAATTAATCAGGATCTTTTCTTTTCTTTTCTTTCTTTTCTTTAAGGTATAAACAGATGATTATGGTAGAAGAGCCAAAAGAAGCACAGCAGGTAAGTCCAAAGAGAAAAATGGGAGAACTAAGAACTCTTAACAGTTATAACACAGAGGCAATGTCATAAGCACAAGAAATTGCCAGCAGGAGGCTTTTGGCTTCCAGCAGCCAACTGCGCATGCGCAAGGCAGTTGCTGGACAGAAAAAAACAGCCGTTGACTTCCTTGCCCAGGGTGGAGGGAATGGCTTCAGGGGAGGGCTGCAGAAGAATAGATGATTTTTTTCTGGCAGGGAGTCCTTTGCTTGTCGTCTCCCCTGATGGTGGAAGCAAGGAGCCCAGCTGTAGGGAGGATTGAAGAAGGCTCGCCGGAGGGACAGGCAATCTGGCGTGAGCTGTCACAAATGGCGGCTCTGAGCGCTGAGGCGGGCGAAAAAGGGCGCGAAAATGTCAAAGGCTCCTAGCACCGCTGTCCAGCAAGCGAGAGGACGAGGAGGGAAGCCAACGATAGAGAAGAGCAGCTGAAGCCTCAGAAGAACTTCCAGTGCTGCGTGGGGCGACTGGAGCTGTGAAACGCCGCTTGCGATTTCAAATTGAGGCTGCTGATTGAAGTATTGGCAAGGGAAAGTTGCGGCGCTGTCCCTGTGCTTCCCAGGCGCGCGATCGTTCAGAAGCGATCCCAGCGCCAGTCAGCAGATCAAGTTTTAATGAGAAAGTGCCGCTGGGAGCAGGGCAACTATCTCAAGCCGCTAATGTCCGAGATCAAGTCCAAGGGGCGGGGGCGGTGTTACCGGCTGGCCGGGAAACCTACCCACACGCCAGCGGCTATAAAGTGGAACGGGGATTCAGATAAGTGGCCAGGGCCCGGAGAAGGTAAAAAGTCCCAGACAGCCTGCCTGAGGTGGCAGGCAAACTCACCCCTGGCCAACCAATCGAAGAGAGAAATTTAATCCAACAAAAATGCAGAAAATTATGAAGAGAATCCAAAGCTTTAGGAACAGTTTAGTAGAGAAATATGAAGAAAAATTCAGACAGTGTCACAGGCTCAACTGAGTGAACTAAACTGGAACTCTGTTGAGCAAGTGGGCGTGTCTGAAGAGAAATCTCTTAAAGGAACACACTCAGTGTAGGCTATCCAACTACTGAACAACCCGAAGCTTTGGATTCTCCAAGCTGCGCGTTGGAGAATAAAATGGACCAAAATCTGTTAGAACTTGTTTCTATCAAACTTTTATATATATTATCTATTTAAATGAACACTCATCAAAGGCTCTCGGATTAGCTAGTGGTGGATATTTCAAAACTTTCTCTGAAAGATTTTCGAGTCTTTTTAAAGAATATAGCAACTGTTCTTATAAAATGGTAAAAGTATTTAGTTGTTTAAACTGCTTTAACTTCATTTTCATGCTGAAATCAGTAAATGATATTTCACAAAAAATAAGTTAATGGATTTTGAGAAGGCAGTTCAGCTAAAACTGGAAGTGGACATTTCAACCCTTTTCTTCTTTCACTTCCAAAGGGAATGGGGAAGCAGTATGGGAGGTCAACTTTTCACCTTAGTCATATATTTAGACGCAACGCATCTGAGCAAATACAGCTGAAAATCAATTAGGATTGAGGTTGAGTTGAATTGCATTTAAAGATCTGTACATATATTTGAGTTGAGTTGCATTTAAAGATCTGTACATATACTTTCATTTGTTTGAAATCAAATATACTAAATCCCAATTTTTCCTTTCTTTACATTTTGAGCTACAACTCTGTAATGTGATGGCAAGACTGTTATGAATAGATGATGAGTAACTGCAGCATCAAATTAACTTAAATGAACCATACAGTTCACTGAAGATAGATGACGAGACTAGAGAATGTTCAACAATGTCAAAATAAGCAGAATTTACTTTATTCTGGGACATGAAGGCATTACAATTATAGCTCTTATTGCAACTCTTCAGCTGTATGAGGACAGCAGTGCTCCAAGAAGTAGTTGCAAGGCCTAAAACTTCTACTGGCTGCCAGATATACTCACTGTCAGATATACATTGTTGGTATAGGTGAGCTCTTCCAGCTGTGGAAACTGCTGCAAGGCTGTCACATCTTCCAAGTGATTATTGTTACAATTTAGGATGCGGAGGTTTGGCAAACTGAGATTGTCAGGAAGCCGTTCCAAGAGATTGTCAGAGAGATCAAGTTCCTGGAGATGGCGGAGATGAGAGAATAACTGTGGCTCCAAATCTTCTGTGGTTATTTGCAACTTGGACAGGCTGGAGGAGGAAATGATTCCATATATTACTGATAATCATCCCATCCACATTTTGGAACATTCTACGTTGTATGTTAAAAATCCAAAAAATGGAAACATCAGACTGAGATGAAAAACATAAACAAGCAATCCTCATTTAATTACCTTAACTGAGACCAGAAGCACCAGAGCAAATTGCTGTAGTCATTACTATGATGACTTACAATAGCATTTTTGCAGCAATCATTAAACTAGGACCACACAGGTTGTTAAGTAAGCATTCTACATGACTGCATTTCACAATTTCCTACAGCTTTCCCATTTACTTTGCTTATCAGAAGCTGGCGGGGAAGGTCATAAATAGTGATCATGTAATCACAGGATGCTGCAATGTTTGGAAATGCAGGCCAGTCATTATGTGCCCAAATTATGATCCTGTGACCACAGGGATAGAGTGATGGTGGTATGTGCAAGCTTCGTCATAACTTTAAAAGTTTATTGAATAAGTGGTTGTTAAGCAAGGATTACTTGTACTGACTTGCACAGACTATTAGGTTACATCAATTAATTTACAATTAAAGAGTACTATCCTAAATTTAATTTAATTAAAATGTTTAAACTCCACCATTACCTTAATAATTCACTGTTCACATAATATACTGCTCAAAAAAATAAAGGGAACACAAGCAGAAGACATCCGAGATTTGAATGAATGAAATAGCCTTATTAAATACTTTGTTCTTTACATACAGTAATTTATACACTGCTCAAACAACTAAAGGGAACCCAAAACTACTGTACGCAACGAACAAAGAATTTAATAAGGCTATTTCATTCATTCAGATCTCGGATGTCTTCTGCTTGTGTTCCCTTTATTTTTTTGAGCAGTGTATATTATTACCTATATTTTATTATTTAAAGCTGCTTTTCAGAGTAATTTCAGGAATAGGAACAGGATCAAAATAGTTCTTAAAATATTCATTTTTTAAAATCATCCCACTAATTATTCTGGGAAAAGATGGGGATGGTTAGATTCAGCAAAGCTGAATTGTTGTTGTTGAGTAAACTCTTGTTACAGAGTATAGGATCAACTTCAAATTGAAAGTTGTCATGATTGCTATTGATACTACTATTCATTCATTCACTGATTGATTCATTGATTCATATAATTTATCTGGCAGCCCATCTCACAACAATGATTCTGGGTGGCATACAAAGATTAATATCCAACAACAAAATTAAATCATAATAATGTGTTCAATTTTTTACAGGTGATTTAGGTTAATTCTTTGCACTTTGTAGCTGTAGTTTTGGGGAGAAAAGAGAAAGAGGGCAAAATCACAACTGAATTTGCTGTGAAGATTGAGAAAAAAAGGGACCAGGAGTAATATTGTATGGTTTTTGTTCTTAAAAGTCAGATTTGTGGAGTTCTATGTACACATACATGCACTTACTTCAGTGTTTTGATCTTTCGTAGCCTTGTAGATTTGGGCACTGCTCTTTCCAGCAGAAGTTCTGTAGTTATTTTAGACATACTTAACTCCTTCCAATATTCAGCAGATCCAAGAGTATATTTAATCTTCCTGAAATGTTGCTGGTAAAAAGAATAACAAGAGAATTGTTTAAATATCATCCCAATGTTGCAGATCAAGAAAATAATTGCTCAGCCAGGGGTACAGTTGTAATATAGGTATTCTATTTCCTTATCTTCTTTAGTAATACTGGACTGAAATGCTGGTTACAGGCACTCTAAGAAATGTGGCTTGTGTCTCTTTTGAAATGGAAGAAACTTAATCTTCTGTATTTATTTATACATGCCAGTTTAAGATACTAAGATCTGTCAAACATTTTATTTAATTTTGGGATTTTCACTTTAAAATGTTATTTTAGAAAAATAATCCCATGTGAAACAAGGTGTCTACTCCAGCAGTTGGTCTCCTACTAGCTATATTTTCCTGAAATTCTGACCGCCTTTCTACCTCAGAAGTATTGTGACAAGTTACTTTACTTTGATTATTCCTGCCTTTCTTAAGATGCTTTATGCCAGTTCCTTTATTTTTTTTATAGGCTTTTCAACTTCAGATCTCTCAATTAGATGGCTCATTAAAAAAAAAACACCTATTTAACCATTTATTCTAGGTCATTTGGTGATTATAGTATGCTTGGCAGGCATTTTGGTACTGTGCTAAACTGAGAATCTTTCTGAACTGCTTTAGGGTTTGTTACCTGTAAATGGAGGTTTTTCCTCCCCCTCTCTCCTGGGATTGCTTCTGAGCATTTATAAGGGCTGAACATTTCATTCACATCCCCCCCCCCTTAAAAATGTGAATTTACATTCAGTCAGATAAGCTCTAAATTAAGGCATTTCAGTATTCTAGTTTTTTTCAGCTTACTAATGCTTGTTGGATTTTAGTACTTGCTGACTGCATAGTAAACCATTCTGCATAGCAAATTCGTTTTTGTTTGACAAATTCCAATAAATAAACAAATCAATCATTCTCCAGTGAATTAAATTTGTTATTATGGGCTTCTAGGCTATCATCAGTTGGAGTCTTGGGTATATTATGCCAGGCATAGCAAAATCATGATGAATTTATCAAATGTTCTGTACCAGCAATTCAGCCAACTTGGAGGCTAAATTTTCTTCAGGCACCTCTGGCTCTGTTTATACTCAAATCTGGTAAAGACCATCATACAGTTGTTGTTTACTGTCCCCCTCCCATATGAAACAGGGAAGGGTAATCCTTCACTTATTAAGATTTCTTTCAATATTACTTATGGTCAGTATTAAGCCTTGTTCATGAGTTCTTTCAATCCTTCGGAATTCATTCAGTCTCATTTTCTTAGGCCATAAACATCTGCTTACATTAGGGCTTCAAAGCAAAGCAGTAGCCAGAAGGAAAAATATATTCCAAAGAGCATATCCCAGAGAAAGATAAACAACCTTCACTTCAGGAGCACAACATCTTATCCAATCTTGGGAAAATAGACTGAAATGAAGTGCATATTACTTCCTTTTCAGCATTACTCCCAATTGTCACGGAAGTATGGAAGAAGATAATTATTTCTTCCTTGCCCCATTAATTTTAAACCATAACCACACTTAGTGCTGCAGTGTGCTCCTTGGCAAAGCAAAAATTCAGCCAGCCAATTTGTTTAATGATCAGGGAAAGATTTTAAAAAATGGAATAGGTGTTATCAAATTTTCTGTCCCTTTTAATAGGTATTGTTGCTGGGGTGGATAAAGGGGAAGTGGATCCCTTAAATTTTGCAGACACTTAAAGGGTAAGCTGGGGGGGGGAGGGGGGGTTGAAGACCTAAAAAGAAATACTGGGAGACAAATCTGGCAGGTGGATTTCCTCACTTAATATTATCATTTGATGTTACTTGGATATTCAGTTGGCATTTTATGAAACTGAACAATACTTTTTTATTAATATTATTAAAGTAGTATTATTTAAAAAACTACTTATTTTAGATCAGCTGTATCTTCCCCATTTTAGACAAGTTGCACAGCCAGAAAGAACGGAAGTCCCAGTTATTCAAGTCAAAAACTAAAATGTCTGATACATAAAAACACCAGAGTTCTTTATTACACACATAACTTATTTCCATGTTGAAAATGTGCTCCATACAAGCCAGACTTGTCTCCCAGCAGGGATCCTCAGCATCAGTAGAAATCTCCTTTAGCATACACCAAACTTAATGTAATGATCTTTAAAAAGCATTACTATTTTTATGGATTTATTTATCTAGGAGGCAATGTAAATACTGCCTCCAGTGTCATTTATTTTCATGAATCCTTCTAATTCATTTTTTATAAGTGTGACTGATTGCACTTCAGTATTTTGAATCCTGCGATCTATTTACATGCTGCCTCATGCTTCTTTTTTAAAAAAGATTTTGCAGAATGTAATTTTATCATAAAGAGGAAATGAATTTCTGACCACAAACAGTTACTTGAAAAAATGATTGTATATGTGGAAAGATGAAGCTTGAAATAAGTCGTTGGAAGATGGAGAGAGACTGTGCCCATCGGCCATCACTTGTGGGGTGCCACAGGGTTTCATGCTCTCTCCCCTTCTGTTTACCTTCTGTTTACCATGAAACTTCTGGGTGAGGTTATTTGTCAGTTTGGAGTCAGGCACCACCAATATGCTGATGATACCCAGCTGTACACCTCAACATCAGGTAGACTGGCTGCTGCTGCTGAAATCCAGGGCTTGGGGCCTGTGTGGATCTTGATGGGGAGAAACAGGCTGAATCTTGACAAGACCGAGTGACTATATCTGGGGTCCTCTGGATTTGGAGATACTACATGTTAACTATTAGCGGGGCAGCACTTCCCCATTCATAATCTGGGGGACCTCTTAGACTGTTTTTGTCAGTAACTTTGACCAAGAGGGTTGTTGCATAGGCACATCTGGTTTGCTAGCTATTCCACTTCTGGACCAGTAGGCTCTTTGGACAGTTGTGTATGCCCTCATCAGTTCAAGATTGGATTATTGTAATGTGCTCTACATGGAGCTGCCTTGAAGATCATCAACTGGTCCAGAATGCAGTAGCACAGGTAGCGTTGGCAGTGGTGTCTATGCTCATGTGACCCTGCTGCTCCATAAGCTGCAGTGATTACCAGTTTATTTCTATGTACAATTCAAGGTTCTTGTTTTCACTTTTAAAGCACTTTGTGTCATAGGGCCTGATTATCTGAAGAAGCACTTATCTTCACTTGTTTCTGCCTGTTCAATGATCAACCTGTCTTGATCCCTAAATAAAACCCGATTACAGGTGGTTCTTAATTAATGACCATTTGTTCAGTGATAATTCAAAGTTACGATGGGTCTGAACAAGTTAGACTTATGGCTCGTCCTCAAAATTGTGGCTATTGCAGCACCCCATAGTCATGCAATCATGATTTAGACACTTGGTAACAGTCCTACATTTCCAATTGTCAGTGTCCCATGGTTTTGTCATTGCCATTTGCAACCTTTCCTGCTGGATTCCCACAAGCAAAGTCAATGGGAAAGCCAGAAGGAAATTGCCAAGTTACGGTCATGTGACCTTCTCACTTAATAACTATAGAAAATTTGCTTAATGATGCCAATCAGAAATGCCAAAACTGCCATTACAAGTTGCCAGTGTTGTATGTCACACCTCATGATTGCATTGTTTAGCAACAGAGTTTCCGGACCTAATTACCATCATTAAGTGAGGTCTATGTGTAAATGAGCTTCTGAATGGAAGAGTCCAACTGATAAATTCAGGTGGTCTGATATAAATCAAGTTCTCAAACTTGTTCATTCTTATCTTTGTCCATGACACCTGACTGAGAGCCAGTCTAACTAAAGCAAAGAAATGACTTTTATTAGCCATATATAAAATTTACACCAGAGAAACTGTCCAAAGTTATATTGATCAGAGTAAAGAAAATAAAGGTGACTCTCAGATTGATGGTTTAGAGAGCACAAAACCATTTTTGAAAAACACTTTGTATTTACATGTGTTGAAAATAGAAACACTGTGGCTGTTGTTTTTGTAGCAAAATTCAGCAACATTTAAAGACCATGGCTGGCAGCCCTGTGTCTGAACCTTTGTTTGATACTGTGGCCTATGCATCTGACAAAGTGAGTTATAAATTACCTACTGTATAGCTTAAAAGTTTATGCCTTTTCATAAAGTTTGTTAGTCTGAAAAGGTGCTAACAGACTCTTTGATATCTGACAGCCAGTTTCTATTTACTTTTACAGGTAATCCTTGTTTAGTAACCATAATTGGGATGACAATTCAATCATTAAGCAAAGTGGTGACTAAGTGAAAATGCAGGTATGCATATGATCTTGCTTCAGCTGTCTTTTGCTTTACAGACCTGTAAATGTCAGGATTGGTTGTAAAGTTACTTTTTCATCACCATCATAACTATGAAAGATTGATAAAACAAGCCAGTTGCTAAATGAGGACTACTTACAAAGACTTTCAATATATTTGCCACAAGACTCTCTTTTTTCTCTCAAGTTCTTAAAAGAGATAGTCAGAATTTTACTTTTCCTAGCGGTTCAGTTCTTATTCACTATATCTCCTTGCTTCACCTTCACAAGAAGTGTGCAAATAGGACTTTGTGTATCTTCTTGCTGCATTTAGCAAAATTTTCTAAAATCTAAATCTGCATTGCAATTTTGTTTAGACAAAATAAAATATCTTGGCCATGAAATTTTCTCTGGCCAATGTTGTATTTCTTCATCTTGCACCAGGTGCTATTGCAGATTCTTCATCCAATCACAACCTCACAAGTTTTCTCTTTTCTGATATGTATGGTTATTGTACATTATGGATACTCACTTATGTCAACCTGCCAAACTGCTGTATGATTTTAACTGTTCACGAAAGAATCTTTCTGTGGACTGAAGCAGTTGAATCTACAGTTGTTATCCTGAAATAAGCTTTATTAGCAGGCCCAACCTTGGGAAATTTAATTCTGAACACTTTTCTTATATAAATGGAATTGGTTAGTCCAGGACTCAAATGACTCTGTAGTTCTCTCTACTTAATGAGAAGGGCAATCAAATACCTTTCCATAATTAATGTACATAATGACGTCTTTTTGATATTCTTCTCAGTGCCCAAGCCACACTAGCTCAAATATGGGTTTTAGAAAGAATCTACTATCAATTTGAATTCTGCTATAGACTGTTGCAGCTGCACTCCCTGTTTATGCCGATACAACTGCTACTTTTTTGTCAGGCATCTGCCTATTTGGTAGATGCTTATATGATTAATAGTGTGTATCTCCAATCTGGAAAAAGAAAAGTCCTGTTATATAGTTTAGATGACTATTAGAAGTTCATAGTTCTAACAAAATATGTAAAAATAATAAATTCTGTTAAATCCATTGCAGCTGGTCAGCCATTAAATTTCTTTCAAGTCACTGGAATGGACTTGGCACTGCAGAAGTTGAGTGAGAGAATAAACTATTAATCATCTGTTGTGCCATCTGCCCTTACTCTGAGCAACCTGTAACATCACACTATTTAGCAATACCACGCACAAATTATACACTTATTCAAAGGTTTGGGATGTAAGCTTTCATATTTGAGAAAGATACAGAGAATAATATTTCTCAGTTAATATTACTGCTGTTTTCCTTGTCTCAGAATCCTTTAATGTTAAATCCCCCATTCCCTAAAGTACTGTATTTGTTTTTTCTTGTAAACATACGGTTTAAATTAATAAAGTTTGTTATACGCAGTTACTGGTTGAATGTAAGTTGAAATTACCACTGAGACTGTTACTGGACAATATCAGAACACCAGATAAAAACTATGCCTAAGCCTAAGGGTTATTATCTTCTATTTTATGAAGGCTTTTGGAATGAATTTACCACAGCAAAACTAGAATTCTCCTTTTTAATTGTTCTAACTACTCCCCTCCATTAAGTTCATTCATTCTTCTTTATACCAATATATCAGCACATTTTTGTATCTATATCAACAAGGGCTCCACAGTTCAACCATGAGCTACATATAGTCTCTGCTATTGGAACGTTGGGGGTTTGTGCCTTCAAGTCACTGTTGACTCCTGGCTACTGCCTGGATAAGTCCCTGCAGTTTCCTTGGCAAGATTTCAAAAACAGGTTGCCGTTGCCTCCTGACTGACTGACCCAAGTTCACCCAGCTGACTTTGAACTTCAAGAGGGCCTAGAACTCATAGTTTCCTGGTTTCTCCACTGATGCCTTAACCACACTAGACAGACTCTACATATTCGTTAGGTGATGATAACACCTGTATCTTGTTTGTTGCCTTTGTACAATAGCAGTTCAACTATTTTAAGTTTGAAGCTTTTAGAATTGATTATGAAGAGAACTTTTTCAGCCTGCTTAAATGTTCAGGCTAATTGTTTGCTCCTCTCCAATTTTACATGTTGATTGTCTATAAAGTTTGCTTTAACCTCACACCATCATGCCATCCATTAGTTGACAGTTTTGTGGACTATGCATCAAAAGAATACAGATGTTGTAACCTCAAAAAGGACAGGTTCATGAAGTTAACAGTTATCCCTATATCTATCATGGACATCTCTCACAGATGTCCATGAAACTGAAGGATGACCAAAAGTACTAAATCTGGGCTGTTATGAATTTTGAAATAACATGATGTTGTTATTTGCTGGAGCACTGATTTACAAAAGGGCTTCCATCTCCATGAAACAAGTAGTGATCTTTTTGTTTTCAACAAGACTTTTCCTCAGGTATATCTCACCCCACCCTGCACCTTTATGGGCACTTCTAGGAAAAAAGTTGTTGGATAGTATTGATGGATCCTGATTCACTTTAGATGCAGTATGGCATAGCAGGAAACCTGTACTCCAAATACCCGTAAATACTGTAGAAGAATTGTATTTACAATCTGAAAGGATACACTGAGCCATGGTGGCGCAATGGTTAAAATGAAGTACTGCCGGCTACTTCTGCTAAGTACCAACTGCCTGCAGTTCGATTCTCACTGGCTCAAGGTTGACTCAGCCTTCCATCCTTTTGAGGTTGGTAAAATGAGTACCCAGATTATTGGGGAAAATATGCTTACTCTGTAAACTGCTTAGACAGGGCTGTAAAGCACTGTGAAGTGGTATATAACTCTAAGGGCTATTGCTAATTATTTATCAATAAGAACCTCCTAGAATTGGTCCTTTGGGTCTCTGTCATTTTATTGCAGTCCTGCAAGTTGAGCTAGAAGCAATTAATGATTGAACAAGGGAAAACATCAATTGCCTCAATTTATGGTCCAAATGATAACAAACAAAATCATATGAAAAAAATCAATCACTTCTTGAAATTGCAGAAAAAGATGTTCTAGTTTTTGGAACATTCTCTTTGAACTTAGACAATTCTGGATTACAAAAAAAGATATCTGGCAAATGTCCAAAATTATTATATATTACATATCATTATTGTCCCTCTCAGATGCAGAGAGCCACAAATACCCTTGAGTAAAGGAATATACATATTATTCTTCTATTCCTAGAAGTTGTTCAAAGAGTTACATGTTCTAATTCATTCCCAACCAAACATATAGATATGGAAATTGGATCTCTTACCTATGCTGATCATAATCCAATAACTGTAAGATTACACAGAGGATTCTTCAAGTGGTGGAGTGTTTATTATTATTGCTAAAAGAGAATATTAAACTGAAGGATCAATACAGATTAAAGAATATCTAAACTAATTCAACTTCTGATGGTTATTTACAGTTTGGAATTCAAATAAAGCATTTATGAGGAAACTATTTCAATAACATCAAATATAAAACTACTGGTATACAAACCAAACCAACAACTTATCATTGAACTGAAGCTAGAACTAAGATTTGTTTTAGAACAAAAGATTAAAGCTATCTATACACATATTAACAGAAGTAAATGACACTTATAAGAAGCTGAGCTTTGCCAAACAAAAATATTTTGAAAAAGGTAATAAACTAGATAAACTGCTGGGTATCAATTATGAAAAAAACAAGACAAAATTCTTATGATTAATTGGGATGGTAACAGATATGTTTCAACAACAGAAAATAAATCATTTTCTTAAACATTATTCCAGATTATGTAGTAAATATTAACATTAGAACAGTATGAAAACACAAGGCAGTTTATAAATTCACAGAAAAAAAATAAGCTCTTTACAAACCAGTGACAATACTGAAAAGGAAATAAAAAATATATATAAACACTGAAATTGAAGAAATCTGTATAACCTGATAGGTTTTCTACAATATCATATAAAATTTTCTAAGAAATTCTGATCAATCTATTAATGTACTAATTAATGAGATTTAACAATGTTCTCTTGGAAGAGAGTTTTAATTTACAGGTAGTCTTTACGAAGGTAATTGGGACTGGAATTTCCATTGCTAAGTGACACAGGCATAAAGCACAATTTCATATGATCACACCACTTATCTATAGAAGTTCCAGAAGCCATCATTAAGTGAGGAATGTGTAGGTCCCTATGTTTATGGAGTATGCTTATTCCATACTTTCAAAACAATACTTATGGTATAATAATGGTCTATTATACATTGCATTTTTCTGCATACCTCAGACTGAAGATTTGTACAACCTATCTGGAAGTCTTCCTTCTTCTATAGAAGCAATCCAACAATAAATTTTTATTTATTTATTTATTTTTATTTTATTTTATTTCCAATTTATATACCACCCTTCTCCCTGAGGACTCAGGGCGGTGTACAGCCAAAATAAGAACATAAAATACAAATATTAAAAAACAGTTAAAAATATATATAAATTTGGCCCAGAAGTTAAGAAATCACAAACCGATTAAAACATAATCCAATCTGTACCTAAATTAATCAAGTAGTTTAGTTACATAACTTACATTTGGATATTGTTAGTCAACCCTGTTGTTTTGAGTCTTCTAAAATCATAAACCATATTTTGGGTCTTTTATTAGACCATAATGAAATCAATCATTTAGGGTCTTTTCCTCAATTCTTTTTAGGGATTATTTGAATCAAAAAGTTGGGCCTTGCAAAACATTCAGTTTTACTGCTGTGATACAGATCAGTTTCAACTTTTTCCATTTTGAAATTGTATTCAATTCCTTCCATTGTATTTTTCAAATGTGGAAAATATAATACTCCTTGTGAGGAGACTGCAAGTTAGTGGTCTCCAGTAAGTTTAGAGTTATGGGAGACAAGAGAAATCCATTTTTGCTCATACTGCAGTTGACACCTTTCAAAAGGATACTGGTTCCTATACTTTCTTTTCTAATCACCTTCAGAAATGGCTTGTTAACTGCTTTTCAGTTATTAGGAATCTTTGGATTAAGGCGTTTTACAACACTGTGTGAATTTTCTTCAATTCTTAGTGAAAAAAGCTTTAATTACAAATTAGAAGACCTAAGTTATTATGTTTTTAATAATAATATTTTATTTTTAAAAAAATATTTTAATTTAAAAATAATCTGTTTAATAAGATTAGAACATTGATTTTGGAAAGTACAAACGTGGATTTGAAATTATAAGAATTCTTCTTACAGGAAAATGTTTTTGTTTTGAATCTCTAAAAAAAATTACAGGATGGAACTTTGAAGATTGGACATTAGAGGAAACCATAAGGAACTAAAGATTACAATGAAAGGAGAACACTTTTTCTTTACTATTATTTTATTTTTTCTTTCTTTTCTTTTCCTGAACTCCAAGTGGACTCCATTTTTATGGTGCTTTGGAATCTCCTTCTCCAGGTCATGCTTGAAGAATGGTGCAAGGTAGCTTTGGTAAGAAAACTGCACTCCGCATAGGCTGAGCGTGCCTGGCAGTAGAAGAGAAAAATGCTGAAGTGGGGTGCTTTGTGCTAGTGAGGCAGGAAGTGGGCCAAGACCACTTGGGCTTTGTCAGGCCAGGGGCTGAGGTGTCCTGGATCTGGTAGGATGGAGTAGACCAAGGCCTCCTGGGCCTGGCAGGATAGGTAGCAGTCTGGAGCCTTCTGACCATAGCAGCTTCACATGCACAGGTGGCCCAAGTGGGTGGCTGAGATAGGAGAAGAGATAGGTGGTGGTGGGAGCTGCAGTGCCCTTGCAGTCATAAATACAGGTAGACTGCCAAGCACCCATGACACTGGAGGTGCTGCAATAGCTGTAACTTTGGGCACAGGTAATAAGTCTCTTTGTTCAGCACCACTGCAATTTAAAATGGTTGCTGAATGAATGGTAGTAAATCAAGGAATATAAACACACATATACATTTATGTATAGTTTTTCCTATTATCTTTTATTTTTCTTATGTTCTTGTAAATCATAATATATTATATTGTTTCAGTACAGTGACATTTGTACAATATTGATTGAAAATTATTAACACTCTAATGTTTAGGTAACTTAGAGTATTGTTGATAAAAAGAGGTATATCAATTGTTATTTACAATTTAGAATGTCAATATTAATGAGTGTAAATTTTTTTACTTTTTTATCTGAAATTGAATATAGGCAGCTCTAGGTAGGATACTTAGAGATTTTCCTGAATTAAAAAGCTTACTACACAAAATTTAGATAATATATTGGATCTTCTTATCTATAAATTGTTGATGATATTGATGATGACGGTTTATCTGGATCCATTCCAGTCGGGCTTCAGGCCTGGGTACAGCATGGAAACGGCATTGGTCGCGTTGGTTGATGATCTCTGGAGGGCTCCGGACAGGGGTTGTTCCTCTGTCCTGGTCCTATTAGACCTCTCAGCGGCTTTTGATACCATCAACCATGGTATCATGCTGCACCAGCTGGAAGAGTTGGGGGTGGGGGGCACCGTGTTGCGGTGGTTCTCCTCCTTTCTCTCCGACCAGTTGCAGTCTATGTTGGCAGGGGGGCAGAGGTCGACCCTGAGGTGCCTTATATGTGTGGTGCCACAAGGGTTGGTCCTCTCGCCCCTTCTGTTCAACATTTATGTGAAGCCACTGGGTGAGATCATCCGTGGTTTTGGAGTGAAGTACCATCAGTATGCTAATGATACTCAGCTGTACATCTCCACCCCGAACCACCCCAATGATGCCCTTGAAGTGATGTCCCGGTGCCTGGAGGCTGTGCGGATCTGGATGGGGAGAAACAGACTCAGGCTCAACCCATCCAAGACCGAGTGACTGTGGTTTCCGGCGCCCCGATATAGTCAGTTGGTGCCATCACTGACTATTGGGGGCGAGTCATTGGCCTCCACAGAGAGGGCTCGCAACTTGGGTGTCCTCCTGGATTCACGGCTGTCTTTAGAAGAGCATTTGACAGCTGTGGCCGGGAGGACTTTTTATCATGTCCTCCTGATTCGCCAGTTGCGTTCCTCTCTGGATCGGGACTCCTTACGCATGGTCACTCATGCCCTCGTCACTTCCCGCCTGGACTACTGTAATGCTCTCTACATGGGGCTCCCCTTGAGGAGCACCCGGAGGCTCCAACTGGTTCAGAGTGTGGCCGCGCAGGTGGTTATGGGAGTGACGTGGCGTTCCCATGTAACACCTCTCCTGCGTGAGCTGCACTGGCTCCTGGTGATCTTCCGGGCGCGCTTCAAGGTTTTGGTTACCACCTTTAGAGCACTCCATGGCTTAGGACCTGGGTACTTACGGGACCGCCTTCTGCCACCAGTAGCCTCTCACCGGCCAGTACGCTCACAGAGAGGGGCTCCTCAGGGTGCCGTCGGCCAAACAGTGTCGACTGGCAGCCCCCAGGGGGAGAGCCTTCTCTGTGGGGGCACCTGCCATCTGGAATGAACTCCCCCTGGAGATACGGACGATCCCGGATTTACACACCTTCCGCCGTGCCCTCAAGACCTTTTTATTTCAGCAGGCTGGCCTGGCCTAACTTCCCTTTTAAATTGTAAATTGTAAATTTGTTTTAAAATATTAGGGGTGTTTTAATTTGTTTTGGGCCAAATTATCTAATGGGTTTTTATATTGTCTTTTAAATTTTGTAGTTTGTGTGTTTTATCTTTTTGGCTGTTCACCGCCCTGAGTCCTTCAGGAGTAGGACGGTATATAAATCCAATAAAATAAATAAATAAATAAATAAATAAATATGATTCAGAAAATGAACAAGTCAAAGATTATGTAGTTCAATGAATGCAGAATCCAAACAGATCAAAAATATGCAACCATGGGGATAACAAAGGAAAAACAGATAATATGCCATCAATATTACACCTAAAAAAATGGCATAAGATGTTCTATTGGTGGTATATTACACAGTGTTGAGTGCCAAAATAGATATTGCATTTTGTAAAAATGGCTGGAAATGCAATATCAGATTGGATCGTTTTTTTTCATATTTGGTGGCAATAACAGAAGGAAACAACGTTGAATTTTGCTTTTCAACCTGTTATTTTTACAATTAATATCCATTTTTTAAATTAAAGTAAATAAAAGTACAATATGATGAGGGATGGAATATTCTATTTACACATGATTATTTTCCACACTTTAGTAAAGAAACTTATATCATAGTAGTGATATACAGGCAATCTGGACCCAGATCAACATCTGAAGCTATACCTGTGACTGAAATTTAAACTGAAATCAGGCCGCAGAGAAATACAACTCAAGCAGAAAAATACTTGTCACAGAGCTCAGGATCATTAAATTCCAATTCTATTCTAATCTCTATAAACAGATATCATCCCAACTCTGTCCTAATTCCTTCCAATTTCAGAAGCCATACTTTTGCTAACATATGTAAAGATCTTCCTAAAGCTTCTAAGATGCTTTCTTTAGTTTTCTAACAACATTTTTCAATATTTCATTATCTTTATAGCATAGAGACAAATGTTTTTCTTTAGCTGGCAGTTGTTCAGAGTTATGGCTGAGGAAACAAGTTTCTGAAAAAATATTACACCTCTTTTCCACAGCAGGATATATATATCCATCATTTAAGGATGGATATATATATATATCCATCATTTAAGGAACCAGAAGAATCTACAATAACTAACACAAAATTGAATGAAAGAACTAATGCAGAAGAAGCATAATTCAAAATGAATAATAGGCTATAAAAGTGGGTTCAAACTAGAATGAAAATTAATAAAGATGAATGCAAATTTCTTCACTTATAAAAAAGAAATAAAATACACACATACATGATCTCTTGACTTCATACTAGAACATACGGAAATGATTTGGGAATGTTAATTGTAAACTATATATGAATCAACATGATACAGCTCCAAAGGGAAATGCAATTCAGAATGCAGCAACAGAAGCAGTAGTTGCCAAAGCAACTATATTCTGCCTTCCTCAGACTCTACTTCATGTACAGTGTCCAGTTGCAGATACTATATTTTAAGAAGATTCACAGAAACAAATAGAAACACAACAAGAAGGATCAAAGGACTAAAAATGTAGTTTTATATCTGAGGGAAATCTGTACTGTATGTTTATTCCCAACAGAAAACAACTGAAAGGAGATCTGATAGCAATTATGAAGAAATAGAACGAAGAAGGTGGATCAACAGTTGGTCAGAACTTAAAACACTTCATAGTGCAAAAACATGGAGTAAGAATCTTTAAATGCCAGGAAAAACAATGTAAGAGAGTTTGATAGTAAAAATATTTATCCTCCAAAAATGGTGGGTTTCCATTGACACAATGTTTACAGAAAGAGACTGAAGGGCCATAGTTCTGAAATATTTTAATTCAAATTCCTAAACTGAACAAGGATTTGATGTTAATGGTCTTAACAGTCCCTCCCACCTCTTTGATTTTAATTTTGCTTACCCCCTTTACGTTGCCTTATATAGTTTTTCAGAAATTCATGGCTGAAACACATAATTTATACATGCATATATTATATAGCACTATCCCTGTATTATGGACCCTTAAAAAAATTAATCTCAGCTCTAACATTCTTACAAATCTGGATAGCCCTTCTGGACATACCAGAAAAGCATCAAAAGGCAGGGAATGAATAGAATTTGGGTTAAAATGGGGGAGCTTTTCCAGCTTTGGGAAGCATTATCATCATAATTGGTTATTTTGATTTCCAAGTCATTTATAGTAGATGATTTGTGTCAAATGATGAGCACCTTTGACTCACCCTGTTCCCAATAAACAGTGCTTTCTTTGTGTGTATTATTATTGAAACGAACCAAATCAGAGCATAGGCAGTTTCAAAGGTATGGGAAAAAATAGAACATGCCTAAGAATCTTGGAGAAGTAAGATTATTTTTAAAGAGCAGTTTTCAACCACAATGATATGCCTGAGGTGGGGAACAGCAGGGAGATGCTGAAAAGGAAAAAAAAATATCGAGCCGGAGTCTTATCTTTGAGGCAAAAAACCTCAGTCTGAAGTGAGATGGAAGAGGGAAAAACTGCATGTGTCTTTTTCAAAAAGGGGGTTATTGTTTCAAAAGGAAGACGAGCAGGCTTTGAGGGTCTGGTTGCCGCCTCGGCTTCCTAAACCCCCTACTGAACAATAAAAAAAAACAACAACAACCCCTCTCTCCTCAGACAGACCGATATCTACCAACACGTAAACAAAATTACACATCACATCACATCACTACGGAGGGACAGATTTTATATATATATATATAAAAAAAAATCCGAGGCCGGAGAGAAAGAGGCGCCGTGTGGCGGCGATGAGGAAAACTGGAGAAGGGGAGGGTAAAGGCAGGAGCAGCGGCATCTTTAAATGCTCGACCGGCCTCGAGACCACAATTCCCATCACGCCCCGGCAGGAGGCGAGGATGCCTTTCTTACAGATAAGCCGCGCAAAGCGCTGCTGGGAAGACGAGTTTCCCGCCACAACATCGCTCCTCCAGAGTCAAGGCGGCCGGTAGGGCCTTGAGGAGAAAAGTCCGGAGAGGGAGGCGGCTCGCCTCAATATTTCCCGCCGGGCGCGCGCTCGCTTAACGCCCCCATCGGCTGGCGGCCCTTGTCCCCACGCCCCCGGGCTCCGCGCCAGCCCATCTCTCGCCGTGCTCGGCCTGAGCCTTACCTCAGGCGGGCGCCAGAACCTTCTGGTGCTGCTTCTGCTGCCACCGCCGGGGCTCGGCGAACCGGAAGCGCGGAGGGGGGGCCCGACGGCGGCAAAAGCTACCGGGGTCGGGTAGGATGGAGGCTGCTAAAAGGCGAGGAGGAGGAGGAGGAGCAGCAGCAGCAGGAGATGGAGGCGGCTTCGGAGAGGCCGGGGGTTGCGGGTGCAAGGGGATCCGCTCTTGCCTGCTCTGCGAGGCCGCCCCGCCCCCGCAGGTAACCCACGCGGCCTCAGAGAAGGGGTGGAGAAGGGGGTGGGAATTGGAGGGTGGGAGGCGGGAAGGAGGTGGTGGTCGTCGCCCAAGCTTCGGCGTGAGAGCGCCTCTGAGGATGTGCAGAGTGCTCGTCTCTCAAGGAAAGGGAGGAAGAATCCTAAGCCGCGTTTGCTACAGCGGGGAGAAGTTCCCTCTTCAGGTTGCCGTTGTATTTTTAAACATTGTATCTTTTACAAATCCATTTTTACTGTTATATCAGGAAAGCTCAAAAGGCTATGTGGCCATTTCAGGCAGGCAAATTTTGAGCAATGGAGGAGAGATGGAAATCTTCCAAAGAAACTCCCAGACTCCAATTAACATCCTGTCCAACATAGATGAATCTACTTTCCAATATTGCCTTACCCATTCTTTTTCTCCCTTCCGTTCCCCCAAATGTTACCTAGATCCTAGCCTAGTTTTTTATTTATGCTTTGGCAAATTGTGTGAACTCAGTCCAGAAGCTCAAACTCCTTAGGCATTTTTTTTTATAACAAAAAGACATTTACAACATAAGGTGAGGGAACATAAAAAGTTATTTCTTTCGATGAGTTTATCTAGACTATAATTATATGTATTCAAATCCAGAAAGCTTTAAAATATGATCAAGTTATTTCAGTTGTGAATCATCTGCAATAATTGGGAACATAACTAAAATAGTATTGAAGTAGTTAAGCATTTTGGACAATTCATGGAAAAGAATATTTTTATTAATAAACTTCAAGAAAGGTTGACATGAATTTGTTTCATCCTACAAAAACAACCACCACCACTAAAACAAACCCTGTGTGTATGTGTATATTCACATGACATAGCGTCAGGATCAATATGATGAATTTAGCAGGATTCTGATACAGATAGACTATTTTCTCCTGTTCCTTTTGCTAGGGCAAAAAGCTTTCAGAGAGCTAACCAGATGACTGCAAAGAATTTAAATCCTTCCATTAGAACTAAATAAGGTTTTTGGGCGAGAAGCAAAATGTTTTCAAAGAAGAAAAAAAATCCAGTTGCCTTTTGGAAAATGCACCTTTGAATAACCATGACCTGAATGATAGAGAATCTCATAAATACTCAACTTGTTCGCACAATAATAAGGAAGCTGGTAGCCATTTCTACCACCATTTACTGGTATAAACTGTCCCTCTTTTGCAAAAGAGAGAAGTGTCATTTCCTTTACATTAAAAAAATGAGAAAGAAAAGCTGATTCTAGCTGCTTAGGATTGCTTCTATATAGACATCTCAATTGAAGATAATAGTATTGATTGGAATCCTTGTGTTGTCACTTTCACTTAATAACTTTCACTTAATCAACTTTCACTTAATCAACTGTTCCACAGATAGCCGGATGTGAGTCCCTCTTTGTGAAGTGGGGTCGTGGAGTACAGATGGGCCTGTTGGTCACGTACCTGGCTCCCTGCCACGTGGCAACGGCCCTGCCCGAGCTCCTTAACGTTATAGCCGAGGTGGCGGTGGGCACCCCCAGAATTGCCATCATGGGGGATTTCAACCTGCCATCTATCGGTGAAACGTCTGAGGTGGCTCGAGAGTTCATGGCTTCCATGACGGCCATGGACCTTACTCAGTTAATTCATGACCCCACTCACACAGGAGGACACACTCTGGACCTAGTTTTTGTCTCTGGTCAGTGGTTGAGTGGCCTTGATATAGGGGATATAGCCATCGAACCCTTGTCATGGTCTGACCACTCGCTCCTTCGACTGGACTTTCTAACCGCTGCACCCTGCCGCAGGGAGGCGGGACCGACCAGGTGGTTCCGCCCCAGGCGCCTGATGGACCCTGATAGGTTCCAGATGGAGCTTGGGCCATTTCCTGAGATTCTGGCTCATGACTCGGCTGAAGACCTGGTGGCCGCCTGGGATAGTGCGGCTGCCGGGGCCTTGGACCGAGTCGTGCCTTTGCGGCCTCTGACCCGGCACCGAACTCACCTAGCTCCTTGGTTCTCCGAGGAGCTTAGGGAGATGAAGCGCCGGAAAAGACGCCTGGAGAGTAGTTGGAGGACCAGCCGCTCCGAACCTGACCGAACACTGGTGAGGTCTCATATTAAGACCTACCTAGTGGCGATAAAAGCGGCGAAAACTAGCTATTTTGCCGCTCTTATCGCGTCATCAGATAATCGCCCGGCCGCCCTGTTTAGGGTGACCCGCTCCCTCCTCCATCTGGAAGTGCGGGATGACCCCTTGCAGGGTCGAGCTGAGGATTTTGTGCAGTATCTGTATGACAAAATCGCTCAGATTCGGGAAGGGCTGGCCTCTGACTGGGTATGTCCAGACGGGATGACTGAGGCAGGTCTTGAGAGTGTTATCTGGGGGGGGTTTGATCCTGTGGCTCCCGAGGACATGGACAGGGTCCTGGGACGGCTGAACGCGACCACATGTTTATTGGACCCGTGTCCCTCCTGGTTGGTACTGGCTTCCCGGGAGGTGACACGAGGCTGGCTCCAGAAGATTGTTAACGCTTCTTTGAGTGAGGGGGTCCTGCCGGCCGCTTTGAAAGAAGCGGTGGTGAGGCCCCTCCTCAAGAAGCCTTCTCTGGATCCGGCTGTTTTGGCTAACTATCGTCCAGTCTCCAACCTTCGCTTCATTGCGAAGGTTGTTGAGAGTGTGGTGGCGCAACAGCTTCCCCGGTACCTGGATGAAGCTGTCTATCTAGACCCGCTCCAGTCCGGCTTCCGGCCTGGGCACAGCACGGAAACGGCATTGGTCGCATTGGTGGATGATCTCTGGAGGGCCCGGGATAGGGGTTGCTCCTCTATCCTGGTCCTGTTAGACCTCTCAGCGGCTTTTGATACCATCGACCATGGTATCATGTTGCACCGGTTGGCGGGGTTGGGGGTGGGAGGCACCGTTTTGCGGTGGTTCTCCTCCTACCTCTCTGACCGGTCGCAATCTGTGTTGACAGGGGGGCAGCGGTCGACCCCGAGGCACCTTGCTTGTGGGGTGCCACAAGGGTCGGTCCTCTCGCCCCTTCTGTTCAACATTTATGTAAAGCCGCTGGGTGAGATCATCCGTGGCTTCGGGGTGGAGTTCCATCAGTACGCTGATGACACCCAGCTGTACATCTCCACCCCAGGCCACCCCAATGATGCCCTTAAAGTGATGTCCCAGTGCCTGGAGGCCATGCGGGCCTGGATGGGGAGAAACAGGCTCCAACTCAACCCCTCCAAGACCGAGTGGCTGTGGCTTCCGGCGTCCCGATATAGCCAGCTGACGCCATCGCTGGCTATTGGAGGCGAATCACTCGCCCCCACGGAGAGGGCTCGTAACTTGGGCGTCCTCCTGGACGCACGGCTGTCGTTAGAAGATCATTTGGCGGCCGTGGCCAGGGGGGCTTTTTATCAGGTTCGCCTGATACGCCAGTTGCGCCCCTTTCTAGATCGGGACTCCCTACGCACAGTCACTCAGGCACTCGTCACTTCCCGCCTGGACTACTGCAATGCTCTCTACATGGGGCTCCCCCTGGGGTGCACCCGGAGGCTCCAGCTGGTCCAGAATGCGGCCGCGCGGGGGATTTTGGGGGCGACGAGGCGCTCCCACGTGACACCTCTCCTGCGCGAGCTGCACTGGCTCCCGGTGGTCTTCCGGGTGCGCTTCAAGGTGTTGGTGACCACCTTTAAAGCGCTCCATGGCTTAGGGCCGGGGTACTTACGAGACCGCCTTCTGCCACCAATAGCCTCCCACCGGCCAGTACGCTCCCACAGAGTGGGCCTCCTCAGGGTGCCGTCCGCCAGACAATGTCGGCTGGCGACCCCCAGGGGGAGAGCCTTCTCTGTGGCGGCGCCCGCCCTCTGGAACAACCTCCCCCCAGAGCTACGTATAATAACAGACCTCCGGATTTTTCGTCGGGCCCTGAAAACCCATTTATTCCAACTAGCTGGGCTGGCTTGAGTCAAATTTTAAATGGATTTTAAATTGGAATGTTTTAATTACGGCCAAAATTATTTAATTATTTTAAACAGTTTTTAGATTTTGTATGTTTGTATGTATGTCTTGTTTTTACTTTGGCTGTTCACCGCCCTGAGTCCTACATTGGAGAAGGGCGGTATAGAAATTTAAACAAATAAATAAATAATAAATAAATAAAGGTTGCTAATTTGAACTGAGAGAGGCTGGTTCTTTGGATTTATCATTTCAAGTTCTGATTGCTGTTAGAGAGTCCGATACTTGGCCGCAGTATCATCATCCCACTATTCAAAGAATAAAAGACCAAGGTATTATACTGGTCTCTGTAATAAAGATTTGATTTATTGAGAGCAGACAGGATCTCCACATCACAAAACTGCTTTTTCAAGGGGAGTACAACCCCATCCAGAGCAAATTTAGGATATGGGAGTGAGCCAGATACTCACTTATGATGACCTATTCTGCCCCATGGGCTTTAATTTCATTTGTTGTGATCAGTCCAACTCTTTACAGTGCTGTTAAGAGCTGAGTCAGGTCTGGGTATGGTTAGTTTTATTAGCATAATGGTTATACCCAATCCCGAACCGAAAAATTTTAGCTTTTTAGAAGCTTCAGGCAGATGTTAAAGAGCAGAAAGAGAGAGAAAACTTGAATAACACATAATGGGAAGAACCAAAGGCCAGGCCCGTAAAATGAGAATAGATAACACTCCATCCAGATCTTAAGGCAACTGATACTGTTTTTGTGCCATGCCTAGTCCTGAATCTCAGTTAAAAGGAAACAACACAATCCTTTTTCTCTAGGATTCTCTGTGGCTAGAAATCTAATGTCTTTTCCACATTCAGAATACAGGTAGCCCTCAACTTACAACCATTTATTTAGCAACTGTTTGAAGTGATGAAAAAAGTGACTTATGATCAATCCTTACACTTATGACTGTCAGCATCCACACGGTCACACAATCCTGATTTACGTATTTGGCAACCAGTTTGTGTTTATGGCTGCAGCATCCCAGGATCACAGGATTTCCATTGTGTCCTTCCCAGCCAGTTTCTGACAAGCAAAGTCAATGGGGAAACTAGATTTACTTAATGACTGTGTGGTTTGCTTAATGAAAAAAGCCATAAAATTGGATGTGATCATGTGATGACTCACTTAATGACCGCATTAAGTTCTGGGTCCTAATTATAATTGTAAGTTGAGGGCTACTTGTAACCACATTTAATCTTGCAGGATGTTACCCAAGTCATCTCACCAGACTCTCTATCCAAGTGGCATCTAAGTCCAAGGATTTGCAAACTAGCAAAGAACCTCGCAAAAAAAATATAATGGCATTTGAATATATATTATTGTGGGAGCTAGTATAGACTGCTTGAACTGGCAGAGGATATGAATGAGGCTTTTCTGTGACAAATGACAAACTTTTAATGAGGCACATGATAGTGACAATGGGATATCTTAAATACCCTTACATTTACTGGAAATCTTATTCTGCCAAAGGTGAGAGGTCTAACAAAATCTTCTCCTCTTTTGCCAAGCACATTGTTTGTCGGAAGGTAAAGGACAGAACAAGGAGTTCTGTTATATTTAATGATAATAACTTTATTTTTGTCCTGCCCCGGAAAATATTTGTAAGCTGTGATTCCACTGTTTAAAATACTGAACCAATAGTTTAAAATACTGAACCAATAGTTTAAATACCTGTTAATTTTAAATATGCTGTTTATTATTATTCTTAATTTGTTCATTTGTCCCTATAGTCTGATTCAATGGAACATAATTCTTAATTTTCTCAAAATTACATCTTTACTCATGGGGTATAAATTACACCATTATAACATCGTCTCTTGAATTCTGCTAAAAGAAACATTGTGAAAATAAGAGATTAATTATACACTACATTTATGTGCATTTTAAAAGAATAGGAAACTGGTTATCTTAAAGCATTTAGAATATATTCAACAAAACAATGGCATAAAGCCAAATGACCAAAGCCCCATCTTCAAAATCTAATACCAACTATAGGTAGTCCTCAAGATATGACCATGATGGAGCCTGCCTATTTGTCACATATTGCCTTAGCCATTAAACAACATTGCCTCACTTAACGACCCCTACTCTCCCTGATGCAACTCTTAAATTAGTGCCCTTAATGATGTTAAGTGGAGTACAGGTAGTCCTTGACTTACGACCACAATTGAACCCAACTGCTAAGTGATACATTTGTTAAGTGAATTTGCCCCATTTTACGACCTTTCTTGCCACCATTGTTAAGTGAATCACTGCCGTTGTTAAATTAGTAGCACGGTTGTTAAGTGAATCTGGCTTCCCCATTGACTTTGCTTGTCAGAAGGTCACAAACAGCCTCCCACCGGCTGGTACGCTGTCATAGAGAGGGGCTCCTCCAGGTGCCGTCAGCCAAGCAGTGTCGACTGGCGGCCCCCAGGGGGAGGGCCTTCTCTGTGGGGGCACCCACTATCTGGAACGAGCTCCCCCCGGAGATACGGAGGATCCCGGATCTGCGCACTTTCCGCCGTGCTCTTAAGACCCTCCTATTCCAGCAAGCCGGCCTGGCCTAATTTTCTCCCCTTTCTTTTAAATTTTTAAATTGAAATTTTAATTTGTTTTAAATTATTGGGATTTTTAATTGTCTTGGGCTAAATTATTTAATTTGGTTTTAATTATGTTTCTAACTTTTATATTTATGTATTTTATTCTGTGCCTGTTCACCGCCCTGAGTCCTTCGGGAGTAGGGCGGTATATAAATTTAATAAAACAAACAATAAAACAAACAAACAAAAGGGGATTAGATGATCCCGGGACACTGCAACCATGATAAATATGAGTCAGTTGCCAAGCGTCTGAATTTTGATCATGTGACCATGGGAATGCTGCAGCAGTTGTAAATGTGAAAAACAGTCATCAGTCACTTTTTTCAGTTTGAACGGTCACTAAAAGAACTGTTGTAAGTTGAAGCCTACCTGTGCAGGTTGCTTCAGGGTAGGGGTTGCCTGCCCTGGACCTCCCAAGGCTAACCCCATCTCTTGAGGCACCCATACTCCACTTCCTGCCCCTCAGGGTCTCTGCAGCCTCTTCCCACCCAGTGTCTCTGCAGCAGTGGTGAATTCCAATTTTTTTTTACTACCGGTTCTGTGGGTGTGGCTTGGTGGGTATGGCTTGGTAGGCATGGCAAGGGAAGGATACTATAACATCTCCATTCCACCCCACTCCAGGGGAAGGATAATTAACACCTGTGTTGTCAGAAGGCTAGGTATAAGATCCTGTAATCAGGGCTGAGTCTGAGTGCCTCTCTGAAGCTTCAAAAAACAGAAAGGTAAATTGGGTGTTATTGGGCTCTGGAGCAGGCTGACTCCTGAAAGTCTCTGAGTGGGAAAGAAACTGGAGGCTTGCAAGCTCCAGACAGCCTAATCTCCCTTCCAGAGGCCTGATTTCCCCTTGGTTGCTGGGTGGGAAGGAAGCTGGAGGTTTGGGTAGATAAGTGACTGCAGGAACCCAGTGGAGTGGGATACGGGGTGAGCGCTACAGCATCCCTGGGTTGGCCATAAGGGCAAAGGATTGTGGTGGTGCTGCAGCTGATGTAACTTTGAAATTGGGTCATAAGTAGCTTTTGGGGCTGTGCTGTGTTATAACTTTGAATGGTCGCTAAGAGACCTGTTGTAAGTAAAGAACTAGCTTTAATACAACACGCAGGAATTCTGCCTAAAAGCATATTTAAGCAAGTGATTAGAAGGCTGCATTTCTGCAAACTAGAACATTTGACAAATAGCAAACGTGGCGATCAGATTCAGTTACTAGTTTCCCCTCTCACATTTTCATTTTCTCCTCAGAAAACTGCAAACTTTGTTTACTGCCCACTGACCGGCTTCGCTGTGGGAGAGAAACAATCAGAATTTGAAGGCTGGGCTTTCCAGTTTCCAGGAGTTTTTTTGCTGGAAGACTTTATAAACACAAATGAGGAATATCAAATGGTGGAGCTAATGGATCGGAGCACATGGAAGCCATCACAATCTGGCCGAAGAAAACAGGTCTTGTCTCAAAGTTTGAATTCCTCCTTAGTTTGGGAGGTAGGGACGGGGTCATCTTTCAGTGTTTATCTTTGGATATCTTTATTTAGTATGTGAGTTCTTCCTTTCATTCTCTTTCCCTGTGATTTTTTTTTTCCAAAATAAAAAGTTAAAGCAACAGAGAAATGTTAGTAGCACCTCTGGTGCAACCACTTTCATTCTATTTTGGTCATGATAAGTACTTGGTTTATTTTATCAGGTTTACTCAATCCAGTTTTCTTGGTTTACATGAGAAAATGAATTATGAACACACCATAGGCTGTATTTGCGTAATAGATGGTTGAACAGATTAACAGAGTTGGAAGGGACCTTGTAGGTCTTCTAGTCCAACCCCCCACCCAAGCAGGAGACCCTACACCATTTCTGACAGTCTCTTCTTGAAAGCTTCCAGTGTTGGAGAATCTACAACTTCTGGAGGCAAGTCGTTCCACAGATTGTATTTTTTTATAAAGTTTTTATTTTTATTTTTCATAAACACATTTACATGTACAGTCATTTCCATCATTTTTCATTCATCTTTTAACTTTCATTTTTCATTTTTACTTTTTTGGGGCTGCTCTTTTACCCTTTACCTTTACTCCAACCTTTCTTCTCCTCCTCCCCTTCTCTTCCTTGTTTCTCCTCCTACTTCCTTCGTTCTTCCTCTCCTTCTCTTTCCTACTTCCCCTTCTCTTCCCCCACTCCTCTCTTCTTCCCCTTCTTTTTTTTTTATTGAAAAAGTTTTAAAACAAACACATTTTCCCCACAACCCCCCCTCCCAACCCCCCCTCCCCCTCCCCGACTTCCCAGAGCAGAACACAAGGTATTTCTATTGGCCTTTAACAATAAACTAAATTACATAACCAATCATTAAACTAACACCCCTAAAAAAAATTCTTAACCCCCCATATATAAAATCCTATTTCTTAAACATAATACTTCTAATATCACTTATATAACGCTTATACAAATAAAAGAAATCATTCATAAGCTATTTGATATTTTTTGGTCTGATACTTATTTTGTATATAATCAATCCATCTTCTCCAGTCCTGTATGTACCTTTCTTGTGTATGATCCTTCAAATATGCTGAAATTTTAGCCATTTCAGCTAAATTAGTTACTTTCAATATCCAGTCATCAATAGTAGGCAAAAAGTCCTTCTTCCAGTGTTGTGCTACCAACAATCTTGCTGCTGTTATCAAGTTCAAAATCAATTTAGTCTCTGCAACTGTACAGTCCGTAGTTATACCCAGTAAAAACAACTGTGGAGTAAATTTCAGTCTCTTTTTAAGAATATTCTGCATCACCCACCAAATCTTTATCCAAAATGCTTTGATTTTTCTACAAGTCCACCATATATGATAATAAGTTGCATCATCATAGTCACATCTCCAACATTTAGCTTGCACATTAGAATACATACATGATATTTTTTTAGGACCTAAATGCCATCTATAAAACATTTTATAAAAATTTTCTCTTAAATTTTGTGCTTGTGTAAATTTCACATTTCTAACCCAAATCTTTTCCCAAGTCTCCATCATTACTGGCTCTTGAAAATTTTGTGCCCATTTAATCATACAGTCTTTAACTAATTCCGTCTCAGAATCTATTTCCAATAAAACATTATACAACCTTTTAATATGCATTTGTTTTTGATCTCTAATTTCAATTTCTCAAATTCTCCTCATTTTGCACAAAGCCCGTTTTTTGATCTTCCTTCTATCTAGCTTGAAGTTGACCGTACTGAAACCATGTATAAATTATACCTTCTTCTCTCAGTATATCTAAAGATTTCAAATACATTACCCCCCTTTCCATAATAAGAAGCTCTTTATAGGTAATCACCTCCTGTTTTTGTTCTATACTTATATTTTCTATTGCATGTCTAGGATTTGCCCATAAAGGTATCTTATAATTTAACTTATATTGATATTTTTTCCAAACCCTTAACAAAGCATTTCTTAATATATGAACCTTAAATACTTTATCCACTTTTTTGTCATATAACAAATAGGCATGCCATCCATATAACAAATCATAACCTTCTAAATTCAAGATTCTCCCCTCAGTTAAATTAAACCAATCACTAATTTGTGATAAAACCGCTGCTTCATAATATAATCTTAAATTAGGCATTTTAAGACCCCCTCTTTCACGTGTATCTTGTATAATTTTCATTTTTATTCTGGGTTTTTTCCCAGCCCAAATAAAAGTATTAACACCTTTCTGCCATTCTCTCAAATTCTCATCTTTCTTAAGCACAGGTATCATTTGGAACAAAAATAAAAACCTAGGTAAAACATTCATTTTAATTGCTGCAATTCTTCCCAATAAAGACAACTGTAATTTTTTCCAATTTTCCATATCCTTCTGTACCTTCTGCCAAAGTACCTCATAATTGTTTTTGTATAATTTTGTATTTGAAGCTGCTATGTATACCCCTAGGTATTTAACCTTTTTAACTATTTCAAAATCTGTTAATCTTGCTAGTTTATCTCTTTCAAGTATAGTCATATTTTTAACTATCATCTTTGTCTTATGTGAATTAACTTTAAATCCTGATACTTTCCCGTATTGATCAATTATATCCAATATGTATGGAGCCGATTCTATAGGTTGGGATAAAGTAATAACCAAGTCATCTGCAAATGCTCTTAATCTATAATCTTGTTGTCTAATTACAATACCCTTCAATTTTTCTGAATCACGTATCTTGTTCAATAGTACCTCCAAAGTCAAAATAAATAATAGTGGAGACAGAGGACACCCCTGCCTTGTTCCTTTCTCAATTTTAAAAGCCTCTGTTAAACCTCCATTAACTATAATTTGTGCTGTTTGCTGCTAGTATATCGCTGAAATTGATTGTGTAAAATATTCCCCAAAGTGCATTTTCTCCATTATTTTGAACAAAAATTGCCAGTTCAAACGATCAAATGCCTTCTCTGCATCCAAAAATATAAACGCTGCAGGGACTTGATTATTTTTTTCCAAGTATTCCAGTAGGTTTACAATTTGTCTAACATTATATCTCATTTGTCTCCCTTTTATAAACCCTGCTTGATCATTGTGAATTATTTGTTGCATAACTGGCATTAATCTATTAGCTAATATTTTAGCAAAAATCTTATAATCAGTATTCAGAAGTGAAATTGGCCTGAAATTCTCAGGTTTAATGGAATTTTGGTCCTCCTTTGGAATTAGTGAAACAAAGGCTGTTTTCCAAGAAGGTGGTACTCCTCCTCCTACTTGTATTTTATTAAATAAAATTTTGAGTGGTTCTAACATTTCAGATTGTAAATGTTTATAATAAACAGCTGTTAGTCCATCTGTTCCCGGAGCCTTACCTATTTTTAATTGTTTAATTGCCCCAACAATTTCCTCGGAAGTTATTGGCTGATTCAATCTCTCTCTCTGTTCCAGCGTTAATTCCGAAATCTCCATCTTTAAATATCTATCAATATCAACATCTTGGATTGCATCTTTAGCATATAACTTTGTATAGAACTCCAAAAAAGCCTTTTTTATTAAATTCTGTTGATAAATCTCTTTACCTCTAAATTCTATCTTGTCTATAGCACGTGATTTCTGTTTTTTCCTCATCGTGTAAGCCAACCATCTCCCAGGTTTATTAGCATTACAAAATGTATTATGTCTGGCATATTGTATGCTGGTTGCTACTTGCCCAGCCATTAACATATTAAATTGCTCTCTTAAAATATTAATCATATCTTTTGCCTTTTTATCTCCCGGGTTAATTATAAGCAATTGTTCTTTCTTTTTAATTTCCTTCTCTATCTCTTTCCGTCTGTTTTGTTGTTTTAATCTATATTTATTATTCAAAAAAATTAATGTTCCTCTCATATATGCCTTACACGCATCCCATACCATCTCCATCGAAGTTCCTTTATTCATATTGTTAATAAAAAATTCTTTCATTTGTTTTTTAAGCTCACACAAGTTATCTTCATATCTAAATAAATTCTCATTTAACCTCCAAGACTTCCTTTCCCCTCTTTCCTGCTCTAGTTCCACCCAAACCGGGCTGTGATCAGTTAAAGTTCTTGGACATATCTTCGTACTCTTCACCCTAGAAAAAAGATCATTTGTAGTTAATATAAAATCAATCCTAGAAGAAGATTGATGCCTATCTGAAAAAAAAGTAAAATCACTCTCCAATACGTTCCTTTCTCTCCAAATGTCTCTAAGCTCCATATCCTCCAAGATATCAAAAAAAGATTTAGGCAACTTGGCACGCATGGAAATCTTGGAAAGACTTTTTTTATCTTTCTGGGTATTTAATACCCCATTCCAATCACCCATTAGAAGTAAAGATCTATAATCCCATTGTAATATTTTGGTATGTAAAAGTTTGTAAAATTTATCTTGTTGTTGATTAGGTGCGTATACTCCAAATACAAGCAGCTTGCCATTCTGTGTTGTTAATTCAATTGCAATATATCTACCTTGAGTGTCAGCCTCAATTAAATTGGCCACTAAGCCTCTTTTAACATATATAACTAGGCCATTTTTCTTTTCTGGTGCTGATGCCACAAAATGTGTACCTAATTTTGAATTTATCAAGTACTTTTGATCTGAGGATTTAATATGCGTTTCTTGCAAACAAATGACATCGTGCTGAAATTGCTTCAAATAATGAAATATTTTCTTTCTTTTTTGTGGAGAATTTAAACCGTTAACATTCCAAGATAAGAATTCCGCTCCCACAGAGAGGGTCTCCTCCGGGTGCCATCAGCCAAGTTATGTCGGCTGGCGACATCCAGGGGGAGGGCCTTCTCTGTGGGAGCTCCAGCCCTGTGGAATGAACTGCCCCCCGAAATACGAAAGATTTCCGACCTCTGGGTGTTTCGCTGCGCTCTGAAGACCCTGTTGTTCCGCCAGGCAGGGTTACTAACATAACGTTTTAAATTGGGGTATTTTAAATTTCTGGGATTTTAATTGGAGCCTAATTATTTAATGATTTTAAATTTTAAATTGTTGTTGTGTTTTTTGTGTTTTTAAATAGGCTGTACACCGCCCTGAGTCCTTCGGGAGAAGGGCGGTATAGAAATAAAATTATTATTATTATTATTATTATAAGAATTTATTTGCCATCTCGAGGCGTTCCAAGCTTTGAGAGCATCAGCTGAACTTCCTCCACCATTTTAGACTTCGGCCTAGCTCCTCCCACTGCTTGTGTTTTTTGGGCTTGTTGGGTTGAATCTTGAGGCTGTTGTGCCAGATGTTGTTTGTAAGTAGCTCTTGTCAATCGTTGATCTTTTGGCAGCTGTACCATCGTTAATGACTCAAGAGTTGGTGGTGGACCCCCACTCAATAGTGGATCTTCTTCCAACTTGGCTCCTCCAGTTAGTGCTTGAGCATAAGTTTGTGGTTGACCTCCATCTTTCTCTTGTTGTGTAATTTCCAATTGCTTACTAGCACCCCCTGGTGAGGGTGGCCTTCCAGCCTTTAAAACATTAGCATAAAAATCTTTTGCCTTTCCAACTGTGTTTAGACGATATCTTTGCCCAGCGTATGTCACTATTATCCCAAATGGGACATCCCATCTGTACTGGAGCTGCTGGTTTCTTAGTTCATTCACCAAAAAACCAAACTGCTTTCTGTCTCTTAACATTTTAGGAGGAAGCTCTTTCAGGACCACCAACTCTTGTCCCTCCACTTTAGTCTTGTTTCTGTAAGAAGCTTGCAAAATGTCATTTTTAATTCTCCTTGTTGTAAAATAAATCACCACATCTCTTGGTAGCTGCTTTTGTTTTGCCAGCCAGGAATTGACCCTGTAAATTTTGTCCATTTGAATTGCCACATCTTCTGGCCTTTCTGAGATCAGCTCTGCTAAAGCATTGGAGCAAACATCTTTTAAATTTTCACCACTCTTTTCTTTCAAACCTCTCAGCCTCAGGGCAAATTCCATTGATCTGTATTGTAACATAACCATTTCATCATCCACTTTCTCTGTTTGTATCATAACCTCTCCTAGTTTAGTTGCAAGCTCCAAGTTAGCATCATCAATTTCCTGTACTCTCTCCTCAATCTTTAACATATGAGTAGCCAGTCCTGAAACTGCATAAACAATGTCATCTCTTATTTCATCATGTTTTTCCTCCACCACACTTGTAAGTTTCTTTAACTCCTCTGAAAATTCTTTCATCATTTCTGTCTGATTATTCAGGGCACCCATTATAAATTCTTTAAGGTCTTGTGACTGTGTATCAGCCGGAAGTTGTTGTTTTTGAGTCACTACAGGGGAACCTCCTCCCCCTTTAGAAGTTGGTGGCTTTAGTTGTTTAGCAGCCATTTTATTTTAAAAAAAGTTTTTTCCCTTTTACAGCCACAGAATCTTATAAACAGTCTTACAAAGTATATTTCAAAGTTTTTCCAAAAAAAAAACAATCCACTCTTCAAGCTATACTCAATCCTCAGCAGTTTACTCTTCAAGCAGAGGGCTCTTAACAAGCAGTTTCCCTTTAACTTTCACTTTCCCTTCCGCCCATAACAAAGGCTTCCTCTCCAGCCTCCAGCTCAAGAGAGCTCCGTTTGCAATAATGTATTCACAGAGTTAAGTTATGTTTCTTTTAGAAAGCTTGCACTCTTGCTTCCGCTCTGTCTGCCTTGTTAGAAATCATTAAAACTCACTGTTTGCCGGCAGAATTGGACGCAGACGTCTTGCTCTGTTTAACAGAGGCACCAGCGATCCGGAGCAATGGGAGGGGTGAACTGGGGAGCTCTCACCCTCCGAGTCCCTGGGATTAATCCAGTGACTTTCGGGGAGCTCTACCCACCCCCTCCGACTCTCCTCTCCTTCTTTGCCCGAAGGAGAGTTTTTTCAAACCGCCGGACAGCTGTTTAGCGCTGTCAGGGCGGTTTTTACAGATCGGGTGGCTGGCGGTCTATAAAGACCATCCTCGTCGTCTGCGGAGCCACCGGAAGTCCCGTGGAGCCACCGGAAGTCTCTTTTTCCCCCCTTCTAACCTCCTCCTCTACTCCTCTTTCCCTTCCCTCTTCTTCCTCTCCTTTTCCCTTTCTTCTTTCAACAAGGCAGATTTTTACTTAAGATTCTAAAATATAGAGGAAGAAAAAGGAGAGAATCTACCAGAAAAAAATGCTGAAATATTAGTGGAAGCCATGAAAGAAAGTCCAGAAAAGATAATGAGCTAGACGAAATTTACAGAGTATATACAAGATATGCGGTGAGGAATAATCTACCTAGAGAAATACATGTTAGATTTACCAAAAAAACGCTGAGAACAGAGATCTTGCAACTCATGAGGAACACAACGATACAATATAAAGGTAGAGATATAGTGGCATTGAAACAAGCTCCAAGAAGAGTGAGAGATCTAAGAAAAGAATACCAATTTTTGACAAAACATTTGATTAAAAAAGGAGTGAGTTTTAGATGGTTGATACCAGAAGGAATCTTGGTGAATTTACAAGAACAAAGGCACAGATTGGATACAATAGAAAAGGCCGAGTATTTTATCGGCAATATTTATTTATTATTTTATTTTATTTTATTTTTTATACCGCCCTTCTCCAACAGGACTCAGGCGGTGAAGATAAAACATAACATATAAAATTTAAAAGCAGTTTAAAAGACATTAAATAATTTCGGCCCTCAATTTAAAACAACCCAGTTAAAACCAATTTCAAATTAAAACCAAAAGGATAGGATCAAGCCAGCCCATCTAGATGAAATAGATATGTTTTCAGGGCCCGACGAAAAGTCCGGAGGTCTGGTATCGTGCGTATCTCTGGGGGAAGGTCGTTCCAGAGGGCAGGTGCCGTCACAGAGAAGGCTCTCCCCCTGGGGGTCGCCAGCTGACATTGTCTGGCCGACGGCACCCTGAGGAGGCCCTCTCTGTGTGAGTGAACTGGCCAGTGGGAGGCTATTGGCGGCAGAAGGCGGTCTCATAGATACCCCGGCTATCAGGAAGAGAAAAGAGAACAACTAAAGGAGATAACCAAGGAACAAGAGGAAAGAGCATTGAGAGAAGGGGCAAAAGCAAAAGAGATAAAAGAACAAAGCGAAACAAGAGTGACTAGATCTACTAAACAAACAAGTAAAAATGGAAGAAGAAGTAAAAGTAATATCAGTGAATACAATGGACTAAATTCAGTAATTAAAAGAAGGATATTTAACAAATTAGAAAAATTAAAATTAGAGATTATATGTCTACAAGAAGTTCATATTAAGAAACAGCATAAGTATCTATTGGAGCAAAAGAAATTAGGAATACTATATACAATACTTGCCAGTCAAAGTAAAAGAGGGGTAGCATTATATATTAAAAAAACAATTCAATCCAAACAGATTTTTGAAGATGAGGAAGGAAGGATATTAATGGTTGAAATAACTTTGAATAAAAAAATAATGTTAGTGGCAATATATGCTCCAAATGATAATCAAGAAGAATATTATGGGAAATTACATAAAAAAATAGAATATGAATATGAAGAGATGTATAATAGGGGATTTCAATGCAATAATAGACGAGTTGGATTATAAACCTACAAAATTAAATAAGATGATAAAAACGTTGCCAAAAACTTTTTCCACAATGATAGATGAATTAAGTCTACAAGATGCTTGGAGGCGAAGTCAACCAAAAGAAAAGCAGTACACATTCCACTCAAATAGACATCTATCATGGTCAAGAATAGACATGATGTGGATGTCAACAGAATTAATAGCTAAAATACAAGAAATTGATATTGGAATAAATGTATGGGCAGACCCAATCCAATAATAATGACATGGAAAGGGAAAAAAAGAAAAATGAGATGGATATTAAATCAAAAATTACTAAATGAAAAAAATTTCCAACAATATATGGAAAAAGAATTGACTTTTTTTTTTTAAGAGAATAAGAAAGAAGATATATCCTTACAAAACGTGTGGGATACCAGTAAAGCATATATTAGAGGATTGGCAATAACATATTTAGGAAAACGAAATAAACAAAATAGACAAATGCACAAAAATTTAGAGGAAGAATATAAGAGATTAGAGATGGAACTACAAAAAAATAAAAGATTAAAAATCTGTTGGATTTGAAAAAAAACATAAGATGAATTTAATGGAAAATGAAGAATTGGCGAATAGAATAAAAGCTACAAAGCAATTTTTTTTTGAAAATGCAAATAAACCAGGACGATCGTTAGCATATAAAATGAAAAAAGAGAAAGAAAAGAAATTAATAAGTCAATTAATAGATCAAGATGGAAAGATATGTTATAGAAGTGAGGAAAAGAAGAAGATAATTGAGAAATACTACAGTGGATTGTATCAACAAGAAACAGTAGAAGATAAGATAGAACAATATTTGAAGAAAACGGAACTGCCTAGAATTCCAGAAAAGTCCAAAAATTATTAGAAGAAAGAATATCTATGATGGAATTAATGGAGGGAATTAAAAGACAGAAAAATGGGAAGACACCAGGCCCAGATGGATTACCAGCAGAGGTATATAAAACCCTACAAGATGTACTAAGCAATGTGATGCTGCAAGTATTCAATGAACTATTACTTAAAGCTAAAATTCATGGATGGAGGCATATATAACTTTAATACCAAAAGAAGAGGCAGATCTGCAACAGATAAAGAATTATAGATTGGTATCTTTATTAAATGCGGATTATAAGATTTTTGCATCGATCATGGCTGAAAGATTTAAAAAATTACTAAATGAGTTTATACATTTGGATCAAAATGGCTTCTTACCAAAAAGACAAATTAGAGAGAATATTCAAACTATATTAAACGCATTAGAATATTATGAACTACACTCAGAGAAACAAATAGTGTTGTTATTTTTAGATGCACAAAAGGCGTTTGACAACGTGAATTGGCAATTTATGATAAAACAGTTGAAAATGATGGATTTTGGAGACAGATTTATAAATATGATCCAAACTATATATAGAGACCAAGCGCCAAAGGTGATGGTAAATGGTGAAATGACAGAGAAAATACATATTAGAAAAGGAACCAAGGCAAGGATGCCCTTTATCTCCATTATTATTTATATTAATGTTAGAGATTTTAAGTAGAAAAGTGAGGCAGGAAAAGGAAATAAAAGGAATGAGAATTAAAAAAGAATAATACAAACTACAAGCATTTGCGGATGATTTGGTGTTTATCATGGAAGACCCAATAGAGACAGCGGCAAAACTATTAGAACAAATAGAAGAATATGGGAAAGTAGCAGGTCTGAAAATCAATAAAGATAAGACAAAAATATTAGTCAAAAATATGAGAGAAAAGCAAAAGGAGATGATGGAGAAACTGGACATTCAAATTGTGAAGAAAGTGAAATATTTGGGCATCTATCTGACATCAAGATGTGCAACACTCAAGGAAGACAATTATCACAAACTGAAAAAACAAATTAAAATAGACCTAGAGAAATGGAGAAACTTGCAATTATCACTAATGGGAAGAATAGCATGGGAATTAATAAGAATGAATGTATTACCAAAAATATTATTTTTATTTCAAACTATACCAATAAAACTGGAGAAAAAATATTTTGAAGAGTTGAAGAAAATAACATGGAAATATGTGTGGCAAGGAAAGAGAGCAAGGATTAACATAAAAATGCTACAAGATGCAAGAATTAGAGGTGGGTTTGGCGTTCTGAATTGGGAATTGTATTATCAAGCAACAGCGTTAACATGGATTAAAGAATGGATTTTATTAAGGAATACAAGACTATTGACATTGGAGGGTCATGATTTACAACTGGGTTGGCATGCCTTTTTATGGTACGGGAAACAAAGGATACATGGATATTTCCAAAGACATTATGTAAGAAATGGTTTGCTATCAGTGTGGGAGAGAGTGAAAGAAAAACATTATTTGAATATTCCAATGTGGCTTTCTACAATAGAAGTGGTGACATACCCAAATATTTTGAACATGGGGAATATTGTTAGATATAAAGACATTTTAACAAATCGGGGAGAACAGGGATTGAGATAGATTGGTATACAAGACTGCAAATACAATCAAGATATGAAGCAGATCTTAGACAATATGGCTTTAACTTGGGGACATCAGAACTGGATGAAATATTGACAGGAACAGGTGAGAAAATGATTAAGAAATTATATAATTATTTATTGCGTATTAGACTAGAAGATGAAGAAGTAAAAGAAACGATAGCATGGGCAAAGAATTTTGGATACACCATAGAATTGGACAAATGGCAAGAACTTTGGGAAAGAAATTATAAATTAACAATGGCAACAGCTTATAAAGAAAACCTGTATAAGATGTTTTATAGATGGCATATGCCATCCGAAAGATTAGCTAAGATGTTTAAAGATAAAACAGCTAAGTGTTGGAAATGTCATCAATTGCCGGGATCATACTGTCATATGTGGTGGTTGTGTAAAGAAACAAAACAATATTGGGTGAAAATACAAACATGGTTAGAGGGAATGTTGCAGCAACATATAGAGTTAAAACCAGAGATATTCTTATTGGGAATTTTACCAGAGAATTATAGCAAAGAAGATACATATTTGATTATTCATATAATAACCGGCTAAAATTGTATTTCCACAAAACTGGAAAGCAGATAAAATTCCGTTGGAAGAGAAATTATAAAGAAAATTTTAGAATGTGCAGAAATGAATAGATTAACATTGAGAATAAAAGATAAAGAGGAGTCGATACATTTCAAGACATGGGATAAATTTTATGATTGGTTAGAAAAGAAACATGAATAAGGACATAGAGATAAAATAGAGAATAGATGGGAGAAAACAATTAGAAAAATAGATACCCAGATGATGTCAAGTAAAAGGAGAAAGGGGAAGGGGAAGTAAAAGGGAAAAAAGTGAGATATTATAAAAATGTACGCAAATGATGAAATAAAAATAAATAATTGAATAAGAAATTGAAACGAGAATAAAGATAATTAGGAAATTGGGGCTGCTCGAATACCACTTTAGATTGAACTGAAAAGGGAAACAACAGGAGAGGGGAAGGAGTAGAGAGAGAGGAAGGGAAAAGAGAGGAGAGGAGATTAGTTCCACAGATTGTTTTAACTGTCAGAAAATTTCTCCTTAGTTCTAGGTTGTTTCTTGATTAGTTTTCATCCATTGTTTCTTGTCTTGCCTTCTGATGCTTTGGAGAATAAGTTGACCCCCTTCTTTCAGGCAGCCCCTTAGATATTGGAACACTGCTATCATGTCAGTTTGTGATGCAATGTGTTATGCAAATCACCTCATACAGAAGAACATAAGTATATATATACTTGGCCATCTTTCAACAGAAACAGCAGTGAAAGGGAGAAAAGCTAGAATGGTAATTTTTTAGGTGAAGGAGTAGTTGCACTGAGGAGAAAAAAAAGGGAAACAAAACTGAGCTAAAAGTTAATAATTCAAATCTCATTGTCAGAAAATCTCTAGACATGCTTAAGCAAGACTTTTTTTATTGCTATTTGACCTATTAAAATTAGCTATATTAAAGTTAATTGAGAAAAGAAAGAGCAAAGGGGTTGGAAAGAAAACCCCAACCACTACAAAAAAGCAATGAATAATGTTTCCTTGTAGTTCCAAAGCTACTTAAAAAAAGCAAATATTTAAATAGGAAATAGAACTAGAGTTACAATTTGATTATGTGCAACCAAGTCAGTGTTAACTCATCACAACTATATAGATTTTCTCAGTGACAATATCTCCTGAATGTGATTCTTTTACCTATCACTTATCACCATTGTAACTCAGTCCATCGAACTTGCTCCTGGTCACTCTCTACTTCCACCTTTCCCCCCAAATATAGAGTTCGCTAGAGAATTAAATCTTCACATAATGTGTCCAAAGTATGATAATTGGAGTTTGGTTATTTGTGCCTTGAATGAGAAACAAATCCTAGTTCGTTTTGTTTCAAGATGCATTTGTTGTTTTCCTGGTTGTTGATGGTTGTTTGCTTAAGAAAGCAAATTGAGGGCAAGAATTTCTTGGGTACCAACCAGCTAAGCAATCAATAAATATTCTTCAGTTGTTAAACAGGAAATATGTCTCAGGTATCAATTTCAGTAGCAATTAAAGCACAATTAATCACCAGGATAAAAACCCTTCTGGAATATGTTGATGTTTGACACTGCCATATTGGCCAAAAGTCATTTATAGAGTGACATTCTGACATTTTAGACTGTTCAACGCTTTTTATGTCAGATGCAAAATAATATAAATTCTTATATTGAAATTGAGTTTTCCTGCATATTTATGGTAGATTTTGTTTTGAAGATCACTTATAGGAGGAGATACCTCTTTTAAGATAATATGTGTATGCAGTGTATGCAGAAACCAAATATTTTAAACAGATTTGTTTTCAAAATTTGTCTTAGCTATACAGTATATAATTTTAATTAAAATAATAGCCAAGAGTTTGTTGTTCAGGAAGGAGCACTGCTTGACTGTTTGTCAATCTCAACTAGAATCTATAAATTAATATTCTTACCCTGTTATTGCAGGTGGTGGACTAAAATCAGCAGTCTAAACCTGCATTTTTTTTAGAGATGCAGTCTGAATTGGGGATTTCATTGCTCTCTGTCTTCATCTTTTAATTTAACCCTCCTCAAATATTCTTTGTTCTTTTTTAATAGGACTACGGCCCCAAAGTGAACTTCAAGAAGCAGAAATTGAAAGCTGGCAATTTTTCTGGATTGCCCAGCTTCAGCAAGGAGATCGTGGCACGAATGAGAAAATATCCAGTTCTTGAAAGTTTTTCTCCTGTTGAGCAGTGCAATTTAGATTATGCTCCTGAGAGGGGATCTGCTATTGACCCACATTGGGATGACTGGTGGCTATGGGGAGAAAGGCTGGTGAGTTTAAACTTGCTCTCAGATACCGTACTTTCCATGTCCTGCGACTCAGAGGACAATCTCCAGTTATTTCCTCTAGTTCTTCACGAAAACAAGCAGAGGCACAGGTCTAAATCTCCTGATGTTTCTCAAGAGTATCAGATTAATGATTGCCGTCTTCTAGAAAGACTAGAAAGCACTGATTGTTCATCCACAAAATTAGTCCCACTCAGAGAAATCCTGGTTGCGATTTACCTACCTCAGAGATCACTCGTCGTTCTCAGCGGACCTGCTCGCTACCAGTGGAAGCATGCCATTTATCGCAACCATATTAAAAGCCGTCGCGTATGTGTCACCTTCAGAGAATTGACTGCCGAGTTTGGTCTCGGAGGAGAACAGGAAGAGCTGGGTAACAATCTCTTGGACATTGCTCTAACATTCAAGGGTTCACCTGTATAAACCCCCCGAGGGGAAAGCATTGAGGCTTTTCTTTGGCTGCTGGATATTAACGTTCAGGGCTTTCATAAACCTGCTGCCTTTTTTTCCTCCCCAGAGTGAAGGTATACATCATTCATTAATCTTACAAGGGTGCTTCTCAGAGTTATGTTCTAGAAATCTTACTAAATTTTTTAATCTACACTGTGGCTCTCCAGATGTTACTGAATTTAATTAATTTATGTTAACAGTGAAGAGAATACATGCCTCTTCTTTGGAATCAGAAGATTTCCTTTGAAAGTCTGCTTGCAGCGCATGGTCTGTGGCTTGTGTGTCAAAGTTGTGGTACAGGACCCACAATCCTCATCCTTAGCTGACTAACTGGGGCTGTTGAGAGTTGTAATTGATCATCTGGAGGGCCATAGCTTATATGGTCAGATGTATTAATTAAAAGTGTTAAATTTCTTATCCCTAACCCTGTTAAAATTATTAGTTTTAAGGGTGGGTATACATTCATTTCTCTCTTTATTTAACTCAAACTCAAACTTTAATATAAGAGAAATAAATTAAAAACAGAGTTTTTAATCCTTCTCACAATTATGGCATTTGTCCAAAGATGTCATCCTTGATATAGTCCAATAAAATATCTATTAATCATTATTTATCATCAAGATGATGATCAGTATCTAAACTGATTTTTAAAGACTGGTGAATTCACATATGCATAAATACCAGAGCATTCATTTTTTATCTTTACCTTCCAATCTCTATATTAGAGATCCTTGTATAGATTTATTTAAAAAGAAATTTAAAAATCATGATTAGAAAATGGAGGGGAAAAAAGCTGAACAAAGAAATAAAACCACAAATATATATTTTTTGTGTTCTTCAAGTTCTACTGACTGCCTGGACTAGTCACTGCAGTTTTCTTGGCAAGATTTTTGAAAGAGTTTCCCATTGCCTTCTTCTTAGGGCTGAAAGTGAGTGACTGGCTCAGGTTATCCAGCTGGCTTTGTACCAGCAGGAAAAGAACTGTTTCCTAGTTTCTAATTTGCTGCCTTAACCACTATAGCAGAGTTCCCAACCCCCGAGCCGTAGCCCATTACCGCGCCTCGGCCCGTTCAGAATTGGGCTGCACGAGTGGGTGGGCACTTGCATTCATGTACTAAGCTTAATTTGTGTGAGTGGTAGGCATGGTGCCTATCGTTTGCACAGATGGAACTGCGCACATTCATGTGCATGCCTGCTACTCACACAGAACCATCCCCTTTGCTCTGCCCACCAGTCCGCCAAGCTGGAAAGGTTGGGATCCGCTGCATACAGTAAACTGGCTCCCAACAATCCTCATCCTTTTCTAACTAGTTTTATAAATATGAATAAATTGATGTCACAATTCATTAATGTCTTCCGTAGCTGATCTTAATTGTAAATCCATTTTCTTTGTCCAAAAATAAAAAATGAAGCAATTTCATTTCCATGGTGGCGCAGTGGTTAGAATGCAGTATTGCAGGCTAATTCTGCTGACTGTGAGGAGTTCAATCCTTACCGACTCAAGGTTGACTCAGTCTTCCATTCTTCCAAGGACTCAGATTGGAAATTGTAAATTGCTTAGAGAGTGCTGTAAAGCACTGAAGTGCTGGTAAATACGTGCGGTTGCTACTGCTATTCCCAACAATATAAATGCAATGAAAATATTGTTTTTTGTGGAAAAGGTTGTAATCTAAAAATCTGCTGAAGTTTTTTTAAATCCTTGTTTTAATTAGTTAAACATGCAGGCAAAACAAAGATACATACATGCATATATTGTATGACCACAATTGAACCCAAAATTTCTGTTGATAAGCAAGGCAATGGTTAAGTGAATTTTGCCTCATTCTGTGACCTTCCTTGCCACATTTGTTAAGGGAATCACTACATTGTTGAGTTAGTAACATGGTTATTAAATGGACACTGGCTTCTCCATTGACCTTACTTGTCAGAAGGTTTCAAAAAGTGATTGCATGATCCTGACACATTGCAATATGCTGGGTGCCAAGTGTCCGAATTTTGATCGTGTGAGGATGCTGCAACAGTCACAGGTGTGAAAAATGGTCATAACTCAACTTTTTTCAGTGTAACTTTGTAACTTTGAATGGTCACTAAAGAAAGGGTTGTAAATTGAGAACTACCTGTGTGCATACTTAAGGTATTTTGAATGTGTTTACAGGTAATCCTCAAGTTACAACCACAATTCAGCCCAAAATTTATGTTGCTAAATGAGACAATTGTTAGGTGAATTTGCCCCATTTAATGACTTACTTGCTACAGTTGTTCAGTGAATCATTGCAGTTTTGGGTTAGCACCATAATTGTTATAGGAATCTGGCTTCCCCATTGATTCTGCTTGCCAGAAGATCACAAAAGGTGATCACATGACCCTAGAACACTGCAACTGTCATAAATATGAGCCAGTTGCCAAGCGCCCAAATTCTGATCACATGACCATGGGGATGCTGCCAACAGTCATGTGAAAAACAGTCATAAGTCACTTTTTTCAATGCTGTTGTAACTTTGAATGATAACTAAACAAATGGTTGTTAAGTCCAGGACTACCTGTATATGTGTATGTACGTCTTAGCTTCAATTGCTCCATGAGCTGTTGTATATAAGGGAACCATTCTTGTTTGAATTTCATTAGATTTCTGCTGCATAAATGTACTTTTAGTGGCTGCATATTCTTCAATTTTAAACTTCCAATCTTGTACTGACAGCCAGGTTTCCCCCCCCCCCCAATATTGTGTCAGATTGATTTGTTGACTGATTGACTGTCGAGCTATATGTTAATAAATTATGATACCTTTCATTTATGTTCTCTGGAATCATAAGTGAAAATATTTGTTGTTTTAATTCAAATTTTATTAAGAATTTTCTGAATGTTTTGGTGTATTTCTTTTTAGTACTTCAGTGAGTTTTTTAGCGTAACTACCATATATAATAAAATATTCTATCTTGTTGAAACTTTTTCAACAATTTATTTAGCACTACAAAGATTGAAAAATCCCTCCACTAGGGTTTGATTATTTATTAACTACAGTAAAATATCTTCATGAAAAAGGTAGCATCTGTATTTCTATAATTAACAAGGCTTTTATAAGTGCATGTCTTTGATAGATGATGAAATTATTGTATAGTATGGTTGTGGTTTTTCTGATACAGACTGGTTATTCCTAAATGTAGCCTAATTTTAGCTGTTATTATATACAAAATATAATGTAACTTATTCACTTTCCCAGTTTACCTTGTTGGGGAATGGACCTATTTTCCATTATTACTGTTTTTATATTATTCAGCGAATATATCCCATTAGCATAACACACTTATAGTACCATATTGCAGTAAATTCACAAAACCCATCTCCCATCTTTCCTTAAAATTGCAAAGCTAAATAGGTCATAGTATATGACTAATCCTTGCACAGGTAGTCCTTGACTTAAAACAGTTCATTTAGTGACCGAAGTTATGCCGCCACTGAAAAAGTGATTTATGACCATTGCAGCATCCCCATGGTCATGTCATTTACATTTGGATGCTTGGCAACTGGTTCATATTTATGACGGCTGCAGTGTCCTGGAGTCATGCGATCATCTTTCCCGACCACCTGACGAGCAAAGTCAATGGGGAAGCCAGATTCACTTAACCAATGTGGCAAGTGGTAAAATGAGGCAAAACTCATTTAACACATTTCTCACTTAGCAACGTAAATTCTGGCCTTAATTGTGGTTGTAAGTCGAGGACTACCTGTATACTAGCAGATAAAACATGGCAAAACCACAAAAGTAGGAAGCCAGGAGGATCTGCAGGAAGTCAGTCATGAAGGACTCCTTGGGAGGACTGGATATCGCTGTGGTTAATGAGATTAATTTGCTGATGTCATTTGCACGATGTGGCTGCAGTATGCAAAACATATTCCAATGGATCCAGAGTTGAGGCTGCACATTAGGCATACAAATTTGAGACGCTAGAAGGCCAAAATGGGCAAATTAATGATAAATAAGAGTGATCAATAAGAGTGAAATGGATGTTGGCTTACCTGAACGTCCCTTTTCAGCTCACTGCAATGACAATCCACACATGGGTAATCACTTCATGCTTAGCTTGAGACTCAGTGTTTAAACTTTTTCCGTTGGTCTGGCCATGTCCTCTTCAGTCTTTTTCACGAAGGCATGTGCAATAGAGCGCGTAGAATCACCATCCAAAGGAACATACAACCGGCCGTACAATCCAAGGAGGAACCGTCACCCAGAACCTGTAGAAGAAGCACAAAGAACCACCCTGGCCCCAGAGCAGACAGGCCATAGGGAGGGTTGGATTGTCGTCGCAGCGAGCTGAAAAGGGACGTTCAGGTAAGCCAACGTCCATTTTCCAGCTTCGCTGCTCCGACAATCCACACATGGGATATACCCAAGCTTATACACACTGGGCGGGGGCCTGACTGCTCCCCTGGTCCTGGGCAGAAATTACACATCGTAAAACACGTCTCCCAAATGATGCCTCGGTCGAGGCATAAATATCTAATTTGTAATGCCTTACAAAAGAAGATAAAGATGACCAGGAAGCCACCCTGAAGATGTCCTCTACTGATGCTTGGGTAGCCCAAGCGGCCAAAGTGGCTGCACTTTGAGTAGAATGCGGCAAAATCTTCCCTGGCAAGGGCTTGGCTGCCAATTCATAAACTTTAGAAATACACGCCCTCAGCAATCTGACAACTGTAATGGGCGAGACTTTTTGTCCCATAGATGACGGGTTAAATGAAACTAACATTCTTCGGAAGGAAGCCGTCCGTGCAATATGGCGCCGGAGCGCTCTGCGTACATCCAGCGTGTGCCACCTCGCTTCGGTTGGATTGTGAGGATCAGGGCAAAAATCTGGTAAAATGAGCTCTTGAGCTCGGTGAAAGTAGGAATTGATTTTAGGCAAAAATGCTGGATCCAAACAAAGTACTACATGATTGGTATGAAAGATGCAAAGGTTACTTTGAATGGAGAGTGTTGACAGGTCAGAAACCCCGCGAGCAGTTGTCACCGTTAATAGAAATACAAGCTTTAATGACAAGAATTTAAGACCGACGGATCCCATGGGTTCGAAAGGTGCATCAGTTAACGCTTGTAGTACCAACGTGAAATCCCATGTTGGATATCGATGAACTATGGGCGGAAGAAGATTATTAGCACCCCTGAGGAAGGAACCAATCCACGGGTGATGTGACAAAGTCCCGTAAGTATCACAGGTAAGTACCGTAGATAGTGTTGCCACTTGGTGACGGAGGGTCGAGGGCGCTAATCCCTTGTCCAGTCCAGATTGTAAGAAGTTGAGCATGTCGGACATGGATGCTGATGTTGGCTCAACATGAGCCCTGGAACACCACTGGCAGAAAATACGCCACGAAGCATTGTAAATTCGAGTTGTTGAAGGTCTCCTGGAAGTCTGCATGGTATCTATAACTTTCCCTGAAAGATTGTCCCTCCGCAAAAGGACCCTCTCAAATGCCAGATGGTCAACCTGCGTCACTCGGGCTCCAGATGACAGACGACCCCCCTCGCTGAGAGAGACCTTCTCCGGAGGAATCTTCCAGGGACGAGACACTGACAAATTTACGAGATTGGCGAACCACGCCTGACGCGGCCAGTGAGGCGCGACGAGAAGGATTTCTGCATTCGCGGTGCAGTTTTCAAAAAACTTGTGGTATGAGAGGAATAGGTAGATAGAAGGCATATAGAAGGCCTCGAGGCCATGTGCAACGAAGGACATTGGATCCTTCCGCCCTGGGAGATGGGAATCTTGAAAAGAATCTTAGTAGTTGTGCATTTTCTGGTTGAGCGAACAGGTTGAGAATTGGGTTCCCGAATATCAGAGACAATTCTAGAAATAGCTGAGGATGAAGCCTCCACTCAGATGGGTCGAGATGGCTCCTGCTCAGCCAGTCCACTTGAAGATTCAATGACCCCAAAATGTGTTGCGCTGTCACAGAAAGAGTGTGCCTCTCTGCCCAGTTCAGTAAACGTTCCGCTTCCTCCATAAGTTGCTTGGACTGGGTGCCCCCTGTCGGTTTATATGGGCCTTTGTAGCCATATTTTCTGTTAGTATCAAGACATGGCGACCAGAAACCTGGGCCTGGAAATGACGAAGTGCAAGTCTCACTGCCCGTAGTTCCAACCAATTCATGCTTTGGCGACGTTCCGCCAGAGACCGCAGACCTTGTGCCACCTGCAATAGATGTGCGCCCCATCCGTGAAGACTCGCATCGGTCATTAGCATGATGCGGCCGGATTCCTGAAAGAAACACCTCTTCAGTAAGGCTGATGATGTCCACCATTGGAGAGACAGACGGACTTGAGATGGTATCTGCACTTTGGACAGGGAAGTGCTGCGTCCCCATCTCTGGAATGGTAACAGGAACCACTGTAACAGGCGAGAATGGTGACAAGCCCATGGACAATCGATAGAGCAGAGATCATCTTCCCCAACAATTTGGAAAGGAGAAGCAGCGGAACTAATCTTTGTGATAAGATTGATGACACGATCTCCTGTATACTGTGCTGACACTCTGGCGAAAGAAACACTTGGCCCTTGAGCGAATCTATCACCGCTCCTAGGTGGACAATTTGCGTGGTGGGATGCAGGTGGCTCTTTTGTAGATTGATCGTGAACCTATAGTGTTGAAAGGTACGAATCACCGTGTTGGCGTCGGTCAGTGCCTGCGATGGACTGGACAACAGAATTAAGATGTCGTCCAGATAGCAAAGTAATCGAATTGGTACAAGGTAGACGGATGCTGCTACTGCTGCAATCAATTTCGTGAACGTCCTCGGTGCCAACGAAAGTCTGAACGGCATGGCCCGGTATTGGTAATGATGATTTGCATACGCAAATCTTAGAAACTTCCAATGTCCTGGGTGAATTGGCACATGCAAATACGTCTCCTTCAGGTCCATTGACTGTAGCAGGTCCCCCTGTCTTACTGATGCCAGAATTGATCTGAGCGATTGCATCCTGAATCGCCTGTACAATATAAATTGATTTAATTGTTTGAGATTTAATATCCCTCTCCAACCCCCCCGAACTTTTCGGAACTAGAAAGAGGATGGAGTAAAACCCCATCCCCTCCTCATTCTGTGGCACCGGTTCGATAGGTCTGATATGTAAAAGATGTCGAATCTCATCCTCCATAAGTTGTTTCTTTACATGGAGATGAGGAACCAGGCACGGAATATACCTGTTTGGTGGTTTGGAGAGGAATTCCAATGTCAGACCGAATTCTACAGTTCATCGAATCCAAGCATCCGCTGATCCGGAGTCCCATTGGCAGTAAAATTGTTGAAGATGGCTGCCAATTGGGGATTGTGGCTGGGAGTCACTTGCCACAGCGGAAGGACCGGTTACCGGTACCCCTGAAGTATCTTTTGGACTGGGCCTGGTGTCTGCCATGGTACCGGAACGTTGCATGGTCAGATTGTTGGTTAAATCCCCGTGGGTAAAATTGTTGATAATAGGACCCTCCGGATCCGGAATCATAACGAAAGGGCTGACGGTATGAATAAGATGCGAATCTGCGGTCCGGTCTCCTTTGGGAGGAAAAAAGGACCTTCTGTTTGTCACATCCTTCTACTAAAGCTGGATCTAAAGCCTTCCCAAAGAGTTGTGACCCTTTGTATGGGGCAGACGCAAGTTTCCATTTAGATTTGTTATCTGCTTTCCAGTGGCGAAGCCACAAAAGTCGGTGCGATGTTACAGCTGATGCTAAAGCCCTGGAAGCAAACTTCACTGCATCTAATGATGCATCTGCCGAATATTCAGTGGCGGCGACCACCTTATTAATATCCTGGTGTAAGCATGCTGCCTCAGGAGGCAAGCGGCTTTGCAATTGTCTGAGCCAAATGAGAGATGCTCTATTGAAGAAAGCAGAAGAAGCCGCCCGGATAGCCCAAGCGGTCGCTTGATGAACCTTTCTGAGAGACAACTCTGACTTCCGATCTTCCATCCTAAGGCCCTCCATGATGTCATTAGACAAGATAGCCGAAGAGGTAAGATTAGCGACTGGAGCATCTACTGCTGGCAATTGTAACAGATTGTCCAGATTAGGAGCAGCACAATACAGCTTTCTATCATGGGCGTTAGGTCCCACAAGAGAAAGGACGTTGGATTACCTAAACATTCCTTTTCTTGGCGATGCGAAGCAATTCATCTGTGGGATTCCATCATTCTTCAGTTATAGGGACTGAAGGAGTACTGTGCCTTTAAATTTTTCTTCTGGCCACTCCTTCCTGGTTCTGTGTCACCTCAGTTATTTCTCGAAGGAATTCTACAGGAGACGTGTTCTGAAAAAGGAGGAAAAAACACAAGACACCTCCACCCCACCCCAGACAGCCTGAGAGGTGGGATGAATTGCTTCGCATCACCAAGAAAAGGAACGTTCAGGTAATCCAACGTCCTTTTTCCATGGCGATGCTACGCAATTCATCTGTGGGATATGCCCAAGCACCCAAATACTGGGAGGGAGGCTGGCTGGGCCCTTGGACCCCAGGGGAGTGGACAGACTGCAACACCCTCCGGCCAAAGGAAGCTTCTGCCGAAGCCACGGAGTCGATCTTGTAATGGCGGACAAATGGAGAAAACAACGTCCACGTAGCAGCGCGAGAAATGTCCAGAATGGATGCTTGAGTGGACCAAGCGGCTGACGTGGCAGCGCTGCGGGTTAAGTGCACCCAAATTCTCCCTGGAGAAGGTCTGCCCTGTGAGCTATAAGCCGAGGCGATGCAAGCCTTAATCCATCTGGCTACAGTTTGAGATGAAACCTTCTGACCCATGGATGCTGGGTGGAAGGAAACCAAAAGTGCCTCAGTCTTACGAAAAGAGGCAGTTCTGGCAATGTAGCGGCGCAGGGCTCGCCTGACATCTAGTGTGTGCCACTGAGTCTCTAGAGGATGACGAGGTTGGGGGCAAAAATCAGGCAGTATAATCTCCTGTTGCCTGTGAAAAACGGAATTAACTTTGGGTACAAAGGAGGGATCTAGTCTGAGGACAATTAAATTGGGCTTAAAAAGACATAGGTCACTACGGATTGATAGGGCTGCTAGTTCAGACACCCTCCGTGCCGATGTAATGGCAAGAAGGAATGCCATTTTCAGAGTCAAAAAGCGAAGATTCACAGAAGCTATAGGCTCAAATGGCGAGGTTGTGAGTGCCCTCAAAACTAGAGACAAGTCCCATGAGGGGTACCTATGGATGGGCGGAGGCCGGAGGTTAGTAGCCACCTCGCAGGAAACTTCTATTGCGGGGTTCGAGGGTAAGGGACCGAGTGTCACCAGACCCCAAGACCGTCGCTAAGGCAGCCACCTGACGTCTAAGTGTGGAGGGAGCTAAGCCCTTAGCAAAACCCGCTTGTAGGAAGTCTATAACTTCTGGCACTGACACGGAAGTAGGGTCAATATGTCGAGCGGTACACCATTGACAGAATGCTTTCCAAGAGGCATCATAGATCCTTACGGTTGACGGGCACCTAGCTGCCTGGATGGTACGGATGGCGTCCCCCGATATATTGTCTTTCCTCAGGTGGACCCGCTCAAGCGCCAAACGGCTAATTGTAGCCACTGGGGGATTGGATGGAGTAAATGTTCCCTGGCTGAGCAAAATCCTGTCCTAAGGGATGCGCCACGGACGTCGCATGGAGAGGGACACCAGATCTGTGAACCAGGCGTGTCGGGGCCAGTGTGGTGCGACCAGAAGAAGTTCTGCATGTTCCCGTAGCAGCTTGCGGATCACCCCCGGAATCAGAGGGATGGGGGGAAAAGCATAAAGTAGACCCGGGGGCCATGGACACCTTAGGGCATTGAAGTTCTCGGCTCCCGGACAAAGAAAACGAGTCACAAACCTGGGAAGCTGAGCGTTGTCCCGATGGGCGAATAGGTCCACCAGTGGTTGGCCGAACTTCTGCACCAGCTCTTGAAACAGATCCGGGTGTAACTGCCACTCGGATGGGTCCAGATGCTTTCTGCTGAGGCAGTCCGCTCTTATTTGCAGACCCGGAAATATGTTCCGCCCTCAGGGACAGTAGGTGAAGCTCCGCCCAGTCCAACAATGTCTCCGACTCCAGCATGAGAGCCTGAGATTGGGTGCCCCCTTCCTGGTTTATATGGGCCTTTGCCAACATGTTGTCCGTGAGGACAAGGACATGGCGGTGATGCACCATCTGTTGAAAATGGACTAGGGATAGACGCATGGCTCTCAGCTCTAGTACATTGATATTGTCCCAAGAGTCCGACTGTGTCCAAAGTCCCTGGATCATCTGAGTCTCCAGGTGACCTCCCCAACCGGAGAGGCTCGCGTCTGTGGTGAGCACTATTCTGAAAGGTTCGTGAAAACGACAACCCAGTGCTAGGGTCCCCGATACCCACCACAGGAGGGACACACGTACCTGAGGTGGAAATGATACTGTGGTCCTGGATGACCCCTGGCCCAGTCTCTGAAACGGCAGGAGAAACCACTGGAGTGGTCGTGAGTAACGCCGTGCCCACGGTACAATTCCTAAACATGAGATAAATTTGCCAAGCAAACGAGACAAAGTTATGAGAGACACTCGCCTCAAGGCCAGGATATGGAGAACCAGGTCTTTGATGTTCTGTTGATGCTCCTCCGAAAGGAAGACCTGTAGCTTCACTGAATCGATTCAAGCTCCAAGATGGACGTGGAAGGAAGGAGATGGCTTTTCTGACGATTTATAGAGAAGCTGTGAAGTTCCATGACCCGACAGACTGTCAACATGTCCTGCTGTGCTTGGGTGGGGGAACTGGACAAAATCAAAATGTCGTCTAGGTAACACAATATGCGGATGGGAATTAGCTGAATGGAGGCCGCCACGGCCGCCAACAGTTTGGTGAAGACCCTCGGGGCAGATGAGAGACCGAACGGCATCGCTCAGTACTGGTATTGTCGTCCGGTGAACAGAAACCAGAGGAACTTGCGATGCTGGGGGTGAATTGGGACATGGAGGTAGGCCTCCTGAAGATCGATGGACGTCATCACGTCCCCCCTTCGAACACAACTCAAGATGGTCTTGAGAGACTGCATCTTGAACCTCTTGTACCTGATGAATCTGTTGAGATGTTTGAGGTTCAAGATGGCTCTCCACCCTCTGGAGGACTTGGGGAACAGAAACAAAATCGAATACACCTCCTTCCCTTGATGAGAGGGTGGCACCGACTCTATAGCCCCTATGTGTAGAAGATGTTGAATCTCTGCGCTGAGGTTGTCCCGCCTGACCTTGTTGAGGAGCACTGGGGAATGAAAAAATTTCTGGGAAGAGTTTGAAATTCCAACGTTAGACCTAGACCCACCGTGCGATGGATCCAGGGGTCGGACATGGTGGATTCCCACTGGGGCAAGAAATGAAGGAGTCGCCCCCCAATGGGAACGAAGGGGAGGGAGTCATTTGAGGCTAACACAATATAAGCAGAGTTTGAACTCGGGTCCCCGAGCAGGTACTCTGCAGCCGCCATTGACAGGGAGCGAAATGGCGGCGGAGGAAGAGCCAGCGGACCAGCAACCTCACAACCGCTCGCCGGCGGCCAAGAATTACAGCCCTCAGGCTGTGCCGACTCTCCTGTTGAAGAAAAGCCGCTCGCTGCGAAAAAGGGCGGTGGACAAGTCAAGCCAGCTCACCAAGCGACTCCCATGCCTGCAGCCGACGGCTAGCCGCCTCCGTGGCAGCCGCACGCCATTTGGAATTTTTTTTTTTAAACGCTCCCTTATCTGACCAAAAAATTATAACTATATACAGGAATTATCTACACTATCTACAAAAGTCAAATACTAAGGCACTAAGATCAAAGAAGAAAACCCTCAGAACAAGAGAAACCTAAACTCATGTCCCTACACGAAGACTGAGAGAAATAACTGAGGTGACACAGAACCAGGAAGGAGTGGCCAGAAGAAAAATTTAAAGGCACAGTACTCCCTCAGTCCCTATAACTGAAGAATGATGGAATCCCACAGATGAATTGCGTAGCATCACCATGGAAAACCAGGTTGGTTCCACGGTTTCTGAATTACATCAGAAAATAAAGGTGGACATGGTATAAAGTCTTGTGCAGCTTTGGGTAATCTAAAGAGACCACCATGGAGATTAGAAGGGTTTGGATCTCGGGAAGAAGAACTGTCTTCCACGCCCATATTAGTAGCTAACTTAGCTTTATGTAGAAGCGATCTAATTACTGAAGGACGAAATAAACCAACAAAAGCTGGTACGTCAGGATCCATCCCTTCATCCTCAGACAGCTCAAGCTGGCCATAATCATCATCATTTAAAATAGAACCCTCAGCATGAGTAGGATCATGTTCAGAAGGATATGCTGTAGTATTATAATCCTGTATTGGCCCTTGATGGGCAGAAATGACCTCAGCAGCAAGCAACTTGGTGCCCTGTTGAATGGTAACAGCCAATATCTTAGAAATGGCCTCTGAAATTACAGATTGAACATCTAAATTTGGCGTAGACTGCTGACCATCATCTGCTCAAAGACCTGCAGGGGTAGGTGTGAAGGTGGCTTCAGGCAACTGGCAAACTACCCCAGCCGTACATTGTCCCATTGAAGATGTAGAGGGAGCGTCATTGGGTAAACCTCCAAACAGTGGCTGATCCGAGATCACCTGTCCAGGTGTCAAATTGGTCACTTCAGGTTGAGCAGAAAACACATCAGCCTGTCTCCTGACTTTATCAAACTGGCGTTCCAACGCCTTGTGATGCCTTTCTGCATCTTTATCACCCCTGGTGGCCTTACTGGAAGATTTGACCTTATCCTTGGCCACTTTACTTTTGGCCGGTGTTTTAGCACTTTGAGAAGCTGAGTGCTTTGTGTTATGCATTGTGGGGGGTGCAGGCTCACATTCAATATCGGATGATAGTGCAGAATCTGCCATAACCTCAGGTCCCCAGCAATAGTACAAGTTTAAGTATTTTAAGAATTTTAAGAAAGATCAAGTTACTAGTCCTGATCAAGAAAACAATTTTTTTCTTTTTTGAAGGGAACCTAATAAGGTCCAACCGCTTGAAAAATCGCAAAGGAAGTCAACAGTCAAATGAACTTTAACAAAGGCAAACCTGTCCTCACGATATGCAAAATGGCGGTGTCTGCAGGCGATGTCACTGAAGAACCAGCAATGTCAAGCAATAGCAGGAACCAGGCGGTGGAGAGGCAGAGCCCCTCAAAACCCGCTGCTTCACTAGGCTCAGCTTCAAATTAAGTCCATGAGCCTCAGGCAGTTCAGACAGGCTGGAAAGTCTGAAGCTTTCAAATTCGCCGCTGTGGCTTGACAGGGAAACAAAATGGGGGGTGTGAGCAGGAAAACAGCTCCTCAGCGCTGCCACGGTCTGCCAATGATAGTAAAAAATGGCATGAAGGCTTAATTCGCCTTCCACAGCGCCGTGAAGCTGGTTCCTGTTAATGGAGTGTGACCCGATTCCTCAGGCAGGGACTCTGACGCCGCTTGTTAAGATAGGGCTGTGAGATGGTGGCGGTTAAGCCAACAAGCCGGAAACCGGCACACCACCAGCGGCAAGTAAATCGCACGAAGGTACCTCAAGAAGCAGCCTCCGGCAAGCTGCTTTCCTTAAATTATCGGCCAGTGTAAGCGAGCTGGAGGCCAGACACGCTAAACACACCGCCAACAGCCGAGGGGAGAGCGCTCCAATCCCCCACACCTTCACGTTGTGCAGCTTACCTGAAATTCGCTAAAACAGAGCTCAAACAGCAAGATTCAATTAAGTACAGTCCAAAAATAAAAACAAAACTACAGACCAACAGAAATAATTCAAATTAATTCTCTGAAATTGACAGAGAAATCCAACACCAGTCTCTTCAGCAGACTGAGTGAAAAAAGACTGAAGAGGGTGTGGCCAGACCAATGGAAAAAGTTTAAACACTCAGTCTCGAGTTAAGCATGAAGTGATTACCCATGTGTGGATTGTCGGAGCAGCGAAGCTGGAAAATTGGCAGTCTGGATGCTGGTAAGATCAGCTGTTTTTGGACAAGGAGACGGTTACCATAGCAATTTTAAGATGTGTTCATCCTTTCCCTAAATGTTGTTTCCTGAATCTACAGTTCACTTTGCTGGGATTCTAGTTCAGTTTATCTCCTAGCTTCATCCTGCATTTTTGTAATCCTGCTCCAAGTTTGCATACAATGCTATAAGAGGGTTCTGCAAGAGATTCTTTGCCTTAAGTTGTGCGTTTCTGGAATGGTTGCATAAATTAATATGGAACATCTGTCTAATAATATGTTATACTGTAAGAATGCAACTCTAGATCATGTAGTAAATAAGACTGGAGAATGGAGGAGAGATGGACACAGAAGATAAAATTGGTGGCTTCATTTTTTTAGTAAAGCCATAGAAAAGCTTTTTACAGTTTTATATTTTACAGTTTGAAAAGCCTTCTCAAACATTTGGCAATCCTTAGTGATGATGATCTGGATTTGTGAAAATAAAATAAAAATGATGGTAATAAAGGTTTTGGTGTCTTGTGCTGTTGTGTTAAAAGTCTTAATAATGCTTAAGACTTCAGTGGAACAAACTGTAATCAAACAAACTTTCTTTTCATAAACGTTCAGGAATTCAGTTCCTTAAACAAATGGCAAAAAATACATCTCTGTAAAAGGAGAAAACAAAGGGTTGGGTTTTTTTTGCTTCAAGTAGTAACCAGAATCTAGTACTATCTCTGGTCAATATAGAAACCCCAGAACAAGATAAAAATTCCATTCCACTTCTACATCTTAGTTGGCTTCTTTCTTTAAGCTTTTAAAAATATTCTTCTAGCTACTGTATACACTCTGTAAAATAGCGGTTCCCAACCTTTTTGGGTCCATGGACTGGCAGCAGCAGCAGGGGGAGAGGGGATAGTTGTGCATGTGCAACCTAATCCTGCAGACGTGCAAATAAAGCTTTGTGCACTTGCCCGCCGATTGCACGGCTCTAGTTCCCAAAAAGCCACGGACCGGAACTGGTTCACGGCCCGGGGGTTCATGACCTCTACTGCAAAAGAACCGAACCTATGGCATTTAGAGTAGGTCAAATTAATTCATTAAATGTGCTATACAGAATTAAAGAATATGTTGTTGTTGTTGTTGTTGTTGTTGTTGTTGTTGTTAGCCTTTCTCCGAAGACTCAGGGCGGCTTACAATTTATTCATTTATTTATTTAAATTTTTATACCGCCCTTTTCCCGCGGGACTCAGGGCGGTGCACAGCCAACACTAAAACACATATATGCAAAAAATTTAAAAGCAATTTAAAAGTACATTAAATAATTTGGCCCCAGTCTTATTAAAAACTAAAACAACCATTAAAATTCAAGTTTAGGCCAGCCCAGCTTGTTGAAACAATAAGGTCTTGAGGGCACAGCGAAAGGCGCACAGGTCAGGGATCATCCGTATCTCCGGGAGCAATTCATTCCAGAGGGCAGGTGCCCCCACAGAGAAGGCTCTCCCCCTGGGGGTCGCCAGTCGGCATTGTTTGACCGACGGCACTCTGAGGAGTCCCTCTCTGTGGGAACGTATTGGCCGGTGGGAGGCTATCGGTAGCAGAAGGCGATCTCTTTTAAATACATTTAAAAAAACCATTATAAAAACATTTAAAAATTAAAACATTAAATATTAAATATGTTGATATTTAATAAACCATAGTTTACCAGGATATAAGCCAGTGTCCTTCCCTCCTTTTCCCCTCCATGCTAGGAATAGAAAATCAAATACTGTATAGTCCCAAAGGTGCTTTTTTTCAAGAGGCAACTGGACTTTCTGGTTTTTCTTTGAAGACGTTTCGCTTCTCATCCAAGAAGCTTCTTCAGCTCTTGAGAGAAAAAAGCATCTTCGGGACAACCATGACCTGGAAGATTGAGAATCTCCGTAGACAATACTGTACAGTATTTTTATTTTTTTCTTTTCATCTTATTCCATCTGAATTGAGTCACATGTAAAAAAAAATTAAAAATAGACTTGATAGCCATGATCTTGGGCAATATTTGACTCAAACCTAAATTGGAGTTTACAGTTAGTTTGCTGATTACACTAGATAGCATATAGAATAGATTGTGCTAGATTTTAGCCCTACTGATATCAAAGGACATGAGATTAAATTGTGGCTAGCTTGTCCCAATTATTGTAATAAAACTAAAGTGAAACTTAATCCAGATCCAATCAACTGCTCCTAAGAAACTTTCTTTTAAACTACAGGAATATATGGCTCTTCTACTGCCATGTAAATACTGCATATAATCTATTTGTTGTACTGCAGTTTTCAGAGAGTCTCAATTACCAGCTATATATCAGACTTGTGATTTAGGCCTAATTTGAAGATACCCAAATACTCAGACCATCTCCAATACACATATTATTTAAATCATTAATGACTTAAGAGATTTTTTAAAAAAGGAGTACAGCAGTTGTTTTGAAGTATTCAATAACTGGTACTTTATGTAGATTCGCAACTAGTATATCTTTTGCAGAAAATGCACATACAATGAATATATATATATATATATATACTAATTATACTAAAAGAAATATATCTGGCAAGCAAACCACTGAAAATAAGGGATGAGGTATTACCTTTGAACAATTTACCAGCAGAGATTATATTATATGATTATATTCTATTTTTCCTTTTCAAAGTATCCCTAATTTTGCATAAGAAAAAAGTTTGGGGAAATGTATTTGTAATTCATCATACAATTATTCTCTTATTTGCAAAATACAGTAATTTTTGATTATACATACTGTAAGATCTGTGAAATAGGACACTGATGTCTCATGTAAATAGTAGGGCACATGTTTTTAAAGATACCTGTTTATTCATAGGATCAACTCTTATTATTAAATTAAAATGCATAAGGTAAAATTTAATTTTCCCAAACTAAATAGAGCTAAATGAAATAATCCACATTTTGCTGAGCTAGAATTCTTTGAACATACAGAACTGTGGTTTGAACAAGGATTCTTGGACTTGCAAAAAGGCCTTTTCCAAATACTATCCACATCATGACACTACTACAGTATTTCTATATCATAAAATAACTTTGCACATCAATCAGAATTTGTACTTCACATTCCAGCTGTCTTCTGATATTGGAGAATGGTATCAGCTTGGAGGCCTTCTGCAACGTAACAAATTGTGTCACCAGGGCTGTGATGTTTTAAAATTACAACCTTACGCATACAATTCTGTTGTGCAATCAAGAGAGATTTCTAAATTTAACATACTGTATATTCCTCTTTTAAATCTTTCTTTTATAATTAGCATTTAGAGAAAAAAGTATCGCAGTAGTTTCCCAAAAATTCTCATTAACCAAAAACATGGGGATTTCTGGGCTAAGAGCTGTTTTTTCTTTTTTCAATGGGGAAAAAAATACTTTATAGAAGCAATATGAAATAATAAACAAAGAAAAAAAAGGCAGGCAGAGTAAAAATTCTTGGCTCAAACTGAATCTATCCTTGTCGGTAATCCAGAAATACTTCCTGGGTGTGAAATCGCAAAGCAGACACATTTCACAATTTCCATAGCGTCTATTTGCATGTGATGATGTACAAACTCACTCCCAAAGTCATGCTTGTAAACCTTGCCAGTAAGAGAGAGCAGTGGCAAACAGAGTTTTTCCTTACTCCATGCATTTCCTCAAAAAATACTACAAGTTGCAGCAATTAAAATGCATCACAACCACCCAGCTATATAGACCGTTTTCAAGTTATGGAAATGGAAAGAATAACTGCCCAAATGTAAGTAGCCTTCAATTTTATAAACATGGTTATGTTGGCTGTAGTATGAAGAACCAAAGGGAAGTTGATCTGGGCCTCAATGAAAAGCAGCCAAATTTTTGGCATCAGAGAAAGATAGAATTCTAAACAGCCTATCATGCCTTTCTTCTGCTGCTAAAAAAACCCTCAGCTGAACATGAATTTAGGAACAAAAAAGCATCTGTTTGTCACACAACTTGCAAACCCCTGTCATGCCCATCTAGCTGCACTTTCAGTTTGTGGAGCTCTTCAATCTCTCGGTTGTGGCGTTCTGTTTTGTGGCGGACAAGCGACCGGTAGAAATGGATGGTGAAGACAACGAAGATGATCCCCACAGGAACCATAATTATAGTAGAGACGAGGGCTGCATGCCAGCCTGTATGCTGGCTGGTCTTCTGGATAACAGTACTATCATTTCTCAACACAGAGTCCACTGGCAGAAATTTGATCCAGCATAGGAGGACAACCTCGGCAAGGAAGAGAAGGATGCCCAAGACAGTGGAAAACCCCCATGCCAACTCTATGTATGGATGCATACGTTCGTGGGGAGACTCACTGATGGAGTTCAGGTTGTGGATGTTACTCACTGCTTCCACGTTAGGCAAGATGCAAGTGCTGATAAGTAGAGCAAAGAGATGCACAGCAACTAAAATGGTGGTGCAAGCACTAAAAGCAATCAGCAGCATTTGGGGATACTGGTACTGCATCTCAAGCTGGACTTCAACCATTGCCACCTGCAAAATAACATATTAAGAGGTGACTATTTGCTTGACCTGAAAGACCAGGTTAAGGACAGATCATCATGGAGAAAATGTATCTACCTAGTTGCTAAGAGATCAACACTTATCTGATGGCACATAACCAGTCAATTTGATTGGGGTTCCATTGGAGATAACCAATTACATAAGCATGTTGCCAGGATAGAAGTGAAGGCAGTCAAATGAAAAGAAGTCATCCACTTATGTAATTTTGTTGCTTGTATCCTTACAATTTATATTGATATAGTTTCCTGATTGCTTATTTGTACCCTATGACTATCATTAAGTGTTGTATACATTCTTGATGAATGTATCTTTTCTTTTATGTACACCGAGAGCATACGCACCAAGACAAATTCCTTGTGTGTCCAATCACACTTGGCCAATAAAGAATTCTATTCTATTCTGTTCTGTTCTGTTCTGTTCTGTTCTGTTCTGTTCTGTTCTGTTCTGTTCTGTTCTGTTCTGTTCTGTTCTGTTCTACTCTACTCTACTCTACTCTACTCTACTCTACTCTATTCTTCTTAATGCTATCTTTTTAAGTACCTTTAAACTGTAGAGACCACACACACACAAAGGTTGAGGATGTATGTGGTAACTTTATTGTCTTACATAGTGACATTATATAGTTTGTTACTTTCAAGTTACAGCATACTTGGCAGAATATCATTGGCTCACAGAATCTTCCAGGTAACTTAAATCATAGATTAATCATTACTGCTGTCTTAAGCACTTCTAATATTTGGCTATCATTAAAATCTAACACACATCCCACTTCCTCTCCTCCTGTTCCTCTTGTTTACAGAATTAGGGTCTTATCTTCTAATATAATTTCCTGGCACTTACGTGTAAGTAACCTTCCTTATCTGAGGTTTGCCATCCAAGATAGGAAAATCCCTGCACATATGCAGATTGCAGATTCCTACACTTTAAACCTAATTGTATTAAAATTTGTTTTAATCCATGACTCTGTTGCTAACATGGTTTTATGTTTCGGGAAGGAAGGTTCCTAAACATGGCATGGCAAAGCAGTGGTGAAATCCAATTTTTTACTACCGGTTCTGTGGGCCTGGCTTGGTGGGCATGGTGTGGCTTGGTGGGTGTGGCAGGGGAAGGATACTGCAAAATTCCCATTCCCTCCCCACTCCTGGGGGAAGGAAATTGCAGAATCTCCATTCCCACCCCACTCTGGACCCAGCCAGAGGTAGTATTTGCCGGTTCTCCAAACTACTCAAAATTTCCGCTACTGGTTCTCCGAACTGCTCAAAATTTCCACTACCAGTTCTCCAGAACCTGTCAGAACCTGCGGGATTTCACCCCTGATGGCAAGGCAAGGTAAGGTGTAGAACAATGGCATAAATTTTTTGCACCTAAGGGTTGCATTTCCCCCCCAATCCATAAGGTAATAACACAATGATGTCACTAAGCATATTAAATGGTGCAAAGCCAAAATTTCCTTCCTTCCTTCCTTCCTTCCTTCCTTCCTTCCTTCCTTCCTTCCTTCCTTCCTTCCTTCCTTCTTTTCCTTCCTTCTTCGCCACCCAGAGTCACATTTTATGAGGTGGGCAGCCATGTAACTATGATAAATAACATCTATTTTTATCTTTATTTCTTTTCTAAAATCAAGAAATTATCTCTGCTGGTAAATGTTAGTGCTGTGATACCAGACAGCTTCAGGATTCTGAAGGCTGGGAAGTCACATAGTTTATAAGTTGCCACCTCCGATGTAACAGGAATCATGAAAGTGGCCGTTTAGGCCACCAAGTACAACTTGCTGCACAAAAGGAACCAAGACAAATGAATCCAAACAACAATCGTATAGCTTCTGAGCACATGCAGTGAAAAGAGAGCCCAGAATACAGTATACCCTAAGTCTACATCTATGTGACAGTTCTTAGAGAGTTTTAAAAGTACCTCCCACAAAGGAACTGGACATGCACGCTTTGTACTTTTTACTGAAAAGAAAATTGACAAACAGGATGTGAAAGCAATGGAATGGAGAAGCTCATTTATCATTTAAAAATGAGCATTTGCTTATCATAATTCTGCATGCAAAGATTGGCTTTATGCTTACATTGCAAACTTTTAATGCTCCTCTGGATACCTCTGATCGCAGGTTAGCTTTGTTACATCTGAATACAGGTAGTCCTCAACTTACAACAGTTCGTTTAGTGACCAAAGTTACAACAGCACTGAAAAAAGTGACGTTATCCCGTTTTTCACACTTACAACCGCTGCAGCATCCCAATGGTCACGTGATCAAAATTCAGATGCTTGGCAACGGACTCATATTTATGACGGTTGCAGTGTCCTGGGGTCATGTGATCACCTTTTGCAAGCTTCTGACCAGCAAAGTCAATGGGGAAGCCAGATTCACTTGTGGCAAGAAAGGCAGTTAAATGGGGCAGAACTCACTTAACAAATATCTCACTCAGCAACAGAAACTTTGGGCTCAGTTATGGTTGTAAGTCAAGGTCTACCTGTATTAGAGAACCCAGTGAAGATCTCAAGGAACTCAGTTCTACAGTAATAATCGCAGATCACAGATCTGAAAACTCGTGATAGTCTAGCAGCTATAAAAACATACCATGGCAAATCCAGAGAGGAGGGCAGAGGTCCGGCTGGAAGCTTTCAACTTGGCTCGACTCAAGTATAATTTCCTCCATGAAAGGGCCTGAACAGAGTGATGATTGGAGGTGACCAGCTCCAGGTAACTACGACGGACCCAGTCCCGGTAATCCATGCCCTTGCCGGTGGGCTCAGCACAACAGGTAGAAGAAGGAGGGTCTACCGGGACATTTAACTCGGAACTCATGATGAAAGTCAAGCTACAGAAATTTTTAAAAATCCAACCATTAGCAACTGTTTATAAATAAATTATAAGCTAGGGTTGACCAAACACTTACACAATGATTTAGGCAAGGAGAATTAGTGTTCCTACATTTACTTTACATATACTAATTTGTATACACACACAGATATATATTCACTGATTGCAAGTGATTAAATAAAAGCATTTATTTAATGAATTCCCAATGCAACCTGCAGAAATGTACTGATTAGTGCATTTTAATGCAGCACAAGCATTTCAGCTGCAGGAGGCAGAAAAAAGCAAAACTAAAAACTAAAGTAACATAGAAGGGAAATATGGAAAAGAGGCCAGTTGGCATGACAATTACAGGATTAAAATTAATACTTAGGAATGGGCCTAGGCTGGCAAGGAAAAGTCAATCTGCATACCCTGAAATGGCGAACTTTAAAACCAAATGAAAAGAAGCTGCTGAAAATGTAGGATAAAAGGAATACAAGTGAATGCACCCCTGATGAGAGAGCAAAGCTGACCAATATGTAGTTATCAAAACATATGTGCATTATTAAAATGCTGTTAATTTGCAAAATCAGCAATATTCTGAAAGAAGGCGCCTCTGAGGCATGTAGGAATAGGAATTATTGTTAAATAAAATTTGACTTTTTCTGAATATAGCCATTGTTCTCAAAGGCAATTTCCAGTATTGCTCTTTAACAATACTGTAGCATAGTCATTGTTTGTCACTCCTCTTCAGAATTAGAGTCAGTTAAAATGATGCAACAAAAACACTGCATAAAACTTATGTAGCTTACAGCTGTTTGAAGCCCTGGGAAGAAAAATGAAGCAAAAGATGAAATTGCACAAGTTAGTTGATAGAAAAGTGAAGTAATGGAAAAAGCGCATAAGAATATTGTAATTAGGCTAGCTGAATAGCATCCAGGTAGTCCTTGACTTATAACAGCTCATTTAGTGTCCGTTCAAAGTTACAACGGCACTGAAAAAAGTTACTTATGACCATTTTTCACACTTATGACCATTGCAGCATCCCCATGGTCACATGATTTACAGATGCTTGACAACTGACTCACATGTATGATGGTTGCAGTGTCCCAAAATCATGTGATCTCTTTTGTGACCTTCTGTCAAGCAAAGTCAATGGAGAAGCCAAATTCATCTAACACCTGCGTTATTAATTTAACAACTGCAGTGATTCACTTAACAAATGTGGCAAGAAAAGTTGTGAAATGGGGCAAAACTCACTTAACAATTGCTTCACTTAGCAAAATAAATTTTGGGCTCAAGTGTGGTCGTACGTTGAGGACTATCTGTATTTACATACTAGTATCAAGCACCTTTTCAACAGATATATTTTTTTTAAAATGGATTATACAACAATGCCTATTACATTCAGCAATGACTGATATAGCAAAATGTACATTTTGTGCCTTGGTCCCTCCCCACCCACTTTAGCTTCTTTCCAAGAAAGTAGTGCTTGTTGAAGCTGCTTGATTGATAATTTTTTTGGGTTCGTGTCGTTTAATATAATACTTACTTCTTCTGTTTTCAAATTTACCTTTTGGCCTGTCTACTTCGTCTAAACAAGCATAAAAGATGATAGATTTGCAGTTTCATTGGCAACAAACAATAGTATATTAAATTTAAACAATATGCCATAATTATTGCCTTCAAGTACATTTTTTGCTTTTATGCACAAAATATAGTTTTATGGACAAATAAAGTAATACACAATACATTTTGCAAAATAATAGTGTAACTTCATATTTGTAAAAAGTGCTTAAAAGCAAGCATTGTATATATTCCAAGTTCTTCCACCAGAATTTCCTGAAATTTGAATTTTGTACGTGTAAGAAAAACCAAATCAACAATGCAAATTGGGAGCTTGAGAACAAAGAACAGGATGAAAGATAAACTCATAACTTCGTCAGAAACCAAAAGATATTTCCGGTTGAAAGAGAGAAAAAAGCAAGTTACAATTCAGAGCAAAACATAAATCCTGTATCTTTTATTTTAGGTGGTACTCCAGCCTGATAAATGATTAAAGGTAAAGGTAAAGGTTGCCCTCGCACATATGTGCTAGTCGTTCCTGACTCTAGGGGATGGTGCTCATCTCCGTTTCAAAGCCGAAGAGCCAGCGCTATCCAAAGACGTCTCTGTGGTCATGTGGCTGGCATGACTAAATGCCAAAGGCGCACAGAACGATGTTACCTTCCCACCAAAGGTGGTCCCTATTTTTCTACTTGCATTTTTTACGTGCTTTCGAACTGCTAGGTTGGCAGAAGCTGGGACAAGTAACGGGAGCTCACCCCATTACGTGGCACTAGGGATTCGAACTACTGAACTGTCAACCTTTCGATCGACAAGCTCAGCGTCTTAGCCACTGAGCCACCATATCCCTGATAAATGATTACCTGATAAATGATTATAAATGATTACTTGATAAATGATTATCTTCACTTAATTAAGTTCTCCATTAAGCTACAACTGTTGACAAAAATAGGATTGCCAATATGATCGCCAACGTCCGATGACGGACATGGCACAAGAAGGAAAAGAAGAAGATTAAGCTATAGTACCGAGTTTGTCACCTGAACTGATCTGAGATATATAGTGCCACCACAATGTTGCAGAGTTCCTAGGAGGCTTGGAAAGCTGAGATGATTAACTTTAGGCTTCACAGGAAATTTGGCAAAGACTGTTTTGTAATTTCTTTGAAATTACAGGATGGGGTATTCCCATTAAGGGAAATTCCTATCTTCTTCCATCTCCTGCCTGCTGAGATTTCCCCCACCCACTTGGGGCTTGGTGTTTCGGCATCTTGCCTCCATTCCCCGGTTTCACCAAGGGGCAAGTTAGTGGCCATTTGTGATTTTAATTTCTCCATCTCCATGAAAAGAAATCACAGCAGGGAAAGGATGGGTCCTTGACTTACAAAAAGTTGGAAGTTACAATGGCTACAACTGGTTTTCACACTTACAACTGTTGTAGCATCCCCATGGTCACGGGATCAAATTCAGGCCCTTCACAACTAGCATGTATTTATGACAACTGCACTGTCTTAGGGTTCATGTGCAGCCTTGGTGGTGCAGTGTTAAATAGCACTTAGCTGCCAGCTGCCTGCAATTACTGCAAGTTCAAATCTCATCAGGCTCAAGGTTGACTCAGCCTTCCATCCTTCCAAGGTAGGTAAAATGAGGACCCGGATTGTGGGGGCAATAAGCTGACTTTGTATAAAAAAAACACCGCTGGGGGGGGCCCCAAAAGCCCAACTAAGCAGGTATATACAAAAGTATGACGGCTATTGCTTAATGCATTGTAAGCCGCCCTGAGTCTCCGGAGAAGGGCGGCATATAAATCGAACCAATAAATAAATTAATTAATTAACCGATGCGCCCTTCCCAGCCAGCTTCTGACAAGCAAAGTCAACGGAGGAAGCCAGATTCACTTAACAACTATATGATTCATTTAACAACTGCAGTAATTTATTTAACAGCTGTGGCAAAAAAGATCAATAAAATGGGGCACAACTCACTTAACAACTGGCTTGCTTAACAGAAAATTTGGGTTCAACTGTGCTCGTAAATCAAGGATTACCTATAGTTCCAATGCTGGATAACCATTTGTCTGAAGTGGTGTAGGGTTTCCTGCCTAAGCAGAGGGTTGGACTAGAAGACCTCCAAGGTCCCTTCCAACTCTGTTATTCTATTTAATACATATTTTGAGAATGTGGAATCCAAACTTTGGTGACCAGACTTCCAAAGTAATGGGAAATTACAGTTTTCCCAAGAGTTTATGGTTAAGTGAAGCATGTTTTCTTATCTGGCTTTAGTGGTCAGATCCAGCAATAGTCATGATCTAACACAGAAGCAATCCACACACAAAAAAAAGGCAGCAATTTTTCTGCTCAGAACTTGACAATCTCTCTCAACCTCCCTGGCTATCTTACCTTTCATCTGATTCTTTGCAGCTGTGTCTCGTTCCTTCTCAACTATACCCTTTTTTCTTTCATGGTTCCTGAGTCACATAGAGCAGCCAAACACACTCACATTTTTTGCAAGCCCTACAGGATGTAAACACGGCTCTGAGTGAAATTATGCACTCTTGCATAATTTACTCTGAAAACAGAAAGTGAGGCAGGAAAGAGCCATAAAAGAGAAACAGAGACAGCTTATTAAAACCTCAGATTTCTGGGTAAAACTCTCCAGCGCTGTTCTTCTTCTCCATTTTATTCCAGCTATGGAAAATCTCAAATCGCCTAGCAATGCAATTCTAGAACAAAGACTATTGATCTCCATCTTGCATCACTGTGTACTGTTGAATATTTAAAAATGTAATGTTTGGTCCTAAATATATCAATATTTGACCTAAAGGTTCTAAATTAGTAATCCTCAAAGAAAACAGAGGTTGTTAACATTCTCCAATTGTTTCCTAAAAAGGGGTGGAGAGAAGCGAAAGGAAAAGAAGGAACTTGGTCTGTCTGTCTGTCTCTCTCGCCTGAGAAAATAAAGGCAAAAACCTCTGAAGAACAGCATTTTAGGGAAACAAAACATACAGTAAAAAGTATAGTTTTTACTATACAAAATTAAATTGTTCACAATAAATCAATTATTTTTACAGGACAGTTCGGATTTCAATAACTGGAAGGATGCACTGTGACTGATTTTGCAGAATATGAAAAAGCATTCCCAGAGGAGATGCAAAAAAAAAAAAAAATCCTATCTGCATTTCCAACTTAGAATTATGACTGTTTTTTTCTTACTTAAGAGGCCACTGTGCAAGAATAACCTTGTACTCAGTCACAGGCCACTTACAGCAATAGCACTTAGACTTATATACCACTTCACAGCCACCTCTAAGCAGTTTTACAGAGTCAGCATATGGCCCCCAACAATCTGGGTCCTCATTTACCCACCTCGGAAGGATGGAAGGCTGAGTCAACTTTGAGCCTGGTGAGATTTGAACTGCCGAATTGCTGGCAGCCGGCAGTCAGTCTTAGGCCATGCATTCATTTATTCAACTAAAGAAAATTTAAAACATTTCACCCAAATAAACCACCTGGTTGGATCCATTTATATTGTCAGAAATCAATCAAATGGGATGTCGGGAATTTTTGTCTTAGGAAATTTCCATTGATTCCAGTGAATGTTGTACTTGGCGTTTGACCACATCTGGATCCAACGGACAATAAAGACAATAATGTCAAATGCTAATATAAAACAGATCCTTGCAGCACCCAAAAGGCTGACTGAGAGCCAGGCTCATTGCAAGCCACTTTTTTACTGGTTGATTTGGAGCTTACCTGCTATACTACCCAAGCCACTGTTCTGAGTGTGCATCACACCATTCAAACAACAACAAGTGACTGATGTGCCACGATCTTCTGTCAGTTTGCAAGGCTGCAAAGCACAGTTTCTAGATCACTGATATACTCTGCTGACTATAGTTCTGCATCTTACTGTTGTGTCACTTTCTCTTCTCGTTTTAAACAAAGAGAAATGGAAATCAACCACAAGGACCGCCTACATTTTACAGCCACACTCACAGAGAATACACAACTAGATCTATTAAAGGGCTGGTGTTTGCATTTGCTCAATACATGGCTTAGTATATAGGGAAAGTCTGGTTTGCTTAGTAGTTGAAGATTCAAAGAACTGAACTACAGTAATCTGGAAAATTCAATAGCTCCCTGTTAGAATATAACCAGCAGCTGCCAACATCTAAATCAGAAATTGATGGACCAGATAGGAAGAAATGTGGTGCCCTAAAGAAAGCAACTGGATGGACTCCAGAGGATGGTAGAGGACAGGAAGGCCTGGAGGAACGTTGTCCATGGGGGGACAACGATGGGTCGGACACGACTTCACAACTAACAACAACAACAAAGAAAGCAACAATATACAATGTAAGTATTTCCATTCCCAGAAAGATTGTTTAATAAACTGGGAGCCACAAGAGAAATGGACTTGATTTTGTAATTGCCCCCTGCCTTTCCTCATTTCTAATACTTCCAGTCCTCAACTTCTGACCATTTGTCTAATGACAGTTCGAGTAAATAATAGCCTCGGACTTCAAGGTCTGTAAAGCATTTCCAACTGTCACAAAACACTGCACTAACCTCCCCCTACAGTCACGTGATCGTAATTAGGATGCTTGACAATTGGCTCACATTTACGACCTGTGGCTCACAGTCATGTAATTGTGAATTGCCATTTTTTTTTGTCAGTTTCTTGTTAAAAACGCCACTGAGGAAAGTGAATTTGTACTTAAAACCATATGAATTGATTTACGACCGCAAGGTGACTTGATTTACGACTGAGGTAAAAATATTCGTTAAATCAGGTTGATTCCATGCTGACTCAACTTATCATGCAATAACCTATGACAGAAATTCCAGTCCCTTTTTGTGATTGGCGAACCTGTAGTAGTATCAATTATAATGTAACTGACACTGTAGTAGTATCAATTAAAATGCTACAGAACAGCCAGGCTCCTATGGCAGCCACTGAATACTTTGACAAATCTCACTTATTTAAAACATTATACAAGTATGATAGTGCTCCAGATTCTGCAATCTAACAATACATGAAATGAGATGTCAAGGGGACACAGTTAGTCCCTTTATTAATGAAAATTGGGACTAGCAATTTAGTCATTAAGCAAGGCAATTGCTAAATGAAACATCACATTTTTATTTCAGCTTTCCTTTGGTTTATAGACTGGTCACGAAGTTATGGTTTTAATCCCATTTATATGGGATGAAACAGTAACTGAACAGTGAACAGTCGATAAAGGAGACTGCCTATACGTGTAAACTTAGTCCTTCAGCCCTGCACAGTCAAAATGCCAACAAAAATGGACTGTGAGAAGGGAACTGATGAATATCATCCACTTTCAGTCCATCATTCCTCTATGCTAGTGGTGTCAAACTGGTGGCCAGTAGGCTGGATGCATCACATGCAAGCACGCCCACCGGAGGTGGGTTTCAGCAGGTTCTGACCAGTTCTGGAGAACCGGTAGCGGAAATTTTGAGTAGTTCGGAGAACCGGTAAATACCACCTATGACTGGCCTCTACCCATCTATTCTCTGCCTCCCGAGTCCCAGCTGATCGGGAGGAAATGGAGATTTTGTAGTAACCTTCCCCTGGAGTGGGGAGGGAATGGAGATTTTTTTTTTTGCTTTAATTTATATGCCGCCCTTCTCCGGAGACTCAGGGCGGCTTACAATGCGTTAAGCAATAGCCTTCATACTTTTGTATATTTATACAAAGTCAGCTTATTGCCCCCACAATCTGGGTCCTCATTTTACCTACCTTTGAAAGGATGGAAGGCTGAATCAACCTTGAGCCTGGTGAGATTTGCAAGCAGCAAGATGTTAATTACAGTGCTTTAGTCCACTGTACTACAGGCTCTTCCTTTTACAGTATCCTTCCCCTGCCATGCCCACCAAGACATGCCCACCAAGCCACACCACGCTCACCAAGCCACACCCACAGAACCGGTAGGAAAAAAATTTGAAACCCACCACTGACGCCCACCCTGGCTCTGCAAAGGCAAAAAACATTGAGTTTGACACCCGTGCTCTATGCTGTTAAAAGAAATCCAGAATGTAACCTACCACTATGATTTCAACATAGTTCTTATAGTATCTATAAGAAATGGATGCTGTAATTATCTGCATTGGACAAGATATTTTTATTTACTGTACTTAATTTGCAGGCTATGTTTCGGTTGGAAATGAATACTCAAAAGTGTAATTTCCAATTACAGGATTGCTACAATCCCATACGTGATTAGGTGTCTTGGCACCAAAATGTTTCTGTACCTCTTTGACCAATTGTGGGGCAGCATTATCCCTTGAGATACTAGTTCAGTTTTTTTCAGAGAAACAAACAGAATAACCGAATAAGATTGGGAAGGGACCTTGGAGTTCAACCCCGCCCCTCTCAAAAGCAGGAAACCTTGGCTTACACCATTTCAGACAAGTGGTTGTCCAATCTCTTCTTAAAATATCCGTAACAGCATAACACAATGTGTTAACATTTTATAATGGGGTCCTCTCAACTGACAGGAAGCCCAGCAAAAGAATCTTCATCAGTCTATCACTTAAGGAGGCCACTAAGCTGATTTAACAAGTACATATATTTGGAGGAATTATAGGTGCTAATAACAACCTTCAATTGTATTAATAATATTGTCCTATCTCCTAGCTTCTTGCCTTTAAAGATTAGACCAATCACTAACTTTCTCTCCTCTTTCAGGAGCAATTAAAAAAAAAACCCAATATAACCTGTCCTAATTCTTTACAGACCAAGTCCAATCTGCAGCCACAGGACTACATGTTCTTCCCAACAACTTTGGTGGGAGGCCTTTAGAGCCTTTCCAAAATTTAAAATTTTAACATGTTTGAAAAGAGAGATTCATAAATACATGAAAAGAAATCCTTTTTATTGCATGTAATTGATTCTATATAAATTAAATTTAAGGTCAATTAAATACCACAATCTTCTACATCTACAATCTACGTCAATATTCACCATTGTCGCATGCAACTATCTCTTTATCTTGGTCTTGCCCACATATTGGAGATAGGCATGCCTAGTTCAAGCAGTTTATACCTACTTGCCTTAAAATTATTACAACTCAGATAATTTAGATTCTGTCCATGGGCTGCATTAATAATCAAATTCAATAACATTGGCATTAATTCTTGGACCATAATTATATTGAATGGAAACATTCCTTCCTCTTTATTGACTTTCCAAGTAGAGATTTTAAACCTTTGGGAGAGAGAAAGAAGAGAGATTGAGAAGCCAATCATTTCTTCCTAACTGCAAAATAACTTGCAATAACAGTTTAATGAGATCTTGAGGATGTAGCAGTTGAGGTAGGTCTCTGCAGGACTGAAATTTAAAATTTGTTACTACCGGTTCTGTGGGCGTGGCTTGGTGGGAGAGGTAATGTGACTGGGTGGGCGTGGCCACTTTTTTTTCCTTTTAACTTTTAAAAGCATTTTTTGCAGAAAAAAATGCTTTTAAAAGCCTCTGACGATTAGGCAGCTCAGCTGGGATCACCAGAGGCTTTTAAAGGCATTTTTTTTTCTACAACCTCTTTGGCCGAAGAGGTTGTAGAAAAAATGCTTTTAAAAGCCTCTGATGATCCCAGCTGAGCCGCACGATCATCAGAGGCTTTTTTTTTTTTACTTTTAAAAGCATTTTTTCGACCCAAGAGGTTGTAGAAAAAATGCTTTTAAAAGTAAAAAAACCAGCCTCTGATGATCACGCGGCTCAGCTGGGCATAGGGGGTGGGGCAGGGATTTTTGCTACTGGTTCTCCAAATCACCCATCGCCATCGCTACCGGATCAGGTGATCCGGTCCAAACCGGGAGCATTTCACCCCTGGGTCTCTGGCTTCATGAGTTTTGCCTGGGAGAGTCCATTTGGTTTTGCCACAAGTCACGCCAACAAGCCTCTCTAGAGATGGAAAACATTTTGAGAACACCAGAGCACTTAAAGCTGGGTATGGTTGTAGTTGATATCTGTGGTCGACAGGTAAATCCCATTACCGTTTTAATATCTCTGCTTTAAAGGCAGAAGGGGAACATGGTGTAAAGGTTCACACAAAGAATGGAAGAAAACATCTTCATTACCCAACCTTTCCCAGTTGCGGAATTCTGGGAATTGGAGTCCACATATCTCAACCTGCCAAGCTTGAGAAACAGATAATGCTGTGTTATTATTTCCTCAAAGTAAATTTTTTCTAACACCCTCCCAATTTGCACAATTACTGAAAAGAAGGAAAGGAGAGACTAAAAGGTGGCATTTCTCCAAGGATACTCAATGGGTTTCTTATCTGAAAGCATTTACCACCACATGAGAAAGCTTTTCCCTCCCCTGTCTTCACACTCACACTTGCCATCGGAGACCAATTCCTTTTTTATTTCGGAGCAAATGTTGAGGACTATTTATTTCATTTCTCTAGCCACCCAACTGAACCAAGTGATTCTGGGCAGCTTACAATTCTAAAATTATAAAACAGTGAAAAAAAAACAACAATAAAACAATAAAAAATATCCACAAAATGAATAAACAGCAGCTGTGAACTAATAGTAAAGTCAAATAACAGGGCCTTTAATGCTTTCCGAGCCCCAGGCCCTGGTACATAGTCAGGTTTTTAAAACTTTGGGAAAAGCCAACAGGGTTGGGACCATTTTAATCCCTAAAGGGAGAATATTCCATTAGACAGAGGCTGCAGCAGAAAAAGCTCATTTTCTAGTTCCTACCAGTCATCACTCTGTGGCTGACAGGATCTGCAGTATGCCCAATCTGTTAGACTGTCAGTCTTATTCTAATATCTTTATAGGATGCTTCACATGTGCAGGATTATTTTTCTTTTGACACAATATATTTCAATTGAGGTAACTATTCCAGGATTTACATAGCTGGACTGCAAATAACTGACCATTAGGTGACCAAGAAGAGAATTCTGCATTATTTTGCCACCATCATGTACCCCCCACTGAAAATTTGTAACTCCACTTCCCTTCAGGCAAAGAAATTTGTTTATTCCAGTGTCTCTCTCCCGAGAATACTGTGGACAGTCCAGAAAAGAAACCAACGGATCATCAAACACATCAACTCAAGAGTTCTTATTTAAGGCACACATGTGTCCTGCTTTGGACACATTATGTGAAGAGCCAGCTTTCTGGAGAAGGCTCCGAGGCTGAGAAAGGTGGAAGGAAAGAGAATAAGACAACGACCAGCAGCAATGTGGGTGGACTCAATTACAATGGTGATGAGTGCTCCATTGGGAGACTTGAAAGACCAGGTTAGGGAAGACTGTCATGGAGAAAATCTATGCGGTCGCCAGGAGTCACCATGGACGATGGCACATAATCAATCAATCTGAAACGGAGCACTGTTTTTTCTTGCTAGGAATACACCAATCAATATGCTGCCCACATATAGCTATGGAAATTACTCCACTAGACAGATGCAAATAATCAAGTGACAAATAGATTCTTCTGTTTCCACCTTTCCCTGGTGGAGTTATTGTGATTAATATTACCTTCTGCTTTTAGCTATCTGTCCCTGTGTTGTAAATTCTTGCGTTGGACTCCTTATTCTGTCAATACCAGAGCACTTCTGGGTGGGGCATCTTGCTTGTGTGCAAACATTCTCACAACATGCTGATTTCATGCAGAAAATATGATGTGCCTTACAAATCAGGCATCCTAAGTCTATACTGACCTGCCTAGGAATAAATCTCATGGCTATTCTCTCACTTTTATGCCATCCAAAAGCCAGCAAACAAGAAAACAAAGAGAGAGAGAGAGAGAATATTTAATGCAATGCTTACAAGCACATGTTGAAGTTGAATTGGAAGACTAATAATACGGTACATACTCAGTAAAAGATAGAGAAAACATATGCACAGACACACATATACATGCACATATTCCATGCACACCCGCCAGAAAATATATTCTTTTCCATTAAAATTACAGCAGCTTTCCCCAATCTGGATTGGATAACTACTCCATCCTCTCTCAGCAGCTAATATCGCCCAATATATTTTATCAGAAACCTTTTGGGGGCAGCCTGATCCAGCTAAAACATGATTTTTAGAGATTTCAGCAGAAAATATCTGAGCATCTCATCTTAAGTATTAAACACTTACCTATTGAAATCCATAATTCTCAAACGGAGCTCACATCTGCATTGTGTTGGGCTGATCTGAGATCTTCCAGGCACACGCGCGTGCACACCCTATACCACGAAGAGAGGGGCTCCTGTGCTTCTAGCTTTTAAAAGATACTCACTCCAGATACTTCCTGCCACTGGGAGCTGCTTCTTTCTTTCAAGTCCATTTTTGATGCTGGCCCTCAGCTGGCTCCTACTGCAAATGCTGAATATTCTTAACATTCCCCACTCAATATTGCTTCCTCATTGCCAATTTCAGATAGTAAGCTTTTAGCATATATATGGACCGCTCCTTTTCCCTATAAAACTTTATAAAAGAGCACGGTATATTGCTGGCCCTTAGAAATGACAGAAAAATATGTTCATATGTATACAGCAATGCAGTCTTAGAGATTAGATAAACCAAAACAGAAGCTTACAACTTTATGGTGAAGTCGGAGGTGGAAGTAAATGGCAGTATGTTGGCAATAAGCCAGAGCCCTGTCAAATTCAAACCCACTTTTTCCCATAGGGTTGAAAAGAATTTGATCTGAATCCTTCAAAACACACAATCAAGACAGGAAAAATTGGATTGCTGCCACAAAATACACAAACTGTGTTCCTCTACTCCTGCAAACATACAGTATATATTTAAGATTTTGGGGAGTAGAATGGTTTTATAGAATTATGGGAGATAAGGGTTGAAAGGGACATTAGTGATCATCTAGTCCAACCCTCTGCCTAATGCAGGAATCCACTATAACACTACAATGTAACTTCTCCCCTGCACCCCATCTTTTAAAGAGCTACAGCTATATTTGCACCATATATTAAGTTTGGTGAGTGTTAACTTTTGTTAAGTTCCCAGTACTTTAATATCTTCTGTAAAAGTAAATCCAGTCTACTTAACTGTCTTCAGCAAGCCCAGAAAATGAATTCAATAGCAGATTAATAATACTGTGGAAATGCCTTTACTTATTAACAAATTGTGGAGGCAGTGAAAAGTATTCCCAGAAAGTAAAGTAGGCGGTTGTGATATCTATCGGTATGTAGATTCTTGCAGGCAAGGCAGTTTATTAAAAAAATAATAATTTTACAGTACTTTGTTATCAATTATTTATCAAATTTTATTTATCAAATTATTTGTTGCATTACAGTAGAAATAACGTTCCTTGCAGGCCGACCTCTAGATACAAGCTTACAGTTCAGATTTTATGACTCCGTTTGCAAAACACGGTTTCTAGGTTAACCTCTGTCCACACAATACACTGAACACAAGTGGGTTCTGGATTCGCGGCACCCACTAAGCCAGGAAACACAGAAGCAGGCTCAATGCTCATCCAAGTTTCAGCACATTTTGCCGCCTGCCAAGCCTTTGCTTCAGCTGGTTAAACGTGTCCAGCGAACAGGAGGACCTCGGTGCAAAGGGGAGGAAGCTCTTCCGAACCCTCCCACGCCTTGCCAAAGCCTCGCTTTTTTTTTTTGCGTCGTGACGGACAGAGCCTCCCACCCGCTCTTACCTACCTCTTTGTGCACCTATGAATATGCGAATATGCAAAGTAGGCACCCACCTCCACCAGCCCCCCCGCCGACTTACCCCATGGACGACGGGCAGCTGCGGCGGCGGCGGCGGCTGCAGGAACGCCAGTGTCGTCGCCTGCGGTGCTGCCAAGGCAACGGCAAGGCCTTGTCACGTGACCTCGCGATAGTAGCAAACATGTGACGGAGGGATTCGCTCGCTTTTCCTTCTCCGGCTTAAGACTTTTCTCCCGCTGAACCGTTCGGGGGAATGAGATGGCCAAAGGGGCCTCACACTCTAACTCTGCATTGCACATACATACATACATACATACATACATAGATTTAGATTTAGATAGATTTATAGATATAGATATATAGATATAATTAAACTGGGAAATAAGTTCGTTTTCAGCCGGTTCTTTTCACCAGTTGGACCTGAATATTTTTGAGTTTTTCGATTATCTGTCCTTTTTCTCAGTGGACAGGCAGGTTTTTTTCCCCCTTCACTGCCTTAACCAGCAAATTCTCTGTCCCTTTTTCTCAGAAAAGTGGTGGTTTGCCACTTGCTTTCTAAAGATACGGGCCTTATATTAATCGGAGCATATGGGAAACGGTCTCATTTTGAATTTAAAAAATGGACTCTGACCTAAAATTAGTCCTGAATCAATAACATTCCCTCCCTCAAACCAGTCAACATTTATTTAATCCAATTTCAACAACACACAGTCTTATTTTTTTGGAGCAATGCACAACTATTCTAAAATTGGGATGAATTGGTCCCCAAAGATCTCTGTTCCCAAGTAATACCATTTATTTTGCTTTTTCCACAGAACCTGTCCCTAAAGGTTCATAGCTAATTCTGTCTCAAAGGAACCCAGTTCTGGCTTGAACAGATTTATTTATATACAAACTATAACCAACATTCAACTTAGGCATAGTTGGCCTATAAACTGAAGGTTGCAGAAAGGCATTTGATTTCTCTCTTCAATGCAGAAAGGATTTTAACTTCCTGGTAATCAGTTTCTTCACCAACACACACCTGAGTCACAAAACAATTTCATCAGACAGGAATCAATTATACTAGGACGTGTTCTGTTGCAAAGTTAAAGTCTTTATTAGACTTTTTTATCAGTATCACTTTTTTATATTACAATTTTGTAGACAAATCAAGTAAAATGGGAGTCAGAGACGTTCCTATTTTTGCATAGGCTTCAGCTGCAAAATTCACACAATAGGTGAAAACACAATTTTTGATTTTGGCAGACCAGGGATGAAATCCAGCAGGTTCTGGAGAATCAGTAGCGGAAATTTTGAGTTTGGAGAACTGACAAATACCACCTCCAGGTGACCCCAGGGTGGGATGGGAATGGAGATTTTGCAATATCCTTCCCCCAGGAGTGGGGTGGGAATGGAGATTTTGCAGTATCCTTCCCCTGCCACACCACACCCACCAAGCCATGCCCACAGAACCGGTAGTAAAAAAAATAGGATTTCACCACTGTGGCAGACCATGTATATAAACATAGTTGATTTACCACTGTATAGGAATGTGGCAATTGTATTTCAAGACGGAAGACCCATTTAAAGATTATACCAAAATTAAAAACTGAGAATGAAATGTTTGAGTATCTTTTTTCCCACACTGATCAGCCAAATAACCCTAGGAAACTCATGAACTGTTACTTAACGGTGCTCAAATGTATAGTGCAGTGAATATGGAAGATCTATTTATCTTAAATGGCTTTATGTTTTTGGCAGGCAAATTCATGGATGAAAAGTCCAAATGCACAGTGTGTATCCTTCAGAGGCAGGAAAACAAAAACACTTGGATGTCCTCTTTTATTCAGAAATGTTTATAATAAAAATGAACAACACACTTTTGAAGTGAAACACTAGATCTTCTTAGTTGTTGGGAAATCTTATCTTGCAGCAGAAATGCAAGGAATAAAGGCTAATTTAATAGAGACTCCTCAAAAAATTAACTTTTTTTCCTCCAGGAAATAGAGACTATTTCCTGCCTCAAAGTCAAGTCCATTTTCCAGCCACATTTTCCATTTTGTATATTTAAGTCTCTCAGGAGAAGATCTGCTTACAGACATAAGCTGATGAAGAAATGTCACTTTGGAGCAATAGCAGAGGAATTAGAGTTACATGATGCTGACACTTTTCCCTGAAACCCTGCACAGCAGTTATACAAGAAAGTTTGAAATCAACTTTCATTAGATTTGGATCCAGCAATGATATTCCATGGGACTGTTATGGCCATATCAACAGTGCCACAATGAAGTCCAAAAGAGCAGAAAACCCCTCTTGTTCAATTCAGTTTTAGCTCAATGCTAGCTGGCTATTAACTACAGTAGAGCAGCAGCAAGACCATCATCTCTTCATCACAAAGTTGGGTTCCTTCCCATCATCTTTCTCTTCTTCCTCGGAAGTTTCATCTTCACTGGTCTGCTGTTTGGGGGAATGATCAGAATCCGCAGCTACAAATGCAAGTATAAGAGAAAAGAAGGTCTGATTAAAGTTATGGAAGTTTAATATACTGGCATTCATTACCATCAGAACCAAGCAGAATTTTACATTCAGAAACAGATTGCATCTGAAAGAAGAAAAGGCTGTTCTTTTTATGTTAGTCTAAGATTATGATGCCACCCTGGAGGTGGCAGTGGCTTGACTACCTCGTTAACCATTTAGGCTTCTGGTTTTATTATGTTGCTGTAAACCATCCAGAATCACTTATTTAAGATGGGAAGAGTAGAAATTTAATTAATAATAACAACCACCACCACCACCACCACCACCACCACCACCTTACTCGGAACAGCTTAATCTCACTAAAGATTAACTAATAATAATAATAATAATAATAATAATAATAATAATAATGTAAAAATACTGGAAACCTCTGCAGACTTCTTAGATCTAGTCCCCAGTCTTCCTCAAATTGGATTAGTCTTTCTTCCTCAAATTGGCAGGCTTGGATGTAGTCAATCTCCCTCCCCTTCCTGGCAGCTGGACTTCTGGGAGTTAGTCCTATCTCTTCCAAGGGCATCAGGTTAGGGAAGAATGAGTTAATAAAGAACTGTTCTTTTCCCCCTTGCTGTATCCACAGAGGGAGGGGAACCTCCTATCTCCCTAGCTCTACCACCAGACAACATCATGTAAATATGTTCTTCTTGTGTGAATGAACAGCCTACTTTTCATATTATGGAAAATATTTTTCTTCTGCTGCTTCAAGCTGCAAACATGAACTGCAGTTCTTACGATCTTAATGGAATTATATTTCCATGATCACTTTGCCTTCTTTCCCTCATTGGGAGAAATGGAAGCAACTACCAGGCTGCAGTGAATTGTGGCCGTTCAGAAAATGGAGGTGCACCATGCAGCCCAACAATAGAATGCCTTGCTTTGCTTCACTAATGGGAGTTCTGCTGCGTTCTGACACTGTGGAATGCCAAGAGCTTACATTACCAACACAAAGCAAGCAATTTTGTTGTTGGCCCACAGGGTTCAATTCTAGAAACGGCCCCATTTTTCAGCTTCAGCTTCTTGGAAAATAGCTTCCAGGATTATACCATGTGGCTCAACAACATAAAGGCCTGCCCTCCTTACCTTAACCCAACCTCCTGAACTCTGGAGATCTATAAAAGGTAAGCAAGGAGGTTTTGGGGCCCAGTGGAGTGGGAAGCAGGCCCAAGGCCAGCAGGGACCCAATAGGGGAACGGGGAGCAGGCTCATAGGACCCTGAAGGGCAGGAAGTGGATCATGAGGTGCGTTAGGAAGTGCAGGAGGCCTTGGGAGGCCCGGGAATGCAGACCTGGGCCTGTGCTATGCCTCCCCAGCCTCTGTCATTCCTGCTGCGTTTAACAACCACATCAGGGAGAGCAATGAGTGGAGTATTGTTAAGTGAGGCAATCTTGCTTAATGACTATCACCACTTGCAACTGTATTGGGCAGGCTCCATTACAGTCCTAAATTGAGGACTACCTGAACAGGGCTCTTGGCTGGGGAAGGCCACTTTAAAAGACACCCACACTAATTTATGTGGCATGTTGTTCCTGCAGACATACAATTTCTGCTGAATTGGACAGAAATGGGCTTTCTGGGATTGACAAAATACATTTTCTTTTAGGCTGACCTCAAGATTACAACTTTTTGAGTTACCTGCATCTTCATTCTTTTGCTCAACTTTATTTTTCTTTGCCAGCAATTTCTTCTCTTTCAATTTCTGACTGCAAAAAAAGCAAGAGAGAAATTAAATACTGATTAAATGGACAACTCTTTTCACACTTTGCAGTTTTTTTTACTCCAATCTTAGTAAAGATGTAAGGTTTAAATATAACCTTTAATTTGCAAAGAAATTCCTATTTAATTGAAATAGATGAAAATAGCTCTTAAATATTTTCCATCTCTTTTACTCTGGCTCAAAATCCAAAATATTGGGTTTATCTTATTCATCTTATTCTTTACATGATGCTGGACTGGGAAAACTGGGCTATAAATAAACTGCTGTTTCCAGTAGCTTGGAAAGATCTGTGGCCACCTACAGATAAATATATGAATTGCATCACATAATTTGTATCATCTCTTTTAAATGATAGCATAATATAAATTTCAATCCTTTCAGCCACATATTTTCCCATTGTTCCATCAATATATCATGTCCAAAGTTCTTAGCTCATTTCAACATTATCTTCCACTTCAATTTCATGATCATCATCTGTACCAAGTTCAACTTATGTCTTGTGCTATTCAATTCCAAACGTCTTGTTATCTACCTTAAATCTTTCTCTTTAAGTGCATATAAAATCATTGAAAAATAAATTCTTCCGTAGTCAATTGATTTCTTGATTTCGTCTTATTTTCACCTTGCTCTTGTAACAACTCTCACTAGGTTAACTATCTCACTTTGCCAGCTCTTTCCTATAAAAACCTTCTTAGACTGAGACTGATAAAGGCATTTTCGGACACAATTTGGATTTTCCATATTCTCAACAAGACACTTCTATTATAGTGATTTTTAAAAGCTACATTAAATTTAACTTTATTGTATCACAGAAATCCATGCTATCAAAATCTTCAGCCATGCCTTTCTTTTTCTCTCAGAATTCTTTTTTTTTCTCAGCATCATCCACTCTTTCATCCAAACCAGAGAAGATTGCAAAATACCGTTTTGAATCAGTCAGCCCCAATCCTCCTTGTTCCTTTGCATTTTAGAACACTTCATATTTAATCCTTGCCTTTTTCCCTTAAAAACTAAGATGTATCTTTCTGCCATTGCTTAAATGGTATATCAGTTGTCCAAATAGGTATTAAAACAAAAACATGATTCTAAGCCCATGACAGCGAACCTATGGCACACGTGCCAGAGGTGGCACACAGTGCCCTCTCTGTGGGCACGCAAGCCGTCGCCCCAGTTCAGCTCTGCTGTGCATGCGTGCGCATGTCCCACCGGCCAGCTGGTCTTTAGGCCTCTGCCATGCATGTGTGGGGTACGTGTGGGAGGCTGCACATGCATGTGTGGGGGGCGGGGCGCGTGCATCACATGCGCATTGCATTTTGGGGGTTAGGACACGTGCTTGCGCTTTGGGCACTTGGTCCGGAAAAGGTTAGCCATTACTGTTCTAAGCAATATTCATTTTATCACAAAAATTCTCAGCAATAGCAACAGTAATTTCTCTCATCTTAGCATATCCTTCTTAATTTCATTTTATGTTTTAACATAGTTGTTTTGAAATAACATACAATTCATATTAGTTATACTAATACCCAAATGTAGCATTTTACCTTTTCCTCAATTTTAAAACAGTATTTTTCATCAAATCTTTTTGTTCTTAAATCGTCATTTTTTTTGCTAACATCTTCGTTTTCATTACTAATTTTAAGTGAAGGAGATGAGCCAAGTTTAATTTGGAACTTAAGAAACTCATATTCCTGGTCAAAAATAAAGAAAAGACAAGCATGATATAAAGCTCATGATATAACCCTCAATTAGGGCAATGCAGAAACTAATGAGATAATACATGAGATCAAATTTAGTTATTAAATTTATTAAATTAAATGGAAAAATTGGAATTAAAAAATAGTTCTGCTATGGCTAATACAGAAGCCCTTTAGAGTTTCTGTATCAGCCACCAAGAACAGCTTGACCTTACCGCTTCTTTCTACGTTTGGCTGTCTGTTTTTCTGCAACCATCTTATTCTTTTCAAGCTTCTTCTGATATTCTTCATCTAATTTTTGCTAAAAGAAATAGAAGCAATAAATTAAATCTGAAATTGTAAACAATTCAATGAAAGTATATTTATACAGGGACTTCCGGTTGGCACCGCAGGCTTCGTGGACGGTCTCCTCAGACCGCCAGTCCTGTGACTTCGTAAAAGCCGCTTTGACAGTGCAAATTGGTTGTCTGGCGGCTGAAAAACCTCCCCTTCGGGAAAAGAAGGAGAGGAGAGCCGGTGGGTGAGAGTAGAGCTCCCGAAAGTCCTCTGGAATAATTCCAGAGGCTTGGAGGATGAGAGCTCCCCAGTCAGCCCGCCATGAAGCTCCGAAGCCAGGACGACTCTGTGTAAACAGAGCCAGAAGCCGCAATCCGATCCTGCTGCCAAAAAGTGAGTCTGATTGATTACAAGCGCAGGCAGAGCGGAAACAGGAGAACAAGCCTTAAAAGTAACAGAGCTTAACTCCTGAGTTACTTCGTTTCAAACTGAATTTCTTTGAGCTGGAGGCTGAAGATGGCGCCTTTGTTATGGTTTTGAAAGTGAAAGTCAGAAACGAAAGTGCTTATTGAGAACTTTGCACTGGGAGAGTGGATTAAAGCTGCTGGGAAGTGAGATCTTGTGGAGAAAAGACTATTTTGCCTGATAAATTAGAGACTATAAATTACAAGCATTTTAAAGTTGTTCAAGGGACTTTGTGGCTTTGGAAAAAAAAAATCTTTTTAAAAGGAGGAAAAAAAAGATGGCTTCTAAACAAGTTAAGCCAGGAGTTGCTAAAGGAGGGGGAAGTTCTCCAGTTGTGTCAGTGGTGACACAGAAAGCACAACTTCCAGCTGATTCACAGAGTCAGGAGGCTGCTCTTAATGATTTTAAAGAATTTATGAAAGAAGCCATGAATAATCAAGCAACAGCAATGAAAGAAGCTATGAATAATCAAGCCACAGCAATGAATAACTTAACAATACTTGTGGAAGGTAAATTAAAGAAAGTGGAGGAGGATATAAAGTCAATTAAAGAGGTGGTTGCAATAAAACACAATAAAATAAGAGATGATATTGTTTATGCTGTATCAGGATTGTCAAAACTTGTTATCCAGCTGGATGAGAAAGTGGAAGAAATTAATGAAGCCAATTTAAATTTGGAAAGCAAAATGGGAGATGTCATGACCAAAACAGAGAAAGTGGATGATGAATTGGTAATGTTACAATACAGGTCCATGGAGTTTGCTTTGAGATTGAGAGGCCTGAAAGAAAAGGGCAAGGAAAATTTAAAGGACATTTGTGCTGATGCTATTGCAGAGATAATTAAAGAAAGACCAGAAGATGTGGCAAGCCGAATTGATAAAATCTACAGGGTTAATTCCTGGCTGGCAAGATAACAAGAAAAAGATGGAAAGCAGATACAAACTTATGCGGAGGTTGCAGCTGGACAAACTATCATGGAAGAAGATCTGGATCTTGGGAGCCTACCCCCAACTTTGGAACCATCTAAGAAGGGAGAGCCATAAGCACAACGACTGACCTGATCAACTTATAAACTTCAAGAACAACAATCAAAAATGCAACAATCTCAAGATTTATCTCAAGAAGTCCAGAAAACAGAAGCAGTTGGGGGGGGGGGGGGCTAGGCCGAAGAGTAAGGTGGAGGAGAATCTTCAGCTGATGCTCATGCGGCTTCGAAAGGCTAAAGATGGCAACTAAATTCCTATCTTGGAATTTTAATGGCCTAAACTCAGCACAAAAAAGAAATTGAGGGTCTGGAAAAAGTATCAATATAAGCTAAATTATAAGATACCCGTATGGGCAAATCCCAGACATGCAATAGAAAATATAAGTATAGAGCAAAAAACAGAGGTGATTACTTATAAAGAGCTTCTTCTTTTGGAAAGGGGTATGCTGCAACTGAAATCTTCAGATGTATTAAAAGAAGAAGGGATAATTTACACTTGGTTTCAGTACGGTCAGCTTCAAGCTAGATGGAGGGAAGATCAAAAAATTGGTGTTACGCAAAATGAGGAAAATCTGGTGAAACAGATTAGAGATCAAAGTCAGATGCATATTAAAAGGTTGTATAATGCTTTATTGGAAATAGATTCAGAAACGGAATTGGTTAAGGATTATATGATAAAATGGGCACAAAACTTTCAGGAACCAGTGATGATGGAAATGTGGGAAAAGATTTGGGTTAGAAATGTTAAATTTACGCGAGCACAAAATTTGAGAGAGAATTTTTATAAAATGTTTTATAGATGGCACTTAGATCCTAAAAAATTATCATGTATGTACTCGAATTTGCAAGCTAAATGTTGGAGATGTGAATGTGATGATGCAACCTATTATCATATATGGTGGACTTGTAAGAAAATCAAGGCATTTTGGATAAAAATTTGGTGGGTGATGCAGAACATTTTGAAAAGAAGGTTGAAATTTACTCCTCAATTGTTTCTACTGGGTATAACGACGGATTGTACAGTATTAGAGACTAAATTGATTTTGAACTTAATATCAGCAGCTCGGCTGTTGGTAGTGCAATACTGGAAGAAGGACTCTTTGCCTACTATTGAAGAGTGGATACTGAAAGTAACGAATTTAGCAGAAATGGCGAAAATCTCAGTGTATTTGAAGGACTATACACAAGAAATATACGTATCGGAATGGAGAAGATGGATTGATTATATTCAAAATAAGTATCAGACAAGAAAATATCAAATTGCTTATGAATGAATGTTAAGTATTAGAAGTATTATGTTATCTATAGTGGAGTTAAGGTTTCAGGGGGGGAGTTAGTAGTCTGAGGATAGGTAGGTTAATTTAGCTTATGATTGTTAACTGAAATATCTTGTATTTTGCTCTGGGAAATCTGGGTGGGAGGGTGGGAAAGGGGGGGGGAATATTGGGGGGGGGAAATTCTTTTTTTCTGTAAAACTTTTCAATAATAAAAAAAAAAGAAAGTATATTTATACAATTTACCAAAAATTCACATTTCAAAAAAGCCACCTTATTTACCATAATGCTAAATGGATTTGCCTAAAGTATCTTTGAATATACAAATGTTATTGATTCATGTCCTGGTTCTGGACTTCCCAGACACATAGCTGGATGTATTGGGAATAGAACGCCACATGTGTTATTTAACAACATGGTCATCCAAAAATAAGGAACTATATTTTTCTGCACACTCAGAAGATGAGTACCCAGGAAACAACTAGCTTGTAAATATAAGTTTAATACATATTGAAGGGAAGGAAAAATGGGCTAAAAAGGAAAAAAAATATCAGTAAAGTTTTCTGATGGGAAGAAAAGAGCAAACAAAGGAAAATGAAAGAGAAAGAAAACGTACAAACACCTGCATCACTTTTTAATATTTTGTTCTTGGAGAGAATCAAAGAAGGAAGGGGAGAGAGGGGAGAAAGTAGACCTTTTTGTAGTTTACAGAACAGCAAGGATTCTCGAGGTAATCAATATCAAAGCTTTTGAGGGAAAGTCATTTTACCTTCTCAGCCATGGCATCCATAAAATCTTGCCTCTGATATTCCCGCCGCCGAAGATGTCGATAGACATGAAATTCCCCACTTCCAGCCCCAGCACTGGAACCTGTCGAAAAAGAAAAGGCAAAAATATATAGGGCTGAAGCAAAATATTCCATCTTAATCTCCAACAGTTTAAGAGTCCCAAATAGCTGAGTTCGGTAAAGTCTCTCTTTAAATCTTTGAAAAGTTGTTACCATTTACTAGAAACAAGTTGGATCTGAAACAATGAAAATTATTTCATTCCACATATCTTACCCCAAATCTAACAGACAAGAATCAGTGATGTGGTTTAACACCATTTTGGCATAGGAAATACATGAACATTTCAATATAACCCCAATATAACAGACCAAGTATAATTGAAACTATAAAAGAGCTCAAAATTCAGGAGAAAAAAAAATAAAATCCTGGCTAGGCTCACTTGTATAATCACTCTACTTGCTAGACCCTACTGCCAATGGTACATGTTCCCATATTCATTGTCACCTACAGTAATCCCCATGGCAACTTAGAAAAATAAATTCATTACATATTATGAATTTGAAATTACTTAGAGACTGAATAAAACAGTCATGTGAACCTTATGACCTTTTCATATGAGATCTTCTATGAAGCATATGCTACTTTATGAAAAATTAAATACAAATGCAAATATGAGAGTTATTTTTCATTTTGCTAATATGAATTTCCCTCCTCTACCTAAAAAGGGCAAATGTGATCAGTTATGTTCCTTGGTTTGGTGTAATAACACCCTTTGTCTTGACAAAGACTGTTAATATTCCCAAGGATGAATGGAAAAAGTTTTAAGTTTGTTACAAGTAGAGGACTGTCCATTAAATAATGTAAACTCACACATTTTATAAATTATTTTGTATAACTTATCCTAAATTTGTTAGATATGAAGATCAATTACGTGAAGCATTCAAGTAAATCATGCAAAGCAAAGCCCCAGTCATCTTATTCAGCAAATATCTTTGATTGTGCACAGTGCAGGCATTTCTCATTATCTATGCCATAAGAGTTACTTTACCTTTGCTTTTAAGTAAAGGGCAAGATTTTGAGAAAGCAGCTCCTTGTTAAAATCATACTATAAATTCACATCCCTGGCCACCAAAATCTCAGATTTTCTCTGCAATATCTCACAACAAACAGAGGTATAAGTCATTGTTCAAAATCTCTCCATTTACAGTTATAAAATTGAAACATTATTTAAGAATCAGGGGATTCAGAGTTGTAAATATCTCACTACAATAACATCCATGGATCAGAGGAATTTGAAGAGTTTGTTAAGGCTAATATCAAAGTGCAAAATTGGACCAAAAATTGCCTCTGAAACAAGTTTCAAACTTTTCCTTGACACCATCAATTTTACTCTTCAAAACTCCTGTTTTTCCTCCTTTTCTCTAAAAGTAACGAACAAAACCCAAGAAACTACTTAAAAGACCCCCCCACAACTTACCCATAACATCTCTGACAAATTCTGGAGGTGGGCGGGGTGCCCATTCATTCAGCTTTTCAGGAATTGGAACTGTTTTATCCTGCAGTGAAAAATAAGCCACACTCTGATGCTTCCAATGGGAGTTATTATTTAGAGCTACAATTAAATTGCATACAGATTCTAACAGTGGAGAGAAATCACGACTGATTTTAACCCATGTAGATATTCCATGCTTGACTACACATTGTGGATCCAAAGTATCACAATACTGGAATGCATAAACATCAGACTGCCTTGATAGATCCAATCCTATATTCCACCAACCAGCAGCGAAATAATCAGGATCAGTGACACTAATTCAAATCTTTATTGTCAGTGCACAACATTTGTACAATGAGATTGGTTGAGCTCCCTAATCTTTATGCTGAGGAAGGGGAAGCTTAACTCCTCTACTCAGGGACGTAATAGAAGTAGCTGAAGGAGAGGATGCCAAGCCACAAACTTGAGGAAAAAAACCCCAGGACTGATTTGGATGACGGGGAGAAATCTCCCTCTTCAGCCCCCTAGTTCGATGATTGTAACAAGGACCCAAGTGCCCTCAGCTGGGGGAATGAAAGCAGCCAGGTCTCATTTCTCAACCGCCAAAAAGCTGGGGAGAGCCAAGGGGAAGTAGCCACGCCCACCAACACATACCCCGCCCCCTCACCGGATTTCTCATTAGCCTCTCTAGCTTGAGGCGCTGCTCCTCTGCGGCACTCCGGGGAATGACCAGCGGCTGCGGCTCCTTCCGGGGCCGAGGGGGCCGCGTCGGCCCCGCCGCCATCCTACTCCCAAGTTTCCCTCCCCCTTGTGCAAAAGGCCGCGGCCCCGACCGATGACGTCACGGAGGGCGACGGTCACACAGACTCGGTCTGCGGAGGCGGAAGAAGGCGGGGATAGTGACGTTCCCGCCTCTTTCCCCCCTACTACTCTTCCTTTCATAGGAAGAGCGAGCCCTTACTTTCTTTAATATTAATGAGGGCGGGAAACCTGAGGAGGCGTGTCTCTCCTGAAGCGAATGGAAAGCCTAATGGGTTTCCCAGGATTCCTCGCGGCTTCTTCTAATTCTGTTTATTATAAGCGTCTCGTTTATAGCTATGACAACGAGAACGCTAATAATTGCATTTGGGGATAATCCAACCAGCTTCTAAATATTTCCCTGTTCAGTAAACACGCTTGTCCACGTAGAATTAAGTTATATCGATCGCGGGTCTAATGTACATTTTATTCGTTTATTTACATACTGAATTTGTTCACTTGATGGGAGCTTTGAAATTGGTTAAGAAAAGGATCCGGTGGTTTTCAGATATAAGAGAATCATTTTGTTAACATAGGTCTGTGTAGCTGCCTACCACAAGGGCAACAGAATACCTGTTGACTTAGAAAAACAGGCGGAAAAGATTGAGCATTCAAAGTTTAAATCTCTTAAGAGTGAGTTCCTGTGTTTATGCTTTGATTGTAGTGAATTGCAGTAGGCGAATATGTGAGACACCACTGTGTATGATTTCATTTTAGTCTGCAATGAGTTGAGTTTTCTGCAGAATAAACAACAAATTCTGGAGGGTTAGGGTTTGTCCTAGAAAATTCAGAGTGGAGAGCCTTCATTTATAATTGTGTAAGGTGCAAACTCTGCCAGAGTTTTTTTTTTTTTTTGCTTAAAAGCATCTATTTTAGAGTGCTTGATCCAGTTTCCAAAATAATAAATATTTGAATAATAATAATAATAATAATAATAATAATAATAACCGGGACGCCTTGCGCACGGTCACTCACGCCCTTGTCACCTCCCGGCTGGACTACTGTAATGCTCTCTACATGGGGCTCCCCTTGAAGAGCACTCGGAGGCTCCAACTGGCCCAGAATGCGGCCGCGTGGGTGGTTATGGGCGCAACCCATTATGCCCACGTGACATCCCTCGTGCGCAAGCTGCACTGGCTCCCAGTGGTCTTCCGGGTGCGATTCAAGGTGCTGGTTACCACCTTTAAAGCGCTCCATGGCATAGGACCCGGGTACCTTCGAGACCGACTTCTGCCACCAATAGCCTCCCACCGGCCAGTCCGCTCCCACAGAGAGGGTCTCCTCAGGGTGCCATCGGTCAAGTTATGTCGGCTGGCGACACCCAGGGGGAGGGCCTTCTCTGTGGGAGCCCCTGCCCTGTGGAATGAACTGCCCCCGGAAATGCGTAAGATCTCTGACCTCCGTGTATTTTGCTGTGCCCTCAAGACCCTGCTGTTCCGCCAGGCCGGGCTATCAATGTAATGATTTTAAATTAGGAGTTTTAAATTTTGGGGGTTTTAAATTTGAGCCGAAACTAATAATTTTAATTATTTTTAATTGATGTCTGTCTTTGTGCTTTTAATAGGCTGTACACTGCCCTGAGTCCTTCGGGAGAAGGGCGGTATAGAAATAAAATTATTATTATTATTATTATTATTATTATTATTATTATTATTATTATTATTATGAAACTAAATTGGTTACTCTGGCACATGCATCTCTAGAATAAATTGATCTGTGATGGGAAAGAATCATTAGAACCTGTTACTTGAATGATCTACGCTGAAATCGGGCCCAGTTCCACCAACAAATCATTTCCTGTTTTGTGCAATGGCTGTCTGCACATTATAGCCAAATCCTCAAATCTGTCACATCCTTTGTCATGAAAGTAGAGCAACAGTGCATCATACAATTTGCACAATCCTTCAGTTTAGCCCTGAAGGAGAGAATGAATGAAAAAGGTGAGGCTGCCCCACTTTTGTATAAGAAGAGAATTTTTTTGTCACTTTCAGATTCTGTTATGCCCTGTAAAGTGCATATCTGATGTCTGTTTCCTGGCCTTGAAGGGATGGCATAAAGATCATACAAAATAGAGATGTCTAGGATCTACACAGAGTTTAATCTGGTCTTGGTATGTCTTTGCCTGGTAAAATGTAAACTGAGGTAGATGCCAAGTAGATGTCATTGTTCCTTTTTGATTTTGTCTTAAGACCCTCTTGCCAAACTCTACAAACTGAAGTTCTGAAAACCATACCGGTACTAGATTTACAGTAAGGAGAAAGAGCAACAGATTCTACTGCAATCCTTTGTAGCCCTTACTGTACACCAAATTAGATCTTGTTTTACTTGCGTGGGTTACGTGGCTGAGGAATTCTGGAAGTTGAAGTTCACCCATTGCCCAGGTTGCCTGCTATCTTGCTGCCATCTTGCTAAAAACAGGACTGATTCTACTGTATTATAAAAGGGGACAGACAGAACAGCTGCATTATGTATTTTTATTACAAGTATTAGGGACTGAAAGTACATAATTTACAGAGCTGAAGAAGCTTCTTGGATGAGAAGCGAAACGTCTTCAAAGAAAAACCAGAAAGTCCAGCTGCCTCTTGAAAACACCTTTGGGACAAACCTGTGACCTGGATGACTGAGAATCTCCATAGATATTTACATAATTTACAATCCCATTTTTCCCCATGAGATGGCACTAGTGCATTTCTACAATATTCAGCAGTTATTTTAATTTGATTGAATATATTTTCTGAAAACAGTCCCTTTATTTTGTGACCATTTAGATCTGAAGAAAAACCACAGACAATCCATTTCTTAATGCAAATGACCCCTTTGCAATAAATAAATGAGAGAAAAATCAGGAGTCTTGTAGCAACTTTTATGATTAACAAAATTTTGTTTAAAAACATAAGCTTTTAATTTGTGAATTAGAAAAGGAACTACCAGACCACTTATGACTTTTTGTTGCCATAGATATCTCCTATAATAGAGAATAAAAAAGGCTAAATAGAATAATTTAAGTCCCATGTCAGTTTCAATGCTGACAATGTAGACTTTCCCCTCTTAATTTAGTTGAGAAATTATTGTATTTTCCCCCAGTTTTATAAGTTGTTGTTTTGTTGTTTATAAAAATATCTGGAGAAGATGCTGACAGTAGATGCCACTCCAAATATTTCTAATATTACTAATAATTTCTAAATATTTCTAATAATTTCCAAGAGAATTTGATCAAAATTAACAAATGTGTACATAGTTTAATAAGGGTTCTTGTGAATGTGTCTATAGTGCACTGATTTAACAACTGCAGTGATTCACTTAACAAATGTGGCAAGAAAATGGGGCAAAATTCATTTAACAAATTTCTCACTTAGCATCATAAATTCTGGGTTTGATTATGATCTTAAATTGAGGGCTACCTGTATCCAGTTTAAAGAATCAGATTGTAATGATTGAGGTGCTGATTTTGTTCCCACAAATTTACTACCCAAAGTTAACTAATATGCTGTATTGGACTAGTTTTAGTGAATCACAGATATTATCTAGGTCTGTTTCAAGTGGCAAATAGTCTTGGCATAGTTCTGCACAGGGCTTTGGTTCTGACTCATCAATCTATGCCTGAACATCATTGCCATTAGACGGGCTGTGTGAGAATGAGTATTATTACACAATTGAAAATTCAAAAGAATGTAATAAATCTTATCAGACCTTTACAATATTTTAATTTTAAAAATAAGATTTCAAAATAGTAAAAGTTTAAAAATAACCATTTTTCAAGTAACCATTTTTCAACATATTCTTCAGATCTTGAAAGCATCCTTGCTATTGCCTCTATTGTTCCTCCCTACTATTATTGGATTTGTTCCCAAGATTATTGTGTGTCCTTCCTTTAATGTCCATTTACATTTTTAATTGTATCTTTAATGCCTATGATTAAAGCCTTTATTTCCAACTCCCAACCCAAAAGGAAAAAAGCTGAACCATTATTTTTCCAGATCCTTTACAAGTTTGTAAATAAAATTTATTCTACTGCACATTAAAACTTTTTCACAGTTTTAAAAAAATTGTATTTACAAATTAACATTCAGTTTGCAGCTTCTGGAGGACTTTCTCCCCATTGTTTCAATTGGCACAGAAAAAATTAAAATCCATAACTTTTTAATTACCTGGTTAGTACCACCAAATGATTCTTCATTATGGAGAACATAGGTGATTGGTACAAGCCTCAATAACATTGTCATGAGATAATTATACAAATGACATGAATTATGAAATCATGGTAACTATGAAAGTAACCATTGATTCCTTGAGTACATATTTATTTAAAAAAGAATCTGAAAATTAAGTCTGCATTTAAAAAGTCCCCTTGTATTATATCATGTTCCATGTATGAGTCTTTTATTTAGAGGATTTTGCTCTAAAAATCATGACAGTATTTTTTAGTATTGTGATGCTCAAGAAGCATCGTTTTTATCAGTCTGTTTTTAAAAGAGACATACATTTAGCCATCTATGTATTCTTAACAAATCATTTTTCCAAATTTTCCTATGAAGGCAAAGGCTAAGAAATACAATAGTGTCAAAAATCAAATAAATTTGGTTTATTTTAGGCCAAAGTTGCAGAACCTATAGCCTTCCAGATATTATTAAATTAAAATTCCCAACATCCCTCACTTAATTCATGCCAGTTCCAACAAAAAATCTCAGTTCTTCAAATACTTCACTCCATTCTCAGGAACTTGCTTTCAACTGAAGTTCACAGGGAGTGTACAATATAAAACCAATATGAAAAAAACGCACAACATACATTTTGTATCTGAGCATGTCCAACTTTTCTGTCTAGCTGTTTGCCAGTGACAACTTTGAACATTCAGGGCATAAATTACTAGTTTTGCAATTAGGTCTAGCAGTCTTAGGCAGTCTCTCTTGAATCTTTTAATTTGTGAATTACTAACTGGTTTAGTATGCAATCCAAAAAAATATACTGTGTTAAATAAATATAGTGCTTAGTCAAAATTGACAACATTGCACTAGTTGTGTTCTGAATCTAATAACAGTACTATGATTTGAATAGAATTTCAGTGTTAAGCATAAGTCTTAGGGCAGCATAGTGATTTCCTCCCCATCACCAATTTCTATTCCTTGGCAATTCAAATGGTTGCAGTTTATATGTTGCAATTCAAGTGGATGCACAGTTTTCTGGTTTATATGTGTTTTATAAAATAATTTTTTAATATTATATTTTGCCTTTCAACTTTTTTTTCTAATACTTTAGTGACTTTGACATTGAAGTATTATATTAATACAGAACTGTGTAATCATTTTCATGTAAATCAATCAGGAAAATTCTGTAAACTAGCCAACTATAGATTTATTGGAAAATAGCTACATTTTTCCATCTCTTTGTTACAAGCAAATTTCATTTTGTTAGATTAAGTGATGGAATACATGAGGAGCTTCCAAGATATCTAAAATATCAAACTGATTTTTTCCTATGGTTCTCAGTTCATAGAATTTCAGAGCTCCATGCCATTACTTATTTTGAAGAGTATATTTCAAAGTTTTTCATGTAAACTCATTATTTTTCATTTCAGTTCAAAAGATGTTTAGGGATTCTTTTTTAATTGAAACAATTGCCATTTCACTGAGGAAGGAATAATGCCAAATTAAAATTAAAAGGCAGTGTTATGCACTTACTAACTCTGCATTTTTCTTCAAATCACATAGAAAATACAATAACGAAAGTTACTCAAATTAAGATGCAACTAAATGCTTTTACAAGAGAAGTTATTAAAGGGAAGTTACATGCCACAAAAGAGAAGCTGCCCATTTTCAATATGATTATAATGAAGATCAATTCTTGTAAATCATATTTAATGCAAATGCTAGATTGTTATCATCAAACAGAAACTTACAAAGAACTTTAAGCAACATGTGGCTTTGTTGTGTGATCCTCTAATACACAGATCTCCAACCTTGGCAACTCCCAGAGTTGAAGTCCACAAGTCTTAAAGGTTCCAAGGTTGGGGATCCCTGCTCTAATAGATTGTTATCTGTCCAGAAATAACAACTGCACCAATTGTAAAACCAGAAGGCTTCAGATCCTCTTCCTACCACTCAATATCAATTGGAATTAGTTTAGTGGAAAAAGAATTGTAACATGTCTTGGGTAGTACAGTAATGCAAAATAAGTACAGTAAACTATCTGAAGTGGAATCAAGATATTAACTGTAGTCCATCAACACTGAAAGGCAATAAGTGGTGCTGATTTTTGGAGAGGTGTTACTTTTCATACACACTTGACCTAGATGGACCTCTGTTCTTATAGCAGGTTAGGCAGCTTCTTATGTCTGCAACCTACATAACTGCACTCCAGACACTTATCATTTTGTTTGCAAAAATGTAAAATATGGGAAGAGTATGCAGTTTAAAAAAAAGGAACAGAGCAAACAATTTACAGGATGTATACAAGAAAATCACTTTTGCTAGTCATTCCAGCATTGGCCTCAAAGTACACATCTCGACATTGCTGATTATGGGGCAATATGAAGTCTTAGCAACAATTAGCTACAATTGCCCAGCTTCAATTCACTTTTTAAATCACCATTTCCTGGTTCTAATTTTCTGATTTCATCCAAATTCAGGCAGCCAAAATAGAAAAAAAAGAAACACAAGTGAAATAACCTGACTCCATGCAGATGTAGTTTTTTCTCCGTAATTCTAGATTGTGCTCCTGGACCCAAAAAGTTAAGTAAAAGAGAAAGATTGTGTTTCACTCTGACGTTTTGTAGCTATGTGAAGACGACCACCACTGTACCTCCTCAGGAATAGGAAGGACTATCTTTACTTTTTAGTATGAAAGAATGCGAGAAGGTATTGTACACATATTCACAGGCCTGGAGAAAAGCAATAATAAATGCTATAAAAAGTAGCCAACAAGGAGATGAAGACCTTTTCAATTCAATTCTTTTCAATTCTCCAAAACTACTGATCCAAATGAGAGAGATGCACTGAAAACCACTCCATCAACAAAGTCAGTAGAAAGAGTATTGGTTTTCAACTGCTCTGGTTCTGTTGCGTGAACCTTCACTTTCATGGTAATCTTCTGTGCCAACAGCAGCCGAATCAAACAACCGCTCTGTGCTGTTACTTCGGCTTCGGGCGTTCAGAGTCCCTTCCATCCTATGGTAAAGTGAATGGCTGGCTGAGGAAGAAGAGGAAGAGGTAGTGCCCTCTGAGGGAGATGCTGGCTGGAAAGTGACCGGAACAAAGCTGGAAAAGTAATGTTGAGACTGGAGGTCATTTCTGCAAGCAGGCTGCTGGGAAGCTACTGCTGGAGATTGAGTGAGCTCTGAATGGAAGAAGAAAGAAAAAGGCTATTGAATCTAGCTTTTCTGTTCTATGAATATTCCAACTACTACATACTTTTCCAACATTTACAATTGGCTACATTTTCATATGAATTGTTTCATTTATTTCTATTAGTTTTTATACTATGGTTTCTTTTCTAATGTCACCTTGAATTTATTTATTTATTTACATAGGTCCCTACTCCTTAAAACTAAATAATCTAATATCCAGTTTAATAGAAAAAGAACTTTAAATTTAAATGCACTAACATTCTTTAAGCAAGAACACAATTACTTGCTGGGTTTACCCAGCAAACTTCAAGTAAATAAAGGATACTATATTAACAATGAATGTTATCGTTTCTTTCCATCCACAGTGGGATTTCATTGCAATATTAAAACCTACAAATGAAATAATACATTTGAATTAGATGCCAATAAAAAGTAAAAGAAGGATTAGATACCAATGAAATACAAAGCAATATTAATTAAGCAAGTTCATTAAAATTGAGATAAATTGTTTTTGTGTTTTGAGTTCAATATTTTGATATATTGCAGTATGCAAATCTCCTCTCAAGGCTTTTAATACTTACCAACTCCCCTTTTGCTAACATTTTTAGTAAAACAAATAAAAACTAAGTTTTTTAATTGGCTAAAGTTTAAAAAATGAGGGGAGAAGGGACTTATTAAAAATGGATGGAATTTATTTATACCATGTTTATAAGGGGCATGGTGGCCTAGTGGTTAAGATGCTGGACTGTCGACTGGAAAGTGGGCAGGGTGAATTCCTGTTCCTGCCCCAGCTCCTGCCAACCTAGCAGTTCGAAAGCATGCAAATATAAGTAGATAAATAGGTATCACTTCAGTGGGAAGGTAACAGTATTCCGTGTGCCTTGGCGTATAGTCATGCCAGCCACATGTCCACAGAAGTGTCTTTGGACAACGATGGCTCCCTTTGGCTGGGAAATGGTGATGAGCACTGCATCCTAGATTCGGACATGATTGGGCAGGGGAAACCTTTACCATCTTTATAAATTACTCCAATCATTTACAGTTTTGGACAACAAACAATGATAAAACGGGACCGCCTTCTGCCGCCGATAGCCTCCCACCGGCCAGTACGCTCCCACAGAGAGGGACTCCTCAGGGTGCCGTCAGCTAGGCAGTGTCGGCTGGCGACACCCAGGGGGAGTGCCTTCTCTGTGGCAGCACCTGCCCTCTGGAACGACCTGCCCCAGGAGATACGTAGGATACCAGATCTCCAGGCTTTTCGCCGTGCCCTAAAAACCTTTCTTTTTCACCAAGCAGTGCTGGCGTAACCCCCCCCCCCTTTTTGAGATGTTAAGATTTTTAATTGTCTATGGGTTTTAGTCGGGATTTTAAATTTAGGCCAAAGTTGTGTAATTCTTTTAACAAATTTTAAGTTTTGTATTGGGATGTTTTTATTTTGGCTGTGCACCGCCCTGAGTCCAGTAGGAGAAGGGCGGTATACAAATTTAATAAAATAAATAAATAAATAAATAAAACAACGAAGCACAACAAAGAACATAGTCAACCACACAATAAATAAGAAGGCCTTAGGTGCCCATAATGAAAGCACACTGGAGTAGTAAAGCTGTAATAGCCTTGCAAAAATCAAAGAAGGAAGCTGCCAAGGATACCTGCTGCCTAACCATTCACCCTGTACTTCATGCCTCAGTTGGCCCTCAGATGTTCAAACTGGATGGGCAGATTTGATCCTAGCAAAGTGGTGCCTGATATAAACATAAAGGTTTCCCCTGTCCAGTTGTCATGTCTGACTCTAGGAGGCGGTCCTCATCTCCATTTCTAAGCTGAGGGAGCTAGCATTGTCTGAAGCACTTCTGTAGTCATGTGGCTAGCATGACTATACACTGAAGTGGCACCTATTTATCTACTTGTGTTTGCATGTTTTTGAATTGCTAGGTGGGCAGAAGCTGGGGCAAGAACTGAGCTCACTCCATCACACAGTGCTCATGTTTCAAACCTGGCTGTCAGCTTTCCAGCTGACAAGCTCAGTGTCTTTAACAGCTGAGCCATCGTGCTCTGATATACTCTGGTACTACACTGTTTAGGGCTTTATAGGTGGTAATCAGCAGTTTGAACCAGGCCTAAAAAACAACTAGCAACCAATGCGGTGATCTTCGAATTAGCATATTCTGCAATGGAAGAATAGTTTCACCAGGTATCAGATAGCCCCATTCTGTATCAGCTGCAGTTTTCAAATTATCTCCAAAGTCAATCCCACGGAGAGTATGTTACAGTAAACCAGCCAAGGAGTTATCACAACATGTTTTGATCTTAAGTAGAAAAATGTTAAAATATGGATGTCGTCTGCTTACGGAGTAATTATTTGACTTGTTTAACATGCATGTGAAAACTGCATCTGTCCCTGATGATTGAAAGAAGGCCATTATTGTTTTCTTTACAATGGAAAAATGACAAGTGAAGTTGCATGTAATTGCAATACGGGTGTTTGGCAATCAGCTCACATTTACAATCAGTTGCAGCTTCCTGCAGTCATGTGACTGTGATTTGTGACCTTCCCAGCTGTTTTCCAACAAGCAGTGTCAATTGAGGAAGTCTGATTTGTTTAATAATCATGTGATTCACTTAATAATGATGGTAAAAATGGTCATACTAAAATGAATATTAATACGTGTGTGCATGCATGCATGCATGCTGTGAAATAATTTTCAAATAAAGGATAAACCCTTTTGAATATTTCTTCATTCAGTAAAAGTTACATTTCCATCCACTGATCAAGTTTTTATCTTTTGCAGAAGAATATGAATAATCCTCAAGTATTTGAGAAGTACTGCATGGTTTTATTCTTTGTTTTGCCCAGTTATAAGATAAAATTGCAAACGTGAGAACTTAACTCACCCGGCAGTGTACTCTGGGCCATTACATAGCTGCGGAGGGTTATGTCAGCAGAACCACCTGACTCCAGTGGGATGGGATGCATATGAAAATGCCGCAGCATATCAAAAATACTCTGGAACCAAAGATGTTGGACGTGGCACTGACCATTTTCATTTAAGGACAAACGCAGGTGCTGAAAAGAAATCATTTTTTTAAATTGACTAGTTACCATAGTCCCTGTTCTAAGCATTTGAGAATTATTTTAACACATGAAATACCAGAGACGGATGCCCCCAAATAACCTTTGAGCAGTTTTATCCTTACCATTTCCTTTATAATCCTATTCCTACAATAATCATAAAGTTGGACTATCTATTTAGGCCAGAGTTCTCCAACCTTTCCAGCTTTGCAGACTGGCAGGAGAGGAGAGGGTTGATGGGTGTGCATATGCTCGCCTGCTGCTTGTGCAATTGGGGATGTGCGCAGCCCAGTTTGGAATGGCTCAAGGACCAGGCGTTGGACACCTTTGATTTAGGCAATCAAATTCAACTCCTACTCAGTACAGGAGTAAAACTTTTCAGACAGATGGCTATTCAGCTTCTGCTTGAATGAATCCTGTAAAAGGGAGCCTTGCTCCCTCTCAATAGGTTATTTACTTTTACCTATATGCCATGGGAGGGAGGGAGGTTTGCCCAAACACGTCTCTCTTTCCTTTCTTGCATTTCTTTGGAAATGCAGCAGTGCTGTGCCACAAGGTGCAGTTTAAGCTTGTTTTGTTTGGTGATGGTGATAAAAAGAACATTTGTGAAATGCCACTTGACTGGTGAATTTGAAAAAAATTAGGAAGCTACTCTGGGAATTGAAGTTCATCCTCTGGTGTTCCACACTAACAGAAATTTAATGTATGGGACACAGTTGATCAATAATTTACATTTCATGTATGAGACACAGTTGGTCAATAAAAGTTTGGAGTATTATGGGATGGTTACTACATTCAAGCTCAATGTAACATCGTAATGTTCACTATGTAACATCAAGAGTTACATACAAGAACGTACTCCACTATTATACCCTTCTTATTGTTAAAAAATTTTTAAATGTTAAATAGGAATCTGCCTGCCTGTACTTTAATGCTCATATTCCATGTTTTGCACTTGGGATGCTAGAGAAGAGTCATGGACTATTCAGGCTATCAGATCCTTTTCAACCCTATTTTTTTCAAAGCTAGAAATAAACCAAGTAGGCTCAATCTCTCGCTGTACCACTTAGTTTCCAGTCCTCTGATCATTTGTCTGAATTATTATTTAGTGCTATGCACACAAATGAGCATAATACTGAAGGTCGCATATGGCTAATGGAGCATAAAGTGGAATTATTAATTCCCATGATTAGGAAACAATATCTCTGTTGGTGCAATCTAACTTGCCTTTGCCTTTTTAGTAATCATATCATACTACTGACTTGTATTCAGTTTATCATCAGCTACTAGTCCAGTATCTTTTTCACAAGTATTGCCAGGCAAATATCCTTCATTCTATACTTCTGAATTTGACTTTGGTGGCATTCGAGGAGGATGGAGGCACTACTTTATGTATAGGAACATCACCAACTGCAGATAAGAAGTACGGTAATACTGTTTACTTTCTTCCAATTAGCAGCAGGTAAAGGTAATTGCACTTGCTTCTTTCTATTGTACTCAGCTTCCAGCACCTTGTGTCAGCACCTTCCGGTCTAGGGATGTGAACAGAATAATGGGGGTATCTGTTGCCTCTCTCCATGCAGTGCACTCAGAATTGTGACTCAGGTAGTTACAGAGGGGGCAATAATAATTATAAGCTAAAAGTAAATCTTTGTAACATGGCAACAGCTTGTTTCCAGTTTTAGCTGGGAGAAATAAAAGGTGTCACAGGAAGCATAAGATTGGCAGATATAGATCCAATATACTGGATTAGAAGAATGAATCTGTTTACAGCACCAGTCAAAGAAGAGACGCCAAATGTATAAAGGGCTGCTATTTTAAAACATTTTTTAAAATTCCAGATGGCAGCAAAAGAAAAGAACAAGAGAAAGCTCGGTCTGTGTTGCTCTACTTATCTCATAGTTCTGGCATATGGATACAAAAATTACCAGCATTGTATCTGTTCTGTGCACGCACAAATATACAATCACAAAGAGTTGTTGCCAGAGCACAGGTTTCAAACTCCACTGTATTTTAAGACAAATTATGTCAATCCTATCATCTCCCCTTTCCTGTAGAAATGAATAAACTACACATACCTGGTTCCCAGATTAAACTTTTGGTTGAGTTTGTAGACTATGTTAAGCTAAAATCAAACAAACCACGATATGTGATCTTAGTATCTTGCCAATTTTCTTTCAATTGGCAATCAAGAAACATTGCACTCAGGTCAAAGTAGCTGGTGGTTTCTAAGTTTTTTTTTACTTATTTTATAACTGTATTCAGGCTTGCTGCCATGCTCCACTAAGGCCCTTTGAACAGATGGCTTAATTTTCAAGGTGGATTAAAAATTAAGGGAAACGTGTCCGCATATTTCCTGTGGTTTCACTTTAAATACTAGGAGAAAACAAGAGTTATTCATTCATAAATAGATCACTTGCCTTGGCTTTTCCCTGGAAGTTAAAGGTCAGCACATATTCACCAGGCCGTGTTTCGCTCTGCCGAATGACAAATAATCCATGGCTTTTGACTCCACCAAACAGTACTAGCTGGGCTGCTTTAACCCGCGATAGTGTCCCGTGGAACCAAGGGAACTCCAAGAGATTGATTTCTGCTTCCAGCTCATTTTCATCTCCTGTCACAGTAAGGAAACAGGAACAATAAAATACAAAACCTCAGTGCCTTACATTCAACGTAGCATTACATTCATTGCAATGCTATCAGGGGTGAAATCCAGCAGGTTCTGACAGATTCTGGGGAACCGGTAGCGGAAATTTTGAGTAGTTTGGAGAACTGGCAAAAATATCACCTCTGGCTGGCCCCCGAGTGGGGTGGGAATGGGGATTTTGCAGTATCCTTCCCCTGGCGTGGGGTGGGAATGGGGATTTTGCAGTATCCTTCCCCTGCCACACCCAAGCCACGTCCACGCCAACCAAGCCACGTCTACAGAACCGGTAGTAAAAAAAATTGGATTTCACCACTGATCTGGATGGATGTTTGATCAGAGGATGCAGGAGAAATTATTGTAGATTTTTCCACTTATCAAAACCAATATATGTTTGTACCTGAATGCTCTTTCAGCAAGAGATATGGTTAATTTTATCTTTTCAGCAAATCGAAAGTGTCTGTACATTACAATGCATACTTTTCTACTTCATGGATCAGAATTAAAATAGAATAGAACTGGAAGGGACCTTGGAGATCATTTAGTCCAGCCCCCTGCTCAAGCAGGAGAACCTATACTATTTTAGATAAGTGGCTGTCTAGTTTCTTCTTAAAAACCTCCAGTGATGGAGCATCCACAATTTCTGATGGCAAGCTGTTCCACTGGTTAATTGTCCTCATTGTTAGGAAGTTTCTCCTTAATTCCAGGTTGTTTCTCTCTTTGTTTAGTTTCCCACCATTGTTTGTTGTCCTGCCCTCTGATGCTTTGTAGAATAATTTGACCTCCCTCTTCTTTGTGGCAGTCCCTCAAATACTGGAATACTGGATCAAATTATTTAGAAGTACACATAATAACTCTGGAATATAAATGAATGCACTTTATATTTGGAAGAGCTAATGAGAGAGCCAGTAGGAGCTTGGTTGTGGAACACAGCAGGAGAAAAGGGGGAAAGACCAAATAACTGCTTTTTTCTGGTATGTGTGCTTTGCTGTGTGGAATGAAAAGATTATCTCCTGCATAATTGGTAATGACAAAGGTATGTCCAGAGAACTGTTGATAGTTCATTGTGGATGACCCGAGTGAAAGTCACTCAATAAGCAGAGGCAGCCCATTTTCAAACAATGAACAAACAGAAAGTTAACAGGAATTTGACAGGAGAGCTTAAGAGGAACTTTCCTAACATATTTTTTCCCAAGTGGTCAGTAGGTATTCAACTAACCTGAGACTGGAACAAGAAGAAATAAAAAACTTTTGTCAAGTGCAGGAAAATCAGGAAGTCCAGGCGTTTTAAAATGAATATAAAGGTTTATTGCAAGCTCATGCTCTTTACAAGAATCTGAACTATTAAAAGCAAATTGGTGGTAGATAAGAGTCAAAGGAATTCAAGTCCAATTCTGGACTTAGATCTCTTGTGGGTGCGAAGTTGAAACTGATGACAAATCTGACCCATCCCTGAGGCTCAACCTGGTCATCTCCCTACATCTTTCTACCTGAAGACTTTAAGAAACAGAAATAAAGAGAATGGACATACTCCACAATCATGCCTGAAATATGTGTGCCTAAAAATGATGTTTTTTACATATGCAGCAAGCTTGCAGCTGTGCACAAATAAATAGCACAGGGATTGCAGCAGGTAGTGGCAACGCTTCAACTCATAAGAAAGGACCAAAATTTATTACAAAAATAATTGACAGAGGAAACATCCCTTTATAAAGAAAAACTGAACAAAGAAGCAAAATGGGAGTAACAACTGGAAATACAAAGAAGATATTCTGCACCACTGAATGTAAAAAATAACTCTGAGGCCTTTGCAGAAAACAAACAAGTTTGAAGTCTTCAATGACAGAAAAAATGATGCTCTTGAATAGAGGATGTATCTGTGTAATTGTAGCTTGCAAGAAGACACAGAAAAGTCTTCGTAGTTGGTAACTTACAACTACATGGAACAAACATGCTGACTGATTTAATCAGCTCATAGAAGGCACTGTCTGCCAGAATCAGAGATTAACTGTTATAGAATTACCCTTAAATCTTATCAATTCCACTGACAATTATCTTCTGTAACTTGACTCTGAGTTTTCTGAACAAAAAACTACTGGCAGGAGATGGTTATACCTCATGAAGACTGTGCAGATGGTGTTGGCCAAAGCACATTAAACTTGATTAAGAGGGATTTAAACTGATTCTTGTGAGGATTGAAGATAAAACTCCTGAAGTAAGGACATTGGATAATGATTCTGGCACTGTAAAATGAAGTGAGAATTTTCCCTATTAGCCCATTTAGTGAAAAATCTCAAGAAACATTGTATTGGCTCATAAATGTAATCATTTTCAGTGTCTGTACATTGTTACCATATGGGAAATAAACAAGATGAGCCCAAACTCATAGCACAGGAAGTAAGAATGATTTAATATACATCATTTGTTGCAATGGAATGTATGGATGACCTTGGGGAATGAAGGGAAGAGATGCTGCCTAGGAAACAATCAGACAAGAGATGCAAGAGCCCCCAACGGGTTAACAATCAGAAAAAGAAATTTAGGAAGGACATGCCCTAATGGATCAAGCAGTTAAAAGCGGCAGTGATTTGCAAGATTCTGATAATGTAGCCTTACAACAAAGTAGAATTAGATCATTTAATCCTGGTTTACCTGGGAGGGTAACATTTGTTGATGTAGCAATTGAAGAACACAATTTATTTAAAAGAAAACAGTATTCCAATTCCCAGCGCTAAAAAAAATTGTGAATAGATTAGAAAGATGAAACTACTAAACTTTTATTGGAGCTCAGTCTTCTCCAGCGTACAGTTATAAAAAATTGTGAAGAGCAGGATCAAAAAACTGAGATGGATAAATCTTTTTATGAAAAGGTTTGTCTGAAAAATTATGGAGAATGAGTGAAATGCCAAATGAATAGAGAAGGGCAATTTTTCTGTTATTAAAAAGAGCAAAAAAAAAAAAATTAATCCACGAAATCACAGAGCACTCAAAAACCTAGGAAACCACTAGACCAAATATAGGTATGTCAGTGTATTCATGACTGGCAGAGACATGGTAACAAGGTCAGCCAATGAATAGGGCTTAGTAACAAGGTCAGCTAATGGGAGCCGAGACAGCAAGAAGCCTGGGCATGGCTTAGCTGTGCTTAGCTCTGAGTGCTGTGCTGAGAACTGAAACTGAAACTAGTCTGTTCTCTGAATTGAAACTGAAATTGTTCTCTCCTCTGCCTGTGTTTTGCCTGTAACTACTATCACGTTGGAAAATCTGCTTTTGGTATTATATATTTACTTATGTGTTACGTATATAAAGAGAAGTTAATGAACTGCTGAATCAGTTACCTGTATGTGCTTTCTGGATTTGATTACTGTTGCAAACTCTGACAAGGTAGTTCTCGATTTACAACAGTTCATTTAGTGACCATTCAAAGTTACAACATCACTGAAAAAAGTGACTTATGACCATTTTTCGCACTTCCGACCATTGCAGCATCCTCATGGTGATCAAAATTCAGAATGCCTGGCAACTGACTCATGTTTATGCTGGTTGTAGTGTCCCAGTGTCATGTGATCATCTTTTATGATCTTCTGACAAGGAAAGGCAACGAGGAAGCCAGATTCATTTGACAACTGTGCTACTAACAACTGCAGTGATTCAGTTATCAACTGTGACAAGAAAAGTCGTAAAACGAGGCAAAACTCACTTAACAAATGTCTAGCTTAGCAACAGAAATTTGGGCTCAATGGTGGCCATAAGTTGAGGACTTCCAGTAATAAATGATTAAATTCTGAGCACCTAAAGAAATAAAGAGGTGCTTACCAGAAGACTGCATGGACTTATGAAAAACAAATCTTATTATGTTATTTGTATCTTATATTTGCTTAATATATTTGCTTAAGATCCCCTACAGCAGATGTCTTCAAACTTGGCCGCTTTAAGACTTGTGGACTTCAATTCTCAGGCCAAGTTTGAAGACCTCTGCCCTACAGGAACGCTATGGACAAAAACCTTGATTTCAGGGAGACACCTGACAATGATATTCAGTTCAACATGGAATGAATGAAATGTCTATAAGATGTTTTTACAACCAGTTCAAAAATTACAAAGTGTCATCAGACTGGAAGAAAGTAGAGTGCCATTTGATTCACTTCTACAGTTTGTACTCTTCAACATTTTTATTAATGACTAGAATGAAAAGATGGAGAGAATGCTTATCAAATTTGAAAATGACACCAAATTGGGTAAGATAGATAATATAACCGGAGACAAAAATACTGTGTTTCCCTGAAAATAAGACAGGGCGGAGAAGCGAGAAGTGAGACACGTGTCTTACCTGACTTCCAGCTCCTGCCATGCCCGGCAAGGGGGGAGAAGAGATGGCAAGGGGAGCCCTATCTCGCTCCATGCTTCTTGCTTCTCCACCGCTCCACCCCTCCCCACCTGCCACTCCCTCTCGCCGGCCAAGATTGGCAAGCCAGATTTGGGGAGCTGAACGCATTGCTGCCACCCGGGAGGAGAAGAACATCAGAAATGGGCTCTCTCGCAGCTCCCGAGTGGCAGCGGTGCATCCGACTCACCAAATCTGGCTTGCCAATCTAGGGCGGCAGTGACAGCAGCTCTGACCTGATCCTCCCCAGCAATTCTGTGGGCAAGAATTGGCCACACCAATCCTGCTTCATGGCTGCACAGACAGCCCACACCAGCCACTGCTCAGAGCTCCGGCGCCAGTCCCCCTTCCCCCAGTTCCAGGTTGACAGGGTTAGGGCTGGCAAGGTTTTTTTTGCGGCTGCTCTTTGCGGCCACCACTAAGATAAGGGGCGCGCGAACTAGGGTTTGCGGGAGCGGCCTCCGTGAGACTGTGCCACGTGGATGGCAGGTGCGTGTGGGGTGCGTGGGGCATGTTCCCCCTCCCTTTCCCCCCTTCTCCAGCCTCTCCTCCTCACGTTGTGTTGTTTGTGTGGCAGTTGTGCATGCGTCTAAGTATTTTGGGGGGGTATTTTCGGGGCATCTTATTTTAGCGCATGCGCTCGAAAGCCCAATTAGGCTTATTATCCAGACAGGTCCTAGTTTCGGGGAAACACTGTAATATTCAAATAAACTTTCTAGCCATTTGAAAAGTTCAATAGTGCCTGAAGAGATTATGAAATTATCTTCACAGGATATCATCATATGGACATTACACAATTGTTAGGCATCACACTGGGCCAGCTCTCCAGATATTTAACTACATAAGGCATATAAGATTCTGTACTCCATGATTTTCATTCTTGACTTTTTCCTCCTAACTTCTTGCCTATTCTCTTGATAGCCTTGGTTGACAATGTTTCTCTCTAGCCTGAGAATTATAGTATTCTACATTACCAACTTTATTCATTACAAATGCCAATTTGTCAATATGTTTTTATTTAATTTTATATTTCTTTACTATACAGAACAGAAGTTGCATTTGGTTTAAGTAAGCTATCCAATCCTATGAATCTGTCATTCTAGACTATTTTCCCATCTAGCTCATTATTACAACCTAGTCTCACTTAGCAGCCACTTCAGGATTTCAAACTGTTCCTAGTTGATTTGTCATAAATAATTGGAACAACATTGAAACTGCAAAGAATGTGAGAAAATAATGGGTGTTAATAACAAAACAAAACTTTAGCAAAATTGTTATTTGTTGACATGCATGATTCAATACTTTGTAAGGTATACACTGTTATCAATATATCTAAAAAGAAGCAGAAACATACTTTTTGGATGGGAGAATGAACAGCTGATCTTTTCTAAGCTGTGAAAAACGTAAACTCCAGATCATCTGAGGAACAAAACTACTATACCTGCTGTGTGACTGCTATTGGCTGGAGACTCCAGTGTTTGCAGGAAGTTCTCTAATGGCACATGCGCTCTATATTCCCCTGCAGAGATCCTGCCATGTGGTGCTGTTACAATTGTGGTAGCATTTGATATGCTATCTGAGGCAGTTGAGCCAACACATCTATCCTGGCATCGGGTCACATCTGGAAAATAATTTTATTTCTTTTTTTAAAAAATCCATGCTGCTTTTCCAAACCACATTTTCCTATGACAGAGGACTTATAGACTCAAGGCTGTCAATTGCTTCAAATCATTCATCATTCATCCTTGGCATCATTCAGTCTCAAGAGACAATGGTATCGTTAATCGAATGATATTTGATTGATACCAATTATTATTACTTTCATTATTCATTATTACATCATTATTACTTTCATTACATTTTTTTTCCAAGGTACTCTTTCAGATCCTTGAGATACCTGTTGAACCAGGGATTTACAAGACAAAAAAAAGTTTATGGATGCCCCAGGCTTTTTGATAACACTTGCATTCTGCTATAGTAAAAATTAATGCCTCCAGTTGGAGATTGGCAAAGTTCAAGTATGTGTGAGGACCTGAAAATTAAACTTTAACCAAAACCAGTGTTTAAACAGAATAGAATAGAATAAAATAGAATAACAGAGTTGGAAGGGACCTTGGAGGTCTTCTAGTCCAACCCCCTGCTTAGGCAGGAAACCCTACACCTCTTCAGACAAATGGTTATCCAACCTCTTCTTAAAAACTTCCAGCGTTGGAGCATTCACAACTTCTGGAGGCAAGTTAGGTAGGTAAATTGAGGACCCAGTTTGTGGGGGCAATAAGCTGACTTTGTATAAATATACAAAAGTATGAAGGCAGGGCCGGATTTAGATGAAAAGAGGCCCTAGGCTATTCCACTTATGAGGCCCTTTCACCTATAGTGAAAGTGTAATTTTAATTTTGCTAACAATTTGAATGTAGGGAATGTAGGCCCCTCTTGATCTTGAGGCCCTAAGCTGAAGCCTAGTTAGCCTATAGGAAAATCCGGCCCTGTATGAAGGCTATTGCTTAACGCATTGTAAGCCGCCCTGAGTCTTCGGAGAAGGGCGGCATATAAATCAATTTTTTTAAAAAAAAGTTGTTCCACTGGTTAATTGTTCTGTCAGGAAATTTTTCCTTAGTTCTAGGTTGCTTCTCTCCTTGACTAGTTTCTACCCACTGCTTCTTATCCTGCCCTCAGGTGCTTTGGAGAATAGCTTGACTCCCTCTTCTTTGTGGCAGCCCTTGAGATATTGGAACACTGCTATCATGTCTCCCCTAGTCCTTCTTTTCATTAAACTAGATATACCCAGTTCCTGCAACCGTTCTTCATATGTCTTAGCCTCCAGTCCCCTAATTATCTTTATTGCTCTTCTCTGTACTTTTTCTAGAGTCTCAACATTTGTTTACATTGTGGTGACCAAGTGTGGCCTTACCAAGGAATTATAAAGTGATATTAACATTTCATGTGATCTTGATTCTAACCCTCTGTTTATGCATCTTAGAACTGTGTTGGCTTTTTTGGCAGCTGCTGCACACTGCTGGCTCATATTTAAATGGTTGTCCACTAGAACTCCAAGATCCCTCTCACAGTTACTACTACTGAGCAAGGTACCACAGGTCTGAACTAATTTTTAAGACAATCCTTTAAAAAAAATCTTATTACCATCAGCCAGGAACTCACAGCTACAAGATGACACTCTGCTTGGCAGGCAAGCTCCTTGGGTACAGGAAGAGAGTTCAATGTCATCACCACTGTCCCTGGAAAGAAGAGAAGAGTGGGCGTTTGGACAGTGGATGGTGCTGCACCAGTGAGTTTCTGCAGCTGTATGCTGAACACTGGAAGGAAGGGTAGAGCAGAGGAGGGGATGCAAAGTTATCAATCACCAACTGGAGAGGATTCCCATAAAATATGTATTTTGTAATCTTACTAAAGATCCAGAAATGGTAACCTTTTGAATACTGCTACATCTGTTCAGAGCTGCATATGGGAAAGCTCCCCATTGTCTTCTTATTTTCATGCACTAACTCATCCTCACCCCATAAATCAGGACTGTAAGAGGGGAGGCTAACCCTTCCCAAACCTGCAGGAATATTATCTTGACTCTTATATATGGTGATGCTTATAATGGCAGGAAAAATTACTGCTTAGGGGAGACCTGATCACATAGAAAAGGGGACAGGAGAGCAGTTAAAAAGGTGTTAGCCAGGGGTGAAATCCAGCAGGTTCTAACAGGTTCTGGAGAACCAGTAGTGGAAATTTTAAGTAGTTCAGAGAACTGGCAACTACCACCTCTGGCTGACCCCAGAGTGGGGTGGGAATGGAGTTTTTGCAGTATCCTTCCACTGCCATGCCCACCAAGCCACACCCACAGAACCAGTAGGGAAAAATTTTGAATTTCACCCCTGGTGTTAGCCACTTATTTCCTTCCCTTGCTGACCCTCCTGAAAAGCTGAAATGGAGATCTGACAATATCAAAGCACTCTTCTCCCCTTTGGGAGAAATAGGTCATAGGTAGACATAAGGAAGCTTTCCCCTATAGCTTTCCCCTAACAGTTGGCAACTCAGGACACTGAGTTTCTAATCCTTTCTATGATGGCTGATAACAGTTCTGTCAAATTGGAATAAAAGTTTATCATTCTGTCTCTCAGAATTTTAACCACGTGGCTCAAGGGAAAAATCAGCTTTTAGGTCATAGATGGGCCATTTTTGGCCCCTGAACTTTAGTGAATCTTAACTCTTACTGCAAAGCCTCCTCTGACTGTAACTACTGAAAACCAATGCCACAATTCCCCACTCACTCTGAGACAGCAAACTAATGAATACTATACAATACAGGTACATTTTAAAAGACAGCATAACACTGTGACAAAGAAAACTCCCAATGGGCACAGACAGAAGTAAAAATATACTAGCAGTGTGTTTCCTTTTTCAGTATAGAACACTCTAAATAAACTAGTATTTAGAGATCAGCTTCTTCAGAGGCTTGATAAGAGCAGAAAGAACTAGCTGCTGGCTCTCCATATGAAAACACTGTTATGTTTGCCTTTCAGCCAATCAACACAGGTTTTATGTCATTGCATCAGATAATCACTATTGATTGAAACTACAGCAGAACTGCCTAACTGCTTGTCTTTTTATGTTTTGTTAAATGCTGTGAAGTGAATGGGAGAACTTTTGTATAGGGTTCCCAGATCTAGGCTGTGTATCTGGACAAATGGCTTGATGGCTGAGAAGAGAGTGTCCTGTAATTCTCTGCTGCCTTCTAGTGGTGGTGCAGATACAGTAGCCTTAGTAGACTTAACTAGTTCAGAACTATAGAATTCACAAAAGAAAGGCAGGAGCTTACCCCAACTTTTACACAGATGAAGGAAGCAATAAGTCCTTTCTACTTGCAAAATACATATTTTGCTGCAGTAATTCTTTTATCTTTGGATTCCAATTTTTAAGAAATAAATGGGAATATTTAATTTTTAAAAAGTTAAATGGGCAGCTAGCAAACAGCCAAGCCAAGTGCCATTGTTCATATTTTGAGGAAGTTTCCGCACCCCATAAAGTGACAAAACAACAATTCTAGCTAGATATAGCCTACAATTTTATTTCAAAAGCTATCCACCTGCTCAGAGAAAAAGACAAAAATAATATGGGAATAGTAAAAAAGCAGAATGGGAGCTAATAAGAGTCCTGAGAAGATACCTCAATAGTTTGCCTTCTCATCAATGAGTATTTTGGGACTGCCACACCCACATGTGTTCCTTCTGCAAATAAGTAGGTCCTCTCTGAAAGCCATTTTTGATTACACCTGTTGCACCCTCTCAATATTTCAAAATGTGCCTAAATGGCCAAAAAAAGTTTCTACTCTTCTTCTGCAGGTTTATTTTATCAAAAAAGGCTTTACAAATGAGAATAAATACTTAAATATCCCCAGGACACTGCAAACCAGCACCCATTTAAAATGGTTAACAAAGGGTTTGTTTGCTAAATACTCAACAGCCACCAAATATAAGGCTTTTTCTATTTGGGAGAAAAATTTGCAAAGAAGGAGTTAGGAAAGAGTATTTGAGCTCAATAAATCCATCATAGTGTGGCAGCAATGCACAATTTTTTTTTTTTTTTGATGAACAGGTGCTTACATGCCAGATCTTCCAAGGTAATGACTAAGAGGAATTGCTCTGACCTAGTTCTTAAAACCAGATAAATGTAAGCAATACAGAAGATAACTTGGTAAGGAAATCCTCGGATAGCAGGGTACTGCTAATCATTAGATATTCTCGTTTCCACGCACAGCTATTCTAGCAACACTTGTTAAGCATGCTCAATATCAGATCACCATGATGTCTTACCCAGGATCTATGCAGTCTTGTATATCCGCCACCCAGGAATGTTTCTGCAACGAATCTATCGTTTCAAGGATATATTCAGCACCATTTTCTACCTAGATGGAAAATATATTTTATTTATTTATTTATTTATTTTATTTTCGTCAAGCAAGTATTTTATGACAGATACAAGTGTAAACATAATTATAAATACAAGAAAAGGATATGAATAAAAGAAAACATTAGGACAGGGATGGTAGGCAGGCTGATGTGCTTATGCACACCCCTTACATACCTCTTAGGAATGGGGTGAGGTCTACAGTAGACAGTCTAAGGTTAAAGTTTTGGGGATTTGGGGAAGAAACCAGAGTCAGGTAGTGCATTCCAGGCGTTGACAACTCTGTTACTGAAGTCGTATTTTCTGCAGTCTAGTTTGGATTGGTTTACCATGAGTTTGTATCTATTGTGTGCTCTTGTATTGTTTCGGTTGTAGCTGAAGTATTCATTGGCTGGTAGGACATTGTAGCAGATGATTTTATGTATTATGCTTAGGTCGGACTGTTGTCTAAGCCCAAAATTTCGAGTCTGGTGGCATAAGGTATTTTGTTGTGAGCAGAGGAGTGGAGCACTCTTCTTGTGAAATATCTCTGGACTCACTCGATCGTATTAATGTCCGATATGCAGTGCGGGTTCCAGACAGATGAGCTGTATTCAAGAATTGGTCTGGCAAAAGTTTTGTATACCCTAGTTTGCAGTTCAATATTACCAGAGAAGAAGCTATGCAAGATTAGGTTAACAACTCTTAATGCTTTTTTAGCAATGCTGTTACAGTGAGCTCTGGCATTTAGATCATTTGAGATGATATGAACATGCTGACCTTACAGAGAGCTATTGTTTTGGATACTTTTAGTGCAAAACGCACTATTTCCTCACAACAGCCCAGCTGCACAAAGATTTGGAGTAGGTCACTGAATTCACACCTAATTCTAAATTACAAATAAGCAAAGCAAATTATGTCTAATTATGAAGTGGGAGCCTTTCATAGAAAAATCTGACCTTACGGAGGTGCAAACAAACAGGAAATTCTGCTACAGAATTTCTGCTATTTGACAGCTGCTTGGGTGAGGGGACTTTCTGTTGGATTGTGCAGACATCTTGGTGGAAAATAAGATAGTTACTTGTGTGTATTAAAGGCATCAACAGAGTTGGAGTAGCTAAGCAAGCAGCAGAAAGATAGCATAAAACTAGAATCCTAGCTCCCAACATTTGATCCTATAGCAAAAGAGATTTTTAATATAGTACCTCCTCCTTTCCATCTAGTCTGGGATAAAATCTATTACCAGCTCAACCCCAATAAGAGAAGAACTATAAAATCTGTGCTGAATGATTCCTGACTATCATTGGGTAACAGTAAAGAAATGCAGAAAATAGATAGAAAATCATCTACCTGTTCCCTAATTTTCGTTTTCAGTTCAGAAGTTCTTAGTCTCTTTTCAAGAGATACAACAATTGTTTTGCTGGGTTGGCCCAATTTTAGCTCAAATATAGTGCCACCTTATAGGGGAGATGGGTGGCATAAAAATTTAATAAATAAATTTTATTTTACACTAAAATAAGATAATTACATTTCTATTCAGATTTTGTTCAAAGTAATATACAACTATCCAAGTTCATTGCAGAATGACACTGTGAGGGGGCTGAGTTATGAGGTAGGTTACTTATTCAATGAGCTTTATTGGATTTGAATCTGGGCTGTCTTTAACAACTACCTGCTACCTTGTTGAACAGAACAGTATTTCTCAACCTCAGCAACTCAGGTGAAGCCTACACATTTTAAAATGGCTGAGGTTGAGAAATACTGAGCCATAAGAGATGGTAAAATAGCATGTACTATTCTGAATTGCAAATGAAAGAACACTTGTGAAAGCTCCCTAATGCTAGAAATTCTTTGCAAACAGAAAGACAATTAGCAGGCAAAGAAGTATGTTAGTACATGTAGTGCTAACTTTCTTTTGACAGGGTGCTCTTCTACAGACACTTAGAGAGGATTTACAACTGAACCTGGAGATTTCAGCATAGCTAATATATAGTTACTTGATAAAGGCTGTAAAAATACAATCTCCAGATGGCAAGAATGGGTTATAGTTTTAGATATCTCTTTGCTTTCTTGCAATGATCATTCAGATTTTTGCAGCCAGATACGATGGCCAAAACTGAGAGAAACTAGGAACTATTAACATGTCCATTCAGCTTTCTTCTCATAGAGACTAAATTTATCCATTGCTTTCTATTTTATAAGCTTCCGGTAAACATGGACAAAACAAAAAATATGAAAAATATTTTCATATTCAGTAGCAATGAAGTCCTCAAGTTAATTAATGCATCAGTTCCAGAAGAACTGTTTGCTTGGATCAGTGTCAATGTTAATTTTACTACTGAGGGCTGAATTAAGTGATGCTGTTTGTCCTTTACAACTCTGCAGAATTAAAAACAAATAAATCACCAGTGCAGGAACTGGATGTACAGTGAAATCAATGCCCCCTTTCCTGCATGCCCAGTCTGGCTTCCGCTCATCTATTTTATGACAATAACACAAATAATTATTTAAATTATGTTATGTTTTACTTTGAATTTTAGCAGACTCAAATCAATTGATAAAAGGAGCAGAGGAGGAAAGACTAACTTTTCAGACACCAAAGATAAGCCGGTATGAATTAGGATGGATAGATGTGATAGATGAAATAAAAATATAATACTAATTTCATTTTCTGCTAGATTAGCCTTTTCCAACCTAATGCCCTCTAAATATGTTGGAACAACAGCCCCCCCAATTCCTGACCAGCAAGGAACATGGACTGGGAATTATGGAAAATATAATTCCAACATATTTGGAGGGCACTAGCTTGGGGAAGGCTCTGCCTTTTATTCTATGAACGCCAGATAATTCAGACAGACAGCAGCATAACATGTTTTTTTCAGAAGCTCCCAAACAGAAAGCAAAATTAAATCCAGCGCCCAGAGATTTCTAAAGACAAAGCAAACACCAAGGATCCTGCTCCTCACAAAAGCCCCTTTTATTCTCCCTGAATTGGGAACTGGAGCTTAGATGGAAGTTTGTTGATTTGTCAGAAAACTGCTCAGGCAGCAGCTAGGCCAGTTGCTACGGCAACAGCCAAGGCCACAGGGCATCCTTTCAGTCCCGTTAGTTCGGGGCTTATAAGGCAATGCTGCAATTTTAATGAAAAGGGGAAAGGAAAGCTCATTAAAATACATAAACTGGAAGGGCAAGAGCTGGGCAAATGCTTGAAAACAGCTCTGCATTTCCTGTTTTGAAAATTAAGCACTATTGTGATCTAGACGTAGAGATTATTCTCTACTATAAAGCTCACAACCTCTGTGTGTGTGTGTGAGAGAGAGAGAGAGAGAGAGACAGAGAGGGGGGGGGCTTTAGTAATAAGAACCAAGAGTCTTCTGGCAAGTTAAGATTAACAAATTTATCACAGCCTATGCTTTTTTGTGGATACAGTCCACATCATCCTAAGCATTAAATGTAAATTTCCTTTTCTTTTCATATGCAACCAATAGCACTTCCCCTTCCCAAAGGGCCTTGGAAATTATTGCAAAGATAAGATGCTCCAAGTTCCTTTGAATAGAAATAACAGAAAATAGGCTAAAATAAAAAAAAAACAAAAAAAACCCACCCCAAAATAAAATAAAATAGTGTTCAGAAAATAGGAAAAACCATCGGAATACATTGTATTTGGGGGCCATCTATACTTTTTTCCAAATAGAAGGTTATGGACTTTGATATATTCAGTAATCCTGTGCAAGTGCAAAAAAGTAAAGACAATCCAGAAACCCCAGAGTTTCTTCTAATCCTATGGCTGAGAAGTTTAGGCATTTTTTTCTTTGGGGAAGGGCTGAAGAGAAGTATATTTTAATCCCACCACACCCAAATCAACCAGAATCTGCAAGATGCTCTTAGTAATAGTTTGTAGAATGTGTCATTTAGAACCGTGGTCACCAAACTTTCTAGCTTTGCGGACAGCAGGGAAAGTGGGGGGAGAGGGGATGGTTCTGTGTGAGTGGCGGGCGAGTGCACAGCTCGATTTGCACGAGCAGTGGACATGCGTATCCACCGCTTGCACAAATGGAGGTGCATGTGCAAGTGGAGCTGCGTGCACATCACACTCACCCACCGTTTTCACAGCCTGATTCTGAAAAGCCCATGGCCTGGTAGTGGGCCATGGCTCAGTGGTTGGGGACCCCTGATTTAGAATACATGGAACACACCCATCCAGGATGTATTTCAGGTCATGCTGTCTTACCTTCAGCACAAAGGTGTTATCCTTGTCTGGCATCTCCAATGGCATAGTTGTGCGCACTTCAATGATAGCCGAGAGAGGGATGCTGACCTTTGCTTTGGAAGCCTGAAAGGCCAAACAGATAGAAAAAGATTTAAAGAATTTAAATTTAATGACATTGCTCTGAACCATACCCAAAGCAGTTAAAAAGAATGCAGGTGCTATACTAGCCTGTGCCATTATTCAAACATTATCACTTCCCTTGAGCCTTCCAGTAATTCCAAATACTTTTAATTAAAAACATGGTATCCAGTGGGAAATAGAAGGTAATAAATTTAATTTTCATATCTCTGCAGTGTTGTAATATGGCTTTAGCATCCATTTCTCCTTTCAAAAATAAAAAGAATTTTGATGTGGATAAACAGAATGCAATTACTTTCCATTTCTGTTTTAAAAATAATAATTAAACCAGGGCGAGCTAAGAAAGAGTCAAAGAAAGCTAAAGTAAAAGGTTTGATAAAAACAAAAAAGCCTGTTATAAATAATGTGACTGGCTCAGATGGTATACTTCCCGAGTATACACATAAATGAATTCCATGTCAAGCTCTTTGAATAATATACTTTTTAAAACAAAAGAAATGTAGGCTGCAAGTCCAAGGCACAAAAGGTTGAAGAGATTGGAGCCAAAGAGCTTCAGAAGACACAAGTAATTCTTTTCTTCTGGCAAATAGGGAGATTTTCTTAATGGGATGCTTACCAAGGGGTTTCAAATAAATGCAAAATATTTATCCAGTCTAAAAGGAAGCAATATTGCCATATTGTTCAGTACTGTAGCAGTAACTTGTAACCGTTAATAATTGTTTAAAACAGTTATGATTGCTCACTTAATTGTTTTTCTGTTCTCATGCCCAAAACAATTATGTTTCTTAATGCTGGAAATTGCCAGTTAAGTCAAATCAGCATATGAGTTAACTAGGGCAGAGGTGAAAGCCTAAGGAAAAGGGGACAGCATTCACTAAATGTTATTCTAGTTCAGTAATTTCCACCCTTTCGTGCTTTTAAGCTTCAATGAGAAATTCCATAATCCACTATGGCAGAACTGGTACAAGCATGTTGCAAGAATATGAAACTCTGAACTAACACTTCTAAAATGTTGCATTTTTTTTCTATGTTGTTCTTATTGAAATATGGGGTACACTACATCATACCTCATGCTATTTCCCCAAAGGAAGAATACAACACATCCCATTTCCCAGAAACATGTGTAGGATCAGATCTTAATCTGGAGAGAAGTATGGAGATGTGGCAGCCGCTAAGAAAACAGGAATTTAACTCGGGAAAACAGAAAGCACAAGAAAGGAACTCAAGATTGTCCCTCTTTGATACTCTTTCGTATAAGACAGAGGAGAGGGGAAACATGAACAGGTTTCAAGATTCTGTTGTTATTGCCTACAATCAATAAAATAGAGTTCTAGTACTCCTTGTGGTGTTGATTTCTTATCTTGATCTACTTCAAAGACTGATATAATCTGTGTTAGGTCTTAATCCTTGAGAGCTACTGTACTTTTTCTTCAAATATATTCAATCAGTACAATTTGATGTTTGTTTGTTTGTTTATTATTATTTATGATTTATTATTTATTTATTTATTTATTTATTTATTTATTTATTTATTTATTGGTTCAATTTATATGCCACCCTTTTCCGGAGACTCAGGGCGGCTTACAATGCGTTAAGCAATAGCCTTCATACTTTTGTATATACCTGCTTAGTAGGGCTTTCAGCCCCCCCCCCCAAGCGGTGTTCTTTTTTTTTTATACAAAGTCAGCTTATTGCCCCCACAAACCGGGTCCTCATTTTACCTACCTCGAAAGGATGGAAGGCTGAGTCAACCTTGAGCCTGGTGAGATTTGAACTTGCAGTAATTGCAGGCAGCTGGTGCTTTAGTCTGCTGCGCCATCAAGGCTCAATAATGTTGTGTTTTAAACAGGGACAACCTGCCTTCTTACCAGAGGAAAAAGCTCCCCACATCATACTTTTTTGTGGGCAGGAATGATTTTTATAGTTGACATTGTGTTCAGGACCACAGAGCCCAGCTGCAATGTAATGATATCCCTTTAGTAGGCAAAGACAGGAACTATTGCCTCCCAACTGTTTTCAATGAATTAAGTCTAATGGAAACTTAGTACACCTACTATATTAACTTCCTAGCCAAAAGGCAACGATAAGGATAGTGCATCAGAAGAAAAGATTCTGCTTGTTAGAAAAGAATTTTTGATGGAATAACTCCTCTATGATGGTGCCTATCAGTCACAAGAAATCAGGAGCCAGGATAGAGCTCAAAAACACTACAAGTTTATTCCATGCTACCTATATACAAGAATCTGATCTACTAACGGTCAAGTCAAATTGGCACCAGATAACTCAATGCATTTCAAGGAGGCGCTTGACTTATAGTAGGTTTCTTTCGGCGGGGCATGATGACATAGGGACTCCAGACTGTTGATGCATTTGATCCTGCCTGGTCATCTACCCAGTTTTGGGATTCTTTCTTGGGAGAGAATAATTTTTTTTCTGGGAGAGAATAAAAATGGCATTGACCTCCTAATCTTTCTGGGATCACTGAGACTTATATATTCACCACACATTTTCAAAGCACCTTGAGCTTGATTATTTTCTTGCAGACATTTCATTACCCAAACTAGGTAACATCATCAGTGGAAATTACTGAACTAGAATAATGTTTAGTGAATGCTGTCCCCTTTTCCAGGCTCAGACAGGAACTACAAATATTCTCCTTTATTGATTTTCAAAGCAATTTCTTCCCCTTGTCCTGCTGGTTTTAAATTGTTTCCACACTGATCACCATCTTTATTCATGTTTACTCTGTAATTTTCTACTATTTATGAAAATGCAGGGCAATGTGGGCAATGCAGACCTATTTTCTAGGCCAAATTAAAAATTATCCTAAATCTGCCTGAAGAAATCATTCTTTCCAACTACAACTTACTCCCCTTCCTTGGAGAGTAAGGAAAGACTCAGAAGGGGAGGAATGGAAACAAGATCTCTTGCTTGTTTGGCACCATAAAAGGAGTTCACCTGAATGGGATTTTCCATGCACTCTTGTCTGGTATGCTCACACTAGCGAATTCCCCTTGGCTCAATTTTCAGAGATCACCACAGCATGAAGAAGACACTCGTGTAAGATTGTTGAGCGCAGCATTTCTATCCACTCTCTCAAGGCTGCAAGTCTCAAACCGCTTACGGCCAACAGTATGTTTTACATTCAGCTGCTTGGACAGCTGGCCTAACAAGAGTCTTGCAAATCCAAAAAGGAAGTACACTTCACAGCTCAGTGGCATCAAAACCCTCCAGTTGTAGGGTTGGTTCTTCCTCTACACCCACAGTTGACAAGTTGAGGACAGAAAAGGAACAGAAACAACTCTAGGACACAGGAAATTCTTTCGATCAAGTCATGCTACCAGGTCAACATTTATTGTTTCCCTTTGACAGCTGCCCTTATAACACTTATGTAACTCAACATTCATTCTAAGCCCAACTGGTAATATGAGCCTTTCTTGATCTTCCAAGGGCCTTGACTTTGGAAACTGCTTGCATGCAACATTCTGTGTTTCACACTTGTCCATTTGCTTCTAAGCAAAAAGCAACAATGTGATCTGAGACTTGGTTTATTTGCAATAAAATTTGTGTAGTTTCCCAAAACTCTAGCTATTCCCAACCCTTCCACTTAAGGGCCATAGTATACAACTATTGTGAGAGCACTCAAAAAGAAAAATTATCCCCCGTTTTCAGTGACAGATATTTATTTCTAAGGCAGATTAACTGTGGAGCAGAGATGCTTTTATATGTGTCAGCATAAGACCCTTGCTGAAACTACAGGAGCCAGATTACAGGTTTAAAGGCTTTTGCAATGGATTGTTGGAAGGGAAGATGTGTAGTTATCCCAATAATAATAACATCAAAACAAGAATGAGAAGGAAGGAAGACAATACTTCAGCAGGTACTGCATCCTGCTATTCCAAGGATGGTCTTTCTCTACTGTCCAGTTTTTAAAATATTTTAACATGGGCAGACGTTTCAGGGGGCCAGGATGTTTGAACATCTCATCCTCTTTTTTTTATTGCAATTCTAATTTTTTTCTTCAATTTTGGAGAACCATTAACACCAGTTGTTTAGCAAACAAATGTAGGTAGGGAAAGGCAATATAATGAAATCCAGAAATATCTGGGATTACTGTATATATTAACGAATTCCTTTTACTGAAGTTTTTATTGCAACATTCATTCATCTGATCATTTCAAATACTAACCATGCTTCGAATGAGCCAAATTATATGGTAGAAAAAAATGGCACGTTCACTCAAACGTTGCCACCAATCTTTGCAATGTTCATAAGATAACCCAATATCTGAAAGAAAGGGTACAGACCAGGGGTCTCCAACCTTAGCAACTTTAAGCCTGGAGGACTTCAACTTCAATTCCCCAGCAAAGCTGGCTGGGGAATTCTGGGAGTTGAAGTCCTTCAGGCTTAAAGTTGCCAAGGTTGGAGACCCCTGGTATAGACTGTGTCACTTTTTCACCATTCGCAAATCCAGGGTGATCAACAGTAGTATCAAAAGAGAAAATTCAATATAAGCAATAAAACACAAGTGACAACATAATGACAAACTGCATAGCAAATAAACAACTACCCGGAATTAATATTAATTAATAATAAGTGAAATCAATACTAAATACTGCAGCATGGATTGTCCTACTGAGGATGCTACCCAGCTAGGTTTTCCTTCCAAGATGCTTTTTTTCAGTTATTGGAAGTATTTGTACATACGTACAGAAAATCTAAAAGAGTTCAAAATAATCACAAAAACAGCATATAAAAAACAATGAGAAGGTAAAGCCAATGAAATTTACTCTTATTTTTATGCAAGTTTTAGGAGGAAGCTGAGAAAGGCTAACCTAAAAAGGCAGGTTTTTAAAGTACACTTTAATGAAGTCAGTGTTGAGGTTTGGTATACCGCAGAGCGAAAGCTGCTGCTCAGACTGGGATCTACCACAAAACAGACCTCTCTACATTTCACTAAATAGTCATTTGTAGTTCTGGCATCAGGGCACCCTGGGAAGGTCCTAGGTGCCTATGAGGCCGATTTAATCCAAGGCTTTTTAAAAAGAATGTGATTCCTAATTGTTTAAATATACTAGACCCACATCATTAAATTGTCTCGTTAACAGATTGGCAACAAGTGCAGATATATATATATATATATATATATTTAGCAAACAATACATGTAGAGTAAGATGCTCCAGAAAACAACTTAGCCACAACCTCCTGCACCAGTTATATTTTTTGGAGCGGTCCCAAAAGCAGTACATTAAATAATTTGATCTTAAGGTTACCAATGCAGGAATGACCAAACTAACCATATCCATAAAAAGGCACTGTAGCCTACTTTGAAAGTAAGTGCTCCTGACCACAGGTGATATGAGCGCTCACTAACAATGATGGATCTTGAAGCACCCCCCCACACCAAGAGCCTGTTTCTTTAAAAGCAATGCAGCCTCATTCAGAACAGGCAATTCCTCCAGCTCCTCAATCCACATGCACTACAGGTAGTCCTTGACTTATGACAGTTTGTTTAGTGACCGTTTGAAGTTAAATGGCACTGAAAAAGTGACTTATGTCCATTTTTTACACTTATAGCATCCCCACAGTCATGTGATCAAAATTCAGACGCTTGGCAACTGGTATGTATTTATGATGGTTGCAGTGTCCCAGGGTCATATGATCCCCTTTTGTGACCTTCTAACAAGCAGTCAATGGGGAAGCCAGATTCACTTAACAATTATAGCAATAGCAATAGCACTTAGACTTATGTACCGCTTTACAGTGCTTTACAGCCCTCTCTAAGCGGTTTACAGAATCAGCATACTGCCCCCAACAATTTTGGGTCCTCATTTTACCCACCTTGGAAAGATGGAAGGCTGAGTCAACCTTGAGCCTGGTGAGATTTGAACTGCCAAATTGCAGGCAGCCGGCAATCAGCAAAAGTAGCCTGCAGTACTGCACTCTAACCATTGCGCCACTGCGGCTAAATTTAACAATTGCAGTGATTCATTTAACAACTGCAGCAAGAAAGATTGTAAAATGGGGTAAAATTCATTTAACAATTATCTCACTTAGTAACAGAAATTTTGGGATTGTAAGTCACAGACTATCTGTACTGGGATTCAGCTTTAGTTTATTGTCCATCATCCATTCCACTACTACATTCCTATATTAGTTTAAGTTAGCCTCGCCTGTTTCAAATATTGGATGGGCTTTATTGCGGATCATAATCTCATTTTGGTTGACATTCTGATTCATACTTGTTCTCCATGGCTCCTTCATTTCTATTTTGTGTGGAGCTCAGTAATTAGTTAACAGGTTTTTAAATGATATAGTATATGGTGTACTCAGTTACCTTCCTCTATGCATTGAAAAATTGTAATTTTATCTTGCTTATAAATCTCTTGCTTATTTATCTGACTTTTTTCTTTTTGGGGGGAAGAGGGTTTCCCTTCTACTTTTTATATACATATATTTTTTAAAGTTTAACAAAAATATATCAGACAAAAAGAGAATGGCAGTATTTTAATTCATTATTTTCTTTAATAGCTTAAGGTTCCCAGGAACCTTGAATCCCAATTTGTTTAGTGTCAACTTATATTGCTAGAGTATACTTTATTTTTTCCAAGCCTCAGAGCAAATACTCCGGAGGAAGGGAAAAGTTGCCTTATATGGCATATAAAAGAGAATAAATGTGGGAGAAGATGTCACAAACTGAACAGTAGAGAATAAACAAGGTACTTCATCAATCATTTCCCAAATCTTTAAAGAGAAACAATCAATTAAGAGAGGATGAGTATATACATAGAAATATTGCTATGCAAGAATACAATCACTCATGCCCTGGACATCTCACAATCGAACTATTGCAATTTGCTGTATATGGGGATGCCCCTGAAGACCATCCAGAAGCTGCAGCTGGCTCAAAATGCAACAGCATGAGAAGTAACAGGCACTTCACACTATGGTTATTTGGCACCACAAGTTATGCAAGCTGCATTGGCTGCCAGTTAACTTCTGGGTGCAGTTCAAAGTGCTAGTTGTTACCTATAAAGCTCTTCCTGGCATTCCTTGGTTATCTGAGAGATCATTGTTTCTGCCCACTTAGTACATCTGGGCAGAGTGAGCACACGCCAGGTCCCTCAATTAAAGTCTGACATTCTATGGAACCAAAGAGCATGCATTTTCTGTCACTCTGGACTTGCCTTCTGGAAGATTATCTCCCCTTCCCCGGAGATATAGATGGTGCCCACTTTTCTGGAGTTCCAGAAAACACTTCAAACCTGGCTCGGTTCTGAAGTCTGCAATTAATGAGGGCCCCCTGTGATATTTTTTATTGTTAAGGCTGTTTGTGGTCCGGGCTGACACATTATGTTTTTATTTTTTATGCTTTTAGCCGCTTAAATGGTGTATTATGATTTTGTAAGCTGCCCAGAGTAAATTGGAGGGAGCAGCCATAACAAATTCAAATGTAGTAAACAAGTACTACAAGGAATGCAAAAAATAAATTAGGAAAGAATTCAACAGAAGTACCATTGTGCACCAGTTAAGTCTAGTGGTTAAGGCACCAGGCTAAAAACTAGGAAACTGTGAATTCTAATCCTGCCTTTGGCATGAAAGCTGACTGGGGGATTTTGGTCAGTCACTCTCCTGCAACCGAACCCAATTCACAGGGTTGTTGTTGTGGGGAAAACAGAAGGAATATTGTATGTCCGCTGCCTTGAGTTATTTATAAAAATATTAAAGGCGGGATATAAATCAATCAATCACATGGGTAAATCTTGGAAATGGGAAGATTATGATTGTTTTTTATAGGCCAGTTTCTAATGGTTTGAGCACTGCATGATGAACCATATTCCACAGAGCACTTGCTTTGCACATTCAGAGTTCCAAATTTATCATATTTTTCGGAGTATAAGATGCACTTCCCCCACCCCCAAAAGTGGGGGAAAATTTTGGTGCGTCTTATAGACCGAATACGGACCCGTTTTTGGCCTCCCGAACCCTCTGCGTGTCATGTTTTCGCCCTCCCCAGCCCCCAGAAGCACTCTGCAGTGCTCCGCACGTCCCATTTTTGCAAAAAACGGGCCTGTTTTCACCAAAAATGGCCCACCTTTGGCCTCCCAAATCCTCAGCACATCGCGTTTTCGCCTTCCCCGGCCCCCAGAAGCATTCTGCAGTGCTACGCACATCCAATTTTTGCCTAAAACTGACCCATTTTTGGCCTCCTGAACCCTCCATGCATCCTGTTTTCACCCTCCCCGGCTCCCAGAAGCACTCTGCAGGCCAAAAACGGGTGCATTTTTGGCAAAAACAGGATGCGCAGAGGGTTCGGGAGGCAAAGTGCTTCTGGGGGCTGGAGAGGGTGAAAACGGGACGTGCGGAGGCCCAAAACTTTTTCCCCCTTGCTTTCCTCCTCTAAATCTAGGTATGTCTTATAGTCTGAAAAATACGATAATGCTTCTACCGTAAGAATTTCAAGTAGCAAAGCTTAAGAAAACTTTTGCCTTATACTATGGAGAGCTACAAGTATTGCAACAGATATTATTATTCACAAATACGGTATCTCAGGTTGTCATAACAAGTGGGAAAGTCCAGGGGTTTTTTTACATGCAGAAGATCCCAGGTGGCCTCCACTAGATGTGCCAATGGAAATTATTTAGATCTGCAATGTTTCTAATTCACTTTTGCCAGAAATAGTCTGGAGAGCAGCTACTCAATATTGTGCTTGATGGATCTGTAATCTGATTCAGTATATATAATTACATAGATATAAGGAAGATGTATTTGAAAGTAATAAACAATTATTTGATCATCATAGGGATGATTCAAGGGGAGCCCTAAGCTTGTATATTCTCTTAGTCCCCTTTCCTCCTTCTATGCCACTGTAAGGAGCTGCTGGAACAATTTTGCTTGCAACTTAGGAATTTGCTTTGCTTCATTTCATTTTGCTCTAGAGAGCTACAGTCATCTTTTCTGCCAACAGATAGCAGACTGTTTAATCTTTTCCAACCTGATGACCTCCAGATGGATTAGTACTACAGTCGCAGAATTTCTGGCAAGCATGATCAAATGCATGATCAAATTCCAGAGGTTGTCTGGAAAGTACCTTCATGGAGAAGGCTTGTCTAGTGGAAGTCTCTATGCTTTCCTGGAAAAAGCTAGCCTGATCAACCAATTTAAGATTCGGATTCAACATTAAATTGCTAATAAAGGGGCCTATCCTATCTGAGCCATATATTTTTAAAAAAGCTATATATAGGTAGTCCTTGACTTACAACAGTTCGTTTAGTGACCATTCAAAGTTACAATGGCACTGAAAAATGTAACATGACCGTTTTTTCAGTTATGACCTTTGCAGCATCCCTATGGTCATGTGATTAAAATTCAGACGCTTGGCAATTGGTTCGTGTTTATGACCGTTGCTGTGTCCCAAGGTCATGCGATCCCCTTTTGCGACCTTCTCACAAGCAAAGTCAATGGGGAAGACAGGTTCACTTAACAACTGTTGTTGTGGCTCCCTAAATGGCTTAGAGGCTAAGATGCTGAGCTTGCCGATCAGAAAGGTTGGTGGTTCGAATCCCACATATAGGTTTCCTGCGTGAGCAGGGGGGTTGGACTAGATGACCTCCCTTTCAACTCTGTTACTGTTACTAACTTAACAATTGCAGTGATTCACTTAACAACTGTGGCAAGCAAGCTTGTAAAATGGAGCAAAACTCACTTAACAAATGTCTCACCTAACAACAGAAATTTTGGCCTCAATTGTGGTTGTTAAGTTGAGGACGACCTGTATAACTGTGGTGAAAAATGAGAATAAAGCAGATTCAGATCTGCTACAGAGAAACTGATGGGAAAAAATAACCACCCCTCCATTTTGTAATGAAAGAAGTATTCAGCGATCATCCGGGATCAGCACAAAGTATCCATATGGCTCACAAAAAAGAAAGAAAAAATCAACATTAATCATCTCATGAAGCTCAAGACCTCTCAGGTTGCACTCTGCACTATTTTTGAACACTGACATCTGGAAGACCTGCACGCCAAAGCAGTTTGAGAAGGAAGCATCTGATACAGCGCTTGCTAATTTCACAGACAACAAACTGGAAGTTGCCAAGACTATATGGGGCTCCAAAAAACCAAACGTTGGCATTATCTATTCCAGAATAGTCAAGTCATCCAAGAATCTTACAGGTGCTGAAATAATGAACAACTCAATTAAGAGCGCTCAGATGGAGATACAAGATACAGAGTTACTGAAATGGGAGAAGCTACCATATCATCTGACCCACATACATCAGGACCTACTTAATTTTAAACATGGAAATAGCAAAACATTTCCCCACAATCTATTTTTTTTTTTTAAGTGTGGATGGACGAAAAAACAAGTAGCAAAGATTACCCACATGTTAATATTACACTACAACTCTTTATTTTGTCATTCGTACTTAGCTACTTTTATACAGATAGTGCTCAACTTACCACCATTCATTTAATGATAGGCTGACATAACAACAGCTATGAAAAAAGTGATTTATGATTGTCCGGAAGGTGCTTCTTCAAGTGGCAACTGGACTTTCTTGTTTTTCTTTGAAGACATTTCGCTTTTCATCTAAGAAGCTTCTTCCACTCTGAAGAAGGTTCTTGGATGAGAAGTGAAACGTCTTTGCCTCTTGAAAAAGCACCTTTGGGACAACCATGACCTGGATGACTGAGAAGCTCCATAGACATTTGACTTATGATTAGTTTTCACACTGGCGACTGTTGCAACATCTCCATGGTCACGTGATCACAATTAGGATATTTAGCAACTGGCTCATATTTATGATGGTTGCAGTATTCCAGGGTCATGTGATCATCTTTTGCAACCTTCTGACAAGCAAAGCCAATGGAGAAGCCAGATTCACTGTACAACTTAGTTGTAAAGATTCACATTACTAAGTTGAATTACTTAGTAAAATGAATTACTGCAGTGATTCACTTAACAACTGTACAAGAAAGGTCATAAAATGGGGCAAAACTGACTTAATTGTCTTGCTTAGCAATGGAACATTTGGGCTCGGTTGCGGTTGTAAGTCAAGGACTACTTATATTAGGTCGCAGGGGCATTTTGGATGTCGGGATACTTTTGAAAAGTTATCCAAAGTGACAAGTGATTCAGAACATGTCCCACAGTTGTTGAGCCAGTTTCTCTATGGTCATAAATGTCATGTAACAGTACATGTCACATTTGTATAACCAAACGTGAGATCCTTTGCCATCAATTAGTTCCCCATTTAGGTACGCACAAGTCCCACGGAATGGTTTATATTCCTGCAAATACAGGTAGTCCTCAACTTACGACCACAATTGAGCCCAAATGAATGTTGTTAAGTGAGAAATTTGTTTTTGACCCATTTTACGATTTTTCTTGCCACAATTGTTAAGTGAATCACTGCAGTTATTAAATTAGTAACACGGTTGTTAAGTGAATGTGGCTTCCCCATTGACTTTGCTTGTCAGAAAGTCACAAAAAGGGATCCCACGACTCCCGGGACACTGCAACCGTCATAAATGTGAATCAGTTGCCAAGCATCTGAATGTAAATCATGTGACCGATGCTGTAACGGTCATAAGTGTGAAAAATGGTCATAACTCACTTTTTTCAGTGCCGTTGTAACTTTGAACGGTCACTAAATGAACTGTTGTAAGTCAAGGAGTATCTGTACCGCATAAAAGGAACTCCTGAATTTCACTAGTAAATGGAAGCTGACCACATGAAGGAGTGTTTGATTCTCCACTGTTTCTGTACATTTTAATCTGCAGGCTTCTGTATGGCTACCAGCTGAATTACCTGGAAAATTACCTGTATGACTACCAGCTGAATTACCTGGAAAAACTACACGCAAAAACTTCAGTAATGAAGACTGTTACCTTAGGAGGAACATAGAACTCGAGAAGGAACCTTTCCCCTTCCATCTTCACTGCTTTCCTTAGTAGCAAACGGCATTTTTGCCACTGAGAGGTACCCACACAGTTTGTGTCATCGGCAACCATGTAGCGAAGGGTTCCCTCTCTCTGAATGTCCACTAAATCCACTTTAGAAGATTGGCCCTTGGAAAGCCAGAGTTTGTGGGTCCATTTCTCTCTGGAATCGCTATGTTCTTTGCTAACAGGAGGACAGTGTTCCCTCTCAGACTGTTTGCTCTGCATGGATTCTGCACCTGGCTCGGGAGAAGACCGCCGATGCCACATCTCCTTCATGCCGTCCACCACGCACAAGCTCATGTTCCTCAGAGAAAAACCTTTCTTGAATTTTGTCTTGGAAGAACTGTGGACAGAGACATCTTCGGAGCTTCGAGACTGGCCGTACGAGGAGACTTTTCTTGCCTGAGCCTGTTGGGTTTGGCTCAAGTACCTGCTGGAGGTGAGTGTGTGGTCCATGCTGTCTAGAGACTCCACGGAAGTCTGCTCTTTTCTTGGCAAGAGATCCCGTCCATAAGGCATGTGGCAGTTCTGAAGGCCCACAAACGGGACAATGTTATACTTCGTAGGAGAATTGGACACAAACACCCTGTTGACCTCCAGGCTGAAGATGTCCAAGAAATTTGCTGCAAAATGATGAGAGAAGGAAGTCTCGGCTCCAGGAGTGTCGTAGTGGGGATTTTCCTTCAGGAACTGGCAGAACTTCTGAGCAAAGTCCACTGCAGCAGCCTGGGCATGGAGCTCACAGAATTCCCGCCAGTCAGGAAGCTGGGAGGGAGGTTCTTGACAAAAAGCATCGCCATTCATGACTGTTCCATTCCACCTATAACCAAGAGGAAGACGGTGAGTGAGTGTGTGTGTGTGTGAGAGAGAGAGAGAGATGAACAAGCTCTAACCACCCACCTGTTCTCAAATACAGGTAGTCCTTGACTTACCACCACTCAGTTAGTGACCGTTCAGAGTTAAAACAGCACTGAAAAAAGTGACTTATGACCAGGGATGGGCTTCAAAAATTTTAGCAAGGGGTTCTTTATCCAGTTGCTGGGTGGGCGTGGCCATGGTGGTCGTGGCCTAGTCGGCCTCCTGCACCATGGCAGGGGGGCGTTTTTGCCCTTCCTGGGCTCTGGAGGCTTTCTTTGCGCCTATGGGAGGGCGAAAACAGGCTCCGGAGGCCTTCTGAAGGCTGGAAACAGGTCCATTTCCAGCCTTCCTGAACTTCTGGTAGGCCTGTTTTTCGCCCTCCCTGAGCCTCCGTGCGCACCCTGCACTTACCTGCATCCAAAATGGGCAGTGTGGGGATTCCTAGGAAGGACGGGGTGGGGTGGGCGGGGCCAGCCAGGAGTGGGATTTGGGAGTTCTCTGAACTGCACAGAATCTTAGCTAGAGGTTCTCCCAAACCCCTGCGAACCCCCAGCAGCCCACCCCTGATTATGACTGGTTTTCACACTTATGACTGTTGTAGCATCCTCACGGTCACATGATTAAAATTTGGGTGCTTGGCAACTGGCAGTATTTATGTCGGTTGCACTATCCCAGGGACCTGTAATCACCATTTGTAATCTTCCCAGCTGGCTTCCGACAAGCAAAGTCAATGGGGAAAGCCAGATTCGCTTAATAATTGTATAATACCCTTAATAGCGACAACGATTCGCTTAACAACTGCAACAAAAAGATCATAAAATGGGACAAAACTCATTTAACTGTCTTGCTTAGCAACGGAAATTTCGGGCTCAATTATGGTTGTAAGTCAAGGATTACCTGTAAAAGAATAACTTGATTTGCTTGTACTGGGCTATTTCAGAAGAGGTGGTGGGGCCTGGAGGAGAAACAGGAGTCCTAACCGTAGTAGCCATTAAACCTCTCAATAAATTCAGAAAAAAATTAAAATAGCCTTCATAACATCTAAGATCCATTATACTGCTAAACACCCCCATTCTCTCTCAATTTTTAAAATGATACTGGGCTTGAAAATCTTAACTTCTCAGTTTATTCATCCAACCACTTCATAAAGTGCAAAATTAACACTAACCAAAGGAAATAGATGGGGACATGTATCTCACTGCTCATATATTTTGGAGATGTAGAGTCTGCAAACGGCACTTTAACGTTGCAATCTTGTGTCTGCCAAGATCACACTGCTAAATCCTAACCACAAAGTCTTGTACTCAATTGCCCAAATTATCATAGGAAATGAAAGGTAATAGGTAAACAGTTACACAGACTTACAGATATTAAAAATACTACTCCCAACTTTTGGGGGGCGGGGGGAAGAAAGCATGAAAATCTAAGCCAAGCATTCTACCCTGTTGCCATGGCAACATGGCTACCTTGTCTCCATGTACGTCTTTCGCATGAAAAAAAGTGATTTTAAAAAAGGGGCCAAAACCCCGCCTGCCTTTGATGCATTCAAAGATAAAATGCATTCACATGAACATTAAATCACCAACTATGCTTTCCTAATGTGGCTTTTATAACCCAAAGCACAATGTTGAAAGAGAAGAAAATCTTCTCATCCTTTCAAGGACATTCACACCTAAATTTACCTCCCTTTCCTAGCTCTGAGGTAGCCTATTTCCTGTGTGTTCCTGGAGTACGTGTGCTTCACATGGAGCTTCTATCTCACTGCCTGCCTGTTGCCAAGGCAGGCTGAAGCTGGATCAAGATGACCCATTTCTGACAAGGCTGCTGGACAAAACACGACATCTCCCGGAAGCCCTGTCTCCTCACATCATGGAAATATTGATTGTGTGAAATATAAGTCAGTCTTCCCATCAGGAAACGCCCTTGCCTTCTCCACTTCATTCCTCTGCCTGCCCACAGTCCCTTCCAGTAATGCAGAAACCAAATATAGGTAGTCCTCAACTGAGCCCAAAATTTCTGTTGTTAAGCAAGACAGTTATTAAGTGAGTTTTGCCCCATTTTCCAAGCTTTCTTGCCATGGTTGTTAAGTGGAACACTGTGGTTGTTAAGTGAATCTAGCTGCCCCATTGACTTTTCATCACATGAGGTCGGGACACTGCAAACCATCATAAATATGAGCCAGTTGCCAAATATTGATCACATGACCATGGGGATGCTGCAAAGGTCGTAAGTGTGAATAATGGTCATAAGTCACTTTTTTCAGTGCCATTGTAACTTCAAACTGTCACTAAACGGTTATTAAGTCGATGACTACCCGAAGAGCCCTTCCATTGTGGAGGAAAGCAACTTATCCTTGGAGCAGTGTACATTCACCAATCTTTTGTTTATTTATTTAATAAATACAGCCACCCATCTCATATACTTGACCACGTGACTAACCATTACAAACAAGAGTAAAAACAGTACAAAAACACAACCAAAATTGTAAATAACATAAAATAGCAGGCAAGAATACCCACAACATCCCACAATCAACATAATCAAGTTTGCTAGCAACTTGGGAGATCGCAACACAGGTCATAATGATTACAATTACAGATTAACAGAGTTGGAAGGGACCTTGTAGATCTGATCCAACCCCCTCCCCACGCAGGAGACCCTACACCATTTCTGACAGATGGCAGTCCAATCTCTTCTTGAAAGCCTCCAGTGATGAAGCTCCCACAACTTCTGAAGGCAACCCCTGTTCCATTGTTCTCACTGTCAGAAAATTTCTCCTTACTTCTAGGTTGAATCTCTCCTTGATCAGTTTCCATCCAGAATAGAATAGAATAGAATAGAATAGAATAGAATAGAATAGAATGGAATGGAATGGAATGGAATGGAATGGAATGGAATGGAATGGAATGGAATGGAATGGAATAACAGAGTTGAAAGGGACCTTGGAGGTCTTCTAGTCCAACCCCCTGCTTAGGCAGGAAACCCTACACCACTTCAGACAAATGGTTATCCAACATCTTCTTGAAAACCTCTAGTGTTTAGACTGGATTTAGATAGTGATTAGACCAATGACAATACAGTATCAGCAGAGAAAAGGGCCAGTGATGCAAACTTCATGTTCTCAAATGGTACAGAACATTTCTATGCTTCAAGGAGGAAGAAACTCTGAAGGCCACACAGCCCTCTGTCTATGGAGATAATCAGTCCTTCAGGCGATGATTGTCCCAAAGGTGTTTTTTTCAAGAGGCAACTGGACTTCCTGGTTTTTCTTTGAAGACGTTTCACTTCTCATCCAAGAAAGCTCTTCAGCTCTGACTGGATGGTGGGGAATGGAAGGATTTATTTTATACTCCTTGCAGACAGCTGGTCATTTGCATTCTTTGAGTCGTTAAGGCCACTGGGAGGTTTGTCAGGGTCACCTGAGTAATGCAATGGGTGTGGAGTCTTCTTGGAACTACTGAAAAGATTGTGTGGTTGTGGAGCTGTGTTTCCTTAGGGATGTTTTCTGCCCTGTGTCCCTTACACTGTTGAACACAGGTGCAGGCCGTTGGGGATGAATCTGTGTCTCCATCTCAAACTGAAGCACAAATGGTTCCTGTAGTCTGCAATTTTTCTGGAAATCCATTCATTCTCCCACACCAACGGATTTCCCCAAAAGTTGCAGACTACAGGAAACATTTGCACTTCAGTTTGAGATGAAGGCAACACAGACCCATCCCCAACAACCTGCACCTGTGTTCAATAGTGAAGGGACACAGGGCAGAAAACATCCTACTAGCACAACTCTACAACACAGTCCTTTCAGCAGTTCCAAGGCGACTCCGCACCCATTTGCACTCCTCAGGTGACCCCGAGGACACAGACAAACCTCCTAGTGGCCTCAATGACTCTCTAAAAACAATGCAAATGACCAGATGACTGCAAGGAATATAAATCCTTCCATTCCCCACCATCCAGAGTTGAAAAAACTTCTTGGATGAGAAGCGAAACGTCTTCAAAGAAAAGCACAAAAATCCAGATTTATTTATTTATTTATTTATTTTCAATTTATATACCGCCCTTCTCCCTGAGGACTCAGGGCGGTGCACAGCCGCCCTGAGAATTAAAAACATGAAATACAAATATTAAAAACAATTAAAATCTATATAAATTTGGCCCAAAATTTAAAAAACCACAAACCAATTAAACATTTAAATTTTTTTAAAAATTTCTTCCTAAGCCAGCCCGGCTTGCTGGAAAAAGTGGGTTTTAAGGGCACGGCGGAAGGCACTGAGGTCTTGGATTCTCCTTATCTCTGGGGACAGCTGATTCCAGAGGGTAGGTGCCCCCACAGAGAAGGCTCTCCCCCTGGGGGTCACCAGCCTACATTGTTTGGCTGATGGCACCCTGAGGAGGCCCTCTCTGTGGGAGCGCACGGGTCGCTGGGAGGTCGTCAGTAGCAGCAGGCGGTCTCGAAGATAGCTAGGCCCTATGCCATGGAGCGCTTTAAAGGTGATAACCAACACCTTGAAGCGCACCCGGAAGACCACTGGGAGCCAGTGCAGCTCGCGCAGTTGCCTCTTGAAAAAGCACCTTTGGCCCACAGAACCCTCTTTTTTGGGAATGGAATGGCAGTTTTAGGGAGATGCAATTTCCTTTTTTCCTTCCATGGATTCATGGCAATGGGGACTGTGGGTGTTTCAGCGACATGGACAAATGTGCTAATGTTTGCCTTTAGGAATGAGAGTTCTCAATCTTTGGGCAGATTCAGGCCATGCCTGAAATTTGCCTATTTTGGGTTAGTACAGGGCTGGTTAACAATGGCAACTTTACAACTTGTGGACTTCAGCTCCCAGAATTCCTTATCCAGCCATGGTCAGGAATTGAAGTTGACGTCCACAGGTCATAAATTTGCCATAGTTGCCCATCTCTGGGTTGGTAAGCAAGTGGGATTGTGGTTTATTATCCCTGGTTTATTTGCACTCCATTCAAACCATGTCTTAGCACAATGGATGAAGCCAGCAAATCTCGAAGCAAGCATTAAGCAGATGCAGAAGTTGTTAAGCAAACCCATTTTAGCCAATGGGCAGTTTTTGTTGGAAATCAGAAGTAAATGCCGACTTCCAGCAAAAAAAAAAAAAGTCATAAATTGTGATCATATGACTGAGAGATGCTGCAAATGGCCATAAATACAGGCCAATTGCCGAGTGCACAAAATGCAATCGTGTGATTGCAAGGGGGAAAGGCACAGCCATTGGAACTTTGAACACAAGTCATAAATACTTTTGGGGGTGGATAACTTCAAATGGTCATTAAGTGACCAATTGTAAGTCAAGGACTATCTGTATTAAGCTGCTAATGGGCAAACAGAGTTTGTGAATCCAGTTTATGGGAAATATGCGCTCATTCTGTTAATCATTAACTTTGCAAGATATTTTAGCTAATTTAAATCTGGTTTCTTTTATTTGATAAGTTGCTTTGACTTATGCAGAAATAAATTGCAATTTGACTTTTTTTTAAAGAGAGAAGAGCTCCATGATGAGCCATTTTATATTAAGACACAATGAAGGTAATTTTTCCTCCTGACACCACTGCAAGGTATTTTAATAAACGTGGCAGAAACTTTTAAGTTGTGTTTTTGGTTTAACTCTAAAACAAGCTCTGGTTTGTGGCCCATAGTATTTGGTGATTCTAGAATAGTTAGGCTGGTCCTACATTCAGAGGAGGAAATGATATAAGGCTGGCCCAAACCTCTCGTGGGTGGGGAAGCAACAGAACTGAGTACATGCAAATAAAAAAGGGTTTATACCATATATAATTCACTGTGTTTAACCACTGATAAATCCCCCAACAATGTGTGATGCCTTTAAACCAAAGGTGAATTAAGAATAAATTATTAAATCAGAATCTGGGTAAGTTTTTAAATCAGAGTCTGGCCCTTAGTCCAGGGCCCAATTACAAAGTTAGCAAAAAAAACAAAAAAAAAACAAGCATGGTTTTATAGATCACAAAAAAACCTCTCATGAGCTTGGCTTTAACTTAGTCTGATGGATGAATCCATCTATTATGGCTTAGTGTTGTTTGTGTGTGACGCAGGTAACATGTTCAATACCATGGTTTAAAAATCTAGCTCAAGCACTGTGAATGTCTCCAATTGCATCTTTTTATTTATTTTATTTTATTTTTATTTATTTTCAATTTATATACCGCCCTTCTCCCTGAGGACTCAGGGCGGTGCACAGCCAGAATTAAAAACATGAAATACAAATATTAAAAACAATTAAAATCTATATAAATTTGGCCCAAAATTTAAAAAACCACAAACCAATTAAACATTTAAAAATTTAAAAAATTTCTTCCTAAGCCAGCCTGGCTTGCTGAAAAAAGTGGGTTTTAAGGGCACGGCGGAAGGCACCGAGGTCTTGGATTCTCCTTATCTCTGGGGGCAGCTGATTCCAGAGGGTAGGTGCCCCCACAGAGAAGGCTCTCCCCCTGGGGGTCACCAGCCTACATTGTTTGGCTGATGGCACCCTGAGGAGGCCCTCTCTGTGGGAGCGCACGGGTCGCTGGGAGGTCGTCAGTAGCAGCAGGCGGTCTCGAAGATAGCTAGGCCCTATGCCATGGAGCACTTTAAAGGTGATAACCAACACCTTGAAGCGCACCCGGAAGACCACTGGGAGCCAGTGCAGCTCCCGGTGCATCTTATATCTACATGTGTAATATATCGTGATAGACCAGGAATGTCAAACTCGATCACGTCACAGGCTGGACCGTGATGTATTACGACGTTTTTTGCCTTTGCAGAACCAGGCTGGGCGTGGCCTGCACGTGTCAAATCCAGCCAGCGGGCCACCAGTTTGACAGGCCTGTATAGACTATTGTTATCTGTATCCCAACAATTGATATTATCCTCACAAACTATTGAATATAATTCCTATAGGAATACAATAATTCAATCCAAAGTTTGGAGAAAAAGTTGGCCAAGAATTGCTGAAGAATTTTTATTTTATTTTATTTTAATTCATTTTATTTTATTTTATAACACCCATTTCAGTGTTGAAGTGACCCTGGGCGGCTTACAGAATGATAAAAGCATAATAAAAACAATTAAAATGAGCAAGAATTAAATAGACTAATAAGAGGATGAATGGTATAGGGGTGGAGCCCTCTCTCTTACCCCGTCAATAATTATGGATTCTCATTACCGAGTAGAAGATAAATTAATTGATATAAATGCATGGTTGTATTACAGAGAGGGAGAATCAATCTCCTACTTGCCAGCATTTGTCGTATTTGCATATTTATTGCTGGGCTCTAAATTTTAGCTACTCTTTAAAAGAAATGCCACAGCTGCTTTGCCTATTACATGGAACAAAAGGTGTGAACAGAAAAAACATTAAAGGTATGGGCTATTTTGATGAATTATAAGGGCAGTTGTACCAACTGAATGTCAAGTTTGCAATCAAGAATTGAATCTGGGCAGCGTATGACCGCTTTAATTGAAGCTAATAAATTGGGCTACTTTTATTAGCACTATTATATTTGCTGTTTTATTAATTTGTTCATGGGGGTTCATTGAACTTTTGCACATACTGTAGTTTAATGTGGTTTAAACTTTGCATCCCCCACCCACCCAGCAGAAATGAGCCTTTCGTGTGAAATTTGAAAATGAGATTCAGGAGGAAGGGAGGCGATGGTCAGCTACTTGCAGTTGAAGCGAGATCTGCACACACCCTTTCTTTTGGGGAGAATGCTATCTCAAGCATTACAGCAACTCACTTTCAGTATCGGCTTCTTTATTGCATGGTATTGTTCAGAAACCTTTTCCACAGCAAAACTCACGGGGTCTGGGTGCCAGAGAAGTATTTCTGTTCTGACCGAAGATAACCTTCCAAGCTGACAAGGCACAAAGGCTTATAGAGAAGCTACAAGATGTAAACTGAGGTTAAAGGATGCAGCAGGAAGAGGAGAAGGAGGAAGGGGGAAAGCTTCCATTTAGAGCTCAGAGTGCCCAGCCGAATAGTGGAATCCACCAATATACTGCTGGCACAGGCAACAATCAAGAAACCGTTGCTATCTTTTTATAGCTGGCTGGCTCCACCGCTCAGACATGTTTGTCAAGTTGCCCAGCCACATTTATGCAGCTGTGAAAAAGGGATCCTGACTATGACTTCCTCAGACAAGCCACAGATTGCTATCTGTTTAATTTTTGGATTTCGGTGGGATCCCACAACCCTGCCTGCTGTTCACTTCCAGACTGGTATTCAGAGCAGAGCTACCTCCAAGGCAGCAGGGTGGCTCTATTTCACTATGACGACTGATTTGCCCATCTCCAATCCTTGACGGCCTGCCCAGTTGTTCAAAGGCCCTTTTGTTTTACTGGTTATTGGATAACGTTGCTCTCATCTTCTGTCTTTGTGTTCTTTCTTCTCTAATTCTAGCAGCGGTTATGAACAGGGGTGGGAATCACATAATTTACCTACCGGTTCGCCCAGCACTGAAAATGTGAGCGCATGCAGTTGCCTCACTCGCATGCACCATCTCCGCACATGTGCACAGCCGTCTGTGCATGTGCTTTGCTCGCACGTGCAATTTCCACGCATGTCCACGGCTTTAAAACATGGCTAAATAGGACGGCATGGCACTGGGGCGGGGGTGAGGTATTCAGGTAAATGTATGTTTTAAAACTGATGGTAGCCTCATGGAAACTATTCTATGAAGAGATTTTCCCTGTAAGCCATTTTGCACAACTGCCTATGATAATCCTGTATACCGCCAACAGTCTCCAAACATGCATACCAGTTCATCACATTTGGGGACCAATAGATCCACCTCCCTAATCAATGCACAAAGCATTGAAACATTTTTAAGAGATGTCAGCCTCTTCCTGAATCTATATCCAGGGACCAGAACTCTTCTAGGTAATGAGATACTGTGACAACTCAATTCAGCTAAGATCTCCCTTCCAAAAACACAATCTCTGTTTGGTGTTTCACTGATCATCAATGAGAAAATCTGTAATGGCAGAAGAGCTCCATCCCTGTTACATACATCCACAGCTCCAAGCATAGACTTGGCTCAAGGATAATGGAATCCAATCGCGCGGTCTGGAGCACATCCATGGACACGTTCCAAAGTCTTCACTTTCAATGGGTGATAAATTTTATTCCTGAGATGCCGGGGTCTGAATAGAGGACCTTTTGCCTGCCAAGCATATTCAGTTCCACCACCCTACAGCATCTGACATCTATTCCAGAATACAGTTATAGCTATGACTGGAAATACCTATAAGGGAGATAGATACTGCTTATTTCTGTACAGGACCTTGAAGAAGGAATGAAAAGACCATCAGCAAAATACGAATTAGACCCGGAAGACAAGAGAGCATGAGAAAGAAACTTAAGGCTGCCCCACCCTGATTGTCTTTGGTTTAAGAGGGAAGGAAGTGGTCAGCTTTCAAAATTGTTATTATAGCCAATATCAACAAAGTTCCAACAATGAGTCCTGGGGGTGGTGCAGTGATTAGAATACAGTGTTGCAGGCAAACTCTGCCCGCAACCTCAAGTTCGATCCTAATGTGGCTCAAGTTTGACTCAGCCTTTCATCCTTCCGAGGTCAGTAACATGAGGATCCAGATAATTGGGAGCAATATTCTGACTCTGTAGATTACTTAAGAGAGGGCTGTAAAGCACTGTGAAGCAGTATATAAGTCTAAGTGCTAAGTCCTACTGCTATTTCATGTGGAGTCTGTTGCCTGACTTGGCCTTCCTTGAAGGACTGACATCAGTTTTGAAGGTCTCACTACTCTCTGTTCAAATAGGCAGATAACCTTGCCTTTGGATGTAGTGATGGTTCCCTTCCTTCTCCAAGATAGTCTCTGTGGATTCTCTACAGTGGTGGGATTCAACCGGTGTAACAACTGGTTCGCCAATTGTGCGATGCGCACGTGCAGTGCATTTGAAAACACCATTAAAAGCTACTTACTACTAGCTACAGTGAGTGAAACAGCTGAGGCGCGGCAATCCACTCTACTGCAGCTATCAGCTGGGCTTCAAACGAACTAAATATAGGTAGGTATAGCGCAGGGGTGGGCAGGCCCAGCTGATGGTCGGAGCGAACCAGTTCACTCTCAGCTGATCATCGGAGCAACTGGCTTGCCCGAACCGGACCGAATAGGCTGAATCCCACCTGATTTGCTACCATTTTCTTTCTTCAGTACAATTAACAGTTACAATTAATCAGACTTTTTTTTTTAATCTTCAGCATGCTGCCTGTGAATCCAGCTTGTTTACTTATAATCTGATATTTTGGGAAAACACAGAAAATAGGTGAACTCAATGACTACAAGTAATCCTTGATTTATGACTGTAATGGAGCTTGTTCACCATGGTCATAGGACACGTTGGTGAATGATTAAAGCAGCACAGGATTACAAAATAACAAGGGCATAAATAAATTATTACATTTATATTCTGCCCTCTCTCTGAGACGACAACAGGACTTTCCTAATTCTGTAAGAGATTGGTTGGGTAAGAGACAGAGTCATCTCATTAGTGCGTGGTTTTCACCAGCCTTCCACCAATCCCATAATAATAAAAATGGACCCAGCTTCCATCACTGTGTCCATAAGTATTTACTTTATCTTCCCATTGCTGAACTACCTCCTTCACATGCTCCTATCTTTTATTCCAACTCTCTGTCAGCTTTGGAAGCCATTTGCCATTCCCACGTTTGCCGGAACTAAATGAGAATGACAGTCAAACTCTTCCTTGTCAGACTGATTCTCCATCAGATAAGGCTCAGCTAACTGACCAGGTCATAAGGCTTTGGAAATCAACTGCCTCATCCAGTGTAATATTGAGTATCTTTCCATCCTTCACTGGGTTTTCCTTTCATATCACACAAGAGCGACAGGTTTCCTTGACGGATGGCTTCATCTACTTGAAACTCATCACTTGGATGACTGATTATAGAGCCATGGACTGAAGCATTTAACATATTGTATAGTCATCCACTTCCTGCACACAAAGAATCAATGCTTTTAGCAGGTCAAGATTCCTGCAGTTCACTTTTAAATAGAATAAAGGAGAATACACTATTTGTAGATCAGGGTTGATATGAGGGGTCCTTGGTGCTCTCTGTGCTTGTTTTCTTGCAGACATCTCATTACCCAAACTAGGTAACATCATCAGTGCTAGTAAGGAGTGCAGTTTTCTATCAGTTTATATTCTGGTGGCTTTCCTGTCAGTGTTGGTGGGGGTGGTCTTAGAGGTTCTTTGGTTGAGCTGTTTGCTGTTGGCTTCTTTGGCAGTTTCTTGATTGGGGTATTATTTACTTGATTGTTGGTCTGATGATAACCATGGAGTCAATCTATGCTAATCTGGGTGCTGATTGCTGGTGGAGCAGTCTTTTTGTTTCTTTTTGGGTTGGGTGATTGTCTCTTTTGCATTGTCTATAGTTAAAGGTAAAGGTAAAGGTTCCCCTCGCACATATGTACTAGTCATTCCCGACTCTAGGGGGCGGTGCTCATCTCCATTTCAAAGCCGAAGAGCCAGCGCTGTCTGAAGACGTCTCTGTGGTCATGTGGCTGGCATGACTAAACACCAAAGGCGCATGGAACGCTGTTTCCTTCCCACCAAAGGTGGTCCCTATTTTTCTACTTGCATTTTTTACATGCTTTCGAACTGCTACGTTGGCAGAAGCTGGGACAAGTAACGGGAGCTCACCCCGTTATGCGGCACTAGGGATTCGAATTGCTGAACTGCCAATCTTTCGATCGACAAGCTCAGCATCTTAGCCATTGAGCCACTGCATCCCTATTGTCTATAGTTAATGTCTAGTTAATGTCTATGTGTCTATTGATGGCTGATTTGTCAGAGTGCCAGGCTTCTAGAAACTCCCTGGCATTTTTGGACTTGGCTTAATCTAGGATGGTCACATTTTCCCAATTGAAACTATGGTTAAATCTGTCTCTATGTTGTGAAATTAAAATAAAATAGAACTCTGTGTTTTGAGGGTGGGGCAATATAAGCAAGAATCAACATTTGTTATCAAGGAAATATATCAGGGTCTGAATTCTTCTGCATGGAAAGCAGCTTCTGTGGAAGAGGTGAACTGTACAGGAAATCCACAATTTATGTAATGGAACCTGTCCATTTCAGTCGTAAGTTTTTATGCTGTAATGTGGGTCACCACATGGCCAGACCTGATTCAACAGGTGACTGTTAAGGAAACACGGCAATCTTTTAAGTATACCCATTGTTCACGATAGGGCATTTTCCCCCCAAATCAGAAGTAAACACCTGTTTGGGGCCAAAAAATGTAAATTCACGTAATGTTTATGTGCATTCACAAATTCACATAATTTAGGTCACATAACTATGGGGCCATGCAAAGTAAATGAGGGCCGGCTTCTGAGCACCCAAAATGCTCAGCTGTTAGAACTCTGGTCATAATTAACGTTTGTGGGGATCCACTGTAACCTCAAACGGTTGTTAGCAACCAGTTGTAAATTGAGGACTCACTCTATTGCCAATTAGAATTTTTGCTGACTCAGCTTCTGAGGTTTTCCCCATGTATTTTTATTCCAGTCAAGAACCATAAGGACTAGAATTCAGTTTAGGCAGTTTTGATTTATTTTGTTTTGAACAGCAAGTTCCCAAAAGTTGAACATAACTCCAAATCCATGAAGAGTTAGCATGCCTGGGAAATGGATGGAAAAATTATCTCAGGGGGGAAATGGGTGCACATAGAGATTTAATTGATCAAAGCAGCAAGTGATCTTGCACATTTTATTAAAAATATAGGAATAATGCAAGATCTGCACTTGCATATTGGTGTTCTTCAATTAAGCTCTAGTGCTCTAATACTCTTCAGACAGCCTGCAAAAAAAATCACAACTGATTATAGTGAGATATACCATCCAACTCCATCTTTGAAAATTTAAACTGGGAAGAGGAAACACAGATCACAGAAAATTTGTGAGACACCCCTGGTCCAAACAAACATGAATCCTAACCAGCAGCCCATTTTTGGCTAGGAAAATAAGAAAGAGAGCGACTTCATGGAAAGCAAGAATTGCCAGAAAAAAGGTTTTTCAATTTTCAAGAACAGCATTTAATTGAGAAGAAGAGATAATGACATAATCTCTTCCCCCAAAGGAAGAAGATTTCAGTTTTACATAAAAATGGAGGAATGACAAGCAAGAGCTTCAATGAAGAGTCACAATTGGGTTGCTTTTCAGCCACAAGAAAGTCAAGGCTTTGTTTCTTTTCTTTTTTTCTTTTTAAAGCCAATAAAAGGGAATTGTTGAGACTCAGAGCCTGCCAGTTTACAACTCAGCATTCAGGGAATTTCACAAGAATTTCAACTATTAAACAGCAGAGAGGTACAAGGCGGCACCAAATGGCACCGCAAGAAGATTGGCTCGCGGTCCGGTGCAAAGCAGTGCCAGTAAGAAACAGAAAGAAAACTCTAGTGTGAATTTTGTTGCTTTCTCCAGCAGTTCCTCAAATACACACCAAGACCTGTAGACCACCCATTTCAATAGAAGTCAGAAAACAAGGTCTAGCTGAAAACTTAGCTTTATCTCCTTTTCATTCTATTGAGTATAAATGTTGCAAAAATTCAAGGCTAACGTCTTCGGTTCTTCAGAGATAGTTTGGACATTTAAATGAGCATAATTCTGCTACCACTGGCTAAATCCCATTCCGGTTTAAGCTTCTGCTTCTATGTGGCCAACTGAAGGGGAAAAGGAAGCCCAATTCACCACTTTGCGACCCAGACTAGCAAGACCAATAAAGGAGAATATTTATAGGACAGGTTGACTCAAAGGTGTTTTTTCAAAAAACAACTGGACTATTCCCTTGAGGAAAAAGATGACGTTTCGCTTCTCATCCATGAAGCTTCATTAATTCTGGTTGGATGGTGGTGAGGTCAGACCTATCAGAAGTAATCCTTCCATTCCCCCCCCCCCACCATAAGGGAAAAACATAATCCAGTTGCCTTTTGAAAAGCACCTTTTAAACAACTATGACCTGGATGACTGAGAATCTCCATAGACATTTGTAGCTCAGTCAGGGTTGAAATGATGGATCCTTGGTGCTTTCTGAGCTTGGTTGTTTTCTTGCAGACATTTCAATAAATAACTAGGTATTATCAACAGTGCTAGTCAGTGCTAGACTAGCAAGAGACGTTTAGTACAACCTTCTTAATACATAGAAGCTATCTTAGTCAATCCTTCCCTCCCCCCCCCCCCCAAATTGAGGATCAGAATCCAAAGGCAGGAGAAAAAAGGAAGAAACATTTAAAAACTATTAAATAGAAACACTAATAGAAACCTAATAGAAACACTACCTTTTCCAAAACCACATTATTTCACTCTTGTTCCATCTATGATATTTCCCCGAATGTGCAGGTGACAGAAAATAATCCTGTAATCTTCTTTAGCAGAGTGGAGAAATATCTCAACAAAGGTTGCAGTTGTTATTATCATCTGAAGAGTATTTGTTTAGAGGAGGTACTATGAGGTCCATGCAAAGGTGAAAATAATATATATATTGATGTCTCAAGAACAACAATTTTGCAGAGAGAGAGGAAGGGAGGGAGAGGGAGAGAGCTCACAGGATCTGGAAGCTAAATCATATGATGAACAATTGAGGGAATTGGGAATGTCTAATCTAACGAAGAAAAGGACTAAGGGTGATATTGCTCTATCAGACCCCAGAACCACCTAAAAATTTAATAGCCATAATATTGAGGGTCTTCTTGGATGCCTTTTGCCAGGTGAAAATTTACCTGGAAAAATCAAAAGTAAAAAGCCATTGATGAAAAATCAAATTCTCATATTTGAACCCATGCCTGTAATTTTGCACTTTGCAAGACATCAGAATGTATTCACAACTGAGATCCTGGCGCTCAGAATCTAGAAAGAACAATTCTCAGCAAGTACAAGTTTTTAAGCATAGATATTTGAGAAACGGGCAGCATCATGTCTTAGACTTAATCCATTTAAAAGACCCATCCACTCTCAAGGTTTCCAAAGCTATTTTGGTACAACCCTGTGGTGTTGGATTTCCCAGATTAAGTGTCATGGAAAAAAATAGTTTTTCTGTGGTCTGATCAAAACCTGCTAATTTTGACAGATGACTCAGAGCTGTACTATAATGAGAGAGGAAGTAAAATCTTTTTTCAATCAAATGTTGATGCCAAACATAACTGTGTGAATTCTTATCATGTCTGGTACTTCTCTTTCTTCGCCTTTTCTCTAAAGTAAATAGAAATATAGAAAACTGATGGCAAAAAAAAAAAAAAACCCTAGTAGTCCATCAAGTCTGCCCTTTTGAGTTTGTTGTTTGCTTTCTTTTTATTTAGTTATTATATCTAATTATTATTTTTATGTTTAATTCATTTTTATTTTACTTTTAATTTTTGTCGGATGATGGACATGTGTTTATCTCAAGCATGTTTAAACTCAATTACTGATAATTGACCTCTATTTTCGCTGGAAGTTGGTTTGAAGCTCCCACTACTTTTTCTTTTGAACTTCCCTCTTGTCAGTTTGAACGTATGCCTCCGTGTTCCTGATTTTTGCTTCATATTGAAATAGCCTTTTGGTATTGCAATTTTGCTTTGTGTGGAGATACCCAGTGGTTATGTGTTCCCTTATGTAGTCACCTGCTTGCCAAGCTAAGGAAGAAAAACAACTTAAGAACAAGAAGAAAACAGAGAAGGTTCGGGGGTGGGTGGGTGGGCTGAGCTCTGTTTTCACTGGCAGAGGGTGGCAGGAGGCCGTAGAAGCTGAAATGGAGCTCTGGAGCCTGTTTTTGCTGGCAGAGTGCTCGGGCCGCCACAGACGTCCCTGACATGAGTGACATCAATCTGGCCACGCCTACCCTGGCCACACCCACCCTGCCCCTGAGGTCAAACACAACCCTGATGCGGCCCTCAATGAAATTGAGTTTGACACTTCTGGTCTAGAAGCAGATTTTTTTTTTTTTAATTTGATTTATATGCCGCCCTTCTCCGGAGACTCAGGGCGGCTTACAGTGCGTTAAGCAATAGCCTTCATACTTTTTGTATATTTATACAAAGTCATCTTATTGCCCCCACAAACTGGGTCCTCAATTTACCTACCTTAGAAAGGATGGAAGGCTGAGTCAACCTTGAGCCTGGTGAGATTTGAACTTACAGTAATTGCAGGCAGCTGGTGTTAATCACAATGCTTTTAGTCTGCTGAGCCACCAGGCCTCTGTATTGGTTGTAGATTGAAGGTTGTAGTGGAAAAAAGACAGATCTTGAAAATTTCTTTGAAAAATTATGTAACCGCCCTTGATCTGAGTAGCTGAAATGGCTACTCAGAAAGGCACAATTTGCTCATATTCTTTTTGCCCAATTCTTCACCACCATCTCTGTTTTCGCACATGTGCTTTGCTCGCGTGTGCACCTTCCGCACATGCACCCGGCCTCAAAAATGTGCCTAAGTAGGACAGCATAGAGCAGGGGCGGGTGGGCGGGCCCTGCTACTGGTTTCTGGTTTTGAACTGTCCAAACCAGCTGAATACCACCTCTGGGTCTCCTGCTTAAGCAGGGGGCTGGACCAGAAGACTTCCAAGGTCCTGTCCTGTCCTATCAACAGGTACTGCCAGATATGTTAAGATTTTTTTTCTTGCTGGAGATCAATAACAAAATTCTTTGCATTGTCAGGCACAAGTACTGCCTTCATGCACAATTGTAGGTGTGCAGTTACTATTTTAACCAAATCACATCATTTAAACTTGTCTCCTTTTATACCTCACCTTCAACTTTACTATTTTCCAACATTTCACACTACAGGCAGCCCTCGACTTATGACCACAATTTGAACTCAAAATTTCTGTTGCTAAGTGAGACATTTGTTAAATGAATTTTTGCCCCATTTTATGGCTTTTCTTGCTACAGTTGTTAAGTGAATCACTGCAGTTGTTAAGTTAATAACACGGTTGTTAAGTGAATTTGCCTTCCCCATTGACTTTGCTGGTCATAAGAATGCAAAAGGGGATCATGTGATCCTGGGACATCATATGAATCGGTTGCCAAACATTCAAATGTTGATTATGTGATCATAGGAATGCTGCAACAGTTGTAAATGTGAAAAATGGTCTTATTGCTGAGCACATTGTAAGCCGCCCTGAGTCTTCGGAGAAGGGCGGCATATAAATCAAATTAAAAAAAAAAAAAAAAAAAAAAAGTAACTTATTTTAGTGCTGTTGTAACTTCGAATGGTCACTAAACGAACGGTTGTACGTCAAGGACTACCCGTATTTATGGCTTTCTTTTTGTACACATTGTCTGCATTCCCGTGCATATTCTTCCATTCAATTCCACTCTTTCACATCTTATTTCCTTAAAAAAATTACTCCTCCCAGCTTTCTCTCACTTCGGGCTTCATCCCAAATAATTTCATTATTTTCATTCCATTCACTCTGCTAGAGATTTCTTGTTGATCGTTTTCACCCGCTTCCCAAATTATCTCTTGTTGCTATGAAAATCATTCTCTATTTTCTATCTTTTAATCTTAATTATGCCTTATTCTTTGACAACACTGTTTGCCGATCTATTTTTCCATACACACATTATACAACAGCTTTCTCTCATTTTCAATTTTTCAGCCAATTGTTCTTTGATGTAGTTTATCCCCCCACCCCCACTTTAACCTTGGTTTCTTTCATTTCATCATTAGAAGAGGCACAAATTTGCATGCCTCCTACTATCACAATTCCAAACATTTCTATGGGCTCTGTAACATAATGCATTCCTGTCCATTCCAAGCAGCTTCCACATCCTCCTCCCTCACGTCCACTTTCTGCTCATTTTGTAAAGGGAGGAATCAATTTTCCAACATTCTTTTCTAAGGCTCATTCCATCTCTTCCTACAGTTGTTTTACTCTCGTTATAGTTTAACCACCAAATCAGATTTATTACTACAATCAAGCATCAACCTAAGAAAGAAAATCAAACCAGAACGATAAAATTAAACAAACCCAGATTGTCAAATTTGTCAAATTTGTAGGAATGGTTGCCATGTTTTCACTGCAGCTGCCCAGGATTTGAGTCCTGGGTTGGTGATGATATTATATATGGCTAAATTATACAGTGTTTTCTAGAAAATAAGATCGGGTCTTATATTAATTTTTGCTCCAAAAGACACATTAGGGCTTATTTTCTGGTTAGGTCTTATTTTTGGGAAAATACGGTACTAAATGCATCCATCTGACTGACAATCTTAACTGGGGCTTATTTTGGGGGTAGGGCTTATATTACGAGCATCCTAAAAAAACATGCTAGGACTTATTTTCTGGTTGGGTCCTATTTTCAGGGAAACAGGGTGTGTATATATATGTGTGTGTGTGTATGTGTGTGTGTGTGCATATGTATGTATGTATGTATATATATATATATATATGTGTGTGTGTGTGTGTGTGTGTGTGTGTGTGTGTGTGTGTGTGTATCTTTATCAGCAAAATATAAATTTGGTATAAAATGGTTTGTCGTGAATGCAACTGCTTGAGGGCTCCTGGATTGGAGCTGAAGGGCGAAAGGGAGCAGAATGCCCCCTCCCACATATTGGGGTAGACCAGGTGTCTCGATAGAAAAACACTTAATATATGTGTGTGTGTGTGTGTGTGTGTGTGTGTGTGTGTGTATAAATTTAATGCATCTTCCCTAGGAGATGTTGCAGCAAAGATAGAAGGTAATATTTTTGCAACTTTCCTTATAAAATATGTAACAAAACAATGCTTGCTGTATCGTTTCTATTTTCACAAAGACCCATGAGGAGAAGCATTCTGTTAGTGGGGTTTACATAAAGTACTAATGTTAATGGAAGCACATTGAGCCTGCTTCTAAAAAATTTTTTTTAAAAAAATATGTAGACAGTTTACAGATTGCCAAATGCCTTTCACTATGAAACACTCTGCTGTTTCATGAGAGGGCACCAAAGTCCATGTGATAATCCTCAGTTATTAACAGTCTCATTTAATGGCCATTCAAATTTACAATGATGTAAACAAAAAAAAACCCAGTTGAATGGCCAGTTCTCATATTTACAGCCATCTCAGTGTCCAATGGTCATATAATCGCCCTCTGGGCACTTCATAATTGACTTCTGACAAGCAGAGACAATAGAGAAGCCAGCAGTAAAACTGTTAAGTTGTGGTCACATGATGTCTTGCTTAATGACATGATTTGCTTAATGACCAAATGGGAAGTGATATAAACCAACCAACCAATCAGAATAGAGCTGGAAGGGGACTTCTTCTGCTCCAACCCTCTGCTCAAGCAGGAGACACTATACTTGACTTACATCAGTTCATTTAGTGACTGTTCAAAGTTACAACAGCCCTGGAAAAAGTGACTTACGACCGTTTTTCACACTTATGACCTTTGCAGTATCCCCAGAATCATGGGATCAAAATTCAGATGCCTGGCAACTGACTCATATTTATGACATCTGCATTGTCCTGGGGTCATATGATCACATTTTGCGACTTTCTGACAAGCAAAGTCAAATGGGGGAGCTAGATTCACTGAACAACTCTGTGACTAATTTAACACCTGCAGTGATTCACTTAACAACTGTTGCAAGAGAGGTCTTAAAATGGTGCAAAACTCACTTAACCAATGTCTCACTTAACAACAGAAATTTGGGGCTCAATTGTGGTCGTAAGTCGAGGATTACCTGTACCATCATGTTCATGTGATTTTCCACTTAGCAATTATAGAGTTCAATGATCCAGTTGCTGGTCCTAACAGGTCACAAAGTGAAGACTACCTCCATTCAATATCATCCAGTCTTTGAAGGACTACGCTTTTGGCCTGGTTAAAAGCAGAAGATAGAAGTTTGCAAAGTTGCAATCTTCGAGCACTTCGATCTCTGATTCCTTACTAATATCCATGGTGACTTGCAGTTTCTTTTACAATTTTCTTTTTTCTTTTTATGTCTATATTTTTCCCAGGATCCACTCTTGAACACTGCCATATTTCACATTCAGATTTTCTCATTAGCCTGCTATCAATCCCAAATTCTTTCTGCCTTTCATTATAAACAATCAGATCATATTTCTGCCTTTCACTATAAACAATTACACTTTTCAATTCCTTTTCCATGTAGATGTACTAGATGTAAACTATGTTCTGAGCAACTATTCATCAAACCGTCACTATTTAGAAAATCCTACATAGGCATTTAAAAAAAAATAATTCCATGCATTTTCTTAAAACTGTACACTGATGTAGAAATTGGACAAAACTGATGAAAAGTGAAGTGGTCAGAAGTTCAAAATACCGTACCAGAGATAGAACTAGGGACTTTTGCACGGCTAGAGTTATATATTGCTAGTGCTACCAGATTTGGGGCTGTAAAAAAACTGGATAATCATCGGAAGATAGGAAAGATTCCTGTGGTTCACTTTGTTTCCATCTAGTGGTCATCCAGATTTTATCATCCAGATGTGGTAGGCCCAGATATTTTAAAGAGCTATAATTGTTTAATAAACCATATCGCTTGAACTTGTTTAGAATAGTAAATCGTAAGGCAGATTTGGGCAACCCATAGTCTGCTTTCTCCTGTCTGGCACCTCCTTTTTAGCCTCCTGAGCACCTTTAGATGTGGCAGATTCTGGGTGGGGGAGGGGGAATTAGTATATATAAGAGGATTAAAGGGCAAAATGCTTGGCTTAAAACATACATTTCATTGCTTGGAAAATCCCACCTCGCAAAAAGAGGGGGTAATTTCATATATGTTGTGTTTGGGATTTTAACAGACAAGCAGTGTTTTAAGTTTCAACCGCAGACATCTGATATTTGAGGGGTAACTGGGCCCATCCCTCCCTGCAGATGTTGGGTGGCCAAAAAAATCAAAGCGTGAGTACAAAAAAAATCTAGCTACACCTACCATACTTAATACAGGTAGTCCTTGACTTATGACCACAATTGAGCCCAAAATTCTGTTGCTAGGTGAGACAGTTAAGTGAGTTTTGTTCCATTTTATGACCTTTCTTGTCATAGCTTTTAAGCAATGGGTTTCCCCATTGATCTTGCTTGTCAGGAGGTCGCAAAAGGTAAATCACTTGACCCCGGGAGACTGCAACCGTCATAAATATGAGTCAGTTACCAAGGGGATGCCATAATGATCATGCGTGAATAAGAATTATAAATCACTTTTTTCAGTGCTGTTGTAACTTTGAACAGTCACTAAATGAACTGTTGTAAATCAAGGACTACCTGTACCCAAACTGCATCGAATGTGGAGATGTATTCTCTATTATCCTGTATGTTCTCTGGATTTCTCTTCTTTCTAGCATCCATAAAGTGCCTGTTTGTACAATTGTGGGATTCCTCCTAAGATTCAGCAATTTAACCGTGCCTGCTCTCTGTTAATATTATGCGGCTTTTCCCTCTCCTTTCTCTTCCCCTTCTAATTCATGGGTGTTTACAGTACATTCATCATTTGACATTTATTTTAATGCCATTGTTGTACTTCATTTTCATTTTGTAATCAGCTTTGAAAGGATTATCTCGAAAGTATCACAACACCACATTAAATGAATAAACCATAATCTGCAAGCCACAACAGCAGTCCATACAACCACTCAGCCAATGGTGAAATCCAAATTTTTTTATTAGGATACTGCAAAATCTCCATTCCCACCCCACTCCAGGGAAAGGATACTGCAAAATCTCCATTCCCACCCCACTCTGGGGCCAGCCAGAGGTGGTATTTGCCAGTTCTCCGAACTGCTCAAAATTTCCGCTACCGGTTCTCCAGAACCTGTCAGAACTTGCTGGATTTTACCCCTGCACTCAGCCCATACAAACCACAGTACTTCAACCTTCCTAATTTGTGTAAAGTCAGCCTCAAGCACTGGACTACATGCAGTCCAGCCTCCCCATTTGTGCTGGGTCTCAGCTCATGTTGTAAAAAACACCAAGCATGCTAAGTGATCTTTATTAATAGCCACTTACTTGGATAGTCACCAGCCTTACTACAGCAGGTTTGATTTCCAAGCATTTATGCTTTGAACTTCAGGTTGAGCAGAATTAAAAATACAAGCGACATTTATCTCTGGCCATGCCATGCCAGATCCTCACAGCATCTCCTTGTTGAGACATAGCTTTAAAAAGAAAAAGAAGAAAGAGGCCTAAGAGACAATTCACAGAATATAACATAAATAGGGCATCAGCCTGGCTGTCCATGTTTATTGGCATTAAATGCAGTTGTTAAGCTCCTGCTTTTTCATCCTAGCTTCTTCCACAAAAAACACCCCACTGCTTAATGCGAGTATTACGACTTCCCATTCAACTGCTTACTCCCCCATCTACCCATTAAAAGCAAGTTTTGACTTCCTGCCCAGACTGGCTAAAAGGCCCGTCTGTCATTCAAGGTTTAGAAAACATTTGTCCAGAGAAGCAATAAAAACCCTCTCGGATTGTTTCTCCATTGCCCTATTAGGAATAGGTCCAGCCACATAGTAAATAATAATGGTCCCCAAACCAGACAATTTTCTCCTCTTCCTCCCATCCATAATTTTCCCCCTAGCAAGAAGAAAAAACACCAAAAAGCAGCAAAAACTGGAAATTTGCATCTAGCGCACACCATCAAGCTTCTTAGACCATGCAAACACAATCTGACTTCTGAACAAGAGTGTGCAAATTTATTTATAGATGACCATGTTGTTAATGGACTTTCACATGGCCTAGAAATGTGAAATTTGATACAAAAGAAGCTACAGTGAGATCACCAAACAACGCTAAAAATAAAGACCATTTCCCATTTTTGTTCTCCTTGGCTTTTCAAGTCTTTGATTTTATCCCGCTTTTGTCTTTCCGGTGCTTTTTAGTTTATTTATATTGATGCTATAGCTATTTATTTTATCAGCGTTAGCTGCTCAGAAAATAAGCTTTCTGGATGTCCAATATAAATGCTGTGAAGAAATGTTTTGTTAGAGAAAAGGGAAGATGTAAACACTCAGACAGATTTTACACTTTCAGTTCACCAAAATGGTAAAAACGCATAGATTGAAAATCAATTGCTAGAAATAAGCAGTCATTAAGCATGACATTTATCTTCTAACACAGGGGTGTCAAACTCAATTTCATTGAGGGCCAGATCAGGGTTGTGTTTGACCTTAGGGGGCTGGGGTGGGTGTGGCCAGCTTGATGTCACTCGTGTCGGGGGGGGGAGTTGCCTGTGGTGGCCCGAGCACTCTGCCAGCAAAAACAGGCTCCCGAGCTCTGTTTTCGTTGGCAGAGAGTTGCAGGAGGCCATCCCAGCCGAAAACAGAGATCGAGAGCCCTTTTTCACTGGCAGAGGCACCACGGGCTGGTCCTTCGCTGTTTTCAGAGTGGCCCCACGGGCCAGATCTAAGCACTAAACACAGCTTGCAAGGGGTTTTCCTCAGGAACTAGGCTACTCTTCAAATTTGAATTCTGCTACCTTGTTGTTTTAGAAAATCTACATATCTTCTAGGATCAGTGAAGTACATTTTTAGTCAAATCAGCTTTAGACGCAGAGGAATGTACAGGTGTCTATGTAAGTTGATCCAATTAAATCCATAATAAGACTGTTAAGGGTAGAAATCCAGTCAAACCAGTATTTAGCAGCATAGCAATCGTAAGTCTATCACCCTGCAGAAAACATGTCTGGTATCTCCTATTCAGTGCCCACTGTGGGCAGAAACACAAGGGAGAAGGTTCTATGCAACACTGGGAAACTTTAGGCAAATATAATCTTGCCATTGCATCATTACAGAGGCAGTGCCTTGATGTAGGAAATTCAGTTACATTAAGCGAAAGGAAGCAAGGCTGCACTAATCTGCAGCAATATAACAAAGAGCAAATTACACAAGCACATTGTAGGACTTTGAAATATCTCAGAAAGCATGCATTTCCAAGGGTATCCCTATTGCCACAATTCCCTGATTTAACCCCAACACCTGCTCCTCTTTTTGAAAGCTCTTGCAGTTCAGTTTCTGAAGCATCGTCCCCTTGTGTTACCTAGTCCCTGTTATGAACTAGAAGGCAACCAATAAGGTTTTGTTTTCTAACCATTCAAAGCAGGGGTGCAAACCTTTGCTCCCTCCAGTAGCTTGCAGATGTTCTCACTTTGAGATATTACTTAATGAGCTGGCAGAGGGGAAATTATGAGGTGCATTTAAGTCCCTGGCATTTAATTTTAATTACACGCATACTTCAATTTTTACAGTGTTCACTTCAGCCCTCCACCCGTCAATCAAAGTGTGGCTTTGGGTCCCACTGAAGGCTGTTCAAGATTAAAGGATTTGATATGACATTTAGAATTGATAAAAACACACGTGCTTGGTTTGTATGCATTCCCCCAGATTCATTTTGGCAGCTCCCTTGATTCTCCAGTATTGTGCTGCTGAAATCCAGGGGCACAAGTGTCATTGTTTGGGGTTGGTCTCCTACTATACTATAATAGGAGACTATGTATAATACTGCCCTGTATTCCACATCTGTTACAGGATCAATTTTTAAAATGCTGATGTACAAAAAGTTACATCCAAATGAAATTTTATGACAGGTGTTTTTAAACCATGGTTTATTGAATAAGCTACAAAGGCCTGGCTTACACATACCAGTAAGCTTTAATAGGAAGGATTTATATATCATACTAAGCCCAAACAAATCACATTATGGTTTAGTGTAAAAAGCAAATCATCTGTAATTCAAAGGATAGGATTTTTTTTTCACATACTAAGGGGTGGTTTCTCACAGAAGAGGTCACTTTTTGCTACTAATGGTAGCAAAAGTATCTTCATGGGACTCAAAAAATCATCATTATCTGGGTTCAAAAAGGAAAACAATCAATGCCAAGCAGTTTCTGGTTAGTTGCTGGAGAAGACTCCTGCGAGTCCCTTGGATTGCAAGGCGATCAAACCGGTCAGTCCTAGAGGAGATCAACCCTGACTGCTCTTTAGAAGGCCAGATCCTGAAGATGAAACTCAAATACTTTGGCCACCTAATGAGAAGGAAGGACTCACTGGAGAAGAGCCCAAGGCTGGTAAAGATTGAGGGCAAAAGAAGAAAGGGACAACAGAGAACGAGGTGGCTGGATGGAGTCACTGAAGCAGTAGATGTGAGCTTAAATGGACTCCAGAGGATGGTAGAGGACAGGAAGGCCTGGAGGAACGTTGTCCATGGAATCGCAATGGGTCGGACACGACTTCGCAACTAACAACAGCAAAGCAGTTTCTATCAAACAATTGTGATTAGTGTCTCCAATATAGTCTGGATCACCAACTATTTTAAGAACCACCAGCTCAAGAAAGACCGTTCTCCAACGCCGATGAATTTCAAAAGACCTTGGCCATATATAGCTTAATACAAGAAGTAACCTCTGAATGAATGACGTCAAATCATTGTTAGTCTGTGATTCTGTGTTATGCAGTGCTATTTCCAGATCTTTAAGATATTTGCACATTTTGGATCCCTTCCCTACCGACAGAAGCAGGCTTCTATTTCCTACTTGATAGAACCTTCTACTAAATTAATAACCCATTCTGAATTACAACCCAGGGCAATGTTGATGACTCAGCCTATGCCTGTACAACTTGAGCTGCATAAATCTTTTGAAAGGGGGGCTTCAGAATGTCAAGACATGTAGCTGCTTCAGAAGTGATTTCCTGATGTCCGCAGAGGTGATCTGCATTTGTAGAGATAGCATGAAGCAGCTTCTGAAACAGTTTTGATTATTTTATAAAACTAGTTAGTTTAGTTTTCATTATTTCATTAAACCTGTAAAACTATTATGCTTTAATTGTTTGAAAGGAGGTGCTTACATGCACTTTTAAACGTGCTAAAATTTTGTCCTACTGTCAAGTGGTATACATATGTGTCCTAGAAGGTGCCTGATCAGATTGTTCAAGATTAATTTTTATTTCCTTCCTTGGAAGCTAGTTACTCTCCTAAAAATCTTGTGAGATGCAACTGTGTTGTCTTTAAGCAGTTGGTAGAAAGTAAACACCAGATCTCGCAAAGGTTCCAGGGAATTGCTTTGCAATAAATGGCATATAAATTCAATAAATGAAATAAATTATATTTTCAACAGTTAAAGATGATAAGACGAGAAAATTAAGCCTATGTTCCATCTGATCCTGTTTTTAAAAATGAAATTGACCTTTTCTGATTTCCCTCTTCTAGAATCTTTTAATAAATTGAATTGGATCCTAGTATTTTAGTCCTTGTTTCCAGTCTGACATGTATGAAAGATTGATGGTGGGGTTCGATTCTTAAGGGAAAGAAAAGAAAAGCCCTGGAAAAGATGTACAACTTCTGATGTGCCCAGGTTGTGAAGTTTACTTCTTGCTGTAAATGACATACATGATAGCATTGTATTTATCTCTGAAATGTGATAAGGGGTCTCTGACTGTCTGTCCTACTGCACAGGGCTGAACATGCATAGGCCTTGGTGCAGGATTGGTCATACAAGTAGGCCTCGACTTACAACAGTTCATTTAGTGACCATTCAAAGTTACAACAGCACTGAAAAAGGTGACTTAGGATCATTTTTCACAGTTACAACCTTTGTAGCATCCCAATGATCGTGTGATTAAAATTCAGATGCTTAGCAATTGGTTCATACTTAGGATCATTGCTGTGTCCTAAGATCACGCGATCACCTTTTGCAACCTTTTGGCAAGCAAAGTCAACAGGGGAGCTTAACAACCGGGTTTCTAATTTATCAACTGCAGTGATTCACTTAACAGCTGTGGCAAGAAAGGTTGTAAAATGGGGCAAAACTCGCTTAACAAATGTCTGACTTAACAACAGAAATTTTGGGCTCAATTCTGGTCGTAAGTCGAGAACTACCCGTACTGTGTTCTGACAAAAGCTTAGGTTTCTATTTGATAGAATTTTATGAGATATTGCGGGGATGATTCAATTCAGACACAGCCATTTTTTTTTTATCACTAGAGGTTTACCTCTTGTTCAAAGGTTCCAGGATTTTTTTCCCCTTAACTAAAAGACTTCACAGAGAGAAAGCTGCTGTTTTGTTGATTACAGCTCCCCTCCCTTCATCTCTTTCGGGCCCCAATGCATTTGCCCTAAACCAGTGTGGAATTCAAATTTTTTGACTACTGGTTCTGTGGGTGTGGCTTGGTGGGCGTGGTGTGGCTTGGTGGGCATGGCAAGGGAAGGATACTGCAAAATCCCCATTCCCTCCCCACTCCGGGGGAAGGATATTGCAAAATCTCCATTCCCACCCCACTCTGGGGCCACCAGAGGTTCTCCGAGCTTCTCAAAATTTCTGCTACCGGTTCTCCAGAACCTGTCAGAACCTGCTGAATAGCACCCCTGCCCCAAACCCTCCAGACTCAAATCTATACAAATATCCAGAAGTAAAGTGTTAAATAGAGGAAGTTGTAATATTTTCTTACTTGGGACTGTGATTGCCTACTCCAGAAGCTAAGCAGCAGCACCAGGAAGGCAAAACAGGCAACCCTAAAATCAATCTAGATCATTAGCAGCTATTCCATTATGTCCACCTCTGGTTGTTGACTTTAAATTGTCTATGAAAATGGTCTTTCAGTAAAACTACGTCCCTAGAAGCTCAAACCAGCCACTCAACTTCTATTGAGCCAAAATAGATTTCATATCAAAGTTACACCTGAGCAGATTTTGGACCAAAACAAGTAGTTAAGATGTCATGCTAAAATTTGGGATTAAAGATTCCAAATTAAAATCCCCATATAGTGATCAGATTCTGACACCATTACAGTCATCCTTCCCTAAAAAGGCATAAATTAGGGAGTGAAAGAGGATTACCCACCCTCTCCGAGCTTCTTGGCGGGGGGTGTGTGTGTGTGTCTCAGGTGAGTAACAAAATTAAAATGAATATCAGAAGAATCCTGACACAGAGGTACATAGAATTAAGATCCTTGTAGTCATGTAGCCATGAAGAGGTTAGCTGAGGAATATGAGTATGTTATGTTGTTTCTTCTGTTATGTTTTTTCCTTTCTTCTGAATGTTCCCCGATGTAATCTAAAATTCTAGACCACTTAACTATCTCAGCTTGCACTGCCAAATCATTAGGCCGGTCTAATATTAATTTAGTGGCTCTATCAAGTAGGAAATAGAAGTCTGCTTCCATCAACGATAGGGAAGAGATACAAAATGAGCAGATTTCTTAAAGATCTGGAGAGAGCCAGTTTGGTCTAGAGCAGGTGTGTCAAACTTGCGGCCCACAGGCCAGATGCATCACGCGTTAGCCACGCCCACTCCCGGTTTAGCAAAGGGGAAAAAAGTCCCGATACGTCACGTGACACCACCACGATGACGTGAGTTTGACACCCCTGGTCTAGAGGTTAAGGCACCAGGCTAAAAAGTGGGAGACTGTGAGAGTTCAAGTTCCGCTTTAGCCATGAAAGGCAGCTGAGTCACTCTTTCTTAGTCCAACACACCTCACAGCAGATGTGGGTTTCAGCAGGTTCAGACCAGTTCTGGAGAACCGGTAGCGGAAATTTTGAGTAGTTCAGAGAACCGGTAGTAAAAATTCTGACTGACACCACCCCCATCTATTCTCTGCCTCCCAAGTCCCAGCTGATCAGGAGGAAATGGGGATTTTGCAGTAACCTTCCCCTGGAATGGGTTGGTAATGGAGATTTTATAGTATCCTTCCCCTGCCACGCCCACCAAGCCACACCCACCAAGCCACACCCACAGAACCGGTAGTAAAAAATTTTGAAACTCACCACTGCCTCACAGGATTGTTGTTGTGGGGAAAATAAGAGGAGGAAGGTGTATTGGATATGCATGTTCGATATGTTCACCGCCTTGAGTTATTCATAAAAATCGTAAATGTAGAATACAAATAAATAAATAAAAATCTTCTACTCGTATGATAGTAGAAAAAGGGATTTCTCTGATCTGCATTACGGCACTGATGCATATATGAGGATCTAGTGGTTGGAGCTCTCCCAGTTGGGCCATACTGACACAGGGTACAGCAGCAAGTCCCAAAGAAGTACAGGTACTCCTCGACTTACAACAAGTTCATTTAGTGACCATTTGAAGTTAAAACAGCACTGAAAAAAGTGACATGACTGTTTTTCACACTTAGACCACTGCAGTATCCCCACGTATCCTCAAGTGATCAAAATTCGGACGCTTGGCAACTGACTCATATTTATGACGGTTGCAGTGTCCCCGGGGTCATGTGATTCCTTTTTGCAACCTTCTGACAAGCAAAGTCAAAGGGGAAGGCGGATTCACTTAACAGCTGTGTTACTAACTTAACAACTGCAGTGATTCCCTTAACAACTGTGGCATGAAAAGTCATAAAATGGGCAAAATTCACTTAACAAGTGTTTCTCTTAGCAACAAAAAAATTGGGGGCTCAACTGTGGTCGTAAGGGGAGGACTGCCTGTAGTGGTGGTTGGAGGCTCAACCTTACCCATACTGGTTTAGGAATTCTGGGAATTGCAGTCTCAATAGACTGGGAGGGACAATCTGTTGGGAAGACTGCTATGTTTTTTTCAGTGGTGACACCCTAATTGAGAAATTGGACAACTAGGATAAATGTTTAAGGAGATCCTCAATCATCCAGGTCATGTTGTCCCAAAGGTGCTTTTTCCGAGAGACAATTGGACTTTCTTTGTTTTTTCTTTGAAAACATTTCGCTTCTCATCCAAGAAGTTTTTTCTGTTTTAGTAGGTTTTCAAAGAAAAAAAACCCCAAGAAAATCCAGTTGCTTTTTGTAAAAAGCACCTTTGGGATAACTAGGTTGTGCATTTGCAGACTATTATTAGATTACTGCATTAGTTATAAAACCTACAACCCTCTTTGCTGCTGCAAGAAATCTAAAGCAGTCTAAGACCTCCTGTCTTTAGAAAACATGGGTTTCTTGCATGCTGCCCTCTTTTTTTTTTTGTTTCTTACTTTAAGAATGGATGTCGTATTTTATATAATGTAATTGATTTATCAAGCAAATTTATATAGCCATCCAACTCACATGTAGGTGACTTCATGAGTTTATTGCCATTCTATGAATCACTTGAAGAATCGGAGACATGCAACTTAGAATTATTCATTTAGTGACCGTTCGAAGTTACAAAGGCACTGAAAAAAGCAACTTCTGACCAATTTTCACACTTACAACCATTGCAGCATCCCCATGGCCACGTGATGAAAATCAAGGCAACTGGCACGTATTTATCATAGTTGCATAGTCCTGGGGTCACGTGATCACCATTTGTCACCTTTCCAGCCAGCTTCCAACAAGCAAAGTCAAATGGGAGGAAAGTCAGATTCACTTAATGACCAAATGATTCACTTAACAATTGTAGTGTGGCAAGAAAGCTCATAAAATGGGGGCAAAAATAACTTAAGTGCTATCTTGACAATTGAAATTTGGGCTCAATTTTGATCTTTAAATTGAAGATTACCTGTAATACATCAGTAGAGCACACACCTGCCTTTTCCAAAATCTGTTTGGCCCTTTTCTTTTTTTTTTAAATCTAATACCAAAAGCAAACCACTTGCCAACAGGAGTCAATATTTTCTCAAATGACGATCAATGATTCATCCACAATATGCAACAAACATTGATCCTGAAGTCCAATTTCTTTTCCCAACAGGCAATCCCCAGGCTACCATAATTCAGAAAGAGGGAAGGCAAGTTGCCCATTCCTCACTTCCCATTGCTGATCCACCCTCTCTCCAGGTTTAAGGGACAGAAAATCCTGGTTTTATTTTCTTTCTTTTTTTTATACACAGCAATAAGCTCCTTTACTTAAGAGTAGAAATGTATTCCCAAATTAAGGATTTATTTATATATCATATTTAGAGACTACCCATCTCCCTCATGGAATGACTATTAATATCACACCTGTATTATTTTCATAAATAACTCAAGGCAGTGTACATACCTAATGTTCCTTCCTCTTCCTATTTTCCCAGACAACAATCCTGTGAGGTAGCTTGAGCTGAGAGAGAGAGAGACTGTCCCAAGTTCACCCAGCCATTGTTCATGCCTAAAGCAGAACTAGAACTCACAGTCCCCGAAGACAAGAGATCTGGGAATCCATCCACAGAATCTATCCCAGTTCTTAAAAGCATCTAATTTTACCCCATCCAAGCAGAATTCCTAAATGTGGCTTTTTTCCTTTAAAAGAGAGTCAACACTCGTGATTCCTTTCCAGGGAGGAAAAGAAATCCCGGGACTCAGGATTGCAGCAAAAAGCCCCAGTGACTTCTACCTTCCATGGACGATGTTTGCATGCAGAGCACATAGGGAGACACACAAACGCGTGCGCACACATACGGTCTCTACAATGCACCGTCTTTGCATAGACCAACCAATCATATTGCCGGTCCTTTTTGCTAGTAAATAAATAATGCAGCAAGGTGCAGGTTGAAAAAGCAGGGAGGTGGGAAGTCGAAGGAAAAGATCAGGGGATTCTATAGCCTCTGAATAAAGGGGTTCCCTGCATCAGATCACCCGGCATATAAAACACTCCCTGCACAGCCAGATATACCTACAAGGAGAGGGCCAAGCCATTTTGTGGTTTCAGGCAGACAAATGAATATTGTCTCTTCCGCAGACAAGATGCATGGCAAATTATTTTAGCCCTCCCCCACATCCCCAGGCAGAAAAATCCCACAAGCAACTCCCTGGCAACTGAAAATAATCCAATAAAATCAGATAATCCCCAGTCTGGTGTCCCTTCGTGACACCCATTACCCGTTGTCTGAAAGCAGCCAGCTCAACTGCCAGAAGAAACACAGCACGTGGCTTTGGCGAGTCATTAATAAGGAAGCCCATTGATTAAAAACCGAAGGCGGGGTGGAAATGAGCAGCAGCCCCATCCGGAACCATTTACAAACCCTCCATGCAGCCAAACAATCATCCATCAGTCAAGGCAGCCATCAGGATGGGACAAATGCCATTTCTGAAGCCTGGTTGGCATCCAACACCAGCCAGCCAGCCAGCCAGCCCTTGGCACAGGTGGTAGCACAGAGAAAGGTCGAAGGGAGATCCACTCCCCACTCCCTCCCTCCCTCCCTCCCTTGCATTTTCAGATATTATTGTGAATGGATCCCCTGCCATCATTAGGACTCACCAGCTTCTCTCAGGACTTGCCCAATTCACAGAAACAGGGGAAATTATTAGCCTTCCCACCCAGGAAGATGGAAAAGGTTGATCCAGTTTAAGTGTTGTATGTGTATCCGTGTCTGTGCAAGGAATCCTGATGCTGCACGAAAGGGAGGGTAGTTGTGTGCATCTTTCTCTCTCTCTCTCTCTCTCTCTCTCACATACACACACACGAACAGGTAAACAGTTGCTATTCAAAAGCAAAGGGGGGGGGGAGAAACTAGCAACAAATCAAAATGCAAAATTACATCTCTCTTTCCCCCCCCACCCCCCCACCCCCCAAATATCCGGCTTAACTAACTACCACCTACACTCCCCAGATCCTTTAGTATTGAATAGAACAAGGGTGGGGAATGTGCAGGATGAGGGGTGCGGGGAGCGTGGCAGGTACCACCATCACCCGCTTCAATAGCTCCCACAAACAGCCACGCAACACACACACGCACACACACACGCACACCCGTGTCTGGGGAAGGGCTTGAAGAGGTTTGAAGCCGGGACCGGGAACCGACGCCCCCGTTTCAGCTCTTCCGCGGGGTGCAAAGCTTTCACTTACGGAGGAGGCGCCGCAATGGGGAACAGGTCGGCGGGAAAGAAAGAAAGAAAGAAAGAAGGGGAAACCCGCGGCTATCCAGTCCGGACACGCGTGCGACTCCCCCCCCCACCGCCCCCCACGGCCACCCGCCCCCTTTTTGCAAAAATGCGAACTGGAAGCCAAAGCGGAGAAAGCAGAGCCGGACCCGAAGGCGGGGTGGGGGTGGGGGTTGTAGCGGGGGGCCGGAGAGGACGGGGCGCAGCGCTTACCCGGCTTGGAGAGGCATGGACTGGAGAGGGGGGGTTGAGTGGGGGGGGGTTCCCGGCTCGGTCTTCCCTCAGCGGCCTCTGGGCGGAAGGACGGAGAAAAGGCGGCCGGAGAGAACCGGCCGAGCAAGCCGGAGCAAAAGCGCTCCGAGCGCCCGGGGAGGCAGCGGCAAAACGGGGCGCCTTCGTAGCCTCCCTCCGTCTCCTCCCAACTCCGCTCGGCGAAAGAGGGTTTAAAGGGACCGGCGGGCGGCGAAAGAGAAAGCGGTCACGTGACGCCAGCCCGCTTGCCGCTCCTGCTCCTGTTCCCGCTGCCTCCTTTGGTTTTTGCAAGCGGGGGGTCCTCTGGGCGTGTGCAGAGTGCCGGCTTCGTTAGCCCACGCCAAGTTTCCTTTCTTTTTTTTTTTCCCCTTTCTTTCTTTTTTTTTTTAAACGGCTGGCGACGCTTCTTAAGAGAGGCTCCCTCGCCGCGACTTAATGGGATGGAAGTGCTGTACTGAATCGTGATGATGACACACGTCACGCTCTCTGTCTCCCCCGCGGGGCTGTCTCTTCCCCGCCCTTGCCCTCCGGTGGTCGTCCGGATTTTTTGCAGCCTCGATCCGGTAGCTTTCATGCGTATACTGGCTTCAAGATCCTGGAGGAAGGGTTTGTGTGGGAGTCTTGACAAAGAGATACGTGTTACAACCGTAGTGGGTTTCCAATTTTTTTTACTACCGGTTCTGTGGGCGTGGCTTGGTGGGCGTGGCATGGCTTGGTGGGTGTAGCAAGGGAAGGATACTATAAAATCTCCATTCCCTCCCCAATCCAGGGGAAGGTTACTGCAAAATCCCCATTTCCTCCAGATCAGCTGGGACTTGGGAGGCAGAGAATAGATGTGGGCAGGGCCGGTCAGAATTTTTACTACCGGTTCTCGGAACTATTCAAAATTTCTGCTACCGGTTCTCCAGAACTGGTCAGAACCTGCTGAAACCCTCCTCTGGTGTACAAACTGCAAGCATATGGGTGCCAATGGTTCTGCTCTCCTGCAGTGTGAATGGGAGTGAATTTCTCCGTTTTCAGAGGCGATGCCAACTCAACCTGGTTAACTGCTTTAGGCCACACCAGTTATCTTGGCTTCTTGGAGATGGGCCGTTGCTGCTGTTTCTGGAGATGAAGAAGACTCTCCATTGATCCCAGAGGAGCCTCGATCTCGCCTCCTGTTTCCTGGTCAACATTTCCATTCCAAATATACCGTCATTTCTGACTATTCCTTCCAGTGTCCTTGCTGAGAACTCGAGGAAACCTGATCTACTCTCTCTTTAGGAGGCGGAAGTGGCCGAGAAAAGCCAGTTTTATCCGACAGATGGTTTACTTCCTACACCCACACCAAGGTCAATATTCCAATTTTTTGGTGACACAAAAATTTCTGAAGACACAATAAAAGGAGCTGCCATCTGGTCGGCCTCACATCAGCCAACAATTTAAACCTCGTGGTTGAAACCAAACCTGCTTCCTACTTACATGAGTGCAGAACAGATGCAAACTTCATGGACCCAGTTGAGCAAACTGTGAACACAGATTTGCTCAACCTGGTTCCCAGGAACCTAACCACCAGTTGATGTACCGTATTGGGAGGAAATGTGTTGTAGAGTCTTGTGGTGGGGTGATTTGTGTTCATGATGTAGAACATGATGGCCAACCTAGTTTGCCCCAAATACATTGGACCTCAATTCCCAGAATCCCTAGTATCAAAACTGGCCATAATAGCTAGAAATTGGGGCAGTTAAATTTTAATACAGGTAGCCCAGGGGTGAAATCCAGCAGGTTCTGACAGGTTCTGGGGAACCGGTAGTGGAAATTTTGAGTTTTTCAGAGAATCGGTAGCAGAAATTTTGAGTAATTCAGAGAACCGTAGCGGAAATTTTGAGTAGTTCAGAGAACTGGCAAATATCACCTCTGGCTGATCCCAGAGTGTGGTGAGAATGGAAAATTTGCAATATCCTTCCCCCAGGAGTGGGGAGGGAATGGGGATTTTGCAGTATCCTTCCCCTGGAATGGGGTAGAAATAGAGATTTTGCAGTATCCTTCCCCGCCACGCCCGCCAAGCCACACCCACAGAACCAGTAGTAAAAAAAATTGAATTTCACCACTGAGGTAGTCCTTTACTTACGACCGCAATTGGGACCAGAATTTCCATTGCTAAGCAATTGTTAAGAGAGTTGTGCCCAATTTTGCAGCCTTTTCCCCACAATTGTTAAACCCAACTATCATAAATACATTTTTATTGTGTGACCATAGGACCATTGCGATGGTTATAAGAACGAGGAGTGGTCATATGTAATTTTTTTCAATGTCATTGTAACTTCAGATGGTTGCTAAATGAACAGTTGTAAGTCAAGGACTACCTGCACATTTGGAGAGCACCATATTAAGGAAGATTGGCATAGAAATTCCCAACCCTGCCCAAAGAATAACAGTGGAATAATGGGATAGATCTGCATACCTGTATGTAAAATAAAAAAGTACTGTAGATAACTCCAGATCACTTAGGACAGGGCTGTCAAACTCCCTAGATGCATTACATGCTAGCCACCCCCTGCCCAGTTTAGTGAAGGGGAAAAGTCCCAATACATCATATGACGCCGCCGTGACTCCATGAGTTTGACACCCCTGACTTAGGACAACAATTTTGTTTCCTAAAATTTAAATGCATAATTACAATTTTAACAGTTGTGACTTCTTCAGCAGGACTGCAACATGAAGAGCAGCTGATCCTAGTCTTAAGTGGGTAGAAATCAAGAAGGGGATGGGAGACTGCATTAAAAGCTCTGATGGAGGATGAAACCTGGGCACTAAAGAGGAATGGACATGCTTTCAGGGGATGGAAGGCAGGCCTTTTCAAAATGTCTGGGAGGACCACAAATAGGTTAAGTTAATGGTCTAGCGAGGTTATACCAGTGGAGTGTGATACTCAAGGGAAACATTTTGAGAAGTGGGGGGGTTGGATTTCCTCTCATTAAAAGCATTGAGTTTTGACAGCACAGCGTTGGGGTCAAGGGTTACAAAATAGTGGTTTGTTGTCCGTATTCAGCTGATGGGCTCCGGCTTGCTCTACCCCAGGGGTGTCCAACCTTAACCATTTTAAGACCTGTGGACTTCCAGAATTCGCCAGCCAGCTATGCTGGTTGGGGAATCTTGGGAGTTGAAGTCCACAAGTCTTAAGGTTGCCAAGATTGGACGCCCATGCTCTATTTATTGGCTGTTTTCAAGCAAATACACTTAACAAGGAGAGAGTGATCTAAGGCTTCAGATTGTTATTCCTATCAGCCACCCAGGTTGCAATCAGACACCTGCATGCTAGGATTTTATTAGCATATATTTGCTGCTCAACTACCATCCCAACCAACAAGGAACACTTTAATTGGAAATCAGGAGGCACTTTCATGTCTGAATCACTTTACGGTATTTTTATTTTTTTTATGTCTGAAGAACATGCTACCTTTCTGGAAGAGATATAAATTAGATTTTTATTTTTTTTTGCCCAAGAAATCTTGATATTGTCTCTGCAGAAAACAAACATTTGTTATGGTTTTTATCCTGCCTATTTTGGACCAATTAATGCAAGAGAATCTGGAATTGCTTCCACTTTATGGAAATACTAATAATGTAATTGAATGTAATCTAGTTTTGTCTGTTTTGGCCATTCTGCAGAATCCAAACCAGAGCATTTTCTCTTTTTGATTCCTGATTCTTTTAACTTGGAGGATCCAAGGATTAGAAGCCCGATCTTCAGTACAATTTAGGGTCTTAATTGTCAGAATAACAGATTACAGAGTTGGAAGGGACCTTGGAGGTCTTCTAATCAACCCTATACCATTTCAGACAAATGGTTGCCCAATCTCTTTTTAAAAACTTCCAGTGTTGGAGCACCCACAACTTCTGGAGGCAAGTTATTCAAGTAATTGTCAGGAAATTTCTCCTTAGTTCTAGGTTGCTTCTCTCCTTGACTGGTTCCGTTGCTTCTTGTTCTGCCTTGGAGAATAGGTTGACTCCCTATTCTTTATGACAAACCCTTAGATATTGGAGCTGCTATCATGTCAACCAGTGGTGGGTTGCTCCCGGTTCGGTCCGGTTCTTGCGAACCAGTAGTAACAGCGGCGGGAGGCTCCACCCACCTGCCTGGATGTCATCATGAACAATCTGCACATGCGCAGAAGCTTCTGTGCGTGGGCGCTCCCGTTGCAAACTGGTAGCAGAGGTAAGTAGAACCCACCTCTGATGTCAACCCTAGTCCTTTTCATTAAACTACACATACGGATATAAGTATAGTTAGTCCTCCCTTAACAGTGGAAATTGGGCTCAGCAGCTCCATTGCTAAGTCATGCAGTCATCAAGAATAATATGTGAACACACCGACTTACAACAGCAGTTGCGTCAGTTTGAGTTGCCATTGTTAAGCAAATCTCATGTGGTTGATGAAAATATTTTGTAACCTCTTACTGGTTTCCCCATTGACTTCCTCATGGAAGCCAGCAGTGAAGATGGCAGATGATGATCATCACATGACCTATGACATCATGATTGTGAGCCAGTTGCCAAGAATCCAAATAACAATGGAGCAACTGTGGGGAATACTGTTGACTGTTACAACAACGAGGAATGGGTCATAAGCCCCTTTGTTCTGGACCGTTGGAATTTCAATGGTCGCTGAACAAGTGGTTGCTAAATGAGGATTACCTCTAACAAAGACTCTCTTGAACCTGAATGCTGAACCCAAAACACTAAATTTGCTTTTCAGAGTTCATAGTCTGATGGTTAGAATTGGTTAAGCAAGAATGCAGATAACCTGGAGCAGGTACTGGTTGTAAATTGTCAGGACTAACCCTAACTTTTCTAATTGTTATAATATATAAATAGTCATCACCTGAACCAATCAAATCCTCTGTCTAGGTAGTTCTAGGCTTACGATCACAATCAATTCCTTTGTATAAGTGGTCCTCTACTTATGACCACAGTTCACTTAACTTGGTCATTAAATGAAGTGGCTGCTAACTGAAACATGATTTTTATGATCTTCAGCTTTCCTTTGCCAATGCACAAAGGTCATAGATGTGAAGATAGTTATTTTTTTTAATCCCCATTGTTATTGTAAAACAGTTGCTAAATGAGGCAGTCACTAAGCAAGGATTATCTGTATCCTGTGTTATTTCAGAGATAGAGATATTTTAGGGATACTCCCATAAACTCAATTGTTAGTCTTCTGGGGACTATATTGTTAAAATTTGCAATGTTTGCCATATTGGTCCTATATGTCATTTTTTCTATGCCCTTGTAACTGTCAATGCTTGCTAAAGAAAGGGTTGTAAATCACGGATTATGTGTATATTACTTTGAATAAGATTCACCTTGGGAGTCAAAAAATCAAGGTAGCAGTCATGATTGTGAGATCAAAGTCCTACCCATTTTTCTTTCTTTTTTATACACATAAAAGGATCTGGACTTTGTGCTTGAGGTGGAAAGAATTGAAACTTTGATTTTGGGTTTTACTGATTAGGTTGATTAGTTGTTATGGAAATGGCTAGTTTATACTATTATGGAAAAGTAAAAAGTTGAAGTTTGATGCTAATGCCTTATTCTACCTCAATAGAGGGAGTCGGAAGTCATCGCCTTCTCCCTCCAGGGGTGGGCTGCTGGGGGTTTGCAGGTGTTCAGAAGAACCTCTAGCTAAGATTCTGTGCAGTTTGGAGAACCCCCAAATCCTACTCCTGGCTGGCCCCGCCCTCCCCTCCCCTCCCAGGAGTTCCCACACGGCCCATTTTGGATGCAGGTAAGTGCAGGGTGCATGCGGAGGCTCGGGGAGGGTGAAAAACGGGCCTACCGGAAGTTCGGGAAGGCTGGAAACAGGCCCATTTCTGGCCTCCAGAGAGCCTCCGGAGCCTGGGGAGGCCGTTTTTGCCATCCCGGAGGCTCAAAGAAAGCCTCCGGAGCCTGAGGAGGGCAAAAACACCGCCACTGCTGTGGTGTAGGAGGTTGACTAAACCACGCCCACCATGGCCACGCCCACCCAGCAACCGGGCAGAGAACCCCTTGCTAAAATTTTTGAAGCCTACCCCTGTCTCCTTCCCCCTTTCTTCCACACCTCTTTTCCCCTTTCCCTCCCTTTTGTTTCCTACTACTTGCTTTTGTATATTTGTATCTTATATTATCAGCCAATAAAAAAAATATTGAATGTGAATGTGAGAAAAAGGATAGGGACTTTGACTGTACTGTTGTGGTGCCATCTTGACTTTTTTGACCCATCCTGCCCACACCCCAAATATTTTCCAAAATGGTCGAGATTTTTCACATAATCCCAGTTCCAGTTCTCATTTATAGGCAGCAGAAAATGGAGGAAGGGGTCCTAAGATAAACCGATGGGAACAGCAAGCGAATGCAGACTGCAGAATATTAGCTTCCTGAATTTATCAGACTTCAGTGCTTTCCACGGCCCCACAGAAAGGCAATCAATACTAGGGCAGAAAAATCCTTAATGAAATCTCAGTCTAAGAGCCTATTGATCGCTCAGCTCTTCTCTTTAAAAATGTATATGAATGGAAAAGGAATTCTTGCATGTGCCAGGAGGGAGGGGAGGGCGGTAACAGAGCGGGGAAAGTTTGATCAATGGCTCAGCGCAGACAGTACTTTGCTGAGAGGAAGATGCATGATTCAGCAAAATGCTCTTTGTAATAAGGAAAAGCAAAAGCAAAAAGCCATCTAGCATTGTTGCAATAGGTAGCATGCAAATGTTGGCAAATAAATAAATACAGCCATGGAATATAACATCCCCTTGAGGTGTCATCCTTTTGCAGCAATTTGAGGTGACTGAAAATGTCAGTACTAGCTGTCAATCATTTAAAAGTGCATTTGATAGACAGAGTGAGCATGAGCTGCAACCTGTGTTTGCCTTCTTGCCTTCTGACAGTCTATTCCTTCTCTAGACTTCCAGCTAACGTTTATTCTGCAGGTGCTAATCATGCTTGGACTTCACTCATAATGCAGATAGCCCTTGAGCTATGACCATAACTGAGCCCAAAATTTATGTTGCTAAGCAATACAGTTGTTCAGTGAGCCTTGCCCAGGGGTGGGCTTCAAAAATTTTAGCAAGAGGTTCTCTGCCCAGTTGCTGGGTGGGCGTGGCCATGGTGTGCGTGGCCTAGTCGGCCTCCTGTATCACGGCCTGTGAGAGAAAAATTCCCTCACAGTTGCTGTGCCTATTAATGGCCTTTGGCTTAGACAATTAAATAAGCCAATCAGAGAGCAGCTCCTGGCTTTGAATCTCCCGGGCTTTTTTATGCCCTCCCCTAACTGCCACCGTGACAGTATATTGCCAGCAGACATTTTGGGCTCTTCGGGATCAGAGGCAGAGCTGAAGTCACTAAAGCCTCTTCCTTCTGAGGAAGAAAAGCCCGAACTCCAATCGCATAGAGCGATTGCACCAGAGAGCTGACAGGACACTTAAGAAAGAGAATGACATCTAATATTCTTTTTGAATAGACCTTGTTTTATTTTATGTAAATAAAAACAGTTTAGTGTAAACTGCTTGTGAGGCTCATTTGTTCTAGTAGATTGTAAAAGAGATAAGGTTACAGTTCATCGAGGCCCCCTCCATCACATGGCCAGGGTGCGTTTTTGCCCTCCCCAGGCTCTGGAGGCTTTCCTCGAGCCTCCAGCAGGGCGAAAACAGCCTCCCCAGGCTCCAGAGGCCCTCTGGAGGCCGGAAACAGGTCCATTTCTGTCCTTCCTGAACTTCTGGGAGATCTGTTTTTTACACTCCCCGAGCCTCAGTGCACACCCTGCACTTACCTGCATCCAAAACGGGCTGTGTGGGGACTCCTGGGAGGGGAGGGGAGGGGAGGGGAGGGATGGGCGGGCCCAGCCAGGAGTGGGATTTGGGGGTTCTCTGAACAGCACAGAATCTTAGCTAGAGGTTCTCCCGAACCCCTGTGAACCCCCAGCAATCCACCCCTGGTTTTGCCCCATTTTGTTGCCACACTTGTGCAGTTGTTAAGTTAGTAACACAGTTGTTAAGTGAATCTGGCTTCCTCATTGGCTTTGCTGGTCAGAAGGTTGCAAAAGGGGATCACATAACTCCGGCAACTGTCATAAATATGAGTCGTTTGCCAAGCGCCTGAATTTTGATCACAAAACCATGGAGATGCTGCAACAGTCGTAAGGGTGAAAGACGTTCATAAAGACGTCCTTTTTTTCAGTGCCATTGTAACTTTGAACGGTCACTAAATGAACTGTTATAAGTCGAGGACTACCTTATACAGGTCCTTTAGTAACCACAATTTGGACTGGCAATTTGGTTGTTAAGGGATGTAATCACTAAGTGAAACCACAACTGTGCTTAAATACTTATTTTGGGGGGGGGGGTTGCTTTACAGACCTGCAAAGATTGTAAATGTGAGGCCAGTAAACTTATTTTTTCCTCTCCGTCATAACTGTAAATTGTCACTAAATGAGTCAGACACTAAATGAAGGCTACCTATATTACTGTTCTGTATTCAGTTTCCCTGCTGTTGGTGTTCTGCTTTGCCATTGTGCTTTCATCAATCTTTAGGCTTTCTGTGGGCATGATCGTGCATTCGGTGTCTTCATTTTGGATACATTTCTGTTAGTCCTTGTATTTGCTAGCCAGGTAATGACCCCCCCCCCCCCAAAAAAAGAACACCAATCATATTGGGAAATCTTAAAGAAAAGGTATTTGACTATCTCAGCTAGTGTCAGCCGTGGTTAGCTTTGACAAAACTCTAGAAAAGTTTGCTTAGATTAGCCTTCTCCCATCTAGTAGGAATCTAATCTAGCATATCTGGAGACCATTTGGGTGGGAAAAGACTTCTCCAGGGATATTGTGCTGTTTAAAGCACTTTCAAAAAAAAAATTGTTCAAAAGTGATAGATAAAAGTCTCCTACACAATTAAGCCTGGACATTTTTATCCATCACTCAGTTGTTCCACCCCTTAACTTGCTGCCGGTGGGTAGGAGGTGGATATCCATGATGTGTGCTCAGCTTTGCTATTCTGTGCAATAGAGTCAATATATTTATTTTCCCACTATTAAGGATAGAACACAGGACATAGAATAAAAGGGTTGGAAGCAGTGGTGGGATTCAAGTAATTTAACAACTGGTTCTCTGCCCTAATGATTTCTTCCAACAACCAGTTTGCCAAACTGCTCAGAAAGTTAACAACCGGTTCTCCCAAAGTGGTGCGAACTGGCTGAATCCCACCACTGGTTGGAAGGGACCTTGAAGGTCTTCAAGCAGAGACCCTATATCATCCCAGAAAAATGGCTGTCCAGTCTCTTGAAAACCTCCAGTAATGTGGAGCACTCACAAATTCTGGAAACAAGCCGTTCTACTGATTAGTTGTTCTCACTAGAAGGAAATTTCCCCTTATTTCTACCATAGGTTGGGTTTCTTTTTAATGATCTTCCACCTGCTACTTCTTGTCCTGACCTCTGGTGCTTTGGAGAATAGGTTGACCCCCCCCCCTTCTCTAGGACACACTAAATCAGGAGTGTCAAACTCAATTTCATTGAGGGCCACCTCAGGGTTGTGTTTGACTTCAGGGGGGGCGGGGGGCGTGACCAGTTTAAAGTCACTCCTGTCTGGGGCGCCTATGGTGGCCTGAGCGCTCTGCCAGTGAAAATGGACTACTGAGCTTCGTTTTCAGCTGCCACAGCCTCCTGCAACCCTCTGCCAGTGAAAATGGAGCTCGGGAGGGCTGTGTGCACGAGCCGGCCCTTCACTATTTACAGGACGGCCCCATGGGCCAGATCAAAGTACCCTGCAGGCTGGATCTGGCCCCTAGGCCCCTAGTTTGACACTCCTGTACTAAGTAAGGTGGGTAAAATGAGGACCCAGATTGTTGGGGGCAATATGCTATTTAGTATACTGTCAATTGTTGTAAGCCGCCTAGAGTCCTCGGAGAGTGGGCAGCATAGAAATATGATTAATAATAATAATAATAATAATAATAATAATAATAATAATAATGTATATTAAGGGCTGTACTACGGTAAATATACAAAGGGTTCTTATCTATGCAGGAGGAAGATAGTGAATTGATGTCTTCAATGGTTAAAATGGGTCACTGGGTCAGTTCAGTATTTCAATATGTCTCCTTCTTTGGTTACAGAGCTGGAATAGCAATTCTTAAAAGCTGGAGGTACTTTCTGCTCTCCAGAAGTTTACAAATTGGTCACCTGTCCACCAAGGATACTAGTTGAATCTTTCAGGAATCTGGTAGCCACAAAGCTCTAAATTGTTGTTTTAATTAATGTGAATGGTGTAGGAATATAAGAAAGAAATGTGCTTGTTTAAAGATTACACTAAGTCAGCTAAATTCCATTCTTGGTAATATATATCTTCTGAGGGGCCTAGCTGTCAAGGATGCAAGGACATCCATATGAAACAAAAGTTACTTATTATCCAAAGCTGCCATGAATCTACGCATCAGCAATCACAGAACTGAGGAAGGTTGTTTAGCTAAGATAATCTTATGAACTAGAAAATAATGAAGGAATTTAGTAATTAGAAAATGTCAATTATAATGTAACAAATGTATGTTAACCATATATGGAAAACTGCTGTGCTCACAAAATCCTTTGTCTTGGATATGTATAAAAGCCGTTGTATCAGAGCTCTTCTTGGTCCAGAATTGCAGATACAAATCTGATTCTGAAACTGCGCAATAAACTGTCTCTGGCTGACCAGGAATGTTGTTTGGTCTCATCATTCCATAACATAATGACAACAGATTCACACAGCTACCTTCTGACTCACCCATTTTTGGGGGTGGGGGAGAGAATAGGCACTCAGAAAATAATGGTTGCAGGAATCAGGAGGCAAAAGGGGAAGCAAGATTTGGAGTCAGTTGTGGGGGGAAAGCCACCCACAAATGCAGTGGAGTTGCACCAACTTTCTTCACTTTCAAATGACCTACCAGGGAGTAAAAGAAAGAAAAAAATCAGCTATGAAAACTGGATGAGGTCATACCACCAATCTGCAGCTGGTTCTGGAGCCGAAGGAAGCTCTCCAGCTTCTGTTTCGAAGACTTGAAACTTCCATGAATGCACAAATTTGTTTCTAAGCGGATGAAGCTAATTTCATTCCACACTGAAACAGTTAACTAAAAAAAATAAGGCACATTGATCTAAAAGGGGGGGAAACACTTTCAACATCTATATAGAATAGTTTTAAAATTACCAAAATCTCACAAAAGAGCCAGCACACTTTTGAATTCTCTCAAATCTTAAATCAGCTAAGGGATTTAAAAAGGCTGAGGCTGTCCAGATGTTTTCCGCTAAGATGCTTGCCTTTTAAAGTCAGTCCAACATAGGCCAAAAAAAAATGGCTGAATTTTTCCCCACCCTCGATTCCTGAAAAAAAAATTAAAGCTGTTTGTCCTCAACAATTTATCTCCTGCTATGGGCAAAACCTACAGACTCGCTTAATGTATTTGTTTACTAGTTTATGTCCTTTAACCTATTTACAGAACTATTTTTTTCCTAATTTCCTTCCTGTTTCTCTGGCCAGCAAACTTTCACGATGGGCTAGTAATCGTTTCAGTTTCAAGCACTTTTGTTCTTTCCTCCAAATTGCAATTTGCAAAACCAAAATGTCAGGCATATTATTTGCAAGCATGTTTTTGCAAACAGTCCTGCATTTGTAGAACTGACATAGCAAGTATTCCAATTCTCTTGGTCTTTCTTTTTTTGCACGGCACATTCAGATACCTTCAGAAATGTGTTATATAGCCATTCTAATTGGAGAACGTCAAGGCTGGGAAACACCATTCCAAATACAGGTAATCCTTGACTTACAGCCAGCCATTTAGTGGCTGTTCAAAGTTATGACATACCCCAAAACTACTTATGTTCTGAATGTCTGATGGCCGAACCCCCTCCCCCCGGTCACATGACCACTTCTTGCATGCTTGGCAACTTGCCTGCATTTATGGCCATTTGCAGTGTCCCGGGGTCATATGACTATGATTTTTGCTGGAAACTGGTATTTACTTCCAGTTTCCAGCAACATTTTTTTTAAAAAATGCCCATAGTGAACAATGGGTTTGCTTTACGACCACTGCAAAAAAGGTAATAAAAACAGATCTGGTTATGTGGTGACCCATTTTACGACATCCCAACTTACAGCCATGATTGCCAGGCTCAATTACAGTCGTAAATCCTATCTGTACTCTGAGAAAGCAGATAAATGCTGAATACAACGTTAGATAAACACAGGATCAAAACTCTAAAAGGAAAATATAGGGACCAAACAAAGGGTGGAGAATAGACGGGAGAATCCTTTATAAATTGGCACAGATGCATAGATCAGAGTTTGCCAATATTTTGACTCCAAATAAGGAGCCCTTTGCAGGCCTGGACACTGCAAAACTGAGTGGCGTCTGATAATCAGTGCTGAACTGTAGCTAATTACCGCTTGGTGCATTACCAGGCTGAGCGGAAAGAGCTTTGGCCAAATGATCCTAAATCTCCCACACTCACCAAGCAGCACAAAGCATGAGAAATCTGAGGTATTTCTCAATTTCCGCTTACAAAAGTAAACAGTTTAACATCATCTCGCTGCTTTTTTTTTCTTTTCCTCTTTCTTCTTCTTCTTTTTTTGGCAAACACACAGCATTTAGATTTCAGCTGGGTCACTGCCCCACCTATGATTGTCCCAGGCTGAATTCACATGGGAAAGTTCAGCCACCAGCCAGCTCCTTCCCTAAAATCTGCACTAGAGGGGCATTTAACCCTTAAGGGCAATGCTGTCACTTCATGTGGATAAAGGCAAAAAAAGGAAGATGAAAGATGGGATTGAATTCCTGGTGGATCTGTGTTCCACTATTCCACATGAAAAGTTATTCCTTTTTCTTTTCTGATAGAGATGGTTTATTTTTATTTTATTTATTTATTTATTTGTCAAGCATGTATAAGATAACAGAGATAAGTATAAACATGATATGAATACAGGAGATGGATAAGAATAAATGGGGACAGTAGGACAGGGACAGTAGGCACGCTGGTGCACTTATGCACGCCCCTTACAGACCTCTTAGGAATGGGGTGAGCTCAACAGTACCAGTCTAAGGTTAAAGTTTTGGGGGTTTGGGGAAGAACCACAGAGTCAGGTAGTGCATTCCAGACATTGACCACTCTGTTGCTGAAGTCGTATTTTCTGCAATCGAGTTTGGAGCGGTTTACTTTAAGTTTGTATCTATTGTGTGCTCATGTATTGTTGTGGTTGAAGCTGAAGTAGTCATTGACAGGTAGGACATTGTAGTAGATAATTTTGTGTACTACGCTTAGGTCAGACAGAAGGCGGCGTAGTTCTAAGTTGTCTAAGCCCAAAATTTCAAGCCTGGTGGCATAAGGTATTCTGTTGCGAGCAGAGGAGTGGAGGACTCTTCTCGTGAAATATCTCTGGACTCGTTCAATTGTATTAATGTCCGATATGCAGTGTGGGTTCGAGACAGATGAGCTGTATTCGAGAATTGGTCTAGCAAAGGTTTTATATGGTGTTCAGATTCCCCAAACAACCCCCTTTCCTCCTGTAATTTGAACAAAGTGGCAGAGGCTAGTCATTTTGATTCTATAATCCTCGGGTTACAATGGCAATTAGGACTGGAATGTTCATCATTAAGCAATGTGACCGTAAACTCCAATATCATGTGACCATGTTGCTTAGCCATTAAAATCCCAGCAGTGCCAGTTGCTGTCGTTAAGAAAGGACTGTATTAGTTGTTAAGCCAGGAGCTCACATGATCTTGACTTCTGAATTCCTGCCAGCTTCCCCACTGACTTTGCTTGTGGGAAGGCGACAGGAATGTCAGAAATTGTAATCCTATGATTGTGGAGTTGCTGTAAGGACCCATCATAAGTATCATTTGTTCAGTGCAGTCATAACTTCGAACAGTCACTGAACAAATGGTTGTAAATCTAGGAATACTTATATAAACTTTTGTGGATAACCTTTTGGGCACCAGGGACTAGCTCCGTGGAGAGAGGTTTTTCCACAGAGCGGAGGGGACATGGTTTCACATGGATGGGGCTTCACTTGTTTGCGTGGCCTGGTTGCTGGCATGCCACGGACCAGTATCAATCCATGGACCAGGGGTTGGAGACCCCTACAATAAAAGAAGAAGTAAAAAAATTGTGAATTATTTTTATCAGCTAAAATTGATTAGCAGAATTATTTTAAGCACTGTAACTGTTTCCAGGAGTCTAATTTACTTTAAGGGGACTTTATTTTATTACTGCTTGATAATGATGATTTATTTCACCCCAGAAAACTGAAGTTAAAGATGAAAGGACAAGGTCCATTTGCAAACTTGGCTAGCCTGGATATTGATTTCACTGTGATTTATCTGAAGCACTTCTTTCAGCTGGACCAGTTTCAGGATGCTTAGGAACAGCCCCCTAACATAACTGTTGTGAAGAAAAACAGACTTTGCAACGTTTCTCAGTTTAGTGTCTTCCTGATGTCTTTGGGTGTCAGTTACAAATAATGTTATACACTTTGCTAAACACACCCTTTAGCATGAGGAGATGGTAGATGTAAGACTACAGGTCAAGTTTTGTGTCTGGCTCCATTCATTCAAGTCAACCAGAACTTTTCCTGCTTGGACAAATAAGCTTAAATCAAGTGTAATTGTTGTTATCAGAAAGCAGTTCCTTATATCAACAGGAGTTACATGAAAGGCTAGGATCTCGCAAATACTTCAAATACAGGCTTACAATGGGCATTATTTCATTTTTCATTTTCTAAGTCTATACAATTGAAAACCTCAGACCTAACTGCATTGAATACCTTCCTTTTTAAAAGATCCAAGTCTAAGATCCAGATCTTATTACAATTATTTATTTGGTCTCTTTTCCTTGTTCATTTTACCCCTGTCATGTGCAATTTATTATTTTTTTTTTACTTCTTTGCTTGTTGACTGTCTTGCTTTCTGCTTTACAGTAACAGCAGACAGACTTCTATGCTTTTGACAGCAAATCAATCAAAGCAAAACAAAACAAATCTGATTTGGAAGGTGTCTCCTAAAGACTGCAATGTGCAAAAGTGATTGCTTTGAGTATCAGCATAATATCAACATCCTTTCCCCAGAGATTAGAATGGCCCCCACTCTTAACACTCTTCCGGAAGGCGCTGAAGACCTGGTTCTGCTAGTGGGCCTGGGGAACCCAGAGCGGGATGGAGCCCATTAAATGGCTCATGTGAGATGTTTATTTTATTATTTTATTAATTTATTATAGATTCTTTTATTAGTTTTATTGTTTTTATATTTAAAATATATATATAAATATATTGACAAATATTGAGTCACCATGTGCGAATAGGCGGCAGTATAAATTTCCAAATAAATAAATGAATAAATAAATAAATAATACAGGGATGCAGAGTTTGGAAACAGAGAAAGGAAACATAATGGCTCAATCTCCAGTTGGCTATGACTATAACTCCAATGGAACAAATGGATAGAAAGCTGACCAAGGATCTTCTTGAGTATGTCGAGCATGGGAGTTGCTAGATGTCTTGACCTACAATTGCTATCATCCCCAACCCCCAATAGTGGTTATAGTCCAACATGTACAGCAAATCTACTGACTTTGGAGCTCTTGATAATCAGGCATAGTTTGTACTTTATACCTTTTTCATCAAGTGAGGAGCAGGATAATCAGATGGCAAAGCTTTTGGATTCTGCTATGCAACTGGAGGAATTATTTAAATATTCCCCAGTAGAGAAAAAGACACACACTTTACTAAGCAGACATGACATACCACTGCAGGGAAGTTCCTTCTGCAGCTGGGGGAAAATGCATCATCCCCAGGGCCGGATTTTCCTATAGGCTAACTAGGCTTCAGCCTAGGGCCTCAAGATCAAGAGGGGCCTACATTCAAATTGTTAGCAAAATTAAAATTACACTTTCACTATAGGTGAAAGGGCCTCATAAGTGGAATAGCCTAGGGCCTCTTTTCATCTAAATCCGGCCCTGATCATCCCTTCTTTTTCTGTTATGAACATTAATTTTTTTTTTCAGGAAACTCAGAGCAAGGCCCAAAGCTATGGAATTATCAACAGAAATGTAGAAATCTGCTTTATAACCCATCTGTCTGGAAGCCATCTTTTGCATTGGCTCTTCAGATGCCAATATGACATCTCTAATAAAATGGAACTTTGAGGAACTTCAAGCCTCGGAGTCTTTTTTTCGTTGGGGGTGTTACTTGGAATCCTGACATTATCATCATGTTTCTCCACTGATTTCAGGATTGTCTTCTTCAGTTATCACTGATGCTCCAAAATCTAGGTTACAGTAGATAGCATCCTTCTTACCATCTTAGATTTACTTTCTGAGACTCAGGATTACAGGTCGTCCTCCACTTATGGCCACAATTGAGCCCAACATTTCTGTTGCTGAGCGAGACAAGTTGCTAAGTGAGTTTTGCCCATTTTACGATTTTTCTTGCCACAGTTAAATGAATTGCTGCAGCTAATAATACGGTGTTTTAGTGAATCTGGTTTCCCCGTTGACTTTGCTTGTCAAAAGGTCGTAAAAAGTGATCACATGACCCCGGGCCACTGCAACTATCATAAATATGAGCCAGTTGCTAATTGTCCGAATTTTGATCATGAGATCGTGAGGATGCTGAAATGTTTGTAAGTGTGAAAAATGGTCATAAGTCACTTTTTTCTGTGACACTACTAAACAAATGGTTGTCAATGTCACAGTTTTAGTCACAAGTTGACTTCCGTGAACCTTACTTCATACTTACGTGGTCAGTAGAGGGCATAAATGCACTAACGTGCCTTATCGTCCCTGTCATTGTATTTTTGTTCTCTTATTCTTGTTCTCGTTTTTGTTTGACAAATTCCAACAAATAAATAAATAAGTAAGTAAGTAAGTAACTACCTGTACTGTGAATTGTTGTTACTTAGCTGTGTATTTGGGGCCTACAACGTTTGGATTCTCCAAAGACCAAAAAAGCAGGTAGGTCAACTTTGTACAACCTTCATTCCTACACATGATACATACAACCAAGGTTTGATAAACCCTTTTCCTGCTGGGATCAGAGTCATAGTCTCATTCTTTAGCCATCTCCACTGCATTGCTTGATCGATTTGTGACAATTCTTTAAAGTGCCATAGTGCCATCGTTGTGACCCATGCTGCTCCCCCCCCCCACCATTGTCTAAAAAGTTGCTCATGCTGACTTCTGAAATCCAATTTTGATGAAGTTTTAGATCACCCTTCTTTCCTTTCTTATCTCATAAAACAGTGTTTCTTTAGCCCAAAGGTGCTTTTTCAAGAGGCAACTAGATTTTCTGGTTTTTTCTTTGAAGACGTTTCGCTTCTCATCCAAGGAGTGTATTCAGCTGTGACTGGATGGTGGGGAATGGAAGGATTGATATTCCTTGCAGATAGCTGGTCATCTGCATCCTTTTAGGGTCTATTCTACTCAGGTGATCCTGAGGATGCAGATAAACCTCCAAATGCTTCAATGACCAGCTAAAAGGATGCAGATGACCACCTGTCTGCAAGGAACATAAATCCTTCCATTCCCCACTATCCTGTCAGAACTGAAGAAGCTTCTTGGATGAGAAGCAAAACATCTTCAAAGAAAAACCAAAAAGTCCAGTTGCCTCTTGAAAAAAGCACCTTTGGGACAACCATGAACTGGATGACTGAGAATCTCCATAGAATTTCTTTAACTTTTTTTTTCTCTCAGGAATCCTTCCCTTCTTTTAAAAATTACGGAGTACCACAAGAGAGCTTTTATTTGTATGGATTATATTTATCAACATTTACCATATCAAACATTAAAATGGACCTATCCACTGCTGCTACTTCCTTTCATGAGCATTCCATGGAATGTTGGCATTGTGTAATTTTAAAACATAGTTTGGCAAATAATTTGGATTTTGCAGAACCCTAAGAAGGTCTTGGGAGACCTCCTCAGGGGTCCTCGGACGACACTCGGAAACCCTATTATAAAGCACAAAAAGCTTTGTTGCTCTTTTAGGAGGGTAACAAAGCAGTTTCCCACACTCAGGCTTGTCATCCAGGCCACGGCAAGGCAGCCTGGGAGGTGTAAAACCCCACTGAGAATTATTCCCAGGGCCAATCTGGATGTCTTCCCTTAATTAAAAGGGTCGCTTGTATGGCAAATGACAGTTGCATATAAATTGGCTGGCAGTGTTAATGGGAGGCTGGCAAAACAGCCCCTTCCAGTCTGGGAGGGAGAATGAGAAAGAAGGGGGGGGGAAGACAAATGCATAACAATCCCCAATAGGGAAATACGAGCCGCTGGAACAGTCTACAAATCGATAGCTGCAAATTCTCCCCAATGATACCACCAGATAATTTTTGCCTGCTAGCCCTCTTTTAGCAGCTGAATAACCAAGACAGCTGATTCTTGCCTGTTTATTGTCTGAGCAAGTAAAGCACATGGGAAGCTGGTAGAGAGGACAGGGTTCAAGCAGCCTCCATTCCCATCCCCCACTCCCGGGGCAGCCTAGTAAAGCATCCCAATTGAGACTTCTTGCATTATCTTTCTGGATGCAATATTTGTTTGTGAAGAGGTAGCCTTTGATTTCCAACCATTTCTTTATCAAGCATTCAAAATTACTACAGCGCTGAAAAAAGTGATTCATGATCAGTGCTCACATACCATATTTTTCGGAGTATAACACACACCTTTTTCCCCCCTAAAAGGGGGTGAAAATTTAGGTGCGTCTTATACACCAAATGTAGCCCCATCCACCCACTGGCCCCCACCCTTTGGCCTCTGCTTCCCAGCAGTTACTTCCTTGCAGCAAACAGCAAGAAAAAGCAGCTCCTTTCAGCTTCAGCACAGCCTAATTAGCACAAGTTGATTGGATCGGCCTCCCGACTCTCAGCTGATTTGCTCTCAGCTGTTTTATGCAGGGCTCTGCTGCTTGCTCCAAGGGGGTAAATTGCTGCAGCAGATTTTTTTTTCCTTGTGCTAATCAAGCTATGCTGAAAACGAAAATGAAAGTAAAGCAGGCTGTTTGCTGCAACGAGGCAAAATTGCTCAGAGGCAGAGGGAGATTTCTTTTTCTTCTTTTCCTCACCAAAAAAGGTAGGTGCATCTTATAGTCCAGTGCATCTTATACTCTGAAAAATACGGTATATCAATAAAAAGAATAACAAAGTTGGAAGGGACCTTGAGAGATCTTCTTGTCCAACGCCTTGCTTAAACAGGGGTGTCAAACCAGCAACCTGCGGGCTGGATGCGTCACATGCAAGCCACACCCACCCCAGCTCCACAAATGGGAAAATCGTCACAAAACATGTGACGGCAACACAACCAGAGGTGGGTTTCAGCAGGTTCTGAGCAGTTCTGGAGAACCGGTAGTGGAAATTTTGAGTAGTTCAGAGAACTGGTAAATACCACCTCTGACTGGCCCCGCCCTCATCTATTCTCAGCCTCCCGAGTCCAAGCTGATCGGGAGGAAATGGGGATTTTGCAGTAACCTTCCCCTAGATTGGGGAGGGAATGGAGATTTTACAGTATCCTTCCCCTGCCACACCCACCAAGTCATGTCACGCCCACCAAGCCGCACCCACATAACCGGTAGTAAAAAAATTTGAAACCCACCACTGAACACGATGTGGTGAGTTTGACACCCGTGCCCTATACCATTCCAGACAGTTGACTCTCCAGGCTCCTCTTTAAAACCTCCAGTGATGGTGCACCCACAACTTCTGAAGGCAAACCATTCCACTGATAAATTGTTCTAACGGTCGGGAAATTTCTCCTTAGTTCTAGGTTGGTTCTCTGCTTGATTAATTTCCATCCGTTGCTTCTTGTCCTGCCTTCTGGTACTTTGGAAAATAAGTTGACCCCGTCTTATGATTGTGGATCAAAATTCAGGCACTTGGCAACCGGCATGTCTGGAACCAGGGTCATGCGTTTTCCATTTGTGACTTTCTCAGCTAGCTTCCAACAAACAAAGTCAACGGGGGAAGCTGGATTTGCTTAACAACTGCATGATTCACTTAACAGCTGCAGTGATGCGCTCAAAAGCAATGGCAAAACGATGTGACAAAGAAGGTCATAAAATCAGGCATGACGCAATAAGATCCTTGCTTATCAATGGAAATACAGGTCCCAATTGAGGTCGTAAGTTGAGGACTGCCTGTACTGTGACTGAGTTCACATATGGGCCAAGACATATTTAATTATGATCTGATAAATAAGTCCCAATGCCTAGGTTCATGCTTTATTTTAAGCTAGTGTTTTTCAACCTGGACATTTTTAAGATGTGTGGATTTCAGCTCCTTAGTATGCCAACTGCTGAATTCTGGGAATTGAAATCCACACATTTTAAACGTCCCAAGGTTGAGAAGCACTATTCTGAGACGTCAGCTAAGATTTATAAGTCACAATAACTCAATTCATGCATCATACAAAGTCAACACCCACCAAAAAAAACCCACATTCTGGTTTGAAATACTTGTGGACCCAACCATTAATATCTGGATTGATCTTGAAGGTTTGATTCTAATAAAAAGCCTACATTCCATCTTTACCATAATGCCTGAATGTCTGTTATTCTGTCTCAGTGCCCCCCTCCCACCTGCAGAATGAGGAAAAACCATTGAGCTACAGTATGTTACAAGATTATTGAGCAGATAATTGATAACTGTTTTAGATTCTGGGAGAGAACTTCCTTTAAAACCCAGTAAGATAACAACTGGGCCAAAGCTATCCAGTGGAGCAAGAATGGGGTCAACTTTACAAACCCCTAAAGTGGCATTCCAAGGAAAATAAAGTTTGCTTCGGCTGAGCTAAATAAGCTTTCAGCCATGCTTTGGTTCTTTTGTGAGATGGGTTGATTTTAAAGACTGTTTCATCTGTTTAAGCCCCCAGCCTTCCTTCACCCCAAAATTGGGCTCCCCCCAATTGCGGGCAGATTTAAAAGAGAAAAGTAAAGTGAGCTAAGCTAAACCCTTGCTTGCTGGATATCTGGCCTACAACATGCTGAATGACCAATAGGTGGAAGCAAATGTTAGAGGTTGTTGTATTGCTGCCATCTAGTGGTCACCCAGCAGTTTGCAGCCCAGACACTGTAGGGCTACTTATGTTTTCACAAGGCTTAATGATCCCCTTCCCTCCTTAATATGAACAAGAAAAAAGGAACAATTGAGCATGTTGGCCCTGTCCACTCTGGCGATGATGTGGCGTCATTGGTTAAACCTCCTGTGCTTCCCCAGATGCAAAGGGGATGTGAGTCAGAAAATGTACAGTAGCGCACCTTGTCACTTCACATCTTTAAGTAGCACAAAATGATCTCTCCTGCCCCAAAGCTACCATCCCTGTTCTATCTATCTGTCAGAGAGCAGCTTTTGAGAAGCTCAAGCCTAGGGATATTCATGGGGGAGTAGGAAATGTCAGAAGGTCAAGATAGCAATCACATGATAATAAACAGCAGAAAAAAGGCACTCTTATAGTTCTTCTTGGGCGGCTCAGTGGCTAAGACACTGAGCTTGTCAATCGAAACGTCGGCAGTTCAGCGGTTCGAATCCCTAGTGCCGCATAACGGGGTGAGCTCCAGTTTCTGCCAACCTAGCAGTTTGAAAGCACGTAAAAAATGCAAGTAGAAAAATAGGGACCACCTTTGGTGGGAAGGTAACAGTGTTTCATGCACCTTTGGTGTTTAGTCATGCTGGCCACATGACCACGGAGACATCTTCGGACAGTGCTGGCTCTTCAGCTTTGAAACGGCGATGAGCACCGCCCCCTAGAGTTGGGAACGACTAGCATATATATGCGAGGGGAACCTTTACCTTTACCTTATATTTATTTATTTATTTATTTATTTATTTATTTATTTATTCATTCATTTATTTATTTATTTATTTATTGGTTCGATTTATATGCCGCCCTTCTCCGGAGACTCAGGGAGGCTTACAATGCTTTAAGCAATAGCCTTCATACTTTTGTATATGCCTGCTTAGTAGGGCTTTTGGCCCCCCTAAGCGGTGTTCTTTTTTATATAAAGTCAGCTTATTGCCCCCACAATCCAGGTCCTCATTTTACCTACCTCGAAAGGATGGAAGGCTGAGTCAACCTTGAGCCTGGTGAGATTTGAACTTGCAGTAATTGCAGACAGCTGGTGCTAGTTAACAGCACTTTAGTCTGCTGCGCCACCAAGGCTCTTCTAATAGTTCTTCTTGCCATCTAAAGGAGACTAAATTGCTCTTAAAAGGGACAAGATCTCAGCCACATGGTCATTCTGCCTTTCTGTGCCTCCCATATTCAAGGGACAACCTGCTCAGAAAGGAAGAGAAGGAGCTTCCTCTAACATCCAATAACTGGAGGAACATCTGAGCCATCCTGTGCAGCTTTTTAAAAAAATCCATTCAGTTGTGGGTGAAAGTTCATTCTCCGAGCTTGTGGGTTGTTTCGTTACCAGGCTAGGTAACATCTTCAGCAGAGTTTACGGGATGTCAGTGTTCTTCTGCTTATAAGGGCTTCAGTTGTGAGTGTGTCAAGTGTTGTGATGGGTCAGCTGTGAGTTGTGTCTGATTCTTGGAGACTGGCTGCAGTTTTTTTGTGGCAAGACTTTTCAGAAGTGGTTTGCCATTTGTCTCCTTCCTAGTACTGAGAGAAAGTGACTGGCTAGCTTCGGGCCCAGGCAGAATAGAAGTCACAGTCTCCCAACTTCTAGCCTGATGCCTTAACCACTACATCAAACTGGCTCTCTGCACAGCTAACTCAAGTAAAATGTGAACTCTTCATGCCATCAAGTTAGAGTTTATGCAGACTTTCCCTGGCTCTTGTTGGATGGTGGTGGTTGAGCACCTGCCATCACGGCTCCTCCTTGCCACAACTGCGCTGAGGTCTCCTATTGTCAGGCCGCCATCTTTCTGCGGCCTGTGTGTGGTTCGCTCTGACTGGCAGGAGTGTGTTTATGGGAACGGAAGAGCTCCAGTTTCCACACTATGCGGTTCGTTTACTCTTAACCGCCTTCACGAGAACAGATTTTTGGGAGCAGCAAGGGAGGCGGGAGAACTGTTCAGTCCTCGCCAAGTTGAAAAATCTGCCAGATCCATCTCTAGGGAAACCTAGTAAATAACAGGCAGAGAAAAACGGTTCCATATGGCAAGGCAGCTTTGACTTTCTGCTTGCCATCCAATGTCAAACCCAACAGGGAAGATGTTATTTTTATGCAGGGAATGCCAATGGGTGCTTTCCAGGACAGTAGCACATCCTTCCAATTGCAGGCCAAATACAATTTGTTGTAAGGGAATTGTTCCAAACTTCTATTTTTCCCCTTCACAGTTGAGAAGCGGTCCAGAAGTCCTATAATTTGAAGTAACTGAGCAAAATTTCTTCTTGATATATTCTGTTACGGGCCAGTTGTACGCACACACTTGTGACAAATTATTGCACTGCAGAAAATCCTGGGGCCAGCCAAGGTATTCTTTCGTTTGGCTGTCTTTTTTACCCCCTCTCACTCACCATTACTCAGCAGAGCCTACAATTGTGTAAAATCCATCGGTAGTTAGTTCAGCCTCATTTGTTTTTGCAACAGCAACGGATTAACATGTCCATCCTTCTGAAACCAGGAGGCATTCCGTTCTTTAAAGCTGGGAAAAACCTCCTGCAAATCTTGGGGACTTTTATGACCCTTCTGATACTTCTCTTGGACATAGCAGTATGTGGCCTTTGTAAGTACTGTAGTTCCTTAGACCAGGGAAATAGAAAAAGAATGAGATCCTGGTGTTCAAAGAAATTACAATCAGTCCAAGTTTTCATAAGCAAGAGATGGACCATGGAACTGTTAAGTCATCATTCGGCCGTTGCATTTCTGGAACCAGCTGAGTTGCTCCTTACTTCCTGCCTCTGGCAATTAAATTAAATTAAACTCCATTCCTCTGCTCGCAATAAAACACCTTATGCCACCAGGCTTGAAATTTTGGGCTTGGACAACCTAGAACTATGCTGCATACGGTCCGACCTAAGAGTAATACACAAAATTATCCGCTACAACATCCTACCTGTCAATGACTACTTCAACTTCAACCGCAACAATACACGATCACACAATAGATACAAACTCAAAGTAAACTGCTCCAAACTCGATTGCAGAAAATACGACTTCAGCAACAGAGTGGTCAATGCCTGGAATGCACTACCTGACTGTTGTTGCATCCCCAAACTCTCATAAGTTGAAGTCCATAAGTCTTAAAGTTGCCAAGGTTGGAGACCCCTGATCTACATGATTGCTTCCTATAATTATCCCAATCCTTGGTCTTCCCGATGTGGTCTTTAAGCAACGTGCAGATCATTAAGTGGACCATGGGATACCTCAGAGGTGTGGGAGGCCATGAGAGGCTTAGTGCAGGCTTGGACCTGCCTGCCCCTGGTCCCCCAAGTCCTCCTCCACCCCCTTCTTTTTCTGGAAGACTTGCAGCCTCTCCTTACATAAAATAATAGATTATTTCTCATTCTTGGCAAGTTTAAGGCATGTGGACTTCAACTCCCAGCTGAATTCTGGGAGTTGAAGTTCTTCATGTCTTAATCTTGCCAAGATTAAGAAACTCTGCATTATCATCATTATATAAGAGGGAGAAGCAGAAATGTGTTTTCCCCCCCTTCTTTCCCCTTGTCTATTCCATACTATGATTGTGTCAATAGTAATTATAATTGACAAGAAAAACTATCTGGGTAGTTGCTAAGAGTCAACCCTGACTTGATGGCACATAATCAATATAAAAAAATTACAGTGGAACTATAATCAGATTTGGAAACCTCCATGTACTGGAGGACACACAGGACCTTTTAAGCTTTCCCCAAATCTCATTAACAAAATTAACTGTCTGCAAGCCATTGCCCTTCCTCTTTCCCATTCCTCAAGTGATCCTGGCTTACGTAGTCAGCTAAATGACATTTGGAACAGTAGTGGGTTCCACTTTCCTTTGCTACCGGCACTTCTGCACATGCTCAGAGTGTCCGTGATGACGTCCGGGCAGATGGGCGGAGCCTCCCGCCGCTACCACTACCACTGATTTGGAACACCATAGATCCTCTAATCCTGTTGGCTTCCTTAAATATCTTCTCCCAGGGATCAGACCAGAGAAACCAGATAGTCCTCAACCTATGACCACAATTGAGATCAGAATTTCCATTGCTAAGCAAGGCGGTTGTTAAGTGAGTTGCAACCCGACAATAGATAAAATTAAATAATATTAAAAACCAATTTAAAATCCCCAAATCCCCAAGTTAAAATCCACGGCAGATCAGGGAAGTTGCTGAAAGAGCCATGTCTTTAGGTCGGCGCGGAAGGTGCGGAGGTTGGGTACCGTCCGGAGCCCGGTGGACAACCCATTCCAGAGGGTCGGTGTGACCACAGAGAATGCTCTCATCCTGGGGACTGCCAGCCAACACTGTCTGGCCAAGGGGACCCGGAAGAGGGCAGCCCTATGTGAGCGCACTGGGCGGTGGGAGGCCGGTAGGAGGTGATCCTGCAAATACCCCGGGCCCATGCCATGAAGGGCTTTATAGGTGAGTACCAGCACCTTGAAGCGGATCCGGAGGACCACCGGCAACCAGTGCATCTCGCACAATAATGGTGTTTTACCCAATGGACCTTTTTTGCTGGAAATCAGAAGTAAACCCTGGAAATCAGAAAAAAACTCAAAACTCACAGTCATGTCACTGCAAATGACCCTAAAGATGAATCAGTTGCCAAGCAACTCAAAATACAATCATGTGACTGCAGTTATGTATCATAACTTCAAAATCAGCTCATAAATAGCCTTTAGTGGATCTGTCATAACTTTGAAAGGTGGTTGTAAGTTGAGAACTACCTATACTTCAAAACAGAAGAAGAGCTATGGTGGTGCAGTGATTAGAGTGCAGTACTGCAGGATACTTCTGCTGCCTGCCGGCTGCCTGCAATTTGGTAGTGCAAATCTCACCAGGCTCAAGGTTGACTCAGCCTTCCATCCTTCCCAGGTGGATAAAATGAGGATCCAGATTGTTGGGGGCAGTATGCTAACTCTGTAAACCGCTTAGAGAGGGCTGTAAAGCACTGCAAAGCGGTATATAAGTCTAAGTGCTATTGCTATTGCTAAAGTGATGATGATGATGATTAAAGAATGTGAAGTAGAATGATCTTAGGGTTAGACCAGACCTGGGCATTTTGCAGCCCATAGGCACATGTGGCCTTTTGATTTTCCCTGTCTGGCAAGCAGCAGTGGTGGTGGCAAGGTGTGGAGATAGATCAGAGGTGGGTTTCAGCAGGTTCTGACCAGTTCTGGAGAACTGGTAGCAGAAATTTTGAGTAGTTTGGAGAACTGGTAGTAAAAATTCTAACTGGCCCCGCCCCATCTATTCTCTGCCTCCCAAGTCCCAGCTGATCGGGAGGAAATGGGGATTTTGCAGTAATCTTCCCATGCCACGCCCACATAGCCATGCCACGCCCACCAAGCCATGCCCACAGAACCGGTAGTAAAATAAAATGAAACCCACCACTGAGACAGATGGGCAGTGGCCCTCAACAAAAGTCCCAGTCTCATGTGGCACTTTGGGAAACTTAATTGACCATCCCTGGGTTAGACAGAGCATCCTTCCTTCATTTGGGAAGCTTGGGAAAATGTGAATCATGCTTCTCCCAGACCCATCAGAAGAACCTCAGACCTTGGTGGCAAAAGACAGAGGACCAAAAAAAATAAAAATAAAATATGGTTCATTGCTCCTGGGTTTTTTTTGAAGGAACTCTCCCCACCCTCAACCTACATCCAGCACCGGAGTGGTGCTGTGATTAAAATAGCCCCATGGCTGGCTGAATTGTATGGGCTTCTTCTCCCCACCTCATCTGAAAAATACAGCACAATTCAGAGTTTTAAATGGGCTCCTAAAGCCGCAAATGGATTCACCTGCCAGTCCCAGGAGTGATCAATGGCATTCAAATATAGCTGAATGATACCAGGAGAAGCACTTAAAAAGAGGAGGGCAAAGTCACTTCCACACTGCTGGCATTTGCCCGGAAAGACTCTCGACATAAATAGCAACATCCCAGTTGCCAAGAGGAAACAAAAATCCACCTCTTTAAGAGATTTATTCGGAGCATCAGGTTGCCTCTGGTTTGCAGGTTTGCAGGAATATATTTCTGCAAACCTGAAAGCATTTGAGAAGCTGGTTTTCCTCCCTGTCATCTTTCCCCCTTTTTTATTTTATTGGCAACTCACTCTGGGTAGCTAACACTGAATTAAAGACTGAGGAACAGCAAAACAATTCAAATTAATTAAAAAGAAGAAGAAGAAGAAGAAATGGCAACAGCAATCGATATAACACGTGCCAAGGTCCAGATTAATCCTCCCATTTTACAATCGATAATGAGCACCAAATAGACAAATCAACCAACAAATCTCTTCCCCGCCCTCTTCCGTGGCCAAAATGCCCAGCTAGGTCTTTAGCACTTCAGGACGGGCCAGCAGGATCAAGGCCATCTGGATCTCGGGGGAAGCTTTGCCCAAGAAAAGGGCTGCAACCTGAGGTGGGTTTCAGCAGGTTCTGACCAATTCTGAAGAACCGGTAGCGGACATTTTGAGTAGTTCGGAGAACTGGTAGTAAAAATTCTGTCTGGCCCCACCCACATCTATTCGCTGCCTCCCAAGTCCCAGCTGATCAGAAGGAAATGGGGATTTTGCAGTAACCTTCCCCAGGATTTGGGAGGGAATGGAGATTTTACAGTATTCTTCCCCTGGAGTGGGGTGGGAATGGAGATTTTACAGTATCCTTCCCCTGCCACGCCCACCAAGCCACACCCACAGAACCGGTAGTAAAAAATTTTGAAACCCACCACTGGCTGCAACAGACAACACAAAGCAAGACTCTGGATCTTACATGCACACACAAGGTGACACTCAGAATAGAGCATGCAGCACAAATGGCATTTCTTTCCTATCCAGGTAATATGAGCTGACACCTGCCGTCTTGTCTTCATGGTCAATGAAAATGGTGCCTCACCGACCTTCCAAACAGGAGGACTGAGATAAATCTTCTGGTAACAGGTATATAGTGCACCGGCCAATGTTTTGGGCATTTAAAATTAACCCTGTGAATTAGATTAATTCAGTTGCTGAGGGTTCTGTCAGGGTTCCAAGTAAAGAATAGCTTTATTGGATATATCATATTGGCACAGATCTGGTGAAAACCGACTCTGAAGGTTCCCGCAGTTTTCACCTAATTAAAAGTAAAAGGTTTCCCTCAAACCCCCCAAAAATCAGTCACATGGTCCAATCAAGGCACTGCCTGGTTGCCTGGTGACATCACTCCTCCTTCCTCTGACCAGGTGGTCCTTGGTTCCCAAGAGAAAGTATTTTATTTGGCCTACAAAACCTCAACTATCTCTAATCCCCGCCTCCCTATCCCTCAGCTCCAGTGTGGCAACACTGAAGCTCCAAGATGGCTTCGGCCAGGCCAGCTTTAGGGTTGACAGGTTCATTTGAAGCATCACTCTGTTGGGTCTTGGAGGCCATCTATGACCTCAAGTCGCTTTTAAGGATCACTTTGTCCAGAGTCCACATTTGAAATTCGATTGATAGCCATCCTGCGGGTAGCTGGAATAGTCCCACCTGGGTATGACCACTATCTGAAGCAATGTTTCTCAATCTTGGCAGCTTTAAGATGTGTGGATTTCAACTTCCAGAATTCCCCAGCCAGCATGCGAGGAACATTGATTTGAGCATTGGACAATGAAGGATGGTAGCTAACATAACCTCCTTCCAGGGTATGCTAGCTACCATCTGGGGAACCATGGTAAGTGTTAATCTGTCCAAAGCAGCTGTTCTTGCTGAAATTTTGGTTGGTTTATTTGCTCAGGATGACTGGAAAATATCTGGCTGTAACCAGCCCTGATACTGATTGTGTTCCTTTGGTGTTTCTGTCTCACTGATAGGAGGAACAGGTGCATTCATATTCAATACCACCTGCATGGACTAGAATCAAAACATTGATTTTGCTGCTACGCAAGATCCTGAAGTACCTGAGGCTGGGATGCAGCTGGAAGTGGCAATAATGTTTATCCTTGATCTGCGCTTACTCTATTGTTATTGAAGCCAGTGATGCTTACATATCCTATGCCCATGATGGTGAACCTATGGCATGCGTGCCACAGGTGGCACACGGAATCATATCTGTGGGCACTCAAGTGTGGCCTTAAGTCAGCTCCACCAGCTGATTTTTGGGCTTTCTGCGCCCACGGGAAATTGGGAAATGGGCTGTTTCCGGCCTCCGGGTGGGGTTGGGAAGGCTGTTTTCGCCCTCCCCAGGCTCCAAGAAAGCCTCTGGAGCCTGGGGAGGACGAAAAACAGGCCTACCGGACCCACTGTGCCATCACATGCCAAAAGCGGGGGGAGTGGGGGGGCACGCACGCATGCACAAGGGGGGTGGTCAGGATGCATTGAATTTTGGGTGTGGGCACGCGCACATGCGACCCCCCCCATGCTCCCCCACTTTTGGCACGCAACAGCAAAAAGGTTAGTCATCACTGTCCTATGCCTTCCATGGGCTGAATAGAATAGAATAGAATAGAATAGAATAGAATAGAGTAGAATAGAATAGAATAGAATAGAATAGAATAGAACAGAACAGAATAGAATAGAATAGAATAGAATAGAATAGAATAGAATAGAATGATAGAGTTGGAAGGGACCTTGGAGGTCTTCTAGTCCAACCCCCTGCTTAGGTAGGAATGCGTCTTATTTGACTGTTGCTTAACAGCTACTGCGTTAAAGATGACCGCGTTTGCTTCACAATTGACACTAAATCAGGTCCAATCACAGAGTGACTTGCTTTACAACTGTCATGACTTGCAACTGTAATTGCAGGCTCAGTTATGGTTATAACTTGAGGACTACCTATACAACTGCCTCTTCCAATGACGTCCTCTGATAACTACGAAGTCCTTCCAATGAGGAACAGATGGAACTGTTCTGTGATTATTTGAGAGTAAATCCATGATTAGTTTGACATTTAATGCCAGAACCCCAATCAGGAGGATGAATTTATTCACATTTACCAAGACAGCATAGAATTGAGAATGGGTACATTCCACAATTTAACGGAAGGAAAGAAGGAAAGAAGGAAGGAGGGAGGGAGGGAGGGAGGGAGGGAAGGAAGGAAGGAAGGAAGGAAGGAAGGAAGGAAGGAAGGAAGGAAGGAAGGAAGGAAGGAAGGAAGGAAGGAAGATTTCTGATGCTCCATGCCAGCTTCCCATAAGGAAACTCAATGGGGAAACCAGCAGGAAGTCAGAAGTCCCACTGCTTTCTTGCCCACTCATGATCATTTTGTTTCTCTGTTCAGATAGGGTAATATCTCTGAAATGCTGACCTAGTAGGGCAGGAATTGTCTAGGTAAAAATAAAAAGGCAGGGAGTGATCTGAAACAGCTTCATTGTAGTCTTCAAGTAAAATAGGAGACAAGCAATAGATGTTTTGCAGCAAACCATTAGGAAACCTTCAGGAGTAATCTGGAGTCTCCATCAGTTTGATAGTTTTAATTGCTATGACAATTTCATGAAATGGAAGACGGGAAGTAAAATTATTTATTTATCTACAGAGTTCATTTTGGTCTTTTGCCAGCGCTGACTGTCCTTTGTTTCGAAGACTAATTTGTGTGCCTTTATTCTGCTGGTTTTACTAGAGTACCTGTCTTTGCACCAGCGATTTATTTTATATGGTTTGTTGACTCTTCATTTTGGAACCTTATTAGAAGACAGAAAATTACTAAACCTCCAGCTGAACACAGGGCAGTCCAGGGATTCAAGTTCCATCCTTTGAGAAGGACAAATCCCTTTTTCAGACTTGTGTTTTTCTGTTCTTAAGGACTAAATAACCATAAACATCATAATCACCTGCACAGGAATAAGATCACTAAAAAAAGATCATTTGAAGAGCTGTGGTGGCGCAGTGGTTAGAGTGCAGTACTGCAGGCTACTTCTGCTGCCTGCTGGCTGCCAGCAATTTGGCAGATCGAATCTCACCAGGCTCAAGGTTGACTCAGCCTTCCATCCTTCCAAGGTGGGTAAAATGAGGACCCGGATTGTTGGGGGCAATATGCTGTCTCTGTAAATCTCTAAGAGAGGGCTGTAAAGCACTGGGAAGCGGTATATAAGTCTAAGTTGGATTTGGATCGGGACACCGTGCGCACACTCACTCACGCCCTCGTCATTTCCCGTCTGGACTATTGTAATGCTCTCTACATGGGGCTCCCCTTGAGGAGCACCTGGAGGCTCCAGCTGGTCCAGAATGCAGCCGCGCGAGTAATAATAGGGGTGACTCGTCGTTCCCATGTAACACTCCTCTTGCGCAAGCTGCACTGGCTCCCGGTGGTCTTCCGGGTGCATTTCAAGGTGTTGGTTACCACCTTTAAAGCGCTCCATGGCTTAGGACCTGGTTATCTACAGGACCACATTCTGCCACCAATTGCCTCCCAACGACCAGTACACTCCCACAGAGAGGGCCTCCTCAGGGTGCTGTCGGCCAAACAATGTAGGCTGGCGACTGCCAGGGGGAGAGCCTTCTCTGTGGGGGCCCCGGCCCTATGGAATGAATTGCCCCCAGGCATACGTAGGATCCCCGACCGCCGCACCTTCCGTCGTGCTCTGAAGACCCTATTATTCCAGTAAACCGGTCTAATGGGATAAAGGATTTTAATTGGGTTTGATAGGGGTTTTAAATAACAATTTTAGCTGGGTGTTTTACATTTGGCCAGTGATTGAATTATTTTAATAAGTTTTTTAATTTTTTGTCTTGTATACTGTTTTTACCATGGCTGTTCACCGCCCTGAGTCCTTCGGGAGAAGGGCGGTATATAAATATAATAAAAGTAAAAGTAAAAAGTAAAGTGCTATTGCTATTTTTGCTTGGTAAAAATGGAAAGTTAGCTCCAAGTTCCCAATCAATACATTTATGAAAAAGTTAGAAATACTAGTTGCAGTTTAAATCTACCTAAGACAAAACACCTAACTAAAGGGTGTAACAACCCTACTTGCTAAACTTATCTGTTATTTGTCCTTCCTGAGGTTTCCTTGGGGCTGCCCAGCATGGTTGTATCTTTACTCCTTGTATCCTTTTGAAGACAAAGCAGGTTCACAAAGGGTGAGTGGGTGTGGATGTAGTTTCCAAAAAGGAACATCCAAACTGACCAGTCAATATCTTGCTCATTCTCCCATCATAAAATGGAGTCATTGGAATATCAGCTTCGAATGTGGATTCAAATAGAATGTGGTCGTGTAAACATGATTAGACATGGCTGACTAGGAAATTAGCTTAACAGTTTTCCTCAACTTCCAGCCCACACATCTTAAAGTGGGCAAGGTTGAGAAACACTGGTCTAACAAGTTTAGTGTGGTTTCTGGATCTGTCACAGAGCCATAGAAGGCTCCAGTAGCAGGAGATAAATAGGGCTGGAGGAGTATCCATAAATCTGGCTCTGCCACATAAATAGATCTAAGGAACTTCTGGATCTGCTGAATCATCACAGTCAGCTGGAGGCATCACAATAAGATTATGCTAAATTCAACTATAATACCAAGGATGCAAAAAAATCATTTGTCAGAGAATTTGGAGATGGGCTCCTAGTCTTACGTATAGGATGGCTGGGCATTCTGACGATGAAGCCCAACACTTGGAAAGCCCTAGTTTGGAAGAAAAAAAACCTGGTCTACATAATTTGGAGTTCAGGTAAATATATGGAAATTTGATAAACACTACTAGACTGTAGGAGATGCCAGAAGTTGCAAATGATATGAATTGGATGATATCCTCTCCTCTTCAAGTATCTTTTAGAGATGGCATCCATCTAATTTCCTGACTGGCACAAAAATGTTGCTTCTGAAAACAGTGGAAGGTTTTGTGCATGGCGTCAGACCATGGGGGACCAGAAGGAGGACTAAAATTAGCTTCCATGTTTATCTTAAGACAAGCCACTTCCTGAAGATTACAAAAAGAAGCTCCTGCAAAGACAGCTGACGTCCTATGATGTTGATAGGATCCCAGATTTGGTCTCCAACACTGAACTGTCAGTTGAACTCCTAACTAATGCAGACGTTGCAGTTGTAACTTCTCCAAATAAATTGTGGACACAGCATGTCGGATTTCCCCCAAATTCTGATCAGTTGATCATTTGTCCAACATTTATGTAAAACCGCTAGGCAAGATCATCCGTGGTTTCGGGGTGAGTGTTCATCAGTATGCTGATGACACACAGCTATACATCTCCACCCCAGATCACACCAATGATGCCCTTGCTGTGATGTCCCGTTGCCTGGAGGCCGTGCGGATCTGGATGGGGAGAAACAAGCTCAGACTCAACCCCTCCAAGACCGAGTGGCTGTGGCTTCCGGCGTCCCAGTATAGTCAGCTGGTACCATCACTGACAATTGGGGATGAGATCTTGCTCCCCATAGAGAGGGCCCGCAACTTGGGTGTCCTCCTGGATTCACGGCTATCTTTAGAAGATCATTTGATGGCCGTGGCCAGAGGTGCTTTTTATCAGGTTCGCCTGATCCGCCAGTTACGTCCCTTTCTGGATCAGGATGCCTTGCGCATGGTCACTCATGCCCTAGTCACCTCCCGTATGGACTACTGTAATGCTCTCTACATGGGGCTCCCCTTTAAAAGCACCCAGAGGCTCCAACTGGTCCAGAATGTAGCCGCGCGGGTGATTATGGGCGCAGCTCGTTGCGCCCATGTAACACCTCTCCTACGCGAGCTGCACTGGCTCCCGGTGGTCTTCCGGGTGCGATTCAAGGTGTTAGTTATCACCTTTAAAGCGCTCCATGGCTTAGGACCTGGGTACCTATGAGATCGTCTTTTGCCACCAATAGCCTCCCACCGACCAGTTCGTTTTCACAGGGAGGGACTACTTAGGGTACCGTCAGTCAAATTATGCCGACTGGCGACTCCCAGGGGGAGGGCCTTCTCTGTGAGGGCTCCAACCCTTTGGAATGAACTGCCCCCTGAGATACGAAATATCCCTGATCTCCGTGCTTTCCGCCGTGCCCTCAAAACCCTGATGTTCCAACAGGCAGGGCTAAACATATGAACATGTGAATGTTTTTAAAATGTTATCTAATTTTAGGTTCTATTTAATTGGGCCAAACTCTGTTATAATAATAATTTTAATTAGCAATTTTATGATGTTTGTGTATCTATATTTTTCTTGACTGTACACCGCCTTGAGTCCTACGGGAGAAAGGCGGTATAGAAATAAAATAAATAAATAAATAAATAAATAAATAAATAAATAAATAAATAAATTTGGAAGAAAAAAAATCACATGTCAGCTAGTGATGAGAACAAGATGGATCCACCCTCTCTGTTCTCCCATGGCATTGTTTTATTTTGTTTTAGGCTGGGCTAGAGTTGCAGCTTTTGAACAATAGTCTTTTCCTTGAACTTGCTCTTCTTTAGTCATTCACTTGTTGATGATGTTGCAAAATCACTCTAGCTAGTCCTTGACGTACGATCAGAATTTCCATTGCTAAGCAAGGTGGTGGTGAAGTGAGTCATGCCTGATTTCACAACTTTCTTTTTTTTTGGCCACAGTTGTTAAGTGAGTCACTTCAGCGGTTGAGTGAATTGTGTGGCTGTTAAGCAAATCTGGCTTCACTCACTGACTTTGCTTGTCAGAAGCCAGCTGGCGATCAGATGACCCTGCAACCATCGTAAATACATGCTGGTTCCCAAGGGCCCACATTTTGATCATGTGATTGTGAAGACGGTCCACAGTTGTGAGTGGACTTATGACGGTCATGTGAGGATTGGTCATAAGTCACTTTTCTTCCAGTGCTGCTGCAACTTTGAACAGTCGCTAAATGAATGCAAATCAAGGACTACTTGTATATTTTATTATATGCGATCCCACTTTGGGAAACATGTGGGAGTGGGAGGAATTCAGTGGTGGGTGCTACTGGTTCACACCGGTTTGGGCGAACTGGTAGTGGCGGCAGCGGGAGGCTCCGCCCACCGGCCCAGACGTCATTAAAAACGCTCTGAGCATGCGCAGAACCTTCTGCGCATTTGCAGAAGCACCGCACGCTCCCAATAGTGAACCGGTAGCGCCGGGATTTGAAACCCACTACTGGAGGAATTGGCAGAATGAAATAAGAGGGAGGGGGGGAGGGAGGAAGGAAGAGGATGTCAGCAATAAAAGCAGTATTGGAAAAGGAAGAAATATTTTGCCCATCATTTCCATGTATCTTACTTGTTCTTTGCTTAGTCTCTGCCCAATTTGAGGAGCAAGACAGGCCTCCATTAAACCAGGGGTCTGCAACCTTAAATACTCAAAGAGCCACAAAACCTGGTTGGGCATGGCCAATTCGATGTCACTCACTTCCACCGGTCACATGACCCCCCCCAGCCACGCCTACCCAGCCGGTCATTAGGGCAGAGAACCAGTTGTTAAAAAATACCGGGAACCACAAAATCCTTTTGACATCTCTCTCTCCCCCCTCCCTCTCCCCACCCTCTCCCTCTCTCTCTGTATCTCTCTGTCTCTGCCCTGGCTGCTTCTCCATCCCCCACCGTTGCCCTTACCTTCTCAGGCCAGGCGAGGAGTGACTGGGAGGGAGGGCAAGGGGCATGGCCAGCCAGTGGTGGGATCACCTTACAGGGAGCCACAGCAGAGGGCCCAAAGAGCCCCATGCGGCTCTGGAGCCGTAGGTTGCTGACCCCTGCATTAAACTCTCAGATGCAGACTAATTACCAGCACAACAATTTTATTAATTTCTTCTTATCTTGAGTAGAGAATCGCCTATATATTGCTGTTTAAAAAATGCTCGGGAAAAAACATACAGGCATGGAAAACCACAGTCCAACCAGCTTCCAATAAGAATCATCAAGATTACAATACCAGACTTGCAAAATAGGATTAAAAAAAAAAAAATTCTAGAAAGGCTGGCTTTTACAGTACTGAGCAGATCTACAATAGCCGTGGATGGATCATTTTGAGCAGTTGGAATTTAGCTTCCAGCTGTTGGAGAAAAGCCACAGAAATGAGTTACAGTGTGTGGCAGTCAGAGGGCAGCTTCGTAACATTCATTTTATGGTAGCAAACTTTATATATGCCATTGAGTTCACTCTAGCTGGCCACTATCAGAAAGTCCAGTTTGCTGAAGGGCATTTCATTTTTCTCCAAAATCTTGTACCAGTTTAAAATCACTGAAGGTGTTTAAGAAGTGATGGGACAGTCACTTGTCCGGAATGATATAGGGCCATTATGGCGAACCTATGACATGTGTGACCGAAGTGGCACACAGCGCCTTCTCTGGTGGCACATGAGTTGTCGCTCCAGTTCAGCTCTGCTGCGCATGCGCGCGCGCCTCCCACTGGCCAGCTGGTCTACAAGTCTCTGCCGCACATGTGTGGGGGCTGGGGCGTGTGCAGGGGAGCTGTGTGCACATGTGCAGGGGCGTGTGCGAGGGGGTGCTTGCAGGGGGGCCCATGCGTGCATCACATTTTGGGGGTTTGGGCGCACTCATGCGCATTCATGCACGCACACGCACGGTTTGGGCACTTGGTCCAGAAAAGGTTAGCCATATAGGGCTAGGTATAGGGCCATGATGCTGAACCTATGGCATGCGTGCCAGAGGTGGCACATAGAGCCCTCTCTGTGAGCACACGTGCCATCGCCAGCTGCTCTTCTGCCATGTGACCTTCGCACGTGCTGAAGCCCCGGAAACGCGAAGACCAGCCCTGGCACTTGCAAAGAAACCAGACCAGGTGGCTGGCACACAAATGCACACCAGCCAGCTGATCTTCGAGTTTCCAGGGCTCCGGCACGCACGCACGCTCCAGTTTGGGCACTCGGTGCCGAAAAGATTCACCATCTACTGGTATAGGGTCTCCTGCTCAAGCAGGAAATTGGTCTAGAGCAGGGGTCTGCAACCTTAAACACTCAAAGAGCCATTTGGACCCATTTCCCACAGAAAAGAAAACACCGGGAGCCACAAAACCCTTCCCATGCCTGACTATTTCTTGAGCAGCCACAAAACTAGCATATGTAGTTGAATTAAATGTTCTGTTTTCTTCTGAAACTTTTCTTTTCTTGGATTTATCCATGGTTGGCCTACCAGGGGTTGAAAAGCTCAATAAATAGCGTGCTGGCAGATGTCGCACATTGGCGGTTGTTGATGCATATTTTGAGTGACAGGGAGCCGCAGCACAGGGGTGAAAGAGCCACATGCGGCTCCAGAGCCGCAGGTTGCTGACCCTTGGTCTAGAGAACCTCCAAAGTCCCTTTCAATGATGTTCGTCTGTATTCTGTAATGCTTAAATGCTTGGAGAATCCCTCTTGGCTCATTGGACTTGGATCAGAGCTCGAGTCCGCGCATAGATTTGGAGCTCACAAGGTGACTTTAGGCTCGTGACTCCTCTAGCCTTGCTTACCTTCAGGGTCATTATTGGGAGGATAAAATTAGGGGAGATCCTTCCTCCCTAGAAGCTGCCTTGCGCTCTCAAGACAGAAAAAAAAAAAAACCACCTCAGGATATAAACACAATAAATATAATAACAAGTTAATAAAACAGAAAGCCACAGCCCAGACGCTGATTTCCGATAGTCATCTAAAGGCTGAGACAGTTGTTGAAAGGTTATGCAGAAAGAGGAAATGGGAGAATAAGATGTTTCAGTTAAGAGGAAGATCTTCCCTGGCAATCAGGAGCTGCCTTCTGCTCTGGCGTCATCAAGTTTCCAGCCCAGCAGAGATCAGCTCCATTCCCGCGACCGTTTTACATCAGCCTAGCTGCTGAAATACGTAATTCCATTTTGAGCGGCTCTTCCACACTATGCTAACTTTTGGCTTGCAAGGGGAAGAGGAACAGAGAATTCCCTGTCATTTTTTTAAAAGAAGTTTATTTTGGAGTCTGGCCAAAAGTTTGAGTAAGGCCCCAGTCATTGAGTGACCATTCAAAGTTACAATGTGACTGAAAAAAGTGACTTATGACCAGTTTTCACACTTATGACAGTTGGAGCATTGTGAAAGTCACATGATCAAAATCCGGGCACTTGGCAACTGGCATGTCTTTATGACCGTTGCACTGACCCAGGTCATGTGATCATCCTTTATAGCCTTCCCAGCCGGCTTCCAACAAATCAATGGGAGAAGCCAGAATCAGGGGTGAAATCCAGAATTTTTCCCTACTGGTTCTGTGGGTGTGGCTTGGTGGGCGTGGCAGGGGAAGGATATTGCAAAATCTCCATTCCCACCCCACTCTGGGGCCAGCCAGAGGAGGTATTTGCTGGTTCTCTGAACTACTCAAAATTTCCGCTACCGGTTCTCCAGAACCTGTCAGAACCTGCTGGATTTCACCCCTGGCCAGAATCAATAATTGTGTGATTCGCTTGACAACAGCAGTGATTCGCTTAACACCTGTGGCAAAATAGGTTGTAAGATGGAGAGTTGCTCATTTAACACTTAAATGGATGTCCGTCTGTTTCCCTCTCTCACCCAATCTACATAGCCACTTCCTAATCTGTGGAATTCTCGGCAGCAAACAAAACATGAAACCAGACTAGAATTAGTCCTTGACCTAGTACCATAACTGGGTATAGTGGTAAGCTGTGCCAGTCATTAAATGAATCACCAGGTGACCACACTCGATTTTATGACCCTTTTTTGTGGCAGTTGCCAAACAAATCCATTGCCTGCATTGTCTGGTCCTAGCCCAGAAGGATATCATAACTGAAGGTATTAAAAGCTGCTGAAAGATTAAGAAGGGCCAAGCAGGACACATTATCTTGTCATCTACAAGCTTAAGCAATGCTGAGTCAGTATTATAACCCAGTCTTTATCTCTCTTTTTCTATTGCCATGAAGAAGCATTTTCTTTTGCTTCAAAGTAATTTCCCCAGTGGCAAGTAATATCTACCTAGATCTATGAATGGAATGAGATACAAATCCAAGCTGCAAGTCTTCGGATGACTGATAGATGGCAGTAAAGAGGTCAAAATATCAGCCTCTCATTCCTGCCATCTTCTGGAGTGATGTTTCTCAGTTTTAGCAACTTTAAGCTGGATGGCCTTCAACTCCCAGAATTCTCCAACCAGGCAGGGAAGAAATTCTGGGAGTTGAAGTCCATCTTAAAGTTGCTGAGATTTAGAAACATCGTTCCAGAGGCATCACTTACTGGAGGAAAACAAACAAACAAACCATGCCAGGTTGGTTAAAACAGTCCTGCGAATGTTTTGTTTCAACTCTTGACAGAAATGTGCCTGGATTTGCACCTCTCATTTGAATTTAACGCGGGGCTAAAAAAATCTAACTGCTCCAGCCACAGGCTTACCTATCAGTCCATTGCCTGGCATTCATAAATGATTCAGATATTACAAACCACAGGCAAAAAATAAATAAATCCATTTTTCTTTCAGTTTTTTTTCTTTTTCTTTTTCTTTTGGGGGCTGGAAAGAGAAATTGTCCCCTTCAGAACGGGCTCGCAATTTGGGTGTCCTCCTAGACGCTCAGCTAAGATTAGAGCAACAGCTGACAGCTGTGGCTAGGGGGACCTTTGCATAGGTTCGCCTGGTGCACCAATTGCGACCCTACTTGGATTGGGAGGCTCTCCTCACGGTCACTCATACCCTTGTCACCTCACGGTTAGATTATTGCAATGCGCTCTACATGGGGCTACCCTTGAAAAGTGTTCGGAGACTACAGTTGGTCCAGAACGCAGCCGCGCGAGCTGTCATGGGTGCACCTAGGTACACCCACATTACACCAATTCTCTGCGAGCTGCACTGGCTCTCTATTGGTCTCTGGTCACAATTCAAGGTGTCGGTTATTATCTTTAAAGCCGTACATGGCTCAGGGCCAAGTTATCTTCAAGACCGCCTTCTACCGCATAGCTCCCACCGACCGGTAAGATCCCACAGAGTTGGTCTCCTCCGGGTCCCATCAGCTAAACAATTCCGGCTGGCGGGCCTGTGGGGGAGGGCCTTCTCTGTGGCTGCCCCAGCTCTCTGGAACCAGTTACTTCCTGAGGTCCGGACCATCCCCACCCTATTGGCCTTCCGAAAAGCGGTGAAGACCTGGCTTTTCCGGCAGGCCTGGAGCCGTTGATCTCGCTCTTGCGATCTGGCGAGATCTGGCCATGAATGGTATGAATGAGTTTTAATGTTTTTAATGTTTTTTATTTTTAAATGTTTTTTATTAAGATTTTAAATGTATTGTGAGCCGCCCTGAGTCTTCAGAGAGGGGCGGCATATAAATTGAATTAAATTGAAATTGAAATTGAAAATTTGCTCTGGATAAAAAAAAAAATCAACCACATTGCATTAAATGCAGGTAAAGCAATTTATTCAACATTGGAAGAGAAGAGAAAAAACAAGAGTCTTTCAATCAGCACTAACCCCCCTCCCCACACACCCGCCCCTTGATTGCAAAATTATTAAACGCTAACATTCAGAAATCCCTGGATTTTTTAGAAGACCAAACAGTCGGCACATCTGGAAGAAGACGGCATCTTTCTGCGTACCTTCCCAGGACACGACCCATCTCTTAATTCTGCCCAGTGCATTGCTATGTTGCTCCACCCTACTGAGTAAGGAAGAGGAAAAGCTGTTCTGCAACAGAAATTTCCTGCCTCCACGCAAAAGGAAGAATATTTACTATGCCACTTCCAAAGCTGATAAGCTGTCTTTTCTCAATGTTTGTTTTTCCACTTCAAACTGGAGCCTTAAACAAAACGCGTTGTTGTTTTACAGACGCCGCCAGTAGCGTGCAGTGGAGTCACCCAGCTTAGCCCCTTCCTTTCTCTGCCTGTGATTAATAGTTGCATTATTCAGTCGCAAACTGGCCAAACAGACTGGCTGGGGCTTCCCCAGTTGTTCACAATGCGGGGAATCTATAAATCACAACAGAATTAACAAAGAATTGACGTGAAGGTTGCATGCATTTTTAGGGAGCATTTTCTTCTCTGGTTAAACAGAAAGCACCTCCACTGTTAGCAGAGAGTGGCTCCTTTCTTTAGAAGGGATTTATTTAGCAATGCTATTATCCTGGTAAGGATATTTATTTCAGAATGGCAGAAATTTACACCCGGAGGTCAGACCTGGGAGGAAGCTCTGAAATCTATTGAAGAAACTTAACATACACCAGTGGCTTTGTGTTTTCTGATCTGCCGTGCCATCATGAGGAAAAGAGCTTTTATGAGGCATCCACAGGGGGTCAAATAAGCCAAGATGGAGGCTGTGGCCTCATAATCAAAGTCCTGAGTCTTTCAAAAGGGATGGGGTTTGATCATGCCATCTTGACTGTTTTTGACACATCCCTGGAGCCGTCTGCACACACACAATTTCTCTCCTATGTCTGGATGGTTACAAGATTTCCTTTGCTGAATAAAATATATATATTTTTTAAAAAGCCAGGCAGGATGATTTGCACAATAAGCAGAAAGCAGGTTACTCAAGAATTCAGAGAACTCATGCAAACCATGATCTATTTGGGCGTCACAGGGATGGGATTTTAGAAATAAAAACCTGTTCTGTCAACTGAGCAGATCAGGAAGAAGAGAAATTGAAAGAATACTCACAGGTATAATTTGTTCCTATCTTTGAAATAATGATTTAAAGCCGTGTTTCTCAACTTTGGCAACTTTAAGACGAGTCGACTTCAATTCCCAGAATTCCCCAGCAGCCAGCTATGCTATGCTGGATGGGGAATTCTGGGAGTTGAAGTCCACCCGTCTTAAAGCTGCCAAGGTTGAGAAACACTGACTTAAAGAATTAGAAATCAAGTTAAATCAATGACATTGCAGGATATTTGATTCTTTTGGTGATCTTAGAAAAATGCCCTAATGACAAGTTTTAAGAAACAATTCAACTTCCCCACTTGAGACAATGCTAAACTTCAACCCCCTGGGGTTGACTTCAATTGGTCACACTCACACGTAAATATAAGTCTCCCAGGCTATCTCAACATTGATCTCCCCAAGGAGCGCCTGCAGCTGTTCATGTGGGCAATCTGGAATGTTCACAGTTTTGACTGCTGTATGAAACAAATGTGTCTCCAAGGCAGAGCTAAAACTCTACCGGGATGTGTGAATCTGTCACAGCTAGAGACCATTGAGTGAAATTCAAGGACCTCCCCTTTCTCTAAATTACAGGTGGGCAATTTTATCAGCCAAATATCACTATCCACCCCATTGCAAGAGAACAGCAGGGAATGTGGAGGCAACATTGCTAAAATTGTGGGTTTTTATATTTTCTTCATTCAAATATATGTGTTCAATTGGCCAGATATTTAATGCTATTTTGCCTAGGCCAGTGTTTCTCAGCCTTGGTGACTTTAAGATCTGTGGACTTCAACTCCCAGAATTCAACTTCCAGAAGCTGTGCTGGTTGGGGAATTCTGGGAGTTGAAGTCCACAGATCTTAAAGTCACCAAGGCTGAGAAACACTGGCCTAGAGAAACAAAATCTGTGACTGCTGAAATGAGCAATTTTCTGTCAAATGTTAGTGATATTTGCTTGGAAGAATACTTGGAAGGAGGGAGGGAGCAAACATGGATTTAGGGGCCATGGGATGCAAAGTATTTAGCTCTAGTTATTTGATTGTTTTGGATCCATCAACGTTTTTGTAGGGGAAGAAGAAGAGAAGGATGAGGGTGACAGCAAGGCAGCTCTGGGGTGGGGAATAGGCTTAGTCCACTCGTGTGTGGCTCCACTTTTCACTTCCAGATGTTCCCATTGACTCCATTCTCATGGAACTTGTGCAGGTGGTCGGCGTACCTGGAAGAAACAAGTTAAAGTTTGCATCAGCACATTTAGTACATCATGTCACTATGATTTACAGCATGTTTCATGGATTGAAGGGAATTAATTCATCCAATTAAGTAATCTGGGGAGAAGACAGTGAACATGATGCTGAATTGGTTCTGCCTTGGGTCCATGGTTCAGGGTTGCTCCCTGGAGGTGGGTGTCAGAACCCTCCCCCTGCACCCTGAGCTCCTATAGATCCAAAGCAGAACCCAAAGATAAAGCAGTCTTAGCTTTTGATATTTAGGCTGCATGCCATAAAGGAAGAAATGTAAAAATAAATAAATTACCGTATTTTTCAGACTATAAGATGGGCCTAAATTTAGAAGAGGAAATCAACAAAAAAAGTGTTTTTGGCCTTTGCGTGCCCCATTTTTGGGCCTTTTCCAGCCTTTTTTTTTTCGGCCCATTTTCAAGGCTTTTTTCTGCCCGTTTTCTAAGCTTTTTTCAGCCCATTTTCTATGATTTTTTGGCCCATTTTGAGGCTTTTTTCGGCTGATTTTCGAGGCTTTTTTCGGGCCATTTTTTCAGCTTTTTTCAGCCCATTTTGAGGCTTTTTTCAGATAATTTTTTCCGAAAGAAATTGGCCAAAAAAAGCCTCAAAAATGGGCCAAAAAAAGCCTTGAAAATGGGCCAAAAAAGCCTTGAAAATGGGCCAGAAAAGCCTTGAAAATGGGCTGAAAAAAGCAAAAAAAAAAAAAAAAAAACAACGGCTGAAAAAAGGCCCAAAAATAAGCCGAAAAAAGGCCCAAAAATGGGTTGTGCGGAGGCACAAAAACAGCTGACAGGTGGGTGGGGCTTCGGCAATATTCGGTCTATAAGATGCACAGACATTTTCACTCCCTTTTTGGAGACAAAAAAGTTTGTGTTATAGTCCGAAAAATACAGTAAACATCTTTATCTTTGGATGCATGTTCATGGGTCAAGGCTGGGTAGGAAAATAGCAATAGAAATAGCACTTATATACTGCCTCATAGTGCTTTATTACCCTCTCTAAGCAGTTTTACAGAGTCAGCATATTGCCCCTAACAATCTGGGTCCTCATTTTATCGACCTTGGAAGGATGGAAGGCTGAGTCAACCTTGAGCCCCTTCAAGATGAAGGAGCAGCCTGTGTGGTTGGCCAACTCAGTGAGGCGCAAGATTGTGGGGAGTACAGAAAAGCAATTGGGGCAGTTGCTCCTTGCAAAGTGCTGCACCCCCTTTTTCAAAAGAGAAGGCAACTTTTGGCCAAAGCAACTGCCTTTAAAAATGTACGCTGTGCCCAGGTTCTAGTTAGCCTGGGTTGATTTTTCTGGCACCTACTTTTTAGCACAGTAGGCCGAACAGTCTCTTTCCACGCTCTCGCTCCAAGCTGTCTTGTAGAGAACCTGGAGAACCAAAGAAAGACAGTCCATTAATTGTTTTGTGATGACTGGGAGGTTTGTGGTGGTCTTACTGGGTCTTCTGATTGGTTCTAATTTAAATGCTGAATTCACTGGGTCTGCATTGCCATGTTGGAGAAATATACCCTTAGTGTCCTCAGCTGCCTTTCCTGGTTGCTGCAGGGAGTCTCTTACCTTGTACTTCAGTACTTGGATTAAGAAAAATAAAAGCAAAATAATCAATAATAAAGAAGTGGCATGCACACTTGGACAGCAGCATTTTAGAAAATGAACCAACTTGGGTAGATTGTAGATTGTACATCTGTCTACATTTGTTAAATATATAATCTATCTTTCCTCTGAAACGCTTTCTCCTCTGCAGGTAGTCCTCAATTTATAATTTAATTATAATTCGCAGTTACAATAGCACTGAAAAAACTAACTTTGTGTTTAGAATTCAGGATTAGGTGAGCATAGTCATTGCACTTACAACATTGCACTTATAACTGGTCATTGCACTTACAACTGTCACACTATTCCCCACAGTCATGTGATCAAAATTTGGGTGGTTGGCAGCTCTTCATGTATTTATGACGGTTGCAGCATCCCAGCCAGTTTCCAACAAGCAAAGTGGTCATAAGTCAAGGACCACCTGTAGACCTCTCTCAGTAATGATATTGTAAGGTAGGGCTGAGAACCTGCCTAGCTAAGGGTAGACCCAAGCATTTCATCAATGCAGCACGCTGCTGTAACTGATCATCTATAATAGGCAAACATGAATGTCTCAGGTTTAATGTTCCACATTAAAAAGAAATACCCTTAGCAACAGATCTTCTGGACTCATATTTTTCAGAACGGCAGTTCATGTCCCACATGAGCCCCTCTAGACAGCCCATGGGGTGAATTAAGGTAGAAGAGTTTTCCTCTGGCTTGTGCCCATCATGTGCTAGGTGTCAGCTTTGGAAGCCATATTAGACCGGAAGCTTCCATGCTGCCACCTTCTTGTGTGTGGGAAAGTAGGAGGGGGGATTTGGTAGAGGGAACGTAGTTAGACAAAATAGCATTCTTCGTTTCGGTCAAGGTCAGGACAATCCTGCATCTGGAGAAGGAGTGGTTGGAGTGATGTCACAAGATGGGACGGATGGTGATTGGACCCTGTGATGGACTGATGGGTAAAGGGGATGGTTTTGGGGGTTTTGATTTACTGAGGGAAAACCCGGAACTCTTAGATTCGGGTTTTCCCAGATGTGCCAGTATACCTACTCTAATAGGTAGGGATGGGAGGTGTAGCAGGGGTGAAATGCTCCCGGTTTGGACCAGATCGCCCAATCCGGTAGCGATGGAGGTGGGTGATTCGGAGAACCGGTAGCAAAAATCCCTGCCCCCCCCCATTGCCCAGCTGAGCCGCGCGATCATCAGAGGCTTTTTTTTTTATTTTTAAAAGCATTTTTTTCTACAACCTCTTTGGCCAAAAAAATGCTTTTAAAAGTAAAAAAAAAAAGGCTCTGATGATCGCGCGGCTCAGCTGAGATCATCAGAGGCTTTTAAAAGCATTTTTTCTACAACCTCTTCGGCCAAAGAGGTTTTAGAAAAAATGCTTTTAAAAATAATAATAAAAAAAGCCTCTGTTGATCAGGCAAGTCAGCTGGGATCGTCAGAGGCTTTTAAAAGCATTTTTTCTACAACCTCTTCGGCCAAAGAGGTTTTAGAAAAAATGCTTTTAAAAATAATAATAAAAAAAGCCTCTGTCGATCAGGCAAGTCAGCTGGGATCGTCAGAGGCTTTTAAAAGCATTTTTTTACAACCTCTTCAGCCAAAGAGGTTGTAGAAAAAATGGTTTTAAAAGTAAAAAAAAAAAAGTTGGCCACGCCCACTCGGTCATATTATCCCCCCCACCAAGCCAAGCCCATAGAACAGGTAGTAACAAATTTTACATTTCACCACTGAGGTGTAGTCTATCACACTGGCTGGGATAAAAGGAACTTGACAGCTGGGATGAGGGAAGGCCTCACTAGGGTAAAGAAAGATGAAATAAAAGAAGGGAGGATCAGCCCTGGCCTTCAAAATCAGTACAAACAAGTTATAAAATATGGCGGTAACATAGCCAGAAAGCAGAATCTCATAATCTCTGTGTCTGCACATGAGATTTGGGCCACGTTTATTTCTTCATCTAATTTTTACAAAAAATACTTTTGGGTGCTCTGAATGTAATATTTATTTGACTTTTTTCCCCCCTCTAGGAGCTGAAGGTGGCTTAATGAAGATTTCACTTCATTTTAAGTTGAGCTGAAAGTGTCTAGTCCAAAACTGTTCAGGGATGGTCCTGAATCTGTCCTAGATGAACCTCATAATTGCTAGACTTCTGTCAAGTGGTTTGCCCCAGAGAGACTGCACTGCTCTACTTTAAGGGCCAAGTTTAAAGGTGGCCAGATACTTTGAACCAGCAGTCATTCTCTTCCACTTGGATTGTTGGGAGGATGAAGTAGAGGGGAGAGGAGAGGAGAAGGGGAAGGAACTCAAGTACAGTGCCCTGAATTCCTAACAGAAGAAGAAAAAGTGAAAAGTGAAAAGGCACCAAAATTAATACTTTAATACAGCGAGGTAAAAACAAGCGTGGTCCAGGGCTCATGATGCCGTTCCAGTCCATCTTTACCCATGGAATGTCTTTGGATGAGTCACTCTCAATACAGTCCTCTAGTTCAGGGGTCTCCAACCTTGGCAACTTTTTTTTTTTTTAATTTGATTTATATCCTAGTCTCCTTCTCCGGAGACTCAGGGCGGCTTACAATGCGCTAAGCAATAGCCTTCATCCTTTTGTATATTTATACAAAGTCAGCTTATTGCCCCCACAACTGGGTCCTCAATTTACCTACCTTAGAAAGGATGGAAGGCTGAGTCAACCTTGAGCCTGGCGAGATTCGAACCTGCAGTAATTGCAGGCAGCTGGTCTTAATAACAGGGTGCTTTAGCCCACTGTGCTACCAAGGCTCTTTAAGCTTTAAACTTTAAACTTTAAGACTTGTGGACTCAGCTGGCTGAGGAACTCTGGGAGTTGAAGTCCACAAGTCTTAATGTTGCCAAGGTTGAAGATTTTTGCTCTAGTTCAATGGTTCTTTTTTTCTCTTCTGTTCTTAGAATAAGTAGAGCTGTCAGTTGTTTAGAATTCAGGGTTAGGTGAGCAGAATCATCAATAAAAATAATCACGACCAAATCAAGCCCAAACAAACTCTTGCGAAGGAGGTCTTATGCCTTATATGACCCAATGCAATCCTAGGCTGCATTAACAGAGGGATAGAATCAAGATCACGTGAAGTGTTAATACCACTTCGTAATGCCTTGGTAAGGCCACACTTGGAATATTGGCATCCTGTTTTCCTTGCCACAAGATAAAAAAATTATTGAGGCTAGAAAGAGTGCGCAGAAGAGCAACAAAGATAATTAGGGGACTGGAGGATAAAACATATGAAGAACAGTTGCAGGAATTGGGTATGTCTAGTTTGATGAAAAGAAAGACCAGGGGTGACATGATAGCAGTGTTCCAATATCTCAGGGGCTGCCGCAAAGAAGAGGGAGTCAAGCTATTCTCCAAAGCACCTGAGGGCAGGACAAGAAGCAATGGGTGGAAACTAATCAAGGAGAGAAGCAACTTAGAACAAAGGAGAAATCTCAGAACAGTTAGAACAATTAGAATCAGTGGAACAACTTTCTTCCAGAAGTTGTGGGTGCTCCAATGCTGGAGGTTTTTAAGAAGAGATTGGATAACCATTTCTTCCTTGAGCAGGGGGTTGGGCTAGAGAAGTTCCAAAGTCTCTTCCAACTCTGTTACTCTGTTACTCTGCTAAGGTTTCATGATCCTTTTACACTTTGGGCTCTGGCCCATAAAACTGTCTGGATCATTTAAGAAGACTGTAATATTCAGGGACATCCACCACGTGGCTGAAGATGACTCGGTCCAAAGCCACTGCATGTGGTAGAGAGCCAGCTCTTTGAACTGAACTCTGAAGCTGGCCAGCTGCCCACCTGCGCATGGGAAGTGATCTATTCAACCGTTCAGTCGTTTTCACTGAACAGTCTGGTTCCTGTTATTTAGCCTCAAGGAATGTTTCTATCTTGTAGGGAAGCTCAGCATAATCAGCTTTTTCTGGACTGCAAAACAGGGAGAAGGGGCCTACTCTCAATCCCTTCTAGGCCTGTTGAGAGTAGGCCCCATCTTTAGGCCTAAACCTTTCTGTCAAAAATCAGGCACCCACCAAGGCTCCCTTTGCAGCATTTGGTTTTCTCCATCTCTCGCTCCCTCTCTCCCCCCTCTCTCTCCCTCTTTCTCTCCCTCCCTCTCTCTCCTTCTCCCTCTCTCTCTCTCCCCTCTCCCCTCATCCCCCCTCTCCCTCCCTCTTTCTCCCTCTCTCTTCCCCTCTCCCCCTCTTCCTCTCTCTCTCCCTCTCTCCCCCCTCTCTGTCCCTCCCTCTCTCTCCCCCTCTCCCCCTCTCTCCCCCCTCTCTCCACCGCTCTCTCTCTCCCCCCTCTCTTTCCCTCTTCCTCTCTCTCTCTCTCTCCCTCCCTCTCAGGATTTCCGAGATCTAGGGTGATATTAAAACAAGCACTTGGAATACTTTTCAGGAGAGGATAAGGAAAATGTAAATCCTACTTATTCTTTCTTATGAATAGTGTCACCAAGTAAACGTTATAAATACAATATGGGTTTGAAGACCTGCTCAAAACCCCCCTGATATTTTTAAACATATATCTTCACAGCTATTCTTCAACTATATTTAGCCATTATAATGATTTATAGATCTAGCTATTATTTTTGGTTTTGTATATAGGAGGTTCTGGACAAAGAAACAATCATATTAATATTTCTTTTATGTAGTAACTAAATTACTTCCATCCTTTTGAAAGGATTTGCTCAGATTTTACCCTGAAATAGATGAATATATGGAAAGGTTATAAAATGGGGCAAAACTCACTTAACAACTCACTTAGCAACAGAAATTTTGCGCTCATTTGTGCTCGAGGACTGCCTGTATATAACACATATTGTTAATCTTGCATTTTTTAAAGAAGAAATCTTAATTTCTTGAGTTTAACAAGTTATTTTTATGGAAGACCTTTTATTTTATTTTATGGAAGGGAAGAGCTAGGCTAGGAAAAGTAAAGATTATTTTCTCTTTAACTTGCTCTACCTGTGGCTGACTTTTCTTGTAGATCAGGTACTTCCAGCCTACCCCACCCCAACTATTTGGGACAATCCTCATTCAGTACGGGCAACAATTGGGGATGAAGAAGATCTTAATATCTGCAATTATTCTCTGGTTATGGTGTTCTTTCTTCATTTTTAGGATTATGTTAATCCTTATTTGGTTGAACAGGACCTGCTGTGAATCCACCACGAGAAAAAGTAGTCATCATTAAATCAGGCATGACCACAAATGACTGTCTCTATGCAGTCTCTTAAAAGATGTATTCCTCCACCTCTAAGACAAAAGCTGTTGCAAAACAAATATACTTCTAAAAACAAATGGAAGAATGCTTCTTGTGTCTGCAATTGGAACTGGAGAAGGGAACTCAAGGGAAGCTGGTGGAGACAATTGTATTTTGTTAAACAGCCCAAAATAGAACAGCTTGGGACAGACAGCGTCTGATATTTTTATCAAGTTACCAATTTGGCAAGTTCCCACTTTTGGCAATTGCAGGGATTGATGCTGTGCAAACCTAAAGCCTGGGAGTTTACAGCTGCATTTCTCAACCTCAGCAATTTAAAGATGTATGGGCTTCAACCCCCAGAATTTGGCAGCTAGCATGCTGGCTGGGGAATTCTGGAAGTTGAAATCCACAAATCTTAAAGTTGCCAAAATTGAAAAACACTGAACAATACAGCCCTTCGTGGCCTAGGGCCAGGTGATTTGCAGAACTGTCTGATTCCTATAATTCTGCCTCTTTTTCCAGATCTGACAGAAGAGGCAAGCTCCCAGTCCCCTCCATCAATAATGCCAGCAGACAGACCTTCTTTGGGTGGCTGGAACAAAAATCTAGATAGCCCCAACTTTCCCCAACCCAACCTGTTGCTTGAGGAGTTCTGGGAGTTGAAATCCGCAGATTTTAATTTTGTTGTGGTTCAGATATAGTGGTTTAGAGGACCAGGTATTTCCTTTAAGTAGACCCCAGCATTAGCTCCTTTCCTATTGTTAAATATGGTGCCCTTAACAGCAGAAACAGCATCAGCTGTGGTGATGGTAGCCACTACAGGTAATCCTCAATTTACAACTGCTTACTTAGTAACCATTCAGCTCAGTTCTGAAGTTATTTCTGAGCAGGGGTTGAACTGCTCAGCAGCTAGGGTCTCCCGAACCCCTAGCTAAGATTCTATGCAATTCAGAGAACCCCCAAATCCCACTCCTGGCTGGCCCCGACCACCTCTCCCAGGAGTCCCCACATGGCCCGTTTTGGATGCAGGTAAGTGCAAGGTGCGCGCAGAGGCTCGGGGATGGTGAAAAAAGGGCCTACTGGAAGTTTGGGAAGGCCTGTTTCCAGCTTCCAGAGGGCCTCCGGAGCCTGGGGAGGGTGTTTTCGCCCTCCCGTTGGCTCGAGGAAAGCCTCCAGAGCCAGGGATGGCAAAAACACCTCCCCCACCATGGTGCAGGAGGCCAACTAGGCCATGCCCACCATGGCCACGCCCACCCAGCAACTGGGCAAAGAACCCCTTGCTAAAATTTTTGAAACCCACCCCTACTCATATGATTGCATTTTTGGCACTTGACAAATGGCCTTCATTTACGGCTGTTTGCAATATCCTATGTTCCCATGATCCCAATTTACAACTTTTTCCCGGAAACCATCATATATATCTGATCTCTGGGGAAAAAAAACAAACCCATAGTCAACAATTGGTTTGCCTAATAACTGCTGCAAAACAGTTCATAAAATCGGGTCTGGTCACATGAAGACCCATTTTACAACTCTCAAGACTTATGATCATAATTGCCAGGCTCAACTATAGTCATAAGTCAAAGACTACCTGGTACCACAAAAAGGCACTATTACTATGTGCATCACTGGAGGAGGGGACATACTTACCAGAAAAACAAGGCAATGCAAAAAGAGTGTGTAGAAGAAAGCAATAGTACGAGCCATCTTGTTGGAAAGGACAAGTCTTCCCTACAGGGACAATAAAAATCGTGACAGATTTTAGGGTTATGAATGCCTGAGACCTTGGGAAAAAACACAAATTCTGAAGCAGTTCACTTCCCTGTCAATTTATTATTACTTTCCTGAACGTGGGATTTATTCTAAGTTTGCTAATGGTGAGAAGTCCTGAATTTTGACTGCCAGCTGTTGGGGGGGGGAATCATTCCCTAACCCTTTTGAGATTTCTAGAGACATGAAAGCTAAAATACTTCATAACAACAACATCTGGATCACCACTTAAACACTCTGGGCTTTGACAGAATCCCTATCAGTCAATTGCAAAAGGCGATTTTACTTAGAAAGTTTAAATCTCGCGATGATACCTCTAACACCATCAAACAGGTGTGTGGGAAGTACTTGATAGGTGAACAAAAATACCAGTCTAATATCTGGCTGACTCTGTGGTAAACCATGATAATAATTTATTAAATTTATATGCCATTAAACTCCCAGCAACTCTGGCAGTTTACAATTGTAAAAAAAAAAAAAAAAGAGAACAATACAGAAAACACAAAAACAGCACAAGACAAAGGGACAACAAAGGGACAACAATGACAGAGGGAAAGAAAAAGAGACAAGGCTACATCTTAGAAAATGGAAGTCTGATGTGCAAAGTGGACTGAGTGAATTAATGAAGCGGCACACCCAAAACTGATGGGGAATCGGAGGCAGGAGGATCTGGCCAAAAGACCAGGGATCTGATTCCAGCAAAAACAGCCATAAAAAAGACTTATTCGCACGTCATCCAAACTTCCTGGAGCATCTCTTTCTCCCTTTCCTTCATCTTTCTTGCTCAGAAAGGGATCCTGATTTGGGAGAGCTATGAGGCAAGATCTCCCTGAAAAGCACATTTGATCTGCTGGATTCCTACACTGTGTGCATACTTTGTCTCCTTCACATTACAGATAATGCCTGTGAGCACTGCAGCTGGTAAGATGCTAACCAGGGCTTGCCAGTCTTGACGGGGTGAGGCTGGGCAGGTTTTCCCTTTTGTGTGATAAATGTATAGTTGCCTGCAACCATTATGGGATGTCCTTATATGCCTCCGTAGGTGGGACTAAAGTGGGTCATATCTTGTTGGCTGCCCTCTTGGCTGGAGGAGAAGCTGGAGACAGGATTCACCCAACTACCAAGTAAAGAAAGCTTTCCCTATGGAAAAGATTGAACTGGGAGTACATACAATGGCAAATTATCATTGCTGTTTAACTGTGTTCTACTAGATCAGTGTTTCTCAACCTTGGAAGCTTGAAGATGGGTGGACTTCAACTCCCAGAATCCCCCAGCCAGCAGCGCTGGCTGGGGGATTCTGGGAGTTGAAGTCCACCCATCTTCAAGCTTCCAAGGTTGAGAAACACTGTACTAGATAGTTTTGAATGGATTTGGAATTTTTGTCCACTTCCGAAGGATCTAGCAAAGCTAAAGATGCTGTTGTAATACATGCACTGTTCCAAGTAAGGTGACTGCTGCTCCCATTGTGAAGATTAGACTAATTGCAGCAAGTAGATTTCAGCAGTTGGATTTACCAGGCTAAGGGTGGCTTTATCCCACGGGCTGAGACTTTGGTACTTCCTCTGACGTTCCTGCACATAAAAAAGTCACACAGAGATAAGACCACTGGTTATTCCAAGAGAGGAGCAGAAAAATCAACAACCCCAGCCAGTGAATTAATTCCAGTTTTAATCTCTTTGGTGCTAGAATCAGGGGTGAAACCCAGCAGGTTCTGACAGGTTCTGGAGAACCGGTAGCAGAAATTTTGAGCAGTTCAGAGAACCGGCAAATATGACCTCTGGCTGGCTCCAGAGTGGGGTGGGAATGGAGATTTTACAGTATCCTTCCCCCAGGAGTGGGAAGGGAATGGGGATTTTGCAGTATCCTTCCCCTGCCACATCCACCAAGCCACGCCCACAGAACCGGTAGTAAAAAAATTGGATTTTACCACTGGCTAGAATGCAAAAAGATGTGGTTCAATTCCCTAGCAGATCTTATTTCTTTAACTTAATTAATTAAATTAAAAGAGACTCCATCTAGTTGCAATGAAATGAAGGATATCAGCCTAAAATATCCAGCTAGGTAACATTTCATTTTAAAATTTTAAATCCTCTTTGTACTTAGTGGCACTAGATCATATCTGACCTATAGCCTCAGTTTGCCAATGGTAAAATGGGAATGCTGTTGGCTTCTTTCACTGGGTTATAAATCAAGGCAATGAAGATTATTTTATCAAAGGCATTAAGCCCCATTGAAGAAACAGCTCAAATGAAGTACCATGCCATGAAAAATGCTAAAATTATCATTTTTATGTAGGCGTGCTAGAAACCATGTCTGGCAATTTCTGTCTGAATCTGGCAGAACCGTTTGAGAACAGTGAAGATAATAATAATAATAACTTTATTGTCATTGTACGTGTATACACAGTATACCCATACAACGAAATTCACTTAACACCCAAAGACCAGGTCCAACACACGTAACAATCCCCAAACACACTCCCACCCACCACAATTCCCTACCCCTAAACCACCCAAACATCCACACAACAGACCAAGTAATACTGTCCAACAGCTCACTGATGGTGAGCTGGTCTATTCAGAAAACGTGTGGTCCGAGTTTTAATTGTTCTGTATCTTCTGCCAGAAGGCAACAGTGAAGATAAATCTTTGCTACTACATACTGCTGGAGGATGATGATGATGATGATGATGATGATGATGATGATGATGATGATAATAATAATAATAATAATAATAATTTATTATTTCTGCACTGTCCATCCTACTAAAAAGGTGTCTTTCCTTCCCCCTTTGGAAAGATCTCCAGAGATCCCTACCTTTCGACTGAAAGAGGTGAATGGATCCAGGCGTTCCTCATATTGAGAAGAGTAACGCAACTCTGTGTCATCACTGCCAGATCCCTGGAAGAGAGACCATTGAGTTTGTAAGTGATGCTTAGTCCCTGGTGACTTGCATGGATGAAAATGGTCAGTTCAGAAGTAACACCGAACTGATTGTCCCCCTTCAAACATGACGGTTCAACACAGGGGTGGGTTCTACTTACCTTTACTACCGGTTCACAACGGGAGCGCACACGCTTCTGCACATGCACAGAACATTCTGCGCATCCACAGATCGTTCATGATGTCCGGGCAGGTGGGCGGAGCCTCCCGCTGCTTTTACTACCGGTTCGCAAAAACCGGACCGAACCGGGAGCAAACCACCATTGGTTCAACACGAGAGAAGTAGTATTGCTTATGTAGCCAAAATGGACTAAATGGATGACGAGTTGAAGCAAGAGACTCAACAATGGCGTCCATAGAACTCATTTTGGTTATTGACTTTAAGATCTTTTGCATTACAGGAATCCAAACTAAGCATCTCTCAAAAATGGACTATTTAGCCTCTGCTTGGACACAGGCAGTGAAGGTGAGCCCCTCGCCTCTGTGGACAATTGGGTGCACCAGTGAATGTATCTCAGGAAGCACTCACTCTCCCTCCCAGCAGGATCGGCTCAATTACCATCCTGATCTGTTGGATAGGAGACAAGTCAGATTGACACAAGGAAAACCCTGGTAGGAGTTCTAAGTGGATGGCTGGACAAGTAAAAGGTGCTGTGGGACAAGTAGGCAATAGACGTTTTCTCCAGGAATAGACTTGCAGGAAGAAGAAATAGGAGGGAGCTACTTAACCATTTTTAAGGTAATTGGTTTAAAGAGAAGTGGAATAGAATAGAACAGAACAGAACAGAACAGAATAGAATAGAATAGAATAGAATAGAATAGAATAGAATAGAATAAACAGAGTTGGAAGGGATCTTGGAGGTCTTCTAGTCCAACCACATGCTTAGGCAGGAAACCCTACACCTCTTCAGACAAATGGTTATCCAACCTCTTTTTAAAAACTTCCAGCGTTGGAGCATTCACAACTTCTGGAGGCAAGTTGTTCCACTGATTAATTGTTCTAACTGTCAGGAAATTTCTCCTTAGTTCTAGGTTGCTTCTCTCCTTGATTAGTTTCGACCCATTGCTTCTTGTCCTACCTTCACATGCTTTGGAGAATAGTTTGACTCCCTCTTCTTTGTGGCAACCTCTGAGATATTGGAACACTGCTATCATGTCTGCCCTGGTCCTTCTCTTCTCTACACTAGCCATGCCCAGTTCCAGCAATTGTTCTTCATATGTTTTAGCCTCCAGTCCCCTAATCATCTTTGTTGCTCTTCTCTGCACTCTTTCTAGAGATATAAGTGGACTGAACTTTCTAGAGATATAAGTGCAGAGATATAAGTGGACTGAATAGGATCAAATTAGTGCTAGTGGGTCAAACCTTTTGCAGGCTGAAGGTACTCAATTTGTCTCATCAAACTTTCTCCTGGGGGAAAAAAACCAGCCAATTTTGCACTGTTGCAAAATTGCACCTTAGAGATTGCACAAAAGGGTCCAAATGTTTTCCCCTGTCTTCTCCAAGGGGCATGAAAACTGGGAGCAGCCTGTAGGCCATGTGGTGTCCCTCCATTCCTTTGACCAAGGGGACACTGACACTCATTCCTGAAACCAACTATCCCAGTATGCCATTCAAAAGATACGTCTCTTCAAAGAATCTGGGATAAAAGCAGATCAGCAAGCTGTTGTTGTGATGATGCTGGTATTCCCGAGGAAAGCATTTTGCTCTCTTCTCAGCGGCTCTCTCCATGAGAGAGGATTCTTGGATTTTTACAGCCCACCAGAGTACTTGGGAAGGAGAAGAGCTCTCTCTTCTGGAGGCAAGGGGGACATACAGGAGAGAAGGGAAGGCAAAGACACAGCAGGCATTTGATTCGGGCATTATGGGAAACAAAGCTTGCTTTTTGAGACAAATAAATGATTTTGATTCAAACTTAACACAGCGTCTTCTCTCAGACGTCCAGGATGAAATAACATCAAAAATGAAATCAGAATCAAAGAACATGCTTCCAAGTTCCCTTAATCTGTTGATCTCCAGGCAGGTGTGGGCTGCTGGGGGTTTGCAGGAGTTCGGAAGAACCTCTAGCTAAGACTCTGCAGTTCGGAGAACCCCCAAATCCCACTCCTGGCTGGCCCCACCCACCCCACCCCTCCCAGGAGTCCCCACGCGGCCCGTTTTGGATGCAGGTAAGTGCAGGGCACGCACAGAGATTTGGGGAGGGTGAAAAACAGGTCTACTGGAAGTTCAGGAAGGCCGGAAATGGCCCATTTCTAGGCTCCAGAGGGCCTGGGGAGGCTGTTTTTGTCTTCCCGGAGGCTTGAGGAAAGCCTCCGGAGCCTGGGAAGGGCAACCCCCCCCCGCCATGGTGCAGGAAGATGACTACGTCATGTCTACCATGGCCACGCCCACCCAGCAACCGAGCAGAGAACCCCTTGCTAAAATTTTTGAAGCCCACCCCTGTCTCCAGGTGTATTCTGATTGGGAGATTCTAAGGCCAACACATCTGGAGGGACCTGATTGGAGGAGAATGTATATGGATGTACGTATAGTTTTTGGAAATGTGATTTCACTAGACTAGATCCTCTTCACTGGAGGCCTTCAAAGAGAGGTTGGCTGTCCAAAGTGTTTATAGAGAGGTTGGATTAGATGACCTATGAGGTATCTTCCAGTTCTACAATCTTATGAGCAACATTGGGCTCAGTACTCATGGCTAGGAAAACGTAGCCACAGCTCTTTGAATCTAGTGATCAGGCCCATGTTCAAACTAAATGAAAAATTACCCCCTACAGAATACTTCCATGTAGTTTCTGGAAAATACAGAAACAGGATGTGAAGGCCATACACCAACCTTCCATATGATGGTCAACTTTCAGCTATTTGATTTAAAAGCCCTTATATCTGGCAGGTACCAACAGTATGGAAGGCTATTATAGATTGTCCACATGGTTTGTCCCCAGTAACTGCATTCAGGATTACACAACCCATCAATTGGGAAGTTCTCTTTGCAATTGGCAGTTAACGATTGTTCAAGACAGAAGAGGAAAGGATGATTACCTTTCTCTCACCGTCACCTGGCAAAGCAGTGAAACAAATAATAAATTGAACGACGTCAAAAACACAAATCCCCACAAATGATGGGGAGGAGGGAAAGAAAACGACTCTAAACCGAACTATCCATCCAGCCGCTACCCAAGGAAAACTGAGTGAGGAAAGAGAGAACTTCAGCAGGTGTCTCAAGCAGGGTTTCTCAACCTTAGCAAATTCAAGATGCATAACTTCAACTCCCAGAATTCCCCAATCAGCATGGGTCTAAAGGGAGTAACAACAGGCTGCTTGCAAATTTCAAGAGGGAGAGAACTCCTGAGCATGAATTCCACCCAAGAGAAGGCCTCCCCATTGCTAATCACCAGAGGACACTCTACCAACCCTGGAACTGGAACAAGTCCACCTTGGTATCACATCAATAACAGCAAAAGTGGCTCAACAGGCATTCTGGTCACTCCCTGTTAGGCTTTCTTATGCCAAAAGTAACAGATGAAGGACAGCCAGGCTTGTCCTGATTCAACAGAGACATGTTCAGCAACCGAGGACTGCATGCTGCAAGAAAACAGTAGCTAAACTGCCTTATTCTTGTCATAACAGGTCATGGGGATGGAGAGACAAACCGAAATAGAAGATTAAACCAACTAAAGCCAACTATCACATTTTGTAGCACATGGAACGATGCACAGAGCTCTACAGGTAGTCCTCCACTTATGACGGACCCCTTCCAAAAGGTACTTATGACCCAGATTTGAAGTGCGGATGGCCTTCCTGGTCATATGATCGCATTTCGAGTCCTTGGCAACCAGTTTGCTTTTACATCCATTTGCAGCATCCCACAGTCACATGATTGCAATTTACTCTACCTTGCAGACAATGGATTTGTTTAATGACCAGAGATTCACTTAATGACTGCTGCAAAAAAATGTAAAATTGAGTGTGTGATGACCTGCTTAATGACTGGCACTATTTATAACTGTGTTTTGCAAACACAGACCCAGGTTTTTGCTACCAGGTCTCGAAACAGGCAGCCTGCTGTGCTGTCCTTCTGCTTTGCAGACTCACCCGGCCTGGGTAGCTTTGCAGGAACTTAATTTTTTCATAAAGTTTGATGTTGTCAGCTCTCAGGTTGTCCAGCTCGCTCTGCAGCGCTTGCATTGTGTGCTGCATCAGACGGTTCTCCTGATGTAAGAAAGGATAAAGGGATAAAATGAAATGAACATTTCTCAACGCCTAAATGTTTACAACTCAGCCATCTTGTTTGAGGCCATTTGGCAAGTTCACAGTAATGTTTAGATTTGAGCTAAGAGGTTCCCTGAAGTTTTTTTCAAGAGACAACTGGACTTTCCAGTTTTTCTTTGAAGACGTTTCGCTTCTCATCCAAGAAGCTTCTTCAGCTCTGACTGGATGGTGGGAAATGAGTCAGAATGGAAGAAGCTTCTTGAATGAGAAGTGAAGTGTCTTCAAAGTAAAAACAGAAAGTCCAGTTGCCTCTTGAAAAAAGCACCTTTGGGACAACCATGACCTGGATGACTAAGAATCTCCATAGACAAGTTCCCTGAAGTTTCTTAGCTATTTCACCCTACAAACTTCATTCATGGCCTTTCCATTTGAACGAGGGGAAAGTAGCAGGAGTAAGGCAGATTCAGTTGCCTCTAATCAATAAAACTGATCTGACTCAAGTTAAGAGGGCCTCTTTTATTCATTTTATAGATGAGTAGAATCCAGAATGAAGGCAAAATTAAAAGAAGAACCGGGACAAGCTTATATCAAGGAAAGTACGAGAGAGATTCCTAACTTAGGACAAGTTGCTGCTCATACATGGTATCTAATAAAATTGACTCTTTGACCATCTTAATGTTAATAGTTTAAAATATTACAATTGACATCTGAGGTTTACTAAGGAGAGTTTAACTACAACTAAATACTATAACTTAGTACAACGAATGAAGAGGCCGGGATGTTTGTATGAAAAATGACATATTAAAAAAAAGAATGAATTTGTTGATTCTGGCCTCTGGCTCTTGGATGGGCATCTTATCAAATCTCCCCATCCAGATTTAGGTGAGAGAAAACTCCACTGCCTCTTACCGCTTCCAGCTCATGGTTCCGGGCCCGGAAACGCTCCCTCTGGCTAGAGATGATCGAGAGCAGAGAATCGACTTGACCTTCTGGAATCTGGGTGCCGGCTGATGATGGCTGGCCTGGAAAACAGACTGGGGTTAGATATGGAGAAGATGGAGATGGAGACCAAGGCCAGACCCATGGAGTGCTGACAAAAATGTTCTGTCTGCAAGATGTATTACAAACCCGGTGGGGCTCAAAGAAGGACTTGTGGCCAGGGAAGATGGATTCTGCCACTTCTCTTGCTGATTAAACAGTTAAATGCTTTCCAACAATGTGCTTGAGAAGAATCCAAATGAGACATTTACCATAGAAAAGTGCCGTTGCTTCTTTAATGGGCTCAGGAACTGTCTCCAAGTATTGAATGGCAGCGCCCTTTAGAAAACAGAAGAAGAAGAAGAAAATAAATCAATGGGCAGGTAAAGAATTCCTTCTTTGAGGTAAGCTTTCATCACTGTGTTGGTGATCAGAAGTTGGAGCTAGTTATCTTTTTCGCTCTTGGCTCCTCCACTAAGCTTTTTTTTCCCTTCTGGCTTTGAAGTGGGCAAGACCATCTGTTATGTCCTTCAAAGGAAAGGCTGATGTTCTTGCTAATCAGAGTATTTCCCCCAAACAAAAACGATAGGTATTCTGATGCACAGGTACAGTATATGGGGTACCTTGCTCAACAGTAGTAACTGCGAGAGGGATCTTGGAGTCCTAGTGGACAACCATTTAAATATGAGCCAGCCGTGTGCTGCAGCTGCCAAAAAAAAGCCAACACAGTTCTAGGCTGCATAAACAGAGGGATAGAGTCAAGATCATGTGACATGTTAATACCACTTTATAATGCCTTGGTAAGGCCACACTTGGAATACTGCATCCAGTTTTGGTCTCCACGGTGTAAAAAAGATGTGGAAACTCTAGAAAGAGTGCAGAGAAGAGCAACAAAGAGGATTAGGGGACTGGAGGCTCAAACATATGAAGAATGGTTGCAGGAACTGGGTCTGTCTAGTTTGATGAAAAGGACTAGGGGTGACATTATAGCAGTGTTTCAATATCTCAGGGGCTGCCACAAAAAAGAGGGAGTCAAGCTATTCTCCAAAGCATCTGAGGGTAAGACAAGAAGCAGTGGGTGGAAACTAATCAAGGAGAGAAGCAACCTAGAACTAAGGAGAAATTTCCTGACAGTTAGAACAATTAATCAGTGGAACAACTTGCCTCCAGAAGTTGTGAATGCTCCAACACTGGAAGTTTTTAAGAAGAGGTTGGATAACCATTTATCTGAAGTGGTGTAGGGTTTCCTGCCTAAGCAGGGGTTGGACTAGAAGACCTCTAAGGTCCCTTCCAACTCTGTTATTCTGATAAAGAATGGGGCACGCCAAGCAGCAAATTTGGATTTTTATGGATTATTTTGGGGGGGAAAATCCCACTTGCACTAGTTTTACAGATGGCGTCTCATCTACATGGTCCCTCACTGACCGTCTTTGTTGTCTTCTTCAGGGACTCACCTCAGCATCTGGGCGATGCATGGCAGACAGCGACTGCATGGTGCTGAGATCGTGCTCCAGCTTCGCAATCAGATCTTTCTGTTCGGACACTGCAGAGACAGCTTCAGTGAACTGGATCTGCAAATCAGTACAGCGGCCTGTCGGGGAAGAACGAGATGCTTTTATTGTTGCAAATCACCCCAGAGAAGTATTGAGCACACCTCACCTTCTGTTGGCATTTCTGGGCTTCCAGGAGGCAAAACCAGATTAGGCAAGAAGAGGAAGAAAAGTTAAACAAGACTGATCGAATTGACCTCTTGAGACATTACCTTGCTCCCAGGGGTGAAATGCTCCCGTTCGGACCGGATTGCCCGATCTGGTAGAGATGGCGGCGGGTGGTTCGGAGAACCGGTAGTAAAAATCCCTGTGCCCCCCCCCATGCCCAGCTGAGCCGCACGATCATCAGAGGCTTTTTTTTTTTACTTTTAAAAGCATTTTTTCTTTGGAAGAGGTTGTAGAAAAAATGCTTTTAAAAGTAAAAAAAAAAGCCTCTGACGATCGTGCGGCTCAGCTGGGATCGTCAGAAGCTTTTCAAAGCATTTTTTTCTGCAACCTCTTCGGCCAAAGAGGTGGTAAAAAAAGTGCTTTGAAAAGTCTCTGACGATCCCAGCTGAGTTGCCTGATTGGCAGAGGCTTTTCAAAGCATTAGAAAAAATGCTTTGAAAAGTAAAAAAAAAAAAAAGTTGGCCACACCCACCCAGTCACATTACACCCCCCCCCCACCAAGCCACACCCGCAGAACCGGTAGTAACAAATTTTACATTTCACCCCTGCTTGCTTCCCCCAAATGGGCAGAGAAACAGCAGTGCTGAATAACCTGACCAACAAACTATTTGTTTTGTATAGATAATCATACCATATACAGTAAGAATGCAGGGGAAGGAGCCCCCCTGCTCCTTTCAAAATGTTCTCTCTGCAATATAAACTTGTTTTAAAATTAGAGGAGAGCATTAAAAGACGTAATTCCTCACTGGAGCAGAAACTGGTGTTACTCTTACATCAGTGCTATCATCCCAAAGGTGCTTTTTCAGGAGGCAACTGGACTTCCTTGTTTTTTCATTGAAGACGTTTCGCTTCTCATCCAAGAAGCTTCTTCAGCTCTGACAGGATTAGTGGGGAATGGAAGGATTTATATTCCTTGCAGACAGCTGGTCATTTGCATCCTTTTAGAGGGTCGTTGAAGCACTTGGGGGTTTATCTGTGTCCTCGGGGTCACCTGTGTAGTGCTGAGTAGATCCTGAGGACACAGGTAAACCTCCAAGTGCTTCAATGACCAACCCCGTGCTCAGGCAGGAAACCCTACACCACTTCAGACAAATGGTTATCCAATCTCTTCTTAAAAACGTCCAGTGTTGGAGCATTCACAACTTCTGGAGGCAAGTTGTTCCACTGATTAATTGTTCTAACTGTCTGGAAATTTCTCCTTAGTTCTAAGTTGCTTCTCTCCTTGATTAGTTTCCACCCATTATTTCTTGTCCTGCCTTCAGGTGCTTTGGAGAATAGCTTGACTCCCTCTTCTTTGTGGCAACCCCTGACATATTGGAACATTGCTATCATGTCACCCTAGATAATTTGTTCATCTCTTACTCAGCTTTTGCAGAATTTAAGCAATGTCTATATGCAAAACACAGAGAGAGCTGAATTTGCAGCTGTGATCCTTCTTACAGCTAAACCTTCCTCACCCTAGAGTCCAAGACATAATCTGAGGCTTGGTAGTGTTCATGTGGAAGAAATGGCAATGAGATATAATGGCGTGATCCACTTTTCTCTGGTACCTTAAAAAGTTTTCTTCTATACCACCCCATATTGTATTATTTGCTTGCCTCTGCACTCCCTATTTCTTTTTATTACCTTCTTAATGGCCTTGTCTCCTACTGACCTTGATGCTCAGAGACCTGCTGTCCTAGACTTACATTGTTTATCTCAACCTTACTGGTGTAACGAACAGATGTATAACTGTCGAAAGGGAGGATGAGTTGACAGATGCCAAAAAAAAAAAGAGAGAGAGAGAGAAAAAGACGCCTCCCCCTTGAACGTTCTTAGCAGGCATTTCCAGATGTTAAATTAGATCGCCCTCCTCCACTTATGAGAAACTATTTAAGCCAAGAGAAGTCCGGGTGAGATTGGAAACTTCAGTGTGCCATGTTCCAGCTGGCACGAGAAAGCAGTTTGTCCATAGTTTCTTTGGAGTTCCTGACCGCAGAAAAGGCCTATCGGTATACTTTTTTCTGGTAATCAGTATCAGCTCAATGAACATTTGGGCCCTTTATTCTACGAGTGTGTTTATTGTCCTAAATACTTAAAGAACCTACTGGCACCCAACTGGCTATTTAAGGGATAGAACAAGCTTACATATAAGCAAGTGGTTCAGTATAGAACCAAACCACTAGAGGCCTCTGTTTTATAAAAAATACAGATGATTGTGGACTTTTCTTCATAGGACCCTTTCTACAGCATCTTAACCAGTGGTGGGTTTCTATTGGTTCGCTCCGGTTTGGGTGAGCCGGTAGCAGCAACGGCGGGAGGCTCCGCCCACCCACCCGGACATCATCATGGATGTTCTATGCATGCACAGAAGGTTCTGCGCATGCGCAGAAGCGCCACATATGAGTGAAGCAAATGCGTGCACATGCACGCTTCCAGTTCCGAACCGGTAGCAAAGGTGAGTGAAAACCACTACTGATCTTAACCATTGATTTTTCCACCTGGATAAGTTGCCATTTGACATAGGACATTAATCAGACTTATTGGTCCTCCCTGTGAGCCTTGAAATGTATGTTTTAGGTCTTCCCCCATTGTGACAGTGCGTTAGAGGGAGATCTTGAGCCCAGAAGTCTCTTGGCCTGCTGCTCTCCTCTCCTTCCTGGTACAGAGTAGTCTGAAAACTCTTCTAGTTTTCAACTCGTGGAAATAATAGTTCCCTTCCATTCTGCTTTCCACCTTAAGGGCTCCATTTTGTTCTGGTACCCCATATTAAGAAAAAAACAAGAGAAACTGGGACAGATCAAAAGAAGTGCAAGGACAATGGACGGGGAACTGGAATCTAACTCTTATGAGAGAAGACTGGGAAACTGCATATCGTCAGACCCAAAGAAACAAGTACAACGTGGAGTTACATTTGAGTAGTACTTTTATTGCTACTTGCCTACAAACAGAATATTGCCAGACTAAAGCAATTATCTGCAATAACGATAGGTATACTCTGTGAATTATTAGGGAGGATTCAGACTTTGCTCTCTTCCTGCCTACCAGACATCCCAAGCTTCACTGTCTCTTTGTCCTCTGGAAAAGAGCCTCTCCTCCCGTGACACCAGATTACATTCCACTACAATGTTTAATATTTACCATGAAGAGAAAACAACCATGAAGGAACCTGATGACAGTTTTCAAGTATCAGAAGGGATGTCACAAAGAAAAGAGTAAAGACGTGTTTCTCTTTCTCATATCAATAAAGAATATTCTTCTGTTTACAGGAAGGCAGATTTAAACTGAACATTAGGAAAGCATTAAATGAAAGTAAGAACAGAGGGAGATAGTGAGTTTCATGGAATGTTTTCACAGCTGCATTTGTCATCTATCTTTCAAGGATGCTTTAATTTGGATTCTTGCTCTGCTCTTCATGGTCTAGGTCAGGGTGTCAAACTTGATTTCATTGAGGGCCACATCAGGGTTGTGTTCAGTGGTGGGATTCAAGTAATTTAACAACTGGTTCTCTGCCCTAATTATTTCTTCCAACAACCAGTTTGCCAAACTGCTTAGAAAGTTAACAACCGATTCTCCTGAAGTGGTGCGAACTGGCTGAATCCCACCACTGGTTCTGTTTGACCTTGGGGGGCTGGGGTGGGCATGGCTAGGGTGGGTGTGGCCAGATCGACGTTACTCGTGTCGGGGATGCCTGTCATGGCCTGAGCACTCTGCCAGTGAAAAGAGGATCCCAAGCTCCGTTTTTGGCTGTGATGGCCTCCTGCAGCCCTCTGCCAGCAAAAACGGAGCTTGGGAGTGCTGCACGTGGCCCTCGCGAGCTCCGTTTTCAACTGCAATGGCCTCTTGCAAGCCTCTGCCAGTGAAAATGGAGCTCAGGAGGAAGCCCTCCCGAGCTCTATTTTCATTGGCAGAGGCACTGCGGGCCAGTCCTTTGTTGTTTCCAACAAGGACCCCCGGTCTTGAGTTTGACACCCCTGGTCTAGGTAGCCCTTTCTATCTCTAGGATTCTATGATGCTCCGGTTTGCAAGCAAGGACCAAAGTGAGAGACACAGGAGCAGGGCCTTGCCTTTGCCCTCCACAGCTCCTCCAAGGATCAGTTGGGCTTATAGCAGAAGGTCTACTCAACCGGAGACTCCAAGGCCACCTGCAGCTCCTAAAAGTGGCCGTAGGAAACGCCAAAGTTGTTACAATTAAAATGGTCACATTTAACATGAAGAGAGACAGAAATAATTAAATGCATGACCAAAGCATTCCATGTTAATGTATGGCATTCAATGCTCTTTATTTGAATTAAATTTAAAATATAATAGAAGTCAAATCAGTCAGGGTTTTTTTTGTCCCTGTCCTGCTTTGAAGCACACCTTATGTGACATGCTATGAATGGAGGAGCGTAGGTCTCAGCCAGGAAAACATACAGTCATTCCCTAGAGGAAGAAGGCAAGGGGACAAGCAGGGACCCCTAGAAGAAATAATAGTCCAGCCTGAGGGCTACTCTACTTGGACCTGTCCCATGGAGACATTTCAAGCAGCGGTAAGTTCTTTCGAGATGGCGCTTGAAATCAGGGGCGCCAGGAAAAGACCCAAATGGGAATCCAATGCCACCCAATGCTTTCTCTTTGTTGCCTTGAGATTCTTCAGCCCTGAAATGCCTTCTCCCCTCACTTTGGGGAGGATTGCTTAATAAGGGAAGGGAAGGGAGGAAACTTAACCATACTGGTGGGAATGGGGATGGGACTGGGCAGGGGGAAAAACTCACTTCACCTTTTATTGAGGTGGGTAGCTTTTGGATACATGACTAGTGATATGAGGTTGTCACCACAGTGGAAGGGTCAAACTTTTTGGTTTGAGTTTTTTAAAAATATACTTCCAATTTTGGAAAGCAATTTAATGCACCCGTTTTGCTCTTCTGTAAGAATTCATGGCAATTTTGCAGCTAGGTTTTAAAGGTATCATCTGGAAATATTCTGGATTGCAAAAATAAGGCCAGGGAGCCATGTGACACCTATAGCTTGTTTAACCCAATCCCACCATTTTCCTCTCTTTTCTCTACGTGACGAACACTCTGGTCTAAACCTGATTAAAAAACAAAACTCAACCATAAGAAGCAATGAAGATAATTAAAGTTGCCTTTTATTATCTGTTGGGACATGGATACCATGGCTGCCATTTTCTACAATGGTGACATGTATTATCAGTCCATTTAAATTGTAGCCATTGTTTCTTCATTTGTATCTGTGCAAATCTGTGTATCTTGTATCTGTATCTAAATTGCAACTTTTAGGCAAATTGTCTTTTCAACAACAACTGAGCAGCTATAAAGTCAGCCCTACTGTCAGCATTAGCAGCAGATGTGAGGTTTTGCAAAAGGACAATTTTAATGTGTTACTGTTAATCTTTTACAGGCTAAGAAGCAAACATTGTTTTGTTTCAGTTGTCCAAATAGATACCCAACATTATAATTTGGGAGAGTGACAGGCCGACTGGTACAGGAGACCATCCTGTCAACGTAGCATCTGGTAAGTGTTACATTTGGGGCTTTTCTCTTGGATTAACTTGGACATCCATCCTATTGTCTACCACGTTTCAAGATTTTACAGACAAGCAGCTGCCCTTAACGTGTCAGACCGCAAGAACTAAGAAAAACACGTGGGGTTATTCCTGGGTAGTTTCCTTTATTGTTCTTCATGTACAGACAGAATCTTGCCGGACTAAACAATAAAGCACCACGAGCCATGGTGGCACAGTAGTTATAATGCAGTACTGCAGGCTAACTCACTGCTCACTCCAGGAGTTTGATTCTGAATGGCTCAGGGTTGACTCAGCTTTCCATCTTTCTGAGATAAAGCAAAATAAGGACCCCGATTGTTGGGGGCAATAGACTGACTCTGTAAACTGCGTTACAGAGGGCTGTAAAGCATATAAGTCTAAGTGCTATTGCTAATTTGCATTACTATAGAAATACTCTGGGAACTGCGAGGAAGGAGCCATTTTAATCCTCCTCCTGCTAACTCCTCCAGAATTTCCAAGCTTTGCTATCTCTTTGCCATTGGAAAGCAGCTCCTCCCTCCTGGGAATCCAGACTGCATTCCACCACAACAATGTATGGACAGGTCAGTGCGGTGACAATGCCAAAGTGGTGGTGGTAGCGGGGGAGGGGGTTATCAGATTCTGGGCCAAAGCTGGGATATTTTGCATTTTCCCAAGTTAGATATGTATGGTGGTGGCCATTTCTTATGAGACTTATGACTTTTCGGTTTCCTACTCAAAATGGCAGGTACCTAAGCTCTCAATGTTCAACCATTACAGTAAGGATGGTGTCATGAACAGCCGAAGAGGTTTGGGACTTTGAGAGTCAAGTTGCCCACCCCTTCCTGAAACTCCCTCTTATCAAGTCTCAAGGGAGGGGGGACTTCCTCTAGTCTGATCAAACTGCCAGATGTTCAGCTCTGCAGTGCAACTTCTCTGCTTCTCTTCCAGATAACATATGTGTAGGGCATGCGTTTCAAGGCAGGGCCTTGGATGTGATGCCAAAAAGCGAAGTGGCCTTCCAATGGCCTTGCAATCCAGACATCTTTTCTGTTTGCTTTTAAGGCATCCCTGAAGATTAATTTTAATTTGTTAAGGTTTTGCAAGACCGGGCTGCATTTTCACCTACTTTTTAACCTAACTGCTGTTTTTAATTTTTGTGTGTGTGTCATATTTTGAATAATGCTGTTTGGAAGAGACTGGAATGGTATAGGGTCTCCTGTTTGAGCAAGGGGTTGGACTAAAAAACCTTCAAGGTCCCTTGCAGCTGTTATTCTATTAAACTGGATGGTTACACATGGTCAAGCACTGTAACATGAAGGTGTTTCCAAACATACTGTGAAAAATAGAAAGGATGGCACGCCACTTTTAAATAAACAATTTCGGTTTTTCAGTTCTTAGAGGAGTTGGGAAACAATGGCGATAAAAAAGTATGTATATCTTGTATTTTCCATCCTGGTCTATATATTTCTGTTCTTTGATGAGTTAGCCTTTCCTGGATGACGCAGACATGATAAACCTGGCCAATCCTTGTAATAGAATAGAATAGAATAACAAGAGTTGGAAGGGACCTTGGAGGTCTTCTAGTCCAACCCCCTGCTTAGGCAGGAAACTCTACACCACTTCAGACAAATGGTTATCTAATCTCTTCTTAAAAACTTCCAGCGTTGGAGCATTCACAACTTCTGGAGGCAAGTTGTTCCACTGATTAATTGTTCTAACTATCAGGAAATTTCTCCTTAGTTCTAGGTTGCTTCTCTCCTTGATTAGTTTCCACCCATTGCTTCTTGTCCTACCCTCAGGTGCAGAATAGCTATTGGAGAATAGCTTGACTCCCTCTTCTTTGTGGCAGCCCCTGAGATATTGGAACACTGCTATCATGTCACCTCTGGTCCTTCTCTTCATCAAACTAGACATACCCAGTTCCTGCAACCGTTTTTCATATGTTTTAGCCTTCAGTCCCCTAATCATCTTTGTTGCTCTTCTCTGCACTCTTTCTAGAGTCTCAACATCTTTTTTACATCGTGGCGACCAAAACTGGATGCAGTATTCCAAGTGTGGCCTTACCAAGGCATTATAAAGTGGTATTAACACTTCATTTATTTAATTAAGAATAACAGCTGCTTTAGACAAGCAACAAAGGAATACTATTATTTTCACAGCCTTCTTGTGATCTCATGGAGATATTTGGAAGCTGTGGCTCAGTACAGAAGAATGGATGAAATGGAATCTGGTTTTAATCTACATTTAATATTTCAAAATCACCTGTGTCCAAAAAATCTTGTTAAATTGAACAAGATCTTCTGAGCAGGTAGGATGTAGAGTAGCTTTTCTCAGCTATAGCTCTGGTTATGATCTCCATAAATAAATAAAGGGTTTGGATTCATTGATTTCTATGGATTTTATTATACTAATGGATCAGAAAGGAAGAAATAATAAGAATTCAGAGAGAATAGATGGGGGCAGGGCCAGTCAGAATTTTTACTACCGGTTCTCCGAACTACTCAAAATTTCCGCTACCGGTTCTCCAGAACTGGTCAGAACCTGCTGAAAGCCACCTCTGATCTTTTGTGTATCATCAGGTTATCATCTTATAAAACTTCAGCCAGCAGTAATCTTTCTTAGGGAAAAGATACACTCTTTACTTCAACCCTAGAAATGAATTTGTATCATAGGTTTAAGTCTTTCCTCTGGGGAAGGAGAGAGGGGCTGTGCAGCACTTCAGAGAACCCAGGTATGTGCAGGTAGCGATGCTCAGCAAAGAGCCGCGGTGGCTCAGTGGTTAGAGTGCAGTACTGCAGGTTACTTCTGCTGACTGCCAGCTGCCTGCAATTTGGCAGTTTGAATCTCACCGGCTCAAGGTTGACTCAACCTTCCATCCTTCCGAGGTGGATAAAATGAGGACCCAGATTGTTGGGGGCAATAGGCTGACTCTGTAAACCACTTAGAGAGGGGCTGTAAAGCACTGGGAAGAGGTATATAAGTCTAAGTGCTATTGCTCTTTTTGCTTGGTAAAAAGGGAAAGTTAGCTACCAAGTTCCCAATCAATACATTTATGAAAAAGTTAGAAATGCTAGTCGCAGTTTAAATCTACCTAAGACTTAACACTTAACTAAAGTATAACAACTCCACTAAGTGCTATTTGCTAATTTTCAGATCAAATGAATCCTGGAAGGGCCTCCCTGTGCATTGCAAAAGCAGATTTTTTCTGTTGAATCCAAAGCGCTATCCAGCCCTAAAAGAATACAGGTAGTTCTCGACTTACAATCAATTCGTTTAGTGACAGTTCGAAGTTACGATGGTGCTAAAAACAGTGACTTATGATCAGTGGTGGGATTCAAATAATTTAACAACCGGTTCTCTGACCTAATGATTTCTTTCAACAACTAGTTCACCAAACTGCTCAGAAAGTTAATAACTGGTTCTCCTGAAGTGGTGCGAACTGGCTGAATCCCACCATTGCTTATGATCAATTCTCAACAGTTATCGCCATCACAGCTTTCCCAAGATCACATGATCAAAATGACATTTGGCAACCAGAATTCAGCATCCCAGGGTCATGCAAGTGTTATTTGCAGCCTCCCCAGCCAAGCAAAGTCAGTGGGGGAAACTGGATTCACTTAACAATCACACGATTCAGAGCGGCAGCGATTCACTTAACAACTGTGGCAAAACAGGTCGTAAAATCAGCAACTCACTTAACTAACCTTTGCTTAGCCACAGAAATTCTGGTCCCCAATTGTGGTCCTAAGTCAAGAGTTACCTGTAATTGAGTCAATATTTTATCAGGCACCTGCATAGATAATAAAATTACAGTCAGATGCTACCCTTTGAGGGCTATTTTGGGAAGTTATTACTGCAGTATTTTCTCTACAATCATGGCAAATCCTTGAGAAAAACTAGTAAAAATGGTGTAATGCAGGGGTGAAATTCAGCAGGTTCTGATTGTTCTGGAGAACTGGTAGTGGAAATTTTGAGTACTTCAGAGAACTGGCAAATACCACCTCTGGCTGACCCAGAATGGGATGGGAATGGAGATTTTGCAATATCCTTTCCCCAGGAGTGGGGAGGGAATGGGGATTTTGCAGTATCCTTCCCCTGGAATGGGGTGGGAATGGAGATTTTGCAGTATCCTTCCCCTGCCACGGCCACAGAACTGGTAGTAAAAAAATTTGAATTCCCCCACTGGTGTACTGCATGCAGTGAGAAATTTTTGGGATTTATTGGGACATTTGATAATGAAACTCATAAATATTTAAGTCTTTTGAAAAATTCTTCTTTAAGCATTAGTGTTGAATTTTGGGTGGAAGTTGAGATCAGGACTTCAAATCAAGTGATATATCATGGCTGCTTTCAGGATTTCTCCCAATTTCAAACTGAATTTAGTCTTCACAAGGAAGCTTCAATGTCAGCATGTGGCAATGTATGGTGGAGAACACGTTTTTCGTCACCTCAGACACCCGAGTTGCTCTCTTATCTGATGGAATCCATGACAAAATTAAAACATATCAAAAATCTTTTATCAAAATATGATAAGGATATTTTTAAAGTAGACATTTCTGAGATATTTCAAACAAGGACTAAAGCATTTCAATGAAGCTTCATCAATGGTTCAGGTCCTTAACAATACTAAAATGGTATCCATGGACCCAAGATTAAAGATGGTTCTTGAAAATTAAACTTAATTTATAAATTAAAATTCTATCTCGGATGTACAGAACTCCCCAGATAAGATATCTAAAAGATGGACTTTTTATATTGAGGATGACAAAAAGGATTCACTGATCCATATGATATGGTCAGATGAATATTTTATTTATTTATATCCTGCCTTTATTATTTTTATAAAGGCAGAGAACATATCTAATACTCTTTCCTTCTCCTTTCCCCCCTCACCTGTGAGGTGAATTGGGTTGACAGTGAGTGACAGGCCCAAAGTCATCCATAACTAAGGTGGGACTAGGACTCAGTCTCCATGTTTTTAGCCGGGTGCCTTAACCCCTAAACCAGGGGTGTCAAATTCAATTTCATTGAGGATCGCACCAGGGTTGTGTTTGACCTGGGGAGGGGGCAGGGGGAGCGTGGCCATCTCGACTTCACTTGTGTCGGGGGCGCCTGTGGTGGCCCAAGCGCTCTGCCAGAGAAAATGGGCTCCCGAGCTCAGTTTTCGACTGTGACGGCTTCCTGCAACCCTCTGCCAGCAAAAATGGAGCTCGGGAAAGCTGCAGAGGCTGGCAGAGACACTGCGAACTGATCCTTCGCTGTTTCCAGGGCAGCCCCATGGACCAGATCTAAGCACTTCCCGGGCCAGATGTGGCCCCTAGGCCTTGAGTTCGACACCCCTGCCCTAGACTGTCCTGGCTCTTTAGTGGTTTTTTTGGGATACTTTATTAATGTATACAGGTAGTCCTTAATTTATGACAATTGGGACCAGAATTTCCACTGTTTAGCAAAGTGGCTGTTAATAAGTTTTTATAACCTTTTAAGTGAACCTGGCTTCTCCCATTGTCCTTGCTTGTTGGAAGCCAGTGGGAAGTCAAATGGCGATCACATGACCCCATCATGCTCCAACTGTTGTAAATACATGCCAGTTGCAAAATGACTGAATTTCAATCATGTGACCATAGAGATGTTGCAAGAGTTGTTAAGTGCGAAGATCGGTTTAACAATGGCTAAATGAATAGTTGTAAATTGAGGAGTATCTATAGCAGCGGATTAACGGGAAAACCTTTAAATAATGAAGATGCTAATGTAATTTTAAACTATATAGTATTGCTTTTGAATCTGTATACTAGAAATTATGACTATTGAATATGCACGATGGCTAAAAGAATAATATTGAGAAACAATAATAATATTGAGATTATTCTAGATGTGAAGGAATGGTTGTTGGAAATGTGTGATCTGTTTTGGGAAAGGGAGTATTTTCTGCTGCTGAAAAAACCCAGAATGCAGATATATCTTCGTGTGGTATTATGGCGGAGATTTTGTGACATTTTTCACTAATATTTGGTACTGTAATTATATTACAGTAGTGCATTTATTATTCAACCAGTACTATTGATAAGGATAAAATACAAGGTAGATTTCCTTCTGTTTTTTACTTTCTTGTTTTGCATTTCTAGTTGGTTTGGGGTTGTCTCTTTTTTAATCTTCAGGGTTTGTTTGTTTTTTTGTTTACAGATGTTTTTGCGAATTGTGCGTCAGTATGTACACATAATACATTAGAAACATTTTTAAAAAACGAAAATAAAAATTATCTTCATATATAAAATAAAGCCAATTAATTTAACATCTGAACATGTTGGCGTTCCAAATATTGCACGCCGAAGTTCCCATGAAGAGCATTAGACAGTGTGCGGCATCAGACATCTGAAATAAGACTGCAAAACTCCACAAAATCATAAAACCATGGAATTACAATGTAAACCAGCCCCCTGAAGTCATGTTTGCTGCTTTTGAGTTCAGCCTGTCCCAAGGAAGACAACCCAGACATCACTGTGTTTGTATAAAAGATATTTACTTCAATTATCACACCTAGGGTGCTAGTGAATAATAATAATAATAATTATAATAATACATCATGTGAGTTTCGTACAGTGATATTGCTTCTCCATATCATATAGGGACTGTTGTACAGTGCTGAGAACATACATTGGCTAACCCAGGTTGGGAAGAAAATACCCCTTCCCACCAAGGGAGGAAGTCTTCTCCTGCTCTGTCACTGCCAGCCATATAAAACTTTTCTCTCTCTCTTTTTTTTTTTAATAAACTTTTGAATAAGAAATAAAATGTTACAAAAGATGAAATCACAGCAACACAACAGGGCAGCTTCTCTCAAAGCTACGTGTACAAAAAAAAAGAAAGAAAAGAAAAGAAAAGAAAAAAGAAAAGAAAAAAAGGCTTTTTTTTGGTCAACTGGGTCTTTGTGAGGGTATTTTCATTAAAATTGGTGATTCTGAATATAAGAAACGAGCTTCTAAAAACACCTAAGACTTAGTGCGTTACAGGAAAAAAATAATATATATATCTATTTATATATTTATATATATATTTATAAAATACTGCTAAAAATGTTGGACACCACAAGTACACGGGGATAAAATGGAGCTTATCAATATTTTTTTTTTAAAAAGAAAATATTCTCAGGAAAAAAAATACACCTTTTTTTTTGTGTTTCGAGTTCATTTTTGTGCTGTGTTAGTAGTCAGGGCAAGTCCAAAGATTAGCCCAGTAAAATGGCAAGTAGTTATTGCACAAATGCAAAAAATAATAATAATAAAAAATACAAATAAAATAAAATAAAAACAAATTCTTCAGAGCATAACTAAATGGCAAAATCTTAGGCACCGCCCTTCCCCAATTCAATAGGGTTGGAATATGCAAGACCTTCCAACTGGATTTTGTGTCTGTGTATCTGCATGTCCAAAAATAAAAATAAAAAATAAAATAAGCAAGGCTGCCATTTACTTTGGAATTAAAAGTCCAAATTTGCAGATATGACATTCCTCAGAGGTTTGTTCAGAACAAGATTACACAGTGCCTGATTTTTGGGGGGGGGGTGAGGGGGGAGACTGGGGCTGGGGGGGAGGGGTGGGAAGATCAGCAGAAAACGGCTTTTAAAATTGGAAATGCATAGACTATTCAGAGAGAAATTAACAAGAAAATCTTTCACAATAAAATCTTTCTTTTGTAAAAAGCTTCTTTCCTCCACCCCTTGTCGTTTTCTCCAGGTTCCAACTGCCTGACAGGATGTGGATGGGGATGATGGGTGACTTGTGAGCTAGTTTTCCTATTGGAAAAATGGAACACCAGCATGCCAGAAATGGATGCCTGCAGCAGGGCAGTCTTGCCCCAAAGACCAAGTGCCATTTTACTTCTCACTTCCAGGGCCCTGCCATGTCCCCTCTCAGAACATGGCGGCATCTTACAGGGGTGTCTACCTCTGTCACATAAAATGGATCTTTTATTATATGCTTTTTTTTTTCTTTTTAAACAAGGACTTTTCAACTGTTTTCTATTTTTCCATAAACTGCCTCTCTTCAGTACAGGGAGTCCTCGACTTATGACCACAATCGAGCCCAAAATTTCTCTTGCTAAGCAAGACATTGTTTTAAAGTGAATTTTGCCTCACTTTACGATTTTTCTCGCCACAGTTGTTCAGCGAATCTGGCTTCCCCACTGACTTTGCTCGTCAGAAGGCTGGAAAAAAATGATCCACGTGACCCTGGGTCACTGCAACCGTCACAAATATGAGTCAGTTGCCAAGCATCCGAATTTTGATCACGGGATGCTGCAATGGTCGTTAAGTGTGAAAAACGGTTATAAGTCACTTTTTTCAGTGCTGTTGTAACTTCAGTCACTAAACGAACTGTTGTAAGTCGAGGACTACCTGTATTACCCTCACGCAGAAGAATTCCACACTGTACCATTCCTTTTCCCCATATTGCTGATAAACAATTCAATCTCTTTTCCTTCTAAAAAGTTCTCACCTTCCCCACACACACACATCGCTGTTAAGTGTGCAAAGAACCTTTATGGCCAGCTAATCATTAGGCAGAGTGGTGTACCTAACACCATCAAAGGATAAAACATGAAACTACCATGGTGGGAAGAAAGACATACAAATGGTTGCTTTGAGATCTATATTATTTCTGAGTTATTTTTGCTTCTAAGGTTTAAGTCCCACTTCCCTCTCTCACTGTCCCTTTCCAAAAGATAATTTACTAACAAATCCCAAAACAGGTTGAGGTGAACCCTAACCTTCAGGTCACCAAAGGGTCTAGCTGAACATTGCCATGCACAAAGATAGGCAACGACATGCCCTCCTGATGCTTTGGATTGCAATACCCATCCGCCCCGATAGCACAAGCAATGGCAAACTATTGTGGGAATTGTAATCCCCAACACTGGATGGCTTGCCATTGCTGTACCATAGAGTCTAGCTCAAGAGAGTCAACAAGCAGTAAATGCAGAAAACGAAGAGGAGAAAACTAGTAGGAGATGTCACTCAATGAACACCGCTAACGTACGGTAGTATGGTCCATGCTGCCAGGCAACCTCATAGCTAGTTATGGGGATTTTCAAAAGTCATGCAAAAAAAAAAAAAAGACAACTTGCAAACTCAGGGTAGAAACCACATAGAGGCTTAAGAGCAATCTTGGTAGAGGAAAGCCGTCTTTCAGAGGGAAGTATGTTTTAAAAAAAAAAAAAAAATCTCAATACGTTTTGGGAAAGGGAAAAATGCCTGTTCATGGATTCACTCTCTAGGCTCAAGGAGGCTGAGGGCCCTTCAAACATCTCATAATTCTGCCTTGGATTCTTATGCATTCTTGCTCCCGTTTTTCTTATCCTTTGAAACTCTTCAGCTCAAAATATCTTTAAATAAATGTTTTTTTGTCTTTAAAAATACATATTTACAAACAACCCAGATATACAAGAGTCTATGGGTCTTGACTGAAGCTCATGTCCGTAGTTCATTTGCGATTTATGCAGAGGAACTTATTCAGATGAGAGTGTCCGCAGACAGTCTGCAGCCAAGACTATTAGGGGCAAAAGAACAACTGTATTAAGGGTCATTATGCTTTACATAAACACATGCTTGAGAGGCAGTTGAATAAAAATCAAATCGCTTTTAAGTGCTAAATGGGACAGGAAAGCCGAGGCATTTGTTCTGTTTGAAGAAGTCCCAGTTAAACTGGAATGAGCTTCTCTTGAGTGCTCCAATTTGAAAGACTCAGGAATGCTTTGGTAGGCAGAGGTTATTCTCTGGATGTGGATGATTATTAGGTTGCTGCCATTGTGTTTATCTAGCAATACTATTGCAGAATTATCAGGAGAAGGAATTCTGCAATGCGCAGCTGCAGTACCCCAAAGTGTCTATGTGAGTGGAGGAGGGCTAGCAAATTATAATTTGATCACCATCACTCTAAGTGCCTCTCTCGTTTATTGATTGGGGCTCTGTGACGAGAGTTTAGTCTAGAAGCGAAAGAGAATGGATAAAGATGGTTTAGGGAGTGGAAATGAAGTTACAATGGGCAAGTAAGCAAGCAGAAAATCCTTCCGGTTTTGTCAAGAACGTCTAAAAAAAGTTTGCCTGAAAGTATGGAACAGAATGAAACTTGAGGAAGATGCGACAAGCTGAAGGGACAAAAGGAGAAGAGTATAAGAGACAAAGTTTTTTGACAATTGTAAAGCCAAACTCCTTGGGCATGTGCCCTGACCCATGTTTTTAATTATAAAGGGTCATATTGCACCCTGATGGACATAAATGCACAATGCCTGGGAAGAAAGTCTAAAGCAAAGACCCATGTAAGGAACACATCATTTTCTCTCAAGGAAACCAATGCTAAGTGGTTATGGCACGATTCTTCTTTTGGCCACCATGTGCCAAACAACAGATGGTTTACACTTTAGCATGCCCAGAATTAACAGTGATCATCTCTTACTTTTGAAGAACAAGGGGACAAGTTCATTCAATTAACATTTATTCATTTTATAAGCAATTCTGTCATTTAAAGTTCTGCAGGTTATGAAAACAAGGGGTGCCGATTCCAGCTCAGCTCGTTTAGAGTTACACAGAGGAAGTAGGATGTATCTTGCATCTAATACTTAAATTAGCTAAAGCAAGCCTTTGATCTCTGGAAATCATGGATTCTTTCCTTTTGAGAGAAAAAGGGATGATCTAGGCATCTGATTCCATTACTGTAATCTTTTACAAGCAATAAAAGGATAGATGATTGATTTGAGGATCTGAGAACAGGGGCCCTTCAAAAGCTCTTGGGACTCCAATTTCCATCAAGCCCAAAGAACATGACTGAGATACAATGCTCAACGACAATGGGCAGTGAGGTACAACAAACTCTGAAAAAGGTTCAATTAATATTCCTGCAGTTTTTCTATTGATTATCTAGTGTGTCTAATCACCGACAAGTTGTAACTGTAATTAGAATTGTCTAGAATATCTTTCTGGTTGAAGACTATGGGTGTTCAGCAGAGCAACAGGCTGCTAACGTAAGAGAGGCTGGTGTAGGAAAGCAGCAAGACAATCTCACAAAAACATGTGGCTACTTCAAGGGATTGCAGAGAGGTCCTGTATTGTGCCCGGAATACATTCCTGCTTTTGAATTCAAGAGCTGCACAATCAAAAAGAACATTAAAGATCGTCATTGTTCTATCAGATCCTTGAACATGGTTTTTTCCCACCCTAAGGATAAAGGAAGAGTAGTATAATTTCTTTTGATTTAGTCAATATATTAATTTATTACTTAGCACAAGGTATCAGTTTATCACATTCTGCCTAAAGTATTAGCTATGTTCAGTGCATTTGGGGAGCTATTTTTTTTTAAGATTCCAGAACACTTTTGAGGACTATTAGGCTGACTGAGGGCTGAAAAACCAATGCTTTCCCAGGTGCTCTGATCACAAGCTTTCAAATGAACAATTTTGCAGTCCTAAGGTTGATATTGCTGTCTTATTTATGTTGACTTGTTACTTAGCCCTTCTGATTTTAATGGGGCTTACTCTTGGATAAGTGACACAGCATGGTACCCTTATCCAGTTTCTCACCCTGGACAACCAGGTGTGTCTATCCACTTGCTAAATGGACCTACAGTTGGAATTTAACCAAGACAGATTATATATCTTTATAGCAGAGCAAGGCCAATAAAGGAAAGATGTCATGCAAACAAGTAATAATACAAAAATCATCTACGATGCAAACAAAACAACCATCATCATAAACCAAAGCTATTTCCACTGGAGTGAAAATCAAGCTATTGATAAATCTTTTGAAGTTAATTTGCATCTTATTTACAGAGAGACTTCCCGATGCTGTAGATACCATTTTTTACCACCTCGAGGAAAATGAGGCCACAGTCAATCTACGTTGAGGATCTTAATTTTCCCTGGACCTTCCCTGCATTTTGCTCGTGACAAAGAATTGGGAGTTCCTCAAAGAGGGGCAATTCTCAAGATGGTTTATTAACAGTTTATTAATTAATTACCAATTAACTGCACAAAAGAGCCACCGTACCTGGGAATTGTCTCAGAAAGCTTTTTGTCATTAAAAAAAGTGGGTGACCTTTTCACTCTGCCTTACTTCAGAAGATTGTTCCACGCATCTTTTTTTTTTTAAATAAAAGAACAATGAGATTAGTGATGGATGCACTACGAAGCAGCAGAAAACAGGAAATTGTGAAAAAGAAAAGAGAAAAACTAATGACAGAAGTTAAAAGAGTTACACTATTCTGCTAGTATAGCAGATAGAGAGGTAGTCCAAGGAAGCAACCTGCTCCCTGATTGGGACAATTGCTACAATCTAGCTCTGTCAGATATTCAGTGCACCTGAGCTTGGGCAGCCTCTCATATCCTGAAGCCCCTAAAACTTGTGCTGGGATGATCCCTCCTGATCCTTAGAATTTTGGGGATTGTAGTCCTCATGCACCATACAACTGCAGGAATGCCAAGTTGGAAAATGCTGATGTAGAAGTAATTCAATAGAGCCTAATGGACTGGTGGGCTCATTTCACAGTCTGAGAAAGTGAGAAGGAAGAAAAGGAATAGCATCTATCTATGAATGCCTACACTTCAGCAATTCAGAGGTTGTAACAGATTTCATGTCCTTGCTTGTTGGAGGTTGCTTCTATAAACATTTCACTTTTGGATTTTTATATTTATAAGTGCTCTGTTATACAATACAGAATATCTGTTTTGTTAATGGAAGACACCTTTCTACATGGTTCCAACTCAATATGGTTGGCTTTGCTATCTGGAATTGGACTGAAATTGATTCTAGTTTAAAAGATATTACTGTAAACCAGTGGTGTCCAACTGTGGCAACTTTAAGACTTTTGGACTTCAAGCTCGCTGGGGAACTCTGGGAGTTGAAGTCCACAAGTCTTAAAATTGCCAAGTTTAGACACCCTTGCTGGAGACTAGCACACTGCCATTAATGGATATTTTATCCAGTCAGTAGGGAGAGTGGATCTTGGGCTATAAAAGCCATCCTTGGGTATTTTATTGCTATCTATTCACTTTTCACTATGCTAACACCATTATAATGAAAAATAACACACACACTGTTCAGTAGAAAGAAAACCCTTTGACAAGTTATATTTATCTTATGTTTCCTTGCCCCGGAAACTATGGTACCTGCAAGTCTAAATGCACACTTCAAAAAACCAGGTCCAACTTAGGATCCTTCAGATTTTGGGTTACAATTCTCATCATACCTGGGAGTGTAAAATTGAGGAAAGCGGATTCAGACAAAGACAAGCATTGCATGCACAGTGGTACCTTGGTGCTCAACTGCTTTGAAATTCAGCAAATTTGATACTCAATGCATTTTGATATGAACATTTTGTCCCGGTACTCACTGTTTGCTTGGTACTCAATGCACAAGCTAGAACTTGTCGGTGTTGGCTGCCTTGTGACTCACTATATTATTCCTTATGGGAAAAATCTGTTTGGTACTCATCATTTTTGGTACTCATTGCATCTCCCAGAACCAATTAACGATGAGTACCGAGGTACCACTGTATTTGTGGAAATCCCATTTTGAAAAAAAAAAAGATGCCTCCATGGCAATGTTTCATAAAGAACCTGAACACAAACAGTCCAATCCTGAATGAATCTGGCCCCTCTTTGGCCACACACACTCAGAACTGACCTTAGATTGTAATCTAACAGTACTCATCATTGGCCACAGCAGGAGCCAAATGTTTAAAATAAGTTTTTTAAAAAATTGAACAACTTCAAGAATTTTTGTAAGGATCTCAGCAAATTAACTGATAAAAGTCTCTGTTTTCAGCGGAATTAGGCATCTGGGAACCAAACAGAGTGTCTGTATAATTTTGCTAACTTTTTGGTGGTGGTCTCTTCATCTAACTCAATTAACACTAAACATTTGCCTTCAAATTAGCTTTCACAAAAGTAGGATTTATTGGCTCACTTGGTTACTTTTAAAAGCCTGTACAAAAAGAATCAGGAAATGGAACTTGAGAATCCCCTTTAAAACACAGCAGTAGCCAACTACAATTTTCTAAGGCATTCTGACTTTCACCAGAAGGAAGTACATGAAGGCTTCACTGAATCTTTAAGACTCATCTCTCTGATTTTGGAAATGACTGGTACATAAGGAAAGCAAAAACTCATTTTAAGCAGCCTTCTCCAAAATGGTATCTTCTAGATGGGTTGGAATTGCAGTTATCAGTCCTTCCTACATCTGGAAGACGCCAATTTGGGAAAATGCTGATCTTGAGTAGCTGAAGCACATTAACTATGGTATCTGAATTTCTGTTCAACCAATGTCCTAGAACTGTTTTTTTTTTTAATGTGGCTTTCTCAGTTCTTATTTGGAGCTGCATATTTAAGGATTTGTTTTAAAGTATTCTTACATCCAAACACATCACAATGCTTAAAATAACAGTGCTCTGCTACCTGTCAAAACCACAAATTATTGCTTTATTTTAAATGGCAGCATTTCTACATACTGAAATAGCAAACTGAAATGTAATATCAGTAGTTTCTTTTGTAAAGGTTCTTTAGCTTGGAATACACTGGCACCACTGGCTTTTCAGTCACAGACTAGAAAAGCAGAGTTAACTGGACATTTGGTACTAAGGCTCCCCACACACGGACTACAAAAATCCAGATGATTTCTAGATGGCAGCAGAGATACAAAAGTTCTTATTTATTTTCTGTAGCCACCCAACTCAACCAAGTGATTCTGAATTGCTTCTGTTGTTATCTAGTGCTTGTCTGGAGATTTTGCAGCCAGGTTTAATAATCATAGCTTGTAAGTGAGAATCCCCAACTTAATTCAATTTATTTGGATAATTCTGTACAAATATGACTCCAGCTTTCCAACACTATCCTTCTAGTTCTCCATAATCAAAATATAGCCTATACCTGCCCAACATTTGCCATAAAGTGTGTTTTGCAGAATCAACTCCATTTGGAGGGCTGCATAACACACAGAACTATAAATCAAATCCATGGAGTGTTTTCATACAATATGCTAGAGCAAAATGTGGTTGGCAGGTTTCTGCTTCCGTGTATCAAGAAAGCAAAGTCATTGTACATAATTGTTCTCCTCTGCTAAGCTTAATGATTGAAAGAACAAGCTGAAGTGTCTCCTTATGAGCCAGTAAGTCAGTTTGGCCTCTCAAGACTGCAAGCTAATTTCCTTCCCTCTTCAGATAAATGCATTTATGTCAACTACTTTCTGGCACCAGAGAGTATAGGGAGAACTCAAATTATCCCAAGAGGGGCGCTGATACTCCTGTGCCAATTTAATTGTGAGTTCAATTCAATGCAGCTTGTAATTTTCCTATTTCAAATAAACTCTTAAGAAATCCAAAGTTCCTGTTGTTGCCTTTACTCGAGGCTGGCTGAATGTTGCATTACAATAATCCCACCTCAAAGGGAAACAGAGCAATATGGAAATAAGGGAGTTCCTTTCCACAGTACCTATCTCTGTGACAGTGTTGAGAGGAAGGTTGCTCAGTCATTCTCCTTGTTGCTTGAAGGATGAAATTAGCTGACAAAAAAAATCTCTTTGGAATAGGAAAACTGGCATCCCCTGGCTACTCCAACTGGTGCCTGCTCTGACCCTTGTAGGCAAAGTGAAAGATGTACCATTTACTCACAGCTGACTGAAACCTTGTGGCTAAACTGGGCTTCAAAGGAGAGCTATGAAATTAATATCAATCTGTAAAGTGGAAACCAGATGAGCAAAGCTCATGAGCAGCAGTCTCCATATTATCTACGGCAGAAATATAACTGCATGTCAGCCATGGAATGACAGACAGCATGTTGCTGAGGATTCTGGGTATTTTATGGGACAGGGGATTAATTTAAGCTGGGGTGCTAGGCAGGGTTACAGCTGAATGGAGTGTATATGTACTGCAGGATAGGTAGATGGGATGGCTACTTTTTCAAGGAAAACTGACTAGTGTTACAGATATTCTCATCAAGAGTCCTCGGTAAAAAGAAGCGTTTTCTGGACAAATCTAAAAAAACCCTATTTCTTGAGTGTCTGGAAGATAGATGGATACACACCAAGAGTCTTCAAAAATACAGAGATTGCACATTATGCTACATCGTGGGTTGTTTCAAAATGGTTTACTTAATCAACCACAACTGGTTGGGTCTGCACAAAATAAGGCGGGAAAGCAACAACGACCCTGTCCCAACTAATCAATCAATGTCATGATTTAACTTGTGAGCCAGGGGGCAGAAAGTCTAGTTAGAAATGCAGTCAACCCCATCCACTAGTTTGAAAAGTGTTGTATATATGTGGAAGGGAGGAGTGATTTAAGTTGCAAATGGACTAAAGTGTCAATCTTCACCAGTGGACAGTGGACCAAATGGGCAGTGAGGCTACAGTGGGCAATAGAGCAGGCACCCAAGCACAAATCCTTCCTCGATGCCTAACAAGAGAAAATTGAAAAGGGTCTGGGTGATTGCTTTAAGTAGAGGTAAATCTTCAGCCAATTAGTTTAACTGGGCGATGTATTTCTATAATTTAAGGGACAGAATCAGAAAATATACATTTACAGAATGTTGCTTCTTTCTTAATTATAGTTCTCCTGTGCGAGGCATCAAAATAGCCTCCCACCATCCAGTCAAACTTCAAGAAGTATTGGGAGTACAACTCACAGACCTGACAGTCAATAGCTAAAGAACACCAGGATCAGGAGCTAAATCTTTTCAGAGAGACAAATGGCACCCTCCTCCAAAATCTCCTGAACTTCAGTCAGAAAACACAGCATCAGGCAATGACCTGATAATGACCAAAGCTTGCCATTAACTCTGTATGGCAGAAATCTCCAACAGAGCTAAACCTACCCATAGAAAGCAGAATTCTATCATGCTAGGCCAAGATGGTAGTCAAACCATTAAGACCAACACTGGGATAACTAATGGCATCCTTGTTTATTAGATATGGATTTTTGAGAAATGTTGGCCACCCTGGTTCTCTCAATTACAACCTCTCTTTTCAAACTGAGAACAGAAATGATCAAGAGAGCCCAAATATGATTAAAGTGCCAAATTAATTAAATCTCCAGAAACTTCCTGAACTGAATGTGCAGCTATGGGCAGAGCAGTACCACCTTTCATTCAATCTAGCTGGCTTAAACTCTGCAACCATTATTGGTTGCAATAAGCCGCAAGTTCTTGAGCAGGCTTTCCGCTCGGGGAAGAATTGAATCAATACCACTTTGCTTTGGCAGGAAGCACTGCCCAACTTGAAAAGAAGGGGTAAATCCGGATTTGTAATTTCTTTGCTAAAATCCAAGTATATCTGGATGGGAAAGCACATGAAAGACAGGAGAATATATATATATATATATATTTCCCAAGGCACTTAAATATTGCTTATTAGGGCAAATGGCAGAACCCCAAGTGCTAGGCTGCCCTGTGTCACATTAGTGATATCTCTCCATGTGTTATGGAGAAGAGGCACCCAGGATGTTGATAGAATGAAACTGAGGGAAGAGGGAGGTCTTAACTTCAATGGCTAACTGAACTGAACACATTGGAAAGTATTTAAGAGGAAGACAATAAACCAGAACTGGGATATTGCTCCATTACCTAAAGAAATATATAGACACTGGAAGGCTAAAAACAAATCCTGTGCTTGCTGGGAAGCTAAAACCTAATGGAAGTGAAGAAACCCAAGTGTTTTTTAAATCTTGTCAGAGAATGAAGAGCTGCTTCCGGTTTTGCAAAGGAAGTGGGGATTTCTCATTGTTATGTGGAAGGCAGGCCTTTCGTTTGAAGCCATGACACATGCTGTAACTGTCCATGAGTGGCAGCCATTATAAGCGTTCTAAAGTCAATTTTCTAGAAAGATCCTGCCAAAGCCAAAAAGAAACCCCCTCGGCAGCAGGCCTTAAGATCTCAAGATGCTCTAAAACAGCATTTCTCAAACTTGGCCGCTTGCAGACGTGTAGACTCCAACTCCCATAATTCCCCAGCCAATATGCTGAATGGAGAATTCTGGGAGCTGAAATCCACATACCTTCAAGTTGCCAAGCTCGAGAAATGCTGTTCTAAAGGGAAAGTGTGGCTGTTGTCCCATTATTGATTCTCAAGCCAGATTCTGTCCCTAATTTTGCTTATATATGTGCAGATTTGCACCTTCAAGTCAGAATAAGAGCTCTTTGTGCATCTTAAAGATAACATTTCGTATCCCCCAAACAGCCAAGAAACGATAAAAATTAACAAAAAAAAGTGAGAAAAGTAAACCTGCCTTCCAGCCTCCTAGAGCTTTTGTTCTGGACCATGAAAAGGCATTTTGTTGTTGTTGTTGTTGTTGCTGTTGTTAAAGCTACTGAACTCTTAATTTTGTGAAGACTTGAATTAAGTGCTGCTGTTGCATATTGAAGACATGATAAAAACCTAATTTCTGGGTTTTTTTTAAATAAAGAAAAAGAATACACAGGGAAGGTGATTTCACATTTTACAGTACTGTCCCCTCCCCAAAACAGACTTAGTGACCAATTAATACAACTACATTGAGGTGTAATATTGGGAATATATCTTTTAAAGTCAGAATGTCTCTTCCCCATCCCCTCCCACAATATCATAAAGTAAATATTAATTAGAACATAAGTCATGAATGCACCATTAAAGTGTCATCAAAAGATGTTGACCTAAGCAGTTTTCCATGATACACAATACGGCCCTCCAAAAAAAAAAAAAAAAAATCTGTCAATAATATACAGTTTGACAACTACATCTTGTAAATTAAACCCAATACTGCCGGCAGTCTATCCCTCTAAAGAATATTTGCCCCTTTCGTCCTTTCCTAGTAATCAGATAATAAAATACAGCACCTATAAATAAGCCAAAAAAATAATAATAATTATATCCATGTATGTGTGTATATGTGTGTGTGTGTATGTATATAAATATATACACATACACATACACACATTCATACCCATACATACACACCAAAATGATCTATTGTTAGTTTTAAAGATATGGCAATAAAGGAATCTAAACCAGCGAATCTGTAGAAGCCATAACTGATAAAACAGCTTATTGAAAAAAGGTGGCAGTAATGCACTCTAAGCGTGCACAAGTACGTAAGAAAATACCAACGTATAAAATTGCACACATGCACACACACATACGCGCACTCATTTCTCCATACACTTCTATGCTCGCGCATATACACATAGACAACAGGAGGAGCTAGAGACAATTTGGAAAATCGATTCTGTACTTTGATCGGCCCTGCGGCTGTCATAAAATAACAGGAAGAGCTTAATTATTTTGGAAGAGGAGAACAGTTCCTGTCGTGTGCTTTGGTTAGCCATTTTGTAGTTTGACATTGTGATAATCGAGGGTTATGTACTCTTCTTCTGGGCCCACTCCCTTTTCGTAACCAGTATATGCCATGGGACCATAGGTAATCATTTAAGGGTGCTTAACGATACTCCAAAGAGGCTGAAACAGTGGTTCTTATTCTCTGGAGTAGGTGAGACCAGAATAGCACAATGACTGATTGTTAAGCCCCAGATCGTACTAAAATAATGGGCCCCAGTAATATTGTCCTACGAACTATTGCCAGCTATGAATGATGGAAACTCATCTTGTTGGGTAAGGCTTCTCATTGTACCACCACACTCTTTTTGAAACTGATACCAAGTTCAACTTTCTTGCCAACCAACCCCTCTCCGTAAAAAAAATACCACACTGTATTTTGTGTAGCATGTATCATTATGCCACCTGCCTGACTGCCTGGCGTGTATTAAGGAGTGTTTCCAGGTGCCCATGTAATTTATTTTCTTTCAAAAAGCTGGTGTTTTTTTCTCCCCTTACAGATCACATGGGTCAATGATTAATGCGGCATGTGCAATCAGGTGGTGTTGAGGACTAGTAACATATATGGACTTGTTGGCAAGGCTGGCATAATGCAATTTAATCTGAACCGATCAAGTACATCCCTCTTCCAAGCTGTCTCCCACACCTCCCAGAATGAGGTCTGATCCGCGTGCTTTGTGGTTAGAGGTTAAAAAGCAGATTATAAAATACCTAGATTTCAGAATTTTTCTTCTTTTTTTTTTCCTGTCCTGATTTGGCCTAAAATGGAGTGTATTAAACAAATTCCAGCCAACAAAGAGACTAGAATCAGTTAAAGCTATGAAACAATGTGCACTACAAGTCAATTTTCTATTCCACTTTACAAGAAAAACACTGAAGTCAGCTACCACAAATTAAGATGTTTTCCTGATGTGTCTTTTTTTTTTTTGTCTGTTTAAAAAATACATGGAGTAAATGTGTTTTTTTTTTAAACCCCAAGTTTCAAACAATACTCTTTCTTGAAAATATTTAGGAATTCAAACTAGTGTGTTTAGAGTCGGGTTGACTGTGCAATCTCTTAGTGGCAACCGAAGAGCTACAAAACAACTTTTTTTTTTAATCTCAAAAAATCTCCCCTCCCATCTTTTTGTTTTCCTGGTTAAAGAAGATAATAGTGTATTATTATCGCTCTGTTTAGCCATTAGATGGCTGATAAAAAGCCCCCCCTTTTAAATATGTGGGTTTAATTTTTTTTTCTTGTTTGTATATATATTTTTGTTTTAAAGCCCACACCAAAGAGGAGGGCAGAAGGCAAAAGCTGTATGAGTTTTTTTTTTCTTCCCCAGAAACTGTGGAAATCACTTTAGGGCAATTAATAGAAACACTTCAGGGTACAAAAAGCTGGACAAGTTTCAGTTTTCTTCCTTGAAAACACAAACATAAAACTGGGCTTAAAACACTCCTTTTGTTCTCTATATGCACCTTGGCCTATGGCATTTTTTTGCCCCGTGGCCTGCAGGGCGGTAAGTGCGGGACACAATAGAAACCAACAGAGGTCCAAGTTTTAACTTTCCCAGCCCTGTGGAGCTGGGTGAGCTTAATCTCAAAACTCCCATTCAACGGGCTCCTCTCGACTCGCAGCCTTCTCCAAACGGTGGATTATACTGTTCAAATTTGCTGCCTTCTTTTTCCTCAAGGTGTTGTCCCGTGTGTTCTTGGAGCACGCCGCCTCAGAAAAGCTGAACAAGCTCTTGAGTGAGTTGGATTTCTGAGAGCTGGTGATGGCCAGCGTGGAACTGGTACTTGGCACAATGGGCACTTTCTCCACACTTTCTCCCCTGGGCTTGCAGGAGCTCTGCCCTGCAAGGACTGAGGTAGAGGCATCCTCTTCTGGAGCACAGTTGGGCCTGGCCTCCAGAGTTTCTCCTGAATGTTGAGAGCTCAGTGGAGAACCCTGACGTGGTGCTTTGAGCCTTCCCTCGTCGTCTGTGTCTTCCAAGCTCTCCATTCCCAACTGGAATGTCTCCGTTTTCTCCGAAGATCCGGCGTCTCGCAGTGCCTCTTCCCCTGCTTCGAAAGCCGACGCTGCTCGCCCTCCCTGAGACTTCATGGTTGCATTGCTGTACTCATCTGCTTCCAGGCTGCCTTGTTTTGTATCCGATGGGCCTTCCGTGTCCACCCCATCACAACTGTCTCCTTCGGAGCTGTGAACTGCCCGGTTACTTCTAGCTGAAGGAGAGTCACTCGACCCAGCCTGGCTCTGACCTCCAGCTTGGATTTCTTCAATAAACAGCTCTCGACGAATACGTGACCTAAAAGAAACATGGCAAGAAAGGAGTGTCACCACTGGTTGTAGCTGAGATGATAACGGTAGTTGCGCCTGGCACTTCCTCCAAGGACATCAAATGGGTGAATCTGGGATGAATCTATCATCATTACAGAGCAGGGGTGTCATACTCAAGGCCCGGGGGCCAGATCCGGCCCACGGGGTGCTTAGACCTGGCCCGTGGGGCCGCCCTGAAAAGAGGAAAGGTCCGGCCCACAGTGCTCCTGCCAGCGAAAACAGCTCGGGAGGGCCACACACGGCCTTCCCAAGCTCTGTTTTCAGCCACGATGGCCTCCTGCAACCCTTTGCCAGCAAAAACAGAGCTCGCGAGGGCCATGCACAAACACCCACCCCCCCCAGCTCCATTTTTGCTGGCAGAGTGCTCAGGCCACAGGTGTCCCACACGAGTGATGTCAAGCTGGCCACACCACCCTGGCCAACACCCCCCATGATGCAGCCCTCAATGAAATTGAGTTTGACACCCCTGTTACAGAGGTTATTTAGGCTGAGAGGAAGACAGGCAACCTTCAAGTCTGAGATTAATTAAGACATTAATTTGATACAGCTATTTAACAGTGAAGTCCTATTATGTACTTGATCAAAATGGTCTATTCACTACACAAGTAGTCCTTGATTTACAACAGCAACTGGGATCAGAATTTTCATTGCTAAATGATGCAGCTGTAAAGCACAACTGCGTCACTTAGTGGCAGCAATTCTGCAGTCCTATTTGCCATCATCAACTGAATTCCAAGGTCGTTAGATGAGGCAATTTGCTGCTGGCTTCCCACAACCAGTCAGTTGGGAAGCAGCAAGTTACAGGTCCCAGGCCCAAAGGAAGGGAAGTGGGTGGGGGATGTGAGAGGCACAGCATGGGTCAGGTGCATGAGGGTGCACAAAACGTGGTGTGAGTTGGGTGTACGACAGTGGTGAAATCTAAAATTTGTTACTACCGGTTCTGTGGGCATGGCTTGGTTGGGGAGTGGTGGTAATATATAGGAGCCTGGTGGAGCAGTGGACTAAAGCGCTGTTAAATAGCACTTAGCTGCCAGCTGCCTGTAATTACTGCAAGTTCGAATCTCACCAGACTCAAGGTTGACTCAGCCTTCCATCCTTCCGAGGTAGGTAAAATGAGGACCCAGATTGTGGGGGCAATAAGCTGACTTTGTATAAAAAAAAAAGAACACCGCTTGGGGGGGCCAAAAGCCCTACTAAGCAGGTATATACAAAAGTATGAAGGCTATTGCTTAACGCATTGTAAGCCGCCCTGAGTCTCCGGAGAAGGGCAGCATATAAATCGAACCAATAAATAAATAATGTGACTGGGTGGGCGTGGCCAATTTTTTTTTTTAACTTTTAAAACCATTTTTTCTACAACCTCTTCGGCGAAGAGGTTGTAAAAAAATGCTTTCAAAAGGCTCTGACGATCCCAGCTGAGTTGCCTGATTGGCAGAGGGTTTTTAAAAAACTCTCTGAGGATCAGGCAACTCAGCTGGGACTGTCAGATCCATTTAAAAGAAAAAAAGCCTCTGATGATTGTGCAGCTCAGCTGGACATGGGGGGGGGCAGGGATTTTTGCTACCGGTTCTCTGAACCACCCGCCTCCATCGCTACCGGATCGGGCAATCCGGTCCGAACAGGGAGCATTTCACCCCTGGTGTGGGAGGATGTGTGGGATAGGTGTGGTGTGGATTGGGTGTCTGAGAGGCATGGGATAGGTCAGGGAGGGTGCAAGGGGATGTGCAGGAGGTGAGATGCTCTATGAGTTGGGTGTGTGAGGATGTGCACAAGAGGCACTATTGTTGCAGGTTGGGGAGGGTGTACGAAGGAGTGCATGAGAAGTGTGGCACAGGGAGGTTGTATGAAGGTGGTGGCACAAGGAGGATCAGGGAGGGCCTCCGAGCAGCCAGTACAGGTAATCCTCAACTTACAACAGTTCATTTAATGACCGTTTGAAGTTACAATGGTGCTGAAAAATATATGACTGTTTTTCACACTTACAACCATTGCAGCATCCCCATGATCACCTGATCAAAATTCAGACACTTGGCAACTGGTTCATATTTATGACGGTTGCAGTGTCCCCGGGGTCATGTGATCCTTTTTTGTGGCCTTCTGACAAGCAAAGTGAATGGGGAAGCCAGATTCACTTAACAACCATGTTGCTAAATTAACAACTGCAGCAGTTCACTTAACAATTGTGGCAAGGAAGGCTGTAAAATGGAGCAAAGTTGAGTTAACAAATGTTTCACTTATCAGCAGCAATTTTGGGCTCAGTTGTGGCCAAAGACTACTTGTAAAATGTGATGTCAGAGGAGCTGGGGGAGGGTGTGAGGGTGGAGGAAAGTTACAACCTGCAACCTTCCCTGCCATTTCCCCCACTGATTCTTTTGAGTAAACTGGCAGAGAAGGTTGCAGATGGTGATCATGTGATTGTGGGATGCTTGGCAAGTAATTGTAAGCATGAATGGGTTGCCAAGTACTCAGACCACAGTCATGTAACTGTGGGCATGCTGTGTTGGTCTGAACTCTGAGGTCTGGTTATAACCAGTGGTGGGCTGCTGCATGGTCGCAAGGGTTCGGGCAAACCCTTAGTTCTGATCGCTGGCTGGGCCTGCCCACCCGCCCCTGTTCTATGCTATCCATTTATAACTTACTTTCTGGCTTGTTGGCTGGCCCAGCTGCATTCCGCGCCGTCCCTGCTGTTCTCACTGGAACTGCCTGAGCTGATTAGGAGCCTGTTTGAAGCTCTGTTTCTCTCCCAAAGGGGTGTGTGCAAGTGAAGTGAGCGCGTATGTGTGTGCGCTCACAACCAGCGAATCCTTTGTTAAAGAAAGTGCAGCCCACCTCTGGTTATAACCACCATTCATTCTTGGTACTGTCTCTGACCGAATGGTCATAAACTGAGGTCTACCTGTACACTGCTTCTGTTAGACACGGACCAAACTAACAGCTGAAACTGAAAACTCAGCTACAGTAAAGCAACCCCCCTTCTAAGGGGCTTCTGTGAGGAAAAGGGCAAAAGGACTGCTGGTTCTGCAGTAAAATAGGAAAAACTCAGAGCTACCTACCTATAATTGTGGAACCAATTAATGACGGTGCTGGTCTTCAAGTTGAGCTGTGTGGCAAGTTCCTCGATAGTTTTTGGTGATGGGTATGGCTTTTGCTGATAGGCTCGCTTCAGAGCTTCTTTCTCTTCCGGAGCCAAGACAACCCGTGGCTTCTTGAGCTGATGCTGTGGTTGTGGGCTGGCCCCCTGGCTGTAATCTATTCCAGTGGAAGATGATTCTGAAGGCTGGCTGTCACTGACGGAGCTGTGCCGCCGTTTCATGTATGCTGGAAAACAAAGGAAGCCACGCCGTCAGCCGGAGACAGAAGCGACAAATGGGGAAAGCTGGTTCATAATGAAAAGGCTTTGCAACTCTATGGGGCATATGAGAACTGCTTAAAACTGGTTTACTTAGCCAAGACGCATCTATTAAGACTGACAGTCTCTTTCCATGTTTCATGCACAAGATGTTTCTAGTCATCCAGTAGGGTACTATGTGGAGTCTGAAATGCGCTCAGAAGCTGATATACGGGATTGTATCTCATAGTAGATCAAATCAGACATTAGATCAAGATCTCCTGGAAAATCTTTTGGTGAATGGCAAAAGACAGCTGTTCCCTAACAATTTAACATTTGCAGTAATACTCCTCTCTTTCCACATTTAACTATTGAAACAATGCTTGGCATAATCAACCCGTTAGCAAGGGCTTTCTTTGATTTTTGTTTAATTATAAACCTTCTATAATAAATTCCTTAGTTTAGAATTTGGTAACTGTAAGCGCTTATCTTTTGCCTAAGTTTTCAGCAGGGAGTTATTTCAGATTCAATAATAATATTAACAATCAGTGAGCCACCTAGTTAAAAGAAGATTGCGCAGACTGACTACAAACAATAGTACAACAAAGTAGCAACAATAGTACAATGGAATATCTGCAAGAAAGACCACTTGTCTGCAAATGAGAACCGGTAGGATCACAAAATAGACAAAATAATAGAAAATGAAGACCTATATTGATATTGTTTCCTGATTGCTTATTTGTACCCTATGAGTATCATTAAGTGTTGTACCTTATGATTCTTGATGAACGTATCTTTTTCTTTTATGTATACTGAGAGCATCTGCACCAAGACAAATTCCTTGTGTGTCCAATCACATTTGGCCAATAAAGAATTCTATTCTATTCTATTCTATTCTATTCTATTCTATTCTATTCTATTCTATTCTATTCTATTCTATTCTATTCTATTCTATTCTATTCTATTCTATTCTATTCTAGTTATCTGGGATTTTACTTATTTAAAACATTTATACAGTATAGCTTCCTGTCTTCTAACCAGCCCTGGGCAGCTTCTAATCTTCAGCATTCAAACAATCACCTGCCATTAACATCCCAGACTTAACAATTGTTGAAAAGAAAGACAGAAAAGGTCTGGAGACACATAGTAGACACTGGAGTACCTGAAGACAGCAGAAGAGAAGAGAAAGAACTGGAGAATATTACAAAATACAAAGATCTGAAAACAGAAGTAGAATGACTGTGGCAAAAGAAAGCAAAGTTAGTGCCAATAGTAATAGGCACCTTTGGTACAATTCCAAAATATCTGGAGTGCCACCTGAACACCATCGGCATCTACAAATCAGACAATTTCAAAAGGCAGCTTTACTTGGAACAAGCTGTATCCTGTGACAATACCTTTAACACCATCAAACAACGCCTGCCTATTCCAGGACTCGATAGGTGGATAAAAATGCCAAATCCAGTCTAAACAACTGTGCAGTGAACTACAATACAAATTCTACCATCCTGAAATCTGCCTATCTCTGGCTTAGCTCCACAGGAGGCCAAGCAAGTTGACCTATGACAATTAATGTCTTGACTAGTGTGTGTTTCGTAATATCCAGCATGTCTTAACAGAAATCAGCATACATCAGCCTCCATGAAAATCTTTGTAACTGAACCAGATTTATCTACCTAATGCTTCTATTCCCTGACTGATGCTTCAGCTTGCAATCCTGAGAGATGCCTCTAGCTTTATGTCTGCTTCTACCTCTTTCTGTCCTGTTTTGCTACTTTGGAACTCAGCCTTCTCCTGATGTAAATTTGGGGTTGGCTCCTGGATCTTTTTTGCCTGCTGATTCAGATGCCTGATTTGCAGCCCATCGCTGGCTGCGTTTATTGTCCTGCAGCTAGCCCAAGGTCCCATTTATTCTACCTGAGATGCTAGAGGTCATATTGGAGGATTTCTGCTGGCAAAGCATCTATTTCTTCATTATAGGTCCTCCTGTAAACATGAGTATCCTTGAACTGCCATTTCTGCTAACCACAAGCAAGCTACCTCCTTTCTCTAGAGAGAGAACAGTGGGTCTGCATTTCATTTATATTTATGGTTAAAGACTGAAAAGTCCTTTTACAGTAGCAGTCATGTCCTGCATAACTATGCCTCAAGTAAATTCTATATTTCCTAAATTAATTAAAAAGTTAAATCAAATAATCTAATGAAACAAATAATTTAACATTTGTTAGCTTTACTAAGGATGACTACAAACTCAGCCTTCCATCCTTCTGAGATTGGTAAAATGAGGACCCAGATTGTTGGGGGCCATATGCGTAAACTGCTTAGAGAGGGCTGTAAAGCATTGTGAAGCGGTATATAAGTCTAAGTGCTAGTGCTATAGTATATCACATACGTACTTCATGAAAGCTTCATGAAAACGGTGGCTAGAGTGTGAATGACCCTACGCAATTACTCACTTAGGCTATTTTTCTTCACTTCTTGGTCTTGTCCCATTAAACCATTGTTTTCAATTCACAGGCAAGGAAGCAGTGGCAACTAAAATTTTATCCTTGGATTTCCCTCCAGGTCTTCTACTCAACATGGGGAAGAGCCGATCAAAACACTTATTAAACAATTCATATCAGACACAGAGTATCAGCTGGACTTTGCCCAGGATCCAAACTTTCTTGCCAGTGAATCTAAAAGATACTCTGCTTCTTTCATGGCATATTTAACTAAACTCATACTACCTAAAAATAGAGGAGCTCTACTCTGGTATGATGTCATGCCTTCTCTATAGCTGTCCTTGAAGAAGAAAAAAGGAAGATCCCCTACTTGGATTGACAATGCCCCTGTGACTCTGCACACCTAAAACTGAAGAGAGCAGGTGCTTCCTGTACTACAGAGACATTGACACTCAGCTGATCTTATCATTACAAATTTACACCACCTTGTTTCTTTCAAACACTAAATCTGCCACCACACACAATGTGGCCAGGTTCTGTGCAGCAGTACTCAACATTTATTGGATAAGTTGTGCTTGCTCAACTTCATAAACTAAATGTAATGCTTACCTAGTTTGCCATATTAAGACGCTTTGTCACTTGACAGTCTTCTGTGCACTAACTTTTTATGCTCCCCATCTAATACTCCTAAATCTTTTTAGATTCTCACTTTGTATATGTACTTTAGCTCTTAATTTATGTATCTTTTATATCTACTACCTTTTTGTAATTCTTTATAAATTTTATAAACACACACAAACTTACATATCTTGATTTTTTTTAATGCTTCTTTGTAATGGCTGTACCCCATCCCCATACAGGTCTATGATTGTAATAGACTAATTTGATTAATTGGTCTTTGGTGGATCAGATTATTCCATACTACCCTGGTGGTTCTGCTTGTTAAATATTTTGATTGAACAAGTTGTTTGAAGAGTTATCAGCATTTAAGATCACAAGAGGGCGCTTGGAACCTATGGAATTTGTGAGTCTGCTTTCCTGTTTGGAGATGACTGTTTTGATGACTTACAACAATGATAGGGAACTTAATACTCCTGGAGCTGTTATTAATTTCCAGCAGTGTCAGCTGGGGCAGGTTTCTATCTCAGAAATATGTGGAAGTCCATAGGTTTTGTATCCCAGAGATTAATGTTCACCAAATGTGACCTGGGCTGTCTTGTAATGATTGAAGCATCTCCTAGAGAGCACACCAATTGGGTCAGCCTTACACAAAGTCCTTGTCTTACAATCTGTGTATGCGGTGAAATCATTTCTGAAAACCTTATGACCATCTATTACAGCCTGACCTAATCTAGTATCCTCCTAATACTGGAGACATGATAGCCATGAAAAGTGATAAAAATGAGTTTTTCTACTGCTCTATTATGGTCTTCTATGGAAATAAAATATTACAAAATGAAGACAAGATAAAAGCCGACAGTTCAGATATGGTGGCCAGATAGCTTTAATTAAGAGGGGACTGAACTAATTCAAAGGTGATTGGGTTATTGATGGCTATTAGTCTTGATGGTTGTTTTCTCTCTTCTGAATCAGAAGCAATATTGGGCAGAGGCTACAAATTCAAATTCAGAATAGAGCTGGAAGGGATCTTGAAGGTTTTCTAGGCCAACCCCATGCTCAAGCAGGAAACCCTGTATCATTTCAGACAAGTGGCTGTCCAGTCTTTTCTTAAAAACCCCCCAGTGATGGAGCACTCACAACTTCTGAAGGCCAGCTGTTCCACTGGTTAATTGTCCTTACTGTTAGGAAGTTCCTTAATTCCAGGTTGTTTCTCTCCTTTATTAGTTTCCATCCACTGTTTCTTGTCCTGACCTCTGCTGCTTTGGAAAATAACTTGACCTCCTCTTCTTTGTGGCAGCCCCTCAAATACTGGAGTACTTCTTTCATATCACCTTTTCTCTAGACTAGCCATATTCAAATCCTGCAACAGGTCTACACATTTGAGTCTCTAGGCCTTTAATCATTTTAGTTGCTCTTCTCTGCACTTTTTTTTTTCAAAATCTTGACATCTTTTTTTGTAATGTGGTGACAAAAACTGGATGCAGTATTCCAAGTGTGGTCTTACTAAGGTTTTATAAAGCGGTACAACTTGATGGGTTATCTGAAACTCATTCTGGCTTGTAAAATCTGAATAAGTGGATAGGGTGCTCTCTCTGGTATGTTTGTAGCTGTTTGTGGGATGCATCCATGCCTCCTCGGCTCCTGTGTGTAGCTGTGGTGGAGGATGGTAAATAATGAACTGGATCCAGGAGGTTTACCAGTGCTTATTTGTCAGGGTTCAAGGCTTGGACATATGACAGAGATGAAACTGGTTTTATTTATTTATTTGAATTTATTAGCCATGCAACTTCAAGGAAATCTTGTTGATAACTCTGGTCAGGATTTGGATGGAAGTACTGCCCCATTCTTGATCTTCTGAGACCTCTTGGCTGCCTTTTTCCTTCTGAAGGAGGGCCAGTGAACATTTCTCCTGCATGGCTTTATGAGGATTGTGAATTGAAAGCACTGCTTTACAGTGTTTCTGCTCCTTCTTTAACACTCAGTTCCAGCTGGTGGTGGAAAAGGTACTGGCTCAAGTTTGCCTTATAGATGTTTCAGGGTTGAGCTCTTTTCTATCTGCTCTTTAATAGCTATATGAATTGACTGCGAGATCTTTCATTAGCCTGGGATACAATATCCTCTGTATGTTGATCACATCCAACTATGCATCACTACCCTAGGCTGCATAGGAGAGGCTATTAATGCCTTGTCCCAGCACCTGAAGATGGATGAATGTGGATGAGACAAAGTAGGTTGAAGATATAGCAAAACATAGCAAGGTGAAGTTGCTTCTACATCAAGAGCCGTGGTGGCGCAGTGGTTAAAATGCAGTACTGCAGGCTACTTCTGCTGACTGTTGGCTGCCGGCAGTTCGATTCTCATGGGCTCAAGGTTGACTCAGCCATTCATCCTTCCGAGGTGGATAAAACAAGGATCCAGATTGTTGGGGGCAATATGCTGACTCTGTAAACTGCTTAGAGAGGGCTGTAAAAGTACTGTGACACAGTATATAAGTCTAAATGCTATTGCTATTGCTATCAAGGCTCTCAAGCTATTTCAATACTGGTACCGGCTCTAAAGCAACATGTAAGTAACTCATAGCTATTGGGCAAGTGAGGGCCATAGCCACCAGGCAGAGGGGATCTTCCCCAGTTCTGGATGGTTTATCAATTACTGCCCTACTAGAACAAGAAGGCATTGTGATAATGACCCTCATCACTGCAGGTAGTCCTCAACTTACGACCATTTGTTTCATGACCATTCAAAGTTATGATGGCACTGAAAAAAAGTGACTTGTGATCAGTCCTCATACTTATAACTGTCAAACTCTCCCTGCAGTCACATGATCAAAATTTGGGTGCTTGTCTACTGGCATGAATTTACGACAATTGCAGTGTCCAAAGATCATGCAATTGCCCATTTGCAATCTACCCAGGGGGACCTCAGACCAGCAAAATTAATGGGGGAAGCTGGATTCATTTAATGACCTTAATTTGCTTAACAAACACAGCAAAAAATGTCATAAAATCAGGTACAACTCACTTAATGACCGTATGGTTTAGTGATAGATGTTCCGGTCCCAATTATTGTTGTAAATTGAGGACTACCTGTATGTGCTTGGATTACTGCATGTGTTCCATGTGGGATTACAGTTAAAACAATTCTGAGCCAGCTAGTAAAGAATGTGTGGTTTACTTGTTGCCATAAGCACTTTATATCAGTGGTCCAGGACCTGCTGTCACTTCCTGCTGCCTTCTAGGTGCAATTCAAATGGTAGCTTTAATCTATAAAACCAACTGGAATTGAAATATCTACTTCATGTATCCTTGGATAAAACTGCTTGTACTTCTCCAAACAATTTGAAAAGTGAGGTAAAACTTGCAAGCTTGGCTTTTTAGTGGCCAACTCTGGGTTTTATTCTAATAGCATCCTAATAGATCCTATCTAACTAGCTTTGTGGAAGCTGCTAAAAACTAAATTGATTCAGAAGGTTTACGGTGATCGAGATGATGTCTACAAAGGGTTATTTTTTCCTTTAATTATCAGAGTTATATCCCATCTTTTGCTTAGGAGCTTGAAGCGGTGCATAATTATGGCTTATTTAAGGCATTTACCTTAGATGTTTTTATATTCTGCAATTGTATATATTTATTGTAAAAAGTCTAGCTGACTGCATTAGGCACACACTGAATAAATAAACATTATTTATGCATTTATTGCATAGATAACCCACCATTTTCTCTGGAGTTCCTATGTTTTGTGACACCAAAGCTTTCTTTTTCAGCTATTCTTTTTCTCAAACTTCTTTTCTTGGAAAATTATTGGATAAAAGGGGACAACTAACTCAGCTTAGATGTTTCTACTACATCCCTGGCTGCAGGGCTAGTTTAATCTTATGCTTTTGACTGATTTTAACATTCCTGGATCATATTAAACACTTCTTCCCACACACCAACCTTTTCGATGTTTTATTTATTTATTTATTTATTTGGATATCTAAGGCAACCCAATTGAAAACACCAACTCTGGGTGGCCCACAAGCTGTGGGAACTGCATGACTCAGAAGGTTATGCTCTTGGCCAGTGATATTTAAAACATATTGAAAGCATTTTTCAATTAAACGAGAGAGTCATCCTGGGCTGGACATCAATTCCCCTCCCTTCGACCGCAGAAATGACAGAAGTTACCTTTCTTCTCCATGCGCTTCATGTCCATCAGCTTCTCCACATTGTTTGGGTCGTTGAGCCACAGCTGCATACGCACAAATGGCTCCCGGCCCTTCAAGCTCAGTTTGTGCCAGGGCTTTGGGCGAGCAAGGAGGTCTGAGACTGAGCCTTGTGTGAGCCCCAGAATCGTTTCCCCAAACAAACGCTGACCTGCAAAAGAAATGCAAACATTACGTTATCTATGCTAAAAGGAGAGAAAAATACCAAGTACAAGAGAAACAAGACTTTTATAGATCTGGATGCAAATGAAGGAAAAACAATATACTTGAAAATCAAAAGATGCTCGATTGTTTGGGCTTTTTTTTAACAAGGAGGATACAATCCCTAAGAACCAGCAAGCAGTTGATAGGGAGATGGCTAATTCTTTTGGCCACTAGAGTGCTACCTGATATCTGTACTGAAGAGGAAGACTGATTACAGCCAGTCTTTAAATGCTTTTCATGTCAAAGGCCTGGAATTTGGCACACCAATTCATTCACAGAATGGGGTTACAAATAAAATGCTTCTCTTTTGTGTAGTAGCCATGAAAAAAAAAAATTAACTTGCTCCTTAGGTCATGATACAAGGAACGTTTTGATTCAGAAGCTCTTAAATCATTTTGGATTCTGAATCAGTTTTTAAACATGTAACAAAGAAGAGACACTTTAACAAAGGGTATCTGAATGGTCAACACCTTGCAACAACCAAGACTGTCAAAGGGCTATACCTCCAACAGGTATTCACCAAAGCAAGTGGCATGCTCAAACTTTTCTACTTTCACTATCAGCCTTCTGGTATTTGAAGTTCTGTACAGTGAGAGCCAGCCTGGTATTGTGGTTAAGGTACCAGGCTAGAAACCAGGAGACTGTGGGTTGTTGGGTATAAAACCAGCTTGTTGACTTTGGGCCAGTCACTCTCTCAGCCCAAGGAAGCAGGCAATGGCAAGCTACATCTGAAATCTTTCCAAGGAACTGCGGGGAAATGTCCAGGCAGTCACTTGAAGGCATCTCTAAGGAACATGGGCAATTTCTAAACCCGATAAACAAACAAACAACAAACTAAAAAAGCAAACAAAACCAAATCCAACAATGATCTAGCGTTAGACAAACATATACTTTCATACATTTTTCCCTAAAAACCTTTCTTATTTAATAAAAGTCAACTGATGATTAATGCTTTTCATTAAAGAGTAAAGGCTTGTAAAGTGATCTCATGAAAGCAGACATGCAAATAATAGTAAAAAAAAAAGTGGGATAGAATAGCATTATACTGTAATCCAAATTAGATATGATTAAAATCAGAATTAACGACGTGCTTTAAAGACTCCAGCAGTGAAGTGGGATATAAATCCACAATGGAAATTAAAAAAAAAATCCTTTTGATTCTGGAGTTCCTGAAATGATTTATGGAAAATGAAGCTGAGGGAAGAAATGCATAATGCCTTTTGAGGGTAGAAAGGCCTATTCTACAAAAATTTATGACTGTGTTATAATAGTTAAGGCCTGGACTGGAACCATTGGAGTCCCAGATTTTACTCCTGGAAGCTCCTGTAATGACATGGGGCCAGCTTCTATCTCTTTCTGCCAAGCCTCCCTCAGAGAGTGCTATGTTTGCTGCCTTCACGGAATGAAAGATGGGATATCAATCTTGTAAGGAGATAAAAACATATTCATATTGCCTGCCAGTCACCGGAGTCTATGAAGCACATGTGTTGTGCCCAAAGTAGGGCATCTCCTCACGCAAATCCCAATCAATCGATTATGGTTATGATAGCCGCAAGACTTCAAGACTGCAACTTCAAACCAAATAAATTACACTCAAATGTAGGCCCATGAGCGAATGTACAAGAATGCCCCTCCTCCCTAATTTCTTTGAAGGTCTAATTATCTGGATAACTTTGTCCTTCCCCCAGGTTGCTGTTTTCATGGGCAAAAGGACAAGACTGATTCTCCTAGCTGGGAGGACTTCCTGCTGTTCCAAGGTTGAAGACCTTACAAGGGAGATAATGGAAACAAAGACTAGCAAACAGACTGAAACAATTTCCAACCAGTATTTCCTTAGTCAGCTCCTGCCATTCAGGGCACCAGATGCTCAAACCGTACTGTGATCAGGCTTCATAAGAGTGCCATTCCATTAAGCTAATCGAAACCATTCAAACAATCAACCTGGCACACTCTTGCTCCCTGCTCAGCCGCTGGCATGCCAAAGCCTTCTGGAGGGCAAACTGTGTGTTTTTTTAAAAATTCCAAGACCAAATGAACCTTAACTATCAGGATAGAAAGTTTTCATTTTTTCTATTTTTGCCTTTCACAGAAACTTTCTTAGTGAATGAGTCTGCTCCAAGTCTAATGCTCAGTTCACATGCACACCTGAATCTGTGGAAACTTAAAAAGACTACCGTACTTTTCCTTCCAATTTGATATCAATTATACGAATTTGAACGTTCCCAATTCCTAGGATGCTCTGGTTTATCTTTGCAGTGGTGACTGAAAGGATGGATGCAAAAATATGTCTGTCTTCCCTGTTCTTCTTGCATCCCATAAATGTCATTTATGCAGCAACATTTTTTTTTGAAATAGGAAATAATTTCCTTGGATTGATTTCATTTTAGCAAGCATTGCCTTGCTGGAAACATTTACGGGATACACCGCCGCCATCTTGCCTAACTCATTATCCTCCAGATATGTTGAGACTATAATTGGGTAAGCATTCTGGAAGTCTAACCCATCTGCAAGGTGCCAAAATGGGAAGGCAATGCAACCTACTCACCAAAGCTCCATTAGAACAACAGAAGCACAGAATTGAATTCTTTCAGTTAAAGTTAAAGGTCTTAGGCTTTAACCACTTATTTAACCAGTAGACTGATTCACTTAAGGCCATTCACTCTCTCTCAACCCTAATGAAGGAGACAATGGGAAACCGCTTCCAAAATGAGTCCATGTGGTGACAAAGATTCAACCATAGACACAAAACAAACTCTGGAAGGATTTAAGCCAGCAAGTCCAACCTTCTGCTATCTGCAGGAATCCAAATCAAACTATCTCCAATAAGATGGTTTGATGGTGGGATGGATGGCACATAAATTTAATGAATAACCTGGCTCTCCATCCTCTGCTTGAACACGTTCAGGAAAAAGAAATCTACCACCTGTGAGTAATTGGCTCCACTTATTTGTTATCTGTCACATTTAAAACTATCTCCTATGAAAACCAATCTCAAATCATTTTCCAAATTATAAAATGCAATAATGAAACAAGAAATGAAAACAGTACAAAACAGAACTAATTGAAAATGTCCTGGTGGAGAAGAAAAAATAGAAGCAAAAGACCGTTCCATGCACCATTTATAACAGGGAAGGCCTGTCCCAGATGGAACAATAAGTCTCCCCCCAAACTGTAAAGGATATAATAATGTCACGATAATTTCAGAAAGGTTCTGAGTGTAAGTACTACCATGAAGAAGGCCCTCCTTGGCTAATAAGGCATCACTGTGTAATTCTGGTGCCTAGCCACTGACACAAAATATTTACATGCCAAAAGCCGACTCCTGAACTTGGCTCAAAGAGTGATGGGTAAGTGGGATGGTCACTTCATTAGCAAACAAAGTAATATGTGCATGCCTGATGCCCAATCCGGTGAGGTGGCATTCTAGACCAGTAATACAGTAATCAAAACCCCTTTTTGCTACTGGATCTCTGCAACTAGTATTCATTAGCACTCCTCTCTTCCCTCTGTGGTCTCTTTCAAGCCATCATAATGAAAACTGCCAGCAGTGTCTTCTCATCTCCATACCTTCTATGGTTTCCTTTGTATGACTATGGCTCCTGATTTTAAAAGATGTGTACCTGCCATTGCATTGGTTGGTTTCAATATTTTATATTGGATTTATATTTATTTATTTATCAATGTACTTATTATTTAATCATTAATTTATACTGAATAAAACATCCAACATGCTTTTGCTTCCTACTGTTTAACAGAGGCTCTCAGTTTCTTCTTTAAAAGTTTTATTATCTACATGATAATCATATTGATTGTCTTTATTTCTGTGGATGGGGAACACTTAAAAATATTCCAAAATCTATTAATTAATGAAGAGAAGCATATCAAGAGATTGATAGAATTAAGCACTATTTATTGTGGGGAGAAGACATGATGGTTCAAAGAACCTTTTACTTGGAGGTGCTTTCATCAATGGGTTTTCCCACCTTGGATATGTAGCAAAGGAGTTTTCATCGGCAGCTTTCAAACAGTCTTCAAGGGGACTGATGTCTCTTCAGACATTTTTTCCCCCCACCTGACACAGATCTTTCCATTTTGCTAAACCTTTTCACTTTAGATAAACTGCTTATTCTGGCTAATGCTGCTTTTATAGCAGTTTAAAAAAATAAAAATGGCACAGCATTTTGATGCATTCAGTCTTGTTCTTGAGCTGAACTCTTTTATGCCGCAGTTAAACTTACGGTATGATATATTGAAAAGAAAAGTGGGGGATTGGGATTACATCAAACATTCCTCTTTGTTTTCAAGAGGTTTCTGAGCTTTCTAGGCAACCTTCAACATATTGGACTATTCTTGGATGAAAAGGTCCCCATACGAAGAAGATGGATGAGGATGGAGGGTGTGTGAGGAAACTTTCTTTTTGTCCTATGGAGCTTACGGTATTTTTTTCTTCTACATCTGGGCAGTGGAATGAATACAGAGGGGGATTCAGTGGAGTTTTCTCTAGCTGTAACTGAAGCACAGAGGAGGAAAATTGTCTCAGTGAAGGAAAAAGAAGAGCTGTGGCAAAAGGCTTTACATTCAAGAACAGACGAATTACATCTCAATATGCAGATTACTATTGCCACATATCTATACATGAAATCGAGAACTTGACAATGCCCCCTCCCTCCACCCCAAATTTCATGCAAAAACAGGATCTGGATGTGAATATTTCACCATCGATAACTGCTTGTGTTCAGTCATCAACACAATATACCCAATTCCAAGGGACCCGTTATCAGCAACATTTATAGATCTGAAAATTACACTGGTGGCTGCAGTTATCTAAAACGATGTCTTCTCTCTCTCTCTCTCTCTTTTTGTCTTGTCACAATACTTTATTCTAACATGGAGGTCAGCAACACAGGTCCTGAAGATGCTGGCGAGCCAGTCAGTTTAGACTTTTGGCAATCACTGTGTAATTTTCTCCTCATGCAAGTGATATTTCTACTGATCTCCATAAGGGAAAGGAACACCTTCCTCCTCCTCCAACATCTATTACTTCAGGAATCCTTCTGGAAGTAGTTCTCCCTACAGCTGACCCTCAACAAGAATCTTTTCCCCCTTAAATTCAAGCTGATGGAAAAATTTCTCTGAGGACATTTATTACAGAAGGGAGACTTCTGGCCAGAAAGTGGCCAAAAGGAAGATGGAAACTCATCTCCTTTCAAGACTCCATTGTTGCTAAAAGTTATTGAGTTGTTAACATTGGAATTACTTAGTCACTTTGCTATAGAGAATATATTAAAAACGTGACATGTGCCTTACAATTCTGAGAGGAAATTGAAATGTGTTACTGATATTAGCCAACCTGTGGGCCAGATTTTATAAAACAATTATTTTATTTATTCGCATTTCTATACCGCCCTTCTCCTTTCGGACTCAGGGCGGTGAACAGCCAGATAAAAAACATCTATACAAACATCACAATTTAAAATAGAATTAAGATAATTTATAAATTTGGCTCATAATTTAAAACTTGTCAATTAAAATAAATATTAAAATTTTAAAAATTTTAAAACTAACCCTAAAATCAGGACAGACCAGCTAGTTGAAAAAAATGAGTTTTTAGGGCCCGACGAAAAATCCGGAGGTCGGAGATCACTCGTATCTCTGGGGGTAGATTGTTCCATAGGGTAGGTGCCACCACAGAGAAGGCTCTCTTCCTGGGGGTCGTCAGCCGGCATTATACTCTACAAGTTTGACTATTACTATATTTTTTGTAGTTTTAATAACCACATGTATGGCTTTGGAACCAACATCACAGCCTTTTATATGTAGGACTGAATTTGGCCCGCTTGGATTTATTAATCATCTTGACTACTTTTTGTATATCTACCCTATTTTTTAATAACATATGTTTGCCAGTGAACACTGTAGACTTAAAACAATTATTGGCATGGTCCTAAACAGAGAAATGGGAAGGTTTGGTGGTTAAGGCACCAGGCTAGAAACTTCGAGACTGTGAATTCTAGTTCTGCCTTAGGCATGGAAGCCAACCGGGTGACTTAAGTCACTCTCTCTCAGCCCAATCCACCTCACAGGGTTGTTACTGTGGGGAAAATAGGAGGAGGAAGGAGTATTAGGTATGTCTACCACCTTGAGTTACTTATAAAATATAGTAAAGGTGAATAGAACCTGCATGGAAATTTATGAACCATTACACTTATTTCAGGATGCAACAAAAAAAGAATGAGGAAAAGAAATTGAATAACGTCATTAATCCTTCATGTACACGGGCATGAGTATAAGAAGGCATCTCAACTTGAGCAGGCCCATTGGTCCACCAGCTCCATGAATGGCAAGGATTGGTAGGGATTCAGCAGCCTTTTCTGTCATCGGCAGAACCTCTGAGATTATTTAAAATTTTATATGCTGCAGGAATCTCAGCATGGAACAAATTTGTACTATGCACACTGCAATGGAACAATTATTATTGGGGGTGGGGTGGGGGGTAAGGGAATCAAATTATTGATGGAAAAACAGGATGCAAATGTCACACAAAGGCTAGAGCCATGATGGCGAACCTATGGCACGCATGCCAGAGGTGGGACCCAGAGACCTCTCTGTGAGCACGCGGGCTGTCGACAGCTGCTCTTCTGGTTCCTGGCATGGGCGTGGGCGTGTGCGCCGGCCAGCTGGTCTTTGTGCATGCCGGAGCGCCAGAAATCCGAAGACCAACTGGCCGGCGCTCATGTGCACACTGGAAACTAGAAGATCACATGCGTGCGCATGTGCACCGGCTAGCTGGTCTTCGGGTTTCTGGGCTCCAGCGTGTGTGCCTTCCAGTTTCGGCACTTGGTGCCAAAAAGGTTTGTTGTCACTGGGCTAGAGGAATGAGGGGAAGGGGATTTTGCTATTCATAGTGTCACTTAGCATGTGACAAGTTTGCAATTATTTTCATGCTAAAATTTGAAATGCTACTAACATTGGCTAAAATAGAGACAACCAGAAGCCACGAAACAGGTTAATTTCACCTCTACAAAATCTAGAGTTGTTGCAAACAGAGGGCACAAAGGAAACACTGATATATATTTATACCTAATGAATGTAATGTAATGTCAGCCACATAAAAACAAAAATCATGGCAGGGGCATTAAAGGTTTATGTAAAGTGACATTAAGAACAAGTGTCAATCAAAGCAACTATTTATGGTCTTCTTGAAGTACAAAAGGAAAAAGAATCAGGGACCTTGGTTTTCTGTACGCTCTGAAACACACAGAGAAATGTGGCTTCTGTAGAGATTTTGGAGAAGGCAAAGATTAATTTTCATTACAAGCAATAATTTTATATTGTAACTTTTTTTTACAAAATATTTAAACATTTCTAGCCTACATGGACAGAAAGTAAATAAAACAACAAAAAAAGAATGACTACAATTAGAAAGATTCTGGACAGTGAATGGGGCAGGGCAAAAATGACCTGTTTTACAACTCCAGTGTTGGCCACCAACGCTTACGAGTTCCCCTTTGCAAATTTCATTTCTTATATTTTGCAACTTGGAGTACTGTATCTCCTCTACTGTAGATGGTACCACCTTAAATTGCTAACATACCACCAAATCTTTTAATGACTGCACCCTTTAATTGTGCAGCTTCAATCAACTGGATGTACTGGAAGTCCTTGATTTACAACAGTTCACTTAGTGACTATGCAAAGTTGCAACGGCACTGAAAAAAGTGACTTATGACCATTTCTCATACTTAAGACTGCTGTAGCATCCCTGTAGTCACATGATCAAAATTCAGCTACTTGGCAAGTGGTTCATGTTTATGACGGTTGCAGAGTCCTGAGGTCATGTGATCAGCTTTTGCGACCTTCTGATAAGTGAAGTCAACGAGGAAGCCAGATTCACTTAACAACCATGTTTCTAACCTAACACATGCAATGATTCACTTAGCAACTCTGGCAAGAAAAGTTGTAAAATGGGACAAACTCACTGAAACAAATGTTTCACTTAGCAACATAAATTTTGGGCTCAATTGTAGTTATAACTCAAGGACTATCTGTATTTGTATAGTTTGCTGTGACTTTTGGCTTTTCTGATTACAGAATAATATACGATAAACTGTGATTGTTCATGAAGTGACAATGCAAGGAAAACTTAGACTTTTTTGTTTCTAAGAACACTTTTTAACTAGAGGCCACACAATTTTGGCAGTGGTTTGCTCTCCAAACTTCTTTCAATTTATTTTCTGAACGTTTTGTTACCAGACTAGGTAACATCATCAACAATTTTGCCTCCAACATCACGGGAAGCTCAACCATGCACTAAAAGCAAGCAGTTGTACCATACTAGCAGCTTTCCTGGTGCATGCATATTTGCACATGCCCACAATTATATTAAAAAATGTAATCTGGAAGTCAGAAAGTCAAATCTTTGGAGGCAAACTATAAAAGCATTTCATTTGGAGAGGAGAAGGCAAGCTTCGAAAATAACCTAACAGAAAAAAAAGATACCTAAAAAAAGAGAGCCCAATTTCTGCATCCAATCTGGAACGATTGTGAATGATAATGAATTCATTGGACCCAATTTACACCTGCATTTGGCACTCTCTCACCAACCACACTTATGTTAACAGAATTTCTATAAGTAATATGGGTTGGTTAAACAGAGCCTGATGTATTCAGAAACACTTAAACACAATTTGGTGGAAAGAAAAAAAATGTAATGAATTTAATAAATATAAATTTACTTTGAAACAATGGATACCAAGTTTGTTTCTATCTCTTTGATCTCAGGAACTGTAAGAATCATGGGGGAGATAACGATAATTGGGAAATCCCCACATTCAGGTTTATTTGCCTTCAAAGATGTTTTATTCATGTTTTATTCTTCTTAATAAACAATGGGAAAATGTTACAGGTCCCTTACCAGTTACTGTTTTTCTCTTCATCATAATGACCCCCAACACTGAGGTAGGTTTAACTAGTATGAATTAATCATGATAAATGATTTTGTCAATCATTATTAGGATAATATTTTTAGGATAATATGGTCTTTTTCTAGATTATGGCCAGTTAGAAATTCATTCTCAAGCAATCCATTAATAAGTAAATTATCCTCGGGACTAGAGAAGTCTAATAAATTTTGAATGTTATTTGCTTATTCTGCACAGTAACTTAATATTAGGTTATTCTAATAAAATATGGATAACTGAACAACATACAATTCCTACTGTAAGAATTTGCTAGCATATGAAGGCTTGCCATACACATACTGTGCCAGTCAATACTGCACTGGAAGAAGCAGCAATGAAGCTCTGAGAAACTACATCATCATTTTGTTATCTAATTTTTAATGCAATTACTAACTCAGGGGTCTGCAACCTTAAACACTGAAAGAGCCATTTGGACCTGTTTCCCACAGAAAAGATAACACCGGGAGCCACAAAACGCTTCCCGTGCCTAACTATTTTTTGAGTGGCCACAAAATTAGCATATGTAGTTGAATTAAACGTTCTGTTTTCTTCTGAAACTTTTCTTTTCTTGGATTTATCCATGGTTGGCCTATTGGGGTAATAAATTGCGTGCCGGCGGGTGTCGCACATTGGCGGTTGTGATGCATATTTTGAGTGACAGGGAGCTGTGGCAGAGGGGTGAAAGAGCCACATGTGGCTCCAGAGCCGCAGGTTGCTGACTCCTGTACTAACTGTTACTAACTTAACAACTGCAAGGATTCACTTAACAACTGTGGCAAGAAAGATAATAAAATGAGGCAAAATTCAACAACTGTCTTACTTAGCAATGGAAATTTTGGGCTCAATTGTGGTCATAAATCCAGGGCTACTGTATTTTACTCTTGAACATTTTATAATTTTATATTACTAGAATTGCACAAATTATTACTCATAATTATTGTCTGTCCATCCATCCATCCATCCATCCATCCATCCATCCATCCATCCATCCATCCACAGGTAATCCTTGACATAAAACCATTTATTCAGTGGCCATATGAAATTACAACAGCACTGATAAAAATGACTTACAACAGTCCTCACATTTATGATTGTTGCAGCATCCTCACAATCCTGTAATCAAAATTTGGCCACTTGGCCACTGGCATGAATTTACAATGTTTTCCAGGCTTATGTGATTGCCACTTGCGACCTTTCCAGCTGGCTTCCAACAAGTAGTCAATTGGGGAAGTTGGATTTGCTTAACAGCCACATGATTCACTGAACAACTGCACTGGTTTGCTTAATAATTGTGGCAAAGAAGGTCCTGAGATTTTCTCAAACAATATTCTTCCATTTTTTTTCATGTCTAGAAAACAACTTATTTTATTTAATTGACTAAAACTTGAGCTGTTGCTAAATGTTTGTTGCATGTGATGTGTACATCTATTTTTCTGTCTTTTTAAAAAAACAAAACCCCAAAGTAGGTGATAGTAATGCAGGTACAATCCATAGGAGCCTGATGATTGACTCATTTTTGGTGTTTCCGATCCATCACAATTAAAAGAGAGAAAAGAGAAAGTGCGTGATCCTAAATAATTATTCTTTTTTTTAAAATTGCTTTGGTGTAATCTTGGCTTTGGCAGGCAGTTCTCTCAGGTTTATGCCAGTGCCATCTTCTTTGGGGAGGAATGCAGAGAGGTTGAACAATTTATGAAGAATCCGAAGGTTTTTTTCCAAAAGGCCACTGGACTTTACTTTTCCTTAACAACATTTCGCTTCTTATCCGCCAGTTATGAAGAAGCTTCTTGGATGAGAAGTGAAACATCTTCAAGGAAAAACTAAGAAAGTCCAGTTGCCTTTTGAAAAAGCACCTTTGGGACAATCATGACCTGGATGACTGAGAATCTCCATACATAGACAATTCATGAAGAGGTTAATGGGTGGGGAATGAGAAAAATCTAATTAGTGGGAAATTGATTAGAGGGAAATGTGATAAAAATGACAGATGGGCTTCAGTCTTCTGATTGTCTGCTTGCCTCCAGAGTCAGTTTGCTGTTGTGGTTAAGACACTGTGTGTCCTAGTCTTACCTTAGGCACAAAGCTACCTGGGTGACCTGGGCCAGTCAAACCCTATCGGCCCTTAGAAAGAGGCAATGGCTACCCAACTTCTGAAAATCTTACCAAGAAAACTGCAGGGACTAGTTTAGGCAATTGCCAGGAGCCAAAAACTGATGAAGACACAAAACAAATTAAAACAAAAAAATAGCACCTCTGCAAGCTTCCTATGCCCCAAAAGCTCTCTCCCTTTCCATCCATTTTTTTTTTACCTGAACACTAAATACACTTGCAGTAAACTTAATCTTTAGTCAAGTCATGTGATTCCTTGAAAATGCAGCTACATTAAAGTTCCTAAAATGATGAACATTTGGAATTACCGTGTTTCCCTGAAAATAAGACCCTGTCTTATATTTTTTTTGAACCCTGAAATAAAAGCTTGACCTTATTGCCATGCGCTCAAAAGCCCAATTGGGCTTATTATCAGGGGATGTCTTATTTTGGGGGAAACAGGGTAGTATCTGCTGCAAGAAAGGCAATCATCATATGAGGAATGCTAAGATATGGTGCATTGTACAAAGAGCTGGGTCCAGAGGTGGGTTTCAGCAGGTTCTGGCCACTTCTGGAGAACCGGTAGCAGAAATTTTGAGTAGTTCGGAGAACCGGTAGTAAAAATTCCGACTGGCCCCGCCCCCATCTATTCTCTGCCTCCCAAGTCCCAGCTGATCGGGAGGAAATGGGGATTTTGCAGTAACCTTCCCCTGGATTGGGGAGGGAATGGAGATTTTACAGTATCCTTCACCTGCCACACCCACCAAGCTGTGCCACACCCACCAAGCCACACCCACAGAACCAGTAGTAAAAAATTTTGAAACCCATCACTGGCTGGATCCCTGCACAAATTTTGCATAAGCCCTATTAATTATCCACGTGCAAAGCCTTCTCTGAGTCACCAAATAATTACGATTGTTGACTTGTTTATAATTAGATATCTGACCTTGCTTTAAACATGTTCCTATTAGCAACACAATAGGAAAAACGAACATTTAAAAACCCTTTACTGTAACAACAATCAGAAACACACACACACACACACATATATATACAAATACTTCTTTTGTTTTTTTTACCAAGGTTGTTGTCTGTGAGCACCTCTTTAACCCGCTTGGTGATGCCATAGGTATCGAGTTCCGGTGACATGGCGACCAGTTCCTGAATGCTGAGTGATGAATGGCCGGAGAGAGGCAATGGGGTTGTGCAGTGGGAATCCGAAGTCGAGGCCTCGCTCGACTCCTGCAGCTTGCCTTCCTTACTGGTTTCAATGGCCGGGCAGGGCTGCTGGACCAGTTCCGTCAAGCTTTTCACAGAGTCGCTGGAACTCATTGGGGAATCGGGAGCAGGACTGCAACTGGCAGAGGTCTTTGGGGTGCTTTCTGAAAAATCAGCAGAGGGGAAGAAAAGGGAAAACTTAACTTTTAACAAAATAGTCCCGCATCTAGGTCTTGTTCCCAAAACACCTTGCTATTTACTTGACCCCAAAATGGCTGATACTTGAAATATACTCTTAACCTCTTCCCCTCTGTCAGAAGTTTGTTCCCTCTTTCTTAAACGGTCTTTTCCTCACGTGCTATAGAATATTGTTAAAACCCGCTCTTTGAGGGGTATGAGGGGTGTAACAAAAGCAACAAAATTAAACTTTTAAAAAAAACACATGCAGCATTAGTGTATAAAAATTCTTTTTTCAGAGTTAAAAAAAACCCTGCATTTGTCTAGCTAAGGGCTGCCTATCTGATCTCAGCTTAAAGCCCCAATATAGACTAGATATAGAACGCTTTGCATGCAAAATCTATAGGGCCATCCCAATAATTTTTCCATGGAAAATATTTCAGGATTGTTCTTAGGCTGTATACAAAAGTGTCCAAGGAATACAGGTAGTCCTCGACTTACTACAGTTCATTTAATGACTGTTTGAAGTTACAACGGCACTGCAAAAAGTGACTTATGACCATGACTTATGACCCAAAGGCCTCTTCTCTTCTCTCTTGTGTGAGTGGAGCTGTATGTGTGTGCGTGCCAGCTCAACCTTGCGCAGCCCGGTTCCCCTCTCCTCCCCCAACTAGACCGCCATGGTTGGGGATCACTAATTTAGAACTTCAGTAAGCAGATAGGTTAAGCATTTGCTGTTCTTCTAAACTTTTTTTAAAATTTAAATTCCCCAATGTTTTAGGAAAATACAATACATGTTACTTCTCTACTTCTTCAGTATCTTTGTAAACATGAGTAAATTTCAGGTAGTAATGTGATGATTAAAAAGCCCCTAATCTATTCACTGATTTATTTATTGAGATAAAAATAATCTCAACCACAGTAAAAACTTATTTTTTAAACTCCAAAAGGAAAATTTGGTTAGTGTTTTGCAGCAGTTACTGTACTAATTAACAATAGGGAATAAATTAAAATGAAATAATATTTAATTGATCAAGGTGCCCTAAGATTGTTTGTTTTTGGAAAACACAATCACTGAATGTGTAAAAAAAAAAAAGAGTCAAAGGGTATTCTATGTCTTTTTACGAATCACAAAATAGTATCTTAAATAGAAGTGAGCCCCCATTGAGAGACTTGATAGATCAGGTGTTAGGGATAGATCGTAATGGTGAATATCTATATCGCTGCTAGGACTCAAAAAACAATTTTATAACACATAATCAATCAATCTACAAGAAAAAATATTGCATCTGTAACGCTGTATTGTTATTGCCACTCTTAAATTTTACATTTCAATACAAATAAGAGCTGGTTATCTCAAGTCGTAATAAATACATGCCTTTCCCTGAAGCAATCTTCTACTGCATAGACCAGGGGTCTCCAACATTGGCAACTTTAAGACTTGTGGACTTCAACTACCAGAATTCTGGCTGAGGAACTCTGGAAGTTGAAGTCCACAAGTCTTAAAGTTGCCAAGGTAGGAGACCCCTGGCATAGGCCATGTCAAATGCCATGGACTGTAATTCTCATCAGTTCCAGCCATCATGGTCTCTGGCCACAAATTTCTGAAGATTTTGGTTAAGGATCCCTGCCTAACATCTAAAGATAGACAGGAAAGGTGCACAAATGTTTCTAGTCTAATACTGGCTACATCTTTACTGAAAAAAAGAGGAACCGAGTGTCCATCCCCTCCTTTTCTATGCATTGGTTTGATTTCCTATTGTGCTAATAGAGCTGGGAATATAATTTGGGAGTGTCTAGATTCCTTGATGTTGCAGATTGTAAGTAAAGCTGGTAAGAGTGGAGTATGGAGAAGGACTAGGGATTTCCTTCACATTTACTCTGGTTTGTTATCCCTCTTACTGGAATGAATGAGCTCCAATAGCAGAGGTGCTGCTCCACCTTATCTATTCTCAGCAGCCTAGGATGGGATGCGGGCAGGTAACAAAATACAAAATACCGCAATAAATAACTAAACCTCTGCTCACGCTCAGTCAAGTGTTCGCTTAAATAAAAACTTCTCATAATGGTGCCAAAAGCCATAAAGAGTTATTTTGCTAGGGTTTTCTTTCCATTCTTTACCCAACGTGTGGAATAATATTTACTTTGGGGAAAATAAATGTGAATGGAGCAGAAACTCCAGATGTAAAACTTCAGGAAATTGATCCATGTGCCAAGCAAAGTATTGGCAACTGAATACTGACAAGCTAGCTTTGTGCTCACTGCTGGAATTAAAAATCGAAACGATAACTTTCATGTTCTATTTTTGAGACTTGTAGATATGAAACTCCAAAATAGAACCATGTGTGCACACATGCATCTATTCTGGAGTCTCCACATGTGGCAACCGACTTGTGAATTACACTCTAGTTACTGAGCTCCATGGAACTTCAATCGCAGGATGAACTTGAGAAACCAATGCCTTTAAAATGTGTTGCATGAGTGGCCCTTAGAAATCTTGCCCATATGTTACTTTTCCAACGAGGGATAGGACTGAACCTCGTATTATTTTTAAAACTGTCTAAAAATAGTGACTACATGAGACAGATGGCTCCCCCCTCCCCATTCTTGGAATTATAGGTACAGCAATAATTTTTAATACAGCAGGCAATCAACAGCACTTTCCTCCAATTTGACACTGTCCTACTGTATCGGGAAGCACCTGACTGGTTCTGAGATTTGTGAACCAATACATTAGGCAGCTACAGTCCATGGAAGGCTGGGATACATCCTGAGCAGAAATGGATAAACTGAGTCTCAAGAGAGACGTGGCTTTCAAAATGTTGGCCGCAGCCTTAGAGTTCAGCGGCGTGAATATAGTAGCAGAAAACTTGGGCTCCCACCTGGATCTTTAAAAAAAAAAAAAAGATTGAAGATAACAGAATAACAGGTCCCGTCCAACTCTGTCATTCTGTTACCTTCAATATATTTTTTTAACCAAACAAACTTGATTGTGGTTTAATTGAGGGCCAACATGTTCTTATGGGGGAACCTAGTTATCTGCTCTAGAATTGCGCTATCAGCAGGAGGTTGAACAGTATCTGTTCTGCGCATCCGGGCGGGTGGGTGGAGCCTCCCGCCACCGCTACCGGTTCATCCGATCCGGGGCGAGCCAGTAGCAACCCACCACTGCGCCTAGAGAATTCAGTTTACCCTAATCCTAACTCTTGCTAAAACCCTCCCCAAATTGTCCCCAAGCTAATTTTTAATGTGACGGAATGGAAAAATGCTTAAAAGTCAGAAATATTCTTAAAACGTGTTTTGTGCATAGAAAAAAAAAACATTGTTCCACAGGAATTTGGTTGGATTGGTTCTGGGCAGGTTATAATTAATCATACTGAAACCTAGAAGCTCTGGATTGTTCTAGGTTTCAGCCTAGATAAATTTTTGCACAATCCCTTCTTTTCCTTTCCTTTCCTATGCCTTTCCTTTGGCATAACAAAACTGGCCCACATTTGCTTTTCTCTCTCAAACACCAAACTATCAGCATTCACCTCTTCTTTATTGTCTCCCATCCTGAAATGCTTGGAAAGTACACGCTCTGGGTCATGTTAGGACCAAATGTACGGTTTGGATTGAACACAATGTTTTGTTCTGGGTGCATGGCATACATAACTTGGCTGTTCTGTGCACTGATTGGATAAAGCACAGAAAGTCTGTACATTCTTATTAAGTAGGCATTTAATCACTTTAATATAATTGTTTATTTATTTATTTATTTATTTATTTATTTATTTATTTATTTATTTATTTATTTATTTATAAATTTGTATACCGCCCTTCTCCCTGAGGACTCAGGGTGGTGTACAGCCAAGTAAAAGCATAAACTACAAACATTAAAATACAATTAAAAAGATATATATAAATTTGGCCCCATGATTAAAAACAATAACAAACAATTAAAAACATTTTAAGGCTAGCCCGGCTTGCTGGAAAAAGAAGGTTTTAAGGGCACGGCGGAAGGCACCGAGGTCTTGGATTCTCCTTATCTCTGGGGGCAGCTGATTCCAGAGGGTAGGTGCCCCCACAATTTACACTGAGTCCAATTTAATTTTTATCCTGGGCACAATTTTTAGTCCTGGCATCCTTACAATTCTTTTCGCAGAGCGGATGCCTACTACTACTCTACCCATAGCACAATGTTCTCTCTGAAAAAACATTAGACTTTCCAGTCTAATTGCAGGTGATCAGGCCAGCCTCAAAACTGGGAGACCAACAAGACCAGATCTGCTCTTGCTTTGAGAAACCTGAAGTCATTTTGTTTTGCCAAAAAGCTGTCTTCTGTTAACACTGATAATGTATATTGCTGCTACTGCCAAATTTACATTACATAACAGGACTTGCAACTGGGGGGGGGCAGCGAATCAACCAATATAAAACATATAACAGCAAACTAAATCAAGAGGAGGAAACCTGCTTCTTTCCTCCCACTGTTATTACTCCCCACCAAATTCATGTACTGTATCCCTTCATTAGGAAAGTCATGCATGAACTGAACTTAGAGAGTGAAATGTACATAATGAATATGATGTGTTAAATATTTTATGGATGCAACACATATATTGGCAAAAACAAAAGGCAGATAAGTTATTCTTGACTCTATTACCTGGCTGACCTGCATGAAGCCCAGCTACCTAACTGAATTTTCAACCTTCAGGAATCCTTCCATCTAAGAATATTTGGTGAGGAATACTTATAAAAGTGCTACTGAACCCAAAAGTTCCATGGTGAGTATCCTGATGGAAATACAGCAATCCTTGACTTACAACTATAATTTGGACCAGATTCTTGGCTGTTGAGTGAAATGGGGGTTAAGCAAGACGCACCTGTGACCATTTTGCTCAGTGACTGCAATCCCAGCTCTCCCAGTTGTGGTTGCTAAGCAGAGAGAGCAAAAGAGCTTCCTGACGAAGGAGGGCAGGCGGCTCCCCTCTGCAAATGGAAGGGAACCCCTGCAATGGACTGGAGTAACGAAGCTCAGATCTTCAGAATCCTTGCTTTGTTTCTCCAGCCCAGTGCAGGAGTTCCTCTCCCCTATACGTGAAAGGAAGGGCTGAGTTGGAGAAATGAAGCAGGGATCCCAAAGATCTGTGCTTCCTCTCTCCAGCTCACTACTGTAATTCCCTTCTGCACCTGGAGGGGAAGGGGACTCCTACGCTGGAGAAACAAAATGAGGATCGTGAAGATCCAAGTTTTGTTTCTCCACCCTAAGGATTCCTCCACCCCTGTCCCCTTCAGCAGGTGGTAGCGGGTGCCTTTCGGCTTCTCTGCTGACTTTCTGGGGAAGCTGGCAGTGAAGACGGCAAATGGTGATCACATGTTTATGGGATGCTTGGCAGCCATTCCTAAGTGTGGACAAGTTATCAAGCATGCAGATCATGATCACTTGATGGGGGAGGGAGGTTTATAATGTTTTAGGATGACCAGAAGTGCTTTACAGACCATAAAGCACCATTTCTAAGCTGTTGCAACTTTAAACAGTCATTAAACGACTTGACATAAATCCAGGATTCCTATAAAAAGGCTAGAACACATTTTTTCCAGCAGCCAACACTCAGATAAGCAGGGATGAACACCAGGCAAACAATCAGGCAGAAAACAATATTCTAGACATCAAGAAAGAACCATCAAAGAAACCACAGCTCTACCAAAACTGGCAGGGCAAGCTATTACATATAAATAGACAGCAAAGCCTACACTCATTCACAGGAACCTTCACATCTGGTACTGACCATACTGCTGACCTAACTCCATCTTCCAGTATCAGAATTCTTGGATTAGAAGGGTTTATGGATAATGGCATCCCTTTTACAGAGAATTTCAGTACTTTTCTTCCACCTTCATTTTATCTTCTCTGAATCAGTTACTATCTGTCCACTGATCTCCTTTAGCATATCAATTTGAGGTTAAAACCTTCTAAGATCTTTTGGAGCACTATCCGTTCCCCGCTGCCTGAATCTATTTCCACTCTTAATATCTTTATCATTGAAATACTACTTGTCTTTGTAAAAGCAGCCTGAAAACACCTTGTTCAGTTCCTTCCTAAAATCTTTCTCTTACACTTCTCTTCTTGATAATCACTACCATTTCTTCTGGCATCCAATTAGTTTTCTTTTCTTTTCTTTTGGCAGTCTCCTCTGACATTTATTCTTCACATCATTCTTTCATTTTGTTCTACAGTTCCTCTGGTTACCCACCAACAAGGTTTTTAAAGTTATAACAGATATTCTCCTTCAAAACGGAACACATTTTGAGCAGAATTCTTCTAGTTTAGGTTATCTTAGAACTTGCATATGAATACTTCATGATGTGCTTCAAAATTGGTCACTGGCCACATCTGTGAGCTCTTCCACCCCCCTGTACCATCTGAAGTTCACATAGATGGAGGTTTTGTTAGGGTGTTTGAATAATGTGTTAGTAACGAAGAAAAATACCTGTTTGTCAGAAACTGCTAAGTATTTTTCCGCTTCATTTCTGTTTCCGAGGTCATATAGTTAATCTGTGTTTTCCTATTTATTATTCTATTACTATGAGCCTTGGTGGCGCAGTGGTTAAAGTGTAATACTGCAGGCTAATTCTGCTGACTGCCAGCAGTTTGGCAGTTCGAATTCCACCAGGCTCAAGGTTGACTCAGCCTTCCATCCTTCCGAGGTGGGTAAAAACCCAGACTGTTGGGGGCAATATGCTGACTCTGTACACCGCTTAGAGAGGGCTGTAAAGTGGAATATAAGTCTAAGTGCTATTGCTACTGCTATTCCCAATTTCGGCATTCCAGTCCCCAACTATAAGCAGTACATCTTGCTTGCATTTTTTTTGTCTAAGATAACACAACCGTAACGCACATTTGGAGACCTTCAAGTGAAGGAGGATTTATCAAGGTTGACTCAGCCTTCCATTTTTTCGAGGTAGGTAAAATGAGGACCCGGTTTGTGGGGGCAATAAGCTGACTTTGTATAAAAAAAGAACACCACTTAGGGGGGGATGAAAGCCCTACTAAGCAGGTATATACAAAAGTATGAAGGCTATTGCTTAACGCATTGTAAGCTGCCCTGAGTCTCCGGAGAAGGGCAGCATATAAATTGAACCAATAAATAAATAAATAAACAGAATAACAGAGTTGGAAGGGACCTTGGAGGTCTTCGAGCCCAGCTCCCTATACTATTTCAGACAAATGGTTGACTCTCAACTATTTAGACTGTATGTTGAGTGAAGAATCTTCATGAATCTCTGGTGGGCCTCTTGCTAATCAGCATCATGTTTTGCAATTGCTAGTATTATGAGGAAGGGCAGTTGAGCATAATGAGGGACGGTTACTCCTCTTTAACCATTTTTTTCTAGCATGTATACCAAGGCTCAACTTTATTATTTTGTATCTAAGAGGGCAAGGTTCTTTGCAAATAGTGGGAATTAAGGCTGTGGTAGGTGAAAAAGGCTGAGAAGTATGATAATAAATTAAAGCTATTAAAACATTTGCACTACTGTTTGAAAATAGAAAATTATATTTAGAAAAGGTGTCTTGACATTCCCGTAAAGGTTATTCTTAACTTAATTTCCCCCCCTTTAAATAGCTTGTGGAAGATGCAAAAGAGACGCCCTCTTTTTTTCCCCTCAAAGCCACCAAAGCCCATATGTGATGTGCAAGACAATAAAAAAGCTACAGATCTAATTTCTTTTGTCTGCTTAGCTTCAGTTCACTGTGCAGCTGCATCCAAAGCCCAACCAATGTTATTTCCGTATTGGAAGCAGTGAACCAGTGGTACTGTAAATTTGCCTTGATGCACCCATGCGAAGGACCAACTTGGCAGATCATCCATCTTGTTCACTGTACACTGTCAGGGACAGCATGAATTCCATACATGATAAACAGATTTTTTTCCTCACAACCTTGTCCTTTAACCCACTGCAAGGTCAAAACGATGGCTGCCCGGTAAATAAAACTGCCTGGTTCTGGTTCAGATGTTCCTCATAGTTCCATCCTCTATTCGTGGTTATTTTATACACATACACACAAACACAGCTGCTACGAACCTTTCCTACTCTTGCCATTACTGTACAAAACCCAAGGAGCAAACAATACTGCTAGTGATGCCACGGAAATACGAGGAGGAGGAGGACTGGGACATGGAGGAGAGACAGATAAGGCAGATCACAAAGAAAGCATCCACCATAATTGCCACTTTTCAGCTTGGGTTTGTAACATCCACAGGCAATCCAACAATCCGCCTATTGCTGATTTATTTATTTGTTTTTACATTACTTGGCTTTATTTCATAAAGTCCCTGGATTAGGATGGAATTTCTATATTAAAACACCTCCTTCCCCCCCAAAAAACCCTAAGCATGTTATCTGTTTGGGTAAAGACTTATCGACTTTTTCCTCTGGGGGAAGAGAGGGATTGTGAGTTGCAAAGAAGGGAGCGGGGATGACTAGAAGTTGAGAACAGTCTCGGGAAAACAGAGAAAAAGGCAAGGTGGCATAGTTCAAACCTAGGCGTGCAAAGTCTACTGGAATAAAAAAATACCTCTAAGCGATGCTGAAATAACATCAAAGAAAGGAGATGACAGAGCTTGTAAATCCCAGTCAATGAGATACCAACTCAGGCCTGCAAAAACGTTAACACACTCCATGCTCATTTCACACAATAATAATAATAATAATAATAATAATAATAATAATAATAATAATAATAATAATAATAATAATAATAAAAAATGGTGAATTGAATCTCAAACCTGAGTGGCAATGTTTCTTATGGTTTTGGATATGGCCAGGGATTCACAGAAGATGTAGTCTTGAGCTGTGGTGGCACAGTGGCTACAGTGCAGTATTGCAGGCTAACTCTGCATTCCACTGCCAGGAGTTCGATCCTGACTGGATCAAGGTTGACTCAGCCTTCCATCCTTCCGAGGTCGGTAAAGTGAGGACCCAGATTGTTGGGGGCAATATTCTGACTCTGTAAACTGCTTAAAGAGGGCTGTAAAGCACTATGAAGCGGTATATAAGTCTAAGTGCTACTGCTATATTTGAGAAGCTCTATTTTGATACAATCCAGTTTCTATCAACAAAGGAAAAATCTAAAACGGGATAGTTACTAGAATGCAGTAACCATAAAAGTCTGGCTGGAAAATGTGGTGTTTGATCAACCACAGTATTTATTTATTTATTTATTTATTTATTTATTTTTGAACTTGTATACCGCCCTTCTCCCCGAGGACTCAGGGCGGTGAACAGCCAAATAAAAACATCAAATACAAATATTAAAATACAGTTAAAAAATATATATAAATTTGGCCCCATTAGTTAAAACAATAAACCAAACAATTAAAAACACTTAAAAAGAATTAGGCCAGCCCGGCTTGTTGGAAAAGGAAGGTTTTAAGGGCACGGCGGAAGGCACTGAGGTCATGGATTCTCCTTATCTCAGGGGGCAACTGATTCCAGAGGGTGGGAGCCCCCACAGAGAAGGCCCTCCCACTGGGGGTCACCAGCCTGCATTGTTTGGCTGATGGCACCCCGAGGAGGCCCTCTCTGTGGGAGCGCACGGGTTGATGGGAGGTCGTCGGTGGCAGCAGGCGGTCTCGGAGATAGCTAGGCCCTATGCCATGGAGCGCTTTAAAGGTGATAACCAACACCTTGAAGCGCACCCGGAAGACCACTGGGAGCCAGTGCAGCTCGCGCAGGAGCGGTGTTACATGGGAGCGCCATGCTGCTCCCGTCACTACCCGCGCTGCTGCGTTCTGGACCAGTTGGAGCCTCCAGGTGCTCTTCAAGGGGAGCCCCATGTAGAGAGCGTTACAGTAATCAAGGCGAGAGGTCACGAGGGCATGAGTGACTGTGCACAGGGAATCCCGATCAAGAAAGGGCCGCAACTGGTGGATCAGGCGAACCTGATAAAAGGTCCCCCTGGTTACAGCCGTCAGATGTTCCTCCAAGGACAGCTGTGTATCCAGGAGGACTCCCAGTGATGGGGTCAACTGACTATATCGGGATGCCGGGAACCACAGCCACTCAGTCTTGGAAGGGTTGAGCTTGAGCCTGTTCCTCCCCATCCAGATCCGTACAGCCTCCAGGCACTGGGACATCACTTCAAGGGCATCATTGGGGTGGCCTGGGGTGGAGATGTACAGCTGAGTATCATCAGCGTACTGATGGTATCTCACCCCAAAGCCACGGATGATCTCGCCCAGCGGCTTCACATAAATGTTGAACAGGAGGGGCGAGAGGACCGACCCCTGAGGCACTCCACATATAAGAGGCCTCGAGGTCGACCTCTGCCCCCGTCAACACGAACTGCGACCGGTCGGAGAGAAAGGAGGAGAACCACCGTAACACGGTGCCCCCCATCCCCAACTCTTCCAACCGGTGCAGCATGATACCATGGTCGATGGTATCAAAAGCCGCTGAGAGGTCTAACAGGACCAGAACAGAGGAGCAACCCCTGTCCCGAGCCCTCCAGAGATCATCAACCAACGCGACCAATGCCGTTTCCGTGCTGTGCCCAGGCCTGAAACCAGACTGGAACGGATCCAGATAGGATGTTTCCTCCAGGAATTGCGGAAACTGTCGCGCGACCACACTCTCAACAACCTTCGCCAGAAAGCGAAGGTTGGAGACAGGACGATAGTTGGCCAATATTGCCGGATCCAGTCATTGTGGAAGGTGGGCTCCTCTGAAGTTCAACAGATGTTGAGTTCTTTTCCCCCAGAATCCTTATCTAGGAAGAACTTGGTCAGCACTTCACTGGAAATACGTAGATAACAGATCAGAACTAAGATTGAGCCAAAAGCAAATTCCCACCCAAATGGTGCCGCAATGTTTAAGATGATGTTTGGATGAACTGATTCAGCTCCTTTACGGAGCAGTGTCTCTAAAAGGATTTTTCAAATATGAAGGCAACTTTTTGTATTATTAACTTTGGAAAATCCTAAGAGATATTTTGTTTACTTGCAAAATCTATCTACTCTATAGTAGATTTAGATTTGCAGAATCCCTGGTCCCTTTCCGGAGATATGATATAGGTCGAATATTTTTAAAAAGCCAAAGAGTGGTAAGAATTGACTTGCTGCCACTGCATGCCCCCACATTCTTGCCATGCTCTCTTCACCCCCAAATCAGGGGTGAAATTCAGCAGGTTCTGACAGGTTCTGGAGAACTGGTAGTGGAAATTTTGAGTAGTTCGGAGAACTGGCAAATACCACCTCTGGCTCGCCCCAGAGTGGGGTGGGAATGGAGATTTTGCAATATCCTTCCCTCAGGAATGGGGATTTTGCAGTATCCTTCCCCTGGAGTGGGGAAGGAATGGAGATTTTGCAGTATCCTTCCCCTGCCATGCCCAAGCCATGCCATGCCCACCAAGCCACGCCCATAGAACCAGTAGTAAAAAAAAACTGAATTCCACCACTGCCCCAAATCAAATGAACCTCTTTGCTGCAGATTTTCTAAAATTTGCCTATGAATAATGCCAAGAAATATGCCACCATTGTGCCAGCAATTCTAAGTACATATTTTACAGACTTCTTGCTTATCTGTGTTCTGCTATGGTTAATTACGTAAGAGAAACAAATCAGGCGCTCTCTATTAGATCTGATCTGAATCAGTCCAGTTTGCCCTCTAAGGGTCGTAAGTAAGATTGCTTAGTAAAATGATCAATACTTATTTGTTCAGGTTAAAGGCTGCCACAAAAAAGGCAGGACATGAAATGATAAACTATAAATCAAACAGAGCAGAGGAAAAAAAAACTCTCGAACATTAAAGACTTGACTGGTTCACTTGAAAGACTACAGGTAGTCCTCCACTTACGACCACAACTGAGCCCAAAATTTATGTTGCTCATTGGTTGTGAGTTTGCTCCATTTTACGACTTTTGTTGTCACTGTGCTTAAGTGAATCATTGCAATTGTTACATTAGTAACACGGTTGTTAAGTGAATCTGGCTTCCCCATTGACTTTGCTTGTCAAACGGTCGCAAGAGCTGATCACATGATCCCTGGACCCTGAAACCATCATATATATGAACCAGTCACCAAGCATCTAAATTTGGATCATGTGACCATGGAGATGTTGCAGCGGTTGTGTGAAAAACAGTCTTAAGTCACTTTTTTTCAGTGCGGTTGTAACTCTGAACGGTCACTAAATGAACTATTGTAAGTCGAGGACTACCTGTATGTGAATTCTGTCCTGATTACTTCATGGCAATGTGTCTCCAAGAATCAGAGCCCTGAGAGACAGGGTTTTCTAACATCTCAATCCTGCCATCTTGGCTCTAGGTTTCTCTTTCCTTCCACCAAGAAAATTTATTTCTTGTCCTTTGAAGCATTTCCTAAACTGTCCATCGGATGCAAGATATACTAGCGCTGCGGGTCGATCTTCGAGACAATCCCCTTTGTTCATGAATACTTGAATGCTAAATTAAAATTCTCTAATAGAATAGATGCTGGATATTGTTGTATCCCTCTGACATTTTTCAAGTATCCTGGGATACAAAACCATCTGGAGTCAGTGTCTAATATCTAGTTTTAAAGCAATCAAAAATTGCTTGATGAAGAGGGCTTCGTTAGATCACCTACCCTCTTCACTTAAATTGTACTGCTAATAATAGGTTCGCTTACTCCCACGTTACATACTTTGCTTAACCTACAGCTGTTTTACAATATATCTTTATTCTATTTTCATATTTTGTTAATACAAATTTGGGGGAATTTTAGACTTCCCATATATGATTTATTTTTAAACCAGCTCAACATTTGCCTCATTCCCCAATTTCATGGGAATTACAGAGATCCTAATGGGAATTTTAGGTTTCGCTCTTTGGAAGTCCTTTTGTGATTAATTCAGTTTTTATATCTGCCATTACATGCCTCTATTAAGGCTTCCATTAACACTAAGAAAAAATGAAGATTTTTTTAAAACATCCAGCAATCTTTCCTCCAGAATACATTTGCCCTTAAAATAATTTGTAAGATACAAAGTAGAAATATACATAGGCTTTACTGACAAACACCACCAATATAGCCAAGTCTGAAAAATGAAAAATTTTACAATCCTGAAACAAATACAATGTCTTACAACAATGTCTTCGAGACCGCCTTCTACCACATAGCCCCCATCAACTGGTAAGATCCCACAGAGCTGGTCTCCTCCGGGTCCCGTCAGCTAAACAATGTCAGTTGGCGGGCCTGCGGGGGAGGGCCTTTTCTGTGGCTGCCCCGGCTCTCTGGAACCAATTACCTCCTGAGGTCCGGACTGCCCCCACCCTATTGGCCTTCCGGAAAGCGGTGAAGACCTGGCTTTTCCGACAGGCCTGGGGCCATTGATCTCGCTAGGCGATCTTGTGAGATCCGGCCATGGAATGGAATGTATGGGTTTTTAATGTTTTCTTTTAAAAAAATTTACGGGATATTGTTCGCATTATTTTTCGCTGTAAGCCACCCAGAGTCCCTAGGGAGTTGGGCGGCATAGAAATGCGACTAATAAATAAATAAATAAACAAACAACAGTATTGAAGCGCTTCAGAAGTACAGTCCAGCTGTGACAGAGCCTTTTCAAATGTACCCCGAGAAGGATGCATTTGCCCAACACCCGTCACTCAGTTTTTTTTTTTTTTTAATTTTGATTTATATGCCGCCCTTCTCCGGAGACTCAGGGCGGCTTACAATGCGTTAAGCAATAGCCTTCATACTTTTGTATATTTATACAAAGTCAGCTTATTGCCCCCACAAACTGGGTCCTCATTTAACCTACCTTAGAAAGGATGGAAGGCTGAGTCAACCTTGAGCCTGGTAAGATTCGAACCTGCAGAAATTGCAGGCAGCTGTGTTAATAACAGGGTGCATTAAACCACTGTACTACCAAGGCTCTTTGACAAGTCAAAGAGACCCAGGGTGGATAAAAATCAATGATTTTTTTTTAAAAAATAAAAAAATCAGATTTTTTTTATTTAAATCAGATTTTTTTGATTTTTATTGAATTTATTTTAATAAAAAACTTTTGGGGTAAAAATCTATCGTAAGATAGTTTTCTATTTAAGATACATAAATAATTTAGTTTATTCAGCATGAAATGGAGCTTAGTTATGTAGCACGAGGCTGTATATTCTGCAACACTGGGACTATCGGTGAGTCAACAGTGGGTCAAAGGAGTAGCAGAGATGACAGTTGCTCTTTAAAAATTATGATTTAAATCGAGTTGATTTAAATCAAGTCTTTTTACTAGTGATTTAAATCGACTCGATTTAAATCAAATCCACCCCGAAGAGACCAGAGGTAAATGACTAGAAAAGAGAAGCAGACACAAACCAAGAGAGGCAACAGGGAGAGGCTAGAAAATGATAACAGCAGGAAAGTTGCCATAGGAAGTTCTGTTGCTTCAGCTGAGCACCAAAGAGGGACAAGGTTGGTTTCTCCCCTTGCCAACGATATATAGCAATAGCACTTAGACTTACATATTGCTTCAGAGTCCTTTTTACATCCCTCTCTAAGTGGTTTACAGAGTCAGCATATTGCCCCCAACAATGTGGATCCTCATTTTACCCACCTCGGAAGGATGGAAGGCGGAGTCAACCTTGCGCCTGGTGAGATTCGAATTGCCAAATTGCAGTCAGCCGGCAGTCAGCAGAAGTAGCCAGCAGTACTGCACGCTAACCACTGCGCCACCGTATAGAACCCATGATGGTTATCAACAGGTTTAAGTTTAAAAGTACAGCCAGTCCTTGACTTACAACAGTTCATTTAGTGACAACGGTGCTGAAAAAAGTGACTTATGACCTCTTTTCACACTTAAGGCCATTGCAGCATCCCCGTGGTCATGTGATCAAAATTCAGATGCTTTGCAACTGGTTCGTATTTATGATGGTTGTGATGTCCCAGAGTCATGTGATCAGCTTTTTCCTCCAGAGAACTATTTGATTTTTAAATGAATTTTAGAACAGCTAATATGTGATGCATACATCCTCATTACAGGTAGTCCTCGATTTACGACCATAATTGAGCCCAACATTTATTTTGCTAAGGGAAACATTTGTTAAGTGTGTTTTGCCCCATTTTATGACCTTTATTGCCACGGTTGTTAAATGAATCACCACAGTTGTTAAGTTAGTAATATGGTTGTTAAGTGAATCTGGCTTCCCCATAGACTTTTACCTGTCAGAAGGTTGAAAAGATATTACGTACATATGCATTTTTTATGCTGTCCATTTCACTCATACAGCAATTTTGGGCAGCTGTATACAAAGGTATCAAATACTTTGGCCACCTAATGAGAAGGACTCACTAGAGAAGAGCCTAATGCTGGGAAAGTCTGAGGGCAAAAGAAAAAGGGGACGTCAGAGAACGAGATGGCTGGATGGAGTCACTGAAGCAGTAGGCGTGAGCTTAAATGGACTCCAGAGGATGGTAGAGGACAGGAAGGCCTGGAGGAACGTTGTCCATGGGGTTGCAATGGGTCGGACACAACTTTGCAACTAACAACAACAACAATACAAAGGTATGATTGTTTCATTATAAAAATCAAGACAAGACTTGATTATCAAGTCCCTCCTTTAGAACATAACAGTTTCAACAACTAGTGTGTGTGTCATTTTCTTCCTGTCATTATACTGTAGTATCTCAGTAGTTGAGCACGTGGTAAGTAGGCAGGCACTCAATTCAGGCCATTTCCAGTTAAAAAAAGGATTAGGGGGGATATCTACTTAAAAGTTTGGTGCTATGATATCTCATTCACTCTTGAGGTACTCAACAGTGTCCCTAAATTATCTTCTTGGGGTTATTTTCTTAAATATTTCCTTTTATTTTAATTTTAATGACAGCTCTTTTGGAAACCGTAGCTTATGTGAGCTGCTGAGAAAGGGAGGCTTTGATTTATTGTATTGCCTTCCTTATTTGTAAGTTGATCCAAAGTCCAGCTGCATGGATAGTCATGGGAATAGAGCATGAACTAGATCAGTAGTAGTTCCACCTCTGCCGAAGGCAATGGAAGAGTATGGCTGAGAGGAGATATTCCTCCACCCAATGAGAAAGATGAGATTAAGGCTTCATTTTAAAGAGTTGCCAAGGAGACAAATGTTCTGCTCTAAACTGTCCTTGGGAAGGATCTGTAGCCAGGGAAGTAGAGATGTGTTTTATTATGTATTTACTGGAGTTATTTCCCCATTGTGCACCAATGAAGCAAAGCTGTAGACATTCATAAATGTGGAGGTTACCATGCAGTTATGGACTTAAAGAACAAAACAAAAAAACCAGAAACAATTTCAGGCAATGGCAGTTGCATCATGCTGCAGTTTATAGGCAAAATATATTTCCTTTTCAAACAGGAATGCCTGAGAACTTTGTTTTGTCTGTATTTATAAGTGAACACATCTAAGCAACATTTTGCTGACAATATGGAAATTAGGACATACAGTAGTTATCTTTTGAGTTTTTTTTTTCCCTGTCTCAAATTCAGTTCTTGGTTCAAAAAGAAAAAAAAAATACATATAAAGGAAACATGCCTGCAATAACAAGGATGTCAAGAAATTCTGCACCTAAAAATAAAGGTGTGATAGAACAATTCTAGCTTTCAAGCTCAAACCGTAGCATGCGCCTTAGTAGGAGACAGTTTTTCTACTCAGTAACAGTTAAATCTTCTCTACCTACAGTATAGTGTAGAATACTATACAGGTAGTTTACAACTTACAATAGCCACAATAGGGCTATTCGAAGTTACCACGGCATTGAAAAAGTGACTTATGTTCATTTTTTCCACCTACAACCATTGTAGCACCCTTACTACATGATCAAAATTTGAGTGCTTGGCAACTGGCATGTATTTATGACAGTTGCAGTGTCTTGGGGTCATGTGATCACCATTTGTAACATTCCCAGCTGGCTTCCGACAAGCAAAGTCAATGAGGAATCCAGATTTGGTTAACAACCGGATGTCCCAAGGTGCTTTTTCAAAAGGGAAGTTAGAACTGAAGAAGCTTCTTGGATGAGAAGCGAAACATCGTCAAGGAAAAACAAAGGAAGTTCAGTTGCCTGTTGAAAAAACACCTTGGGACAACCATGACCTGCATGACTGAGAATCTCCATAGACAAAAGAGCCTTGTGGCGCAGTGGACTAAACTGCTGCTGTTAAAGTAGTATTTAGCTGCCAGCTGCCTGCAATTACTGCGAGTTCAATTCTCACCAGGCTCAAGGTTGACTCAGCCTTCCATCCTTTCGAGGTAGGTAAAATGAGGACCCGGATTGTGGGGGCAATAAGCTGACTTTGTATAAAAAAGAACACCGCTCGGGAGGGCCAAAAAGCCCTACTAAGCAGGTATACACAAAAGTATGACGGCTATTGCTTAATGCATTGTAAGCCGCCCTGAGTCTCCGGAGAAGGGTGGCATATACAAATCGAACTAATAAATAAATAAATAAATAAATAAATAAATTTAATAACTGGATGATTCACTTAACAACTGAAATGATTCACTTAACGACTGTGGCAAAAAGATTGTAAAAACTGGGCACAAGTCATTCAACAAGTGTCTTGCTTAGCAATGGAAATATTGGGCTCAACTATGATCATAAGCCAAGGACTATCTGTAAATGGAAAAAACTTTTTTAAGATCACTAAAATAATGTTTCCTCACTCTTTACATTTTTCAGATCCCTGGAGACAAGTAATCTGTTGGGAATCTGGAGTGTTGCATGCTTAACATCTCAGAAGGGTGCAAGCATAAAAAAGGATAAAAAATATTAGAATAATATTCTCTCCTAAGTATTTCAAATATAAAATGCTGAGAGAAAAATTCTTCCTTCAAGACAATATAGATAACTGCCGTATTCTCTATGAACTAAAGCAGTAGTGTGTTTCAATTTAGTTTGCTACCGGTTCGCTCGTGTATGTATGCGCGCTCGTGCGCGTGACACTTCTGTGCATGCGCAGAAGCCGCTGCCTCTACCAGTTTGCCCAATCCGGGGCGAACCGGTAGCAATCCACCACTGAACTAAAGGAATAAAAAGCAGAGCTATTGTGCAATTTATCCAAAACCATCTACAGCTGATACGAGCCACTGTTTAAATTCTAGTGAACAACACTTGATTTCCAGTAATAATAACCTAAATTCCATTTAGTGTTCATTTGAGCAGTCAGGATAAAGTCATTTCTTATTATCTTCCCACTGTGTAAAAAATAGCTTGAAGGTAGGAAGTCAGCAAGCATTTTCACCAAAAAGTAATTATCAGGAGTGACATTTTTACTGCTGGCGTGCCATAAGGCGAGACGTGCATTCGGAAGGACAACTTGCTGAAACAAAATGACAGGCTGGGCCGTGACATTCCAGCAAGCCCCAGACAGTGTTTTCCTGGCGGTTGGGTTTGATGGACCACTTCTCATTAAGTCCAGGGTCTAGGCTTCAGGTTCATGCCAAACTAGTCAAATCCAAAAATAATGTATAAATTAAAACCGGGGGCTGGGAAAGGACCTGACTGAAGAGGACAAGCAGCTGTTCAGAACTGTACCAGAAAGGTTCTACACCCTGGCTATTGCTTCCAAAATTAAAAATAAATAAATAAAGTGATAACTGGGATTGGGCAGTTGTAAGTCATCTTGTGTTTGATTGACTCATGGATGTCCCTGACTCAGAAAAACAAGTTGACTCAGTCAGCCCTTCAAAGTAGACCAAACTAAGAAACCGAAGTCATGCAGGCCAATACTACCTTTAATATAATAAGGTTATGGTAACAGAATCTTGAAAATCTGAATATGTTTCTCCCCTCCCTTCCCTTAACTTTGGGAGAACTGGGGTGTGTCTATGTCTTGTATGAGATGCTTTCTCAGGTTACAGTTCTACTCCCGATTCAGATTCCTTTTATCTGATCAGAAAGTGGCTTTTCCTTCTATTCCTGAACGTTAGTTCTTCTGCCCATTACAATATCTTAAAGGTAGGGGGGAGAAATCTAACTGGCATAGCAATGCTTTGCTATAAAGTTTTCTGATTTCCCTCTAGGAATGGCCTGTCAGGAAGCCTTGCCATGGAACCCCACGTTGTTTGCAAAAATGCGGGTGGCATATCCTAAATCGCATATGCACTTCAGAATTATTATTACTTATTACTGTCATATAAAATATTGGAGAGTGCAGTCCTAAACTTACCCAATGCAGATGTGTGCGGTAAGGAAAAGGCAGCAGTGAGTGGCAGGCAAGAAAGAGATTTCTTGACGTTGTTTTGGAAAGTCAAATGAGACAAGGTATGGGAGGGTGAGGGAAAATGGAGGAAAAATGTGCTGTTATACGCAGGAGTGGGTTCTACTCACCTTTACTACCGGTTCACATCACACCCGCCCATGCACGCCCGCTCTTCTGCGCATGCGCAGATCACCTATGATGATGTCCAGGTCAGTGGGCGGAGCCTCCTGCTGGTTTTACTACCAGTTCTTACGAATCGGTCCAAACCGGGGGCAACCCACCACTGGTTGTACGTCTTTTTATATGTGCATGGGTGGGGTGGGGTGGGGAGGGGAGATGATCCATGCGGAAGAATCCAGGACTATGTTATGCTTTTAAGAATTATTTAATGCAAAACAACTGTTCTTCTCTCAAGTAGAACTGAGAGCTATTACAGCTATTAGGATCTGTTCCATTCATAGATGTTTGACTATTTTCTGAATATTCTTGATGTAGTCCTTCTCCAGAATAAGTAAGAACAAGATTATGACTCCTTTATAGGGGAGGAGCCTACGAGTGGTTAAGTATGGCTTTTCCTATCCAGTTCAATCTTCAGACATAGGATCACCCAATAACATGGATAGCTTCCTCTGGACATAGATTTCTCCACTTTCTTTTTAAGGCCATTAATATCAACCAAGGTATCTCTGAAGACTTCAAACTTCTATTCTGCTAAAATCCCATTACTAACTTCTTTATAACTATTGATTTATCTAGTCTAGCATAAAGTGATGCCAAAATCCCTCTTATCTATCCATCAGAGAAGTGATTTTAAAATGAAAGGCATTCTCATAAACCTCTTGGCCACCTCAAAACCAAATAAGTGCAGTACATGGCATGGGAATTTTCTCTTGAGAATTTCCCCCGAATTCTCTTCTTTTCGCAAAAGAAAAATATAAAGCAGATTCACTTTACTTAAATGGAGTGAGAACTGTTTAAACCGCACAGTGTAGAGCAGGAGTGTCAAACTCGATTTCATTGAGGGCCACATCAGGATTGTGTTTGACCTTGGAGGGGGGGCTGGCCAGCACAATGTCACTCGTGTCGGGGGCGCCTGTGGTGGCCTGAGTGCTCAGCCAGCGAAAAGAGGCTCCCGAGCTACGCTTTTGCCTGAGACTGCCTCTTGCAACCCTCTGCCAGAGAAAACAGAGCTTGGGAGGGCCGTCCATGGGCTCTGTTTTCGCTGGCAGAGGCACCACGAGCTGGTCCTTCGCTGTTTCCAGGGTGGCTCTGCTGGTCAGATCTAAACACCCCATGGGCTGGATCCGGCCCTCGGGCCTTGAGTTTGACATCCCTGATGTAGAGTCTAGCATACTTTCTTTCATTGTTTTAAAAAAATGCTTCCAAGTTCTTAAGCAGAATCCTTTATCCCATGAGGGGTCCCAACCCCTGGTGCTCAGTTCAGTGCCGGGCTGGAGCCCATTTGGAACCGGGGCCACGGAAGTGGGGGCCGAATGCATGCGCATGCATGTATGAAGCTGCATTTGTGAAAGTAGTGTGTGCACACATGAAACCATCCCCTTTAACTCTCCCACTGCTGCCACCACCTCTGCCAAACCACCGAGCCAGAAAGTTTGGAGACGGCTGCTTTATCCAGTCCTGCAATTTGGGATTATTTAACTGGAGATGTTGGGGATTGAACTTGGAATCTGCTGCATTCAAAACAAATGCTCAGCCAGCACAGATACTGTTCCTCTCACTTCTGGCTTCATACCCATTTTAGCTGAACTCCCAACACTTCACCGCAGGACAGTGGCGTTAACTATCTTTTATAACATTCAATGTTATAAACTTGCCTTCCAGCTTCTGAAAAAACAGTGTTAGCTCCAAAGCCCTCTCAATAGCCTAACAGATATATTAAGACACATTATTTTACACATCCTTAAAGACACACTAGCCTTTGCTTCCCTGAAATGGTAAAATTTGTGATTAAAAAAAAAAATCTGTTGAGAGAGGGTACTTATATGTAGGACAGTCAGTAAAAAGTAATTTATCATTTTCCTGCATCGGTAGGCACACTACCAGCCAACTCTCTTTCCACATTCATCCCACAATCACCCTATTATTTGCATATTAATCAGGCAGTGGAGCATGAATGAACAGCATCCCAACCAACTGCTGCACTGTCTCGGGAGGAAGGCTCAGTAATTATCATAGATCAGTGTTATGATGTGGTAATTGATTATAACATCTTTCAGTTGTCCCTGGGGAGTCCCAGTGCTAGCCTAGCTCAGGGCCCAAATTTCTATATGAATATTCCTTCTCTCTCTCTCTCTCTCCCCCCCACCCCCGATCCTGCCAAGAATTAGAAAGAAAATTGTCTTCTTTTGCTTTCCCCTTGCCTCTCCATGGGCCCCCTCCCCATCACTGGTAATTAGTGCACATTTTAAACTTTATTTTAAATAAATAAAGGTTGAGAGGGTGGCAGAAGATTAATTCTCTCAGAACAGATTATCAAAACATAATGAGAAATTCTCTATGGAAGATCTGCGCAAATTGCACTGAAACAAATGGGAGGCCAGGCAAGCCTGCTTACATCAGATAACTGTCTGGTAAATCATTGTTAAAACTGCTATTTATTATTTACGTAGCACCTAAAGTTTCCCAGCACCGTACACAGATATATTTTTTTTAAAAAAAAGCAGGCCCATGCTGACAATTCTATAATCTAATTACAGGTAAGAAAGGAAGGGGTGGAGGGTGGGGAAAGACAATAGTATAAAACTGTGATGGTGAATCTATGGCATGTGTGCCGGAAGTGGCATGCAGAGCCATCTCTCCGGGCACGTGAGCCATCACCAGTTGCTCTTCTGGGTTCTGGTGGGCTGGCCAGCTGGTCTTCACGCGCATGGGAGCACCGGAAACCGGAAGAGCAGCCGCCCGTCGTGCATGCACATGCTGGGAAAATGATCTTCCAGTTTCCAGTGTGCGCATGTGCTCCGGCCAGCTGGACTTCATGCGCGCATGAATGCCAGAAACCAGAAGACAAGGTGGCCGGGACGCATGTGCATGCCGGAAACAGGAAGATCATATTCCTGGTGCACACATGCCTACTGGGCGACTGCTCTTCCAGTTTCTGGAATGCATGTGTGTGCCCCCCCCCAGTTCTCTGTATCTTTGCTGCCATCTAATGGTCATCCAAATTTCTGCAGGACAGATGTGACAGTCCTGTAAAGAGAAAAACTTTTTCATCCATGAAATTGGCCGATTTGCTGTTTGTTTTCCTAAAAATGAAAAACTCAGAAATATATAATTCCTTCTTTTTTTAAGTGTTGTGTAGGCATGGTTGATTGGGAATTATGAGAGATTTAGTCCAGCATTTTTCAAAGTCATCACGATGAGCAAGGTTAGTTCTAACTGCTGCTAATTTTTAATTCCTCTTTCATTTACATGATGCTTTTATGGAGACAAATTGACACAAAAGCGTATCTCATAATTTATATGAACGGATTGTATTAACAGGTCTTGGCAACAGATAACATGTCAGGATATTCTTATCTACAATCTCAATGAAATCAGTAATGATCTGCTACTGGATCTTGATATCTGATCATTCCTCCCCCTCTTTACATTTGCTTACCGAATATGCCTTTCCTGTCTCTCATAAAATAAAACAGTGCAAGCTCTGAGAATAGTAATTGCAAAGTTTTTGTACAAAAGGCAGTTTTCACTGCTTTATTTAGGTACCCACTGACAGACTAATTCTTGCCCCTTCAGCAAAAGGGCAAATGCAACATCTGCCAGTTGATTGGCACTATTTTTAGGACCCAAGTTCCAAATAGGAAGATGTGGGGGAAGGAGGGGGAGGGGAAGGGGAAGAGAATCAGATATGGGGGAAAAAAAGCAATCTATAATGAATTACACTGGGAAGAACAATGGTAGGGTGTGAAGAGAAAAAGAAGGATAACTTTGCCTCCCGTTCTTAATACGACCTTATTTTTTTCTTTTTCTTGTCTTTTTTTTAATATGATCTTTTTTCTGAAGGTAGATGTTATTACAGGGGAATAAGCAGGGTAGGGTACAAATATAAATGTATATCTCAGATGTACCTCTTCAGATCCCTGAAAAAAATCCCAACTTCCCTGCATCAGAAACTAGGAGGGAGGACAGTAGGTGAATATTTCCCCCTCAACTTGCTAGTTTTCCACATCACAGGAACAGCATGTACTAAGACGCCACCAGTGACAAGAATCCGGCATATAAGAAATGTCATAGTCTAGACCACTGTTTCTCAACTTCCGTACATCTGGGGAATTCTGACAAATGAAGTCCTCACAAAGTTGCTGAGCTGAAGAAATATTAGTTTAGAGTGATAATTTCAGTGAGATCTCTTCTGTAAAGATAGATTATTTTTAATGAAATAAATGATTACCATATATTTCTTTTCCAGGGTGCTCTGCTCTGCCTCTGCCTTTCTCTCTCTCTCTCTCGACTTGCCTCCTAAATACAATACAGGTACTCCTTGACTTACAACAGTTCATTTAGTGATCATTCAAAGTTACAACGGCACTGGAAAGTGACTTATGACTGTTTTTCACAGTTACCACCTTTGTAGCATCTGTAGGATCATGTGATCAAAATTCAGATGCCTGGCAAGTGGCATGTATTTATGATGGTTGCAGTATCCCAAGGTCATCTGATCCCCTTTTAAAAAACTTTCTAACAAGCAAAGTCAATGGAGGAAGCCACATTCACTTAACAACCAGGTTACTAATGTATCAATAGCAATGATTCACTTAACAATTGTGGCAAGAAAGGTTGTAAAATTGGATAAGATACACTTAACAAATGTTTCACTTAACAACAGAAATTTTGGGCTCTATTGTGGTCATAAGTTGAGGACTATCTGTATTGCTCTGGAAATCAATCCCCTGCAGGGCCACATAAAAGGTTTACCCAGTGTCTTTCTCTCTGTACAATGAGTCCCTAAAGTGGAACATTCAAATGTGTTGAAATGAAGTAAGTATCTATTTACTGACTCAAATGGAAATCCTGTATGATTCTGCTACATATAAATGGGGCAGAAGAAAGTTGTAGCATTCTAGATGTTATGCTGCTCCTTTGCATCTTATTCCCTTCAAGTCATAGAGCTGTAGCAAGAAAGGTTTAGTATGTCCACTTACTCTGCACACAACAATCCATAAGCTTTTTACACGGAAGCATATTTGAAGGCACTGAAACCGATAGTTGTACAGCTAGGTAGGGAAATGGAGTGAAACAGTATTGTGAATTCTTGCATGCTTCCAAATTCAGGCAGAGGAAATAGGGAATTGCCTTGAAGGCAACAATCAGATAAGAGGGGCTTGAGCCCGGCCTAAAAAATTAGTTTGAGTAACCATCTCAGACAGTCTCTTTCCTATTGCACACTAAGAGGAAGGGAGCATATTCAGACTTATATAGATGTTACAATGAAAGTAGTCCTCATTTATACAGCATTGAAATTTTGAAATGGTACAGCTCCGATTGTCCCTCTTCACTGTAATAATACGTTAAGTAGTTCTGAAGGGCCTAATGCTGAAACACTTCTAGTTTTTTCCCCCCACTAGTCATCCACATGGCTCACTCTGTTCACTTCCTCATTTAATTTCAACAGCCACCAACTTTGATGGATTACTCTGATGGGAGCTCTATACCGCTCCGTCTCTAAATCCTTTATTTTCCAGGACATAGACAGAAAATTGCTTTGTGGTGAGGGACACTCAAAGCAAATTTGTAAGAAAACCGAATTTCTGACCCTGGGTTACATTAGTGCTCTGAAACAATAGGATTTATTTATTCCTTTATTATTTATATATCCATATGCGATGTTTATATATTGAAGGGACTTGATTATTACTAGTCAACTGAGAGTGTAAGGGCATTTCCACACCATTTCCAGTTCCCAATGCCTCACATTGTAGTTTTAAAATAATTTGTAATCATTTTCCCTTTCTGCTTTTTTAAAATCAGTACTGACCAGCTAGCTTGAGCCAAAAATATCAAATCATCTACTTTTGACACTGAAGTTATTTCTAGCCAAAGCACTGAAAAGATGGTCTTTTTATGTGTTTTAGTTATACTACATCAGTGCTAGAAACAAATGGCTTCAAAGTGTGTCCATTAGAGGGATGCAGAGCTTATAAAAATAAAGGTAAAGGTTCCCCTCGCACATATGTGCTAGTCATTCCCGACTCTAGGGGGCGGTGCTCATCTCCGTTTCAAAGACGAAGAGCCAGCGCTGTCCGAAGATGTCTCCATGGCCATGTGGATGGGATGACTAAATGCCAAAAGTGCATGGAACGCTGTTACCTTCCCACCAAAGGTGGTCCCTATTTTTCTACTTGCATTTTTTACGTGCTTTCGAACTGCTAGGTTGGCAGAAGCTGGGACAAGTAACGGGAGCTCACCCTGTTACACGGCACTAGGGATTCGAACCGCTGAACTGCCAACCTTTTGATTGACAAGCTCAGCGTCTTAGCCACTGAGCCACCGCACCCCCTTGCAGAGCTTATATCCAGAACAAAAAAAAAAAAACTATGTGAAAATGTTCTAAACTGGTCTGGTTACTAAAGAAATTACAGATGCCAAACCATATATGTCTTTCTACTAAGAGCTCATTTTTCATCGAGATCAACCACCGTCTGGCACATCTACCTTAGAGAAGGAGAAAATATTCAGGCAATGGAGTCTACTCAATCTTGAAAGTCAGCAGGGGAGGGTATGGTCCTTCGCTGTCCACACCTATTTACACAGCTAAAATTCAACAGACCTGAAGCCAAAACACTTCATAGACTCAGAAATAGTATAGAAGGTTCACTAATAGGTTAAATAGAATAAAATCTATTTTATTAATTCATTTTTAGTTAGTTAATTAAATAGTTCTAACTTGATCCATTGCACAATTAGATCTGCACAAACCGCTTATGAGAAAAGCAATGGTTTTATAACACAGAAATATACTTTGTTTTGCAAGAGGACATTTGAAAAATGATTCTCCTTTCTTACTTATACAGAAGGGAATGTTTCACCCAAGATAATATTTGTCATTAAAAATCTTGCTTTGAATTGAAAGGGTGGCTAATTTCTATTCAGTGAAAATGACAGGAAAAAAATGTCTAACTTTTAATGATTTCAAATGCTCTTAAATCAATTTCTCAATCAGAGCAGGGTCCCTCTAAGCAGAGCTGAGGAACTTGTAGTCACCCAGATACTAATTCCCACACAATACAATCAATACTATCCAGTAAGAGATGATGACAATTGTGTCTAATAACATCTGCAACTATGCAGCTTTTTTTTTTCCAGAGCACTGTTTTAAGTCTTTCCCTTCTTTTCTACTTATAATCCTCATGAGAAATTGGGCTAAGAGATCGACTTGATCAAAATCACCAAAGGAAAGGGAATTTGAACCTTGCTCTCTCAGCAAAAATCTACTACGTCATGCATTTGTGTTTTATCCAATGTTTACATATGCTTGGAAAACTATTATGTACATTTGAGGAAGTATAGAACACGCACACGAGAGCAGTTTTCTTAGATTTCTTATGCCTGAAAAAAACCCATGTGCTATTATTTAGCCAAAGCAGTTTTCTCCAGCCTATTGCTCACTAAGATATGCTGGAACTCAACTTGCAGTATTCCCAGGAAGCATGGTCAACTGACTTAGAAAAAGCCCTTTACCTGTTTTATTATGTTGCAACTTTAGGCAGAATAAAACATAAATGTACTGCAATGTTGTTAAGAAAATGGGAAGCCGCTTTTTTATAACTTTTTGTTTCATGTTTCTTTCTTTGCACCTTTTCACTTACTACTTTTCTTTACTTCTTTAACAATTTTTATTGCTTTTATTTCTCTTAATTTCTCTTAAATCTTGCTGACTTCTGTGTCATATTTTATTACATGAAAGAGCTGTGGTCCCACAGGGGTTAGAATGCCATATAGCAGGCTCAAGGTTGACTCAACCTTCCATCCTTCCGAGGTGAGTAAAATGAGGACCCAGATTGTTGTGGGCAATAGGCTGACTGTAAACTGCTTAGAGAGGGCTGTAAAGCACTGTGAAGCGGTATATAAATCTAACTGCTATTGCTACACTATAGTAAAATCCATTTCAAGGCCCTATCCAAGAAGCAGCAATAATCCAGCATCAAAATCTACTCTTCACCATCAGCTCCCAATGCTTATTCACAGAGAAACACCTTAAAGTCCCTACAGCAAGGAGTTCTTTTATACAACTAAGGTTAATGTATCCGTGTGCCAGAGCCCTCGATCTTGAATGCTTCAGCTAGCGCTTGCTAACTAAGTGCAAAGGGCTTGCTACTGTTCCCAACACAACAGTTGATCCTGGAATGTGTCTATAAACTAAAAGAACTACCAGCAGATTTCAGCTCTTTTTCCATAACAAAATGTTGGGTTTGGAATTGCTGTCTTAGGCTGGAGGAATTATGGACCATAGGAAAAGAATGCAAAGGCCTTTAGGTGGTTCTGGGAGTAAATTAGAGGTGCAAAACAAAAGGTACATCTAACTGGATTTCACATTTCAAGCTCTAAAAGGCTTAAAACCAAGATACTCTGAGACGGGGGCAAGCAATTAATTTTCCCAAGAGGCCAAATGAGAAACTGGGACTTTTGTGGAGGGCCGCCACTGCCCCCACCACACCATGGGCTGGACAGGGACTACTCATGGGCCAGATGTGGCCTGTGGGCCATAAAAGGCCCAGGTCTGCTCTAAGGGCAGCTTGTTTCTGGGCCAAGCTACAACACTGCAATGGTTTGCCTCAGAGGCCATTCTCTGAGTCGTACTTTAGATGCTAGATTCATTTCAAAGGCTTTCAAGCATGTTGTTTACTCAGAATTCCACAACAACCTCCGTGGAACCCTTCTCCAACACTTAGGTCTACTATTCTCAGGAGCTTTAAAGCAGAGTATCCAATTGGTGTCCCCATCCCAGGTCTGTCTGTAGTTCTGACAGCCTTTCAGAAATTTGTGCCAACTTATACAATGATTAAACACACAAGTATTACCGATTTTAGTTACGTTAACTGTAATGCCAATTTAATTTAATTTAGTTTTTGTTCTGGTCCTTCCCAGTATAACCCCAGCATGCTATTAGAAGTCCAAGTACGGCCTTCGGGCCCCAAAAGATTGCATGCCCCTACCTTAAACCATGCATTTGCTAGGACCCATCATACTTCAACCTTCATGCATAAGACAGCAGTTTCATAGGCAAAGGGTTTTTACGTTCTGTGCCTTGTACGAGTCTTGTGGGAGAGGATTTCACAGCTTTTGGTCTACAAAACAACCAGTGGAGAAGCGAAGGCCTCCACCAGGCTGTGTGGGAAAGGGAAGATAGGCCTCCTGGGCCCAGAGTTAACAGAATAACTGTTGGATGAACTACCATTCCCCAAATAAATGTTTTTTTTGGAGTAAGAACTTTTCCTTTACAACATTTGTGGCTTAAATGCATTATACGAAGTGACTACAAGCTTGCAGCCAGTAATTTAGTCAGTTACTTAAAATCAAATCTGTGGTTTCTTGCCTTTAGAGGTCTTGGCCATGTGCCTCCTTTTTCTTTCTGACCTAATCATATCATATCATTTGCCTTCTCCTTTCCATTCGCCTTCCTGCACGGATCTGCGCTATTTGCTCTCCCAAATTCCCCTCAATCTCTCTCCTTTCCAGCTGTCCGCTTCCTTAATCGGGCATTTCTTTTCCCTTTAGTCCTTTGCCAGAAACTGAGCAAACCAGCCAGTGGCAGCCAATGACATTGCCACCTGACCCTCTTCACTGGGATATTAGAGGGGTTCAATTAATCACCAGAAGAGGCCGTGTCCAAATTGTGCAGTACAAATGATCTCACAGGTGATTTTAATTTTAAAAAATCTCTTTAATTAGATTCTCCAACCCCTTCCCTTGACAATTGCACAATTCTAAGCACCACAAAGCCTGAAATGATAAATGATACCCAGGAAGAAATATAAGCATTTGCAAGTCTCATGAGATGCCTCAAACCGTATACACGGATGAAGAGTTTTGATTTCAAAACCCAGGGAAACCCTTACTGATAACACTCCTAGACAATGGGTTTGTACTCACACCCTATCAGAAAGAGCAGAGAAAAGAGAGCTAGGCTACTCCCGATTGTTGAAGCCCATAGGCTTAATAAAATCTCTCTCTCTCTCCCTCCTCCCCTCCCTTCCTCTCCATGAAACCAAATCAGGTATTCCCTCCATCCCACAGAGTGAATTTGGAAGTAAAAATAAGCCATAATAATAATTAAACTTATAATAATAAGTTGCCATTGACTTTGTGGGCCAGGCCCAGGTCACGTGTCTCTCTCACTCTCTATCAGATATAGCTGGTGATTTCAATTTTCAGGCATGCATTGGTCTACTCTACCATCAGCCTGCTTTCCACTATGCTTGCTAAACTACGAGAGGGAACTATTATATTAAAGATTACTTTTGATGGCTGAGGTCATGTACTGGGCTAGTCTAGACTAGGTACAATGTCATTGGGCAGTCTGTGGTTCAGCAGAGTGAAAATCCAATGACCGTCTTGTATGTCGTTGAAAAAGGCCACAGAGTTAAGCCACAGGATATTATTTGTTTGGACAGAGCATGTTATGCAAGCCTAGCAGTTTAATTAATTCAAATTTAGAACAAGTTTAGCTTACACAAAAACTCAAGCTCAATCCAAAATATTTCAGCTTTTAAAAAGCCGACTCATATGGGTTACTTATTTTAGGCACTTCTGGTTTTATTGCAGTAACTAATATCGGTTTTTGTTATGATTTGTATTACATATTAACAAACACAAGGACCTGAGTTCTGATTTGATAAATAAATAAGTCTTAAAACACGCTTTACAAAATCTCATTATAATATTCAGGAAACCAGGGATGAAATGCTACCGGTTTGGGCCGGTTCGCCTGAACCGGTAATAAAAAATTGTAAAAAAAAAAAGTTCTGACAATCAACTGAGCGACGCGCAATCATGGAATTTTTTTTTGTTTTAACTTTTTAAGCATTTTTTTTACTACTGGTTCAGGTGAATAGGTAGTAAAAAATGCTTTAAAAAAGTAAAAAAAAAAAAAGGCTCAGACAATCGCATGGCATAGCTGTGATTGTCCGAGCCTTTATTTTTTACTTTTTTAAAGCATTTTTTTACTACCTATTCACCCGAACTGGTAATAAAAAAATGCTTTAAAAAGGTAAAAAAAAAAAAAAGGTTCCCAAGATCACAGCTGTGGCGTGCGATCTTGGAAACCTTTTTTTTTTTTACTTTTTAAAAGCATTTTTTACTACCTATTCGGCCAAACCAATAGCAAAAAATGCTTTAAAAAAGTTTTACTTACCTTCCCAAGCCTCCTTTTGGTGCCAATTGTGCATGCGTGTGCGTGCGCACGCAGCACACTTGTCACGCAGGACGCATGCGTGGCGAGCGAACCGGTTCAGATTTCACCACTGCAGGAAACCCTGCTCTCACAGTGGCCACCCAGGTGCCTTTGAGGGCTTCTAATCAAAAGATGGAGTATACCTTATCTCATCTTTTGGAACACTATGGAAGAGAAAGGCAGCTTTGGCTGCATTCATCAAAGGCTGTGTAACAGCAATTGCCAAGAGACTGCGTCTTCCCTCCCTATCAAAAGGAACACTTGTTTCCAATCAACAGTTGTCTTGAGCCTGCGGAGAAGCAGATTTTGCACTCATCTCTGAGTCGGGAGGAGGCTGCTCTTTTTGCCTCCCAGTAGAACTTCTTGGCAAGGAGACTCTGGCTGTTGGATGCTGTAGAAAATTTTCCTCAATTGCAACTCTATCCCACAGCAAGGCCACCAGCAAAGTTCAGCTGATCATAAGAAGTAAAACCACTTTTCTACTAAATATCTCATTCTGACCGTCACAAACTGGTTTCTTGCTTTTCCCTTCCCCTCTGCACCACTGTCCTTCAGCATTTTGTCTTTTGACTACGAAATTTTTCTTCCAATTTTTCTGTGGTTTTTTTTTTTTAATTCATGCAAGTTAATGGGATATTTGTTTGAAAAGAGGGACTAAAACTCGGAATTCAGGGCTTCCAACATTGCCCAATGCTCCTATTTATTTTCCACAGCAACATGAAAGATAGCGAAATCTAGATCAGATAGGAATATATGAATAAAATTGCAGCCTACAACCAATATCCTTTTCTGGTTGCTATATACCATTTTGGAAATTTTTGAATTAAAGAGGAACTCATCAATGTCTTAAATAAATGCTGTTGAGCACACATCTATAAAAAATTTGCTTTCGTTGCAATGACCCTTCCAGTTAATTTTGCTGGAAACCTTATAAGCACAGTTTAATGAATCTATGATAAAACCAGAAAAGTTGAATTCCAATAATTTGGAGGCTAAGGAAGGAAAGATACACAGTACAAAAGTTGTCGAAGTGTTGTCGAAATCAGAAGGGAATCAATATGTAAATTCCATGGAAAATTAAAAATGAGGAGGAAATTTTTAAAAAATCACATTTCTTCTTCTTCTGGCTACATAACTACCTATTTATTTGGTGCCCCAAATGCCTCATAAACACCCTTAGGAGTCTTACAGTGTTATTCTAGAGACTGTCTGTAGAATTTTAATTTATAAAAATGTTTTGAGAAGTTTTAGATATTGTGGCAAGTCACACTATGGTTCTTCACCTTCCGCCTATATCGTGTTGCTCTTTTCTATGTTTTAGACATTGGAAAACAAGCTGTATAACAAGAAAAGGGCAAAGAGTTAAACCTGGTAATTTAAAATAATTCCAGGAAAAGGAAGGCAGCTTTCTAACACATCAGAAATAAATAGAAGTTCACCCACCACCATCACAGGTACACACCTGTTCCGTTAGAAAGAGAAACATGTAGCACAACAAAGCAACAGATTTCATAATGAAGCAGCTGATTACCTGAGCTTGCACATCCCTGCTGAAGAGAGTCTTGCAGTGATGACACAGAATGAAGGACTGGAGAAAGAAAAGGAGGATGATAAGAAAGAGATATGAGAGAAGATACAATCTGAAAGCAAAGCAAGTCCCAGTAAATGGCTGATCAAAGCAAAGCAGCATAGTAAAACCACCTGGTTTCCATATTTTTAAATATCAGGAGTGGCAAATCTCTGGTGCTCCAGATTAGCCAGACTGAAAGTTCTCATCCACCATGATTGTTGGCCAAAATGGCTGTGACTGATGGGATTTTGGTAACAATGGAAATCTAGTTAATTCCCAACCGAACATTAAATTTGGATCTATCCAGATTTCCTCTCTTATTTTTTTTTTTTTAATTTGATTTATATGCCGCCCTTCTCCAGAGACTCAGGGCGTCTTACAATGTGTTAAGCAATAGCCTTCATTCTTTTGTATATTTTTACCAAGTCAGCTTATTGCCCCCACAAACTGGGTCCTCAATTTACCTATCTTAGAAAGGATGGAAGGCTGAGTCAACCTTGAGCCTGGGGAGATTCGAACTTACTAATTGCAGACAGCTGGAGTTAAATTACAATGCATTAGTCTGCTGAGCTATCCAGGCTCTTCATTAGTCTGGTTTCTTAGTTTCATGTACAAATGTAAGGATTTTACATAACCGGATACTTTACAGCAATGGTTACTTCAAGGCCTCTTTAAGCACACACACACAAATATAAATTCCCCAATTTTGGCAAAAGAGAGAGAATGTAGCTTTGGATGTGGATGGTCTGCAAAATAATCTCTAGGCCTTATCTATTTATTCTTCATGATGTTACTGGAAATGTGACAGTAGATTTCTGACTTAATCAGAACAGATCCAAATTAAATCAGATCCAAATTAAAAATCACATCAATTTTGAGCGCCTGACAAAAGTCTTCTTATACAGATATACAGGGATCTGTTTGGGGAGGAAGGAGAATCAAGCCATTTTATGTTAGCTCTTAATTAGAGAACTTTCTTCATTAAAAGCAAGGCCTCCCACAGCCTAATTCATTATTCATTATTATTATTATTGAACAAACAATGAAGATTCACTTTGCAGGTTGGAAAAAAGGGGAAAGATGGGGGGGGGGGGAGAGTGTTGCGACCTGAGTTCCCAGCAAGCTTTAAGGTTCCCAAGAAGTCCCAGCATTGAGAAGCACGATAAAGGAGAATGCAACCTGAAGAGTTTTCCAAATGTAAGCTACTTTCATCTCTCCCGAAATCTTTCAGAACTTCCCTGGGAAATCTCCTCCTGCCTTAATGTAGTTTCTAGAGGCAGATCAACCTTTGTCTGTTTTGGGATACGGTAGATTCAAATAAAGATCAACTGGGATAATCACAGCCCTTTCCAATGTCTGATGCAATTGATATCCATAATTCCCAGTGCGGTAGCTGTGTTGGTGCTTTACAACAGCAATATTTTGTGTTACCTTAGTGGGCTATGATTCATGAGTGCTTATTCGTGATATATATATACCGTATTTTTCGGAGTATAAGACACGCCTTTTTTCTCCCTAAAAGGGGGTGAAAAATTAGGTGCATCTTATACACCAAATGTAGCCCCACCCACCCACTGGCCCCCACCCTTTGGCCTCTGCCTCCCAGCAATTTACCTCCTTGCAGCAAGCAGCAAGAAGAAACAGCTCATTTCAGCTTCAGCACAGTCTAATTAGCACAAGTTGATTGTTGGATCAGCCTCCCAACTCTCAGCTGTTTCAGGCTGCAGGGATTGCCATTGCCTATAACTGTGCGGGCCTCTGCTGCTTGCTGCAAGGAGGTAAATTGCTGGGAGCTGGGAGATTGTTTTTCTTGTGCTAATCAAGCTATGCTGAAAACGAAAATGAAAGTAAAGCAAGCTGTTTGCTGTTTGCTGCAACAAGGCAAATTGCTGGGAGGCAGAGGCAGATTTTTTCTTGTTTTCCTCACCAAAAAAGGTAGGTGTGTCTTATAGTTCGGAGCATCTTATACTCCAAAAAATACGGTATATTAAACAAATAAGTAATAAATAAATGATAAAATGCTTACGTGATCATACATTTATGGGGTTCACAAAACCTTAAGCTGTTTTTACCCCATTTGTGCATTCCACACACCCTTGTTCTCATCCCCCCAGGAAAAAAAAAGAATTGCCTGCTCTGTGTAAGGAATTGAGAAGTCTAGGACTTAAAGTACAGGCTGGGGACAAACTGATCCTCTAAATCAAGTTTAAGATTGGTGGACTCCTACAATTCCTCAGTCAGTTGAAGTCCACACTTCTTAAAATAGTTGAGGTTGAGAAACAGTACTCTAAATCAAAGGTTAAAAAAAATCAAGGAGAACATGGTGTGATCTGAAGCCCAGTACAGTTTGTTCCTTTACCTTGGCCTTGGGGTTGCCCTTGAGATGGCAAGACTCCCTGTCCGAGTTCGCCATTTAGCCACAGCTGCATACGAATGAATGGCTCACGCCCCTTCTGTGTCAATTTGCTCCATGGCTTTGGCCGAGACAGCATGTCGCTGACGCTGCCCTGGGAAAGACCCAGCACCTAGCAGGAAACGACCACGGAAGAAGCAGAATTAGACTCATTACAATGTGAAAATCAGTTGTTTGATTACGCTGGTCTTTTTTTAACCAATTCCATGATAGTTCTTATGCTTTGACTCTTTAGGACAGACATTAAACAGCAACAACAAGAAAAAGATCTGTAAGGATTTACCCGGGCCTGGAATTCTAGATCTACTGAATTGGCAGCCATGTGCCTTCTTAGTCCTAGAGCCAAAACTTCATAGCTTCTTTCCTCAATAAATTGAGGCTTAGTTCTCCTCGCCCAAGTTTTCTTTTTCCAAATAATTTTCCAAAAGCATTTTAATATTTCCTACTGTTGAATGATCTGAAGAAAGATGTGGAGTCTAGTGCAAATCATTACAGCTCATTTCTGCCAACTTTTGTTTTAGCATATTATAAGATAGCGGAAATGTTTCTTTATTGGTGCATTTTAATTTTTTTTTTTTATTAAAACATTTTAATTTTGAGTTTCTCTGAGCCCCCTTTTTTTTTCTGGAAAGAGGAGAAACTGGAAATGGAATGAAACGGCCTTTCCATTACACTCAGACTATTCTCCATGATATGCTTACTCATGTGATTTTACTTCATTCACTCCATATATAAGAATATCAAAGAAAGGAAGCATTCTGAAAAGGACAGGGGGAATGCCAAGGAGTTAACTTTGGTAGGATGCAAACAGGTGGACAGTGAAAGAAGCCTTTCATTAAAAACCATCTCCAGTCCATCTTAGGTTAGAAAACACCAAATTACCAGGCTGAGTTTCTTGCTGTATCTCTCACTGCTGTTTTAAAAGCAATGGACACATCTATGCACCCCAAACTGCCAGATGATATTATTCAGGTTTGCATTGATACTTTAGTCCTGCAATCACTCAAGGTGGCAATATATGTAAGTCTTTCACCTGTCTCCAACACACCATAGAGGAACAGAGACAGTGTTTCTCAATGTCAGAAATTTTAACTTGTGTAGGCTTCAACTCCCAGAATTCCTCCAGCCAGGCTGGCTAGAGGAATTCTGGGAGTTGAAGTCCATACACCTTGAAGTTCATGAGGTTGAGAAACACTGTTCTATCCTGTGATAATCCCCACAGTTCCATACTAGCCTGCTCATCAGAGTGGCCATATGCTTAAGTGGTAGGACTCCCCCATCTTTCATAGCTCCGCAGAAGGAATCTCAGCAGGTTTTGCTTCTTGTGCAAAAATGCAAGATGTGTTACAAATTCCTTCTTCTAAAGGGACATTCAAGATGTGATAGCCCCATCTATTTCTTTTTTTAAAAAAATATATGTTTTATTAATACTTTTTTTATATCACATAAAAATTCCATATCTATCTGAACAGCGTGTTATCTGGACACAATTAATTTTCAGTAGAAATGCCATATTAATCAACCTTATTCATAATAATAAACATAATAATATCAGTAATAATCGCAAAATAGTAATACAATTAGTTTATCTATCTTATAAAATTTTCAATGCGAAAGTTCTTATCTTTTGGATCTTTTTAGATGCTGATCTCTGATTCTGTTAATTAATCATTGGTAAAACAAGTCCCATCTATTTCTGCATTTGTCTATTCTGATCTGCAGGCATGTAAGCACATGGAATTGTGGGTACTGCTTGAGTGGTGGTGGGAAGAATAATGCTAATGACTTAGTCTTGAATCTGGATACCTAAAACATCATATCTGCTTTTAGTCTGCTTCTTTTTTAAAAAAAAACAATTCCAAGCTTCCTCAGGTCTTAAAGGGTGATGGCTGAATTATTCTAATTAAGAAATACAGGTAATCCTCGACTTGCAACAGTTCGTTTAGTGACCATTCAAAGTTACAACAGCACTGAAAAAAGTGATGTGTGAGCACTTTTCATACTTATGTGTCACACGAACAATATTAAGGTGCTTGGTAATTGATTCATATTTATGACGGTTGCAGTGTCCTGGGGTCACTCCCTTTTATAACCTTCTAACAAGCAAAGTCAAGGGGGAAGCCAGGTTCACTCAACAACCGTTTTACTAAGTTGATAACTACAGTGGTTCACTTAACAACTGTGGCACGAAAGGTTGTAAAATGGGGCAAAACTCAAGTTACCGTATTTTTCGGAGTATAAAAAGCACCTTTTTCCCCCCAAAAAAGAGGGTGAAAATCTAGGTGCGTCTTATACTCTGAATGTAGCTCCACCCAGCTTCTCAAACGGAGGTTTCAGAGGCTGAAAAAAAGCATCAGAAACGAAGCTTCAGAAAAAAAGCCCCCAGATAGAGCTTCAGGGGCTTTTTTTCTGAAGCTCTCTTTTGTAGGCTTTCAGAGGCAGGAAAAAAAGCAAAAAAAAGCCAGGCACAGAGCTCATAACCATGGAACCTGTTGCTAAAATTCACCTCTGGGAACAACTGATTGGGGGTATTCCGGGAGGCCGATCCACTTGCCAATCAGCTTTTTTCTTATTTTCCTCCTCAAAAACTAAGGTGCGTCTTATACTCCGGTGCGTCTTATACTCCGAAAAATATGGTAATAAATGTCTCATTTAGCAACAGAAATATTGGGCTCCGTTGTGGTTGTAAATCGAGGACTACCTGTATAAATCAGCCATTTCCCTTTTTATGTCAATCTTAACCCACCGCTGTCAGATAGGTTGATGACTGATACAGAAACCACCGAAATATTCCACTTGAGAGCCTTACCTTTTCCCCAAATATCCTTTGGCAGATACCGTTTTTTGCTAGCTTCTCTTTGACCTGACGGGTTAGATCTATCGTATCCACTTCTTGGTACATGTAAATCTCATACTGCTCAGGGGTCAATGGAGGAACGGAAGGCTTTGATGGCTTTGATAAAGGAACAATGGGGGAAGAAGGAAGGGGGCTGTTTTGGGGTGTCTCACTGCGACTTGCCCCCGTCACACTCAGTTCAGAGCTCTGAGAATAGGGAGATTCTGCGTTGGGCCACTCTTTCCAATATTCCGAGGAGGAGGGCCCTTGGAGTTGCTGGTTACGGTCTGAACGAGCCTGGTTGCTGGCCTTCTCTTTCCCACTGGTGCTCTCCTCCATTTTGGGATCTTCTGGAGGAGCTGTGTTCCTTCTGTCAGGTTGCACAGTGTTCCACCAATGGTCCTTCCATACCCCACTGCGTCCCAGTTCATTTTTAACATGCCTCAGTACACCTTGTGCTGAGTCAGGCATCCCGTGGAGGTCTAGAAGGGAGGCCTCTTGGGCTTCCTTCTTGAGACCGGGGACAGTCTGTAGGGAAGACACAGCGGAATCCACAGAGGACGAGTGCTTCTTCAAGGACAGAGCCAGGGTAGAGTAACTAGAAACTGAAGAAACGGCAGGCGTGGGGATCAGTTTTGAGGACAAGATGGACATTTCGGCTTGGGACAGAGGGGTGGCTTTTAAGGCAGGTTCAAGGGCAGCCTGCTGGGCTTCCATCTCTCGCCGAGCCTGTTGCAAAATGGAGCGAATAGCATCATCGGAACTGCTGCTGGTTGACGTGGAAGGTGGCTGAGCCGGCTCAGCTGCAAGAATAAGAAAACAATGGCTGATGAGATACAGTAGATCACAGCATTCGTTTCTCCAAATATCAGTTATAAGCTCTTCTTTCCATCACCCCTTATGCTCCAATAGAGATCTGTGTGAAATGTATTCTTTACTAATAAAGCTTACTGGTTCAGAAATTTGTTTAAAAAAACAACAACCCACATTTACAAGACGGCCTTATAAAGATCCTGAAAAATAACAAGGGTGAAAACTCCTCCATAACAAAATCTTTATTAGAATCCTGAAATTTACCAGGAAAAGCACATTTTGATGCCTCAATAAATGTCAAATTAAATGTAAATATTTATTGCCCAAGAAAATGGGGGGAAAAAATCCTCATAAAAACAAAAAGCACTACAATACTAAAGCAAAGTGAAACAGAAAACAAAGCACACATTCTAATCTATCAAAAAACCACTGCCTACTTAATAGAACGGGATATAGTTAACTGCTGATGATCAAATTCATTTCTTACTTGCAACTGTGCTGATTAATATAAAATAGAAAAACAACATTCCTTGATTCTGAAACAGTTTGTTACTAAGTCAGTAAGCAGGTGTATACTTGGATACTTATTGTGATGTCATCCACATCACAAGCTATAAGATCAGGAGAATATTCATGAGTCAGATGTAGGCCACAAAGAAAAAGGAAAAATGCTCAAACTGACGTTTCCAGCACATCCATTCGGTATATAAATGCTTTTAGCACACTAGGACACATCTTTCTGTTTTATTGCATATTTCTAATCTGGACCAATCTGTTTTACCCCATCTCTTCTGCTCACTAGATCTGTGTCTTGGCTACATTAATTTTATTATTATTATTATCTGTTCTCCTGCCCACCGTGATTTTCTATCCTACTTCATTTCCCTGTACAATTAGGACTGTATTGCCAGTATTTTCTATATGGTATAATAGTACGTTTTGAGTTTAAATGTCCACATATTCTTACTTATTGTAGCTTCTACCCAGCCCAAATCTTGGGGAGGTGTGGAAACTTCCCAATCAAAATGTTTTGGGGAAAACTTCACACTCCACAAAATTTGCCTGTTACGGATGTTTTTGTATTAATACATTTCATCCTTAAATTCATCCTGTTTGGGGTATCGTAACACACAACATTTTCTTGAGATAAAGAAGGACCCAATGCTCTTTAAGCCATAAACCTTTAGCAATTTACTGAAGTAAAGCACGTCCCAAGGTCATTTGCTTTCTCATAAGCACTTACTACTGTTTCCATGTTAACCTGAACTTCAGAGACCAGCACAGCGAAGTTCTCCTACCTGTTTTCTGTACCTGCAGCTCCCTTTTTGCTTGCTCCAGAATGGATTTGATAGCTTCATCAGAGCCAACTTCTGTAGCTCGGATTCTTGTGGTAATGTTACCTGAAGAGAGGAGAAATGATCAATTGTTGAGCAACCTTTTGAGAATTGATTTTTTTAACCACAAACTGGTGGCTTGACTCAGTGAATTACTCCATAAAAACTACAACAAGATGAACCAGTGAATAAAATCAACAGCTGCAGCTCTATTTTACCTGCCTTCTACCAGTTTTGTGGCTATTTAGAATTTCAAACATCTGCTCTTTTAGTCTGTCCCTGCTTCTGTCCTCAGTCACATCTCACAAATGGGTCCCTTTCCTTCACAATCAGAATTATTTCAAAAATAATACAAAAGAGAAGTGAATTGCTTGCCTGGATACTGGACCAACAAAGAGATCATATATCTAACTCATATATTGAGCCTAAAATCTAAGGGTCTATGGAGATTCTCAGTCATCTGGGTCATGGTTGTCCCAAATGGGCCTTTTTTCAAAGAACTGGATTTCTTTGCTTTTCCTTGAAGACGTTTCGCTCTGAAGAAGCTTCTTGGATAAGAAGCAAAACATCTTCAAGGAAAAGCAAAGAAATCCAGTTGCCTTTTGAAAAAGCAACTTTGGGACTAAAATCTAAGCATAGATTTGGTACCATGCGGATTGCATTAGAGAGCCACAGTGGCACAGTGGTTAGAATGCAGTACTGCAGTCTACCTCTGCTGACTGCCAGCTACCTGCAAGTTGGCAGTTTGAAGCTCACCAGGTTCAAGGTTGATTCAACCTTCCATCCTTCCGAGGTGGGTAAAATGAGGACCCAAATTGTTGGGGGCAATATGCTGACTCTGTAAACTGCTTGGAGAGGGCTGTAAAAGTACTGTGACACAGTATATAAGTCTAAGTGCTATTGCTATTAACCAAGTATCATGATTTGTAAATCATGGTTCAGAAGTTGGTGTCATGCATGAGTCACTGAGCTGGCTTATCTAGACTGATTTTATCTCTTCTAAGCAGCAGAAGTTTTTTTCTGGATGCAGAGAGAATCTGCCCCACTTGCTTCTTTTCTGTGGATTTTCTGGGCAGAGCCAGGACCTGGTGCTCTAAATACTCCACTAATACATTTTGTCTCATCAGACTCACTGCAAATTTAAGATAACATGGCAACATTTATTAGCAGTAAACTCTTACAACAAGGATATTAAACAATATTTTATATAGCCTGCTCTTGAAAATCTATGGACCAATTCCATCCAAAGCACAAACAGTTCCTGAACGCAACGTGCAAGACTTTTTCCCTTTTCCATGTTTTTTTAAAAAAGAAAATCTGCTAAACATTAAAAAAGCAAAATATATCCAAATATAACGAAGTTTTGCAGACAGGAATACAAAAAAGAAAAAAAAATACGTAAGGCGTGTGTATTGGAGAGGGCAGTGCATTTGAATTATTTTGGCCATTTTCCAAATTGGCAATATGCCTAAGCAGCATTCAAATCTTCCTTTAAACAAGATATAGCTCAGTGCTTGCTTTTAAAAGACTAAAAGTTCAATGGAAGCAGACCAAATGTACTTTAATGGGGAGCCTGCCTATAAACCTTAATTACCAAGTGCCTCCCATTTTCCAAAGGCTGTAGATAGAAAAATCCAACTGGCTCCTTCCCCCACCCACTCAATTAATAGCGGCATCATTCATTCATCAGAATTTTCAGCTTTGCGCACATCACTGAAACGGATGGAAATATTAGAATAACAAGAATCTATCTGGCTTGTGCTGTCCTAGCATCCATCTGTGAATTCAGGACTCTTACATACAGTACACGGGCTATTTAGGATGACTGGTGTGAGATACGAGTCAAAGATGCAGGTGGGTGAAGATTCAAATTCCCAATTCTACTATCAAAGATCCTAAGGCTATGCCTGAACATTACTTTCCTTAAAATCATTTGAACAGTTTCTGTAAAAAGTCCATGTCGGGTGAGTTACAGTAACATGTCAGAAGGAGCTGTTCTTCTCTATGCAAGTTAGTGTAATTCTATTATGGCCCTGAGTTCAAAATATGATCTCAAAATAGTTTCTGGGTGTTATCAAAAAAGAGGACCTGACCTCGGCCACTCACATTGTAGCATTGGTCAAAAGGGCCCAGCAGAGATTATACTACCTGAGACTTCTCAGGAAACAACAACTGAATGAAAAACTGCTGGTGGCCTTCTACCGCTGCACCATTTTAATTTACTGCACCTGTGTATGGTTTGCCAATTGCACAGTGGCAGATAGGACAGCGCTCCAGAGGGTCAACGTCATTGCCCAGAGGATCACTGGTTGCCCTCTCCCCTCTTTGGAAGAGCTCCCGCTGCCTTAAGAAAGTTCAAAACATTCTTAAAGATCCATCTCATCCTGGGCACCCCTTTTTTTTTAACTATTACCATCTGGCAGACGGTACAGGACAATAAAAACAAGGACAAATAGGATGAAAAACAGCTTCTATCCCAGGGCAATAACCATATTGAATTCTATGGTATAGTGCAATATTGGGTTTTCAATTGCAATTATATAGAATGTAAAGGCTGTATGTTTGTGTTTTTATTTTTATAGTTATAATGTACACTGAAGACGGCATTTAATTTTGTTGTACCATGTGCAATGACAATAAACTAAACTAAACTAAACTAAACTAAACTAAACTAAACTAAACTAAACTAAACTAAACTAAACTAAACTAAACTAAACTAAACTGATCAATACAAATATAGCAACCAATTTAAAAATTCCTGCAAAATCATTGGGATTCAGAATACATGGTACTCAGCAAGAATAAACAATTTAACTGAAACTATTAAAAACTCATATTCACAAATGCCTCTGCTTATATAATCAAAAATACTAGGAGAGGGGCAAATGCTTCTGAAGCCCACGTTCTCTGAAGAGCTGCAGCAAAGTTTTCAGAATATTGTCTCTAGTTGTAAAAGATTGGCTATCTGTCTTTTCTTGTGCCTTTAAGTACTGCTCCTGGGAGGCATTCAACTACAAGTTCAGTTTGTTGAAATAGCAGCCTTTAATAATTTAACAAAGTTGGAAGGTACCTTGGAGGTCTTCTAGTCCAACCCCCTGCTTAGGCAGGAAATCCTACACTACTTCAGACAAATGGTTATCTAATCTCTTCTTAAAAACTTCCAGTGTTGGAGCATTTACAACTTCTGGAGGCAAGTTGCTCCACTGATTAATTGTTCTAACTGGAAATTTCTCCTTAGTTCTAAGTTGCTTCTCTCCTTGATTAGTTTCTACCCATTGCTTCTTGTTCTGCCCTCAGGTGCTTTGGAGAATGGTTTGACTCCCTCTTCTTTGTGGCAACCTCTGAGATATTGGAACACTGCTATTATGTCTCCCCTAGTCCTTCTTTTCATAAGACTAGACATACCCAGTTCCAGCAACCGTTCTTTATATGTTTTATTCTCAGGTCCCCTAATCATCTTTGTTGCTCTTCTCTGCACTCTTTCTAGAGTCTCAACATCTTTTTTACATTGTGGCGACCAAAACTGGATGCAGTATTCCAAGTGTGGCCTTACCAAGGCATTATAAAGTGGTATTAACAGTTCACATGATCTTGATTCTATCCCTCTGTTTATGCAGCCTTTAAGAGGCAGAAGGACAATCCTAACACTTTTTGCAGTCATCAGAGAAATTAATTTCCCTCCAGAAGTTAGTCAACTCCTTGTGTTATCATTTTTTAATTAAAACAAGACACTGAACGTAAAAGAGGGAATGTGTTTAAAAGTTCCAAATTCCTATGAGCTTTCATTACCCAGTTTTTAAGTATTTAAGGCAATTATCCTGAGTTTAAAAGAAATTTGAAATAGCGCTAGTAGGCACAATGGTGACTTCATTTTGGTTAATAACGTAAGAATTTATATAACTATTTCCCTTAGTATTTAAACGGCTTCATTCCCACCAGGTCTTAGTACACCATCTCCCGACTGTTTAAGAACAGTCCATGGAAGGCACCTTCCACCTGAAAGAGTATCCTGTCCAATTCTCCTTTACAGACTGAGAACCCAACCAGGGGAGAATGGGAGATCTTGAGGCTGCCCTTCTACTATTAGCAGCCCATGGATGACCTAGTTATATCTCCAGACCACAGACTTCTGCAAGAATATACAACACACACTGGGCTTTTTTTAAAAAAAGCACAAATTAAAAGTAAATGCATCAATGCACCCAACCCAGCACATGCATTCTTTATGTGGCCAGAGCTCTGATGATGCTATTCCTCCCCCCCCACCCCCATTTGGGCTCTATTTTTATCAGTAAAGATAAAGGTTCCCCTTGCACATATGTGCTAGTTGTTCCCGATTCTAGGGGGCGGTGCTCATCTCCGTTTCAAAGACGAAGAGCCAGCGCTGTCCGAAGACGTCTCCGTGGTCATGTGGCCGGCATGACTAAATGCCAAAGGTGCACGGAACGCTGTTACCTTCCCACCAAAGGTGGTCCCTATTTTTCTACTTGCATTTTTTACATGCTTTCGAACTGCTAGGTTGGTAGAAACTGGAACAAGTAATAGGAGCTCATCCCATTACGCGGCACTAGGGATCCAAACCGCTGAACTGCCGACCTTTTGATCGACAAGCTCAGAGTCTTAGCCACTGAGCCACCACATTTTTTCAATTTGTGCTCTATTATCAGTATTATCACTCTTACATTACTTATTTTTATTATTAATCTTTCAGTGTTGTGGAAATCACATCCAAAGTGGCTTATGAGAAAGAGCATGTTTTGGGAACCATCAGCTGATGGGGCCCAGAAAGAAAATCTTTTCTGCCATGGTCCCCGCCTTTTGGAACATCATTTCCCCTGAGATTAGATTGGCCCTGTCCCAGTTAGCCTTTTGGCAGGCCTTGAAAAGTTGGCTTTGTGCTTGAGCCTGGGGTCTGGACATGGGTTAAAGCCCATTTCCTGGCTGCTATGCCTTTTTCTCTTTTATTTTTGTTTTATATTTTGTGTCTTCATTATTATTGTTCAATTGCCCAGAGTCGCACAGAAGTGAGAGGGGAAGCCATATAAACTAGGGGTCTCCAACCTTGGCAATTTTAAGCCTGGAGGTCTTCAACTCCCAGAATTCCCCAGCCAGCTTTGCTGGGAGTTGAAGTCTGCCAGGCTTCAAGTTGCCAAGGTTGGAGACCCCTGATATAAACCAAGTGAGTACAATAAAGTAAGGTATTTGCTACAGAAAATCAAACAGCCAGAAAATGTAAAACTCTGAACACAGGAAGCAGTTCTGTTAAATGCTGAATTTAAAAGCAGAGGATCAAAATGTCAAAACTGCTGAACTTAAAAAATAAAAATGAAACACGAAATTGAATAACATCTGGGGAGTCTCAGATTTTCTTATCCCTAGTCTAAATACCCATGTAGGAGAAAGCAAGTGTATAAAATACAGGTTGTGTTTGCATAACAAGCAAAGCTATAGATAACCTGACTGGTAAATATTTGCTGACTATTCAATGATCAGGTGGGATTGTTAATGAGCCATTCATGGCTTCTTCAGCTAAACCTCTCTGTCCTGTGCCAAATAAAGATTTTTAGTCTTGTTCAGCCTTGAAACAAGCTAGAGAAAGAAATGGAAAACTGTAGCATATTTTCTTGGTTCTTGCCAAGAAAGGAATCTAGTTTGAAAAACCTATGGATGGGTCATTAATAGATACTGTATTTGCAGTACTCCAATCCAAAGGGGCAAAGATGCTTTGCTCATTTGGAGCTGATGTTGTGTGGTCAACTTATCTGTAGAAGGCTCCTTATTTCAAAATCAGGCTGTTTTGAGGGGTGGACTATTCATGGTAGGCACACATTCTTAGGAAAACTGGTGTTAATGTGTTAACTCATTAACAGGAATTAAGAAAGCATTAAGAAGAGAGCGGTACGGTGTGACCGTGTGTTGTTTAACTTAGATGGCTACTATGCAAGCCCCATCATAAATGCAGCTTTTTTAAGGATCTAAGGAAGGATAAGCACTAAAATTCATATCTGAAAAAATGGACTTTGAGGAGTAATTAATTTCATTTCCTACTTGTAGGTGGATCATTGGCTTTTTGACAAATAGAAAGCAACAGGTGAAGCTAAGGAAAATTGCATCACCACGGTGGCACAGTGGTTAGAATGCAGTACTGCAGGCTACTTCTGCTGACTACCGGCTGCCTGCAATTTGGCTGATTGCATCTCACCAGGCTCAAGACTGACTCAGCCTTCCATCCTGCCAAGGTAGGTAAAACAAGGACCCAGATTATTGTTGACTCTGTAAACCGCTTAGAGAGGGCTCTAAAAGCACTATGAAGTGGTATATAAGTAGGTGCTACTGCTATTGCTATTGCTATCTAATACCTGGGCAATTAGCACAGGCACCCCTATATACCAATGAATGCACTTCAAAGGAACCTTCTTTTAAAAGTACTGAAGATTGCAGATGATTCAATGGTCACTGGCCTCATTCAAGACAGTGATGAGTCTGCATATAGATGGGATTTTACCACCTTCTACTATATTTGACAGCAGATTATCAGCAATAGAGTCCTTCAAGTTTTGGGGTTCTATAATCTCCCAGGACTTGAAATGGACACCTAATATTAGAACCATCATAAAAAGGCAAAAACAAAGAATATTCTTCCTGCGTAACTCAGGAAGTTCAGATTGTTCCAGGAGCTGTTAGTACAATTTTACAGAGGAATTATTGAGCCTGTCATTTGTACTTCTACAACTGTCTGGTTTTGTACAGCAACCAAATAAGACAGGTACAAATTCCAATGGATAGCTAAGACTGCAAAAAGAACAAGTGCAACCAGCCTGCCCTCCATAGAAGACCTGCATATCGCGTGATTGAGAAGGAGGGCTAAGAAGATATCTGCAGGCCCCTCACATCCTGGATTTAAACTGTTTAAATTCCTTCTCTTGTGATGGTGCTAGAACAGGGGTGGGTTCTACTTACCTTTACTATCGGTTCGCAATGAGGCTGCATGCACGCACGCACTTGCTTCGCTCGCGTGTGCGCTCTTCTGCACAAGCACAGAAGCTCCTGCGCATGTGCAGAAGCATTCTGATGATGTCGGGGTCAGTAGGCGGAGCGTCCCACTGGTTTTACTACCGGTTCTATAGAACCGGTGTGAGCCGGGGGTAACCCACCACTGTGCTAGAAGGCATTTCAGGCCCAAACAACTAGACATATGAACAGTTTTTTTTTCTCTTGTGCCATCACTCTGCAGAACACCTAATTCTCACATTACTGTCTTATTTCTATGTGTATTTACCCATGCAGTATGGCTGCAGTATTATTATTTATGTTTATTACCAATACCAATAATACTAATATCTTATTGGTATTATTACTACCATTATTCTGTGGGTTTGCAGGTACACCAAGAGCTTCTGCACCAGAGACAAATTCCTTGTGTGTCTAATCACAGTTGGCCAAATTAAAGTACTCTACTTCTCTTTCAATTTCTATTCTAATTATTTCTATTCTATTCATTTTAGCCCAGATCCTGAAACAGAATTGCGTACTGCAATCTGAAACAGATTTGCTCAGAAACAAGTTTAACTGATCTTGCAAAATAGATGGAATTATGATTATAACCTTACTTCCTTGTTTTAAAGAACCAGTCCCACAACCAACCAAATAAAAGTTTCTACATTATTAGTATAGTGATTCTACTACACATGCAAAAACTGGGTTATAAGCCATTCCGAGAAGAGGTCTAAATCTATGAGCACAAACAACTTTCTTAGAGCCACCAATGAGAGTTTATGAACTAGGTTCAAAACTAACCACATTCTGCCCACTAGCCATATTATGCTACATTGTTTGAATGCTGAATTTTGTTAATGCTATTTTGTTAAGGTGGTTTTTGAGCAGGAACTATATTCGACATAGTGATGGTTCTACTTCATTCTTTCTTGCTGCCTCAAGTTCTCAAACTTGAGCATCACATTTGCTATCAAATACTGTTATATCTAGTTGAAACGCCCTTGTATCTCTGTACGCACTTCTACGTCTCTGTGTTTCTGATAGCCCTTCGCTCACCGTTCAAGCCACAGAAGAAAGAAACGTGGCTTGCATTCTTTAAGATTCATAGCAGCGTCCATTCTACACACATAACACACAAACACTTAACTTTTCATGCCAATTTCACTTTTGACTGTGAATCTCAAACACCAAGAAGCCACAAAGGCTACAAGAGCCAGTAATGATACGATGGGCCACACATCAGACTTGAACCAATGGGTTCTGCCATGAAATTTGCCCTGTGATCACTTGTAGTCTTATAAAATGGGATTATCCCCAAGGATGTTGACCTGAGCTCCTTGAAGAACGCATAGAAAATTAGTGGGATTGAGAGTAGGGGAGTCCAGCTTTGCCTGAGTGAGACAGTTTACTTGAAGGAGCCAGGTTAGTATAGCAAAAGACTTAGAAAGAGAGAAAAGAGGGGACGAGTGATCTGGATGCTAATCCTTGGTTTGTTTTATACTTACTGCACCAGTACAGATATAGCATGGACTCTTTGCCAAGCATCATTTACCATTCCTCTTCCTCTTTTCCTTATCCAGCATCAACCTGATTTTATATTATCTCTGCACTGGCACCAGGTAGGCTGCTAATCAGGATGGACCTCAGAAAGAGTGTTTGTAGACCTACACTTGCTTCAAGCACTGATTCTCAGGATAACTTTGGTTAGCACCAAGCATGGTCTGGTTTAATGGTAACGTGAAATCCTGCCAATGCAGGGAACAATGGAACTAATATGGAGAGGAATCGGAGGGAAGAAGTGATTTCAAATGTAGCTTGGATGGAGTCCATGTTACGGCTGCCCAGGGCCCACTGTCTGTTTTTCCTCTCAGATTCCAGGCCAGAATCAAACTGCACCCCCTTTGTGTTTACACCAACAACAAATTAAGATGACACACAACTAAGCACACAACTTCACTTTCCAAAGATCAACCGCAAAGAGAAACACCTGCCTGTGACGTACCTTCTGACCCATTTCTTCGTTTCGGTACTTCCTGAAATAGCCTGCTCAGGTTCTGGCCTGGATTCTCTGTTGAAAAACAAGTCGGGTAAGAACAAAACAATCAGGGGGTGGTTCTTCTTATAACTTTGGGCTTTGTGAGATGAAACAAGAACTGCCTAATACTTATAGGGGTTGGAGAGGAAGGGGAGGAGGGAGGGAGGGAGGGAGGGAGGGAGTGGACGGTTGAGCAAGGGCAGCAGTGAAATCAAGCAGCTCATAAACTTTTTAGGCCTGGCTACTTTGAAAAAGGAAGCAAGGCAGACTACTGGTTAATAAAGATTACAGCTACGCATCAAAAGGAGATTAGAAAGATATAAATAAACATCTAAAAGGTACAAAAAGACAGAGATGGGTCAGTAATTCTTCCAAGAGCGGATGACCCCAAGGATGGGAACATGCTGTAAGATGCTATAAACACTTCTTGGCAATCTAGGGAAACTTTGCTTCAAAACAAAGCACACAACACCTCCTCAAATCCCAGTTCTCTTTAAAGCTATCCTTCCCAATGAAATCCCACTGCTTAGAAAGGCAAGGCAATTTCACTTGAGAAACTGGGAAGGGGAAATCTCCACCTGCAATATTATTTCATACAAACACCAGCAAGGAGGTTTGTTCCAAAACGAATATCCGAAGTACCATGTAATATAATAATGATGAGGAACAAGCCAACCATACCAGTTAGCCTCTTAAGAAAATAAAAAGTGGGCAGGAAATTGTTGACGACAATGATCCTTATTCTGTACTGTACTTATCTTTAAAACAAAAAACAAAAAAAAACCAATGTGATATATTGTTATCCTATTTTGAATGATGAGTAGCAGAATATTGGACAGATCACATATCCCGAGAGGGGAGCTAAGCAGAGAATAATTGGCTCTTCACTCAAGGCCCCCAGGCCCCGTAGAAGAATGAGACTATAGAGAACACAGGAAGTGCCCTTTGCACATAGCACTCACATATTATTGTAAGCACTAGACAATTGTGCATAACCTTTGTGCGCTCAGGTGGATGTAACTGGGCTCTCATTGGCTACTGTATTAATGGGGCACTGTATGAGAAAATGTATGTGCTAAGAATTCATGTTTTCAGTTCTCACAGTTATAGAGAAAAAATGACAGCTGCAGCTGAGTGTTGTCTGCCTGTTTGCCTCTACGCAGTGTTTCTCAACCTTGGAAGCTTGAAGATGGGTGGACTTCAACTCCCAGAATCCCCCAACCAGCAGCGCTGGCTGGGGGATTCTGGGAGTTGAAGTCCACCCATCTTCAAGCTTCCAAGGTTGAGAAACACTGCTCTACAGGGACCAAGGAGGACATTTTACTTTTAATGGTGAAAGAAACAGCTCTCCTACTTTCTCCATGCAATGTATTTCCGGCATTTCCCATCCTTGGATGAGGTCTTATGCTGTATCAAACTTCAAGGATTGTTACAAGATACACAGTCATTTTATATTCCTTAATAAAATAGGAATGCTCCGGTTTGCAGCATGTACAGGCCAGCATTCTTGTTAAGTTCCTTTCTGTCCCTCTGTAAACCTCCATCCTTGAATAGTATAACCTGGCAATTCCTGCTTATGAACTCTTTTACCTTTCAGAATCATACAGTTTGATCTTAAAATGTTATTTTATAAGACGGTGTGAAACTTGACCAGTTTCAGCCCTGTGCTATGTTTAACATTTACTGCACAATGTCTGAGCCATATAAGAAGTCTTCTCTTTACACTTCTGGCTCAAAGGTAACACAACGAACACATGGGTGCAAATTCAGCCTCAAAGAGTGAAAATCATGCTATAGGAGGACAGTGGTTACCACTAAAGAGGACATTTCTGAATCCAAGGAAAACCCACAAGATCTGATTATATTTAGGAAGGTACGATTGAGACATGCAGTTCTCCTGTAAAGGAACACTAATTTTACAAGTGGGATGGAGCTGACATCTCACATTTTTCTCTCACCTCTTTCTATGATTGTACAGCGAATAAATGATGTGACCTGCATTCACATCAGGTCTGCGTTTCAAAGCCCAGTGCCATCTCTTCCGTTTATGCATACACTTTATATTCCCAAGCTTCTGAATCTCAAAAGCTGTGGTTTTTTTTTTTAAGTCTTTACACTAAAGGTATAAAACAACCACAGCTGGGGCGGTCAACTCAGTTGTTAAGTGAAGTGGTTGCTAAGTGTAACTGTGATCTTACTTCAAGCTTTCCTTTTCCTTTACAGATCTGCAAAGGCAGTAAATGTGAAGACTGGTTGCAAAGTTTGTTTTTTTCCCCCCCATCACCATTGTAACTGCAAATGGTTGCCCTACGAGGCAGTCGCTAAACAAGGACTACCTATGCACTTTTCTTCTAACAAGGACTACCTACTGTATGCACTCTTCTACTATTGTCAGTTAATGTTGGTTTCATTGTGCTTATCAAACTGATATACTGCCAGAATCTATTTCACAGTTTGCATTTCGTATCTTCCTGAGATATCATTTCCCCCGCCCCTCTTATACTGCAAATTGCCAGACAACACTGATAACTGTCCAGGACAGGGGTCTCCAACCTTGGCAACTTTAAGCCTGACGAACTTCAACTCCCAGACTGGCTTAAAGTTGCCAAGGTTGGAGACCCTTGGTCCAGGATACAGATTTAATATTTTAAAGTAAATAAAGCATATGATAAATAATCCTAATATAGTGCACCTCCCAAATGTATTCTTTGGAGAATAGGTGAACTTTTGATCTTAAAAGATGAAGATTAGCAGTGGATCTCTCAAATCCCCCCCCCGCCCCAAACTGCTACCTGAGATACTTTTGAGTGAGGAACATGGGATCTTCTGCCTCCCTTTGCTTTACATTTACACTGAGTTTGCAATCTTGCAAGAGGTTGTTCATTTGATTTTTGATTTGGTGAAAAAAAAATTAAATTAAAATGTGCATAAATCTACAGGCTATGATCTATGATTTTGAGGAATCATGCTTTCAGTGATGGTGGTGCTAGAAATAGAGGAAAGGGCTGGAAACTCCTTCCATTCTAGGACACTTAAGCCAATTAAATATGTTTCTTGGAGAAGTTTTGTTTCTGCAATGGGTTTTCAAGAGAATGAGGCCGGGGTGGTTAAAGAGAAATAACCCTTGGACATAATACATGTCTACGTCATCTCTGTATCACATGGGCAACTTCTAACTCCATTCACTAAAAATGTTCAATGAGACTTTTTATCTGGCCTGCTTCTTCCTTCTCCTGTTATACGCATCTCCCCAGCCAGACAGACTGCCCACCAGATGCTTTTGTCATAGGTCAGTGTTTCTCAACCTTGGAAGCTTGAAGATGGGTGGACTTCACCTCCCAGAATCCCCCAGCCAGCAGCGCTGGCTGGGGGTTTCTGGGAGTTGAAGTCCACCCATCTTCAAGCTACCAAGGTTGAGAAACACTGTCATAGGTGAATCTGCATGGCCCCAAGGGACCATAATAAGTTGTTCTGAGTCTAGCAGCCCAATGGATCTGTTGGCTTATTAGGCAAGAGGGCTAGATTTACAAATGCTCAGGAGATTCCCCTGTAGCTGCTGTAAAGATGGTGAAATGTAACGGCCCTCAACTATTAGAACTCATTTCAAATATTACTGTGTTTTCCCTCGGCAATCAAACGAGATTGGTCAAAGGAACGACAAGGGATCCTGGTACAACTTTTACTGGTTTGTTTTTTTTTTAAACTATCCACTAATGTATGCTTAATAAACCAAAATTAAGAGGAATCATGTAATGATAAAACCTTCTTGGCATGGTGCGGTGGCCTAGAGATGGAGCTCTCGCCTCACAATCAGGAGGCTGTGAGTTCGATTCTAGGTCGAGGCAGATATTTCTCTCTCTGGGCACACTGAGAATATATCTGCTAAACAAAACTCTGCAATGGCAACAGGAAGGGCATCCGGCCATTAAAACACTCTGCTAGCTCCATTCAGTTGCCCAGATTCTACGCCGTGTGGGATTATGGGGTCGTTAAATGAAGATGATGTAATGATAAAACCTGCCCTGCTGTGGTTTGATCAGGCAAGATCCATAAAGTGTTCTACAAAGTTAAACTTCAAAATAATAATAATAATAATAATCCAGCCCTCCTTTCACTGCTGCTCAATGCATGAGAGATAGTTTAAGAGGTATACTCTCAATCATCTTACACAGGTCGCAGCCCATTGGAATCAGCCCCATTGGGTCAGTCCCACAGAGATAAAGCTATCCCGGTGGTCTATTTTTTTAAATTTTTGCAGTGCACATCCACTCCCGTGGAGATGGAGTGCAGTCCTTAGATGCCTATCTTTTACTCTGCTATTTCAGCTTGATTCCTAGCAAGGAGCTCTCTATTCTTTCCACATTATATACTGAACACCAAGCAGACAACTTAACCACACAGAGACACAGACACCATTCCCTTTTGACAGTATCTCCTATCTAGACAAACATAGATGCCAAAAGAGAAGTTGGAGGCCACTACCTCGTGACTCACCTCTCTGCCTGCCTTGGATGCTGCGCAAAGCCAAGATGTTCTGCTCATCAGAAAGGAACTGCTTCATTTTATGGAATGGCTCCTTGCCTCTCACGGTCAGCTTGTTCCATGGTTTAGGTCGAGCCAGAATCTCACTCACAGATCCTTGAGAAAGTCCCAAGACGTAGTGTCCAAAGATCCGCTGTCCGATATTGTGCTTGATCAATTGCTCTTTGACCTGACGTGCAATTTCGGCCGTGTCTATCTCCTCACCTTCTGAGGTGCTGCCGGTGCTTTCTGATTGGTTGGGTGATGGGGCCATGCCGTTGACGTCTGGGCTTTGTTGCAAGGGGCTTTGGGAAGATATGGAGTTTGTGCTGTAGGGACCTACTGAAAAAATCATGCTTGTGCTTCCCGCTTCCTGCATTGCCTTGGTGTAGAAGGACTGCATAAGTTGGCGCTGGAGGAGAGAGTTTAGTGCAAATTTTCCTGTAGAAGCCAGGGGTAAGCCGGAGCTTGCCAAGGATGAGCTGAAAAAGTCTTGACTTAAACCCGTTGGTGAGAACTGGTGTGTACCATTAGTATTGGAAGCCTGCTCCCCTGCATTGCGGGGCAACTGAGGAGGAGGGGAGGCCGGCAAGGTTGCAGGACGCTGACTCTCAGGCTGGTCTTTCCCTTTTCTCCTGGCTGACCCTACAAGGAAGGTCAAACATAATGCATTATGGGGGATCAAAAAGAAGGGGGGAAACCAAGACCAAAATGCAGAGCTTGCCCCACAAAAAGGGAAAAATAGTGCAGGTTGCGTTTTTGTTTTGTTCTTGAAATAAGGGCCAATGAAGAAAGTGGTTTGGGTTTTTTTTGTTTTGTTTTGTTTGTTTCTTTTAATTTTAATAAGCCAAACAAGGCCCCCAAGACAAACAACATGCATTTCATGTTTGCACCTTTCTTGTATGTTGCAGCCTGGAGAATTCCCCCTTCCAAATATTAGCAGTAGAACAATGACATGAAGTGCAGTTACATAATTCTTTTGTTTTTGGTTTAAAATTCATTGACGCACGCACAAAAATTACTTTGGTTCCTTGCACATTTGAGTCATTCCAAACCCCTCCATACACACACACACACACACACACACACACACACACACACACACACACATATAGGAACAGACCTTGTTTGAGCCCAAATGCAGCAAACATTTATTAAGGCTATATGAAAACACACGCAAGACATAGAAACCATTGCTCAAAGGAAGCCACAGAAGAACACAGAAACTGCGCACAAGGCAGCAATCACCCAACTGCCCATTGACACATTAGGCAACAGCTCTAGAAACCTTACTTGAAGAAAAAAACAAAAAACAAACTCCAGGAAATTCTATTTATTTGGAGACCCCACTTGTATTGTTCATTTATGGCATGCAAAGCATCCCTTCCAAACAAAACACATAAGCAGCCAAATGAAGCCAAAATTCACCGTTAATGGAAATAAAGGCAGTCAGGATTTGGGTGAATGAATCAGCTATGAAAACAAGGCAGGGTCTCCTTGAAACGCCAATCTACGTTTTGGGAAAGGTGTGTGTAAGAAATAATGTCACGGTCAGACTAAACAATTGAAAGGGAAGACAGGTTCCAATGCTGCTCATCCCAACATATGAGAACATTTCTCCCTCTTAACCTTTACCATTTTTCTAAGGGCCCCAAAGTCTTAGTCTATTATCTATAGTATAAGAGGGGAGTCCCAACATAAGACAAGATCCTTGCTGACCATTCATCTTACTGTCATGCAGTGGCCTTGGGTTCACACAGCCCCTTCCCTTTCCACATCCTCATCTCCTGAGAGCAAGCACAACCTAAAATAATAATTACCTATTTTTTCTCCCATCCACTTACCGCTAAGGTCACTGTTCGTGATCCGCAGCGTGGCATTTTCCGACTGCAGCAGGCGGTTTTTCTCCAGCAGTAAGACCTCCAGTGGTTTTGATGCAGCATCCTATGGAGATATAGAGAGAACAAAGAGAAAGAATGGGAATTGGTTCAGAATGATGTCTCGGGACAATAGGGTGGGAATTCAAAAGAGTGCAGATTCTAGTCTATGGCACTTCACTGCTTCACTTAGTGGCTGTAGAGACTATTTAAATGCCTCACTAAATCATTTTTTACATCTGCTTATCTTTAGACACCGTAATATCAGCCGTTACCTTCCTTGCAACATTATGTTTCAAGTGGTATGAAAAGAAGAAATGAATGAAAGCGGTAAGCAAAGCCGTTCCTTTCTCCTTCCTTGCACAGAATCATCGAAACCACTAAAGGTGCTGGAATCCACCTTGTAACCTACGATCCAATGAAAGTAACACGCAGCAAGGAAATTTGGGGATACTTTCCTTTTGTACAAGATTTAATTTAACTCAATTGTGCATTCATTTCCTGTGTGACTTGCATTGGTTGCCAGTTGCCCTCCGGGTGAGATTCAAGGTGCTGGTGATGACCTATAAAGCCCTACATGGCTTAGGCCCGGGATATGTGGCGGGCCATCTGCAGCCAGCAACAGCTTCCCATCACCCTCTGCGTTCTCACAGGGAGGGCCTACTCAGGGTGCCGTTGGCCAGACAGTGTCGGCTGTCTACCCCCAGGGAGAGAGCTTTCTCTGTGGGTGCACCCACCCTTTGGAATCAACTCCCTCTGGAGCTCCAGGTGGCCCCTGACCTTCGCTCTTTCCGCCATGGCCTTAAAACGTGGCTATTTCACCTGGCCGCCCTGGACTGATGGGGGTTTTAATAGAATTTTTAACTGGGTTTTATTGAATTTTTGTTAATTTTAACTTGGATTTTTGTTTTAATGGTTTGTTTGCTTTGTTTTAATTGTTGTGAGCCGCCCTGAGTCCATTGGAGATAGGGCGGCATACAAGTTCCATTAAAAAAAAAAGGATTCAATCTAGTTAACTGTTTTTAGAACAACATACAGGCAAAGAGAATGAAGTCAATGTGGAAAATCTAACACCCTTGAAGTGTGTTGAAATGAATTTGTGGAATTTTCAATATAGTGAGAAAATTCTGGCAGTTGTAATGCCAGCAGATTGAGAGATTCCACACCAGGAAAGCTGTTGTACTTTTCAGATCAGGGAGATGGTTCAAATTGCCAAACCCCTATTTCTCTCTGAAACTGATATTAAGAGAAACTGGAGTTAACCCCCTCCCCAATATTAATGTTGTAAATGGTTTGGCTTTGTTAATTATTATTATTATTCATATAATCAGCCCAATGCTCATACAACAGAGGAGATAATTGTGTTAGTGGACGAAGGAGAAAAATGCAACCTTTTGGTCATCTGCATTGACACCTTAGGTAAAGGTAAAGGTTCACATATGTGCTAGTCATTCCCAACTCTGCTCATCTCTGTTTCAAAGCCGAAGAGCCAGCGATGTCCGAAGACATCTCTGTGGTCATGTGGCCGGCATGACTAAACACCAAAGGCACACAGAACACTTTTACCGTCCCACCAAAGGCGGTCCCTATTTTTCTATTTGAATTTTTAATGTGCTTTCAAACTGCTAGTTAGCAGAAGCTGGGACAAGTAATGGGAGCTCACCCTGTTATCTGGCACTAGGGATTCGAACTGCTGACCTTTCAATCAACAAGCTCAGCGTTTTAGCCACTGAGCCACCACATCCCTTTTATTAACACCTTAAGATTCCAGAAAGTTCATCTTAATCATAACTTTCCAAACAGTTATCTATTTGGGTAATTCTAATCATTCTAACCATCATCATACATCTTGCATGGCTAGTGTCACAATAAATTAGGCTTAGGTAGGCAGGTGCCTGTTGCAATCTTTCCACAAATGGTGTGTGATGATGATCAAATCCTCACTAGTTGGGGTGTTACTGTGCTACTCATGGAGGAGCCAGGGAGCCCAAGGTTTTATGTGTTGAAGTACATATGACAATCAAACTACTATTGGGTCTGATCCATCTTATAAACCCAGGACCATTGAAGGAGCTTGTGATTTAAGGAAGTTCTAGACCACAAGTTCCCACTTCCAGTTCTTGTTTTCATTTCTATATTATTTTCCTCTGTAATATTTATTTATTAATTAAATTTATTTGCCGCCCATCTCATTCCAAAGCAACTCTGGGCAGCTTAAACATACCAATATTCAATACCAGAAAAAAAAACAAAAAAAAAAACAGCAGCCACGCTGTGAACATCAGCTAACAGAGAAAGTAAGATTTTTCCATAAAAGGGGGAGGGGGGGGGAAGCTGTGATCGTTTAAAATTCCTACAAATTCTTACTACATTTCAATAGCAAGTTCTCAATCCAAGCGAACATTCAAAAAATTAAAAAAAAAGATCTATCCAGCTTTGCTCTACCAGAAAATCGAATGAATTACCTGGATGCTTGAGCCATCAGATGGCGCAAACTCCATGGACTTCAGGATGCTGCAAAGTGGAAAAAAAGAAGTTATTTTACACTCTGTCCTTTCCTAACAGCTTTACTAAAGGGCATTAATGCTGCAATTTTCGGCTCTCCAGGAACACCCTAACTGATAACTTTAACAACTTTTCTTTGGAATCATATAATCTGATAATGAATATAGAATAAGTACTAATGCTAGTTATCGGAGAAAAGCATCCTCTCAAATGTCCCCTAAATCACTGCACAGCGAGGTTCTGCCAGGCTCATTTGCAACATAAATTTAAAGGTTAATAAGGATATAACATTTTAAACTGTCAGAAACAATATAAATTTATATGTATGTCGCTTGAAGGGAAAGAGGGAACACAGTCATAATAAAATGGCAAAAAAAAAACCCCAACACAAACAAGCAAATCACTATCACCATCATCATAAATGAATGTTAAATGTGAAATATATGTAAAATACTTTAACTCGCTTATCAAGAAAATTACAGTACACACAAATTATTTGCATAGTCAACACATTGTAGGCTTTTCAAAGGAATTTTCCCCTCCCATTTAAATAACCAGTTGCTCCAAGGGGACAGGACAAAATAATTGCTTGATATTTTTCACGAAACTTAGAAGGGTCATTAAACATTAAAATCATTTCTAGGAACATTAAAATCATTTCTGGAATAGCAGTTGTGTTATTCTTGATGCAGCAAAACCAAGTGGCACCATAAAGACTCACACATTTACATGCAAAAGCTTTTGTGAACAATCTTGTGACACAGGAATATATATGCCTCTCTCTCTCTCTCTCTCTCTCTCTCTCTCTCTCTCTCTCTCTCTCTCTCTCTCTCTCTCTCTCTCTCTCTCTCTCTCTCTGTGTGTGTGTGTGTGTGTGTGTGTGTGTGTGTATGTTTTCTTTCCTTTTCTTAGGCTTTATGTGTATTTCTCTTTAGTCAGATTCTTCCTACGTAAACCAAGATTTTTATGCAGCCCTAGTTCAGTGAAATCACAATCCACTAGTTTTTAGGCTTTTTTTTTTCCTGGTGGCCAGCAAACACTCTGCTGCCCATTGGGAGACCAACACTCTGCTGTCCATTGGGAGACCAATGGGCAGCAGAGTGTTTGCTGGCTGCCAGAAAAAAAAAAAAGCAGAAACTAGTGGATTGTGATTTCACTGAACTAGGGCTGCATAAAAATCTTGGTTATTGTGTGTGTGTGTGTGTGTGTGTGTGTGTGTGTGTGTGTGTGTGTGTTGGGAATAGGCAGCAAAATGCTTGCTTGTTGTCTGAAAAAACCTAGAACTAGTGAATGGGATTTCACTGAGCTATGGCTGCATTTTGAAAATCTTGGTTTATGTAGGAAAATACCTAGCTGAGGAGAAATATGTATACACACACACACAGAAGCAAGTGGCTGGAGTTGTGGGATTCCATCTTCACAATATAGCCTACAATATAGCCTATATCAATGTTTCTCAACCTTGGAAGCTTGAATATGGGTGGACTTCACCTCCCAGAATCCCCCAGCCAGCGCTGCTGGCTGGGGAATTCTGGGAGGTGAAGTCCACTCATCTTCAAGCTACCAAGGTTGAGAAACACTGGCCTATATGGATCCAGCCATTCCCATTTTAGCTACTTTGGATTTAATGAATCTACAGATAAAGAGAAATTTCCTCTGCAGCAAGATAGACCCTTCTTGGTGAATGTATCATTTTTCTGGATTTTTTTAAAAAAATATAAGATTTTAACAATTCAAGATTTTTGGGCAAAAAACCATCCGATGATTGCAGAAAGTTTAAAATAGGCAAAGCATACAGTAACATTTTATTTTCACTATTTTTATTTTTTGGTGAAAGTACTTTTGCATAAACTTGGATTAAACTAGACAAATGGAACAGACCTTTGTGAGAATGCTTTCTTTTCACATCTAAATAATGCAAGAAATTTGGTGGATTTTACCAAACAAAAGGTAAGGTAATATGATCCAGGCTCTGATACTTTGTTGCTATGGAGATGTGGAATGTGATGTGGTTTGAAGCTGTGGAATGGGTCCTCGGAGATGAAAGTGTTAAAGGCATAGAAAGATGAAAGAGAAAAAAAAAGAGAGGAAGTTTGTTTCTTTCCTCTGCCAGAGTTACTTCTATCTTTAGACTATAATATCAAATTGGCAACAATGAAGAAAAGCTTCAAGGATGGAAGGAAGGAACGAGAGGCTTGGAAGAGCAACCTGCAGAGAAGAGAATGACACCACAAATTTGCTCCAGACAATACGTCGTAAGTTGGATAATCTTTGAATAATAAATTGAAGCATTTAAAAAAAAAAGTATGAAAAATTTGCAAAGATGGGAAAAGAGATTAAAGAAACAGTTAAAAAAGTAGAAAGTTCTGCAAAACAAATGTTTGGAGAAATAAAACAGATTAATGGGAAATGGAAATTTTAAAGATGATGTTATGTATAGAGAGTTAGAAAGAGAATTGAATAATGTGGCCCTATTGAAATCTAGAGGAAGAATTCTGCTTGAGACTTAGAGCAATTCCAGAAAACTTAGGTGAAGTTATTAGATAAAAGATTATTAAAGCTTTAACAAACTTTTTGGATTGAGAAGAGGAGAAGACTGAGACAGAGATTGATAAAGTTTATAAAATAAATTCCAGATTTGCTAGAACAAGAAATGTCTCACAGAAAATTTTGGTGAACTTGAATATATGTTTTATATATATATATAACATATCAAGCAAAAAAAAAAAAAACACTTATCCACAAAGAGGGAATGGTTGGTGAAGGAGATGGAATTTGCAGAGATGGCTAAATTAAGGAACAAAATATTTGGGAGAAAAACAAAACCCCACTATGTACATTCATTTTTGTGAACTTTTTGCATGAAACAGAAAAAAATGAACTTAGGATCTACATGTTGAATTAGGAAAAAAAACATAATAGAAAAAGAAGATTTTTTTTCCCCCAGAATTCCCCAGTCATCTGGGAAATTTTGGGAGTTGACATCACAGGTCTTAGAGGAAATTGGAAGCAATTTCTTCCTATTTTTTCTTTTTGCACTGACTTTTTCTTTGTTCCCCTTCTTTCTCTTTGTATTAGTTCTTAAATTTTTTTCTTCTGTTTAAATTCTTAATAAATATATACTGTACCATACTGTGTACAGTTCCACCCACTTAATCTGTGTGTGTGTGTATGAATGAATATACACAAAGATTAAGTGGGTGGAACTGTATGCACTATGGTCAGCAGAAAACATGAAGTAGATGGTATAGGCAGTGATAATTACTTTCTTGACAATGGACATTCACAAAACAGTTATTAGGTGTGACACATTCTAGCACCAGTGAGCCATTTAACACATGCAGTGTGATGCAAAATGGCCTCCGTGTAATCTTTGAAAAATAGTGTTAAATCTCCAGATGAATAAATTTCAACTCAGTTGTTTCGTATAAAATCAATCTTTGGCACTTCTTTTCTCAAGGACAACCGTCTTGAGATATTAACCCAGAGAGTTTAAGTGTTCCCTTCTTTGTATTTGAACATGGCTCATTTTTGACATCAGAAACGAATCCATTTAGTTTTTTGAATGTAGCCTGACTACTTGTCGTACATACGGTGCAGAGGGTTTCTGCTGACAAATGGCCATTATTTCACGCTGCAATGTAAGACAGTATATGAAAAGGGTACTGCCAGGGGACAATATGAAAGAATAGATGGGACGACAGAGATGGTATGAGTACCCTAAGGGTAAAATGGTAGGATTTTATATTTATTTATAATAAATAAAATCAGTAAATAAATCTGGGTCTCCTTAAACTATTTTTAGAGGCCTGCTAGGAAAGATTCATTCTTCATTTCACACTGTTTCCTTCTAAAAGAAATATTCCTGCTTTCCTCTGTCTGTCGTAGGATTCCTATAATTACCAGAGCATCTGCTCTTCCCTTTTCTACTTGGCAGACCAACTCTAATGGGTCTTTCTACAGTGCCTATGTGAAGTTTAAGCAAGTCCATAATGCGCCTGACAAGCTTGATAAGTTTAAATGGGACTTACAGCAAAAAATTTGCAGCAGGTAGTTGCCCTCTTTGAGGTTTTAGCCAGGCTACAGATTTGCTTTTTTCCCCAAGCTTTCCCAGTCTGGTCTGACTCCCCTCCAACATCTCTTTAAAACTTCACTCATTAGTCAGCGTTTTCTGATAACTGGGCATATCCAATCCTTATTCAATTACTTGGGAAGTTACTTTCTGCTTTAAGAATTTCCCCGTTTTGGAGTCTGTCTGTAAATTCCACAAATCTTGACCAGGTATGGTGGTATTTTATTATTATTTATTACACTTATATGCCATCCATTGGCCAAAGGTGACACTAGGTGGTTCACAATCATTCAATAAAAATGCCATATAAAACATTAAAACAATAAATAGAGATCTTAAATTTAAAATTCAATTAAATTTTGGTTGCTTAACTGGTATCTGGAGACTATGTTCTCTACTTGAATACAGGGCACATTACAATTAAGGACTCAAAGAGGCTCTTATATTTTCACAAAAACACTATTCCATTAAGCGACTGAAGACTGTAGACCCGTGATGGCAAACCTATGGCACGGGTGCCACAGGTGGCACAGGGAGCCATATCTGTGGGCATGCGAGCGTTGCCCTATCTCAGTCCAGCACGCATGTGTGCACTGGCTAGCTGATTTTTGGGTCTTCTGGGCCCACTGGAAGTTGGGAAACGGGCTGTTTCTGGGCCTCCGGAGGGCCTCCAGGGGGGTGGGGAAGGCTGTTTTCGCCTTCCCCAGACTCCTAGAAAGGCTCTGGAGCCTGGGGAGGGCAAAAAATGGGCCTACCGGGCCCACCGGGCCATCACGTGCCAAAAGCAGGGGGAGGGGGGGGTCACGCATGCATGTGTGGGGGGAGGGGGCGCATTAAATTATGGGTGTGGGGACGCGCACACGCAATTCCCCCCCCCACTACCCCCGCTTTTGGCATGTGATAGCAAAAAGGTTAGCCATCACTGCTATAGACTATGTTCAAGACACATTTCCCAAAATTTCTTGGGAATTTCTGCATATGTGATGTGTATGGGTACCGTAGTACTACACCCCTTCAGTATCACAGATTGATAGCCTTAAATGACAAACGTTTCTTTTTTTTTTTTTTTTGCTTGGTGACTACAAGTTGATTCTTATCTCAAAACCACACACACACACACACACACACACACACACACACACACACACACACACATATATATATATATATATAATATATATAGCACTGCAACTCAATAGTAGGTAGACACACTTACTTTAATTCTTTCTTAACCTCATCATAGTCAGCTTGCACCTTCAACTTTTCTTCCAGTTGCTTATAGGCAATAAAGAAATGAAAAATAATTTTGATTAGATTTTTATTTTACAATATGGCCTTCCTACAAAGCTAAGAAAAAAAATATAAAAAGGAAAAAAATGGTAACATTAAATTTGTTTCAATGACAAAAATGAGAAAGGTCATGTCTTTTCTATTACCCACTATCATAGACAGATATAGTTTTTGCTGCTTTTACTTAAATACTGCCACAAACAAATTGATTTCCTGTGGCTTATCACCTGATATCGATGACATTGGCTCTACTTCTGTATATCACCAAGAGAGACGGTGTGTCTCGAATGAAATGAGGGAGTCAATGAGGATTAAGAAATTCTGACCACAAGAACGCCTTTTGGATTTGCGGATAGTTCCCAAAGATAGGATGTGGACAGTCTGTCTATTCTAAATAGGACTGTACTGCCTTAGAAGAGACAGGCACAGATTTTGTCAGGCATTCTAATTTACATGTACGGCCTAAATGACTCTTGTGTTCAGGAGTGCCTATTTTCTTATTTAATTAATAAACCAGTGATGTCCTTTTCTGGATAGGTATCGATTAACAAATGTTATTTACACAATGGGTAGACTCAGGCCTGGATTATTGTTATGCAGAGGTGGTATTTAGCTGGTTCGGACTGGTTCACCTGAACTGGTAGCAGAAATCGCGGGTGGGCCCACCCACCCACCCACCCACCCACTCACCCACCCACCCCGTCTCTACGCCATCCTGTTTAGGCACATTTTTGAGGCCGGGCGCATGTGCAGAAGGCAGGCGTGCACACAAACCGGGCACGTGCGTACACGAAGCGAACGTGCGCGCAACAAACCGGTAGTAACATAATGTGGAACCCACCACTGTTGTTATGTCTATATTTATGCTTGATCTGACAACTGTGGAATTATCTTGAACGAAGCCAGGTTGCTGAATGGCATGCCTGATGGCGAATACATTACAACTCTGTTGAAGCAACTGCACTGGTTGCAATTAGATATCAAGATTTAAAGTTCAGCTTTCAACCTACGAAGCTTGAGGGGTTGAGGGTTTTGGTTTTTTTTTACAATATTGTAATGTCTGATCTGTTGACCTTTTTATCTCTTCAAGCTAACTACCATCTTCTCCTCAAATCTAGGGCCTGAAGGATCTTTTCTGAGACTGAAGGTTGTTCCCCCCTACTTGGAACATGCAGATGCCATCATCATAGGAAGAAGAGAAATAGGAAAAACTGACTTAGTTGGGCCTTTGACAAACATGAAACTGTGCACACCAGCCATTTAGACCCCGAGTGCTTCCACAGCCTGCAACAGTTGTGGAAAAAGATTAGCATAATAATTGTCTGGAAGAACCCAGCGAAATGCAAAGTGGAACAAAAGGTTCAAGCTGTGAGACAATCTGGAGGAACAAATATCTGGCTCTAACTATCAACTTGGTTCTTTTTCAGACAAAATAAAAGGCATGTTTCTAATGCCATGCAAGGTCTAAAAATACTCCTCCACGAGCTTGCAGATGATGCTTTAATGGAAGGGGGATGGGAGAAATTCCTATGCAGCAGTTAAGAAAAGTTTATCAAGAAGCCCATCACGATGTATTAACCTAAACAATGGGCACAAAAATGAATGAGGAAGATCAACTTAAGTCTTTCAGACTGTTGTGGCCCACCAGCGGCCTGCGCGGATCGTGGCTGATCCCGACGAAGAGGAGGCTGGTGTGGTGTCGTGCCAGCAGCCTGCGCAGCCAGCGCTTGTGTCGGAAGAGCAAGGAGGCTGAAGAGAATGTGGTGCCAGAGGCAGAGACTCAGCCAGGGCCTTCAGAACCTCCAGAGGTTCCTCCAAGTGAAGAGAGCGAAGTGGAGGAGCCTCTCCTCAATGCTTGAGCATGCAGGGCTGCCAAAAGGCAGGAGTGGCTACTCAGGAGGAGGAGGTCTCCACGAGAGTAAAGCTTGAGGATAATTGGCCACTCCCTTAGCCTATTTAAGTCACACGCCGTTAGTAAGTTTCTTGCTAGAAACAACTCGTATTTATTATCAGAGTATTTTGGTTTATCATATCTTGTTTTCTGGGCTGGTTGCCAACCTTTGCCGGTCTTGTTTATTCTTGCTACTTAATAAATTTGATAAGGACCGTTGGTGTGTGTCAATATTCTCGGAAATCCGGAGCTGAACACAGACTTTAGTTTAAGTCTCGTATTTAATCACTCAATCTGCATCAAATTTAGCCTCTCCCCCCTCCCCCTTCCTCGGGAAGGGGAGGAGAAAATCACACAGCTCTGAACCAGAATTTTATATTAATAATATCCAACAAAATATCGGAGGTAGAGTATCAGGTTGTGTTGTCTTTTCCCCAACAAAGGACCACATCTACGCATACAGCAACCAGACTTCAATCAAGAAATAGAGCTTATGAAGTATGTTTTTTTTTCTTTTTTCTTTACTTCCGATCAACCCTTGTCTGATTCTCAGAGACTGCCTGGACAAGTCTCTACAGTTTTCTTGGCAAGATTTTTCAGAAGTGGTTTGCCACTGCTTTCTTCTTAGGGCTGAAAGAAAGTAACTGGCCAAGGTGGTTTTGTGCCTAAGGCAGGACTAGAACTCACAATCTCTGGATTTCCCGCCTGATGCCTTAAGATGTACACCAAACTGGCTTTCATGAAATATGTAATCGCTCAAAATCTCTACTTCCCAAGCAGCAAACTCCCCAAAGATACTGCTCTCCTGGTCTTGTAAACTCTTGTAGGCTGGTTGTTTGCTGGGCGGATGAGAGTGTCTCAGATTCTGGCCTTTGAGTGGCAGCTAAATATCCTGATGGAGAATAAATGGACTGTATCTGCCTATTTACTGACAGCCCAGGTTTGAGAATTGAGCACTGCGCAGAAGGGTGAGTTCCTGTTACTTGTCCCAACTCCTGCTCATCTAGCACAGGGGTCTCCTTTGCTAGCTGAGGAACTCTGGGAGTTGAAGTCCACAAGTCTTAAAGTTGCCAAGGTGGGAGACCCCTGATCTAGCAGTTTGAAAGCACACAAATACGAGTAGATATATACCACTTTGGCGGCCAAGTAACAGCGTTCTGTGTGCCTTGGCATACAGTCATTCTGGCCACATGATCATGGAAATATCTTCAGACAATATTGGCTCCCTTGGCTAGGATATGGAGATGAGCACTGCCTCCTAAGTCAGAGATGACTGGTAAAGGGGAAATCTTTACCTTTACCTTTCTCTTGGATGCTTCTTTCTGAGAGAACCAATCTGAATTCTAAATGTGATTAAGTGGTTGAAAAGATCTACCACAACAGTAGAAATAATGTGTATATCAACTCTGAAGTGAATTTGGCTGGGGCCATTTTGGAGGCTTCAGGATTGCCACAATGCGAAGAAGGCATAGGGAGGGGGATTTTGTATCCAAAACAAAATAATTTCCTGTGGGAACCAAGGACATTCCAACAGGTGGCTGGAGAGAGGAGGAGCAAAGTAACCAGGCAACAAGCCAGCACCTTGATTGGACAATGCGACTGATTGTTTGGGGGAAAGGGGGAACTTTCACTTTTTAATCAGGCGAAAACCGCGGGAACTTTCAGAGTCGGTTTTCACCAGTTTGTGCCAATATATCTCCAATAAAATTGTTCTTTGAGGAATCTTCCTGCCTCCGAGTTCTGCTTTCTATGGGGTTATTACTTGGAACCATGACAGTGTATTTGTCAAAATGGCATTAGAGGCCAAATATGCAATTTACCTTCCTCCCAGATCCTATCTAAAGCAACGGAGGAAACCAAACTGCTTGCTTACTTTGAGAGTGCTGTTCTTGGCAGTCAGCTGCTGCTCGAGCTGGGAGATCTGGCTGGTGGAATTTTCCCGAAGTTTGGTAAGATTGCCTTGGAGTCTCTGAACATCTTCAACCAGCTGAGCAATCTCTCGTTCTTTGGAGGCCAGTTCTACTTCCAGGCTAGATCGTGTCAACACTTCGATGGCCTGCTCCTAAGAGATAAAGGAAATTGGAGAGAGAGGAGACAGTAGAGATCACACAGTGGCAAACCAACATGCCAAAGATTACCTGCAGCACATTAAAATGAAAAGCTAGTATTGGGTTATAGAGAATGGACAGGTCAACATAAAATTCTCAGTATCAAATGTACTATTTTCTTCTGGGAGGTGTTAAAACATGCTAGAGAAAAGATTGCCAAAACCTTGCTTAAACTGATTACATCATTGTTTCAATGCATAATCTGATTTATTCCATGTGGCATTTTACATTTTATGCTACTTTTCACACAGGGCTGTTTTGATCCAAAATATAGACTCTTGAATATATAACCAATGATTCCTGGTGCCATAAAACTTTCTTTAGAGCCCATTTTCCATTCCCTAATTTCAGTGGCAATTAGGAGGTGAACTCAAGGTATAGAATCTTTAAAGTGGGATCTCCTTCCTAGAGTGATCTGCCAATATATATGCGCCACCAAGGCTCATATATATTTATTTATATATATTTAATTGAATCATAGGGCTAGAAGGGACCTCTGAGGTTTGTACTGTATTAATATCTGCTTCAATCGTACTTTAACACACTATGTTCTAGTGGTGAAATTCAAATTTTTTTACTACCGGTTCTGTGGGCGTGGCTTGGTGGGCATGGTGTGGCTTGGTGGGCGTGGCAGGGAAAGGATACTTGGTGGCGCAGCGGCCTAAACTGCTGTTAAAGTAGCACTTAGCTGCCAGCTGCCTGCAATTACTGCGAGTTCAATTCTCACCAGGCTCAAGGTTGACTCAGCCTTCCATCCTTCCGAGGCAGGTAAAATGAGGACCCAGCTTGTGGGGGCAATAAACTGACTTTATATAAAATAGAATACCGCTTAGGGGGGGCCAAAAAGCCCTACTAAGCAGGTATATACAAAAGTATGAAGGCTATTGCTTAATGCATTGTAAGCCGCCCTGAGTCTCCGGAGAAGGGCGGCATATAAATTGAACAAACAAACAAACAAATACTGCAAAATCTCCATTCCCACTCCACTCTGGGGCCAACCAGAAGTGGTATTTGCCAGTTCTCCGAACTACTCAAAATTTCCGCTACCGGTTCTCCAGAACCTGTCAGAACCTGCTGGATTTCACCCCTGCCCTGGTCCATTTCCCATTCCCATATTATTTTTTAAGCCCCCCAGAGTTGGTTTAAAATGGACGACTATACAAATGTTTTAAATAAATAAATGCAATTCTAACAATCTACTGGCAGAAGAGAGCACAAGGAGAATTGGCTTTAGATCAGCAAATATTACCTTCCAGCTTCCCTAGGAAAACCACAGGGTTATTATATACATGTGTCCCCCCCGCAAACACCCCAGTTCTGAAATGTCCAGTTTTTCCAGGGTAGAAGATTCTGGCTAAATAATTTAGCTTTACACAGGAGGAAAGTTTAAGAAGTTTGATGGCAGGCACTCCAAGAAGATTATTGGAAATAGGGGCTGCCTCTTACCACATCCGGTGCTTTCTGAATCTGGTTAGCCAGCTGGAGAGATTTGTTTGCAGATGAGAGTTGTTCCTTCAAGGACTCTGCTTCTCTTTGAGCTACCTCTGCCCTCTGAAAAAAAAAAAAGTGCGGGGGGAATCAGGAAGTGAGGATGGGGGAGAGGGAGAGAATGTACATTTGATTTAACAACTGGCAATTATTGCACGAACATTCATCAATTCATGCCCGACTGAGTATAATTGATTTTCCTAAACACTCAACCTAATAAATGATGGGGGGAGAACCTCTGAATGTGATGGATTTTTATTTTAAACAGTACAAGGAAGAAATAATTGAGCGATTATGACAGTAATTTAACGCTAGGAGCAAGGAATCCCCTGCTGACACAAATGCTGCGGCCCACTGAATTTCCCAGGCTGGATGAATGCGAGTGGAAATGGATTCCTTTGATTCAATTGCCTTCTGTATTCTGAGCCAAAGCAGGCAGAGTTGCATGATTCCTTGTGGGAATAATTCTCATGAGTAAATGCTGAATTAAGTGATCCTCAGTCTGCTTTGCCTGAAATAATCACAATGGCCTTTTGTGGAGTCTCTTTCTTCCATAACCATGTCTCTCCTTTGCATACACGCACATAGTGAAGTATACAAGGTAAGGAGAATGGTTACAGGCTTAATCCACATTACATTTTTATCCTGTCTTAAAAAAAAAACAAAAAACAGGAGGCAATAACCTCTAATATGCCAGAGATTGCTGAATATGTTTCTCATCAGCCCAAAGCAGTATAGCCAATTATCAAGATGATGGGAATTGTAATTCCAATATCTAGAGAGCCACCTTTTCCCACTCTGTTCCAAGGGACACACTGTACCATGCAAAATAGTTCCTCTTGTCCTTACAAAATCCATGGTAAGGAAATAGAAGAAGAAGAGGCCACCCAATCTACAAAATCCCAAGTGTTTGCACAGTGCTTACAAGCACTGGCCTTTTTTCTATGGATAAATGCAGCTCACTGCTTGGATATGACATTTATGGGATCTGTTCCTATAAACATCTTGAGGACTGGATCAAGGCTGCCAGGCTGCTTCCTGGCTTTGAGAAGAGGTGCTGGATCAAGTTCTCCATAGTCGAAATCTAACACATCAACTGTTCCACATTTGTTTTTAATGAATACATGACACAAAAAAACAGTAACTCTAGAGGGAAAAGAAGTGCATGAAAACCTTAAATTATAGATGTACTTATTGGAGCAAGTACATGCTACTGTAGAAGCATCCCCTTTTGGATGGTTTAAAGCAGGAATAATTCATTGTAGATGGTGCTTACTGACCATAGTTTATTGGAGAGAGACAGAGAGGGGGAAATGGTGTTTGCTCCTCCTACAGCTTTCCAAACTAGCTTCAAAGATAACAGACTCAACAAGGACATAAAGTGGTCAAAGCAGAAAGGCCTTGTAGGTCTCTCCAAACCCAGTTCCAGAAAAATTGCAACTCTGGGTGCCTAGATACTCCAGCATCTCAAATTTCAGGGCTTCCAGTCATGGCTCTCTCTGTCTTTCCAAATGGCCTCGGAGTTGGAAGCATGATAGATATATTTGCAGTGGAATGATTCAAGTCATTTATTTACTACCTTTCAGAACAGTATTTTGAAAAGAATTTATAATCTATATAAATATCTGCAAATAAAAACTCAATTATTAATGAAAAAAAGCAGGCAAGAGATCAGTCACATAAGTCTCGGTAGCATTGTTGCCAACTTTCTCCCTCCCTCTTGAGCTGACCTGGGCATTTTACGGTCTGTGGGTCTCATCTGGCCCACGTCAGTGGGCATTGTCATCAGGGCTGGGGCAGTGACAAGAGGACGGGTTGGCAACCCTCCAGTCCCAGTTTCTCATGTGGCCCCTTGGGAACATTAACGGCCCACTCCTGCTCTTGAGGGATCCTTCCTAGGGGGTGGTGATAGTGGCCTGAGGTAGAGGAAGGAGAATGTCCAGCTAATTAGGCTTCTGCAGGGTTGTGGCCTGTTCGCCTCCCTCTTTTCAAGGATCATTTCCATAAGCAGTTACCTTTGCAATGCATCATCAAGCCCTGTGGAAGGAGTGCTCTTGTCATTTACTGAGACAAGAGCATTTAACCTCCCACTGAAGCATTGGTGCAGATAACCCATCCCAATAATCAGCCTCCAGAGCTGTTTGCAGGGATGTGTTTTCAGCTAAAGAAGGAATGTTCTGAAGGAGTGGGCGGGGAGGCATGAGGTGGGTTTCCTTTCCACTTCCGGCATAAGACTCTTCTAAATTACAAAAGGATGATCAGAATGTAAAGGACTACATGAAGAAAATAAACTTGAAGAACCAGGCTTGTCCCAACCTCTCCAATTGAAGGAATACCAGAGTTCCCTTTCAACTTGCTAAGAGCTGGCTTCCAGGTCACCAGTGCATGTCACTCTTGATATCTGATCATACATAAGGTTGACTCAGCCTTCCATCCTTCCAAGGTGGGTTAAAATGAGGACCCAAATTGTTGGGGGCAATATGCTGATACTGTAAGAGGGCTGTAAAACACTGTAAAGTGGTATATAAAAGCTATTGCTATATATCTTAAAAAAGCTACAAGGAAGCTGCGTAGAATATTTGCATCATTTGAACAATGACAGCACGGTGTCATGGTGTTCCTTGTCCCCCTGTAGATGCCTGGGCTTTCAACCAACATGCAAGGATGGGTGCAGGAGGAGCAATTGAGGACATGGATTTTTCAAGATGATGATGGTGACCTGAATCATAGCCATAATCATAATTTTCCTGCAGGACACAAGGATCTATCACCCTACCTCAGGAAACTAGATATAATAATCACTACTTTTAGCTTCTGGAATGTTAACATGAGGTACGCCCGGTTTACAGGTAGGAGATAAGGATTCCTATCAAAACATGAAACTCACCATATGTTAGATTGATTTAAGAGACATGGCCTTAATGCCATATTCCTTCACTAATCTTACATTTTAAGTCTCGTCCAAGGCTTTCACATTTCTTTCATTTTTTTTCATTCATTTGGTGTTTAAACATAATGATTCCATTAAAAGAGAATAAATACTTCACTGAAGAACTCCGTCTTCAAGCTTTCATTCTTATTTTGCAGAGAATTTTCTCCTGAGGAGTGTGTCTATGGTGATTCTCAGTCATCTGAGACATAAATTGTCTCAAAAGTGCTTTCTCAAAAGGCAACTGGACTTTCTTTGTTTTTCCTTGAAAATGTTTCACTCATCATCCAAGAAGCTTCATCGGTTCAACCAATGAAGCTTCTTGGATGAGAAGTGAAAAGCACCTTTGAGACAATCCTGAGGAATTTCTTTCCTTGGCTCTTCAAGTAAATAGTTTTTATTAGAGAAGATATCTTTGCATGATCAGGTATGTTGATGGAATAGGGAATCTGAAATAATCCTTCTCTCCCATCTGGTGCACACAATTTAACTTTGATCAAAACACTGAATTGATCATGTCTACAACCAAATCTATTTTCTAAATGAAATTTAAAAATACTAAGATAAAAAACTAATACAATAAAAAATACATGAAAAAGAGAAGGTAAAAGTGAATTATTTTTTTCCTCCCCTCAGTATTCCGTTTATAGCCAAGATAATAAAAGAAAAAAAATAGACCAATGATTTGACAATTGGGCACGAAAAGTATCAATGGCTGCTTTATCTGTCATTCCCACTTAACCAAGACTTCATACAAGGTTACCAAAACTGGAGGTAAAACCAATAGTGATCATTTATACTTCAAAAGCAAGAATGCATGGAGGCGAGTGTCTGGCTGCTCTTAGGTCCTTAACTATGATCTGGCAATTTTGATATCTTCAAGGGTGATGACAGTGAAAAACAAAAAAAAGCTTTTTCATCGAAGCTGAAAAGAAGACACTATCCAACTTTAAAATCTTACTTGATTTGCTCTTTCAAGATCTGTCATGATCATCTCAATTTCATCTGACCTAAAAAGAGATAGAAGAAAGGTCTATTAAGCTCTGAAGAATAAGTAAAAACATATCAAACACCAATCATCTGGACATTTTTTTATGTCTATAACATTTGTGCACAGCAATATTTTCTTCAAAAATCTTAAAAGTGATTCTTATTTCATATCAAAACATTATAAAATTATGACACTCAAGTTAGAACTTTCATTGTTTTAAAAATAACATCTGGGTCATCAAAACAATTAGCCAGAATAATTGGCATATTATTTAAATGTTAAAGTGAAAAAAAATAAATGCCACCATATATAATCTTGGATTTGGCAACTGGAGGATCACATGGTGTCAAGGAGACCAACATTACAAGGGAAATAATATAGACTTGTAAGAACGGTAGACTTCATGAGATTTGGGTAAAAATACAAAACCTCATGGATGAAGGTGTAAAACTTCATGAAATTACAACCATTTCTACTTTTAAAAAAATCTTTGTAGTCTGGGGCTGAATCATCACATAGGATCCAAAGATTCCACCCCATATATTGTCCAACTTGTAGTATACAGAGTGTATGCAATTGCTTGATAGGCTGAACTTACAGAAGAAAAACTCACTATGAAGTTAGAAGGGACTATTTATGCCAGTGTTTTTCAAACAACTTCAAGATGTGTGGACTTGAACTTGACACTGTGCTCCACATAGAAATCTAAACTAAAGCATCACCAACATATGATTTTGCTTGGACATGTCCAAGGAAGGGGAATTCACTACAGTCATTGGCAATTAGTTCCACTGTCCAATTGCTCTTATGTTTTGAAAGCTTTACTAAATCAATCAGAATCTGTATCATGAACTCCTCACCCTTCCCAGAAACTGATCCCAGGGCATGATGATCAAAGTCTCCCTATTATGACAACACTCATCTAGAGATGTGATCTGAGAGCTCAGTCAGGAATCCCACTGAGCACCTCATGCTAAAGGATTCATACTCTATCTTCTCAAGCAATATCTCTGGTCACCATCAAGATACTTATTACCATTGCTACCCCACCTGACCATAGCACCTCAGCTACTCTAGAATCTAGTTCCCAGAGACCAGTTATCTGGAAAAAAAACCATATCTCTATCCCCCCCCCCCCAAATCAATAAGCTTCAGTAATGTACATCAGATCCAGTCATGAATGTTTATGAGCATGTCTTATTACAAAAAGATCAAATTTACCAATAGCTGATTTAGGTCATCAGTGAACTGGCCAGCAGGATCATGGAACAAGGCAGGTGGAGCAGAACCGAACTGTAGACACCCCGCAATCATCAGCCCAACATTTCTCATTATGTCACCCCTCCCACATAGCCCATAATCTACTCTCCCTCCCCATTCCGAGATTACACTTCCTGACATATGGAAGGCCAATAGTTCTTAATAAATCACCATTGTCCCAACCTCAAACTTTGCAAACAAGTACAATGCAGCAGCAATCTGTCATAAGTCACCCCAACTGTATACAGGTTTTCTCACCTATTTGTCTTCCTTCCACTTCTTTCACTTTCTCTAAATCCTTCGTACAATATAGTACTCAAAATCAAACTCAGTACTTGAAATGGGGGTCTGATCTATTTAGAATATAGTGTACTGTAACTATTATTCTATGTTTGTAAATGATAACTTCTAATAATATGCATTCTAAAACCGAATTTGCCTTTTTACCAGTTACTGAATATCATCCTGCTGATTGCTTTTCAGTTTATAATCAACCATAATCCCAAATTCTTTTCTAAAAGTATGATGATCATATTAGGTATCCCCCATTCTTTATATATGAGTATTTTGACTTTTTTTTCCTAATTGTCTTTGTCTTTTTATTAAATTTCATTCCATTTTGTCCATTTTCTTTATCTATTTTGACTTCTGCCAAGCAGATAAATATTGTATCCCACCGTTTATCCAAGGCATTAATAAAAACATTAAAGATCAGGCCAAGACTGAACCTCACAACATTCCAGTTGATACTCCAGGCAATTTATGGTGTCACTATACCACACTTCAAATAATAATTCGAACACTTCTAATAAAAGAGCCAATATAACCTTCAAAGGTTAAGAAAGTAAGTGGTATATAAAATCAGATTAAGGAAAGCAAAGTATTGCACAAGTCTGCTTAGTTTCAAAACCTAGCTAAAAAAGCAGGTAATATAGAAGAATCAGAAGTTCGAAGAGATAGGATGCATCTGTGCATCACCCAAATTTGAAAGGAGGGGGACACAAGAAATCAGAAGCCGAACCGCTAATGTATTGTTTTATATACAACATTTCTGCAAGTCTTTCCTCCAAAATGGTTAACAATAGATTAAAATCAATAAAATTAAATAATAATAATAAAAAAGAATAAGCAGGTAGAGGGAAAGCTTTGCTCTAATCTACCCTGTAAACTACATGGATTGTGGGAGGTCTGGTACAGTTTTAATCTTATCAGTTTCTCTGCAAACAGAGAGGCTACATCCAGGATGAACGCTAGACAAGATTCATGGATTTGATCAGACTTGTCTATACTCCCTGCACCCCCTCCCCCATTTATCCCAGTGCAACTTCTTTTCTGTAAAATACTCCCTTTGAACCTCATAAAGCACTGCAAACTTGCCAGTAGCTTCTAAAGAGATCCACATGTAATAAGCTGAACATCAGTGAGGTCATTAATGTTTTAGCCATAAATAAATAAATAAAAAAACCCTAAAGTAATGAATTGGTACAATGTTCCCTCCTTAGGCAAGCTTGAACAAAATTGAGGGAAATCTTCAAAAGGTAGGCTCTTTCCATTGCAAAAGCTGAAATGTTACATCAGGAGTTGACATTCGGCACCTGAAATCATTTCTTTCATTAAAATCTGTAGGAGCTATATTTATTGTCTGTAAAACTTTAATATAAAAGTATTTCTAGCTCATTTTTACAAGACTCGGTTCATTCCAGGTCTCAATCACTCTAGTTCTTAGTGATGATTAACCGACGGGACTAGCTGGTTTTCTCAGGCTTCACATCTTTGATTAGATTCCCTTTTGACAGAAAAGAGAAGTTATCTACATTTAGCAGGCACTTGTTTCAGCTTAATGCTCAGAGTGCATAGAAACTGCCTTGAAATAGATTAGAGGTCTTCAGATGAGTAAGGGGACATGAACAAAACAGGGACTCTGAATACTCCTAATTAAAAACTTCAGGCTTGAAGGATTTGACATTTGCAAGATTTAAAAAAATACATAATTTCCTACTACTACCTCACAACTGAAAGTAACTTTTCGTTATGTGTTAATTTATCTCGTAGCACGCCCAATTAGAATTTTCCCAAAGGGAATAGAAGAGTTTTTGCACCTAAAAGACAATAAGGCAGAGTACTTATTTTATAAATAATTCCCAGCACATTTTCATTGATCTTTATCAAGGGTAGAAGTTCAACCCTTAGAGACTGCCTTTCCTCCAGATGAGTCAGTATTAGACAAGCTGGGTTCAGACATATTTGCTTTTCTATCGGAATGTGACTGAATGGATTTCTTTAAACTGTTGAATAAATTCCCCTGATGAAGATCAGTGAATTAGGCCAGCCAATTCTTTATTAATATCTGAGGCTTATTGTCTTTGCAGCATTTCTTCTGATCTGTAATCCACAATTATCCCCTACTGAAATATATTATGCGGCATTTTGTATCTCTGCTTGAAATATACTGTATGGTCATTACAATTTCTCCATTTCTTGGTTAAAAGCAAAAATCCTTTTGCATGAACTTGGAAATCTTAACTCTTTTCAGTTGAGCTTACAGGTAAAATGTTTCTGTCATATTGCAGCCTGAATTTCCAAGTGTTCCTTATATAATGTAAGAATATTATTAAAATTGAACTGCTAGGAAATGGGGATTAAGCACAGAAGGGGGGGGGAAAGCAGGGGTGGAGGGGAAAACCCTAATGGCAAATACAATAGGAGTACTAGAATATATGAAATGTGGTTGACTCTGGAATAACAGATTTTCTTTTGAAGATTCTGCTTATTTGGCTTATTATAAAAGTCAACATCTGTATCAACAAAAATGCAGCAAAAATAATCTTGATTTCTTTTATCTGAGCGGCTGGTTTGCATATTTCAAAAGTTGTTACTGGCAATTAATATCATATATTTAAACTGAGAGCCAGTTTGGTGTATCAGACTAGAAACTTGAAGGCCGTGAGTTCTAGTTCTGCCTCAGGCACAAAGCTAGCTGGGTAACCTTGGCCAGTCACTTTCTCTCAGCCCTAGGAAGGCAGCAATGGCAAACCGCTTCTGAAAAATCTCACCAAGAAAACCACAGGAACTTGTCCAGGCAGTCTGTGAGAATAAGACACAGAATGAAAGAAAAACAAATACTCAGACTGGGGGTGGAGTGAAGGAAAATTGTGTGTACCTATGCCAAAGAAATGATTCTTACATTTTTGGTCCAGCAACATCTGGAAGGTCACTAATGCTTCTCATTCCTGATCTTTACCAACAGAATAATGCCTTCTTTCTATGAAATATAGGTTGATGTGTTCTTGTTTTTTAGTCTTCTTAAGAACAGATTCAGCAATATGTTCAAAAAGAAACACATCTTAATCCTCCCAATTCATTCTGGGGGATTTTAAATAGCATACTGAGTGGACAGAAAGTATGCCACGGAGTCAAAATGCTGTCTTGAGGTTGAAGGTAGTACACCTCATTATTTCAGCTTGAAAAACATGTTGGCTCGGAAGTTGAAACAGGGGTACTATGCAGCAGGTTCTGACAGATTCTGGAGAACCGGTAGTGGAAAATTTGAGTAGTTCGGGGAACCGGCAAATACCACCTCTGGCTGGCCCCAGAGTGGGGTGGGAATGGGGATTTTGCAATATCCTTCCCCTGCCACATTTACCAAGCCATGCCCACAGAACCAGTCGTAAAAAAAATTGAATTCCACCACTGGGTTGAAAGTGAAATTTAGATATTATAATGAGTAATCCAACTGACTTCTCCCCCTTAAATAGATATAATATGGAGTTCATTGTCACCAAATAAAAGATGTCTGTTATTCTGAGGGTCTTAAACATGTTTATTAGTCATGATGGCTAAATAAATAGCATTTTTTGAAAATAATTTGCAAGAGTGCAGTACATTAAGCCTTTTATGCTTTCTTTTGGAGTTGCTAAAGATGAAAGATTCCTATCAACAGACTTCTGATTTGATCAAAGAGGTCTTCTTAGATCGTTTTATTTTAAAGTCATCTCAGAACAATGAGTTTTATCAGTTAGTTACAGTATGTGCGATGTGAAGAAGCACATTGCTTTTGATCAACCAGAATCAAATTCAGAATAAAGTGATCACCTAAAGCAGTGAAAATGTCTCACCTTGCTTTTTTTTAATAAAGACAGAAAAGGTGTAAACTAGGCTACCTATCTTAAGTGCAACTGTGCCAGATATAGAACTGCTTGCTATGGTATTAGTATTAGGTACAGTATCAATCAGTTCTGGCATATTTTTGCCAGTATGGCACAAGTACCACCAAAGTCCAGTTTTCCCTCAGGCACGTGATATTATTTTATGCAAGCTAGCATCTCTAACCTAGAGATTATTTTGTAAACCAACTACCGTTACCCAGTGGTGAAATGTAAAATGTGTTACTACTGGTTCTGTGGGCGTGGCTTGGTGGTGGTGGGGTAATGTTACTGGGTGGGCGTGGCCAACTTTAAAAAAAAAAACTTGACAGCATTTTTTCTTCAGCCGAAGAGGTTGTTAAAAAAATGCTTTTAAAAGGCTCTGACGATCCAAGCTGAGCTGCACGATCATCAGAGGCTTTTTTTTTTTTTTTTTAACTTTTAAAAGCATTTTTTCGGCCAAAGAAAAAATGCTTTTAAAAGTAAAAAAAAAAGCCTCTGATGATCGCGTGGCTCAGCTGGGCATGGGGGGTGGGCAGGGATTTTTTCTACCGGTTCTCCGAACCACCTGCCATCATTGCTACCCAGGAGCATTTCACCCCTGCCGTTACCCACAATCCACCAATTTGGAGGTACATGGTGTATACTTGCATATAGCTGTTTCTTGTTTAAAAATTTTTTGGCATACTATTTCTTAATCCTTTCCTGTGCTCTGCATAGCCTTATCTCAAGAAAAAACAGTTTGATACATATACATGTATGTATATTGAAACGTCAATTGAAACAGCAGCGTCTCAAATTCTTCCTATGAATTTTCTCACCTCATGTTGGTTGCTCCTTCCAAAAAGAAGGGACCCCGAATTCTTTATATATAGAAGATTTGAAAGCCTACAATGAATTTATCTGAAATACATTCAGAGACAATAAATCTGTTGCAGGATAACATTTTGGTGAGAAGGAAAAAAAGCATGTAATGTTTTCCTTTTGTTGTTTTGTTCTTTTTATTTGTTCTTTGTATGAAGCCACAAGTGCTTATAAAATTGAACTACCAACACTTTCATTAATTTTAAAAAAAATAAAGTCTACCTGTTTGATACTGAGAAGCTATACAATTCACTTAAATAAAAGCATTACATTGCATCACAGACTTCCACCAGCAGACAGAACAAAAAAGCAAAAGAAGATTTTAAAGAGATGAGCAGCTTTTTTGAAATCTGGAGTGCATCATTTCAGTGATATAGAAACAAGCAACATGAGCCAAAGATTGGAACAGCTGATTCTGTGTTCCCACAGATTTATTTTATTTTACAGTTGCTTGCAACATTGGTATGGCCACTTAATAATCCTGTTATTGAAGTAAAAGTTTCTTAAATTGCTATCCCACAATGCTGCTAGCATCAAACTGGTTCTACAATAATGAGGAGTTTCAAAAGTTGTTTTTTAACATCATGTCAAGAGGCTCAAGAGAAAAAGAATGTATGTAAAATCAGCACAATTTTAAAATTAAGAGTTAATGTGACATCAATGGAATAGCCAAATGACCACTCATTATTTAATGTCCATTGTAGTATTAGCTCAATTCGTACATTAAGTAATGAAGATGAGCTGCTCGATTTTGCTTTCGGTGTGTGAATCCATCTACTGTGGTTTGTAGCTCAGCAACACCCTAGTCATTCTGGTTTATTCAGTAAACCAGATAATGGCCTTTTCTGGAGTACTGTATCAAGGAAATAAGTCTGTAACCAGAATACAGTTAAATTTTTGCCCTGTTTAGGAGCAATTAGCTTTTGCCTCGTCAAAACTTAAAGGTGGGGATTTATTTGAAAAAAGTTGTAACATACACCTCAAAAAACACATGAGATAAAAATCCAATATATTTGGTATCAAGAGCTAGGAGATTTTATTATAGTGACAACTGTTTGAAGAGAAAAAAAAAGTAAACATCACTTTCTGTAACAAAGAATAAATTTCGTCTTTTACCAATGGATTTCCCCCTCCCCCAAACTATATACTTTCTTTTTAAATAGTTGAATAGCAGCTCTGGAGTCTGCATATGCTTTTTCTGTATCTCAAACAGATGGTACAATATTACACTGCCTTAATTTGTTTGATTCTGAAAACTAACAACCTACAGTACTAGACTTTGCTCCTTTTCCCAATACTGCTGCCTGATGTGATATAATAACAAGTCCTTTGCTTTCAAAATAGAATTCATAAGTTTGTATTTATCGGAAACCAAAGAACTATTGGTGAAAAGATGAGTGTGAGCATGAAGAGTTGGTAGTTTTTAGTTCCCTCCTAGAAAATATTAACTTCATCTAACTGTCATTTCTTTTTAATATATGGAATCATTAATTTGAATAAATGCTTTGATTGTGTCTTGTTCCAAAGACAACAATGAGACGAAGTTCCAGTTAATGCAACCCCCACAACAAACCTCTGCCATTTCCTGTTCTACCTGTTTAATAAAATGTTTTATCGTTCAGCAAATATATAAGTAAGAGATATTTATGAACGGATTAAATGAAACATCAAGTTTCACCTGAGCATATTCTGAAATTATAATTCTGCCTATCCCCCAGGCTTTAACCTTAAATAAGAAGAATGAAATATCAGGAAATAATCTAGCATAAAACAATTTCAGTGTACAGGAGAAAGTGTACTCCCATAGGAAAGGATTAGCAGACTATTAAACATCCACTAAATTAAATTCAGACACGTAATCTTACAAAGCATTATGAAACCAAGAATAAATTTGGAAGGTGGAGTATTATGATTTAAAAAGTGATTCAGAGTTTGATTTATAGAACTGATATGTGATCTACTGAGCTCTTTTGTTGCTGAAAATACTTAACTGGATCATACAGTTCCCTGCTTATGCTTACTAGTGTCATCCATATGAGAACATTTGAGAAAAGTCGAATTTGGTCAATCCTGTACAAACGGTAAGAGAGGAGAAACAGTGAACAAACTTCCATAAATACCTCTTTCCCCCACTTCTAACTTTGCTCTGAGAATTAAACATCTCCTTAATTTTCATGGTGTGACCTTAAGGGGATGCCTGGAACTCTTGATTGCTTGGGAACTGAGCCATTACTTATGTCTGCAAATGGACAACAGGTTTCCCAAGAGAAACCATTGTTTCCTATTGTTTAAAAAGAAATGCTTATGATCCACAGCTATTGCCTACCAGTGTTCACCGTTAATATTAAAAATAGAAGCTGACTGTCATCTCATTTTACATCTCCCCACCTTTGTCAGTGTATCCAAACGAAACCATTTTTCACTTACTTTATTTCAGCACAGAACAAGGCAGGAAAATACTGAATTACTACCTTCCGTTTGGCCTCAGGCTGCATAGCACAGTATTAATTTTCCAAATGAAGTATAACAAACAATATAGTAGAGAGCAAAACAAATGCAAGAAATGGTCTTCCATGTGTTCTAAAAGCAAACACAAATCATAGTGTAATATGTAACCTAAAAAATCCCCAGAAGTTGTTCAAGGCTCATTCAACTTCAAGGGGGGGGGGGGGATGTGCAAGAATCCATTCTAAAATTGCAACTTGGAGAATTAAGCTGTGTGCTGGAGAGTTTAATATCTGCTACTGTATATTAACATGCCAAAAATTAAAAGACTTTACATTATTTAGCTGACTACTACATATGCAATTTGGACAGTGATTTAAAGCAAAATAAGGGGAGCCAGAAACTCTGAAAAAGAAAGCCGGCCTCGTAAACACCAATTTTAAGAGAGCTACACTTGAATGAGCTAATTTGTTGTCTCAAAGGACTTCTGAGACATGCAGATAAGGTTTAAGCCAAGGAACAAAGGAGATATTATGCTAATTAGGATGATCATCCAATTAAAGCTACCTTAATCAATGGTCTAAAATTCATCTGATTAATTTAGATAACATATACTGGATTTTTAGCAGGTATTATTTTAGAATGTGCAAGAGAGAATGTTAATGCTCTTTAAATCTCTCTCTCTTTTGTTCTGTACCACACTTTAACATGAGACATCTTGATTGCAGAAGTGAAGGGCCACAAGAAGATGGTGATGGTACCCATACCATTTTAAAAGGGTCCCAGAGCAGCCAACAAGACTTACTTCTTTGTAACAGAAGATGCTTGGAGTAACTTTTGGATGCCTGGAATACTCTCTGGATATAGAGGAAGGGTGTAAATGAAGAAATCATCCAATAACCTTGAGATTTCATAACTGAAAGGAAACCCCTTCCAATACTCAAGGGACAAAGGAGTACTAATGATAATGCATATGTGTGTGTGTGTCATTATACAGTCTTGAGTGAGAATCATCTGACACAAGATATTATTTTACAAATATTACAGCATAGTTCCTGGAGCCAGTTAGGAATGATACCCTTATACATGGGCTGCTTCCACACATGAATGCATAGACGAGCAATCTGATACCCTCCAAATGTTTTGGATTACAACTTCCATGTTCTCTAATCATTGTCTGGTTGCTGGAGACCAACCCTTGGAGTGCTTTCCAATTATCAGCCTGAAAGGTGTCAACAAAGTCCCTGGGACCATAGTATTAATTTCCTTTTGTCAACAGAATCCAGGTAGGATGATTCCCGAATGCAACTTAGAGCAGGGTGAAAAAAACCTTATGAAAAAAAAAAGTAGGTCAGCTTGTGATGAGCCAAAAACGTAAGGTACTAGGAAATACTGGGGGCTTGAATGCTGCTTACTCACTCACCTTCTAATTGCAACTCCCTCTCAATACCGTTTCCCCGAAAATAAGACATCCCCTGAAAATAAGCCCAATCGGGCTTTTGAGCGCATGTGTTAAAATAAGCCTCCCCCTGTTCTGCCCCAGCTACGGACCCCAAAGAACGCAGCATACACAAAGTCCGTTCAAACCTTACTTTACTAAATAAACCAGTTTTTTACAACAACGGCTGTTAATTAACTGCATTAACAGCCGCCAAGAATTCAAAGGACAATACTGAAAGCTTACTGTGGTTGGCAGAATGCCCAGAAGCAATTTGCAGGAAGCTGATAAGATAAGCAAGAGAAGACATGAAGGTATGTGAACAAAGTTGTTCCCTGCAAATTGCTTCAGTCAGCGTTCCTCCTTAAATAGGCTAAGGGAGTGGCCAATTAACCCCAAGCCTTACTCTCGAGGAGACCTCCTCCTGAGGAGCCACTCCTGCCTTTTGGCAGCTCTGTGCGCCCGTGCATCGAGAAGAGGCTCCTCCTCTTCTTCCTCTTCACTTAAGGGAGCTTCTGGAGGTTCTGAAGGCCCTGGCTGAATCCCCACCTCTGGCACCATCTCTTCTCCAGCCTCATTGTCTGACCTGAGTACCAGCTGCACAGGCTGCTGGCGCAGCACCACACCAGCCTCCTCACTGTCTGACTCAGCTACTAACTGTACAGGCCGCGTACGGGCCACAACTTCCCCTGAAAATAAGCCCTCCCCGAAAATATTTAAACACAGAGCTGGAAATCAGGTAAGAGGAGTCCCATCTTGCTCCATGTACCCCAAAATAATAAGACCTCCCTGAAAATAAGGCCAAGTTATTTTGGGGTTCAAAAAAAATATAAAACAGGGTCTTATTTTCGGGGAAACATGGTATATTTCAGCAATATCTTTAACCTGGTTCTCCATTGAAGTGAAATTTGAAGTTGGTAAAGAAATTCAGCAGAAAATATATTTCATACTCTTCAGATGGGAACTTACATGGTTCTAAAAAATGGAATGCTATTGTGGGATATATGAATGTGCATTCTGCATTTTGTACAATGAGAACTGACGTGGGATCTTTCCAAGCAAATCAGCACCTCTGCTTCATTGGAATACTAACAAAAATCATTGTGATTGTTCCCACCACAGAGTTGCGTATCAGCAACAGATCATCACAAAATAAAACCATACAGCAGCTTGTTGAATATCTAATGTCCATGCCAAAACCATGATTAAAGATAGGATGAGTACAAGAGCTTGAGAAAAGTAGGGAGAAATGCAATTTTGGGCAGCTTGCTCCTACTCTCTCTCCCCTCTGAAGTAATGACTTCCGCTGTGTCTGCTCCAACTCCCAACAACAACTAGTCTGCCAGAGGAATGCTTGCAATTTTTATGACCAGCCACAAACCTGCTGGAATAACAGGCATAGTTCCTGTAATTAAACAGTGACCTTCTATGAAAAATTAAGAAGCTGCTAATTTAATGTACGTTAACCCCTCCTCCCCCCAAAAAACCCTGGCCATTCCTTAAGAGTCCTCCCCCAGCTTCCAATAGTCATAGTTCTGCTCCATAAAAGGAAGGTTGCCTCCCACCAAAAGAGGAAAACAGTGATTTGCTTCCTTGCTAAGGTTTGCAGAAACAGGAGACGTGTAACTTGCATGAACTTTCAGCACACTGACAGCAAACACTAAAGTTACCTTTGGTGAGAGGTGGTTGTGAAAATTTATAAATGCTCCAATTCGTGTTTGCTTTTTTTGTTGCAATCTGATATTACTACACCACTTCTGAGCTGTTGAATAGCACTAGTAAACAGATTAACAGAGTTGGAAGGGACCTTGCAGGTCATCTAGTCCAACCCCCTGCCCAAACAGGAGACCCTACATCTGCCTCTACCTAGGATCAAACTCACAACCTCCTGACCACTAGGCCACCGGGTCTTACTACGGAACAGTATGATATAGTACAGAGGCAAGGCTTGCATTAAATGGTCTTTGTTGTTACCTATCCTATAGAAAGGCCGAGAAGGAGGAGATACAAACAGCAGTGCCACCACTCATCTACTCCTTTTTATTTATTTAATACAGTTTAGAGGCTGCCCAATTCCAAGATGACTCTGTGCAGCCTAGATTTTAAAAAGTAAAAACAAGAGATGGAGACCTTAGGAGAACAACAACAACAATATAAATACCCAGAAGAAGGGCCTGGTGGGTCAGCAGACTAAAAGCATTGTGATTAACACCAGCTGTCTGCAATTACTGTAAGTTTGAATCTCACCAGGCTCAAGGGTGACTCAGCCTTCTATCCTTTCTAAGGTAGGTAAAATGAGGACCCAGTTTGTGGGGGCAATAAGCTGACTTTGTATAAATATACAAAAGTATGAAGGCTATTGCTTAACGCATTGTAAGCCGCCCTGAGTCTCCGGAGAAGGGCGGCATATAAATCAAATAAAAAAAAAAAAGGTATATTCTATGTACCGTTTCCCCTAAAATAAGACTCAACCGGAAAATAAGCCCTAGTATGATTTTTCAGGATGCTCATAATATAAGCCCTACCCCAAAAATAAGCCCAAGTTAAACTCATCAGCAAGACAGATGCATTTAATATCATATTTTCCCAAAAGTAAGACCTAATTGGAAAATGAGCCTAATTTTTGGAACAAAAATTAATATAAGACTGAGTCTTATTTTTAGGAAAACACGGTAACAAAAATGCTACATAGGCCAACCAGCACACTGCCACAAAATCTGGGATAAAAGCAAAGTTTCGAGTAACTTTCTGAATGTCAGTAGGGTGGGAGCCATATGGAGTTCTGTTGAGATACCATTCTAAAAGACAATTTGGCAGCATCTCAGAAAATCAGTATACTCCTAAATAATTTTTTTTAACTGACTATTCTTAGGAGCAATTTGGTGGACCCATTTAGCAAATAAGTCAGAGGTACAACTTTTTTTTTTTTTTAAGACAGACCAGTTGATCTGAACTGGTGGCCAGAATAGGAGTAAAATAGACTGGACAGGTCTGATCTGATTCACTAAGACACACCCTTCTTAGAAAGATTTGCCTCTTGGATACAAAAAAGACATAGCAAATGATGCTGGATTGTGAAGATTCTAACACGTGTCATCAAATTATACCTTTCTCATGTGGTCAAAACAACAAAGGCAAGTCAGGAAGACTTGCCTGAACCCTGCCCCCCCCCCAGCTTTTTTTGTTTCAATTTACCCAAACTATGGGGAATAAAGATTCTCTTAGTGTTGATTCAATGGCAAGACTCCACCTTTTTCATGCTTCTAGAGCTGGAAGAGGTCTCCTTCATGCCCCATCTTCAAGGCTTCTTGGGTATGTGCCTTAAAGTACAATTAAGAACCGAGGTGGCGCAGTGGTTAGAGTGCAGTACTGCAGCTACTTCAGCTGACTGCTAATTCAGCAGATCAGTGGATCAAATCTCACCGGCTCAAGGTTGACTCAGCCTTCCATCCTTCCGAGGTGGGTAAAATGAGGACCCAGATTGTTGAGGGCAATATGCTATTTAGTATACTGTCTTTGGTGTAAGCCGCCCAGAGTCCTCGGAGAGTGGGCGGCATAGAAATGTGAATAATAAAAAATAATAATAAATTAAGAATGCTTCTTTAACATTTTGTGAACAGAGACCAAATTGTGATGGTAGAATATGATGGCTCCATGATCTCTAAGCTCACAATAGAGAGCCTGCTGCACCCCAGAACGTAATGTGATTGTAGCAGCACAATATTTCGTTCTGGGTGCACCAGCACGGGGCAGATTTTACCAGAATGTAGTTCAATTTAAGAATGAGGCTTGCTTTCCACCTACAGAAGGCAGAGTGCAATTTTTAAAAATGCCAAGTGCAAGATTTTCCTCCATGCTAACCTCCTTTTATGGGGCTTCCTCATAAATTGGCTGGCTGAGCCATCTCTCTTGCTGCTTGTGAAGTGTTATGAAAACAATGGCGATAGGAACAGACAATCTGGCCCCTTGTGTGTGTACACATTCTGCCCACCCACCCCCTCCCTCTGCCAAAGCCACTCTGCCTTACTTTTTTGATATCTGCATTATTAGTGGACTGAATCGAGGGATGGAGCTGACCTGGCATGCAACAGAAGAAAACCAAGCGGACTAGAAGTTTGTGAGGTACTGAGACAAGTAAAACATTCTCCATCTCACTCAGATACTAAACCTGCTTGGTTCAGTTTGCACAGCAAACTAGAACAAGTTAAAAGGAGTTAAACAGATTGTGGTTCAGTATGTTATGGAAACCCAGCCATCGCCTAGGCGTTATGCAGACCACCAGCTTAAACCAGAAAATGGCATTGATGTAACACGTTAGGTAAAATTAGTAACTGTTTTGTTGACTGGATTCAGAGCCACTGTGTACTTTTAATATACAACTCATAGTCCAGAATTAAGGATCATATCAATGTATTTAAAAACAAGCCTCCCTAGGCGGGTTTCTAGTGGTTCTATGGATTACAAAATAGGCACAACATGACAGCAATATTGCCTCGGCTACTGGGTTGTATGGTTGGCATATACAGTAGCAGCCTAACTAGATCTATTCCTCTAACAGAGTTCCCCTACCTTTGCAGACTGGGGGAGGGGCGAAGGAGAGGGAGAGGGATGGTTCCAGAAGTGGGTTTCAGCAGGTTCTGACCAGTTCTGGAGAACCGGTAGCGGACATTTTGAGTAGTTCGGACAACCGGTAGTAAAAATTCTGACTGGCCCCACCCCCATCTATTCTCTGCCTCTGACCGGGAGGAAATGGGGGTTTTGCAGTAACCTTCCCCTGGATTGGGGAGGGAATGGAGATTTTACAGTATCCTTCCCCTGGAGTGGGGTGGGAATGGAGATTTTACAGTATCCTTCCCCTGCCACGTCCACCAAGCCACACCCACAGAACTGGTAGTAAAAAAATTTTGAAACCCACCACTGGATAGTTCTGCATGAGCGGCAGACAAGTATGCACACAGCTCCACTTGCACAAGTGGCGGGCAAGCGCACCCACCGCTCACGCAAATAGAGCACACGCACATGCACTCACCCACTGGTCACTTGAGTGGGGATATGTGTGTGCACGCTCGCCCAGCACTTCCATGGCCCGCTTCTAAGGGGCTCAAGGCCCTGTAGTGGGGACCCCTGTTCTAACATACTAACATTAAAAATTAAATCTGAAATTGGGGTATGTAGGTGAATGAGCGATGTTTTACAATGTTATATAAGGAGGTGAGTCCAATGAGCAGAAAGAGAATTCTATCTTCAACCAGTTGTTTTTTCCATTTTCCAGCTTTATTTCTCCTCAATATGCATAAACGGCTGTTATTCACTATTCAAAAATGGTGCAAATGGCACCAAATAACTCTAGTCTTCACTGGCAATGTTATCTCCTTAATCTGCTACTCTATGTTAACTCAACCTTCACGCAATTCTGCCTTGGTATTCTCCAGATGTGTTGGGCTTAAAGTTCTCCTCAACATTTCTCAGCCATTATGATCAGGCAAGGAAAGTTACATCAGCCTATCAGTTGACGGAGTTAAGATGAAGATCAAATCTGGCTGAAATGACTTGCAAGACTCTGTATTCTCTTTTGAAGGATTAAAACTGCTCTTAAAAGTATCATTAAGTCAGATTTTGATCAGTCTGGTGTTGGTAAAATGTTCTCCTTCACATTCCGCCACATATGATCTGTGGCCAAAATTGCCATTAGAACATGGTCTTGTTTTTCCTTCTATACTTAAGCTAACAAAAGATGTGGGCATATTACATGTAGCTCTATACTCAGAAAAGAGCATTTTGAAAGATTTTGGTCAGGAAATGACACAGCAAAAAAAGGACTGTGCCCTCCCCCCCAAAAAAATTTGATTCAAATCAGAGCACCTTCCTGTTGCAAAAACAGAATTCCTGAGTTCAGTGATGTCAGGAAGAATTTTATGATCCAACTTGGAAACAACTGCAATTGGGGTCAGGAAATAGGGCAAAACTCTTGCCAATTCCTTTATGAAGAAAGCCGAACTTCTCAGGCCTTTTCTGAGGGCTGATTGTAACCCATTAACTGAGCTTCTGAAGGAGTTTTCCTGTCCAGACATTTTTTTGGGGGGGTCTTTTCTTAACAGCCTTTTATTATTATTATTATTACTGTACTATTATTTTTCTTCTTGCCCTGCTGGTCTCATGGGAAAACTTTTTGGCTGGAACGCAAGGCCTCGCTGTGATTTAAGAAGGAGCACAAATGTATTTCTGGGATATCACTTGAAAATGTATGTGTGATTTAAAAGGGCTCAAGGCAAACACTTTAAACACTGCTCAAGAATAAATCCTTTGCGAGTGCCATTAACACCTCTGCCTGTTTTGTACCCAGTCTGACTCTCTGAAGTTAACATCTCTCTCTCTCTATCACATTTTTAAATGCACAAAACTCCCTTTTACCATTATGGATGGGAACTCTACAGATGTATCTTTCCTCTCTTTGTCTTTTGTCTTATGAAGTTGTTAACGTATAAGCTGTGTGGCAGAAAAGGCAACACCCAGGATTATTTCTGGAGATACCTTGCACTATTTCCAGAGATTTTATTATCTATGCAGGTGACTGCATATGGCAATATCTGAACTAAAGATTTGCCCCTACAAAGGTATTGCGCATACAGGTGTGGGTACAAAAGTAGCTGGAATTGTAAGCTAATTTTTGAGTTATCAACCTAAAAGAATAAGAAGAAATTTGCTGATGCTATAAATATATTATTTACAGCAGTCCTCGACTTACGCCCACAATTGAGCCTAAAATTTCTGGGCTGAAGTCTACCCGACTTATTGCTGAGGTTGAGTAACACTGATTTAGAGGAATAATGAAATCTGGAATTTTTAGTGAAAGTAGTTTTGTAATGGGGATGCCAAAAAACCCTTCATGCTGACTAATTTCTGGGAAATTTTCCATGCGCACATAAAAGCCACTAGGTGCAATTCTATGTTTGCCCCATATTTCCATTGGCTGGGAAGAATTTGGGACTGGTGTGGTAGATGTTTGGAAATGTTGCGTTAAAGAAATCCTGTCCCAATTAACCCCAAAAGATGTTTCATACAAACTTGCAAGCACTTTAATGTAGTGGAGAAAACAAGGATGAAGCTCTGTTAAATGCAGTAAAGATGCACTAGAAAAGCCAAGGCTGCCAACAATGATGAATATCAGGACAATTTACTAAGTCTTTAAGGTGTCACCTTATCTACTGACCTTGCTGTGACAGACTAAGGCAACTACACCTCTAATAATGTCTATAGTTTGTAATTCTCATTCTTCATTAGATACACAAATAAAAGTACAGCAAAGAAAGGAAGGGCGGGGAGAACGCTAAAGGGTTATTAGTCCCTATGATGATGTTTCTTAAAGCAACATCTCCAATGAAACATCCAATACTGGATCTTGTTATAGGAGTAGACTAGTGTCAGTTTAAGGAGAATCCAAACTGTTTGAAGAGATAAGGAAACTCTGTGGAAAATACACCATTGGATTGATTCACTAGAATATCTTTGTATATATTCAGCCTTCCATAAGCCCTATACTTCTTTTTTTAAAAAGTGGGCGAGGAATCTCCCAGTTCAAAAAAGAAGGAAATGTTCTAAAATACCAAAAGAATATAGCAGTTGATGAAGGTATCAACGCAATCAATTTTACATTGCTGAAATGTAAGCATTCAACACACAAACCATTGAAAATGTTCTCCGGCCCTTTCTTTCTAGGGAAATTTACTGTTCTACATTGTGGAGGCAAGGGTTAATGTTGGCTCGTGCGGACTATCCTGAGCCTGGGCTTTGTTCATTCAAGCCTTAAATCTGAAAGCTCCAGAGAGGGCTGCACAACTGCTGTACTGCAAGACCAGAGTGTATAAAGTTCTGCATTAAAAATGCATGTTTCGGACTTGCCACAGTCCTCGGCCGTGGCCAAAAAGGAACACTGGTTCAAGTATGATGCCGCGCCATCTTACTGGCAATTGGAGATATTTCTTAACCAATGGCAGCTGAAGAAAGGAAAAGACAAACCATGAAACAAATCAAAAAAGGTCAATTCCATCCCTTTTCGTTTCAGGAAGGAAACCTTTTCTAATCTGAAAGCTTTGTTCACAGGGAGTCTCCAGTAGTTGAGACAGCTGGGTACACTCAGTAGTTTTTACCTCTGCTTGGATGGGAGGAAGGGGTGGAGGAAGAAAAGAATGTGTGTACATGTATGCATGCATATGTGCATGTACACACGAGAGCACATCAACAGGAGCTTACATTATAGAACAAACCATGTTCTTATGACACTATTCTTCCCTTCTCCGTTTTCAGTTTTAGATAAGGACCAAACATTTATGCTTAGTAATATTGTCATCCTGTGACTGAAATCATTAAGCTGCATAGTAAACAGCATCTATATACGCAGAACGTATTTAGAAGTTGTGATGCTGATTAAAGTTTGCTTGCCACTACAATTACCCTTCTATTTGCCTGTATACATGTACAGAGAAACATAGATACCCTGAAGTAAAATGTATACACAAGTGTGCACACACTTTATAAGAGTGACCAAGCAACAGCAGAAAATGTTTGTGAAAGAGGACACACCACAGAGATCCTGAGGAAGGAAGAGTGGAGATATACTCAGTACTCACATAATAGTAGCTTATTAGTGCTATATGCAAAACAGGGGGAATTTGGCCATGGTTTGTGGAGAGCTTGTGGTTTAGGTGACCAGCTCCTCATAAAATTACAAATCTTTAGGTGAAACACTGTAAAAACAAAACTGAATGCACTTCATAAAAATTGGCATTTTAAGCTTTTAAAAAAAGAAACATTACCACAGGGCTTCAGAAATTGAAGCCAAGCGAACATATGTGCACAGAGGGGTGGAAAAAAATGAGAAACATCTGAACAAGGAGAATCTGACAGTTAAAAGGGGAAATGTAAAATTTGCTCTCAAGCACATAACAAAATGGAATTCTCCGGAATGGGAGATACTGTAACTCTATAGATCCCTTTCTGATTGTATGAGTCCCCACTGTTCCCAGGATCTTAGTAACATTTTTATTATAACATATATATAAGTTATTTTAGTTCTGAAAAATCATAAATCTAAACTGCCAGGGTATTGAGATTTGAAACACCACCAACACCCCGCTACAAAATATTTTTTTTCCTGGTTGCTATAATTTCTGACTGTCCTTGGATAAACTCTGTAAATTATTTTTTAAAAATTATTTATAGAACTCATTTAGGTGTTACAATATTTCTACAAATAGCTTGTTGAGCCAGTTCAGTCAGATGAGCTATGTAAAATAGATCTGATTGCTACAGCTCAAATTGTAGATACGATAAGCCACAATCCCTATGTTCTATTAGTGGCTTGGCTTACAACCTGCTTCCTCTTATCATATTCATAAAGTCCTCCTTCTTTGTGTCTTTTCTCCAGGTGTTGCTGCGACATGAGTTTGCTATGATGTGTGAACTCTGCAACTAATTTGTCTCCTGTTCTGGACTGCAGAAACCTGAAGTCCTTCCAGATGTTTAAACCATGGTTAAGTCCTGATATTTTAGGCAGGCTAGAGAAAACAGTTATTAACCTCAATACTGCACTGGAGTACTGTAAATACACTAGTGTCATGGTACTCGACTGCTTTGAAACTCGTCAAATTTGGTATCCGATGCACTCTAACACAAAGATTTTGTCCCAGTACTCGTCATTTGTTTGGTACTCGACATGCAAGCTAGAAATTGTCACTGTCGGTTACTTCATGACTAATGCTTTATTCCTTATGGGAAAAATCATTTTTGGGACTCATCGTGCCTCTTGGAACCAATTAATGACAGGTATTGAGGTACCACTATAAAACATTTCAAAGAAAAGAGAAATTATTTCATACAAAATCCATGAAAAAGATTCATAGTTAAGATAAATGTTCCAAATATTGAGCTGTGTTCTCTAGAATGAGTGCAGTCAGGAGTAATGAATGGTTTACCCATATGTTGATCATCCTTAATCTGCAGGGTTTGTAACTGAATGGCAGCCATTCAGAAAACTTTGCATTGAAAATCCATTTCATTTGCACTGAAAAGCCATTTCATTTATTGAAAAGGTAGCTGATCCCTGATCTATGATGTTTCGCTTGGAAATCAGCCCATGTATCCCACCTACTGTCTACAGGTAGTACTCAACTTACAACAATTTATTTAGTGACTATTCAATGTTACAACAGCACTGAAAAAGTGACTTATGACCATTTTTCACATTTATGACTATTGTGACATTCCCATGGTCACGTGATCAAACCAGATACTTGGCAACTGATTCATATTTATGAAGGTTGCAGTGTCCCAGGGTCATGTGATCTCCTTTTGTGACCTTCTGACAAGCATCTGGGGAAGCCAGATCCACTTAACAACCATGTTACCAATTTAACAACTGCAGTGATTCACATAACAACCGTGGCATGAAAGGTCGTAAAATCGGGTAAAATCCACTTAGCAACAGAAATTTTGGGCTCAATTGTGGTTGTAAGTCAAGGTCTACCCGTATTTTGACCAAGTAAAGTGCTGCAAAGTCTGAGTCAAAGAATGGTCTTTCTTGATTACTTCTTGAGATGTCAAGATTAAACCTGGATTCTTCTGCCTGCAAAATTGATTGCCAGTTGAGCAATTGTCTGTCCATTGTCTGGAAATCAAATCAGCCGTATCTCTCCCTTTCTGGTTCACTCTTCACATCAATTTGGTGCCAACTCTCCTTATAACTCTCGGTTCCTCTAAGCCAGTGTTTCTCAACCTTGGCCCTTGAAGATGTACGGACTTCAACTCCCAGAGTTTACCAGCCAGCATTCTGAGAGTTGAAGTCCACCCATCTTCGAGTGGCCAAGGTTGGGAAACACTGCTCTAAACAGTCACCCCTTTCTGCTACCCCTTTCTCCTGCTCAGCTTGCCTCCGGTATGGAAACATACAGCTCCACCATCTGATTTTTTAATTCAGGAACAGCCGCAATCTGAAAACCTTGAAATTCTCTTACACAACTGTTTTGGCAAGCCCCTCCATGTTCCAACAAACATTAAACTGTGCTTGCCATTTGTCTCAGGAATCCTGCATTAATAAACATGAAGAGGACCACTTTTTTTACCTCCCACACTCAGTGACGGAAGAAAACAAAGACCAGCTGTAGTCATCAATGGACCCTTGTTCTGCACATAAAGCCCTAATTACATTTTATTTCAAGCCTACACATGGAAAACTTTACTGATGGCGTCTTGTCGATTTCAGCTTCTGAGAACCCAGCTGACATGCTGGAAAGCCATTTTATTTTGGCCATTAACACCTTCATTTCTAGAGACGGGGGGACAGCTGGCAAGAGTTTGTTCACAGGTATTGTTAAATAATAACAAAATAATTATGAATAACAATCATCATAAAGAGCAGGAGGAGGGTATTGTTTTCTAGTAAGCAGTTAATATTGCATATTTAGGCCATGAATTGGTTTACTGAATAAGGGATTAAAAAAAAAAACATGTTCAACATAATTGGGAATTAAAAAGGTCAAAGGCCTAGCACAACAGCGAAAATCTTAATTGCTAGTATATATCAACAAAGATACCAAAAGTATTATTACTGGTCCATCACGCAGTCAGCCAGATGTTTAGACTGCATTTGACATTTTTATCCAGCTATCGAGTCCTTCCCAAGAACCTAGGATAGGCAGGTATTTTGTTTGAGGGTGTTAAACTGAGGATTGTCGTAGGATATAAGTTATTCCAAGCAAAGTTGCCTTTTGTAATTGATCAATGGGTGATTTTATCAATGCCAAATATGCTCCAGTTGTTTTGGGATTGCACCCAAGGAGTCTATTACTACTGGCGCTATCTTTACTTTCTTTTGCCACAGTCGTTCTATTTACAGGTCTTTGTAGTTTGTTATCTTCTCCAGTTGTTATTATTATTGTTGTTGTTGTTGTTTGTTGTTGTTGTTCTTTAAAATTATCTACTATTTCTGTGATGTGCTACTAAATTACATGGAGAATGAAAACTTGCCCCAGCCCTCACACAGCCTGAAAATTAAAACAGGGAGAGAGGAAAGGGTGTAGGCTAATACCATCATATGTGCTTAAAACACACACACACACACACACACACACACACATATATGTATATGTGTGTATATATATATATACACACATATACATATACACACACCATATATAAACAGACACATGTAGCTATGTTTCAGCTGAGAGCTGCTTGGGATCAGAGACCATAGTGCTACAAGTGGGTGAATAAGCCCAAAAGGTAAAAATTAAATAGGCATAATATTTTATTAATTTTTCACCCTGAGCACATTAAAATGACTAGTCAGCAGCTTAGGCTTCTTGGAATCATATCCAAGCTTTGGGGGCTGTGAACTGCGCATCCCAAAATTTCTAAAGTGTCATATAATTGCACACGGTTGAACTCATAACCATCATTTTCATTTTAGAAAAAATTCTCCCCAACAGCTCTGCTAGAGTTCAGAGTTTTTATTCTGCTTTTCACCTTAGGGTGCTCACAAAACTGAAATAAAAGCATCTTTAAATATCCCTACAAAAAAATAAATCCTCAAGTTTTCTATCTGGCAGTTTTCTATCTGGATAGTAAAATAACCGTTTAAGAAAACAGCCCAGCCCCTTGCCATTGTATCTTCTCTACTTTTTAATTTTTTTGGTTTAAATTTCAAATCTCAAAACGGGGGATGGATTGTCCTGGAACTGTTCTGAATACCAATTCCAAAACTGGAAGCGATCCTATAAAAAACATTTTTAAAAAGGGGAGAGGGGGTAAAGTCACTAACAGCTTCTCATTCCTGCAGGCGACAAAAGGCCAGTGTACAATCCCTCATTTGCAACATTTCCAAGAATACTTTCCCAATACTTATATACTGCAAAGGATTCGTAGAAGAGTTTAACATAGGCCTGATGTCATTGCCCTGCCTGGGCTCCATAGAAATTAAGGCATTTTGCTGTTGCAGCTGTCCTGTCGGGAGGTTAGCTGCTTCTTTTGTTCCTCTCATTTGAAGAACCTGTCTGCTCAATTTCTGACAAAAAACCTGAAAGGGAACAGCATCCTTCAAACGCTGACATCTCTAATACACTCTCCATTATGCAAGTCCACCCCCAAACACAAATTTTACCCCGACTCATTATGCACTCAAGAATTAAAACCACAATCAATTTTTCTTTTATTGAAGGCTGGCAGATGGGAGAGACACAGTGGCTACAAATGGTGTAAACCTCCAGATGTGCCGGAGAATAGGTCTCATCACTCATTCTCTCATACGTGCGCAGCCAATGATTCGAGTCGTCATCCAGCACTTTGGGAAAAGCTGGTCTCAACGAGCAAATCAGTAAGCACATATAGAGCTATAAGGTAAAGGTAAAGATTCCCCTCGCACATAGCCAGTGCTGTCCGAAGACGTCTCCGTAGTCATGTGGCCAGCATGACTAAACGCCAAAGGCACATGGAACGCTGTTACCTTCCCACCAAAGGTGGTCCCTATTTTTCTACTTGCATTTTTTACATGCTTTCGAACTGCTAGGTTGGCAGAAGCTGGGACAAGTAATGGGAGCTTACCCCGTTACGCAGCGCTAGGGATTCGAACTGCCGACCTTTTGAATGATAAGCTCAGCATCTTAGCTACTGAGCCACCACATCCCCTTTATATAGAGCTATACTGAACTGCTTTCCTGGGAGAACTGTTAACTCAAAGATCAGGGTAAAATGAAAATGGGGCCCGGAAATAACGCAACTGGGTTAGCTGTTTTGGCTGCCACCTGTTTTACAGAAACTTTGTAATGGTTCTCCGAGGGGCCACATCTTCTCTACTGCAGCAAGACTCATGTCATCGCACTTAGTTTCCTTTCAAAAGAGTTGATTAAAAGGTGCTTTTTTCAAAAAGCAACTGGATTGGTTTTTTCCTTGAGGAAGAAAAAGAAGGCATTTCGCTTCTCATCCAAGAAGCTTCATCGGTTCTGAATCAATGAACTGAGCTGGTGAAGTAGAAGTGAAACATCTTTTTTTCTTCTTCTTCTTCAAGGAAAAAACAGTCCAGTTGCCTTTTGAAAAAGCACCTTTGAGTCAACTATGACCTGGATGACTAAGAATCTCTCTTCCCAGACATTTCATGAGGGGTTCTAGGGAAAAAACATTACATTGATCTTATCCATGTTTTCCCCCCAGACACTCAATCAGGACAAGATTGTGTATAGATCATGTTTCTCAACCTTGGCAATTTTAAGATACATGGACTTCAACTCCCAGAATTGAACAAAAACTGAGGCTTGGGGCTGGGATAAACCAAGTCTGGAATTGGAATGGATCCTTGGCAAATGACAAGTGGAATTTGGCTAACAACAGCAATGGGGAGTGCCAGGATTGCTATCGCTAAACAGTGCAATCACGTTAAGTCATGCTTTATGAGCACATTTAGTGACCAGAAATTCCGGGTCCGATTACTGTTGTAACTCAAGGACTATCTGTATTTATCCTTGCCCTCAGAGGCAGAAGAAGGTTAACACAAGTCATATGTGCTGAAGAGGAGTTGAAAGATCTTACTTTGCTGTCATTTCCTCATCGTATTTTGTCTTCAGGTCAAATAATTCTGTCTGTGTTTTTTCCAAGGCTAAAGGATGGAGAAGAAAAAAGAAATGTTTTTTTTAAAAAGCAGCAGCAGCTACTCAATTACTACTGAGCTATGAACTGTTCTCTTTCTGAAAAGTCATCTTACATTAAGCCTTCTCCCTGACCAAACAAAATCACATTGCAGAAAAACAATGCTTAAAAGCATTTTCGAATTCTTTTCTTTAGAAAATATACAGAGATGCACAAAGAACCCAAAACCGACCACCATTCTTGTTCACGAATGGTGAAAACGTTCTAGATTTTTCTTCTGCTTCATTTGGTGAAGCTGTATGCCGTTTATAGATGGGCTCTTGTGACTTGAACCTCTTGTTCAGAGTTATCCAGGGACCTGTTTCAACTTCAGATGGGAAGGAAATGGGGACAGAAGTGCAGCTCTGGTAGGCGAGCAAAAGGCGATAAGCTAGAAACAAGCCCTGATTGAAAAGGATGAGCAGGAGAAAAGGCATTCATTTCTTTTGTGAATGAAAAATCCTTCTACAGCATCTACTCAGGGCAAAGTCAGATAACTTTTTCACCTCACTCCAAGCTTCTCTGTGATCCTGAGATGAGACAGATACTGTTAAAGACATCTCTCTCCATCTGAAGCCATTAATGGCTCCAAGGATTTCAAGTGCTCACCTGAGACTTCAACATTCGGCTGTCAGTCCTGACCACCATTACATTACTAAGAAATTTATACTTGCTGCTACTGAATGGACATTCACACATTGTATTTTTGCTGATGTGGGGATACTTTCCTTATATTATATTCTTTCCATAAATCGGATGCAATACACAAACACACATTGCTGTAACATATTCATCTTTGGCCCTAAAAGCATCCAGCAATCAGCATGAAGATTTCGATTGGGAATGCAGAAAACAGAACGACTTCCACTCTGCAAAAAGATAGGTCAAGTTGTTTCAACGATGTTAATGGCCTAGACCAGGGGTGTCAAACTCACGTCACGTGACGTATCAGGACTTTTTTCCCCTTTGCTAAACCAGGAGTGGGCATGGCCAGCACGTGACGCATCCAGCCCACTAGCCGAGAGTTTGACAGCCCTGGTCTAAATCTTTGAACCACTTTCATTCCATCAAATGGGTGGTCCGCATCAGCTGCTTAAAAAGTTTCTTGTTCATATGCAGTAGCTAGAAATGTTGATGAGCATCCCTGCTAAAGTCTACAGCAGTGTCTCTTCAAGCTTGGTAACTTGAAGATGAGGAGACTTCAATTCAAAGGAGCCTGGATAGCTCTGCAGACAAGGCACTGCAATTTAACACCAGCTGTCTGCAATTAAAGTAAGTTCGAATCTTGCCAGGCTCAAGGTTGACTCAGCCTTCCATCCTTTCTAAGGTAGGTAAATTGAGGACCCAGTTTGTGGGGGCAATAAGCTGACTTTGTATAATATATACAAAAGTATGAAGGCTATTGCTTAACGCACTGTAAGCCGCTCTGAGTCTCCGGAGAAGGGAGGCATATAAATAAAATTAAAAAAAATAATTCCCAGAATTCCCTAGCCAGTTTGCTGGGGAATAGTTCTTAACAGCTCTTAAGTCACACCTAAAAAATAAGCAATGTGCTGTGGATCCAAATGCTCTCATCCCCAAGTCCTCATTTCATTTCTCCTTCTTAGATTTTAATAAGAATGGTTTTAGAATATGACGTTTACCTCATATATTTTTTAAACCTTTAATGAACATTGATCAACCAGCTTCTATACCAGGTTCAAAATGTATTAGTATTAAGGATGCTCCAGGCTGAAAAGTTAAAGCAGCCCTTGCATGGATGAATTCCCAAGCCTACCCACTCCCTTATTTTTCTCCATCGTTATCAGTCACAGAAGGGGGGAAACCAGCCAACCTGTTTGTAACGTCTGCAGTTTGTGTTCGGCTTCCTCCAGCTTTGAGGCCGTTGAGATTTGCGTCTCTTGCAACATTCTGTAAACAGAGAACTACATTAACACCAAGAAACAGAAAATATGCTCAATTCTTGTAGGATACATTGGTGTGTGTGGGGGCGTGTTTAGAATAAATAATAAACACAGTTTCACACATGGGGGTACCACAAAGGAATCCTCCTACTGGGGGAACATGAATCCCTTAGTTCAGGGGTATCAAACTCGCGGCCCAAATGCGTCATGCGCTGGCCACGCCCATCCCTGGTTTAGCAAAGTGGGGAAAAGTTGTGATATGTCATGGGACGATGTGTTGTTGGGTGTTTGACACCCTGCCTTAGTTGGAAGAAAGTAAACTTTGGATGGAACTTATGAATTATGAGTGCATTATGCGACACAATTTTTTGTTTTCTAATAACAAGCTATCTTCTCCGAGTACACCTTACAATGTTCTCTTGGAGCAGTGATGAGCTTTTGGGCTGAATGGATGCAGTCTAGAAAAATAGGCAATGGGCTTTCAGCCCTTATAGCAGAGGTCTTCAAACTTGGCAGCTTTAAGACTTGTGGACTTCAACTCCCAGAATTCTCCAGCCAGCATAGCTTATAGTCACCACTGTTTCATTCATGCCATCATGAAAGCCTACACCAGCATATTTTCTCACTGCTTCTGTAAAAGACTCTCATGATAAATCCATGTAGAAGAAGTTAACCAAAGGGGCAAAAAGCCCATAGAAATGGCCCATGGGCAATAGAGGAAGGGCACACAACTTGAGACATAATGTCCTCAAATGTTTTGGCTACTCTCCCGGAGCACCTTGTTGAAATTTTAATTTTGAATAAGGCAGAAGTGGAAAATTGCAACATTCATGTACTTATATTAAATTGTATTTCATTGTGTTCCACCAAAAGTTTAAATAATGTTCAGTTTTCGTCCCCATTCTGCCTACTTCTTTGTTTTGGCATTGGGCATTCAGCCTTTCGCATGCCAGTCAGTGCAATGAGCCCTGCATCTGAAAAAGTTGCACTGATCTATACTGGTGAGTTCTTCTCTTTTTAAAATTGGGTTGCTCTGAACAACCAAAAGTAGAGCCAGTTCAGAGGCATTGTTCGCACTTTAGCTCAAGCTTTCAAAATGTTCCACCAGATTTACTGTGTAGAAATTCCACATCATTTGGCATTTATTATGAGGCCATCTCAATGTGCCACCCATCTCAATGTGCCACCCATCTCTCACAGGAGTTCAACATGAAATCTTAATGGCCAAGCAATTAAGTGGGAGAAGCTGGTTGCCTGGATAGGCAAAGAGGCCATCACATAAAAGTAAGGTTCAGTTTGCTTGTAGCTCAGGGTAACAGAGTTAATTTGACAAACATTTATGCCCTGATACTGAGCTACAGCCAGCTGATTTACAAACATTTAAACCAAAGATCCTGGATCCTCACTCAGGACATGAAGATAAAATAGGGGCTGGGGCAGCTTTAGAACGAATTTCCAGAAATTATGTTTCCCAACATATTCAAACTTCACTTTTTGAAATGTGGTAATTTACCAAAGTTTTCAAATGTAATATAATTGTTTGCTGGTTGATTATTTACTTATGTATTTGATTTATGGGTTGCCTGAACTCTGGGCTTCTGCTGCCTTGTCAAATTTTGTATTTTATTCATATCTTAGGAGTGTTTCTATCAAATGCTCAGAATATTCAAAAGATGTCAAAGATGCTACATATGGTAATTATAATAGTCACATTAGCAACAATAATACTAGATGGAGATATACATACTGATTTCACACCCTATTTGAGATGCTAAAGTCAGACTCAGATTTTAAAAAAAGGATAGGGGGAAGGGGTGGAAAGGACCAGAGTGGGTGGGTGTATTTTAATCCATTGCCAGCTGGTGCCATACCACCAAGCAACAGCCGCTGTTTATTTGTGTGCACATGTATGTTATCGTACCTTTCTTTCTCAGCAAAGTCATTTTGCAACTTTTGTTCTTTTTCAAGAGCAATGTTCTCTGCTTGATTCTTCAGGGTCTGCTCATATTCCCGAATTTTCTCTTTAAGTGCTTTTATTGTCACCTCTTTTGGGAGGGGGGAGGGGGGGAAGAGAGAAAAAAAAAGCCAACAAGAGAAAGAAAATGAGTAATAAGCCACCACACCTGGTAGCGCAGCAGAGTTCTCCCTGCCCTGCAGTACAGCAACAGCAAGAGCAGCAGTAGCATGACTTAAAACTTTAGCTCTTCAACCCTGACACAAAATCAATGGCTATGAGTCCCTTTGGAGATTTTTATTCCCTAAATGCTAAATTGAACTTTAAATGTTTAAGGTTTGAGCGGGATCAATGGACTTTGTCAGGAAGCATAGCACACGCTTTTCTAATGTGAGTGCACAGAAAAATGAAATGGCAGCGATACCTTGTAATATTATCAGTAACTGTAAATGGGACTAGATTTTCAACCGTAAGCCGCTACGGTTGTAAATCGAGGCACCCACTGACCAGACTCAGTTTTATGACATTTTTTGGTGTGTGGCGGTGAAGTGAATCACTGTGGTCATTAAGTGAATGCCACAGTCCTGCAAAATTATTCTTCCAAATGGGTGGGTTTTTTTTTTTTTTTTTTTTGTCAGAATGGGTATAAGAATAGTTGATGGGCACCTCCCTCGGTGCCTTTTCTTTTCTAAGGGAAAATTCACCAGACAGAAGAGCTGATTTTCTTGTTCTGGGGCATCCATTATATTATTTCCTTTATTCTGCCTAGCTTTTATCAGCAATTGAAGAATTCTTTATTTGGACAGGCAGTTACAAATCTACACTGTTCAAACTATTGCTGTTTTTAGCTAAACGTTGCTAATTATTAGGTGTGATGGAAAGGATGTGGAATGTTAAAACACAAACACACATAATTTATTGGGGAGGGGTTACTCCCATGATTTCTGATGTTATAAAGCTGCATTCCTTGTGAGAAAAAAAAATGAATAAGGAAATGCTTTGAAGTAGACTCTCTATTCTTGATATCTGATCGCAAAACTAAAAGTTTAAAATTGTTACTCAAGTTTGCAGTTGAACACTCTCAAGCCTGCAGGTACTAAAATAATTTGCCCACTGTCATAATGACCAGAATTGGACACTTTTCAGGCAACTCCAGGCCTCCTGTAGGAATGTTTTTTTTCTTGGAATGTGTTTTCTTCTCATCGCTGGTTCAGGATATGGCTTACTGCAAAGGAACATATACTGTACATGTGTGCTCATCAGTTCCCCTTCAGCCTCCTCCTCCTCCAACAAAACCTGGAGCAATTTGGGCAGATGAGTGCTTACTCCACGAGATAATGGCCTTTCCATGTACAGCAGACACCTTCAACAGTTTGCCCATCCACGTAAATAAGTAACCTACATTACTTCACTATCTGCATTCTGCCCTAGGGATAAACAAACTGTAACTACAGTGAAGGTTGCAAGAGGTAGCATCACAAGATTATTCTGGAGAGAAAATGGTGCATCACTTAGCTTTTGTTGTGAACAACACATATTTTGTACTTAAGGAAGTTGCTGGAATCATAACGTATAAATTAATGCACTGAGTTTGTCTGAATATTGGCTTCCAGAATGTTTTAAAAACAAGCAAAAACAAATGATCAGCTGATTTTTTTTTAAAAAGGTAAAATTTAATTCTGACCATGAAACAGATTTAAATTGAGGCCATACTCTGAATCTAAACTAAACGGGGGCTAAAGCATTACCAAGCTGGAATCTCAACTTCACCCAATAACTAAGCCTGCCCCTATTTTCCTCCCCTCTGACAAACTCCTTTTTAGATGTTGCTTCCTTGTCATGATCCTTGAGAATTTTGGGTTTTAGTTGTTCTTCGCTAAGTATTAAACTAATTAAAACTAGTTAACAGAACATTTCAGAACAATATGTTCTTGACATGGAGGAAAGTTTTGGGGCTTGCAACTGATTGGAAAGGGTCTTCCCTGGTACACATCTCAGCTTACCTTGATTCTTCACTTCTGTAAATTCTTTGTTGTATTCCTCAAGGGTTTCCCTAAGTTTCTGGTTCTCAGTTTCAATATCGTGCATGCGCTGGACTTTCAGCTGGAGCTGCTGCCCCAGATCTAGAGCTGAAACAGGATCTAAGGGAGAGAAATGCAAAGTTGGGATTGGTTTCATTGTCCAGGGAAACAAGCTTACTGGTGAAGCTACACTTGTTAAAAGCCAACGGTAAGTGCTTTGGCAAAGGCAAATATGAGGCCAGGCACACGCACACGCACACGGAAATGCACACAAATGAAAACAAATGAAAAAGTGATGTGCATATGTTGTCAGACCACATTCCCTCCAGCAAAGCCAATCTTTTGAGATATAGTTACAAATCTTCTACACTTTTTAACAAAAACAGAAAAGCACAAGCTCTCCTAAAACTAGTAGTAATGGACTAAGAACTCTAAATGTTACACTTTCGTAACTGGCTATTTAAGTTCTGCAGTACAGAAGCAGACAAATGGTTTCCCTTCAAACCTCAATTGGCTTGCCTCCAAATTCAGGGATTCTGGGAGCTGCAATTCAGCAATGCCTGGAAGGGCCACAGATGCCTTAGACCAGGGGTGTCAAACTCAAGGCCTGGGGCCCGGATCCCTCTTAGATCTGGGCAGCAGGGCCGCTCTGGAAACAGCAAAGGACTGGCCCACGGTGCCTCTGCCAGTGAAAATGGAGCTCAGGAGGGCCTCAGGCAGCCCTCCCGAGCTCCATTTTCACTAGCAGAGGGTTGCAGGAAGCTGTCGCAGCTGAAAACAGAGCTTGTTTTCTCTGGCAGAGTTCGGTTTCTTGGGCCACCACAGGCACCCCGACACCAGTGATGTCGAGCTAGCCACGCCCACCCTGGCCTCCCAAGTTCAAACACAACCCTGATGTGGCCCTCAATGAAATTGAGTTTGACACTCCTGCCTTAGACCAGTCTTAATGTGTGGTACCCGAACATATTTTGTCTTCTTTTTGTCTTTTGGAAGTCAATAGGACGATTGTTCTTCAACATTCATACTACTCCCAAGCTTCTCTAAGAAATAATGTTTCGGAGTAGAAAGGAAGAACTTTTAAGCTCTACAACGAGAGAGTTTATTTTCAGAGCGTAACAGCCATTTCCAAAATAGCTCTACTTATTTTGGTAGTTTTGTATATTTTGAATGAGATTGAGGCTCTACCTCAACCTCATACAGCCTGCTCCCTTTACATAGAAAGCATACAAAAAATAGAAGCAGAGCTTTCCAGGCCTAATTTAACCATATATAAACTTAATGAAGCTTACTAAGATTTCTTTGGGGGAAACTCTTCCAATCTAGGCTGCTACCTGGAAAATGACCTATACAACTTCTGAGTTCTCTAATGCCGATGGCAGCTACCGAAGTTGATAAATTTGCCACAGATCAGCTGTCCCCAAATTATGCTCTAACGCAGGGGTGTCAAAGTCGCGGCCCACGGGCCAGATGCGTCATACGCTGGCCACCCCCACCCCCCGGTTTAGCAAAGGGAGAAAAAGTCCTGATACGTCACATGATGATGTGACGCCACAAGTTTGACACCCCTGCTCTAACGTGTAGACATCCCAGATAAAGTAGGCAATGATCAGAATTCTGCTACAGGGAAACTTTCTGGAAACATGAATGGTTGTGAGAAGGCCTTGTGAAGTAAGATTTAATAGGAGAATACACTGAGGTAGATGCAAATTGGCCTCTATTTTCCATGCACAGACTGCTGCAAAATACACAGCCATCTATATATGTTGAAGATCTCCACCAGACCCTCAGAAGCAGTACAAGTAGTCCTTGATTTATTCTACGACCCCAACTGAGCTCCGAATTTCTGCTGCTAAGAGAGACAGTTATTAAGCAAGTCTTGCCCCGTTTTTACAACCTTTCTTGCCACAGTTATTAAATGAATCCCTGCAGCTGTTAAGTTAGTAGCACAGCTGTTAAGGGCATCTGGTTTTCCCCATTGACTTTGCTTGTCAGAAGGTCGCAAAAGGTGATCACAGGACCTCGGGACTCCACAACCGTCATAAATACACGCCAGTTGCCAAGCTTCTGAATTCTGATTCAATGACCACGGGGATGTTGCAACGGCCATAAGTGTGTGAAAAATGGTTATGTCACTTTTTTTTCAGCGCCGTTGTAACTTTGAACAGTCACTAAACAAATGGTTGTCAAGTAGAGGACTCCCCGTACATCTAAACAGTCTAACGTGGTGAAGTATCCCTAAAGAAGCTCCACGATGCACCTGCCACATAAAGCTACAGAACATTTAGCAGAGATGCTGAGTTGGTTACGCAACTGCCAATCAAAGCAGGAAAACCCTGGTATCCAAGGAGGTCTCATAAAACAAGACCTGCGTACATTGCTGCAGTTGGGCGCCAGCATCACTTGTGAAATGGCTATGAAGATTTAGTCTCCCACCAAGGAATTTTAAACACACGGATCTTGGTGGATCAACAACAGTACATATTAGGGAGCTCACTTAATTTGCAGCTGCCACAATCATTAATTTTACAGACCACCCTCAGTTGCTGGAAACACATAATAAGCCCATTGTACCTCTCTTAACACAGTAAATGCAAGCCTGGGCACTTTGTAACATGTCAGTCCAGTGCCAGAGTTTACAGAAGAACGGCACTGGGTTATGTTGAGGAGAGAAAGGCAGGGTGTGCTGCATTGTGTTACTTTGCTCACCAAGGGCTTCCTACATTATTGCCTCCATCGTGCAAGGCCAAAAGGAAAAAAAAAAAAAAGCAGATCTGCTTATTGTTTGTCCTCGTAGCACATGCATAGTTTATAACTACACTGCTTTCTCATTTGTGGTTTTTAGGCTAGGCTTGCAGTCTTTCACCTCCCCTCCTCATTATTAGCACTATTAAAATATTAATCTTACATTAGATTTAATTTTTTAAAGACACAGTTTAACTCGGGGAGAATTTGGAAAGCAATTAAAAAGTGGCAAATTGGGGAGGCAGAGTCTCTAAATTAGAGACTTTCTAGTACCCATATACTCTAGAGATATGGCTGGTTAAAATAGATCAGCTCGTGTCAAGCTAGCGCAAGCCCAAAATCAGAAACATCTGGAGCAAGGCAGGGAAAGATGTTTTCCAAATCAATGCTCCTATTATCCAAGTTAGAGGCGTGAATGCTCTAGGAGAGGGGTGTCAAACTGGTGGCCTGTGGGCCAGATGCGTCATGCGTAGGCCACGCCCACCGCGGAGGGGGAAAACATCATGATATGTCACGTGATGACAATGTGACACCGTGGGTTTGACACCCGTGCTCCAGGAAGTACAGATAAAGAGAGTTTGGTGATATTCAGGGGAAAGACAGAATCCTGATATTGAGCAAAGGTTTACTCTACTCATGCGAGCTTAGAATCAGCACAATTGGATTGTGATCACACAGATGGAGTCAGAAGCAGGCAGACTTTGATCCTCTTTCAGATCTTAAGCCGTTCCTATGTCTGTTCCGCAGTATCCCAATGTTTATAGTTTAGCATTTCAGATGGCCTTCAACTTACAACAGTTTGTTTAGTGACCGCTCAAAGTTACAATAGCACTGAAAAAAAGTGACTTATGACAGGTTTTTTTTACAGTCATGGCTGTTGAAGCATCCCCATGGTCACATGATCAAAATTCAGGTCCTTAGTTACTGACTCATATTTATGATGGTTGCAGTGTCCTGGATCATGGTGCAACCTTTTGACAAGCAAAGTCAATGGGGAAGCCAGGTTTACTTAAGAGCCATGTTATTCAATCAACAACTATAGTGATTCAGTTAACAACTGTGGGAAGAAAGGTTGTAAAATGGGGCAAAATTCACTTAACAATTATCTCACTTAGCAACAGAAATGTTGGGCTCATTTGTGGATGTAAGTTGAGAACTACCTGTATTCAGAGCCTTCAGCTTACAGACCATTCAGTACAACCCACACCTAAATTCCATCCACAAATATGTCCACAATGTGCTCTAATGCTGAATTTGGGATGAAATCCAGGAATAGCAGCATAAAGACAGGGAGACGGGGCATGAAGGAATGAGGTCTGTTAGCTTCTTCTACAATCCTTGGTCAGCTGGGCTGAACCGACTGCCCAGCTGCAACTAAATCAAATTATTTAGTAGAGTGAGAAGTTCCAAGAGGTAACTGAGAATTTGCCTTTCAGGAAACTCACCGTAACCCTAAGAATTGCCAAGTACTATCTGCTTGGGCAAGTCAGAATCAAAAATGTGGAGGAGACCCATTCCAACTCTGCTCAGCGCAGAAATCCAAATCAAAGCATCGCCAACAGATGACTATCCGGTCTCTAATTAAACATAGTCAGCTGGGGGGGCGGGGGGGGGGCTCTTCATTTTCTTCAATAACTAGTTGCACTGCTGAAATGCTTGTGCTGTTTTTCCATCAGAACCTGTCTCCTGTTAAAAGTTGTGAAGCTATTTCAATGTTAGCTCTTGTACCGTATTTGGGTCTGCTTTTAAATAGCGAAAAGCAAGATAGAAATGCAATTAATTATGCCTCTGTGCGCTCATAATAGTCATCTGATACTTGTTTCTGGCCTGTTTAGATTCGGACAGACTTGTAGTGCTCTACCAAGATGGGATAGGGATAGCAAGCTTAATTCGGTGGGACTCTTTGGCAGCTTCTGATGTAACTGGACAGCCTTTTGTCAGGGATGCTTTAATTCAGATTCCTGAAGTAAGTGGTAGTTTGAACCGCTTCCCACTCTACATTTCTATATCTTTCCGGACAGGCATTCTGATCTGAGAATGCGAAGCACATTATTTCTGGTGACTCAGCTCCTTTCTAAAAGTTTGTTTCCAGAAATGTGTTGGGAGAATTCTGCTTGTGCCTCAGCCTCCATGCCACTAGGTCAGGGGTGTCAAACTCAAGGTCTGCGGGGCTGCCCTGGGAACAGCACAGGATCGGCCTGCAGTGCCTCTGCCAGCGAAAACAGAGCTCAGGAGGTCCATACGTCGCCCTCCCAAGCTCCATTTTCGCTGGCAGAGCACTCAGGCCACCAGAGGAACCCCTGGTACGAGTGATGTCGAGCTGGCCACATCCACCCCGGCCCCCTGAGGTCAAACACAACCCTGATGCAGCCCTCATTGAAATCAAGTTTGACACCCCTGCACTAGGTCCTGCAAGGCTCTTATGGTGTTGCTCGTGCATTGATCATCTGCACGAAACGGATTAGGTGAGGCTGTGACATGTTCCCAAACTCAGGAAAGCCTAACCTTAGACTATGTTATCAAGTACAGAGATGATGGTTGAGAGATGATGATTAGGACAAAACTCAAGGGTCAACCCTGCAGCTTTTAAAAATATGGTTTATTTCTTTGCTGAAGTAATATAAGAAAGAGGATTTACCTCTCATTTGTATTGTAGCTATGCATCCCTGCACGAAAGCAATACTCCAATCTTGAGAAAACAATAGTACTGCTGGTGGGTTCTCAGAGCAATGTAAGCCTGTGAATGGCAAAACGAACCAGGACCTTTGAAACACCTTAACTGCTCACAAATACCGTGTTTCTTCAAAAATAGGACCGGGTCTTATTTTCTTTTGACCTCCGAAAACGGCTAGGCCTTCTTTTCAAGGGGTGTTGTATTTCTCCCCCATGCGCCTCGCCTGGCCACCAGGCCACTTCTTTTGTGGCTGAAAGGAGTGACCCATGCACCCCGCTTGGCCACCGGACCACTTATTTTGCGGCTGAAAAGAGCGAGTGACACGACCCATGTGCCTCGTCTGGCACCGGGCTGCTTCTTTCGCAGCCGAAAAGGGCAAGCAAGGCGACCTACATGCCTCACACGCCCTTGCCTACCTATAATGGTCACTCCAGCTACCGGTAGCCGTCCACCCAAAAAAGCCTGCCGTCATCCACTCCAGCAAGCCTGGCCACGCATGCACTTAAATAGGGCCAAATTTTGGGGGGTAGGGCTTAATTTTAACGCATGCACATAAAACAGTGCTGGGCCTTCTTTTTGGGGTGGGTTGTGTTTTAGGAGAAACATGGTAGGTAATGATTCAAAATTTTAGATCACAATCAGTTTTCTCACCTTTAAAGTATTACAACTGTAATACTTTTTATCAATGGATGGTTGATCAATCTATGGAAGGAGGGATTAATATGATCAAGATGCCTGTTCTTGAAATATCCTCAAAATCATCACCTCAAGTGGGCCATTGCATTGCCCTACCTGATGTATAAGCACATCAACCCATTAGTAACCCATGCAAACGTCCATGATTTTGATAAAACATGTTCTAAAAGGTATTCCAAAATATAGAAATTGTCCAGAACATGTGCTTATTTCTTAAGGAATCCTGGAAGAACAGTTTTGAGAATGCCAAGGAGTTAATTACATCTCTTCATATCACTCATTTAACTTTATGGTTGCCATTTATGTACAGTGAAGCATTTCCAAACCAAAACTGAATACCAGGGAGAGACACAGAGCTTGCATTTAATTCAATTATGATTGAGCAAAGAAATAGAGCAGATATAGGAACTAAGACGCTGTATCGAAGATGCACATGTACTGTATGCCTGATGCAGATCCAGTATATTCATTTGAAAGGTTCACACAGTATATAAATCAGCAGGGCTTTCCTAGTCTACAATTAACCAGGAATTTCTATCAACCACCAGCTCCCTCCCTCCCTCCCTTCCAACAACTACATTATAAAATGAATAATGACTAAACCTTTAGTCAATAAATTTTCAAATCCCTGGAAAGCATTATATCGTAAGTAAAAATGTTGGCACTCTCATAATTATTCATCAGGATATGTATATTTAATTTAGCTCTATTAAAGGTTAATGTCAAAGAAGCAAAACAGTCACAGAATAAAGTATGAGCAGAATGTTAAAGCCATCTCCTCGTATTAAACTCCAAACTTTGCTTAAGCTGAGATGAATGATTAAAATGTCAGCAGCTTTGAATATTGTTTTGGGATATGTTAAAGAGGCTGTGCTGAACCAGACTTCTCCACTTTAATTTGTACAGTTTCTCTTAAAGAAAACTTAATTAAGTACAGTTATAATGACTATGGTATGATTTCATTTCCATGCTAGCCTGATGATTCTGATGCTTCAAGACTCAAAAGGGAAGAAATATTGAAAGAGAGATATGGGGCTATCTAAAATTATGTATAAAAAAGGGTTTTTGATGTGCAGTTATATAAGCATTGCTGTGCTAATTGAGTAAATGTGCAAACAACTCAAGTTAGAATAATGAGTTTTCTTACATCTATGACATCGGAACCTAAATGTACCAATGGCTCATAGAGAATGTTCTAAAGATATAAACCATTATAAAAATGTATAAATTACAACCTTTAAAAGTTGCTCTGCAGCAATTACTTAAAAACCAGAGGCTTTTCCTATTAACATTTATATATGCCAGAAGGGAGGAATTGAGAGAGAAAAGGAACATCCCATTTTTTCTCAGGGATAAAGGTAAAGGTAAAGGTTCCCCTTGCACATATATGCTAGTTATTCCTGACTCTAGGGGGTGGTGCTCATCTCCATTTCAAAGCCGAAGAGCCAACGCTGTCCGAAGACATCTCTGTGGTCATGTGGCCGGCATGACTAAACGCCAAAGGCGCACAGAACGCTGTTACCTTCCCACCAAAGGTGGTCCCTATTTTTCTACTTGCATTTTTTACGTGCTTTTAAACTGCTATGTTGGCAGAAGCTGGGACAAATAACGGGAGCTCATCATGTTACACGGCACTAGGGATTCGAACCGTTGAACTGCCGACCTTTTGATCAACAAGCTCAGCATCTTAGCCACTGAGCTACCGCACCCCTTTTTTCTCAGGGATACTACATGTAAAAAATCGCTCAAGGTTTTTTTTTTTTTTTTTTGCGTGTAGTATTCTCAGGGATACTACACATTAAAAAAAACTTGGGGGATTAAACTTGTAATATAAATACTATTGTGAAGAACACGGTTTTGATACGGGCACAAGACACTGCTTCCCTCCAATAGTCCTTCCTTGTCCTAAACAATTGGGTACAGTGGGCACGCTTCAGCTCCCTTTCATTAAACATTTCTTCTTTTGAAATCCAGGAAGGGTGTCTTTTTGTCCTAGTGCCTGCTTTCCGGAACAGCTTCCTTCCAGAGATTCTTACAACTCCTATCTTGAGGATGGTCAAGAAATATTTGAAAACCTGGCTATTCTCTCAGACTTTGACTTAGGATACACATTGAGCCCTTAAAAGTTCTTATTTGTTTATGGCATGGTCTTCTCCAAATGCATTTTTTTCTTCTTATTGTTTTATTGGTTCACTACCATTGTGAGCTGCCCAGAGTATTATGCATTTGGGAAATCTCGAAATTTAACACACAACTTCAACAACAATAAGAATAGTAATAATTCCTAATTATTCCACTTTCAATGTGATGGAGGATGCGAGAATGAATACCAAGCTGAATTACAAATTGGAGAGATCTACATAATTTATTATATTTCACATGTTAACAAAATGTATTAATATTTTAATTATTTATTTTAATTGTATATGTATAGGCATATTTTTATGACTGTAAGCCACCCAGAGTTACCATAGGGTAAGGTAAGTCAATAAATTTTATAAATGAATGGATGGATGGATGGCTGGATGGATGAATATGCAAGTACTAACCTCAAGTACTAGTAGTCCTGAATTTACAACTGGTCACTTAGCGACCATTCAAAATTACGATGGTACCTTATAGCCCTGATTCTAGGCTCTGAGAGCTGCCTCCCCCCAATCACACTATGAGAACTCAGATATTGGCCCAAATTTACTTTGCAGCATCCCACAGTCACATAACTACTATTTACAACATTTTTGTCCAGAAAGTAGCATTTACTTCTCGTTTCCGGCAAAAAAAGCCAGCCCACCGCAGAAAATGGATTCATTTATTGACCGCAGCATTTGCTTAATGGCCACAACAAAAAAGTAGTAAAATTGGGTCAGTTATGTGGGTGATGGACGTATGACCATAACATGTTAGACTTAGAATAACTTTATGGTCACTTTGAATGAACACTAATCAGCATATATTAAAATGAAATTTCACTGCACACAGGTCTTTCCATCTGATGGAAATTCTACACTTCATTACAGTCATAAGTCTGCTGTGGTGGCACAATGGCTAGAACAGCAGTGCATGTCAGATGACTCAACCCAAGTTTTAATAGATGCTTATTTGGGACATACTTTTTTGGGTTTGAGAGTTCCTAAGTTACTTGCTCATATTGTGTTCAGGCTCCAAGTAAGAGCGATGTGTTTAAATACAGGTAGTCTCAGGACTGAGACTTATACTGATTCACAGTGCTTTTACAGCCCTCTGTAAGAGGTTTACAGAGTCAGCATACTGCCCTCAACAATCTGGGTCCTCATTTTACCACTTCGGAAGAATGGAAGGCTGAGTCAACCTTGAGCCAGTCAGGATCGAACTCCTGACAGTGGGCAGAGTTAGCTGGCAATAGTGCATTCTCATGGAGGTGATCAAACCAAGAGCATTTTTTTGGGGGGGGGAGATGACTTTTAGACAAACTGGGAAAATCCTTGACTATATAAAATTAGCATATCAGAGAAAAGCCTATTTTCTATGTGCAGGGTGTTTTTCACCTGTTTTCCCCAGATGCGGAAGTGCCTTTTGCCACATTAACTAACATTTGCCACCCAGAAAGAGCATTACCATCTCACTGAAAACAAATCCTGGAGGGACTGTCATACATATTAAACAGATTTTTTGGGTGGGTGCCTCAAAGATGGGGCATCCTGATCTAGTCCCAAAATTCTATCTATGCTGTTGAATGAGTTCCTTTAATTTATTCTGAACACTTTGGCACCAAATCTGGTACAGTTAATCAGAGTTCTTATGTTTAATTTTAACAAGCCAAAAGTTCCAGTAAGCACAATTAGCTCAATCACTTTGCCAAAGGCTGAGCCTCCTGAAAACATCTCTTCAGCTTGGGCTTTAGAATATAGCAGTCCTGAAGTTCAGCGCCAAGATACGTAAAAGCAGATCCCCTTTCTGTGCCTGGAAATTGGAGGCTTTGGTATCCCAGAGGATGGATAAATTGGTACCCTCAGCCAGCATCGTAAGAGAAATAATTGGAACAGAACCAATCTTAAAACTACGTACAAAAACAGCAAGTTAAGTGGTTTGCTCACCTGGAGAGAATGTCTTGGGATTCTGTACCATATACAAAAAGAGGAGAAGGCCAAAGAACACGAGGTAGACCCAGAAGAAGATGGAGAGACAATATCAAAGACACACTACAACAGCATCAAATAACAATGGTGGAGGCTGTCAGAAATACAACAAACAGAACTTTCTATCTTCCTTGACAGAGGAAGAGGAAGAAGAGGAGAAGGAAGAAGAGGATGAGGAAGAAGAGGCATCTTAAAGTCCACACATCTTCAAGTTGCCATGTTTGAAAACACTGTTCCAGTAAAAGCATGCATGGATGCCCAAAACAGACGATTACTCTCCAGAAAGCAGTTCCATTTCCAAATGCTGCTGGCTGAACAGATAACAAGGAGGCCAATAAGTCAGAAAGAAGATATTCCCTGAACTTTCCTGTCAGTTTTTATATTTGTTTTAATTGTTTGTTTTGTTATATCGTGCCCAGAATTACGTTGGAAGAGATGGGCAATTTATTAAATACTGTAAATAAAAGTGGTTTTATAACCCTTGCTGGGTTTTACAATTGTACATGAGGGTTTTTTAGCCATTTTTTTTTTGTTGAAATGTATCATCTTCATAAACTGCCGTGAACTTTGCGAGGAAATACAGGTCATCACTCCCCATCCCCAAATTAAAATATGAGATTCACCATTTTATGTTACTTAGCATAGGGCTAAGTAACGATTTTAACCTAAGAACGCAAACCAGCATGCAAAAAAGTTTACAAAACTGGCAAAAGCTGGTTTGGGCCTTCATGGAACATGCCCAAAATTAGCCTTTCCCTGGCCTGGAATCTATCAGCTGTACTAGAGACGCAGCTCCCAGAATGTCTCTAGAGTTGGGTTCCTGGGAATTCTGGAAGCAGCCGCCGTACATCCGGAGGGCACTAGACTAGACTGGAGAAGGGTGTAACATATATCAATACTGTAAACTGTTTAAAAAGAAAACAGAGCTTAGCTCTCTGCTGCTCCTTCCCTTGCCTGTGCTGTTAGGTGAAGTGTTCAATGTGCCCCTGGTGAGTCTTGCTTCCTCAATGACGTCACACGCCCACGTGGACTCTTTTGCACTGGGGCACTTTAGGCGAATGTAATCATATGATTACATAATTAACCCAGCTGTCTCATTAAGAAAATCAACTGAAATTCAGGGCATAATTAGTCATACAGCAATTAACATGCTGATGAGCAAAAATGATGACAATCCCTCAGGATGGGGAGGATGCTGGGACCACCCATGTCATTGCCAAAAAAAAGAGAGAGAGAGAGAGAGAGAGAGAAATCCTATTTCAGCAGTAAAAAGAGATCTGGGTAAAAAACATTTGCTCACTTAATCTAACAGGAGGAAGAAAAGCCCAAGCAGGCATCGTCCACACAGTAATAAGATGCCCCTCCCAGTTAGGTTGCTGTTCAAAAAAACAGTTAAAACATGCTGAGGCGACTGAGAGACCAATTCTGAATCCAAAACTCCAGTCCACATTTTCCAGCTGACCCAACTGTATTCAAAAGCAAGAATGAGCTGCACACAATGGTGATATATTTGGGGGGGGGGGGGGAAGAGGTGGCAAAAAGTAGAACCAATTTATGTGTGTGAGGGAGGGAGGGAGGGAGGGAGGAAGGAAAGAAGGAAGGAAGGAAGGAAGGAAGGTCAATTCCAGAAAGGGAGAGAAGGGGATATCTAAGTACAGCACTTATTGGAACAGTAGAAATAATCAGATTTTGACTGAAGGAGCTGGTTTGTGGCAAGAAGAACCTGTTTCTTCTCAGTGAAATGCTCTAACCCAGGGGTGTCAAACTCGTGTCGTCATATGACGTATCGAGACTTTTTTCCCCTTTGCTAAACCGGAGGGTGGGTGTGGCCAACATGTGACGCATCCGGCCCACGGGCCACGAGTTTGACACCCCTGCTCTAATCCTTATTTATTCATTTATTTGTTTCAATTTATATACCGCCCTTCTCCAATAGGACTCAGGGCGGTGAACAGCCGAAATAAAAACAGAACATACAAAATTTAAAAACAGTTTAAAATGATTAAATATTTTTGGCCGCGATTTAAAACAAACCCAATTTAAAATCAATTAAAATTTAACCCAAAACTGTGGGATCAAGCCAGCCCGGTTATGCTCAGTTAGAGCATTCGCCACTCTGCCCAGCCTTGCCTCCTCTCATTGCTAATAGCCCTGTAGGTGTTTTTCTGCAAGCAGAGTAGAAATCTTCCTATCATCAGTAATCCAAACCTGGTCAAGACAGGGAGGGAAACATTGCTACACACAAAATGTAGGCTGTATTACCCACACGCCCCTAGATATGGGTGGGCAGTCATATAATTGAAGGCCTTTCCATTCTAAATAAGGACCTGCAGGCAGACCGGTAAGCGTGTCACAGAGAAGGATTTCATTGTCTGATCCACCCATTACTTTATGGGGAATAATACGCTCTCCTTTCAATGTTCGAAATTGCACCATCGATATACAGCTGTGCTGTCTCATTTCTGATTTCTGAGAACATGGCTCAGGTCTTCTAACGGGAAGGAGACAGGAATCAATCATGGTGGAAAATGCTTGAGAAAAGCCAGAAACATCTATAACTATGTAACGAATTAGGGGCGGTGGGGGGGCGCGAAAGCCCTACTAAGCAGGTATATACAAAAGTATGAGGCTATTGCTTAACGCATTGTAAGCCGCCCTGAGTCTCCAGAGAAGGCGGCATATAAATCAAACCAATAAATAAATAAATAAATTCCAATGGCTCAAACAATTATTCAGAATTATGTCCTGCTGCCCTCCTCACTGATTACCTGCCCTGTAAACCCCCATCACTTCCCTCTCTTTCCCTGGGAACTGAGGAAGTCTAAGTTCAGAGAAACAGACCAAGTGCAGGAGTATCTTATCCATATTGTTCTGAAATCCAAAGCTGCGGGGGAGAGGTAGGTGGGTCAGAATGATAGAGTAAGCAGTCAATTTTAAGGTGTCTTTTTCTTTTTTCCTGTTTGCATATAATGGTGCAGCATTCCCTAAACTGCAAAGGAAAACATACTTGATTGTCTTCATTTCAGTACAGCAACAGCTGGAGTGCAGCAGGTGAGAGCATTCCAAGAACTTTCCTAGAAGGCTACACCATTTTATTGCCTTGGGCTGGGACAGCACCCCCCCCCCCCCGGCCAAATTGGCTGATTGGATATTTTGGCATTCCAAGCACACTACTTGCTTTCTGGACTCTAGCGAGTAGCCTATGTAGCCAATGGAGTGAACTGGAAAGAAAAGGACTGTAGTTAGCTCAGCAGAACCAGAAACTTGTTTAAAATTTATTTATTTCCTATGGATTTTTATTAAAGCGGAGCTGTTTTATCTGGGTTTGTTTAAAAAAATAAAAACAACTTCCCTCCCGTTTGTACAGAATCCTTGAAAGTTCCAGTGTCTACACATAAACTGTGGATCTGCAAATACCGCTATGCCAACCCACGACCAACGGAACTGTATTATTTTCGCCTACCTGCAACGCATGCGAGATGCACACGGCTCTAATACAACAAGGCTGGCAATCTCTATTTATCTTGCTAAATTCCAATTTGCCAAATGGTAACTCATTCATCTCCTGGGGTTGGAAGGGGGGGTGCGGGGAGGGGGGGCAATGTCGAATGGTAAAACAAAAGGACTTCATTACAGGCCCCTGTAACACTGACAACAGTCAGACAGACCGTTATGAAACATGAGCAGAACCACACAGGCAATTAATATTTCATACAGCTGGTAATGGCTTCCGAAGGGCTGGCTCTAAAAATAATTCATTCTCTGCGCTTCAAATCCTTTCAGAGAGGTTGTATCTGCTTTTCCCAAAATCAGGTCTTCAAGCAAAAGTGTCTCAGCGCCTGCTTTCTTTTGAGAAATCTCTCTCCCCACACACGAATTTAAGGAGGGGCGTGAGTGAGGCTGGGGAAGGAAGAGCTGGGGAAAAGAGTATCCCGAAGTGAGTCCTTCCAAATGCACAAATCAGCAGCACTGAGAGGCGTCAAAGAGATCTTAAATGACCCTTTATTCTGCCCTTGGGAATTCTCAACAATATCCGTAACTATGATACACGTGTGCACATGCACACATACAGGGAGGGAACGGGAGGGAGAGAGAGAGAGAGACAGAGAGAGAAGGAAGCAAAGGAATGCTTTACCAAGGCATTCCCAGAGATGATGCAGAGCAGAAGATAGAATTAGACCTGGGACACCAGTTTTGGCCAACTGACAATTGTTCTGCTTCATTTATTTTATACAACCATCATGAGGAACGGAGAGACAGGCATAGAAATTCGTAAACACTTTCATAATAAGCTCTTATGCATCCTTCCACAAATAAAAATGCACCACAGACCAGGCAGCCTAATTATACTCCGGCTTCTGAATATTCAAATGCATCCTGATGTAATTGATACATTAATTATTTCCCAGAAAATTAATGAATCCACCTTGCCCGGAGAGTTTATTTTGTGTGTGTGTGTGTGTGTGTGTGAACAAGGTGCGTTTTCACCTGCTTGGCAATGCCAGATTAGAAGATTATTCATGATGGAGGAACTGCCAAATTCAAAATCTCTGCCAGGCTCATGGAGGTGAAGAATCAGAAGATGTTCTGGGCATTCTGTGCTGGCAGGCTTGGAGATTAAATGTTATATAACCCATAATAAATGCAATGCCAAACTCTAAGTTGGTATAATTTCCCCCTGAATTCCATGGGGAGGTTTCAGATCCTCTATCCTTTTTTGACCTTACCCCCACCAGAGTATTGATAATAAAGGTGAAGTGCAATTGCTTATTGCTTAAAGCATTGTAAACCGCCCTGAATCTCCGGAGAAGAGCGGCATATAAATCAAATTAAAAAAAAAAAGTGTTAGTGTTTTTCCGAGATGTCTCTCTCCCCCCCCACCCCGTCCTCCCCAGGTCCCCCCCGCCCCAGTTCAATCGGGTTTAATTCCTTGGTAGTACAGTGGTCTAAGGCACCCTGTTATTAAGCTGGTTATTAAGACCAGCTGCCTGCAATTACTGCAGGTTCGAATCTCGCCAAGGCTCAAGGTTGACTCAGCCTTCCATCCTTTCTAAGGTAGGTAAATTGAGGATCCAGTTGTGGGGGCAATAAGCTGACTTTGTATAAAATATACAAAAGGATGAAGGCTATTGCTGAGCACATTGTAAGCCGCCCTGAGTCTCCGGAGAAGGGCGGCATATAAATCAAAATTAAAAAAAAAAAAATTCTCAGAGACTGCCTGGACAAGTCCCTGCAGGGTTTTTTGCAACCTTTTTCAGAGGCTGGTTTGCCATTGCCACCCTCTAGGCCTGAGAGAAAGTGACTGGCCCAAAAACACCCAGCTGGCTAAGATGGCACGAGTGATTTATAGCCTTAGGCCTTAACCACTACATCAAACTGTCTCTACAGAACAGAATAACAGAGTTGGAAGGGACCTTGTAGGTCATCTAGTCCAGTGGTGAAATCTAAAATTTGTTACTACCGGTTCTGTGGGCGTGGCTTGGTGTGTGTGTGTGTGGGGGGGGGTAATGTGACTGAGTGGGCGTGGCCAATATTTTTTTTTTTTTAACTTTTAAAACCATTTTTTCTACCACCTCTTCGGCGAAGAGGTTGTAAAAAAATGCTTTCAAAAGGCTCTGACGATCCCAGCTGAGTTGCCTGATCAGCAGAGACTTTTTTTCTTTTAAATGCCTCTGATGATCAGGCAACTCAGCTTGGATCGTCAGAGGCATTTAAAAGAAGAAAACCCTTTTTTTTCTTTTAAATGCCTCAGATGGTCCAAGCTGAGTTGCCTGATCATTAGAAACATTTAAAAGAAAAAAAGTCTCTGCCGATCAGGCAACTCAGCTTGGATCGTCAGAGGCATTTAAAAGGAAAAAAAAAAGGTTTTTTTTCTTTTAAAAGCCTTTGATGATCCCAGCTGAGCCGCGTGATCATCAGAGGCTTTTTTTTTTATTTTTAAAAGCATTTTTTCGCCCGAAGTGGTTGTAGAAAAAATGCTTTTAAAAGTAAAAAAAAAGCCTCTGATGATTGTGCGACTCAGCTGGGCATGGGGGGGGGGCAGGGATTTTTACTATCGGTTCTCCAAACCACCTGCCTCCATCGTTACTGGATCGGGCGATCTGGTCCGAACCGGGAGCATTTCACCCCTGATCTAGTCCAATCCCCTGCTCAAGCAGGAGACCCTATTCCATTTCTGACAGATGCAGTCCAGTTTCTCGAAGCTTGTCTAGGGTGCATCAAATTTTCCAGCTACACATCTCCTTGCCCATGAATGAAAAGGAGAATACAAACTACACTGATTCTTTCCAGGGAGACCAGAACTGCTCAGCTCGACATTTTCTAACATTCTAATTTTGTTTTGTTTTATCTCATCCCTGTGTCTGCTCCTGAGGGCTGTTGCTACCCCCAAAACAGATCTTCTTTCTGGAGTGGCAGCTAGTAAAGAACACTTATTTAACAGCAGAAATTTTCTAAAACAGGAATGCTGTTACTCTTTAAATTAGTAAACTCTTTGGTTATAAATGCTGCCTGGAACAGAAGGATGTTCAGAGCCATGCTTGCCCAAAACAAAAAGGAGGACTTGAACCAAACTGAATACATCATGAAATATTATCATAAGGTTTGCAAGCAAATTAAACCAGGTGCTCAATTTCTATATTATTTAGAACTGAACAAAGGCAACTGAAAATGCAGAATAACATAGGGACCCTGGAGGTCTTCTGGTCCAATCCTTTGTTCAAGTAGGAAACCCTATACCATTTTAGACAAATGGATGTCCAATCTCTTCTTAAAAGCCTCCAGTGTTGGGAGCACCCACAACTTCTGCAGCATAAACCAAATTATAATAGTTTCTATGTAATGTCAAATAGATATTTCCCAACAGCCACCTTTTTATCCTTGCAGTGATGGTATTGTCTGAAAATAATAGCTCAAGGGGATAAGGAAGAAAAAAAAAAATTTTTTTGGAACAACAACAACAAAAGAAAACTCAGATTGGAGATGAATAGAAACAGGAAATCAGCTAAAAATACTTCAAAGCTGAAACTGGAGCTCTGGCCTCATGACTTACTAAAATTTATCATGCAAGTACCTAACAGGACACAAGTGGCTTGTTAAGGCGTCCAGTCTTAAAAGCAGAGACCCCTTATCTGGACCCCTTATTCCTTTTGTCACAAAACTTGGCAACAACTTGCATTGTATTCATTTGTTGCACTACTGGTTTATTTTATGAATTGACAGAGTGCCAGATATGAAGTGCTGCCTTAACCAGTTCAGCAGGGTATCAGGTGAATGTAACAGGTGGAGTCAAGAAATGCTTCCTAGTCCACCGGTTTACGTATTTATTTAAGTATGCCATATCAATGGCTTCTCAGAAAGGGAAAAAGTGAAAGAATTTATATAATGTGCAGAATTAACTTCCCCCACCTACCACAGGCATAAAATAAATATGCTCAATCAGTCACTGGAACTCACTGCCACAGAGTCTGCCACAAGAATGCCAATCAATTTTTACAGCAATGACAATTTGTGGGGTAAGGGGAGAGATAAATGTTAAACTTTTAAAACAGTTGAGAAATGGTGCAATATCTTGTGCATGTCAGAGCCTAACATGCTTAAGACATGTAGCCAACTTCCTGTTCCAAACTGGTTTGCCAGTAGGCGAATGGGCTTTTCCCTCCATTTATTATTACAGGTAGTCCTTGACTTACAGACTACAAGTTGGACTGGACCTTTCATCGCTAAGTTGCTTGGTCATTAAATGAGTGATCATGTGACCGCACCTTTTTTTTTTTTTGGCCACTGTTGTTAAGCGAATCTGGCTTCCCTCATTGACATTGCTTGTTGGAAACTGGCTGGAAGATCACAAAAGGCAGTCAAATGATCCCAGGGCACTGAAACTGTGGAATACTGCAACTAGCCTTAAAGGTGAGTTGGTTACCAAGCAGCTGAAATGCGGTCATGGGATGTGTGCGTGTGCATTCATCCGAACTGGGTCGTAAGTAACTTTTGGGAAGGGTGTCCATCATAACTTTAAGCGACCAGTCATTAAGCGAGGACTACTGGTAATTAATATCAATTATGAAGTCTCTTTCTTAAAAAAATAACTTCTTTCCATTTCAGCATATATTCCAAGGATTCAGTTACTTGTGTTAAGTTATATTGTCCTTTGACAATGTAAGTTATAATGTACTCTGAGAGCATATGCGGCAAAGACAAATTCCTTATGTGTCCAATCACACTTGGCCAATAAAGAATTCTATTCTATTCTATTCTATTCTATTCTATTCTATTCTATTCTATTCTATTCTATTCTATTCTATTCTATTCTATTCTATTCCATGTACTCCCATAGAATCTGTTCTAGGATCTGAAAGAGTATTTTGGCAGCCAGCCATTGTAACTGTAGACTCTAGCATTGCCAGGTATATGCAAATTCAGGCTTTATATTAAAAAGTCCTTGGTTCAAACCCCAAGCATCTCTAAATAAGTTTGGGAAGAGACTTAGTATTGTGCTTTGCTTTACTAATTTACTGTATGAGACCAAAGAAAGAATCTGGTAACTAAAATTATTGGACTATGAAGACTGAAAAAGGTTGAGCTGGTTTAAGACAGCTTTTTATCATCCTAATTTTCTTACAGATATACGACTATAAAACCCAGTACACATAAGCCAGATTTTAAGGAGGATGATTACAGCATAATCTGAGCCTGTTGATATCTGTTGTGCATATATGTTCTAGTCAAATATTTTCCCTTCTATGAAAGCAGGATACTAACCCACCCGACCAATTAGAAGGATTGAATCCAGGCAAATCATGTCTGGCCATCTGCATTCCCAAACATTACAGTTCACTGGTGAATAAGTCATTAAACAATGAGAGAAAAACACCTTTCACAATAATATTTATTAATGGATGCATTCAACTTAAATTCTAGCAGCAAAAGGCACAGTAGAATACTCCAAATAGTGTTTCAATGCTTGCATTATAGATTCCTTTTATCTCGATATGGATACAAGTAGAATTTACAAGTAGCAGCTATGCTGAGCGGTCTAAGAACATTCCATACATGAATTATAAGCAGAGACAGAGAGAAAAGCTTGGAATGTAGAATGCTAGGAATAAAGGCCAAACACCCACAGGAAAACATCTTGCTTTATAATTATAATAAGCCACATCAGGGAACCAAGGCTCATTATTTCAAGATACATTTCCTGATCATGTCAATCTCAAGACTAGAGAACAAGCTGGAAGGAGGCATATGAAAGTGTGCATTGTTAGATAAACTTTCCAGTGTGTTTCATATCTTCAAAAAGGCTATGTAGCCATCCATGCTCACAGCAGATCCTACAAAAATCTGACCTTGAAAGAACTGAACATCAACAGAAAAACTGGCAGAGTTAAAGAATCAGTTCTTTAACAACTCAGCTAGCTGGCATCTCAGGCTTCCCTTTCTCTTTTTCTCTCTTGCAACACAGAATGTTTCAGGCAAGGCAACAGTTGAGTAGAAACACCTCTTAATTCTGCAGCCAAACACCAGGGAAAGGTGAAAATGTCTGATGGAACTTAAGCCTATGAACATGCTTGATTTTTAGAACAGGACAATAAGTCAGCATACCTGGAACATCAATTAATCTCTTGTAGACATTTAGGAATGCCGCTTCTGCTTCTTTGCTTCTTTTGCCTAATGCATCAATCTGGAAAAAAAGAAAAGAAAAGAAAAGAAGGAGAATGAGTCCTGGATCAGTTCCTGAATCATACCTAAATACAGTATATGTGACTGAATATATGATTGCATGAACATTACTGGTGCCCATGTTCATTTCAAGATTAATGTGAGGAACCAAGATCTTCATAATTAGCTCAGGTCTTTCCCAGTTGGAAGACCTTTCATCCACTCGATGCAAGCACCCAGTTTTGAGGACACCAACAAATTTTTCATTGCTGTAGTTGACTCCTGTCATTAAGAGAAGAAAGAAACAAGGGGCAATGGTGGGACCAACCAGAAAGAATTGCTGTAGATAAAGTTTCTGAAATGCCCAACCCAAGTCATTTTATTTAGGTTAGAATACTGGAAAGATCTAAAAAAACCTTTGAATTCCTAAGTTCAACAACCACATGGCTTAACTCAGAGTTCCCCAACCTTTCCGGCTTTGCAGATTTGGGGGTGGGGTGGAGGGAAGGGGGATGATTCCGCAAGAGTAGCAAGCAAATGCCGGTGCAAATATAGCATGTGCGCATGCGCTCGCTGGCTACTTGCACAAGTAGGGATGCATGTGCATGCACATGCTCGCTCACCACTTCTGTGGCTTGGTCCAAATAGCTCAAGGCCACCAAGTAGTAGGCCACAGCCCAGGAGTTGGGGCTTAATTTATGACATTCATAGTTGAATGTATTTTATATTTCTAAGTATAAATGCAATTAACACCCATTCTTCTCCATTCATATCCATTTTCATCTATAACAAGGCAATTTATTGCTCTCCAAATATTTTGGATTCTAACTTCTATAATGCCCCGGTCAGCAGTTTCCCTCAAGAATTTAAGGTAGCTCTGATGAGCCACTAGCACTAGACTCTTGCCTCCTCCAACCATCATTGTAGTAATGACTTCTGTCAGTCATCAAAGAACAGTTGCAACAGCGAGTCTTCAGGAACCAATGCTACTTCCATGAGGAAAGCTAGAATTACTGGCCATGGTGAACCTAGATTTGAGAATTGCTAGGAACTCCTGCACCAGGCGGTCCTTGGTTTTTGGAATGCTACTGTGAAAATCTACAGATCAAAAGTTTCTAACATTGAATTCCTGAGAAAACCTTTAGGGTATATATATTTGTATTTCTGTATCAGAGGTGGGTTTCAGCAGGTTCTGACCAGTTCTGGAGAACCGGTAGCGGAAATTTTGAGTAGTTCGGAGAACCGGTAGTAAAAATTCTGACTGGCCCCGCCCCCATCTATTCTCTGCCTCCCAAGTCCCAGCTGATCGGGAGGAAATCAAAAAGCTTCATACACACCAATAGTGGACCACCACCAACAGTATCATTATAACCCTCAAATGCTTTAGAAAGGGCTGGTGGTTTTTTTTTTCCTTCTCAGGAAAAGCAAAAGAAAAGCTTTGCTGAACCTCCAAAGCCTATCCAGCTTTCTATCATCATAGGACTAGTTGCCTTTTGGAAAAGCGACTTTGGGACAACCATGACCTGGATGATTGGAATCTCCATAAACATTCAGAAAACTGAGAGGCACACTGCCTCTAATTGTTGCCCTTATGTTTAACAGTTATTGGGGATCTCCATAAATTATCTCCATAAATTTGTCTAATTTCCTTTTATACCCACTTAAATTGGATGCTAACACTACATTTTGTGGCAATGACTTCCATAGCTTATAGTTTGACATGAGATGCCTAAACTGCAAACAACTGTTGCTGACCATTCTATGAAGGACAAAAGGGTTATAAATGCAAATAAAGACAACATCCACATTTAGACTTGATAACTCAGAAAGGGCTATTTAGACTATTGGATCCAGTCTCCAACTGCAGTCTCTAAATTAAAACATCTTTGACCAAGAGGACATCTAGCCTTCATTTGAGCAGATCAACTTCATTGGATAATTGATTCCATTGTTGAACTGTCTCACTGTTGGAAGCTTTTACTTACTTACTTACTTACTATCTATATTTATTAAATGTGTTTGCTGTGCATCTCACCACAAAGCATTCAACATTCAACTGGAACCTGCCTTCCTTTAGTTCAAGGGTGTCAAACTTGATTTCATTGAGGGCTGCATCAGGGTTGTGTTTGATCTTGGGAAACCGGAGTGGGCATCACAGTGTGGTATGGCTAGCTCGATGTCACTTATGTCAGGGGTACCTGTGGTGGCCCAAGCGCTCTGCCAGATAAAATGGGCTTCCAAGCTCCATTTTCAGCTGCGACGGCCTCATGCATCCTTCTGCCAGCAAAAATGGAGCTTGCGATCCTCCTGAGCTCCGTTTTCACTGGCAGAGGCACTGTGGGCCGGTCCTTCGCTGTTTCCAGGGTGGCCCCGTGGGCCAGATCTAAACACCCTGTGGGCTGGAACAGACCCCCCCGGGCCTTGAGTTTGACACCCCTGCTCTAGTTCAGTTACATTAATTTGTGAAACCATTCCGGAAAAAATGCTAAAAAGCTTGACATCATCATTTTACCCACCTTTTTCAAGCAGTACCACCAATACACCAAGAGTAAAAGAAGCAACAAGAAGTGTTATTAATGCTGAACACCAAAACAGCTTATACTGGGAATCAGGTTTGTCTCTCACTCCAGCCATTAACACATAAGCCTGAGAAGTAATACAACCTAGCAGCTCCGTGATAAACAATCCATGCTGTAAGGCATTATATACCACTTACTTACTGGACAGTTACAATATCAGCTGTGCTGCAATCAATAAATACACCTTTTTGCTTTTAATGCCAACAGCGAAACCCACATCTTGGACTATTAGGCCACAGTATGTGCTTTATTTATCTCAGGATTTATCTATTTTTTGAAAAAGCAAAGAGCAGCTTTCTACCGATTCACCTTTTCTGAATGAATTAGAAATGAAACCCAAAGACTGGCACTACTTTTCCAGCGTTTTTAGGTTTTTAAGGGCTAAGATGAAACCTGAAAATTGGGCAACACAATAGGAAATGCTGTTGTCTTTCTTGCAAGGCTGATGTCAGACTCACATGGATGAACCAGACCGAAATGACAACAAGATGAGCTAATTCTACTTGATTGTAAAGCGACATGAATGACAGAATCTTGCAGGTCTGAAAACAGAATCCTCGTCCTCCCTTTATAGCCTGGGAAACTAGGGAGGGTCTCATCTGAACCCCTTGCCTCACTCACGATCCATTATCCAGCTGTCACCTATGCTGTCTCTTATCTGACTGTTCCCCTAACCACTCTCCTGAGGACTTTCTCACATACCATTATACAATCGAGATTCATTCCCTAAGTCCGTGATGGCGAACCTATGGCACGCGTGCCGGAAGTGGCACACAGAGCCATCTCTCCGGGCACGCCACCCAACTGGTCTTTGCAGGCGCATGCGCACCAGAAACCGGAAGACCAGGTGACCAGTGTGTATGTGCACACCGGAAACCAGAAGCTGTTAAATGAATCTGGTGTTAAATGAATCAGAAGGTGTGGGGTAGTGTAGGGTTTCCTGCCTAAGCAAGGGGTTGGACTAGAAGACCTCCAAGGTCCCTTCCAACTCTATTATTCTATTCTATTCTAAGGTTACAAAAGATGATCACACAACCCCGGGACACTGTAACCATCATGAATATGATTCAGTTGCCAAGCATCTGAATTTTGATCATGTGACCGTGGTGGTGCTGCAATGGTCATTAAGTGTGTGAAAAACGGTCACAACTCACTTTTTTCACAACTCACTTTGAACGGTCACTAAATGTTGTAACTCGAGGACTGCCTGTATTTGGCGTAGTTTGTAATCACTGAGCTCGGCAAGTGCTTCTCAGAACTGCCCCTTCTGCTCTAACATTTATTAGCTATTATTTTTAATTATTATTTTTATTAATTAAATTTGTATACCGCCCTTAATATTAAATATTAAATATTAAAATTCAGAATGTTCCCGATTGCCACATTATGTTTAATCCACAGCAAATGCAGCTTTGTGGCTTGAAGAGGTTAAATTTTGGAGTGCTTGGCTGCTTTCCAGACCCTTTGCACAAAATTGGGCTAATGCAACAGCACAAGAAGCGCCCAGACTGGCCATGATTAATAGACTGCCAAAGACAGTGCTTTCCACAAAACACACACTTCTCATTCCCTTGCTTCCATAGATCATGGACTTATCCTCAAAATATCTGACTGAAATTGAATTTGGCTTCTCTCTCAACCGTTCATTTCCTATGTTATGCAAAGTTATATCCTTTTTCTGCCTGAGCAGAACCAAACCAGCTGCAGCCCTTCAGAAGGAAAATGTGGTTCCAATTACAAAAAGCTGGCCTAGATACTGAACCACAGTTCTGATGCTGCTCTAATTGAGCCATCATGGAGCAAATGTAAAGTAACAAAATTGGATTAATTAGGTTTGCAAAGTTCAACACAAGAAATCTTGGCAATGGGAAGATGGGGAGTAGGTACTTAATAATGGAGGAAGTGCTACACAACAGAACAAGATTAAGGTATCTTAGTCCTCCAGCATTTTACAGCCAGTAACTTTTCTGGTTACACTGATATATGTGAACAATAGCAATAGCACTTAGACTTATATACCGCTTTACAGTGCTTTTACAGCCCTCTGTAAGCGGTTTACAGAGTCAGCACATTGCCCTCAACAATTTGGGTTCTCATTTTACCCACCTCGGAAGGAAGGAAGGCTGAGTCAACCTTGCAACAATGCAACGCAAAAGCCAGTTTGATCTGGTGACTTAAGGCACCAGGCTAGAAACTGGGCGACCATGAGCTTTATACCAGTCTTAGGTATGACAGCCGGCTTGGGTGACTTTGTGCCAGCCACTCTCTCTTAGCCCAATTCACACCACAGGGCTATTTTCCACTGTTTTGTGGGGAACGCAGGAGGAGGAAGAAGTATTGCGTATGTTCATTTCTATAAAAATAGTAATGGTGGGATTTAAAAAAAGAGCTTACATTTACTATGCAATCGAATCTGGTCGCAAATAGGCAATGTATGTAATATCCAGAAAGTGGAATAAGCTGAGAATTCCAAGGCATTTAAAGCACAATTTTAGGTTTCTTTTAGAATTTTACTGCCTCTCTGTTATTGTATGGTAGTCCTTAATGGTACTGTTGATTATGTTGTTTATTCATCTTGCTTATGCTGCTTCCTATGTTACTGTTAATACTGTTCTCTTTTTTATTAATAGATTTACTAAGTTCTACACCGTTCAGGGAACTGTAGTTAGTAGACTATATGAAAGTATCCAAAATCATTAAAATAAGGAACTGTATTCATTAATGCTTAGTGCTGTAACTAAACTATACTTTAGAATTTCAGAAACTATGGAGTAGGTTTAAGAAAAGGAAGTAGAAAAAGCAACCATTCTCCTATCTCCTGTTGAAACAGATAGTAGTTTCCCAGACCACTCCTTCTATACAACTTAACCATCACTACCACAACATCACAACAGAGATTTATTTGTAAGAATGAACAATATAGTTTTTTGTATCCCATCTCATCAACCATATGAAAGCCAAACTGAGAAAGCTATATGCATGCTCTCTACTGCACGAATACAGTGTTAACCAACCAATTCAACACCTACCCACCCATCCCCGCTAAATTACTGGGTTTCACCCATCAGTGTTGCAATAAGCTTCCTTATTCAAAGTAACAGGAGAGTTTAGCCTGACATCCCTTTGCCTTGTGCCAAATGCAAACTGAAGAATGGTAGGCACTGCTAGTCACATTTTTTTCCCCCAGTCTCTCTGCCTTCTGGCCAGCTCCAAATTAGCAACTTCTCTGTTGCTCTTGGACAGCCCTACTATGCCACATGAAAAGAATATTGATGACCTCAGGAAATCCCTACCCAGTTTTAAAAATAGCTGCTTCGTGACATCACAAAGACAAGTTCAGACACTCCATTTCCTAATATTCACTTTTCCTTAACAATAGTCAGTCTGGCCCAGGTTTCTTTCTTTTTTTTTTTTGAAAGCCATGACCGACTTTGGTTTTCTCATTTAGGATGTTTTCAAAACTATATCCCAGCACTGTTTAGAGGATTGAATTCCTTTTGAACTATCTTCTTCTTCTTCTTGTGCCATAGACAAGATGTTGGCGATCCTATTTTTATCAATAGTCGCATGAAAAAGTGCTGCTGAGTTTTGTCCTAAGCAATCCCTTAGTTTTTGAAGCCATGTTGTTCTTCTTCTGCCTTGACCTCGTTTGCCTTCAATCTTTCCCTGGAGGATTAAGTGAAGTATGGGGTATTTTTCCGGGTGTCGCATCCCATGTCCAAAATATTCCAACTTTTGCTTTTTGAACTATGGGAGTCCACAACAGGCTCAATTTAAACAACTCTTTTTAATAGCTACAGCTCTAGAAGGCATGACATTTATTTGAAAGTATGCCTTTTCCTAGCTGATCTTACATAAACCGCAGATCCTCTTCAGAAACACTGCCTCAACATCCGGATGTATAAACTAAGAGGATGTTGTAGACACTCTGGAACAAATTCCCAGTATTGGAAGGGCTATGGACAAAACCTCCGTCTGTTGGCCCTTCTGGAAGGCTGTAAGCTGCAACTCAGTGATTGCTGAAAGGGAGCAGGGGGCAAACATTTATGGTCTGTTGTTGCTTTTTCTGTTCTGGGATTTTATAGATAAAAATGGAAGTGGGAAATCTCCAGGAAAAACACGACCATTCATTCCTAGTATTGAAATCCTTCAACTGCACTGGAAAAAAAGCAACTTAAAGGTTTTGTGTGAGGTGGTGTCAGGCTAAGCCCCAACACGACAAAGAACAATTCAGCCAGAGTTCAGTTCTTTATTTACTTCCACACAATAGACAGAATCTTGCCAGACTAAACGCTTACTATTTTCACCATAACAGATATACCTTGGGCGAGTCCAGGGAGTGGCTATTTTTACTCTCTTCCTACTGTCTTCCTATCCAGCTCTAGGCTGTGCTGCCTCCTCTCTCACCTCCCTTCCTGGAATACGCTTCCTCTTTGCTGGGAAAGTGCAGCTCTACTGTGGTCCATCATAGGAGGGGCAGATTTTGGACCATTTTTCAAGATTGTGGGAAATTAAGGATAGGAATGAGAACTGGTTGCCTACCATTTGCAACTTTAATTGGCAAAACGGGAAGGCCGACACATGAACAAAAGCCAGTCATATTGCTGCCAGAACCGAGTGGCACAATCTCGGGGGTACAAGCAGATCTTGGGACTGCCCATCATAGTAGTGCTGAAAGTAAACCTTTTTGCAGCCGAGGGACTCATTTTCAATTTTCTACCGTGTTTCCCCGAAAATAAGACCCTGTTTTATATTTTTTTTGAACCCTGAAATAAGCGCTTGGCTTTATTGCCATATGCTCAAAAGCCCGATTGGGCTTATTATCAGGGGATGTCTTGTTTTGGGGGAAACAGGGTATCTATCCATCTTCTATCTCAAAGGTCATAGGAGACATAGCCACTGACATCGTGATGTAACTGGAAGCTAGGCTGAATTTTTTTCAGGCTTTTGCAGTAGGTGATTTAAACTCAGAATGTTAGCAATATATTAATTTTGAAATTTGTTTCGATTTAATGTCACACATTCAACTGTTAAGAAAAACAATCTGTTGCCCGTCCCCTCGTCCCCCCCCCTTTGTGGAATCTTGGCAGAACTGTTTAAGGTGTTGGGAGGGAAGGGTATGTGTGAGGAAAGATTACCATTTTGGTAATAATGCCAGTTATGGAAAAAACTTTTCAGACAGGCTAATCTAAAGTATTTTTAAACAGCTTTTAGCACTTAGGTCTTTGAAATAATAATCTCAGCCTCTCAATAATATATTAATTAGGTTCTAGTTTACTGTGTTCTTTTTTACTCTTGGTACACACAGTTCTACTTCTAACAAATTTAATTTTATTCTGATCCATCCCTCTGCTTTGAAGAGGCATTCTTTCCGAAATTAGCAAGTGGCTTCAAAGATCAAGCTTTCTCACAATGATCTCACTGTCATCCCCAGATGACAATACATTCACCCACCTTTCCCTCTGTCTCCTGCACACAATGTTTGGGAAGCTAGCAATAACTTCCCATTCAAGCAGGTGTTGAAAGGAACACATCTAGCACCCCTCAAAAACTGAAGCAGAATGAACGAACGAATGTATGAGTCTGTGTATGTAGATGCATTTCTAGTTAATCTAAGATTATTTAAAACAGAAATTTATTATCTTCCTTCCAAGTAAATTCCAGTAGCTCTGGGAGAATTTGTTAATTCTGCTATGATAAATTGCTCCTACAAGGTTGTGTATTCCTAATACTTCTTGCATTTTGTATGCTTTTAATTTTCTTTAGGCTATCTTAAGGTCTCATTTTTGTGTTATTGCCTGACTCCAGGCCAAAACTGCGTGGCTCATGATATATATGGACAAACACAATTTATACATATACAGAAAGAAAGAGGTCACCTATTCAGAAACTGAAGTAGTCAGAACAATAGAGTTTAGTCTAATTTTGTATTAAATCAAGGTCAACTGTTATGGAAGCAAACATACCATTTAAAAAAAAACCCAGTTTATTCAGGAGTACAGATTAGTCAGTGTTAGCCTGTTATTTCAAGAGCAAGGGGAAGTCTTCTCAATCCCTCACTAAAAAAACCTTGGATAACTGCTCTCTCTCACTGCATCAAAACATTAGGATGCAAACCTACTGTGCATTCAACACCTGTCTGCAGGAGGTCAGATCTAAGAAACAGATCGGTGCTGTTTAAAAAGGGGAACTCTTAATGCTCATATTTTTTCACTTCTTCCCTACCCCTCTGAACAGCAGACCTTAACTGCAGAGGGAGAACCAGAGGTGGGTTTCAACAGGTTCTGACCAGTTCTGGAGAACCGGTAGTGGAAATTTTGAGTAGTTCGGAGAACTGGTAAATACCACCTCTGACTGGCCCCATCCCCATCTATTTTCTGCCTCCCGAGTCCCAGCTGATCAGGAGGAAATGGGGATTTTGTAGTAACCTTCCCCTGGGGTGAAGAGGGAATGGAGATTTTACAGTATCCTTCCCCTGCCATGCTCACGAGCCACACCCACCAAGCCACGCCCACAGAACCGGTAGTAAAAAATTATTGAATCACACCACTGGGGGGGAACCTAAGGCTCCAGAACTTTTTATGGAATCTCTTTCATCCCACCTCACGTGCTATTTAGCCACACGTGCTAAATAACAATAGCACAACATTCTGCTACTCGCAAGGCAAGAAAATGTGAAAGGCTTTTGCCCTGCCAATAAGGAATGCCCATACTCTCATGTGTGGGAACAGGGACATCCAATGCCCTTTCTTGCAGCAGTTAACATTTGCTACTAAGGAAGGTCACTCCAAACTGGCCTCTTTAAAGTAGCAGATCTATCTATCTATCTATCTATCTATCTATCTATCTATCTATCTATCTATCCATCCATCCATCCATCCATCCATCTATCAGTATTTTTTTTAAACTCACTGGATAAGTTTTAATATTTTAACATACTGTATGCCACTTTGTGAGCTGTAACACTGAAAGGTGATCTATATATAGAAAGAAGTGAATAACGAATTAGTGAATTAATTACACTGGCCTGGATCCAAAGAAACATGATGGAATCAATTGGTTCATTCCAATGACCCAGAGCCAATTACCCAGAGAAGGTGATAGCCTCCCCTTCACTGGATGCATTCAACCAGATAGCCATCTGTTAGGGATGTTTTAATTTGGATTCCTGAACTGAGCGGGAGGTTGGACTCAGTGGCCTAAATTGTCCCTTCCAACCCTGTGATTCTATGAAAAGGAATAACATATATTCTTCGTACAATGAGTTCCAGCAGTCCATTGTGCAAATGAGACAGCAGTTCTACAAGAAAAAGAGCAAGTAAAGGTGTGTAGTGAATGAACTCTAGTGAGTCAAAGAAGAAATGTTCTAGACCCAAGAGTCACTTTTATCATGTGTTTATCACTTGCCCCTCTTCTCTATGTTAAAACTGCTTTCCTTATCCAAGGGGCTACCGTATTCCAGTAAGAGAACAAAGGTTAGAAGACAAACTACTGCAACTTGGGATAGGAGGAGTTGTGGGTTGAAATGAAGCTTGTTTGATTTTTTTTTTTTTTAAATTGCCATCTGAATAGAGAAGAGAACTGCTGCAGGGGTAGGATGAAGGAAAATGCACTCCCTACCTAAGCAACATTTCATAACTTCCTCCAAATTTTGAAGTGCCAGTAGTGGATAAAGCAACCTGGGCCAAGGAATGGGCCAACCCACAAAGAAGTGGGGGGGGGGAATGTCAACCTATTCTCCAAATCACCTGAAGACAAAACAAGAAACAATGGATGGAAACTAATCAAGACGAGAACCAAGACTGGAACTAAGGAGAAATTTCCTGGCAGTTAAAATAATTTATCGGTGGAATGGCTTCCTTCCAGAAGTTGTGAGGGCTCCAACATTGGAGATTTTAAAGAAGAAATTGGACAAACATTTGTCTAAAATGGCATAGGGTCTCCTGCTTGAGCAGGGAGTTGGACTAGAAGACATCCAAGGTCCCTTCCAACTCTGTTTTCTGTTATTCTGAATATGGGTGGGCACTAGAGATGAAGCAAGGGTGTCACATTTAAAGTTCAGACACCTCCAAGAATTCCACTGTCTTGATATTTCCAGTTTCAGCTATGAAATGTCCAGCCATGACAAACATCTTTTGAAAGCCTTCCTCAACTTCAAAAGTCATGTGCCAAATAACTTGGAAATGTTCTATCTCCTTGGTGGTAGAACATGTGGCCTCAGGTAGCATCTGCCCGACTAAATCAAACTGGCAAGGTTGGCACAGTCAGGGTTCCATTGATTGCCACCTATCAATGCCCCAGAAGCACACCATCTTTGCAGCAGTGCCTGGACTCTGAAATGAAGTCCCCTCCCCTCAAGAGTCAAACAGGTACCATTTTGCTGGTCTTTTGTAAGGACCTTAACTCTTTACCCAGGCTTTTGGAGAGGATAACTGATATTCTTTCATTCCCTCCCTCCTTTTCTGGGTTTACTTTGTTTGCTAACCTTGTTCTTCTATCCTGTATTATTTGTGTGTTTCCTATTGTTCTTTGTTTTTAAATGTTTTAACAACTGTAAGCTGCCCAGAGATAGTGGGAGTGAGGCTACATATAAATTGAATAAATTATGGCCTGCCACGTAGTCAGCTAAATGTTTAAGATAAATTTGGCATTTTCATCCACCTATTGAGTCCTTTATAAAGACCTGGGATAAGCAGGTATTGTGTGATGGTGTTAAATGTATTGTTGCAGTATTATTATACCAGCTAATTACATCTGGAGCAAGCAAAAGATTTTTGGACATGACAGTTTAACATAAGTAATGGGCAAAAAAGGAACAAGGGCCTAGAGGCATCATGGAGCTTCCTTATAGGGGATAAAGCCTAACAATCTACTCAAGGAGTAGCCCAGCATGCCTAGGGAATCTTGCAGTCACATTGTAGTTAACAAGCAGGGCTGCGTTATGGCAGCTAACTAAATACATCTGGATAGCCTTGTAGAAAGAACAGACTTAATGAACACCAGCTGAATAAGAGCACGCTAGCTACAACCGCTCCTATGAAGTTGTGTGTTTGAGAATAACTCAATAGTAGCTGAAACTGGTTATTCTCATGTTCTAGCAGAGAGTATTCAGATTCATGGATTCTTTGCTGCCTGAATTCTAACCTTTGTTCTCTTATCTTTGCCTCCTGGAACCTTGCCCAGAAGTAGAATGCTTTGGCTTCTGTCTTCTGGACCAATTTACGGACTAATCTTCTCTATGTCCCCTTGGCCATGACTAACCCTTTTTGGAATTCGACCTTGGATTATATGTGGACTTGGTAGCAGGCAGCTTTCTGTGCACTTTTGCTTGGATTAAAGCATTGCAAGATCAATTCTAAACCTACTTGGGGAATCCGAACCTAGAGGTTGGATGAAAGTGAAAAATATATCAATCTGGGGAACAGAATGTTCTGTTTCCCTCTGGAGCATGCTGAACCTCCTTCTGGTACATGCCATGGGGGGAAAGCCTACCACTGAAACAGGACATTCTAGAGGGGAACAAGAGTTCTGTTTACAGAGCCACACATTTGCACATTTCAGCTACTTAGTCATACTCCAGGATCATAAAATCTCTATTCTGGCCCAAAGTCATATTCAATTTTTTTCTAAATGGTACCCTAGATATTGCTACATTGCTCTGAAGAATTGTGGGTAGTCAAAACTTTTAGGGATCATCTGTTTTCTGACTGTGAGACTGCTCTGAGTTTTTTTTTCCTCTCAGCTTTCACATACTGTATATTGTTTTTGGTCCCCAATGGCCATGGTGATACCTTGCAAAATCCCACAGTGGCAACTGAATTTTGAGCTGCAAAAATCTCAGTTATCGTATCATCACTCTTTGCAGCCTTGCAGGAATACTATGGAGTAAACCAATGTGCAAATGAGAAAGTTGACCCATTTTTGGTGGTGCCATTTGAACTGACTCAAAGAAAAAGTAATGACTAGTCGAAGTTATGCTGATAACAGTAAAAGGAATGACTGATGGCCTTGCCAAGCCCTAAAGAATCTTTCAGGCAACCTACTGGCCTTAAAAGAAATGAGAAAAAGGAGCTTACCTCTCCCTGGAAACTCTTCAATAGTGGAGCTACCTGTTTGCGTAAATCCTGGAAGATAAAAAAGCAAACACGTAGATTAAGAAATGGGTCATTAAAGAAAGATGGCTAAAAAAGCAACTGTTTGAATAAAACTGAAGTGTTTTCATCAGCTATTCCTATCTCCTTTTTTTTTTAACCAATTCTATCATATTAGCTGAAGGCTGATTACGTTTTTAATCAAAACATTGCAATGAGCAAGGAATGTAGCAAAAATCCATTTTAACGGGCTTATGAATCTCGCCTGATATACAATTATGGTTGTCCCAGAGGAGGGGAATTAGTTAACAAAAGCCTCTAGTAATATTGAATAATCAGTGAACTCCTTCAGTCTAACAACTCAACTGAAACAGAGCAGAGAATGACTAATGGAATGTAAAACATGTGAAGCCACATGGAAAGGGATCAAGCTAGACCCCAGTTTGAAGCATAGCCTCCTTTTGATGTGCAAGGAATTAGACATTATTTATTTAATGTGCATGTGAATCTCAATGTAACAGAAACACATGGTTTAGCAGTTCACTTGCTTTTTTCCAGTATATTTATTTTCAAAAACCAATTTTTGAGCAAGTTTAACACTCCTGTACCAAAATTTGGTATCACTGTATTTATTATATATTATTGCTGTGTATAATATACATACATATATACATATACACACACACACACGTATTTGCTTCCCAGAGAAGGATGAATGGAAAAAAATTCACTCTTGCTATTGTTCATCCCACCACCAATCTGCTGGCAGCCATATATCCAAATTTGTTCCCAGCAAGATTCATGATACAATTATCTCTACATGGCACTAAATATTTGAACAAGTGCTAGTTAACACAAATGACTGGAATCATTCACGAGTATCATAAATTAAATTAGTAGCATCATTCTTCAAAATATGTATTAGTGTTTGCTAGAAGGAAACAAACAAAAAACAAAAAATCAAGGTTGACAGAATAGGAAGCTTGCTGGCAAGTGAATAATAAAGCAAGTAATAACAGGAATATACTTGTTCATGAACAGATACCCTTCTGTGCAAACAAAACAAAACAAAACAAAACAAAAAACCCTATCCTAAATTACAGTGATAAGTTTTAGGGACAAACTAAATGTAAATCATTTACGGATTTTAAAAGCTGTTGCTCCCACAGCACCAAAAGCAGGACTAAAATGGGGGTGAAAGATTTCAAAGTCTAGATCTTTTAATAAGAACCGCAATATATACCAATCCCAATAAATTTTAATAATCCCAAATAATAACAGTACAGTAAAATGAGGAAATAAAATGAAAGTAAAATGAGGAAGGCTTACAAAGTCTAAAAGAACTGCAAGAACAAAACAGACAAACAAGCATATCGAATAAGCATAAAATCTTCTTTGTTCATTATTTTTATTACATAGCACAATTCAAAATGTGAGAACATGTAGTTTTCCTAGAACTATTTCTAGAATTATTTCAACACCTTTAAAAATACATTTTATCACTTTGTATGTTTAATTTTCCCCAACTGAAAATATTTAAAGATATGCAAAATGTGAATAATGATTGAAAACATGGCCATAATTCATTATTTGTATGCGTTGTTGTATCATCTCAAACTTGTAATGTTTCAGAACAAAACAGGAATCATTTTTTCCTATGTTAAACCAATAATCTCTTTTTACAGTCAGATTGCTGATCCGTTTCATCTAGTATCACATATTCTCAAGGTTAGAGGTTCTCTGATCCTTGCTGGCTACAAGACATAAGAAAGACAAGTTTGGGACTTTGCCAGCAATATCATTATCTGAGTCTTTTCTGTGGCTCATATACCTACTGTTGTGGCTCCGTTACCTGAGCCTGTGTCATCGGCAGGAGAGGACTCTGAGAGTGAAGGAGAGGAGTTGGCAAGGCCTCCCTCTCCAGGACCCTCCTCTCTGGCAATGCCTTCAGTGTCCGCTGAAGGGCAAGAGATAGGGCTGGGGCCAAGCACGTCCATGCAGCCACAGGTGGACAGTGATGAGAGTAATGAGTCTTGGCTGGATCCACACCAGCGTCGCAGAGATAAGCGCGTGCAACAGAAGAAAAGGCGTGCCCGAGATTAGGCTGAGTCACTGGACCACACCCCACAGGATATAAAAGGGAGCATGGTGGCCAGTCAAACCTTGTGACGAACAAAGCTGAAAGCTTCCACGCCATTCTGCATTGCCGGACTTTTTGCTATAGACTTTGCTGGATTATCTCTGGACTTGATTGACTCTGTAATTATTGAGCTGTTTCTTTTGATGTACCAGGAGTGGGGAGAAGTTATCTCTCCTCTTCGTAAATGATAAACTCTTGGCAGGCAGCCACTAGGTTGTTGCCAAGTTCCGTTATCATAAGGAAAAGGATTTTGCTGGCTGGTTTGGTCTTTAACTCTTGAACGTCTGTTGGTGTGTGTGCGTGTGGTTGGGGACAAAACACCTACCTTGAGTAAGACAGAGTGGTGCTTAAAAGTTTATAAGCCTTTTTTTGAATGTTCAATATTTCTGCATAAATATGGCCTAAATCACCATCCCACTGATGCACCCATCCCCCACCACAATCAAAGCCATACTTGCTGCCGATTGTCCTGGTTTTCCCTTTCCTTGCACTTTCTCAGCATTATGGTCTTTTCAAGGGAGTCAAGTCTTTACATTATGTGTCCAAAAATATGATAATTTGAGCCTGGCGATCAGAACTCTGGATTCATTTGTTCTATAATCTGTTTATGTTATGATCCCAGCTGCCCAACCAAAGCAAGCAGGCACCTATGTCTGGCAGCAGCAAAATAGGAAAATGATGGAGATGGATGATGACTTATCGTGACAATGGCATTTTATACTGTGTAGGAGAAAGCAAAGCTAAACTATTCCAGTGTTCTACCAAGCAAACCACATGGGATCTGACAAGAAAAGGAGACCTCTAAAACAGGTGCTTAACTTTTCAAGCATAGTTGCTTCAGTACAAATTTAAAACCTTTAAATGTATTTGCATTCATTTCTTTCTCCTTGGTATCCTTTTCCTCTTTCACTATCTTTTCATAGAATAAAATATTTTATTCCCCAAAGAGTCATGGATTTCTTTTTGGACACTGCAATTTTTCATCAGAGAAGACAAGAGGGACAATATCTGATGAGTGAGGGGCTTGCTTTCTGAGGCTAAGCAGCTGTCACATTAATAAACATCAAAGAGAATTGGTCATTTTTAAGGAGGATCCAGAGAAAACCCTAGGTTCAATTTCTATCCAGTTAAAGAATTGGATTTAAAAAAAAGGCAAAGCTTTCCTGGTCAGTTGTGCCTGTCTCTAAGGCATGGTGCTCATGTCTGTTTCTTGGCCAAGGGAGCCAGTGTTGTCCAAAAACAATTTCCATGGCCATGGGGTCGGCACAGCCATGGTGCAACAAATCAAATCAAATCAAACCTTTATTGTCAATGCACAACATGTGTACAATGAGATTGAGTGAGCCTCCCTTGGTGCAGCCCCCCCGAAACACAGAATACATCTCAATAACTCAATAAATAAAAGAAAAAGAAATCCCTAAACCCAAATAAGTAATAACTAGCACACATTCTCATATACATACAATCAGGTCCAGAAATATTGGGACATCGACACAATTTGGCACATATGCAAACTGCTGTAAGTCCTACACCGTTCACCTGAGTTGGATGTACATACCCTCAAATTAAAGCTGACAGTCTGCAGTTAAAGCACATTGTATTTGTTTCATTCCAACTCCATTGTGGTGGTGTATAGAGCCAAAGATGTTAGAATTGTGTCGATGTCCCGATATTTCTGGACCTGACTGTATATATGAGCCATGGTGGCACAGTGGTTAGAGTGCAGTACTGTAGGCTACTTCTGCTGATCACCGGCTGCCAGCAGTTTGGCAGTTCGAATCTCACCAGGCTCAAGGTTGACTCAGCCTTCCATCCTTTCAAGGTTGGTAAAATGAGGACCCAGATTGTTGGGGGCCATATGCTGACTCTGTAACCTGCTTAGAGAGAGCTGTAAAGCACTATGAAGTGGTATATAAGTCTAAGTGCTATTGCTATATAACATTATATTATATTACGCTGGTATGAAAATGTTACACGTTGCGCTGGCCCTGCAAGTCTATCATAGTAAACCTAATTTTGGTGTTATGTTGTGTTCAGAAGTCTGACAGCCCACGGATAAAAGTTTTTTTTCAGCCTATTCCACAAAAGTGGAACTTATTTATCTACTTGCATTTGCATGCTTTCAAACTGCTGGGAAAGTAACAGAAGTTCATCCCATCATACAGTGTTTGAGTCTCGAACCCAAGCTGTTAGCTCTCCAGCTGACAAGCTCAGTGTCTTTAACCACTGAGCCATTGCACCCAAAAAAGAACTAGATACTTAGTAATAAAGTTTGATTAGTGAAAAATCACTAATCTTAGCGATAAAGTTTGTTTCTTGGGCCAGTCAACTTTTCTCAGTCCTAGAAAGAAGCAATGGCAAATAGTTTCTGAAAAATCTTGCCAAAAAATTGCAGGGACTTGTCTGAGAACTGGACACAATTGGAACCGAAGAAAAAGAAGTTTGATAAGGACAAATTGAGTTAGCATTTTTTTTAAAATTTGATTTATATGCCGCCCTTCTCCAGAGACTCAGGGCGGCTTACAATGCACTAAGCAATAGCCTTCATTCTTTTGTATATTTTATACAAAGTCAGCTTATTGCCCCCACAACTGGGTCCTCAATTTACCTACCTTAGAAAGGATGGAAGGCTGAGTCAACCTTGAATGGTTCAACCTTGAACCATTCTTTTCTGACAATAAGAAATCAACAGCAGAGGTCTCAAATAATATTTTTAAAATTCTCCATATTGTTGCCAAACACCCTACTTGGATTTGTCCCTTTAGTCGCCTGCTTAAATAAAAAACAATGAATTGGTGTATAGATTTGGTAGAAGCAGATGGTTTGTAAGGATGGATAGATTCAGCTGTATTTCCTTTACTTTTTCTTATCCCATAGCTAATTTCTTTGGCTTAATACTTCTCACTGTTTTTCAGGATTTTTGTACAACACTGCTTATCCCAAAAGAGCATGGTGGGAGAGGTATGTATGTATGCTATTAAATGCAACAGATTCTTCTTAGTGGTTTTCAGCCCAGGTTTGAAGGACAAACAGTTACCATATATTATACAGACATTTAAAACTAGCCCAAACATATTGTCATTAATACCATATGTCTGTTTGAATGAAGTCTTTGAGCAACTTATCTTTCAAAATGAGTCAATGACGCAGCTCCTTACTACTGATTTCATGAACAACTATTCATGACTAGAATGGGCAAGCACCTTTCCATTGTGTTTTATTACCAGCCATGGATCACACTCTTTTACGATACAATTGGTATTTTCCAACCATCATTGCCCCTCTCAACAGTTGTGATTAAACTGTTCTGATACACATACCCATACATTTTGATTTCTAGATTTCTCCAGTTATTGGCAGGCCTGATTTTAACAAAGCCATACTCTGGAGATCTTATGACATATAGAGTTGTCAATCACAAGATACAGGATCCATAAGCAAAATCAATTTGGAGAAAAGATCTGAGTGCCTTCTTTCTTCCTTGTTTCTTTCTCCTCTATGAATATTTTGCAGGCAGGCAGAAGAGAGTGGGGAATATCAGCAGGGTGAGGAGATGGGCCACCGAAGCCCATTCACATGAACCCCAGTGCCATCATTAGTTCGGCTGTTGCCTCTGTCTGTGGAGTCATGAGAGACACTCCAACTTTCTGCCTCTTCTTTTTTCATTTCTTCCTAACTAAGAGACATTTTAAAAAGAAATTTAAAGAAAAACTCTACACAGGAAACTGTTGAAGGCTGAATATAATGATTTTAGATGCTTTGTTAAACCAATTCTGAACAATGTTGGGAGTAATGTATCGAGGGAACAATATTTTGCTAGTTTGAACTACATCAAAAACATGTTCTCTATAGGCCAGAAAAGTGGAAAGATGAACAACAACAACAACAACAACAAAAACAATAACAAAAAAGCATGGATCCCAACATCCAACGTGGTTAGCAGAGCTTGGACAAGTGATAGTTGCTCACAGGACAGTGCAATTTGTGTATTTCTGAATGAATTTACTAGTCTGTTTTGTCATAATGAAATTAGGTATGTTCCAGTAGTGGGTTGCTACTGGTTCGCACCGGATCAGGCGAACCGGTAGCAGTGGCAGTGGGAGGCTCTGCCCACCCACCCGGATGCGTCTGCACATGCGCAGAAGCTCTGCGCGCACACGAGCAAACCGGTAGCGATGGGATTTGTAACCCGCCCCTGGTAGGTTCATAACATTAACTCAGCAGGGATCCTCTCTCAGAATTTGAATCCCATTGTATCCTTGTAGGGACTAACATTTCAGAAAGCCCTGGTCAAACAATTAACCTTCAAACAAAATCTGTGTGGTTGGCTATTTGGGGCTCCCAGGAGCTTTTTTTATTTTTTTAATTCTTGTAAAAGTTCTATTGGTTTTGCAGTACTGCACATCCTGCATCAAGTGAGAGAATTGAAAGGGCAAATGTACTCTGTGTATTGTAACTTTGCTACCGATCAAAAGATAAATTAAATGAGCCACCTGGTAAGTCGGAATTTGGATTTGGGTTATTCCAATGAGATAGGAAATGGTGCATGGACAGTACCAAGGGAGAAGCTGAGCAACAAAAGAGCCAGTGATTCAACTGTGGTGACCAAAAGAATCAGCGGTCAAATTTTCATGCAGCAAGCGGGGGTGGGGGGTGGGGAAAGATGAATGTTCTTCAAAACAAATATAAATTGTTTAGATCCAGCACACCTAGCTATGGGGCCAGTTATAACACCTTATGTTCAGGTAAGGGCTGCAACTATTTGAGATTTCTACAGCAGAGTTTTTTCTGCCAGGTTTCAAGAAGGAATAGAGCATCAAAGTTTGACTTCAGAGACCCATTTTGTCGTATCCCCACATGACGCCTTAAAGCAGAAGTAAATAACCTGCTGCTCTGTTGATGTCTTGTAGTTCCTATAAGGTCTGGTTAATAGGACTCTCATGTCTGGAACTTATGGCACTTATAATCCCAAACATCTGGCAAGTATCTTATACTTTCCCCATAACCTGAAGACTTCTAACCTTGGAAGGGAAATGCTTTCCTGTCTCCCTCCCCTGGAACTGGCACATAATAGACCTTCTGAGGACCCAACTTTTCTTTTCAAAGGAAAAGAGACTGATGGATGTAGCAATAAAAGCCTGACTTGCTCTCATGAGAAACTGCACATTCTAGTGAGATGGCCACCTGTACACCTATTCCAAGTGACCAAGCAGCTAGGCAGGTGCATATGAGAAAGATGACTTTTGGGGGGGGGGGTTTCAATACTCCCCCCTGGCCCTCCTCTTCTTTACTCAGATCAATTCATCTGCAAATGAATTGAGCCACCACAGGGCCTGGTGGCTCAGCAGACTAAAAGCATTGTGATTAACACCAGCTGTCTACAATTACTGTAAGTTCGACTCTCACCAGGCTCAAGGTTGACTCAGCCTTCCATCCTTTCTAAAATAGGTAAAATGAGGACCCAGTTTGTGGGGGCAATAAACTGACTTTGTATATATATACAAAAGTATGAAGGCTATTGCTTAACGCATTGTAAGCCGCCCTGAATCCCCGGAGAAGGGCGGCATATATATATATATATAAAAATAAATAAATAAATAATAAAGCTGCTAATCCTTCGAGCCCCTGGCTACAACCATGTTATCTCTAGGGCTTTGTGGGCTGAACATACTGATTTGCTTCTTAATTATAATCCGTATTTATCGCTGCTGCTTCAAGTATTTGGGAATTTATTTTATTTTAATTTAAGGTTCAAAGCAGCGTTAGAAGAATAATTTGGGGTTCCAACTCGAGCGCAAGGGTTGCGCAAGAATAAATAAAATGAATAAAATAAAACTGAAATCCAGAGAGCTGTGAGGAAAGAAGAAGTATTTATTCCTAAAAGCAAATTAATTCACCTTTTGTGTCAGCTGCTGAGAAATGGGGTACAGCAGACTTTTATAGGGAGAGCTTGTCCAGGTATGGAAGTGTCTATGTGCTGATTCAAGGGTGACACTTCAAGGTCATATGGGTGTGTGTGTGTCTATTCTTGTGGACATGCAGTTCCACTGGGATATTTGTGTTTGCAGACCTTATCCTTTGATATGTGGATTAGGTCTGGATAACTATTTATGTATGTATGTATGTATGTATGTATTTATTGGTTCGATTTATATGCCGCCCTTCTCCGGAGACTCAGGGCGGCTTACAATGCGTTAAGCAATAGCCTTCATACTTTTGTATATACCTGCTTAGTAGGGCTTTTTGGTCCCCCCTAAGCGGTGTTCTTTTTTATACAAAGTCAGCTTATTGCCCCCACAATCCGGGTCCTCATTTTACCTACCTCAGAAGGATAGAAGGCTGAGTCAACCTTGAGCCTGGTGAGATTTGAACTCGCAGTAATTGCAGGCAGCTGGCAGCTAAGTGCTATTTATCAGCACTTTAGTCCGCTGCGCCACCAAGGCTATTTGGGAGTTTGAGGAAGATTGGGTAATGGGTCTTACCCGTTTTGCTATTTTTACTTCATTAATTTAGTTTCAGCTTGACTGCCAATTATCTAGTGGAGACGCTGATTCTCAGACCTCTGTGGATTCTGTTAATGCTTTAAGGGAAGATGGAAACAGAGTAAGGAATAAAATATATTTGGATATAAAACTTCTCACAGCAGGAAAAGAGAAAATAGAACTGCTTCAAAACAGGAGTAGATAGAAGTCTAGCAATACTCACCTCCTTTCCCCCAAAGAAAGCCAAATACGTTCCTTTTTCTACAGGCAGCAACTAAGTATAATCCTAGCAATGGCCAGAAGGTACTTAACGGTAAATGTTCATTAATATTCAAACATGTGCTAAAAGATACTGTTTTGCTGCTTGTAAATGGAATAGCCTTCAATGAAGAATGCACCTTGGGAGAATTATTCAGGCTTCCTAAGTGTCTATTTGCATATTTACAGGTCAGGAAGAGAAGAGAAAAGAAACCTGGCAAGGCCTCCCTGCAGGGCCGAAGGAACTATTTTGCCATTCATTAGTATCATTCAAGTAAATGCCCAATCCTTTGATAATCAATGCATTTACTCTGAGGCTTTTTTATTTCCATAGAGAACAGCTCACCTTACAAATCCACAACCATACAATAAAATCCCTGTTTTTCAATAACGTTTAGGAGCATGTTCCTAGCTATTCCTTCTGATAAATAAAAAAAATAATGACCTTGATTTTACAGTAGCAGAAAAAAAAGAACATACTGGTGCATTAAGAATGACTTCAGCTCAGGGATCTTGTGAAAATTCCATTAACTTTAATTATTTATCAGAAGAAAGGTTGGATTACTGTTCATGACCTATTTCCCCCCCACCCCCATCCTATTGGCTAACCCAATAAGCAAGGCAAAGAATGGCATTTGCAGAGGAGGATGACTTACTGTGGTTGGGCAAACCTGGTAAGAACAAATCAAACAATCATGTGTCAGGATGCTACATGTTCCCTCTGAAAGGCATTCAAAGTTCCATCCTCACGTTTGACACCAAAATTCCATTATTACATTTGCTCGGAGACAACAAGGCGATCTCCTCTTTTGCTCCTGATCTACAAACTTTTAGACCTAGTTAGAAGTCAAAATGGCTTAATTATAACTAGGTCTCGTGAAGTATCAGGATAAGATGTAGGTATATAAGGTAAAGATAAAGGTTCACCTCACACATATGTGCTAGTCGTTCCCGACTCTAGGGGGCGGTGCTCATCTCTGTTTCAAAGCCGAAGAGCCAGCGCTGTCCGAAGACGTCTCCGTGGTCATGTGGCCGGCATGACTAAATGCCAAAGGCTCACAGAACACTGTTACCTTCCCACCAAAGATGGTCCCTATTTTTCTACTTGCATTTTTTAACGTGCTTTCGAACTGCTAGGTTGGCAGAAGCTGGGACAAGTAACGGGAGCTCACCATGTCACGCGGCACTAGGGATTTGAACCGCTGAACTGCCGATCTTTCAATCAACAAGCTCAGCGTCTTAGCCACTGCATTCCTTTATGTAGGTATATATAGCTGGGGAAATCAAGAAGCATGCAATGATGGTAATCCAGGCCTTCCATTTATCTTCGGTCTGGGATGAAGAAGCAGAAGAGAAATGTGTCCACGTTGCTTAAGCACCATTTACGCTGGTTCCTACTACCTATTCCTACTACTTTCTTCTATTTAAGGGGAAAGCACTAGGGGCACATTGCAGAATACATGGCCAAGAACACTTTCAAATACATTGTGTCCAAGAATATTGAAGGATGGAACAAAAGTATATTTTTCCCTTTTGCTTTGCAGACCCAGGAACTTGTGGGGAGAGAAGAAGCAAGGTTCCCGTCTATCTGATGATTGGGGATGGGCTATTTCACATGCTGCTCCATTTGCTGGAAAGAACTTTAAAAACAAGGGTTCCAAAGAGTCTGAGGCAGCAAAAAAAATGATCCAGAAAACCAGAAATGGAAGGTAAATGAACAGTATTATTCAACAGGCCTTCTTAAAAGATATGGTTATAACAGGGAAGCCTCCAACACAGCAACCAGGATGAGTAGGGGACTGGAGACATACGAAGAACGGCTACAAGAACTGGGCATGCAGTGGTGGTATTCAGCAGGTTCTGACCAATTCTGGAGAACCGGTAGAGGAAATTTTGAGTACTTCGGAGAACTGGTAAATACCACTTCTGACTGGCCCTGCCCCATCTATTCTCTGCCTCCCAAGTCCCAGCTGATCAGGAGGAAATGGGGATTTTGTAGTATCCTTCCCCTGCCACACCCACCAAGCCACATCCACAGAACTGGTAGTAAAAATTTTTGAAACCCACCACTATGGGCATGGCTAGTCTAGTGAAGAGAAGGACCAGGGGAGACATGATAGCAGGGTTCCAATATTTGAGGGGCTGCTACAGAGAGGAAGAGGTCAAGCTGTTATCCAAAGCACCTGAAGGCCAGACAAGGAATAAAGGATGGAAACTGAACAATTGTGTAGGGTCTCCTGCTTGAGTGGGGGGTTGGACTAGATGACCTGTAAGGTCCCTTCCAACTCTCTTAATCTATTAATATAGGCAGCCGAAAAAGAAGATCCTGGCTTGTGGCAAACAACTTGAAGGGGTGTTGGTCCTACCTGCACGCTTGTTCTTAGTGTCTGCGGAATAGGCCAGGAATGGGTTAAGTTCCCATTCAGTCCTTGAAAATTTTAGAAATACAACCCAGAATCCTCCAATAAATTATAATTTTTAATTCATTTAATTTATAGAAGGAAGAAAATGTTAACTATCTGGAAAGTAACCTTATTACACTCTAATTAAATTTTAATTCAATTAAATCAAATTTATTTGTTGTCTCTTCCTACTAACACCTCTGTTCCTTCCTTTCAAAGTGTGGCCCCAATTGTTTCTTAAAGACCAAGCTTTAAGCCTGAAAATGTTATTGTACCCTGGCCTAGACACTGAAAGAGATCTGATAGGCTTCTGGGTTAAACAAAATACCGCAAGAATCTTTGGATGGTGCAGGCAACAGTCAACATTAAAGATCCTACAGGAGAAAATCATTTCTGCAATGCTAATTTTACAGGTTTAAGGTTTGCTTGCTGTTTGTTTTAAACAACATATGGCCATTGATAGTTTTACAGGAAAGAGTGCAAATTAATCACAATTTTCAAGATTTCTCCCTTAAGATGGTGAGACCTATTAACTTCTTCTGAAATATATAAACTCTTTCCATATTCTTATGGCAGATCTTTGTTTAAAAAAATGTTCGGTGGTGTGCAAATATTAATAGACTGCCTTCACAATTGTTTACACAACAGACTGCACATGGAAAATGCTGTTGCATTCAGTCACCTCGGAATCAATTCTCTTCATATAACTACAAGTCAATTCTTTTCAAACCGCACATTTTTCCAAACACACTAATATTGTGCCATCAGTTATAAAACAGCAAGTTAACACTTTCAAAAACAACAGAAAGGGAAAACAATTTTTTTCTGTTCAATCATTTACTGAAAATGTCAAGGGAGAGCTTGCTTTTAAGAGAGACTACTCAAACCTGATCAATAAACACAATTTTTTTTTCAATTCAGTAAGATACAGAATTCTCCATGTGTTCCATCTTCATACCACTATTCTTCCTTCATGCCTATTTTTAACAAAGAGAGGGGAAAACTAGATCTTGCACACGGCAAGATTCCTTTTCTACCAATGAAAAGCAGCCTTGGGAAGTTAATTTTGCATAGAAGAGCATGAGAGAAGGAAGACCATCACACTTAATCCTTTCTGACTATTTATCTCAAAAATTCATTCCCCCCTCCCCCCAAGCATTTTACTGTATATGTAGCCATCGTGTAAGAGCAAAGTGTGATCCCCAACTCCCTATTTTGGTCTCAAATTAACTACCATACTTTTCAGAGTATAAAACTCACTCCCCCCCCCAAAAGAGGATGGAAATGTTGGTGCGTCTTACACACTGAATGCAGCCATTTTTGGCTTCCTGAAACCCTGCCCCGTGCATCCCATTTTCGCCAAAAACAGGCTAACAGGCTCCGTTTTGGCTATCCAACCCCCCCCCCATCACATTTTTGCCTTCCCCAGCCCCCAGGAGCACTCTGCAGGCCTCCCAAACCATCTGCACATCCCGTTTTCATAAAAAACAGGCCTGTTTTTGCAAAAAAATGGGCCCATTTTTGGCTTCCCAAACCACCTACGCATCCGGTTTTTGCCCTCCCCAGCCCCCAGGAGCACTCTGCAGGCCTCCCAAACCCTCTGCGTGTCCCGCGGGGAGGGCAAAAACCAGACGCATGGAGGCTAAAAACTATTTTTTTTTCTTGTTTTCCTCTTCGAAATCTTGGTGCGTCTTATACTCCGGTGCGTCTTATAGTCCGAAAAATATGATATCTGAGTACCAGGTAATAATAGAATTCCTAAACAAGCAAATGACTGTATTATTAAATATACAAAATATATTTGAGTATATGTGGACTGTAGGTACCATAAAATTATGCAAAAACTAATTTGCAAGGAAAACTATATGGAAAAGATACACAGTGGATGCTACTTTGATCCTCTTAGATTCACATGGTTTTCTGGAAACTTCTTATACACAAATGGGGGCCATGTTCTAAGAATGTCACAAATAATAGTATGTGACCAAAACATTACATTTTTAAATGTTTATTGTGGGATGTAATGATTGATCATTCTTCCTCCATCATTGTGGCCCGTTACACTTAAAAGCATTTGTAGCTCACTAATTTCTTAGCCAAGGCTTCTGCATTGACAACGTAAGGCAGTGGCCCCCAATCTTTTGGGTACCAGGAACTGGTTCTGTGAAGAGAGGTTTTTCCATAGACCGGAAGGGGCATAGTTTTGTGGGGCTTCGCTTGTTTGCACGGCCCAGTTTCTGGCATGCTGCGGAACGGTGCCGAACCATGGACCGGGGGTTGGGGGACCCCTGATGTAATGTATTCAACATACGATTGCATATAGTTGTAAGATAAGCAAAACCTGGAATGACAAATTTAATTCTGATAGGGTATATCTTCTATCCCACCCCAAATACAACACCTTCCAAATCCAGAGTAAAGGAATCTTATCTACAAACTTTAGTTTAGTTTAAAATTCCCTGCTCTAGAGAGTTAGGGTTATTCACTTATTACTAGTAGTTATGAATATATATTTTATATTTTCTAGTATGAATGGTATGTAGGGACCAGCTATGACCCGGGATAGAAGAATTGGGGTCTGCCTCTGTGCCATTTTTGAACAAGCCTTGAGAGAGGATTGTGCTTAGAACAGCCCGTCTTCCCTCTCATCATTCCAGCACAGCAACCTGGGAGAAGGAATCTAGAACTCAAGCTGTGTGATCCCCCAGTTATCATTTATAAGGGTTTCAAAAGTTATTGTAGGAAAATACCAAAAAAGGAAATACTTTGCAAGTCTTGTACTCACTTTCCTACTGTCACTGGAGCATGCGTGTTGAACTACCCATCACACAATTATCCAGTGCAAAATAAAACAAGTTGTGTTTGCCTACACAAAGAGGAGGCATAAAAACTTAATCCGTATCAACTTTAAAAATAGAAAAAAAAAAACCTGTGTATTCCTGCACTGTGCATGTACTGTACATGTCTATCCATAAATGCTGAAAAGAAATTTATTGCCACTAAAGCACATTCTGATCCCAAGGACCATCAATGCCAGTTATGAATAAGTGTCCATACAATTTAAAGTTTTCAGTTACAATGAAAATATTCAAAGCCCTTAGTGTCTTGCATGGTTTTCAGATTTCAATGAACTATTTTTTGCAAGCATATTTTGTTTAAAAAAAAATCCCTGCCTTTTGCTTGGCTCCACAGCAATTCAGAAACTTAGCACAGTCAAACAAACACTCCGTCTTGGCCACAATTCTTGGCTCAAGCAGATGAATCAGCAAAGTCCATAAATGTCTAGCCGACTTGGACAGATATTCTGCAGACAGCCATATAGGGAAAGCAGAGATATCAGGACCTGCAATCTTGAATATATGGGTAATGATGTTTCTTAATTAGTGAAGCTGCTGGCCAGTCCTGCCAACTCTCTATATTTTTATGAAGAAAATTACGTGGGACGTGGACATAAAGTTACCTGGAGGGAGTTCATCTCAAAGATGACTTTACATATTTACTATCCTTACAACCTAAAAGGTTGCCTTTAATATGGAAGCCACTGATTCATTTCCAAGCATAATATCAAAGGTATTGATATTACCTTTGAAAATCACAAGATCATTAGTAAAATATGATCCCATAAAAACTTAGGGAAGGTTTTATTTTGTCAGCTGTGCACTAGAATTTACCCAACTGGACAGCTACCAGGAGCCCTGGTGGCGCAGCGGACTAAACTGCTGTTAAAGTAGCACTTAACTGCCAGCTGCCTGCAATTACTGCGAGTTCAATTCTCACCAGGCTCAAGGTTGACTCAGCCTTCCATCCTTCCAAGGTAGGTAAAATGAGGACCCGGTTTGTGGGGGCAATAAGCTGATTTTGTATAAAATAGAACACCGTTTGTATAAAATAAAATAGGGGGGACAAAAAAGCCCTATTAAGCAGGTATATACAAAACTATCAAGGCTATTGCTTAATGCATTGTAAGCCGCCCTGAATCTCTGGAGAAGGGCGGCATATAAATCAAACAAACAAAAACAAACAAACAAATAAATAAATAAATCTAAATAAAAATGCATCATGAGCTAGTGGGATCAGCTTTCATTCTTTTCCTATTCCTATTCTAATATCTTTAGGAGTCTCTTGCTATACAGGTAAGTCTACCTATGACCGCTGCAAAGCTGAGAGAATCTTAATTACTAGCTCTACTAACCAACAGTCCCATAATGCAGCACAAAACTGGACAGCTACCATGTTTCCCTGAAAATAAGACAGGGTTTAATTTTCTTTATTTTAGGGCTTGGCCTTATTATCGGGGGGTCTTATTATTTTGGGAGTGCAGGAGAGGGCGAGCGTGGGACTGGACGTCCCGTCACTGCTGTCGCCTCCCCTTCCTGTTCTTCGCGCTGGCTGAGCGGCCCAACACGTCCCACCCTGCCCCAATGGCAACAGCAGCCTGGCTGCTTCCCTTCCCTGCTGTCTCTTTATCGAGAGGGGTGGCAGGTGGGGTGGGGGAGAAGCAAGACACGTGGAGCGAGACGTGGCTCCCCTTGCCATCTCTTCCCTCCCCTCGCCGGGCATGGCAGGGCTCCTGCCCCTCACTTAGCCACCGGCCCCCTTTAGGGATGCGATTTGAGAGTGGCAGGTGAGGCGGGCGAGAAGCAGGACGCAGGTCTTACCTTTCAAGCTCCGTTGCTTTCCTCGCCATTGTATCCAGGGAAACATGCTGTAAAAGAAAACCTTCTCGCAAGTTCGAGAAGTTTGACTGAACTTGCGAGAAAGTTTTCTTTTACAGCATGTTTCCCTGGACACAACGGTGAGGAAAGCGATGGAGCTTGAAAGATAAGACCCGCGTCCTCCTTCTCACCCGTCCCACCTGCCACCCCCAAATTGCATCCCTAAAGGGGGCGGGTGGCTAAGTGAGGGGCAGGAGCCCTGCCATGCTCGGCGAGGGAGGGGGAGAAGAGACAGCAAGGGCAGCCACGTCTCGCTCCACGCGTCTTGCTTCTCCCCCGCCCCACCTGCCACCCCTCTCAATAAAGAGACGACAGGGAAGGGAAGCAATCAGGCTGTTGTTGCCATTGGGGTGGGGTGGGACATGTTGGGCCGCTCAGCCAGCGCGAAGAACAGGAAGGGGAGAGCATGTCCCCCCTCCCCCCTAGCCTCCTCAACTCATTTTGGTTGCGCGGCAATGAACCAGAGGAAATGGCGGGACCGGCTGTGCATGCATGTAAGTAGTTGGTGGGGGCGCTTATTTTGTGGGGGTGGCTTATATTATCGCATGCGCTGAAAAGCCCGATTGGGTTTATTATCCGGACATGTCTTATTTTCAGGGAAACACGGTACCTACACAATTGCATTCTGGGATTAATAGAACATCTAATATTATGTGAAAGGGACGCGGTGGCTCAGTGGCTAAGATGCTGAGCTTGTCGATCGAAAGGTCGGCAGTTCAGCGGTTCGAATCCTTAGTGCCGTGTAACGGGGTGAGCTCCTGTTACTAGTCCCAACTTCTGCCGACCTAGCAGTTTGAAAGCATGTAAAAAATACAAGTAGAAAAATAAGGACCACCTTTGGTGGGAAGGTAACAACATTCCATGCGCCTCTGCCATTTAGTCATGCTGACCACGGAGATGTCTTCAGACAGTGCTGGCTCTTCAGCTTTGAAACGGAGATGAGCACTGCCCCCTAGAGTTGGGAACAACTAGCACATATGTGCGAGGGGAACCTTCACCTAATATTATGTGGCAATGACGCAATCAGAGGTTAACTGACAATATTTGACAAGCCAATTGATCCCACCTTGACAAATCTATTTTCTGTTTTAGTCCTTTTGTTCATAAATTAAAATCTGTCTTCTTTGCATCAAATTTATCAAAATTAAATTTATCAAAAATATTAAATACATTATCAATTTCAGTGAACAAAGTATAAAATGTTTGGGTGCAGGCACAGAATAGACATAGAATTCTTTATTGGCCCAGTGTGATTGGACACACAAGGAATTTGTCTCCGGTGTATAAGGTGTACATACAAGCAATTGTGTTAAATCGTGATTATAGTCATTGTAGAAATGCATGCATCACTGTGTGTACTATAAGGAATTGTAGCCTTTTTGTCTGTGGGCTGCTGTGAACAAATGATTGTCCACTCCCATTATTTTTTAGAATTCAGAGATTTGGGGAAAGGCAAAAATCAGCAGTGCTGATGGGCAAGAAGTGTTAGGAAACAGAAACAGAGAGGTGAAAACGGAAACTGTACAGAGTAGAGGTACTGGACAGTTGTACCCTTTCCATAATATTAAAGCTACTTTGCAGCGTGCAATTGTACTAAACTGGTCTTTTTCAAGTATGTAATTATACATACTAAAGTTTTCCACTCTGATGAAGCATCACCTCCTGCCCACAAGAGCCCTTGAGATCCAGGAGGAACTGGAGTCAATTTAACAGTCGGATGGAGCAATCAAGGCAGACAATACAGCTTAAGACATAGCTCTATCCGTGACAGCAGCCAAATCTCAAACATTTTCATCCCTTGCCTCAAGAAGCTTGCGTGTATAACAGATAAATGGAAAACATGATTCAGAGTTCCTGCATAAACAAATGCCAGGTAACAATCTGAAAGGGATATAGTACAAATTTAGTCACAGCCATTAAGTTTGCAAAACTTATTATGCTGAATACATGTTTAAATTTCATTGTAGTGTCTAGAACAATATATGTGCTTGGAAAAAAAAAAGTACGGAGTGGATTGCTTCAAAATTCCAATTCATACTTCTCATGCCTATTGATGTATTGTATTAGAGAAATCAATATTTGAACTTACAGTAACCAAAGAAGACCATGACAAGAAACTATCATATTTCTAACTTGAATCTTCGAATTGAATAATTCTGAAGTGTCATAATGGAAATGACACAAGTAATAAAAGCATAACTATTTGACAAATAAAAAAGTTCATTTAATCATTCTAACCCATAATGTGGGTTTCACATTATGTTACTACTGGTTCAGCACGCCTACGCCTGCTCGCTTCGTGTGTGCGCGTGCCCGGTTTGTGCGTGTGCCTGTCTTCTGCATATGCGCCCAGCCTTCCGTGCATGTGCTTTGCATGAGCGCTTCCACGCATGCACACAGCCTCAAAAACGTGCCTAAATAGGATGCCATAGAGCCGGGGCAGGGGGGGACGGACGGGCCTACCCTTGATTTCCACTACCGGTTCAGGCGAACCGGTCTGAACTGGCTGAATACCACCTCTGATTCTAGCCATTATCTATTCATGGCAGGAAGAATGCCTCTTCTTTCTAACCAATGTGGACCTGAGCTTTCCTTTGCCAGTTGGACCTGCAATACTTGCTGATGTCGTCAAGCCATCTTGTTTTAGGTCTCTTTGCTGGACACTTTTTTTAAGAGACAAAAGAAATAAAAAAGTAAAACCATATATATATGTGTGTGTGTGTATGTATGTATATACCCTGTTTCCCCCAAAATAAGACATCCCCTGATAATAAACCCAATCAGGCTTTTGAGCGCATGGCAATAAGGCCAAGCGCTTATTTCAGATTTCAAAAAAAATATAAAACAGGGTCTTATTTTCGGGGAAACACGGTATATATTCTCCAATAATATGATTTGGGTGTTCAAAAATGTTTGGGAAACCAGAGTCAACAGTGAAGATGTTGCTCCTAGGAAAGTTTAGTCTCTGCTGCCAGCAGTTAGGCAGAAACATTTCCCCAAAGACAGTGAGTTGGTATTTCTTTCGATACATAGCAAAAGGAAAGGCAGACTATTAATGTTTAGAACATTATTTGTTAGGCTATTTTACACTGATGCAGATCCTCCAGCCTCTAAGTTCAGTGTCAAGAAAAACCAGTTTCTAAATTAATTTTACAGACTAATCAAGAGATTCAATGGTGCCATTCGGACAACTTATCTAAATATGGCTTCATGTTTAAATACAGGATTCGAATGTCTCATATTCCCCAAGTATAATTATAGTTCGTTATAAGCTTAAAATTGTCAAACTGACTGTCAGCAACCAACCAGCAAACAGAATACAGTTTAAAAGGGACAGCAAGCTATGGTTTTATTTAACTGGGAATAGGATGGGGTGGGATTCTCAGCCAATTCCTATGGAAGATCCTGATATTAAACAATTGAGGTTATCTAAACTACACACAGTCCCCTACTTACTCTCCTTCTCTGAACAACAATTCAAAATTACAAAGACTTCTCAAAAAAATGACTTACAACCTATTCTTGCACTTAAGACTGTCGCACCACCCTCATGATCATATGATCATAATTTGGGTACTTGAATTTGAGCTTGGCAGATGGTACAGGACAATAAAAACAAGGACAAATAAGCTGAAAAACAGCTTCTATCCCAAAGCAGTAACTATATTGAATTCTACTGTATCGTGTAATATTAATGCAATATCAGGGGTTTTCAATTCAATTGTATAGAATGTGAAGGATGTATGTTTTTGTTTTTATTTTATTTTTTATGTATAATGTACACTGAAAATGGCGATTAATTTTTTTTGTACGAGGCACGATGACAATAAAGTAAACTAATTGCATAAATAGCTTGCATTTATGACCAGCTACAGCCTCCTGTGAGCATGTGATCACGATTTGCTATCTTTTCGGCAGATTTCTGGCAAAAACTGTCCACTGGGGATATTGGGTTCACTTAATGACTGTGTGATTTGCTTAACAACCATGCATTTGCTTAATGGCTGTATAATTCCCTTAATGTCCACCATAAAAATTATAAAGTTGGGTCCAACCTGATTTACGACTGCAATGACTTATGACAGACATTCCAGCTGCAATTGCATTGTATGTTTTACCTGTATTGTATGTTTACGGATTTTTACCTCAACCATTTCACATCTATGGATTAGATAAATTTACATATATTGTAAATGGATGACCCAATTAATTGAGGTTGGCAGTAATATTTTATGGGTTCCCCCCCCCATAATATGTACAGTACAGCATTAGAGCTCTAAAAATGCATCCGAAAATCTACAATCAAACAGTTGGGAGGAACAAATCTCACAATCTTGGGAGATGCTGTAGCTACTTAAGAATTTACAGCCGGTTCTACTTGTTCCACCCTCTCCATTTTCCAAAGCATTTTTTATTTACTTACTTACTTATTCATTTACTTACTGAATAGATTTATATAGCTGCCCATCTATCCGAGTAATTTTTTGCTTCTGAGTCAAAAGTGCTGCAAAGCCCTAATGACTAACACCAGCCAATGCAACAGTGAGGAATATGGCCATGTCACAGCTCAATATGGAATACAAAAGGGCATGTTTGCTATATAATTGGCCACGCTTCAGTCAGTAATACAACAATGAAAAAAATGAAAAAAGCCTGCATAATTTGCATTTCGATTTGGCAAGTTATAAAAGCAATTAATAAATAATTTAAATAGAAGAAATAACATTGTAAACGTGGCTTGGACAAAGATGACACTAAAATTCCTGTGGTATGTGCAGCAATTTAACAGTCATTTGGTAAAATGCTTTGCTATTATTTGACATATTGAGTACTCCAGGTTTCTTGAGTATTCAGGAGATAGAAATATTTCTCAAACCGAAAGATATTCAAGACAGGAGGACATCATTATCTTACAGGTACTGTGGAAGAAGTGGAAATGAAAGGAAGAGAAATTATTCTGCTTCTTTGTATATTTAATGGAAATGGAATTCGTAACAGAGGCATCACCATGAGACCTTAAAATAACATAGGACCAGACTCGCAAAGTCACATGGTATTTCCCTTCTCCTAAAATATTCAGTGTTCTTCAGAGGAGGAAAAAATGACAGACACTTATCTGCACCTAATGCATCTGGAACATTAAAAAACTTTTATAGGAATTCTAGATCAAATATTAATTTTTTAAAGTTCTATGAATTAGCAATGCCTATTTCCATGTCATTGACTCTGAAATATGCCAATGCCTCTCACCAAGTTGGCAGAAGTGCAAATATAAAATTGCATTATAGCTACGGGAGCCCAGAAAGAAGCACCGTGCCCAATAGATAGTTCTGATGCAACAAGTCAGGAAAACAGAGAGATTCCTACGGACCTTAAAAAACACTCCCCCCCCCACACCCCCTGGCATTTTCAGCAGTGCTGGGACACACTGAAACCAAATAGTAACCTCATAGTTGAAGATTAGCAGGGAACGCTGCGTCAATTTTACTTGCTAAATCTGGGAGCCGTGCTCTGCAAATCACAAAGATCTTCACATGCTAATAAAGCAGATCGAGTTTTGCTTTATTTCAATATTCCAAATAAATGATTTCACAAAAATATTTCCAATATCCTACTCCTTATTCTGAAAATATTTATTCGTGATACCAAGCCAGTTCTGCTTAGAGGCAGATAGGAGCTCTTTTAAAAGGAAACAAAACCGCATTATCTTACTCAGCCTACTTGAGATGAGGCCAACCATGCCCTGGATATTTTCATGTAGGCACAACTAAGAAAAATCGAAAATAGCTTTGTCTCAGACACACTTGTTTTCCAAAGCAATTGCAGTTAACCAGCTTTTTTTGCTCCAGATGAATACATCATAAACTGTCACCCAGATTTTGAGCACCATTTGTCACCCAATGACAATGCAGAAGAGTGTTCCTTTTTCATGCATGTTTTGTCTGACTTGGCTGCACCAAGTCTTGTTTCGGGATACCACATGCATCAATCAAACTAGAGCAACGTTCTTTATTATGAACTCCACTCACTCGGCGTATTGGGATTGTAAGTAATCTTTTGTAACAAGGAGTCAATAAAGTTCACAAGTACTTTTGCAAGGACAACTCAAGCTGACAAAAGCGGTGTTGCAACAGTGTACAAGCAGGAGACCGTAGATGGCAACATCTCAGCATAAGAGCACACTTAAAAAAGAAAACTGGCAAATTCAACTTCTACGGATTCCCTTGATCAATAAAAAAAACCTGTACCTGGCTGCATGATTGTCCCAAATAAGTCCTCCTTGTACTATTATTTTAAACCTCGATCTTAGGTTCCCCCCCCTCCCACCCCCATGGTCACATAACCACATTTTGGATGCTCAGCAACCAGCCCACATTTTCAACCGCTTGAAGCATCCAACAGTCATGTGACTGTGATTTACATTTCCCCCCCCCCCAGAAACTGCCCTTTACTTCTGGTTTCTGGAAAAAAAATATCCCAAAGCAAACAATAGGGGTCGCTTATCGGCCAGAGCATTTGCTTAAAAATCAGCATGTTTATTTAAATCGGGGATCCTCAAACTTGCCACTTTTAAGACTTAGGGACTTCAACGCCCACAATTCCCCAGCCAGCATGGGTTGGAAGTTGAAGTCCCCAAGTGGCCAAGTTTGAAAACCCCTGATTTAAATACTGCTACAAAAAAGATCAGAAAATTGGATGGGATGTGACGACCCACTTTACTATTGTCATAACTTATGACCAAAATTGCAGGCTCAATGTGGTTGTAAGTTGAGGACTCCCTATAGGGCTATGATGGCGAACCCGTGTAGCCGTATCAGTGGGCATGCCAGCTCAGCTCTGGCGTGCATGCGTGCACCAGCCAGCTGATTTTTGGGCCTTCTGGGCCCACCAGAAGTAGGGAAACAGGCTGTTTCCTGCCACCGGACGGCCTTGGGGGGGGGGCGTGGGGAAGGCCCGTTTTTCCTTCTTACCTGGCTCCAGATCCTCTCTATGCATCTGCGGAGGGCGAAAACAGCCTTTCCCAGTCCCTCGGAGACCCTCCAAAGGCCTGAAACGCCCATTTCCCAACTCCTGGTGGGACAGGAAGCGACTTTTTTGCTGTCCCCAGCCTCCAGAGACTCCTAGAGAGGCCATTGCATGCCAGGAGCGGGGGGGGGGAATTGCGCGCACATGATAGAATTATCAGTGTGGGCACATGCGTGCGCAACCCTCCCCCGTCCCCCCCTCTCCTGGCACGCGATGGCAAAAAGGTTAGCCATCACTGCTATAGGGGAACACTGCAAAGAAAGGTTGCTAGTGTTACAGTTGCCCTTTCAGAGCGAGTACAGACTGGATGGAAGTACAGCTGTTACAATCAGCTTGTAGCAAAGTGTGTTGTGGTCACTATCCAATTGCCAAAATTCAGAGGGGAAACACAAGCTCTTTAAGGTTAGCCTCGGAAGTACAGGTGTAAATGTTGGTCCTGCTGAGCTGTCCAGGAAAAAGTGAGGCCACAAGATTCATGTAAAGAACAAATCAATATTTCTAATATTGTTGAGTTGGGAAATAGTAGGCAACATGATATCTTGATTAAAATGGAAAGAAGGGAATACCTTGCAACAAGAACTACTTTGTCCCTACGAAAATTTAACAAATTGATCTTTTGTAAAACTAACAGTTCTCCAGCTCAATTATCTGATGTCGTGGCAACAGAAAAGCTATGTTCCATGAGAGGAGCTGGGGTCTCAAAGAACTTCAAAGTATTAAAATAGAGAACAATAAGGGAGGGAAGTTCCAGGCCAGAATGGGTAAGAATGTCAGAGATGTACAACGCCTTTTATAAAATTCTTCATTTCACTAATATGTTAGATTAAAAACTACCACTGACAAAGGAAAAACAAACATGTATGGAAAAATCAAAAAATTTTAATGATGAGCCAGACTGTTTCAGATGAAAGGGAAAACATGATGGACGTGGCATTATATGAGAGTAAGCTGTGTTCCCATATGAAGTCCTCAAGGTATTTCTGTTAAGATACATAGAAGGAACTGTATAAGATACATAGAAGGAACTGTAGAGCGATGACCTCAAGGGAAATTGTCAAAAACCATTATATAAGCAAAAAGGGCTAAAACAGTCCTTAAGTGCTGGGAAACAAAACAGTATTTCAAGTAGGCTTGCCTAGACTCCTTCAGGATTCACTCAAATTTATGAGAAAGGTAAGGTAAAGCACAATCAAGCTTGCAAGAGTATGTCATTATAGCCTATTTCAATAAAGTATAGTTAAATTCTTCTAGTAGAGTCTGTTTTTTGTTCTTGTTTACCTCAAAGGACCATTTTAAAAACAATCTCTAGGCGGCTATAACATTAAAATCAGAAAACTCTTACTACCAAGAAGCAAAAGGAAAAAAACACAGGATTTAATACCTTAATCTTTATAAAAGCTGATCTTCATCATTACTGCATCTGAAATAAACTTTACTATACCTCGTCTTTGGTTTCACATGAAAGCTTCAGAGAACACCTTAGAACAGGGGTGTGAAAGTCAATTTCATTGAGGGCCACATCAGGGTTGTGTTTGACCTCGGGGGGCCAGGGTGGGCATGGCTGGGGTGGGTGTGGCCAGCTCAATGTCATGTTGGAGGTGCCTGTGGGGCCCCGAGCGGTCCGCCAGCAAAAATGGGCTCCCGAGCTCCGTTTTCGGCTGTCACGGCCTCCTGCAACCCTCTGGCAGTGTAAACGGAGCTGGGGAGGGCTGCGTGCGGCCCTCCTGAACTCCGTTTTCACTGGCAGAGTGTTGCAGGATGCTGTGGCAGTCCAAAGTGGAGCTCAGGAGCCCGTTTCGCTGGCAGAAGCACCGTGGGCCAGTACTTCGCTGTTTCCGCCCCCCCCCTCCCCCGCAGGCCAGATCTAAGTACCCCACGGGCCAGATCCGGGCCCCGAGTTTGACATCCCAGCACTAGAACATGGATTGCAGTGATCTGTTTTAAGACCTGAAGTACTGTCCTTTGTGGGAAGCTTCTCTTATCTTTTTTCAAAAGATTTGTGAAATCAAATACATTAGGCTGCAAGGTGGAGAGAATCAAGATCTGGATGGACAACATCTCTGTTGCATGGACAGATAAACTGCTTGGAAGACAAAAGCATTTCCAATAGGACAAACTGCAATTGCCAAGATTTCCAAAGTGTGATAAGATGCAGTCTTCTCCACAAGCCTGCTTATCAGAGGATCATCTCCTCATTTCCCAACGTTGGGTCAACTCTTGGTTTAGGTGGTGCCACCACTCTAATCATTTTCTTTATCTGAAAGGAAGATGAGAGTCCACTCTCCCCCCCCCCAAATCCTGAACTTTCATATGGGGCCATAATTTAATATTTAACTGAATTTTCATAAGGAAGTATAACTGAAGGTTTACTACGTATGTGAACATTTTTTTTTGTATTCTCTATGTTTCTCAGCCACATCTTCTTAGGCAAATGCAATATTCAGCCTCAAGTTTAAATTGTTCATTATCCTTTCACTCTGATCTTCAATATCATTAAATTCCTGTGTTTAAGGTTTCACTGATGATCCTGAACTCTGTATGAACTCATTATTTCCAATCTTGGGCACAAACTTCATAACATACTATAACATTAACTATAACTAGGATAAATTTGAGATATGAGAGTTTTGGAAAAATGAATCCATAGACACCACTGCATATTAGATATCCTTCCCACGGGGAGGGGGGGGGGAATCTGTCCTTCATAATAGTGGACAATTTAGGTATAATGCCCAGTACCTTCTTTCTGTATACATCAGAATTAGATTCTCTAGATTTCCCTATAACAAAGTGGAAATTGTAAAGAAATTGTCCACTCAGTCTGGCAATGACTTTTCAAAGATGTAGACTTAAAGAAATTTCTTCATAGTTTCCAATCTATCTTTTATTACAGAAGAAACGAAGGAATTTCTCCATCTCAACTGCTGAGGTGGCCATTCTTATCCTTTCCTCATCTATAGCAATAGCACTTAAGACTTATACGCTGTCCCATTGTGCATTACAGCACTCTCTGGACAGTTTGCAGTGACAGCAGATTGCCCCCAACAATCTGGGTCCTCATTTTACCAACCATGGAAGGATGGCAGGCTGAGTCAACAGGCTTGAGCCTGTCAGGATCGAACTCCAGGCTGTGGGCAGTTTTCCTACAATACTGCATTCTAACCAGTCTACCACCAGGGCTCCTAGGTTTGTGTATTTGTTTTTATAATATTTATTTCTTAATGTAGATTTTTAATTTTTTGTATCTGTTGTTTTTATACCTGTGACTTTTATCTGAATGTTGTGCGCCACCCAGAGTAGATTTTGATGGGTGGCTATATAAATCTGATTAATAAATAAATGGTAAATAAATAAATATAACAGCTGTGTGGGGCTAATGAGTTGCAGCACTTCCCAAATTACTATTGTTAATGAACAATTGTACTGTAAACAGCCACTTGCCTATTTTACTTGCAATGAGCACATTACAGATGAACAAGTAGCAAAGCTATTCTGCTAAAATGAAAGGGAATTTTTCCTTCCCCCATACATGAGATCATCAAGTTTCATAACTATGAAATGAGACATGGACAGAGGATTCTGCAATCTGCCTTGACTTCATCCTCACTCACCAAGACAGTCCTTTAAAAAAAAAATCTGTTTTCAATGTTTCTAGATTATTCTCTGCTTTCTTTTTATGTGGAATAAGAAAGGGCTATAGAACAGAATCAAAATTTGGTCAATGCAAAATTATTTTTACAAACCAAAAATGCAAGTACAATATCTGAGAAGTAAATACGAACTGTATATTTTCCATCCTGTATGTACTAACATTCAACATAGTCCGCATTGTCGTGACAAAAAAAAATACTGCTGCTTGTTTTTCCTTTTGTTAACAATTTTACAAAATGGCCACAAATGATTACAGGCCACATGACAAGTGATGAGACTGTTTTCACAATTCCGTATAAAATGGGAATTTGTTCCACAGATGAGGGCAAATGGATGTCCTCTTCCAGTATCCTATAAATACCAGGAAATGCTTTGAACATACCAGGGAGGGGAAGGAAACCTAATGAAGCTAGACAGCTGCTAGCAAACTTCCTACACACAAGACCTTTGAACTCTGGGCTTGTTGGGTTCTTTTATCAGATGACAAAACAATCAACAGTGAAACTGGCTCCTTTTATACAGCAACACACAGGCTGAAAAGCAGCAGGACTATATTGGTTCCTTACCAAAGGCTGCTAGGAAGTGGAAAAGAAAACAAGAGAAATTTAGAAGGCACTGAAAAAGTTAAGAAAAGCACAAAAGTGGATGAGTATTTGACAATTAAGCAATAATGAGATTGAAAGAAGAGTAAATCTTAGCCAATGAAAAGAGCCACAACTCAAGCTCAAGGGCAGCTCATTTAGTTACTATGACCACTGACTAGATAGCTGCATTTCATTCAATGCAACAGGATATTATGTCTGTTATACTATTGTTTATACCAGGCATGATCAACCTGCATGGCCCATGACAGCTAGTAATGTGGCCCCACAAGATCATAAATTTTGAATATTATTGTGTGATTTTTAGCACTATTTGCATGTTCTTGTTCAGTAGCTAAGACATGTCCCACTGCGACCCCCCCTGGACCATAACACATCAGTCCCCCGTCTTCCAGGTTCTGCCCAAACCCATGCCCATTGCATCAATGACGCTATCTAACCTTCTCATCCTTTGCCATCCCTTTCTCCTTTTGCCTTCAATCTTTCCCAATTGGTCTTTCCCAATTAAGTCCTCTCTTCTCATTTGGTAGCCAAAGTATTTGAGCTTCAGCTTCAATATCTGTCCTTCCAAAAAACATTCAGTGTTTGATTTCCTTTAGGACTGACTGATTTGATCACCTTGCAGTCCAAGTGACTCTCAAGAGTCTTCCCCAACACCATAATTCGGAAGCATCAATTCTTCAGTGTTCAGCCTTCCTTATGATCCAATTCTCACAGCCATACATGACTACTGGGAAAACCATAGCTTTGACTGTACAAACATTTGTCAGCAAAGTGATGTCTCTGCTTTTTAATATGCTGTCTAGGTTTGCCACAGCTTTCCTCCCAAGGAGCAAGCATCTTTTAATTTCATTTACTGTCTGCAGTGATCTTGCAGTTCAAGAAAATAAAATCTGTCACTGCTTCCATGTCTTCCCTTTCTATTTGCCAGGAAGCTATTTATATTCATTAACTATATTATATATTTTACATGTGGCCAAAGATAATTCCTCGTCACTCAGTATGGCTCAGGCAAGCCAAAAGGTTAGACACCCATGGTTTAAACCAGAGGTCCCAGGCGTTTTGGCTCCACGGACTGGCAGCACTGGTGGTGAGGAGAGGAGATGGTTTCACCTGTGCAGCCTAATCCTGTGCATGCGCAAATAAAGCTTCATGTATAGAATAGAATAGAATAGAATAGAATAGAATAGAATAGAATAGAATAGAATAGAATAGAATAGAATAGAATAGAATAGCAGAGTTGGAAGGGACCTTGGAGGTCTTCTAGTCCAAATCCCTGCTTAGGCAGGAAACCCTCCACCACTTCAGACAAATGGTTATCCAACATCTTCTTGAAAACTTCCAGTGTTGGAGCATTCACAACTTCTGGAGGCAAGTTGTTCCACTTATTAATTGTTCTAACTGTCAGGAAATTTCTCCTTAGTTCTAAGTTGCTTCTCTCCTTGATTAGTTTCCACCCATTGCTTCTTGTTCTACCCTCAGGTGCTTTGGAGAATAGCTTGACTCCCTCTTCTTTGTGGCAGCCCTTGAGATATTGAAACACTGCTATAATGTCACCCCTAGTCCTTTTCATCAAACTAGACAGACCCAGTTCCTGCAACCATTCTTCATATGTTTTAGCCTCCAGTCCCCTAATCATCTTTGTTGCTCTTCTCTGTACTCTTTCTAGAGTCTCAACATCGTGGCGACCAAAACTGGATGCAGTATTCCAAGTGTGGCCTTCCCAAGGCATTATAAAGTGGTATTAACAGTTCACGTGATCTCGATTCTATCCCTCTGTTTATGCAGCCTAGAACTGTGTTGGCTTTTTTGGCAGCTGCAGCACACGTCTAGTTCATATTTAAATGGTTGTCCACTAGGACTCCAAGATCCCTCTCACAGTTACTACTATTGAGCAAGGTACCACATATACTGAACCTGTGCATTTTGTTTTTCTTGCCTAAATGTAGAATTACTTACTTTTTTCACCATTGAATTTCATTTTGTTACCGTGTTTCCCTGAAAATAAGACCCTGTCTTATATTTTTTTGAACCCTGAAATAAGTGCTTGGCCTTATCCCATGCACTCAAAAGCCTGATTGGGCTTATTATCAGGAGATGTCTTATTTTGGGGGAAACAGGGTAGATAGCGCCCAATGCTCAAGTTTGTCAAGATCCTTTTGTATCTTAAGCCTATCTTCTGGAGTGTTGGCTAGTCAGCCAGTTACGAATCCATCTGGTGGTGATGCTAGCTAACCCACATTTTTCTATTTTATCTAGTAGGAGGTTATGTTCTACTTGTGCTCACCCTCCGTTTGTCCAGCCCAGTTCCCAACAGGCCACGGTAGCAGTACACAGCCCAGGGGTTGGGGATCCCTGGTTTAAACAAAGTGTATATAGTCTGTTTCCCTCTGTGAAAATAACTGTCCTCTGTTTCCCTATACAGTCTGTTTTCTTCTGTGAAAATAACAATCGCAGGGTCACACACCATTCTGAAACACTCATTTGTAATCATAGTTCGCAAAAACACAAGCAGTAAAGATATCAGTAAAATACTGACCATTAAAAGTATTTCTGGGAGATTCTACAAGGATCAGAACAGAGAAGATGATTATAAGTCACTGCATAAAGCTAAAATGTAAATTACTGGAAGTTTTTAAATGCCTATATTTAGATGGCTGCTATATATAAATTTCGAGAAACTGTGAAAAAAATGTCTGAATGCTGCTGAAGCTTTGAAAACCCAACTGGTAGAAAAGCCTTCTCTTCTAATAAGACAAATAATAAAACTTTTAGAATTAAGAAGATTCTGGACTTCTCTCAATCCCCTCGTTCAATAATACAGCATTAATGAAAATTAAATTACTCTTTCTCCTCCTCCTCCTCCTCCATCATCACCAAAGTGACAACCTTCAAAAACTGACTGACATTTGAGGACAAGACACAACCTAGATGGACTCATTACAGAACTGACTTGTGGAGGCTTTGGATTTATCACATTATTGTTTTTGGAAAATATGTCTTTAGTACTCTGGAAGTCTACTCTGAAGAATCAATTTCCTTTTCTCATCAAGGCAACCAGATAAACGCACAGCAGGCAAAGACCAAGGTGCCATTTTATGCAAAAGCATCGTAAAGAGTTCATTATTTGGGACACAGAGTTAAAAAACCTGAAAAATCCAATTCAGCAAGAGACTATTTTCAACTGACACCTCAAGGAGAAGAGATATTGGCCAGTTGAGAACAGCTTCTCAATTGTCCTGCAAGAATGATTGTACTACACACCACTTCTCAAAGGGCAAAACATCTCACAATTTAACCCTTCCGATCTAGTCCAACCACACACAAAATGGTTTTCATTTAAATCAATCTAAAGTACTCCTAAACTCATAATCATGTTATCAAAACTAAGCTCCCTTTCTGCTTTAGATTTTTATTTATTTATTTTTTGGGGGGGGTATTTATGCTGCCAGGGACTAAATCTGGGATCTTGTTTAAACAAAAAAAACATGTTTTGCCTCTGAGAAATCACCCTTCCCAAAAAATGAGAGTAAAAGGAACACAAAATGTGCAACAAAATCTAATATATATAAAACAGATCAATATTAAACAGGAACATTATTTTGCATTTTTGCCTCAGTACTTTTATGGTCTGAGTTATTCATCAGTAAATTTGTGTGTTGGAGAAAAAGTAACAGGCTAGTGCCATTCTGAATGCCAGCCAAAAGGCTGCTTACAAGTCAGATACATTATTGACTCATAGCTGTTCAATTTGGATCTTTTGATCTCTTGACCATTCTGATCTGGAAATCCTTCTTTTAAAAAAAAGTTCAAGCTGCTGGTCCAACAGGCCAGGTTTTTGGCAAAACCAAACCAAAGTGAGTCCACACAATACAAAGCAGTACAAAATATGCTCAGTGAATTTATTGAACTTGCCGAAGAAGGCAGTGGTGGGTTCCAACCAGTGTTACCATTACTACCGGTTCTCTTTGCGCATGCGCTTTGTGTACAATTGCCACCTGCATGCTCGCTTCGCTCGCACGTGCACCGAACCTGCGCTCCACACAAGCTCATTAGGTTTCTGCCCAGCTGAGGTGCGGCAATCCACTCTGCCGTGCCTATCAGCTGGGCTAAAAAGTAAGAAATAAAGATAGGAATAACGCGGGGGGCGGCGGGAGGGCCCAGCTCCCAGTCAAACAGAACCGGTTCGGTGACGTCACATCATCACACTACCGGCTCGCCCAAACCGGGAGCAACCCACCACTGGAAGAAGGTCTGAAAAGAAAACCGAAGCTAGTGAATAACCTACATTGTCACTTCCATTTGCTCAGTTTCTTCAACATTTTACTTTTTCCATTCTGAATGTGGTTTATCAGATTAAAAAGGTGCAAACAATGTTAATTATAGAGTAAATTCTACGTACAGTGCAGGAAAATACAGGATAAAATATGCACATCTGCTCGAGGAACGTGGACTTCTATTGCTTTGATTTTCCACTCTACCTTAAGCTCTGGTATACCTCTGGTACTTACCCAGACCCAAACTTCTCTGGGCATCCAGAGAAGAAACTAGACCTTTAATTTCCTGATTGGTGTCAGAACATGGAGAAATTCTACTGTTTTCTTTTTCTTTTTTTTTTTACACGTAGTCCTTGATTAACAACCACAATTGGGACTGGAACATCTGTCATTAAGTGATGTAGTTGTTAAGGGAGTTGCATCCAATTTTACATCTTTTTTTTTTTTTTTTGCTGAGGTTATTAAGCAAATTATGATCTAGTTAAGTGAATCTGGCTTCCCCGTTGACTACTTGTCAGAAGTCCCCTGGGAAGGTTGCAAATGGCCATCACATGGTTACCTCAAGCATTATAACTACATGCCGCTTGACAAGTGCCCAAATTTTGATCACATGACCTTAAGGATACTGTGACCGTTATAAATGCGAGGAATTTTTTTTTAGCACTGTTGTATCTTTGAATAGTTGTTAAATGAATCAGCATAAATTGAGGAACACTTATATTTCTGTTGCTGCTGAAAAAACCTTTTTTTTTCTTTTAAACGCCTCTGACGATCCAAGCTGAGTTGCCTGATCGGCAGAGGCTTTTTTAAAAACTCAGCTTGGATCGTCAGAGGCATTTAAAAGAAAAAAACACTTTTTTTCTTTTAAATGCCTCTGATGATCCAAGCTGAATTGCCTGATTAGCAGAGGCTTTTTAAAAAAGCCTCTGCCAATCAGGCAACTCAGCTGGGATCGTCAGAGCCTTTTGAAAGTATTTCTTACAACCTCTTTGCAAAAAAATTGGCCACGCCCACCCAGTCGCATTACCCTCCCCCCCACCAAGCCACGCCCACAGAATCGGTAGTAACAAATTTTAGATTTCACCACTGCCCTAAGCCCTGATTTTGGCAAGAATTAAAGTGAAAAATGTCTTCCCTGTGCCCCCAGAAGCATCAAATAAAATGATACCACCTGTTGTTTTGCATGATCATTTGGTATGCTTTTTTCTGATCTTGATTTAGAAGTGGCTTCTTGTCCGTGATATATGCACTAAGATGTTCGACGTTGTAATTCTTTTCTTGTATGTAATCTGCATGAAGTACGTCGTGTCGGTCTCGTAGTGGTACAGGCAGGCCGAGTTGCAATAATGTTTTATTGATTATGGCCATACATTTGTCCTCAAGAGTAATCAAAGCCTTGTTGAAAATGTCCGGACGAAACGTAATTTCTAATGTTGGATTTTCCCCTTACCAGAAAAAGCCCCCTTGTGCAGTACTGTGAAGCCGTTGCCATGGCAACTTCACTGTGCTGTACAATAGAAGCCATTTTAAGGCAGTACAGTAGAAGCCATTTTAAGGCACAACAGGCTGTATCTTAACAGAACACACACCCTGAGGGGTGTCTTACCCCACAGTATTTTTTTCCAGAGAGTAAGTCATCTGTGTATCAAGTTTGGTTGAAATTGCTCGAGGCATTCTAGAGTTATGCTGGAACATACACATACACACACACACACACACACACACACGGCCATTTATATGTGTGTGTGTGTATTAGAATTGTTGCATTTAATTGTTGAGTACTTTATAAATTACACTGATTAATAGATTTTCTTATAAAAAAAACCTCTCCTCATGGCTTTCTATTTTCACACTACAAACAATTTTATTCTTCATCAACTCAAACAGCATTACAAAAAAGTAAATCCTATTAACTGCTTAAAAAAAAGGAAAACAATCAAGTTTTAAAAGTTTTTCTTTAAAAAAAAAATCCAGAATATTTTGACCAAACAATTCTAAAATAGGATGTCTGCAGGGGTAGTCTGTTTCTCTTCCCAAATGAACCCGCTTTGGTATAAACTTTTCTATAAAGCCCCACAAAGTGTGTGATTATAAATAGACATGTATTTTAAACAGCTATTCCAATACATTCACTCAGTGTACATTGTAAGCCTGGTGTTATGTTGACATCTTCAGATATCAACATTACATCTCCATGTTTATATGAAACAGTGATCAAACTCATTAATATATAAATGCAGCCAAGAAGGCAGAATCTGAATCAAACAACTGAGCCAAATATATAATCACCATAGAGATTTTATTTTAATGGCAGCTTTTATGCTTCCATATCAAAAGGTTTTACTGGGGTAGATTTAGGCATGCACTTAATCACTTCACAGCATTGCTTTCCTTCTCTATGTGCTACATACTGCACATCAATGTGGTATTGTTATTTATTTTATTTATCCTTTATTTACAATGGCCACTGGTGACAACATTAAAAGTCTGCAAACAGCAAATTTTAGAACCATCTTGGCATGCGAGATTGTAGGTTTTAAATGAGACCCTCATAAATAAATTTAACTAGTGCAGAGTCATTACAGAAACATCAAATCAAATTCCAGGCCCCTTGTCTTTAAAACTGCCCAATCAACAGTCAATAAATACGGTTAGTAGTTGTTTTACTCTCTTTGTCAAAAATGCTGAAGTGGGGTGTGTGTGTGTGTGTGTGTGTGTGTGTGTGTGTGTGTGTTAAAAGGACCTTTCTTTTACTCTTCTTATACTTTCATTTTGGCCCTTCCCATCTCCAGGAGGTTACCGATTTTATTTTAAACTCTATTAGATCACAAGGATCAACACAAGCAACAATAGCATTAGTCTCAACACTGCATCCCTGAGGAATTACTAGTAACACTTCTTTTTCACAAATCTAGGCTTTATCACCAGTAGAGCAATGGCATTTTTGAATCAAGGTCAACTCCTGCTGATCTTACAGGGACACATCCACGCACGTTCATTGACACAATACAGAAGGGAATTTCCAGTGCTTTTTCCAATGTATTTTCCTACCCACACTAGTCTGCTACAGAGCTGGACTTCCGAACTGATCTCCCATTCAAGTGCTAAGCAGGCCTGAACCTGGTTAGATTTTTACATCAGTCAGGGCTGATGAGATGAGAAATAGCGAAAGCCTCCAAAGAAAAGCTGCTGTTCTTCAAAAAAGCTGGATTATTTGATGGGAACTGTAGTCTAACATATCTGGAAAGCAGCAAACAGAGCAAGTTTTCTTAAAGCAGATAAAGTAATCAGAAGACAGAGAAGGGAAAAGTGCCACAGTAATTGGTCTAGTTGGGAAGTTCATAGAACCTTCTTAATAACTATAAAAATGGGAATTTGAAGTTGAATTTTTTTTTAAAAAAAGAATTGTCTAAGTTCAGATTGTGGAGGAAATTCTTAATTGAGAGCATATGCACCAAGACAAATTCCTTGTGTGTCCAATCATACTTGGCCAATAAAATATTCTATTCTATTCTATTCTATTCTATTCTATTCTATTCTATTCTATTCTATTCTATTCTATTCTATTCCATTCCATTCCATTCCATTCCATTCCATTCCATTCCATTCTATTCTATTCTGATGTGTCCTAAGCATGAAGTGCCTATATAGTAAATGTTTAGAAACCGGACATAGTCTAGCTGAGCTTCCTCTATGAATCTTAGTCTTTCCCTCTAAAAAGTTCCCAATCCCTTGACTCTATGTGACAAAAAAGCCAATCTGTCAAGTGCAATAATTCCTTCCCCTAAAATCTGTTGCAGTAATGCCTCAATTAGGAGGACCAAAATCTTAGGGATATAAGATCTGGACTCCTCCCTCCCTCTTTGCAAAACCCAATCTCTTGATGAAAAACTTGGATTTTCCTTATAGGACATATAAATGCACACAGAATACGGAGTTATGAATGATTCATCCAAGTGTGGTATTCACTTACCTTCGCTACCAGTTTGCAAATGTGAGCGCATGCGCATGCGCAGAGCATCAAAAACGGAATGTGATGATGTCCGGGCGGGTAGGCAGAGCCTCCAGCCACCATCGCTACCAGTTCACCCGAACCAGATAGAACCGGCTGAATACCACAACTGGATTCATCCTAATTTTTTGAGACATTTCCTATTACACGCAACTATACCCACTACTCTTAAATTGGTACAGCAATTAAGAAGCAGAGGGCTGCAAAAACAATCTAAAATGAGGTGGTGAAAAGATGGGCCTCCATTTCATTGGGGGGCAAGGATAAGCCTTATCCTGAAAGACTCCTAGCCAGCCATATTTTGCAAGCAGAATTCACTGTTCATATTTCAACAAAACATTCTTCTGCTTAATGCAGTAGCAGCCCTTGCCCTACCTAAAATTAAAATGTAAAAGGGGGGGGAGAGATATTCTGTATTGATTTATCTTCTGATTATCCAGCCTCTCTTCCCTCTTCCAAAGCAAAGACATTTCCTTTATTTTTTCTGCGGTTTGATTCAAGACTGTTTTGTGTGGAAGGCAAAAGGGTCTGAAAGCCAGCTCTATATACACAGCAATTTGTTACTGTGAAAAACCATCTGTTTCTTGGTATTACAATCCTCAGAGGGCAAATTATAGCCAGCGTTCAACATAAAACATCAATTTAAACCATCAACTATTCATAATTTCAATTCTTTATTGGAAACCAAGGACATAAATGTCAGGGAATAAAGCAATATTTCTTTTATTAACTGTTCCATTCATCTGGCTATTAAATAAAACCAGGACTCTAATAAATAGCACTACCCTCTGCACTGACAGCCACCTCAGCCAGCTCCACAATTTCTCAAATTCCATCCTCCCTCCACCACCCATTATCTCACTAAAAACATGTAATTCTCTTTACAAAAGGTACTGCAGGGGGAAAAAAATGCTTCAGCAATAGCATTTAAAATATTTATGATATTTCCACTGCACTTCAACTATTCAATATTTTTAACCAAACTTCCGATTAAGCTAATGTATTAAAAAAAATATCCCATTCTACTAGCCAACCACCACCTGAGCCAAAATTCAAACATTTATGTAACCTGGAAGGGCAGAGATCTTGTATTACTCATTAGTGTTAAATGGAATGGTCTCTGCAAATTGAGGAAATTACCAGCTCAACCCCTGCCTTGCAACTTGCCAATTTGAGATTTATTTTTTTTATCTTACTGCTTGTAGGAACAGAGCAATATGGAAGGCTTTGTAGCACCCTTAAGATTTCACACATGCTACTAAGACTGACATGATTTCGGCTGCAGTGCAATCGTTCTTCTTATGAAGTGCCTGGCAATCAAAGTGGAAAGAAAGAAGATGGTTCTGGAAAACTAATACATCTTACCCACGATTGGATCGCAGAACCTTGCAATGGATTCTTCCTGTAAAATAAATTTTCTAATTTCAGCTGTCTTATCTTAATACCTATCTTTAACTAGACAATTAACTGGGTCAACATTTCAGAGATATTTCCTTATGTAAACAGAGAAACAGAGAGACCAAGGGTGGGCAAAAAGCAGTGGAAATGACTTCCAACTAACTGTTGGCTTCCCCATCAAGTTTTATTGTAGGAAGCTAGCAGGGAGCATCAGAAACGAAACCTTCCTTTCCTTTCCTTTCCTTTCCTTTCCTTTCCTTTCCTTTCCTTTCCTTTCCTTTCCTTTCCTTCTTTCCTTTCCTTTCCTTTCTCCCTCCCTCAATGGGGGGAAAGTGGGTTTGACTTAACCCTAGCAAGACAAAGTAGTTGTAGATTTTGAGCCTCTTAACATCCATATATGGAGATTTTCTAGATCTTTGATTCTAGCTGGGGCTGCAACCTCCCACTCAGAGGTTGTGTATAATTTGGGAGTATTCTGGAGTCATGACTCCTGTTTGAGGAGCATGTGGCAGCCATAATCAGAAGGGTATTTGTACAACTCTATCTTGTGTAACAATTTTTGTGCCCATTTTTGGATTGACTCTGTTCAGTCATTTGTGTTTTGGTCTTCTAGTTCTAGTTGCTGCTGTATATGGGGCAGCCATTGCAAAACATCCAGAAGCTGCAACTTATCCAGAATGCAGTGGCACAGATAGTAATGGATATGCCTCCAAATGCCTATGTAACACCACTACTGTGTGAGATGCATTAGCATCAGTTAGGATTCTGAGTGTTGGTTACCATCCATAAAACCCTATATGGCAACGGATCACCTACCTTTAACTATTTCTGCCTGTCTCACTAGATCAGGGGTGTTCATTGAGGGCTGCATCAAGGTTGTGTTTGACTTCGGGGGGGGGCTGGGGTGATGAGGCCAGCTCGATGTCACTCGAGTCAGGGGCACCTGTGGTGGCCCAAGTGCTCTGCCAGTGAAAACAGGCTCCCGAGCTCCATTTTCAGATGCAATGGCCTTCTACAACCCTCTGCCAGCGAAAACAGACCTTAGGAGTGTCGCACGCAGCCCTTGTGAGCTCTGTTTTCCGCTGTAACAGCCTCCTGCAACCCGCTGCCAGCAAAAACAGAGCTTGGGAGAGCTGCGTGCAGCCTTCCTGAACTCCATTTTTGCTAGCAGAGGCACCGTGGGCCAGTCCTTTGTTTCTAGGGTCGCCCTGTGGGCCAGATCTAAGCACCGGCCCCCGGGCCTTGAGTTTGACACCCCTTCATTAGATCATACAGAGTTGGTAGGCACCAGTCTGCGGGAGGGTCATCTAATGGGACATATCTTCTCAGTTGCTGTACCTGTCCCTCTGAGGTTCAGGTAACCCTGACCTATCAGTGTTTTGCAGAACCATGTAGAGCTGACTCTCCCATGCATTGGGCCAGCATGCTATTTGAGTCCATTGATGTCTGTGTGTGGATTATGCTTGTTATCATGTTAGTTTTTTAGTTCATTGTTTAAAGTTGTACTGAAGTATATCACTCAGAGTAATAGATTATGAACTGGCTGGCCTTATTGGAATCCATAAGAAAATATGAGTCATAAACAAGATTCACAAAAGGGACTCATAAATCTTTATGTTCTGTTTAGAAATTAACACATCTTCCTCAATCTGGTGGCCTCCAAGAATCCTAACTACAAGTTATAGAACACAACATGATCAGAGAATACTGGATAAACAAAGACGGTATTACATTATAGTTTGATCATACATCTTACTGTACTGATTTACTCAGCTATTCTGCTGGAATCTGCCAGATAACCATGTCTTCCCAAGAAACACATATTTCCCATTTATCTGGCTGCCTGTCAGTCACACTGCACTTCCTTTAAATTTACCAGCATGGGGTTTTTAAGATCATCACAATGAACGATCCCCCCAAACCAATTTTCATCACATCGCTTTAATCACAGAAACAGAACTAAATTTAAGAAAACTGCAGAGCAGACATGAGAAATTAATCTTCCCCTGTGGAGATTAAGAAACCATAACTTTTAATATGTGTGGGGGGGATTATATTGTATCTCCTCCTCCATCCAACATGGGTTGGCGCACAAATTTCAAACAGCTTTTCGCATTTCAATTAATGCATCAGTAATCATTGTTTTGATTATGAATGCACTTCCTTCCGCCCATAACAGCGCTTTTAAAGACCTCATGCTGGAACATTTCAAAGGAAGAAAAATCTTCTTAAGAAGAGATAATGGATAGAATATATGCAGCAGGGGAAATAATGTGTATATCATGTGTTTCAGCTCCAGCCATGGAGCTGAACTTTTCTTTTAAAAAATCAAAATTGCCATGTAATAATTGCAATTATTTGCAATTTGCCTGAGCCAAATTTGCTTCAACTCCTATAAAGCATAAATCTGAATCAGGGTCCAAAATAACAGCCTTAAGGAATTCAAAGAAAAATAAAAAACAGGGGAAACACAAGAACGTAATTGTCTTCCAAACAAAAATACTATTCAAACATGCAAAAGTTAACATGATTCCTTGTGCCCATGTATTCTAGTGCCTTGGATATCTTAATGCTTTGGAGTGCTAGTAAGATTCAATCACCTGCTGTAATTACAGATTTCTTTTTATTTATTTACTGAATTTATATACATCACATTCAACATAAGGCAAATAAAAATCCTAACAATTGTAAAAAATACAAAAGCAACCTTTACATTGCTAAACCCTTTCATAAATTAGTGCAATCAAAATAATGCTCGTCTAAACAGATCAATTTTAAGGATTTTTTAACATCAGAACCAATGACGTCATCCATATTTGGGGTGACAGCTGCCTCAAAGAGTAGATGCCACAGCTGGGGGTATCAGGCATTCCTCCAGGCATTCTCCACTTCCAACATGCATGCTGGACCCTTAACTGAAAGAGTATTTTTTACTAGGTTTCTTAAGATGCTTCAATTTATCTCAAGGAATTACATTACAGAGGTAAGAATATTACAAGGTGAAAACAAGCTTGTTTCTTAGCATGATTTCTGATACATAATCAATCTGAAAAGTAAATTACTTTTCAGAGCATGGATATTCTGAGCAGGAACAACATTTTTAGAAAATAATAATGGTATAGAACCACTGTTGACAATGATATAGATACTTTTTATTTTTTCTGGGCAAATTGGTTTTGTAAGGGAAAATTGAAATTGTATAACTATATCATCCTAAAATCTCTGAAAGATTATCAGTTGTAAAAGAAATAGAGAGTGATACTTACAAATTTCTCTTCTTTGCTATTCCTTTCCTCTTGGCCTTGAGTTTTTACCTACAAATTTTCAAATGGGAAAGCTATCTAAAGCTACGTTTAATCTGGACACACTTCTCTTCTTCCTATCTATGTGGTCGTTAGGAGTCAAAAAATGATTTGGTAGCACATAATCAACCCATCAATCTCTTCCACTATCTTCCCTTCCCATGTATTCTCATGGAATTTTTGTCAATTTCCTCTTATCGCTATCAAGAATGATCAAGAGAGTATGACTTCAGAGGCAGAGTAACCCAAATTTGGTACTTAAAAGAAATAATGCTCATCAGAGTCTTGGCTTACAATTGGACTACTCAGCCTTGTTATAAAACTAGAACTCAAGGAGCTCCAATAGCTAATCTAGTCACTTTTTAAGCTGCTTTACAAAACGTCCTTGAAGATTTACTGCAGTTATGCTAACAGGATCAGTTTCTCAAAAAAAGATGATTGTCAATGGTTATCTTTCCCTATAAAGTTGAGAGGGTGCACTTTGCAAGGTCCAGAAAGACATGCATTATACATGTTCTGCTCTGCATAAAGGAAAAGTGCACCTTAAAAAAAATCCTAAAATGTATGAAAGGATCAGGAATGATTTGTGTTATAATGAAATATATTTAGAAAATGCCTAATTGTGAAAGATAGCCCGAAACCTGCCTAAGCAGCTTTTCCAATATGCAGAGGTTTTGTGGCAAGCATGTCTATATGGAACAAATAAGTTTTAAATCATTATTCAGTTGTCTGTCATTATCTCCCCTCCCCCCTTTGCATATTTAAATCTAAGTTTTCAAAACCACATAAAACCCCTACAAATGCTAGCCTGCCCCCACCCTTCCCCCCCCCCCTCGGCTGATTCCATTATCCAAATTTGTCACATCCTTTCTCTGGTATATTCCTAGAGCTTGGCAGGTACCACTGAGGCAACTTGAAAAAATTTGATGCCATCATGCCAAATAAACACAAAAATAAGTGAAACAGCATCTTACTGAGAGTCAAGAAAGAAAATTTTAATCTGTGGGGAAAATATGATTCCTCTGCAACTGGCCATCTATGGTTTCGAAACCTCTTTTAATACTGCCAATCTTGTTCCTTATCACAATTCTAGTATCTGCACGTTTTGCTGGAGGCACAAAGGAATAAAAGAAGTGTTTCTGTTGGCCAATTGCAATCTAGACATTTTAAAGGCAACACAATAGTTATCTCATGATGGGACCGGCCCAAACATCTCCGCTGAAGAAAAGTACAACGGGTGTGTTAATGCAAAATCCCTTTTTTTTTTTTTTTTGGCTTCAATTTAGTATCACTTAAATAGCTTTCAAAGGAGTCTGTGAAACCGCAGGTTTGGAAAGGTGTGCTTGTGAATCATCAAAACTCTCCTTTATTCCAAGCTTCCAAATTAATCTGGAATAATGTTCATGGTGTCCAGAAGGTGCCATAACTGTGCTCATAGTAAGATGACTGAGAAAAAGAGCCAACTTTTCAGATTTAGAGATTGGGATTATTTCTTTAAAAGAAAAAAGAAACTGAAAGCTCAGCCACAGAACAAGAGAGGAAAGGAGTGAGTGGGTGGAGAGAAATGGAGGGAAAAGAAAGAGGATTCATTTAACAAGAAAATAAATAAATAAGAGACATATAAGATATAAGTCTTTCAGCATCAAATAAAGAGGAATGGCACCCAATAATTTTTTTAAAAAAATCTGAAACACCTAAATAGATGCAGGCTTCATTACAATTTGGTTGTGGATGGTAATTTCAGAAAAGCAGAATTGCTATGGGTTTTTTTCTTCATTTTGCACTTCCTCTTTGCAAAATCTTATCCCTATCCCCCCAGCCCAGTTTCAAAAGAAGACCGTCTTATGAATTTCAGATCAAAATATGGCAAGAGTAAGCAAACATTATTGTTCTGATCCTTCAATGGTATCTTTAACACAAAGTAATTATAATCAACCAGTATTGACATTCTGAAAATTTCAAACAGTATACTAACCACTTTTTCAGATCAAAAGAAACTGGCTTTGTAACTTTTTATTGCTGAAACTGCCATTATTGTGCAACCACACACTGTGTCTCGCTGACTAAACTATGAAGATGGGCCTTTTTGGTGTGGACGGAATTTACTCCCATAAGAAAAAATTCTTGAGTCATGTTTTAATTATCATTAAAAATTAACATTTTTATGGCTCCAAACCTCTCTTACCAGAGAGGTTATGTAGTCTTATGTAGTACGTTTAATGTTTCATTATTTAAACTATAGCATTTTAGTCTAATCTCTAAAGTGGATCTTGTAAGGTTCAAAGGGCAGTTTACATTCTATTTAATATAGATTGTAGATGTCATTTTGCTGTTGTGCTCCCCAAATACTTAACTGGCTTTGGCACCTCAGCGGGAAAAAAAAACCCTTAATCTTCTTCACCATTCCTGGAAAAGACAACTATAACTTAATACCGCCAAGCCAATCTAAATATTATAGTTGCCCAGCAATGTGCTTTGAACTAGATGGAAATTATGGATCATTCCTGTTTTTTTTTAATTTGGCTGCAACTGCCTCAAAACCCAGCACTGTTGCTGGAATGATTTGAAGCAGCGAATGTGCCTCCAATCTTGTGTAAATGAAAAAATGGGATATGAGCAAAAGTAAGTGATGAAAAAAACTCAGCTACCTATTGCTAGCTACAATAAGCGCTGGTATAGTAATCAGTCTAAGAGAAAGCTGACATTTAAACAACTTTATTACAAAAGGAGCAATAAGCTATACATTAAATTAGGCAGTCCATTATGTACCTTAGAGTGGACATTCGCAAGATGAAAAAAGAATATTGAGTATTGTTTCTTTTACAAGTGCTGCCACCCAAGTACAAACATCAACAAAAGAAATAGAGCATGTAATGTTAACTATGGCCTTCATCTGCTTATTACGAAATCATAAATAAATGATGCAAAAAATTTCATATGCTATAGTTACCCAAAAAACTCAAACTCAAAACAAAACACAGTACTTAGAAAATGGATGATTCCTTAATAGACTTTTAGCATCAGACAAATTTGCTAAACTTGGGCTGCAATAATACATTTAAATAAATACTTTTCTTCTTGGCTCTAGGTATCTCTTTTGCAGATTGTGCTGTGCATCTCATGAGGATAGAAAAAGGCAATTTGTCTGCTTATTTTAGAAATGCCTTGCTGATTTTTCCATCCTTGAAATGTAGCCTGACCTCAAATGCTGCGGATTTAAAAACTACTGCTACACTTTGGGAGATCCAAAAAATTTTTTTCTTTAATTCCAATAGAATGCATTTGAATTCATGTGCATGCAGCAATTAATCATTTGGAAGCAAAGCCTCCCTGAAAAAAAAAAAATCTAAATGGATGTCATCACGGCTTACACAAATGTTTATCACATTAGAGAGACCTTGCTGACAAGTTAAAAATTCACAATCACCAAGTTTAGGTGATATTGACCCAAGGGTTTTAAACAGTCCTCAAGTGTAGAAATTTTCTACTAAATATGTAACACATTCCTAGGTTAGACTCTGCACCAATATTGGAAAGTAGCCAATGCAATGCCTCCTTTTTAAGAGGTGGGGGGGAGAAGGATCGGGAAGACTTTCAGGAAGTTAAAGGCTGGGATCTAGACCGGAAAAAGTGATGGTAAGCCACTATTAAAGATCAAATTTAAGGGTCTGTTTTACAGATTTCAGACAACAGGTCAAGTACATAAACAAACAAACAAATGACAACTTGTTTAATTTTATTAATATTACTGTGAAGTGCCTGGAGCCATTGAGAGTCAGGAGGCATACAAGTTTAATTTATTACTAGATAACCTGTGACCCATTGGGTCATTCTTTCAGAGATATTTTTTTTACCAGACTCCTCAATAGCTTCAACAGTAAAGGAACTTCTAAAATATTGCCTTCACTGGAAAAGCTGGGATACATTCAGAGATGTATCTGACTTAAAAACAGCCCATGTTGAACTGTGCAGGAGTCAAATATCATTACAGAACAAGCTCTACGACATTCTGTATTATGCCAAATTTCAATTCTGTGGGAATCGTGGGCCTGATTGACTGACTGATTGGTTGGTTGGTTGGTTGGTTGGTTGGTTGGTTGGTTGGTTGGTTGATGATTGAATACCCATCTCTCCAAGATGACTCTGGGCGGCTTTTGGACATAATCTGTAAATTTAGCCTATTTAAGGTACCTTGGTTCAAAAATTGTTGCTTTATGATATACCATTTCACCCAGTTAAAGGTTACAGGAACAAGAGTTTTAGTAGTACCGGTATGTAGATTATTATGGTTGGTCGCATAGTCAGTCAGAAGTTTAGACTGGATTTGGCATTTTGGTTCAACTATTAAGTCCTTCCTAAGAACATCTGGGATAGGCAGATGTTGTTTCATAATATCTGAGGTAATGTCCCAGGAGGTAATCTGTTCTAAGTGAAGCTGTCTTGAACAATAGGTGTCTATTACTGTTGATGCTATCTTTGCTTTGTCATAATTGATCTAGTTCTATTTGCAGGTTGATTTTCTGCAGTTCTCTTCTGTCTGCGGGTATTGCAATGTCCACTATCCAGGTTTTTTTTTTGTCTTTCTTATCACATCTGGTAGTGTGTGTGTGTGTGTGTGTGTGTGTGTGTGTGTGTGTGAGAGAGAGAGAGAGAGAGAGAGAGAGAGAGAGAGAGAGAGAGAGAGAGAGAATAAGAAATGAGGGTTCCTCAGAGATATTACTGCAATCAACTTCAATTTAACTTGTTCCTAAATAATCAAGTGTTTCAAGATGGTAAAATGTGAGTTTCAAGATGGTAAAAGTTTGCAAATGATAGTTAGAACAAAAATACCGTGACCTATAAAAACCTTTCTAAAATAAGACAGATGAGCAATAAAATCTTAATGCATGCAAACATAAATAGTATCAAATGGCATTTTAAAAAATATATCTTTCAGCCTTGTTCAATGAAAGTTTAATCCGAAACACAACAGCTGTGGAGGTAAAAAAAAAGCCCACCAAAAACAATCCTATGCTAAGAATCATTAGAAAAAGACTGAAATAAAACTGCCAGGGCCTTTATACAAATCTACAGTACGACCACACTTGGAGTACAACTCTGATCACTGCATTTCAAAAAGTTAATTACAGAGCTAGAGAAGGGACGGAAAAGGGCAAACCAAATGATCAAGGAGCTGTGCGAGGAAGGTGATTTTTAGCTTTTAAAAAGGCAACTAATGGCAGATACGCTACAAATATATAAATTATACATGAGAGAAAAATGATAGGGAGTTTCTCCTTTTTAAGATAAATTTGGAACTATTATACGAAGGCATAAAGGGGCGGATAAAAGCCCCTTTCTCTGCACATTGCATAGTTAAAACACTGATCTGGGGCCTTTGGGAATTTTGGAGATTTTGAGAAAGTGTTGAAGCTGTCAAAGTTTCTTTGAATGCCTACTTATGTTATGGTTACCATGCAGAGAACAGTTAATCAAGCTCCCACTTTACAGAAAGGAAAATTCAAGACCTCTACCTCCCATTCCAAGTCAACTGCAGTGGGCCCTATCCTGCAATACCTCCTCTAGGGGTTCACTTCATTTTCCTCATGTGTCTGGATCAATGGTGGTATTCAAATTTTTTTACTACTGGTTCTGTGGGCGTGGCTTGGTGGGTGTGGCAGGGGAAGGATACTGTAAAACCCCCATTTCAACGCCACTCCAGGGGAAGGATATACTGCAATATCTCCATTTTCACCCCACTCCAAGGGAAGGATATTGTAAAATCCCCATTTCCTCCCCACCCCAGTAACCTGCTTTCCAGTTCAGTTCTCCTGTGCAGGGCAACAGGAGAACTGAAGACCCAGCCGATCAGCTGGGAATCCAATCAGCTGGGACTCCGGAGGTAGAGAATAGATGGGGGCAGGGGCAGTCAGAGGCAGTCCGAACTACTCAAAATTTCCGCTACCGGTTCTCCAGAACCTGTCAGAACTGGCTGAATACCACCTCTGGTCTGGGTCCTACAGAGTCCAGATGTATTCAGTGGAACAAAGCAAGCAAGCAGCTGGAGGTCAGTTCTATAGCCTGAGGAACTCCTGGCCATCCAATTTATTCTTTATTTTTGAAGTATGTATAATACAATGATAAACATGAAAACAATACTTTGCAGACATAGCAGAAGACTTCAAGAGTTCTATGGTGTTGGTTTCACCCATTCTGTTTCTATAACCAATGAATGACCATTGAATATTAGAGAAATTCCTGGAGGAGTAAAAGTGTCTAATATTTACAGAAATAATGGTTACATTTAATCTTATACTAACCAACTAATCTTAAAATGCATAACATTACTTGCTCCATCTGCTATCACAAATCCATTTAGAAAGCTGGACTAATAGAAGCAGAGAGATCTTGTTTGCTGGAAGTGCAAACAAGCCAAAAACTTTGTATGCATTTTTCATGGATATGCTATATGTAATATACTATGGTACAAAGGACCATTGGGAAATCCAGAGTGTAATCTAAACTGCTGTATTTTTTAAAAATCAAGGAGGCAGTTGTAACTTATATATGCACTTATGTATTAGTGCAAAGAAAACTATATGAAGGTGTCTACATAAACATGGGACATCAACTTCTGGTTCTCTTTCAGTGATCTTTTTCAGATTCTTTTATCCAATTCTTCCAAAAATGGATAAATGCTTGATAGAAACCATCATTTGAAGCTTTATTGATAGTTATTTTATTATGCTTGTCTGCTATGTTTTTTTTTTAAATTTTACATCATGGGTATCATAAATTTAATCTATTTTATTGTATATCATGTATTGTAAAGTTATATATGGGCAGCTCTGGCAGACCGGCAAACAGACAGACAGACATGGACAGACAGACAGAACCCCATGGTCAAACTGTGCCCTAAAAAAAGTAATCTGTATATACCTTGCAAATAGTTCTACACCCAAACCCCAAAGTAAAATTAACAAACCAACAGCAGATAATTGTTTAAAATCAATTACCGGTAACCAAACCGGTTGGCCATCCACTTACAATTTCAAATACATTTTTATTTTCTGAACATTCCTTTTCAGAACATAAAAACATTATTTTTAAGTGACTGGAAAATACAATTGATACACAGGTCAATAAATCTAAAATATTAGCATAAATTTAGGATAAACATTAATTAAATAAATAATTTTAAACCTGCTTTTCAGTTTAAAAAAAGCTTGTAGAAATCAGAAATAAGACAACAAATCAGAATTGTGATTCGTGCTATAAAAACTATGGTTAAATAATAACTCTTTTCAAATTAAACCCAGGACAGATAATAATTAATGAATTATGTCAATGCCTAGCTACCTGATTTCTGAAAATGTATCAAACTAGAAACAATGTCATAATGTTTTATAGATGCTTTTTAAAAATAGGATAACTATACATTCCAGTTCCTATGATGAGGACAATTACAAACTATCTCTAAGTACACTGTATTATTAAAAAAAAATTGGGATGGGAGAGGGATTAATCATTAGTGAACTCCTATTATAATTATACATTGTTAGCAATAGCAATAAAGACTACTGCTTGGGGTTCAAGAGATTCTGATTACATATACCAGACAAGTAAACAAAGATAGAAACAGGATGCTTTCCTTGTTCCTGTTATGAGCATAACATCCTAGGCTCAAACCTGAGGAATCCCAGTTAAAATAATCAGATAGCAATAGCAAGGGAAAAATCTTTGGTTAAGGAACAGGTCAGCCTTTTCCAAATACACATTTACTGCTGGTGTTGGACTACAACTCCCATTATCAACCCTGCCAACAGGTCAAGTGGCCTGCGATAGGGAAAACATGATATAACACCTCATAATTAGCAGTGTAAATCCATAAATAAAACTGGAACTTCAAAGTCAGGAAAAGATACACTGAGGTAGCCAGACTAATAATCACTTGCTATATAATCTTACTCCATATATTTAACATTCCAAATTGGTGCATCCACAATAATTCAAAATAAATGTATCTCCTCTGTAATAGTGTGGTTTGGCAGTGATGAAAGTGAGGGTTAGGGTTAGCCCATAAACCAGGAGATTGTGAGTTCTAGTCCCACTTTAGGCATGAAAAACCAGCTGGATGACTTTGGGCCAGTCATTTTCTCTCAGCCGAACCTATCTCACAAGGTTTTTATTGTGGGGGAAACAGGTGGAGGAAGGAGTATTAAATATGTTCACTGTCTTGAGTTACCTATATAGTAACAAAGTAAAGATCCAATAATAAATAATCTCATGAGGAAATTCCACATCAACAAAATCTAAACTCCCTATGTGTGTAACTCATGCTATTTTACGGTGCAAGGAGGAGGAAGTAGTTGTTATGGATATGGAACCTGGCTAAAAAAAGATGGATTCTGAGGCATATCTGCAAAACTGGTATGCAAGGAAGAAAAACTTGTTGTACCATTGACAGATCAAGGAACTAGCATTAAATTGTTTAGTTAATCAGCCCGACAAAGTATCAAGGCTATAGTTACACTAAAAATGGCACATGCATCACCTTTTTCTGAAACATCTAATTTGTGTGTGATGAAATGCCAATGATGACAATTTTCATTCCCACTTTTGATCAGTAGAAACAGCAGCCTCCCCAAAAGCCAAACAGAAAGGACACACAGAGAGAAAAGTACAATCCCTGTGCATGAAAAAAAGGGTGTGTGAGTGGAAGGGGGAATGAAATCATATAATGTGGTGGTTTTAGTATTGGATTAGGAACTCCCTACTTCAAATCCATTCTCAGCATGAAACCTACGAAGCAATTTTGAGCCAGTCACACTCTCTCCATGCAGTGCTGGGTGGTTGTGGAGAAGTGTGGTTGAGGTAGTGTTAGATATAGTGGTTTGCTTTCTTGGAGGGGATGATGATAATTATGATGATGATGAAATGATCACAGTATTGGATTCTGCTCTTTTTCATATACAGGTATTGCTCGACTTGCAAATTTGTTTAGTGTTCGAAGATACCGTATTTTCCGGCGTATAAGACGACTTTTTAACACATGAAAATCTTCTCAAAAGTCGGGGGTCGTCTTATACGCCGGGTGTCGTTCTCCTGTAACCAGGCAGACCAGCCCGAAAGGCTCTAACGAGCCTTAAATGGCTCTGGCGATCCCAGCTCTGACGATCCCAGCTCTGACGATCCCAGCTGAGTTCCCTGCAACTCAGCTGGGATCGCCAGAAACCACGTAAAAGGAAAAAAGTTTTTTCCCTTTTACTCTGATGATCCCAGCTCTGACGATCCCAGCTGAGTTCCCTGCAACTCAGCTGGGATGGCCAGAGCCATGTAAAAGGGAACAAGTTTTCCCCCTCCAGCTTGCTTACCTCAGCTGCTAGTCGCAACGCTTGCCTTGCTTTGCTTGCCTGAATCTATTCAGGCAAGCAAGCAACTCCCTGCCTGCAATCAAGCAAGGAGTTAGTTGTGGACTTCAACTCCCAGAATTCCTCAGCCAGCAAAGCAAAGCTGGCTGAGGAATTCTGGGAGTTGAAGTCTACAAGTCTTAAAGTTGCCAAGGTTGGAGACCCCTGTTCTATTGGGTAAGTTTTTTCCCCCTTTGGGAGCTTTAAAAAAAATAGTCAATTGGGGTTTTTTTAGTTGTTCTTTTTTAGACCTAGCCATTTAAAGTTTAGGAAGTTTTAAATTTAGCTTTCATATAAAAATAAAATAAAATAAAATAATATTTGTGCAGCTTTTTGAGATTTAGTGTGTTTCTGTAGTGTTTCACTCCAACTACACAAACACACAAAATCTCACAAAGCTGTATGTGGAATTTTGTGTGTGTAAAGTGTGAAAGTTGGTTTTTTGGACTTTTTGTGGCTGTGTGAGGTTCCTGCTTGTTGCAGGGGCCATTTTGGGTCTAGCACAGCTGCTTTTACATTGTGGGTGAGTCAGTTGTGTTGTGTTGTGTGTGTTTAGAGTGTGAAAGTTTTTTTGGGGGGCTTTTTGTGGCTGTGTGAGGTTCCTGCTTGTTACAGGGGCCATTTTGGGTCTAGCACAGCTGCTTTTACATTGTAGGTGAGCCAGTTGATGTTTTTTAATTTTTATTTGGTGTGCATTGGAAGAGGGGCAGTCTTATATGGCGAGTATAGCCCAAACCCTATATTTTAACAGGAAAAGTTGGGGGTCGTCTTATACGCCCAGTCGTCTTATACGCCGGAAAATACGGTACAATGGAACTGAAAAAAGTGACTTATGACCGGTTTTCACATTTATGACCACTGAAACATCCCCATGGTTCATGTAATCCAAATTCAGGCATTTGGCAACCAGCTTGTATTCATGATAGTTGCAGTCTCCTGCAATCATGTGATCACCATTTCTGTCCTTCCCAGCCAACTTCCAACAATCAAAGTCAATAGGGGAAGTGGTATTCACTTAAGGACTGTGTGATTCACTTAATAACTGCAGTGATTCACTTAACTATCAAGGCAGAAAAGGTCATAAAGTGAGTTGGGTATGATTCACTTAACAATCACCTTGCTTAGCAATGGAAACTGGTTCCAATTATGGTCATAAGTGAAGGACTACCTGTATTTCATTTTGCAAGGAAAAATTTGGTTGACTTACATGGCTCTATATCTTAATTGACTGCTTGGTTCAGGAGCCAGCACACACAGCTTGGCTCATTATTTAACAGAATTTAACAGAATAACAGAGCTGGAAAGGATCTTGGAGGTCTTCTAGTCCAACCCCCAGCTCAAGCAGCACCACCCTCATTGTTATTATTATCATCACAATTGTGCTTCAATGCATCATCCCAGATGATATTCCAATGCAAACAAAAGCAAAACTGACCAAACTCTGCGCATAAAAATTCTGACACCTGCTAAGGGAGTTTGGGTTATGGTTATTTTAAAGAGCAGCAGGGACTAAAGAGGGAAACTGAATCTCTATTCCCTTGATGTGTAGGAGAAAGTTCAACTTCTTTATCATTTCTGTCACCCCATCATGTTTTAGTCATATTACCCAGTGATTAGGACTAAGCTGGGAGATAATGGATGACTTCAAAAAAAAGAGAGGGGAGGGGGGAATCAGCAGTATTGAAGTATATAACCAGATTGACTGTTCTTAATCTGAGTGTTATATTGGTAAACATTATATGAAGAATTCCAGTTTCATGCTGTCTCTTTGACCCTACACAGTACAGCATCTTCTATTTCCATCTGCCTCTCTTTATAACAAAAATAATTAAAAAGTATTTCTTAACTCATGTTAAACTTTGTTTTGCAATTTTGCTCAAACAAATTCAATCTTTTAATTTTAAAAAAATTAACCACTATGATGTACTGTAATGAAGTATCTAAGCTGCAAATCCCCATAATACAGGCACCAGTCCTTGACTTGTGACCACAATTGAGCCCAAAATTTCTGTCGCTAAGCAAGATAGTTAAGTGAGTTTTGCCCCGTTTCTACGACCTTTCTTGCCCCAGTTGTCAAGTGAATCAATGAAGTTAAGTTAATAACATGGTTGTAAAGTGAATCGGGCTTCCCCATTGACTTTGCTTGTCAGAATGTGACAAAAGGGATACTGCAACTGACATAAATATGAGCCAGTTGCCATGATCACATGACCATGGGGTCGCTGCAACAGTTGTGTGAAAAATAGGTCATTAAGTGTGCAGCAGCTGCCAAAAAAGCCAACACAGTTCTAGGCTGCATAAATAGAGGAATAGAATCAAGATCACATGAACTGTTAATACCACTTTATAATGCCTTGATAAGGCCACACTTGGAATACTGCATTCAGTTTTGGTTGCCACGATGTAAAAAAGATGTGTGGACTCTACAAAAAGTGCAGAGAAGAGCAACAAAGATGATTAGGGGACTGGAGGCTCAAACATATGAAAAACGGTTGCAGGAACTGGGTATGTCTAGTTTGATGAAAAGAAGGACTAGGGGAGACATGAGAGCAGTGTTCCAATATCTCAGGGGTTGCCACAAAGAAGTGGGAGTCAAGCTATTCTCCAAAGCACCTGAGGGTAGAACAAGAAGCAATGGGTGGAAACTAGTCAAGGAGAGAAGCAACGTAGAACAAAGGAGAAATTTCCTGACAGTTAGAACAATTAATCAGTGGAACAACTTGCCTTCAGAAGTTGTAAATGCTCCAACACTGGAAGTTTTTAAGAAGATGTTGGATAACCATTTGTCTGAAGTGGTGTAGGGTTTCCTGCCTAAGCAGGGATTTGGACTAGAAGACCTCCAAGGTGCTTTCCAACTCTGTTATTATATATGCTATATATAAGTCACTTTTTTCAGTGCCACTGTAACTTTGAACAATCCCTAAATGAAAGGTTATATATTGAAGGCTACCTGTACTTATGTAGAAGGAAATGTAGCTTTGCCTTCTCAACAATTGCTCACTGGAGGATGTTTGAACACTTCCTTCTGTGTAGGGTCACACATTCTCCAATTATGCTTTCTTTTTTAGCTGAGGTATCGCACTCTGTTATTAGAAACCACAACTCTATTAATGGATAACATTTTGGAAACAGTGTTTATAACCTTCTGTGGTATACTCGCTTCCAATGGAAGTATGGGTTTATAAGAGTATGAATATTATTATATTGCTCTTCCATTGTACAGAATTTTATTATGACACTAATTAGAACAATCTTTGTGTTCTTTATACATAATATATATATATATATATATAAGGCTTCTTTTTTGGAACTCTGCACCTGTTTGGGGATTTCTTGGCCGTGAAGATTGCAAAATGTAGGAGCTGAAGTTGAGCGAATCCAAAATGCTCCACTCTGGAGAGTATTTAACTATGAAGGGTGCAGTACCATAGAATTAAAGAAGCAACAGCAACTTTGCAGACAATTCGAGCAAAAGATGAAAAGACGTTTACTAACTCTGGCATTACAGCAATGGTAGTTTTTCAGAGCCAGCAACCCTGGACTTTATCAACAAAGCTAGAGGATAGCAAATGTTCACAAATGAATTAGCTTTGATGGCATCAGATGGCATCATCTGCAGACTTAGCAATCACAAATGAAGGCTGAGGTGCATAAAACAGAAATGAAGAAAATTTAAAGTGATGCTGTTTCAGCTACTGCTCAAACAGCAAGGAAAAGTTAAACTAGATCAGTCTGGCAATGTATTAAAGGTATTTGACAACAACACTAACCATCTTGGCAGCTAGGTTCCCTGTTTAATCTTCCAGAGCATGAAGAATAATTATCTGAACACATTTTGAAACCTTTCAAAAGAACAGGGTGGTGTCCATTTTAAAAGCAGATTAAGGAATTTTAAAGGTCTGTGGGGAAACTGGGGTTCACAAGCAAATCTTAAAAGTCCCATTATGAACAATCACAAATTCAAATAAAATTAATGCTGATCATGCTTAAATTTGTCTTAAACTGACCAGGTATAAAAATCAGCATTCAAACAACTTTTGCATTGAACAATAACCAGTGACAATCCCTGTGTTTCCCTAAAATTTGGTTTGGGTATATATAAGAACAGAACAAGAACCAGACAGTTGATGCCAATGCTTTTTATGAGCTTCTAGCTGCTCACTGTCTGGATTTTTATATAATTTCCTCACTACTCATTACGGAACCATTTTTAAAAAATGGAAGGTTGGGTGAGGGGGAGAGGCAGATAGGCTGAAATGACCATTATCTTGTATGCTGATGTCAGGGAAATTATCATACAGTCCAGCTTGCTTCAATCTTGGCATCTTCCAAATGTGTGCTCTTCTATTCCCAAAATTTCCATCGATGACTAAGCTGACTGAGGAATTCTGAGATATGAAGCGGGTACCTCTGAAGGGCACCAAGGATGACGAAGACTGCCAATATTCTAGGCTATGACCCAGTTTGTTCAGGAACTCACTAGATAAACTTCCTCAGTGTCCTCCAGATATTTGAATTACAACTGACCATACTAGCAGTATGGGGACTGTAGTTTCAATAAAACTGGAAGATAGAGTGCTGGAGCTAAGACAGTATCTACTCCAGGGGTGGGTTCTACTTACCTTTACGACCGGTTCGCAACGGGGCCGCACTTGCACGCTCTCTTCATTCGTGCGCGCTTCTGCACATGCACAGAAGCGTCCTGATGACGTCGGGGTCAGTGGGCAGAGCCTCCCGCCGGTTTTACTACCAGTTCTTGCGAACCGGTTCGAACCAGGGGCAACTCACCAGTGATCTATTCCCATCCCATATGCAAAAGGAAGATGTTAATACTGGTCTATCTTACATTACTATTGCCATTTTAAGGATAATAATATATCCTTCAAATGACAATAGTAGAATGTAACACAATATTCAATTGTATTCAGAATAACAATTGTTTCAAATATAAGATTTTAATGTGAGGGAATCCAACAACTATTTTAGAGGCTTACTTTATCACTGGCTCGTTTTCATTCCCCCCCACAAAAAAAAATCTTCCCAAAGTCTGCTGCCATCCATGCCTGTTTGTCACAGATATATAAATATATATTTTAGCTATAGGGGGTGGTAGGTGGAGACCACAATGGGAGGAGGACAAGAATATAAAGAAGGACTGAAAGCCATGCATATTTTACTGAAGCCAGTATTTGGGGGGGGGGGGGTGTCATCATAGGATATTTATGAAAGGAAGGGATAGTACAGTGTCTATCACTCATTTGAACCAAATGAAATTTCTACCAGTAAATCTAGATTGTTACCAGAGGAGAATCAAGTCCTTTGTAAGAGTAGAACAAAATCTCATATCTAATTTCTAGAATACAATTGCTTTTCATACATTGCAAAACACAGTAATATATTTTGTTTACTTATTGCAGTGTTCTTGTTTTTGTAAGCCACCTATGAGTCATTTTCAGGAAATAAGAATATTTGCCTTTACATCTGTTTAAAATAACTTAACATCCATCCCATATTCCTACTGCCTGCCCGCCCCTGCCCCCGGGCGACATGGAACTATCCTTTATACCTGAATCTATAACATCATGGCCAAAAAGCACCTGCTTCTGATTTGTCAGTGCACATGGCAATTCTCTGTAAACACCACCATGGCTCCTTTCAACATTAACGTTAAGATTCTTGCCTTTACCAAGGCTATCCATAGCTTTGCCACACCACCTTCTCCCATTTCTATGTTTCAGTGTTAATTCCCTCAACACTGTCAAACTATTCACTAAGTTTGCATTACTATTACTATTAATCCTCTCATCGTTCCTATCACCCATCTCCTCCCACTTATGACTGTAATTTGTTGCTGTATCCTTACGATTTGTATTGATCGATATTGTTTCCTAGTATGATTTGATTGCTGATATGTACCCTATGATTGTACCCTATTTGTACCCTATCATTAAGTGTTGTACCTTATGATTCTTGACGAATGTATCTTTTCTTTTATGTACACTGAGAGCTTATGCACCAAGACAAATACCTTGTGTGTCGAATCACACTTGGTCAATAAAAATTCTATCTATCTATTCTATTTCTAACTATGTTCTGGCCCTTGGCCCTAGCATTCATTCTTCGAGCACTGGCAACCTCAGACAGATCAAATTCTCTTTGCATCTTTAAATTCTGCCATTCAGGTTTCTTGTTCCTCCCACTTAAATCTGGAGCTTTCTTAAATAAATAAATGTGATGGGCAGTTGCAATCCAGTGCTTAGTTTGGAAGCATGCCAGCTGTCCAGAAAAAAGGACCAAAAAAGTGAACAGGAAAATCATGCTGAGGAAGGGAGTTTAGAAAATATGCAGGGGCCATTCTAGTAAATTGGTGTCGTGCTTAGATCCCTCATAGCAGTCACTTAATGAATCAACAAGCTCCCCACCAGCACTCACTGTGGGAGAACAGAACATCCACAGTATAGAAAACTCTCAAATTTCAAATATGCTCACTTGGATCCTTTTACTGTTTCTTCTTTTGATTTTTTTTCTTTTCTTTTCGGTGGTAGTTCTACCCCTGTCGATAGGGAGACTTCAAACTCCTTGGGGCAGACAGTGACCTGTGTTTTCCTCCTCAGATTACTCTGGGGAGGGTCATGGATAGTGTCGATTCTACATGAATATAATAATACCACTGAACTAAGTCTAAATACCCTTTCAGTTACTGCAGCACAGCACAAGCAATAATAAGAGAGAACAGCATGTGTGTCAATCTCAAAATTAGAGATGAAAAAGAACAGCATAACCTTGGGGTCTCTAGTGCTTCTCTCTGAATCACTACAATTACCAACCATTTTCAGAAAATTCTCATCAACCAATTTCATGTAGCCAAAATAATGGGAGCAAATATCACAAATAGAATAGGGCACAAATGGTAATTTTACTTACGGGATGTTGGGGCTTGCCATTTCCAATTAGCAGGAACTGTGAAGTGGGCATTACTGGCAATGTGAATATAGTAATTGGGGTTGATTTCATGGCGCCTGGCCAAATCTGGCTGACTAGCGCCTTGGCGAGTTAATTATAGCTCTCATCACAGAGCGGGGATACTTTGCTGTGAAGCTGAGACATAATTGAACAGCAAGACTATAACAAAACAACCTTGATGTGTCATGGTGGCAAGTAGGGTGTGTGTGTGTGTGTGTGTGTGTGTGTGTTTGTGTGTGTACATTTTGTTCAGAAGTTGCAAAAGGAAGAGCACTCTTGACAAAGTCTGCCAGTTTCCAATGCTACATAGATTAGCAAGTACCTCCTCCCCAAATGACATTTGAGATCATTAAGAAGCTATTAAACTCAGAATCTAATACTTATAACCAAGCTGCTTGGATAAAAATGATCATTTATGATGAATAATGCTCAATGTGAAGTCTGTTGACCTTAAGTCTCAAGATTTATTGTACTGTTCCAGGTCACTACATGGTACAGTCCAATTCTTCCTTTTACTCAGTGGAAGATTGACTTGAAAGTAAGACTCATTAACATACACAGGATGTATAACCTGTTCCTTGATTACAACTTTCTACTAATGTTTTTTTTCCTAAGAGAAAAGGCTCACAAATGCGGTCAAATATGTGACTTTGCAAGTATTTAAATACCACGAGGACAGAATAAAAGTATTACACAATATCTGGCATACAATTATGTATAAATTACACAGATTGCCTAAAATATTTATAGCCATTATTTTTGGTGTAAACTTTCAATACCTCATCACACTGTATATAAATGTATACAAATGTTTCCATAGGCACAATATATGTACACTTACATTTATGAAAGCTTCCAAAAAGTACATGAAATTAAAACTATAGAACTAACCTCTTAAAATTTTGTAAAAGAAAGTTTCTTTATCTGGATTTTTTTTTACTGTTTTTAAATTGTCCTGATACTTTTTTTTTTTAATGAAAAAAGAGCAAAACTAATTATTATTCTGCATAAAGAATTATACCTTTTAAAACTGGAAGTTAAAAGCTGGGAATTTTGCCAGGATAGGAAAATATGAATCCTTCCTATCTAACATAGAATTTTATTCCACTGGTGTTGATTCTCTCACACACATTCCACAGATGGTACAAGATAATTATCTATAAACCATGCACTTTTCTTATTGTTCATTCTCCTTGCCTCCTGACTAGAGGCTATCAGAAGCTCTGGGTAGGGACGGTGGGCACCAGAGAGTTTATTTATTTATTTATTTATTGGTTCGATTTATATGCCGCCCTTCTCCGGAGACTCAGGACGGCGTACAATGCGTTAAGCAATAGCCTTCATACTTTTGTATATACCTGCTTAGTAGGGCTTTCGGCCCCCCCTAAGCGGTGTTCTTTTTTATACAATGTCAGCTTATTGCCCCCACAATCCGGGTCCTCATTTTACCTACCTCGAAAGGATGGAAGGCTGAGTCAACCTTGAGTTAAGCCCAAATTGCACTGGGGAACAACCCCCATTTTTAAAAATTCATTTAGCTTGCCTGGGGAACATTTTTACTCCAAAAGCCATTCATCCCATAGCATGGGATGATTGTCACGCTTACAAAGATTGTGTGTGTGTGTGCGTGCGTGCACAAGAACGTGTGTGGGGGAAGGAGAGAAGGAGAGAATAGTTATGCATGAAAGGTGAGGGAGATGAAAGAGGCAGTTTTTAGTTTTGGGAATGTGATGGTGTCAGTCTAAACACGCCAATCTTTTTTTAAAATTGTCTTCATCATAACATAGATTTTTAGGATCAACTATCAACAACAAATATGCTGCAGATCAGAATTTGGTAAAGGAGCCACAAGGTACTGGAAAAGATATTTAGATGCTCTGATGTATCAATGCCTACAAGATCAGAATCGTTCAGGGGAAAGTTTTTCCTGTGATACTCTGTGAAAGTGGACTTTGAACTGGTAGGACAGATTTTTTTTTTTTATGCTTTTGAAGTTTAGTGTTGGACTACAAAACTCTTGGGGATTCCATGGATAGACAAGTAAACAAAGAATGGATCACAGAATCAATCAACTCACAGTTCTCATTAAAGATACAAATAAGCAGGTTGGAATTATCATGTTTTCGACAATTATGCGAAGACCCAGTTCCCTTTAGAAGTCCATAATATGAGATAGGTGGAAGGAAAGAAAAGCAATGTGGATAGACTCAGTTGCAGTAGGGATGGGTACAACAGCACTGGAAAAGCTGAAGGGACAGATTGGGGATAGAGCATGCTGGAGAAGGCTTGTTTATGTGGTCACTAATGTTGACTTGATAGCACATAATCAAAAATAAAATACACTAGAGAGATACAGATACATGCACTCACTCATTCTCTTCCCCCTCCCCCCCACGCACACTCTAACTCTGAAAGTTAATCTTCGAAATTGTAATATTTGCATTCATTGTACCCCAAAATTCAATGTGAATGATTTTCAAAAACTAGAGTATTTCAAAACCCTGAATTCACTGATTGGTTAAGATAACAAAGTCTCAGTGTTATCACTTAATAATGTTATCAACAGATTTAGCATTTAGCGTCTTTGAGGTTTTAATGCACTAAATTGTTAAACTAACTTCCCTGGAATAAAAGCAAAATGACTTAATTCAGAGATATTGAGGGCAGCCATCTATTTCCTCTGAATTAATTATATTAAGTAAATTCTACCTCAAATACTGGATTATCAAAAATTATAGTTTGAAAACTTGCATCTGCCAACTATCTAAGAAGAAATCTGTGTATGCTGATGCTAACAGCCTTGCTACCAGATTCTGTGCCAACTCCAGCAGTTCAGTTGCCAAGAGAAAAAAATCTAAATGGAAGGCTAGAATTGAGAGGACACACCATCCCTTTCCAGGAACAGTCACAACTGCCAGACCAGGCACAGCTGGAGAATGCACTCTGCATCACTAAGGCTCAATACAGAAATTAATCCCAGATTTCATGAAGCCTGTTCCCTTGTTCCTTCAGGGGAAATGCAACTCCAGCCAGAATCAAAAACCTAATTCTGAATTTTTATGCTGTCAGTTTACAGTACCTCCTCAGTCTACTGGCCCTTCATCAAGCCCTGGTCCAAAATCCTCACCTAACTCTGATGACAGAGAAAAATAAAGCTCCTTATCATCAGCATACATAGGTAATCAACTCTAAACTTTCTAATGATGTCTCCTAGCAGCTTTACATAGATATTAAAAAAACAAGGATGGCAGAATGGATCCCTGCAGCTACGGGAATGAACAGAAACCCCCAAAGCTCAAGTCTGCAATTGACCATGGAAATACAGTAGCACTATAACCACTGAAGAACAACGTCTTCCATACAGCCCCTAGGTAACATGACATTGTGATCAATGCTATCAAAAGCCACCAAGAGATCGAGGAGGACCAGCAGAGTTGTGATCTCTCAGTCATTCCCTCGGAGCAGATAATCTGTCAGAATGACTAAGAAAGTTTCAGAGCCTAATTAACTCTGAAATCTGACTGGAATATGTCCAGACAATCCATCCCCTCAAAGAATAATACATAAAGCTGATCAGCCATCATCCTCTCCAGTACAAGAAAGAGATATTTGCAATTCAGCAATAATTTTCAAGTATCTCCAGGTCCAGTAGGTCATCTTTAGGAGAAGGCCCATGCACCATCACTTTACATCAGACAAGGATCCTCCTGCCCTAAATGAGATCTTACCCATCCCTGAACCACCCCATTAGTGCCCTTCCACTAGGTCCTAATAGCCTAGACAGGCAACAATCAAGATATTCGCCACAGGCTTCTATCAAATAATGCACAACTCATTCTAGTCGTATTAACACTCAGTAAACAGGTTGATATAGACCTTCTTTACAGCACTTTCTGTTTACTGCAGAATTCAAGATCAAATATCCAACCCCAAAATACACACTAATTCTAAAACTACCAGCTTAGAATAGAGTTGTTTAACATTGCTACTTAAGAGGTGATCTTTCAAGCATGTGTCCTTATATTTGCAGCACTCTGTACTTTCTTTTAATAGCACTGATAAATTCAGAGTGCTCTAGGCACCTCTATCCTGTTTACAGTAGGGTGGGAAATTTTAGATGTTTATTATATTCAAAAAGGGATTTGCTTGAGGGCTGCAATGTTCTAGTGTGTACTTCAGACTGTCAAATAGGTCAAATCTTCACATACCTGATATAGTTACTAATTCATCATAATATTTTAGCTTCCCCTTGATGACTTCCCCTTACACCCTGCTGTCAACGAACTGGGTAGGAAGATTTTTTGTTTGTTTGTTCAATATTGCAGGCAAAATATTCCAAGACTTTCAAAACTAGTTTACTGAGTCAAAATACTATTTCATCATATAAGTAAACTGACTATTTACACTCTATACTCATGGAATGTAGTCTCTCTTTTAAAAAGCTGTTCAATTTTTTACCATTATATAATCTTAAAAAATAAAAATGCTGTCAATAGTTGGATTTTCTAAATTGGAAACACTGGTTGTTTAGTATATTAATTTATTAGTTTATATCAAACATCTTCTGCATTCAAGTTAAGTTACCAGAACTAACAGATTAGTAGGAAACAGAACTATAAAACAAATAGAAAGTAAAATGAAAAGATCAAACAAGTAATTCAATCATACAATAAAACCAAAGCATCTGAAGCATTAGCAGTAATTAAAAACCTGGGAAAACAAAAATGTTTTTGCATGCTGTCTAAATAAAAAACTAACTGAGAGTGACAACCTGGGAAAGAGCCATCCCTGAAAAGCTTTTTATCTACAATATTTTAAGTAGGATTAAAGATGCATGTAAGATCAATTAATATGTCAACATTAAAGCCAATAATTTTATTATAGCCATAAGGGCAGACAAGAGGGAGATAAAACATACGAAAATATCAATTTACATGTAATAAGTATAACTATAGAATATACTGTATAAAAAGCAGTAAGAATGAAAGGTAAACTATAAAAGTACAAAAATAAAAATACTGTAGTGACAGGATAAAATAGCATAAAATGAAATTAAGTAGATGAAAATCAAAACCTTTAAGAACAGGTCATGTGAATAGCACATACTGAGGCACAAAATGGAGGAACCTGGGAAGATATTCTTGGGTTCTTATCAGATAAGAGGAGCAATAAATAGAAGTTGAGCTCTCTGCCCAGAAATGTCTTGAGGATGGGATAGATGTGACTCATCCTGGAGTCCCTATAAAAGGAACAAAGGATCAAATGGCTCAAAGACTCTGTTGAACTATACCCACACGTGCACAGGCACTTCGAATCTAAAGAGGACTGCTGAAGACAATGGGTCAAGCTTAATTAATGTAAAAGCTCTACAAAATTTCAATGTTGATAATAGATGATAAACTATAGGTTTGGGTTAGATTAAATTGGAAGTCCATGTCCCCATATTCTTGTTTGAGTGTATTTATAATGCAGAAGCTTCCTAGTGAAAAAAACAATAACTGGACTTTGTCAATAGCTTTCTTAAACAGCCTTCATTTAAAGCACTACTTAAGGGCCAAATCTAAAAAGAAGAAAATTAATTTGAACCTCCTAGGCCAGTGATGGCGAACCTTTTCGGCCCTGAGTGCTGAAAAGGGAGCACGTGCACACACTCGTCTGGGTCGAAACCCAGAAGAGGAACTGCACAGGGTGCGCAGGTGCGCGCACCTGAAAATGAACTTCTGGTTTCCGGGCCAGCTAGTCCTCCGGGTTTCTGGCACGCATGCGCCCGTGACAATCAGCTGGCCGGCACGCATGATCATGCAAGAAAATGGAAGACCAGCTGTTCCAGTTTCTGACACTGCCGCACACACGAAGGCCAGCTGATCGTCTGGGCACGTGCGCGCCAGAAACCTGGAAGAGGAACGGGTGACATCGCACGTGCCAGGCAACATGGCTCCGTGTGCCACTTCGGGCACACATGCCATAGGTTCGCCATCACAGTCCTAGGCACAAACTGCCACCAGCTCTTTCAAGCAGGAGCCGTCAGTTTAAGAGGACTCCCAAATTGTGGACTGGGTCTGTCTGGGCCAGGACAACCCCATCCAGCACCAAAGTTGGCATAGTCCTAGAATCAGTAGACCCCATAATTCAAAGCCGCTCAGTCTTGCCAGGGTTCAGCAGAAGCCTGTTGTATCCAATCCAGATCCTCAGCGCCTCCAGACACCAGGACAAGATACTCACAGCACCACTTAGTTTGCCTTGAGTTGAGATGTATAGCTGGATATCATCACACAAGATGTGACAGGTCTTATTCAGCCCATCTACATTACCCAGCAAGAAAGATGTGCACTCTAAGACAGACAAGTTGTGGAACAGCACTCCAAGATTTATAAGTACCGCCTATTATAATATATCTAAACTGAACCTGGGTAATACTTTAATCCACTCCAAAAATCACTCTGCATACTATAACAAGACAATGTCTCCACTTTGCACTGGCTGCATTTATCCTCTATTTAAAATATTAATAAGCCTATTTTGAAGAAAGCTTTGCCATCATGTTGGTAATAATGAAATATCCGCAGAAGTCAAAATGTTTAATAAACAAAGTGTTTTCAAGCTTGTTAAATTAAGATGTGACTCTCCCAGAATTCCCCAGCCAGCAATGCCAAGTTTAAAAACACTTAACATGATAATTACCCAAGTTTCCTATAAACCTAGAGGTCAATGGAATAGTGTGGCTTCAGTGTATAGAAAGTTGCATGTGTCTTATTCATGATCACTCTCTTCCTTCACAGGCACCACTAAACTTAGTGCAAAATATGTATCTAGAGAGATTAACCGATGGAGAAGAGGAGTTTATTTAGGTAACTATTTGTAGTTAACAATGTCTTTGCCTAGATGTCTACTCCCCATCCCAAGCAAGAATGATTCTGCTGCTGACAATATTCAGGCTTCTTCTTATCCTTAGGCCAAACAGAAGGTTCCTGGAGTGTTGTAAAACTACCTCAGCATATTCACAGGAAGCGAAAGCATCCTTCCACTCAGTTAAGTATATGCCATCTATTTTAAGCAGTCTAAATGGGTGTTTACAACAGGAAGCACATCCAATCTTCTAATTGGTTTCAGAATCAACTAAATAAAGCTTTACTTTCTTTCCCCTTTTATTTTTAAAAGCATGATTATTTCTTCACAGGAATACTAAATATTCCAAACGCTGCAGGGGTGAGGTGGGGGACCGAGACCACACACACACCAGAGATCTCCTTCTGCACTGGTGTGTGTGTGTGTGTGTGTGTGTGTGTGTGTGTGTGTGTGAGAGAGAGAGAGAGAGAGAGAGAGAGAGAGAGAGAGAGAGAGAGAGAGAGAGAAGGAGAGAGAGAGAGAAACATGTGCATATTTTTTTCCTCTGCAATACATGTAAGACAAGGATTGTCGTAAATTTCAAACTCTTCAAATCATATACCAAATGTTCTCCATGGGCCAGCTTAGCTTCTTCCTTGTAAATACAGCTTCTTCCTTGTAATTCTCAAAAAGAGGTGTTTCAGGATGTGTATTCTCTTACTCAAATAGAATAATAAATACAGGTGCTTGTTGTAAGCTCCCTTTTTTGCCCCAAATTTCTGTTCATAAAGTATGAACATATTTTATATGGTATAATGGATGGGTGGATGGAGGATATAGAGATCCAAGTTTAAGACTCTTTTCCACTACATAATTCATTTCATAATAAGAAGTTAATCAGGGAAGACCACAGTTTAGTGGTGCAACACTAAACACAGTTTGGAGTGAAATACTCCGAAGTCTGCTACTGGTTTGCTTCACTACAGGTTCACTTCGTGCGCACATGTGCAATGTGCACTACTGTGCAGCGCTGAAAAATGAGGATTAAGAAGCCTTTCCTAAGGTAAGTAGAACAGTGGGGAGGAGGGGGAACAGCTATGCCACGCGATTTAGATTCGCTAGAAAGCAGAATTTCCTGCTTTCTAGCAAATATAAATTGCATGGCACAGCTGATCGTTGGAAATACTAGTTCATCCGAACTGGTAGCATTTTTTTATTACCGCTTTGCCTGAATCAGTAGCTTTTATTGCTACCGGTTCGGGTGAACCAGTCTGAACCAGTAGCATTTTACCCCTGATCTAATTGACTTAGAAGTAGCCTCCATTATATCTGTTGGTAAAGAAGTCCTGGAGAGCCACTGCTATTTCCCTATAGTATCCTATATTCCTACTACTGGGCTTTTCCATCTCTCCTTCAGGAGACCTTCTGAACTGTAGCACAGTGGAAAGGACTTTTTGAGGGTGAAAGATGAACAGCACTAAATGAACAGAAATTGTCTGATAATCTGTAGTCCTAAACCTAAACAAATAATTAACCAATTCTTAAACCTCATGCATCTCTAAACCATCAGTTCAATGGTGAAATTCTTTTTACCGGTTCTGTGGGCATGGCTTGATGGGTGTGGCTTGTTTGGCATTCCCACCGCACTCCAGGGGAAGGATACTGCAAAATCCCCATTCCCTCCCCACTCCTGGGGAAAGGATATTGCAAAATCTCTATTCCCACCCCACTCTGGGACCAGCCAGAGGTGGTATTTGTCGGTTCTCCGAACTACTCAGAATTTCCGCTACCGGTTCTCCAGAACCTGTCAGAACCTGTTGGATTTCACCCCTGCATTAGTTCAATAATGTCCATCACAGGTAATTCCAAATTTGAGTAGGGTAGGGTAGAAAACGAAAGGTCTACTGTTTAGAAACAGAAAGGGATTCATCAGTGTGCAGATTGATATTTAAAATCCCCCCAGGGGTGGAGGGATTCCCCCCCGCGCCCCCCGAACTACATACAATTACTAGAGCATTCCAAAAGTGCTTCATTTCACCCACTTCCAATACAGAAAGTTAAAATATTGTTTATTCCACCTTCCCCAAAGACTCAACACAACATTTTAGCCATAACATAGCATTACAACAACTCCCAATTTCTCCAAAGATATGCATAAATAGGCAACACACACACTTGTTTTGAAGACTTCTTTTCTTAGGAAACCTCAAGACCAGGAAAACAATATTTTATTTATCTATTTTATTTCTTGATTAAAACTGTTTGCCTTCTATCTTGCCACAAAGTGACTGGGCATCACATTACAATTGTAATAAATACAGGTTGCAACTAAAGATGAGGAGGAAAGAATACAAGGGAAGGAGTGGAAACAGATGTTAGTCGATCAACCAGCCATCTCTAGTTAGCTGTAAGCCAATTGGCAAAGCCAAGCCTTCAGGCTCCTATGGAAAGTCAGGAAGGCAGCAAGGGCTCATCAGGGGGCAAGATGTTCCAAAGGGCTGGGGACACAGAAGAGGCAGCTTTTCTCGTGGACACCCGCCCCCCCCGCAAGCCTGGAATTCTTTGACTGACAGAACTCGCAGCATCCCTCCTCTGCCACCACAGGTGGGGCTGGGCTGGCCTGTCCCACAAGGGTGAGATAGTTCGTCAAGGAATCTGGACCCATGCCAAAATGGTGCTGTAACATGGGCCACTCTGGGAGCCCCAAAGACAGCCTGTTCTGCCACACTCTGCACAAGTTGAAGCTTCTGGATGCTCTTCAAGGGTAGCCCCATGTGGAACGCAATATAGAATTGTTACCTCTGGTGATGTTACTCCAAAGTAACTTCCCCTTACTCCAAAGGAAATGTCATACTCTTCCCTGATATGGAGGCTACATAATGCATACAATCAAAGGAATATGCAATGTCCCTTGATATTGCTCTTAGCAAACGGGTAAGTTTATAACAGTAGAGTTTGTTCCTGTCTACTCAATAAAATAAGGTGGAAATGCACAATTCTTCTGGATTAAAGACTGCATTTGCAGGACAAGGCAAGTGGGCAGCCTGCTGGCTTTGAGAGAAAATCTCAAGAAGCAAATCTATCCTATATTTAATCTCAACAATATTAAATAGAACTAAAAAAAAAACAAACCCTAAATCATCAGAAATAAATCAAACAATGTATAGGTAGTCCTTGACTTACAACCATTCATTTAGTGACTGTCCGAAGTTACAACAGCACTGAAAAAAGTGACTTATGTCCATTTTTCACACTTATGACCATTGCAGAATATCTGCGGTCATGTGATCAAATTTCAGATGCTTGACAACTGATTCATATGTATGAATGGGGCAAAACTGGATTTAACAATTGTTTCGGTTAGCAAGAGAAATTTTGGGCTCAATTGTGGTCACAAGTCAAGGACTACCTATTTTTGTTTTTTAATCAAAAAAAGCCTTTCTCAATTCTTGCAATTATTCCTCTCCATGGTCCCTATTTCAATACTCCATAAAGATTTCCCAAAGACAGAAAAAATAAATGGCAGTACTAGCCTCCCTGCTTGGCCTCAATTATTAGAATGCACATTTACACGCTTCCAATCCAAAATCTGTTCCTGGGAAGAATCAGCAAGCTAAACACTGTTAGCCATGATATTAACTCATTTTCTAAAAAGTAAAAAATCTACCTACCCAATATCTATTTCCAGCTCATATGATTAAGTTGGAGATGTCTTTCTTTCTTTCTTTCTTTCTTTCAAAGATCATTCAGTATATCTGAGGATAATAGTTTGGCATCTGCTAAGCTCATGCAAACTATTTTAAATTTATACAATTGCTTCTGACAAAGACACAAATTTGCTCCAGGCCCTGACTAGAAAATTGGATGATTTCTTCTCATCACTGAGGCTACATAGCCTATGCAAGAAGAAAAATCAGCTGCATGTTTTGGGTAGGGAGACCAGATGTTCAGGCCCAGCAATAAATTCAGTTTTAACCAGGGCTGCGTAAATTCTTCACTGCCACAAAATAGGTCCTGTTTTAAATGTCTTCAGGTTTAACAAAATACTGAAGTCATGATACTACTTAATTCAAGTTATTTATTCTTGAAAATGGTCTGTGCACAAGCATTTCTGCAAAAGAAAACAGAAATCAAATGATTTTTTTGCGATTAGTAAAAATACATATACGTTTTTCCACACCTAATTATGGTCAAGAACAAAAGCACAGTATTTTTTAAAAGCCCCTTAATCCCTGGAATGATGCTTGCCAACTAAAACACCTATTATGAATTTATTAAAGGCCTATGCAAACATAAATTATGGAGCCAGACATTTTAAAAGGGGGAAAGTGATTTATTGTCACTCTGGAGATATAGAAGGATAGCAGTGCAGTTTTATTTTTCCATATATTCAACACTAAAAATGTGTTAATTCAAAAAGAATTCCACATTAAAAAATGTTGTTTCTCTACTTCTCCCATACATTTTAATTTGATTGTAAATCGTTCTCAAGGGGCAGGTGTCATATAATACAGAAATGGGGTCATTTGGGGTGGAGTCTTTGAGTATAGTCTCTGGTGTAGATGGTGGTTTTCTGCTTGCTTCAAACACTTTATAATGCCCCACTATATTCTCTTTTATTTTTCCAGCAGTGTGATTGTCCTTCTGGATACTACTAACAACTCATTATTGTATGCCTTCTTAGTCAAATTGCTATCTTAGGACACAGTAAAATTTCTGAGGGTTCCACACTCAGATCTTAAAGGATTCATCAAATCCTTTTTTATCTGCAAATACATACATTAATTCATAGTTCCCTATAACATCAGGCATGGAGAGTCTCCAACCCATGTATAATTCAAAGCCCTGCTTCTTCTATCTGGCCCAGCAACAAGAGAGAAGAGAAGGGCTTACTTTTCAGCTATACAGCTAGTCCCCAACTTACAACTACAATGAAGACTAAAACTTCCACCACTAAATGAAGGGGGAATTAATTGAGTATGAGTTTTTTCAACCTTTTTTTTGCCATGCTCATTAAGCAAATCGCATCATTGTTTAGTAAAGATGGCTTCCCCCATCGACTCTCTTGTCAGAAGCCTCCAGGGAAGGCCACAGATACATGCCAGTTGCCAAGCATCCAAATTTTGATCATGTGACTGTGAGTACGCCACAACAGTTGTAAGTGCAAAGACCATTGTAAATCCCTTTTTTCAGCACCATAACTCTGAATGATTGTTAAACCAATAGTCTTAAGTTGAAGGCCACCTGTATACCTATAATGTCATCCTTTTCTCTTGGAATGCCAAGCAAGGAAATTACCCATCCCCCCCACCCCCTGCTAATCTGCATGTGTCAAAATTGATGTGAATGGGAAAGGTGTATCCAAAAATAGGGATCTGTATGAAAATGGGTGGCGGTGCCTACATCGCTTTGTTCGCAGTCCTGGAGGAAATGTCTTCTTCTAAATGGAGATGATCAGAAGTTACATATCACATGCTGTACTTAGAGGCTGTTCATCTCCTTCAAGTGTGAAATGGTCACTGACCCAAAGATTAGATACAGAAGAGAATCACTTTACCTTGATGTTCATTCCTCTCCCCACCCACCAATCTCTTAGCAGCAAGAGTGCAAAATAATGTTTCTGCATTCCAACAGTCTTAGGGTACCATGAAATTAAATTTGTGAATATGGGCTCTTGTACTAATTTCTGTAATGAAAAATTGAAACATGAATAAAATCTGATATGAATAAGCACTTTCTGACTAAAGTTAATTGAATAATGGCCAGAACTAGAAGGCAGTCCTAAAAGGTATGAAACACACTTATACTGTGTATTTGGTAAAAAGTCTGGTAACTGTAGTCTAATACATCTGGACGGTACCAATTTAGGGATAAACTATTCCCGTGATGGCGAACCTATGGCACGCATGCCACAGGTGACACGCAGAGCCCTCTCTATGGGCATGCGTGCCATCTCCAGCTGCTCTTATGGTTTCCAGCACGCACATACATACTGGCCAGTTGGTCTTCGCAGGTGCCCGAGTGCTGGAAAATGGCCTGAAAACGGTCCAAAAACCAGCCTGAAAACAGCCTGGAAAATGGCCTAAAAATAGCGCTGAAAATGGCCCGAAAACAACCAAAAAATGCCCCCCAAAATGCCCCAAAAATGGCCAAAAAACAGGCATGTACGCACTGGTCTTTGGGTTTTCGGTGCTCTGGCGCGCACACATGCATGCACATGCATTCCGGTTTGGGATTCAGTGCCGAAAAGGTTCACCATCACTGGACTATTCTATGTAATTCATATATAAATTATAAGAATTTTTTTTAAAATTTTTTAATATTTGCGAGCCACCCATCTCCCTCAAAGAGAACCTCTGGATGGTGTATAATAAATATAAAATATAAAAATAATTCTTTGGTCTCTTAAAAAGTGTGATAAGAATTCTAATTCCAAAGTCATTTCCAATGCTATCACATTGAGCGAAAACAAATCTATACTGCATTCAAGATCCAATTTGGGTCGGTCACCGGGACCAGAGGTTTCGTCTTCCGAGCTCCAAAGACAAAACCTCTGACCCCAGTGACTGACCCAGATTGGATCTTGCAACATTATCCTGGGACACATATATTTGCCTTCGTACTGCAGTTCAGTTCAATATTTCAACTGAATATTTTTTTAATGTATTTTTGTATTTTTTACATATTGGGTTTATTTTTTAAACCCAACATTCTAGTTTGGGGAAAAAAACTATATGAAACAAGGCAAAAAGCCTATATAGTAAAAAAAAAAAAAAAGTGCTTTAAATAAATTATTGCTATGGCACACAAAAAAAGAACATACACACAAAACTAAATTTAAGCCATTATATAAATTTACTAAAAGTGTCTTAGATAGTTCTAAGCTTATGAGAATGAGATCATGAGCTTTCTGGGGAAGGAAAAAAAACCATAAAGAATTTCTCCATGGTTCAAAATTTCCAATTCCTTAGGAGATAATTGGGCGTTAATAGTGGGCCATCAGAATTCTGTAAACATTACAAAGTTTGTCTGTTTGAGAGCTCTTTTTTTTTTTTTTTTTTTTTGTCTTTTATCAGCTCACAGGTTTTTCTTTTTCCAGATTATCTAGAAGCTGTTTGTGGTCAAAATGCATTTACTGCCTGATTATTCTCGATGATTTACCTTAAATTACAGCTGGATTTGACAATCAACATCAATGAAAGATGGGATTGATACCGTGTTTCCCCAAAAATAAGACCCTGTTTTATATTTTTTTGAACGCTGAAATAAGCGCTTGGCCTTATTGCCATGCGCTCAAAAGCCTGATTGGGCTTATTATCAGGGGATGTCTTATTTTGGGGGAAACAGCATAGATTATTTAAAAACTGTCCTGTACTTTGGAGTTTTATCCACGAAACATATTTCAAGGCCAGAAAGAAGAGCAACAATGAAACCAACAAAGCTTTTAAGGCTTCTTATCAGGGTGGATAAAAATCGATGATTTAAAAAAACAAAAACCCAAAAATCGAATTTTTATATTTAAATCGGATTTTTAAATTTTTTTTAATCAAATTTATTTTAATAAAATGCTTTTGGAGTAAAAATCTATCTAAAGATAGTTTTCTATTTAAGATACATTAATAATTTAGTTTATTCAACATGAAATGGACCTTAGTTATGTAGCATGAGGCTGTATATTCTGCAATATTGGGACTGTCGGCGAGTCAACAGCAGGTCAGAAGAGGAGCTGCTGTGGGACAGAGATGACAGTTGCTCTTTAAAAATTATGATTTAAATCGAGTTGGTTTATATCAAGCCTTTTTACTAGTGATTTAAATCATGATTTAAATCAACTTGATTTAAATCAAATCAAATCCACCCTGCTACCTAAAGAACTACTTGCTAGAATTGTCAGAGAAGGAGCCAAATTTACACCAGCTGCACCTGTCAGCTAGGCATGGGATAGATGATATTAACCACTAAAGCAATGAATAATTTATTTGGGCTTCTGAAGCATTTTTACAGCAAACAATACAGTAGACAATCCGAGCCCCAATTATATAATGTTCTACACTTCAATGTTTTGGTCAAAATGGTATAGAGCCATGATGGCGAACCTATGGCACACGTTCCACAGGTGGCACGTGGAGCCATATCTGTGGGCATGTGAGCATTGCCCTAGCTCAGCTCCAGTGTGCATGCGTGCACTGGCCAGCTGATTTTCGGGCCTTCTGGGCCCACTTGAAGTCGGGAAACGGGCCGTTTCCAGCCTCCAGAGGGCCTCTAGGGGGGTGGGGAAGGCCATTTTCGCCCTCCCCAGGCTCCAAGTAAGGCTCTACTGGGCCCACTGGTAACCTTTTTGCCTTTGCGTGCCAAAAGCATGAGGAGTGTGGAGGGCATTGAATTATGGGTGTGGGAATGCATGCGCAAGACATCTCCCCTGCGACCCCCACTTTTGGCACGTGACGGCAAAAAGGTTCGCCATCACTGGTATAGAGTGTGCAGTAGCAATTACAGCCTCTCTCTGGTCTGTAACTGCAGACCAATTGCGTAGTGGAAACTCAATAAACAAGCCTCCTTTATATTGTCAATAATTCTGGGACATTTCAGCTAAGCTAAGGAAGTGTGGGGGAAAGATAGTCAAACTACCCATCCCTAGAAGAGGCAGATTAAGAGACATAATAAGAACAGCTACTCACACAGATCATAGTGACAGCTTTCCCTGGAGGTAGGTCCTTGAACTATTTAAAACTTCTCAGAAAGCCAAATCTAAAAGTAAGTACTGTATACTGAGAAAAGTTCAACTCAGTTTCCACCTCTGGTACTGTACTCCAAAGAAATAAAAACACAAGAAAAAAAAATGTAGCTTCTTGGTCCTTATCAAGCCTCCAAATCCTCATTTCTGTTGTTTTCAATAGCAGACAGAACAAAGCACCTTATTGTTACTTCCAAATGCATTTCTCTTAATCACATCTCTATGGCCGATTTCAGCTTTTCAGAATGCCTGCATGACTCTAAATTATCAGGATCAACTACATTTTCAAAATTAATAAAGAATGCTTAGATGCAGATCTACAGGAAGTGCACAGCTGGGAAAGCAAAATGCCTTATTTTAATTAAAGCTGCACACACAAACACTTTTTTAGATTTCTGGCAGCTTAATCCTGTAAAGGCCAGAACACTCAGTAATTAACTATTATATTAAAGCTACTAACTGCAGACAATTCAAATGCAGGCTATCATCATTATGTAACAGGGCCTACTGTACAGTCTTAGCAAGGCCTTGTTTAGAAATACCATCTTTCGTCAGTTATACTGAAAAGACTAACAACAAGGCAACTCATAAAATTTCCTTTAAAAGTTGGCAATTTATTTACAATGGGACAAAGATCTGCCAAAGAATCTATTACAGCAAGGCTGTTTTTTGAACGGTGGCATTTCCCTAACAAGGACGTAAATGAGAACCTGCGGAAAGGTAATCAAAATTCTATGTCAAGTTTTGTGAAAACCCAAAAGTGAACAAGTATTTTGCCAGAGCCAAAGCCATTACTTGGTTTTTGACTTGAGTCAGATTTAGACACAGAGAACTGGACATTTCCTGCCTATCCAGACTTCCCTTTTCCTTAAATATGTGATTCATCATGCTAATATAAGCAGCAAGTTTTAGGATACATGTTTCTGTTAATTGGGGTTTCCCAAACTGTACGTCAGGGTTCCAAGTAAAACGAAATAAGACTCAGAGGCCAGATATTCCTCAAAGTTCCATTTTATTAGAGATGTCATATTGACACATCTGGGAAAACCAGAATCTGAAAGCTTCCAGGTTTTCCCCACCCAAAAGAAAGTCCAAGTCCCTTCCCCCTGCACACACATGTCCATCCCATGGTCCAATCAATGCACCATCCCAACTGGAGATGCCTCCCAGTCACACCATTCTAGGTGCAGGCTCAATGTCCTTGACTCTTAGAGAAAAGAATGTTATGGCTAGATATCCCTGCTACTCCATGCAATCCCCCCTCCCCGTTTCCCATAGCACTAAGTGTGGCAGCCCTGAAGATCCAAAGAATAAGATGGCCTCCAGGGCTGACACTATATTAAAGGGGAACAAAACACTTAGGTCTTTAAATAATGTGATCTATTTGCTTTCTTAATGAGGAACCCAAAGGAAAGTGAATTTGAGTAGCAATGTCCTCTTTTAGACAATAAATCCATAGTTGCTGATTATTATTTAAGAGGGATTTTTCACACTATAACGTGCACCGGACTATAAGACGCACATTAGCTTTAGAGGAGGAAAACAGGAAAAAAAATCTGCCTCTGCCTCCCAGCATCCATCCGGTATTTATCTGGCTAGCATCCTTGCAGCAAACAGCAAACAGCCTGGTCAGCTTAAGCACATTATCGCAGCTCCAGCACGTGGCTCATCAGGGCTCCGCTCCGTTGCCCCCACCACCGGTCAACTGAGCTGAGCTGCTGCCGCCACCAGGGAACACTGGAGCGGTTGGATCAGCCTCCCGGAATACAGCTGATCAGCTGTTCTAGGCGGCAGGAATCGCTGCCGCCACCTATCGCCACCATTCGCCATTGCTGCCATCAATCACCACTGCTGCTGCCTATCACTGCCACCTATCGCCACTGACATGCGGCGGCAGCAAATGGCAGCAGCAATCCTCTCCACCTAGAACAGCTGATCGGCAGTATTCCGGGTGGCCTATCCAACAGCCGATCAGCTGCTTGGCAGCGAAGGCTCCAGAGTTCCCCAGCGGTGGCGAGCAGCAGCAGCGGTGACAGGGAGTGGCAAATGCCACCACTGCACCAACCCCCTCCCCACTGCCGCAATATTCACTCTATAAGATGCACAGACATTTCCACCTGGAGGGCAAGGATAAGCAGAAGAAAATTTAAAGGCACAGAAACCATTCTTTTCTCCTCAATGGTATCAATGCCTGCATCAGCTTTTCATATCATACGTGTAATGCTTATGTGCTGGAGCAGTTGTCCCTATTACAAACCCAGAGGTGGCTAGTATTGCTGCTTCTCTTTCCAGAGGCACATCAAACTCCTTATACGGCTGGTACGATTACAAGCCAGAAGATATGACAGGAATTTACTAGGAGTACTACCTAGAGAATCTGCCTAATGGACTCCTCTATTTTTCTTATCTCTTAAGCAGTTTAACACCCTAGTCTACAAACACATTTCAGGGCCGTAACTGCTACTGACAGTTGAGTAAGGTAGAGGGCCTGCTCTAGGGTTCTTCTAAATACCAATTTATTTTCAACAGATTTTAAGATGGGTCTTTGGCATCTTGGTCAGCAACAGGCAGAAAGCTAGGAGCCAAGAGACACTTAATTTCTAACCTATGGGAAAAATCCATACCAAAAAAATGAAAATAATTCAAAAGACCTCAAACGATAAGATTCCTGCTACATAGAAAATCTCAAGGAAGCTGAAGACACACACATTTTCACTGCAACCCATAGAAAAATAGGTCCCAGCCCCTAACAGGGGTGTGCAAGACTAATTCTGATGACTTGATTAAATTAAGAAATTTAACATTTAACTATAGCATTGTACATTGTATAAAATACTATTAAGAATTTTGTTAGGTGGCATTTAGTAATTTTTCTATTTAGAATTTCAGAGAGACTTAACTATCTTTTAAAATAGCAATGTCTACAATATTCTTTAAAAAAATAATTTAATCTGTTTGCTCTGAAGCTGGAGATATTGCCAAAATACAAGTAATTTTATTAAACATTTGGCATATTTGCAGGCACCGAAAAACAAAACTATGTCATCAGTGGCCATGTTCACTAAGATCACCCATATGTAGCTCACTTTCTAACAGAACCTGGATAAATAAAAACCACTTCTCTTTTTTTCTTTCTTTTCATCTATCTGGTGATCGTTTCTTCTTGGGGACGAGGGGGAATAATATTGTTATATTATTCCATTAAAATGTGTTATAATTGTACACCGACTTTGCCAGGATAGAAGTAAAAAAAAATAAAAATGAAAAGCTGCTCTCTAAAATCTCTGTCTGCCAATCTGAGCAGGCAATATCATTCTGTCATCTTAAATCTATTAAATGTGCTCCAGCCTCTCTCACCATTACACTCTGTTTAATATAATTAATTAAAACAATTAAACACTCATCAATACTTTGCTCTGGTACTACTTCTATCTTTATAGAACTTTCCATGTTTTACTTTATTTTACTTCTTTTCTTTTTGCACTTTTTTTAGAATGTTAAAGATTGGGTATATTTTTACTATAGGTTTCCCTAAAGGAGGAGGATACAGAGCTGTTAAATATAGATAAATCCTCCCCAAATACATTTCATTCAATGTCTGGATTAATTATTAATAGAAAATATTAAAAGTTCTCTGCAGGACTGGCAGTTATTGTGGCAACGAGAGGCCAGACTTTGCAAATATTTCAGGTGAACTTATCTGTCCTTTGGTTATGTCAATAAAAATTCTTACTGATGCCTGTAATCACCTGAGAGAGCACAAGATGGCCCTGTCGGTTCTTGCTCCTGGAGTGATGGCCTTAATCTTTGCAAGGCATGCAGGAACTACATTTTCAAGCAAACTGTAGTTGTTTTAAACCATTCCCATTTCTTTATTTTAATTTTTAGTTCCTAAATGAATCCACCACATCACCAACATAGATGAAACATTTTTATTGGTATATGTGTTTGTGTGTGTATAGACACACACACAAACATAAACCCAAAGCTGAATTAATATACATATAAATTCAAATTAGTGTAATCTTTCCTAGCTGCCCAATGTCACATTAGTCATATGGCTAGTCAGATGGATAGCCATATCTATCAATTTAAATAAATAAATAAATAAATGACAAAACGCATGAAGCCAAAAATGTGAATTCTAGAAGTTGACAAGATTTTTTTGGGGGGTGGGGGGGAAGATGATCAAATGAAAAGCACAAGATTTACCATGAGCTGGATTCTAACCTTAAAAGGGAGACAGGGGTGGGAAGTAGATTTTTTTAAATTTTATTTTAGGCCTTCTGAATCATAACCCCATCATCAGCCTATCCCAAGAACAAAAGATAAATGGTTGTGAAGCCATGACATATTAAGCATGAAAAACTCAATTGAAACTCTCCAAAAAGAAGCTTGTGTGGATGTGCTCTATTTGCATGGGAATGTTACTGAAGGAGAGCTCTAAATAGCTCAATCATTTCTACAGACGTATGTCAAAAGTTAGCTCCCACAACAGGCAAATCAAAGAATGATATTATACTGGAATTTCTAAAGAGATCCCACCTTCAAATGGCAAGAACGGAATTTGAATTTTTAAATATTATTGAAAAAGTGCATGTTATTTTTCTTCCCTTCTTCTTACGAATGCCAGATTCCTAATTTAATGCTCCGTAATTTGCCTGCAAAACTTCCCCTGGCTCTTGCCAGGCTCCATGTTCCAGCTGATCTTTTAAAAATGATATGGCAAATATTAATACTCAAAGCAAAGTTTTATGTTTTGTATTATTTTTGTTGTTGCTGCTGTCTCTGGTTGTTTTTACTGTTTTTTAAAATCTGTTTTCATTGTGAGATGGCTAAAATCAAGTACATGAGATAGTTAGCCTACATACACATACTTATTTGCATGCCAAATAAATAAATAAAATGCCAGCAACAATCTATCCATCAACAAAAGGCCAGCATCAACAATCACTTTCATTCTCAAAAGTGCTTCTGATCCACAAAAAAAGCCACAAAAAACCCCCACACTACGTTGTTACTGTCCAGTGCTTCCCCTAGAAGCATGTCTAACAAACATCTGTCTCATACAAACTAGAATTAACCGGGGGGGGGGGGGCTGTCTTACTGATGGCATGCTATGCACTTGAGAGAAGTATTCCAGATTCCAGAATTTGTATCAAACCCCAGAATACACACCTGCAATTAAACATTTTGCCAGATAAACCGAACTTTTAGCATGTGAAGATGCCTTATATCAAATCAAAACATCTAGTCTAGAGCAAGCAAATCCAAATAACAGTAACTCTCCAAAGAATCCTTGTAGTCACTGAAAAAAGTGGCTCTTGAACAGTCTTTGCACTTACAAAATCACAGCATTCCCACAGTCAAGTGTTCCAAAATCGGGCACTTGGCATCCGGCATGTATTTAAGATGGCTGCAGTGTCATGTGATTGCCATTTGTGACCTTCCCCACTGTCTTCTGATAAGCAAAATCAATGGGGGAAGCCGGATTTGGTTAACAACTTTAGTGATTCACTTAACAACAATAGCAAAAAAAGATTGTAAAATCATGTATGACTCACTTAACAATCGCCTTGCTTAGCAAAGGAAATTCTGCTCCCAATTGTGGTTGTAAATTGAGAACTACCTATAAAGTATTTCCAATTCTCATTGCTTTAGACTCCCTTAAGTGAAAACAGGGGGAAAGAAGCAAGAATTTTACACTACCAAATTACTGATCTCACAGCTTAACAGTGCTTATGTGGGTGCATGTGAGTGAGAGGGAAGGAGGGAGGGAGAGCGCTCACACAGAGGAACATATATTCACTAGCCATAAAACAATGCTATCCTATTTTATGCTATTAAGAGGATGAAAGAAAGTTAGCTTTCCCATGGTGCTTTTCCTGGTACAGTTCTTGCAGGTCACAGTTCTTTATCAATATTCACTCGTTGATATCTTGTGCTGGGCCCAGGATCTGAGAAGTAGCTAATTATTCTAGACATCCACTGCATTAAATGCTCTCTTTTTAACAGCAGCAAATGAGAAGGACTTGATGTCAAATGGATATAAGTGCTCTGAATATGGAGAAACCATTAAGAGAAACAGAAATAAGGTTTGAGATTTCCAGATTTGGAATTATTTTTCTGACATCATAAACTAAAACTAGATAGCATATTATCTATGATAAGTGGAATGGATGGAAACCAACGTACAAGGAAGCGCAGGGTGGAAAGCTCATTTAACATGTTAAATGGATCTATATTTAAATAAGGAAAACTAAAAAAGTATGCCTACTTAGCTATATATAATGTATTAAAAAAAGATCCTGACAGCTTTCAAATAGCCAAAACCACTTAAATTAACATTTAAGAAAAAAATAATTATACAGCACATTTAAATATGGTATAAATGCTTCTTTCAAAACATAATGTTTCTGGGATTCTTCCACAAAATGTTGAGATATTTCCATGCAGCAGCATAATCTCTTTTACATTTTAGAAGTCTTAATTGAAAAATTATGACATTGAAAATTATTGACATATTCATTTCAGCATGCCCAGCGTTTTCTTACATATACATATATTTAATAGTTACAGTAATCTGAAGTAATTCATTAACATTATGAAACTGCTAAATTTAAGGGGTATTCTATTTTATTGCGCTCCTAATTAGTTTGATGAAATGATAGTTCTTTTCAAGAATTCTGCACAATAAACGATGCTATGCAATCTTTTTGGGAAATCCTAACACATCCAGGGTATAAAGCCAGACCCTTAAAGATTCTTATAGAGAGAGAGAAAAAGAGAGATTCCATTTGCCAGAAGAAGTCCAAGAAACTAATTTCAACAGATGGGAAAAAGTCAATTTTATGCTACAGAAAATGCTCAAAATCTGTATTGTATTGCAACTTACTTCTGGAGTGTTTTTCTTGAACTCACGGCTTTGTTCAATAAGTTTCTTTCTTGATTGTTCACTTTCATCTTGTCGGTTAGCCAACACTGTTGCCGTTGCATCAAGTTCTCGCTATCACAAAAAAGAAAGGCAAAGCATAGGTTTAACTGCTAAGCAAAAAGCAACTAAATGAAAGTATTTTATATCTCCCTCATTAAAGTCATTACTTCTTTTAAATGTCTCGTTACCAATCCCTCCCCAAAAGTTACAACTGGCCTCTGTAAAGTTTCTTTTTTGTTATTTTGAAGGAAGGAAATTTAGATGCTGAGAATGAGAAATTACATCTGCTGCAAGCATTTCCTTGCCGTGTACTGGAACGACTTTATTTAGTAGTTCGTCTTTAACTATCACGAATGCTTGTTAAACACAAAGGTATCGTGTTCCTTGATTTTTCAGGGTTTTCAAGAATTTGAAATAAGACTCAATCGGTGTTTCCTTCCCAATTCACTCTTACCGTAAAGCCCTTTTTCCTGATCTACGCAATCTATACTTAGAACTTGCAACATCTCTCTGACTACATTAATTTTATTTTTTACTGAATGAATGATAGATAATATCTATTGGTACTGTCTGGCAGCCCCACTAGGAAAAAAGATGAGATCAGAAAGGAAGTTACAGAGCCCAACTGCATGGCAATCAGTCTATCAGAGCTGAATTGGGAGGGGGTGGAGAAGCAAGCAGCATCGAAAAGAAGCCATGGGCTATGCACCTCTGAGCCAGAGAATGGCACATTCCATTTCACATCTCATCTACATTTTCCTGACTATCACCCTTTTAGGCTCTGGGGTAAGCAACTTAAAGCGGAGTGTCTACAATAACCATCATGCTTTCGCTACGTTTGGCTGGTTTTATTTTGCTCCTGACATAGCCAAGTCTAACTTCCATAAAACAAAGTAAGAAGCATGTTCTTAGATAGATTTTTCCATAGTTCAAGGAACATTCATTCCTCATCACAGACTACATTGTGCTCCCTATATTTTTATTAGCAGTGATATTTCTTTAAACTTGCCATTGTTTTGCTATATATAGTCCTTGACTTACAACAGTCCGTTTAGTGACCATTCAAAGTTACAAAAGCACTGAAAAAGTGACTTATTACCATTTTTCACTTATGACTGTTGCAGCATCCCCATGGTCACATGATCAAAATTTGGATGCTTGGCAACTGGTTCATATTTATGACGATTGAAGTGTCCCTGGGTCATGTGATCGATCCCCTTTTGTGACCTTTTGCCAAGCAAAGTCAATGGGAAAGTCAGATTCACTTAACAATCGTGGCAAAAAAGGTCGTAAAATGGGGCAAAAGTCACTTAACAAATATCTTGCTTAGCAATAAAAATTTGGGGCTCAATTATGGTTGTAAGTCAAGGATTACCTGTATTTTCCCTAGAGCACAAGATATATAACTATACCAAATCTAGGTTCCTACTTTCATACACACCTACAATTACCTTTATGACACCATACCATTCCTCAAATTTTAGCCCTTTCATTCACAATTATTGTCTATATTTTAATTTTCTGCATACATCATCAACAAGTCCATTCCATTCAGATGAGGTCATCTTCATTCAGATCTAATACATCTTTTCCCTTCATCCAGTTTCATATGTTAAGTTTCAGAGACACATCTATTTTTCTTTCATTTCATTCACTAACTTTTATCCACTACCAGTTACATCTCTTCCATGACATTACAATTTTCCAGATGTCATTGTTATCTCCAGATGGAGATAATAACATTTTTTATTGCTATCTCCAGATGGCCCATAGCTACTGACCTCCATTGCCAACCATGGTTTTGGGTAAGTGAAGTTTTCATGTAATGCTTTTCAAGGAAACATGAAAGGTGTGCACTGGCTTAACTGCTGTAGTCGTAGCCATGCCACATTTGGCATCCCTGTTAATTGGAAGGAGAGCCAATTGTGGCACACTTCTAATTGCCACAACCAAAAATCACGATTTTTCCTACATGCATGATGCTGCCATTTTTCCTTTGCATATTCCCACCAAGCACTCTTTGCACTTCCCCAAAAATATTAAGTATGTTCCTTGGCCACCAAAAAAAGACAGCCATTGTCTTTGGCTTTAAAATGTTTGAAGACTTTGTAACTCTAGATAATGAGATAGCAAAATCTTCCCAATACTAAATATTCTAATATGCAGCATCCCTCCTGACCAAGCAATATTTTACCTTCCATATGTTCTGTATGTCGATATCCATATATGCCAAACCAGAAATTAGATGTTATGATTTTTCAATTTAATTGTGTTGAACAAAGTCATAAAACTATACCTAGTTAATGAAATAACTTTTAATAATTATCATAATTAAATGTTATGATTTGAGCATCAAGATAAAAAAGCCTATTTTACATCTGAATTATGGGTACTCACTCGCCAGTCTAGAATAAATAAAAAAAAATGCAAGAACAAAACTTCTCAAGAGACATCTGTGTATCTTTCAGTGGTTATATTAATGAATCTGCCATCTTATTCCAGATATGCTTGGTTTATGCACCAAAAAAGCAGACCTGAAAACATATTTGAGAGAATGTCATCATCATGTCTTCCACATGTACCCAATGGATGATGCTACCTTTTATACAGAACAACTATTGGCATTCCGGTTCTGCTTCTATTTCTGCATCGCTATACAATGCTTTTCTCATATCGCTGTTCGCTCTATTTAAGTACTAAATTGAAGTATGTGCACTGCATCTCCATGAAGTCAATAGAAGTTGTGTTATGTACCTTGGGGGAGGATTTGCCCGTAGATTTTTCTTTACCTGTGATCGATTTCCTTTCAGTGTGAATAAATCTGACGTTCATGAGAAGTGAGAAAAACAGCTCACTAGTGAGAGAGAATGCAAGCAAGCTGCTGGGGCCATTTGCTCCAACAAGTCACTTCTGGTCTTTCCATTACAGAAAAGAAATTAACAAAATTAAAAGCTTTCAAATGAACCAAACTAAAGAGGCAGAGATTTCAGATGAAATTAGACATTGGTTAAGATCCCAAACCAGGCAGAATTTCCTTTGCTCCAGGATTTCATATATGAGTCACACATCATACAATATTTATAAGGATACAAAAAAGAGAGCAAATACAGAAGAGACTAGATTTCATCATGCATGCTCTTCCCACCACATTCCTCCTTCCCACTACTTCACTATTTGCAACATTAATTACAATCAAAGCTGAAAAGGTTCCTTGCCTACCCAAGTTCCTTAACCAAATTCTTACTACAAATCCATAATAAACAAAGAATCAAGTACATTTTAACAATGGTCAATAGAAGTGAAAAGGCACATGATAGGAATTTATTTCGTAGAGAGAACACCAACAATGAATCTCTTGATTAAAATTGAGATCAATTCTTCCTGGTTTGGATGTGTGCATTCCTAACACTTGTACAACACCAACATTACATTTTCGCAATGGTCAGTAAGTAAATTCATTTAGCAATTCAGAAAAAGAAATAATTGAGTGGCATTTGTAAGTTTTGAAGAGTTGTATGAAATAGGGCAGTAAAGTAAGTAGCCTTGCAGAAAATTAACTGAAACTTTTGTAGATCCTTGGAGATTTTATTTTTTTGGTACACACAGAGCTGTAGATTGCTTTGAAGCAAGTACATTAATGCAACGTTTCTGTTCTTCTGCAGCTTCTCAGAAATCCAGGGGAGAAGTAAATGGACAGAGGCTATGTCTTCTGGTTCAATTAAAGATGGATATTACAACTGAATGGATACTGGGTGGATCTGAAGTCATCAAGACCCAAGAGGATACTCATAGGATATAGAAAAAATATGCTATTTTATAGCTGCATGCAATTAATTTGATCTGTAATTTGATGGACTTCAGGTAAAAGTCAATTGATGTATAACATATATTTGCAATCTTATCCCTAATTGCCGTAAATTGATTCAAAACCTCTCTGCTGCTACCATGAAAATTTTAGTACATTTAGCCTTGTTCCCACACTTAACTTTTTACCATTTAACTTTTGGTTAACTAGCACAAAAACTAGGGGGAATCTAACAAGACACTGTAGGTTGTATGGAATAATGGTATGGGAATACAGGTTTTCTGCTTCAAGACAATTGGAATAGAAATCTTCAACATTTTTTTCTGAAATCTTTCATTTAAATTCATTCTACATTGTTAGCTTATAATCCTACGTCTACATACAGTACTTTGTGAATAAGCGCTATTAATGGAACAGGCAGAAAGAGGCAATCTGATAGCCTCTTGATATCCTAGATCCGTGATGGTGAACCTATGGCACACGCTCAGCTCCGGCACGCTGATTTTCAGGCCTTCTGGGTCCACCAGTTGGCAAACAGGCCATTTCCAGCCTCCGGAGGGCCTCCGGGGGAGTGAGGAAGGCCGTTTTCACCCTCCCCAGGCTCCTAGAAAGGCTGTGGAGCCTGGGGAGAGTGAAAAATTGGTCTACCGAGCCCACTGTGCCATCATGTGCCAAAAGCGGGGGGAGCATGCGGGGGGGTCACGCGCACATGCATGGGGGCGGGTTGCATAGAATTATGAGTGTCAGCACATGCGTGCGTGACCCCCCCCCCGCACTCCCCCTGCTTTTGGCATGCAATGGCAAAAAGGTTAAGCCATCACTGTCCTAGATTACCATAAAATACTCAGAAAATTCTACTCTCCTGCTGAATATACAAAATAAACAAATCAATAAAACAGGTTAGATGATTCTAATATAGTTAATATAGTTGAAATAGAAAACTAAAAGAAAAAGAACAAAATGCTTAACAGCTGGGAAAACAAATCTTGAAATTCATCCCAGAGTCAAGCAGCCAAAAAGAAAATGTGCATGTGTGTCTGTGTCTGTACATACTTATCAGAAACCAATATGGTTAATACCTAGGCATAAGGCCTTCAACAACACATTATCAAGCAATCTGTTAGAAAGCACAAGACCAAAATATACAGCTCCCACCAATCACACTTTAAAATATGGGAGGATTTTTCACGAAAAGAAGAAAACCAACTGAAAAGCACTAAAACTGATTTTTTTAAAAAAATCAGAAAGGGACTATACTTAGAAGCAGTGGTGAAATCTAAAATTTGTTACTACCGCTTCTGTGGGCGTGCCTTGGTGGGGATGTGTAATATGACTGGGTGGGTGTGGCCTTTTTTTTTTTACTTTAAAACCATTTTTTCTACAACCTCTTTGGCAAAGAGGTTGTAAAAAAAATGCTTTCAAAAGCCTCTGACAATCCCAGCTGAGTTGCCTGATCGGCAGAGGCTTTTTTTCTTTTAAATGCCTCTGCTGATCAGGCAACTCAGCTTGGATCGTCAGAGGCTTTTAAAAGAAAAAAAGGCTTAACATAACAATTCACAACCAACGCAAAGATTCAACCCCACCTCCTGACCCCCCGATCTGGTAACATAATTTTTAGATTTTGAAGAGAGGTGGTTACCTCACCTCTCTTCAAACGAAGTTCAGATTTGATTTTAGGATCAACCATAGACACCCTAACTGTTGGCCTCTTAACTGTCTGTCTGTTAGAGGCCAGTTAGTTGGCCTCTGACAGACCCCTAACTGTCTGTCAACTGTCTGTTGACAGACAGACAGACAGATAGAAAAACTAAGAACCTCATGTTTAGTTTGCTAATACTTTAAATGAGGCTATTTTGGCACTCAGTCTGGAAGTTGCATTTAAGTGTGATATGTGGGAACCAAGTTGTCAGCTGGAGACTTGTACACATTTTATCTCTCTGCTGAAGTAAGATATTGTTAGGAAGTTACTAGCTCAGGTTTAGTTCAACTTTTTATATGTAAAACTCTAAACCAGGGGTCCCCAACCCCGGTCTGTGGACCGGCACCGGGCCACAGCATGCTAGAAACCGGGTCGCGCAAACAAGTGAAGCTCCATCCACGGGATTCAGGGAGCATGCGAAATTACACCCCCCTCCAGTCCGCGGAAAAACTTCTCTCCACAGAACCAATCCCTGGTGCCCAAAAGGTTGGGGTCCTGCTGCTCTAGACAGCTTTGGGAATGGTATACTGAAAGACAGTCTTTCCTGTTACATCTCTGGTTCATGCTAAGATTATCAGCGGTAGCTCTGCCATGTTTGCCAAGAACCACAGAGTGTCATCCTACGATTACTCATGGAAATATCTTCTCTCTAATGACTCCTGCATTTTGGAATGCTCTCCTCCCTGAAATTTATGAGGCATCTCCATTAGATCTTTTAGGCACCTGTTGAAAACCTCTTTCTTTACCCCAGGCCTTCCCTGTATGAAACCAGATGAATAGTTTCTGGTTTTTTTCTTACTTCCTTCCCCATCCCAGACGTGATTGCACGGTTTTATATTATTTGAATGTATTGTTTTTATTACGGCATGTTACGTTCTTTTGGGTTCAACCGTAATGGGACCAGTGTAAAAATATTGGGACAAAATAATTATTTAGATGAAATATATAATAAGGATAGAAATGTTCAACAGAGAGAAGGCTAGTTAAGCACAATTTCTGCAGGACTAGAGGATTCACTGCACAGTTAAGCTGATGCAAGTGTGTTTCCCAGCGGATTGCATACACCGGGGCTCTCAGGAAACACAAGACATCTGTTCTTCGATTACTCTAGTAGTGGCTTGGATTCAAATATCCAAAAACATCACCATCTTCTACACTGTAATCTTCCTCAGAAGCCTGTCTTTAAGTCCTTCCTCCATCCCCCCTGCATACATACTTCCGAAATCAAGAAGGCAGTAAAGGAAGTCAGAGGGTTTCTGTTATGTTTCCACATACATCCTTTTTCACGAAGTTCACCTGGCATCAAATTCAGTACCTATTCAGCACCAGGATAATACCTATCCTCCGGGTTTCTGGTGTTTTGCTTTTGGGATTGTGATATGTTTGTGTGTCTTCAATGAAATAGTATGTTGATCCAAGTTGCAGAAAGAAGTGGTCCCATACAGAATTCCACTGAGTCATATCACTTTCTACAATTCACCACTGCATCTCATTTCAACCTCCCATTTTATTTCATCCTATTTTTCCATATACAGGTAGCCCCCGACAAAGCATCCATTACTCTCATAGAATGTTTTTTCCACAGCATGCTGACCTTGGAAGCTTTTCTGGGTTTGGATAATGCATTGAATCATGAACTAACCAAATGGGTTAGGCTTGCATAATATTTTAAGATGGCACAAAACTAACCAAGGTTAGCATATTATACAAATGTGTTTGCTATAATTTTCATTGACGTGTTTAAGCTTGTTGTGCAATCGCAGCCAGAGAATGATTTTATTCTTGATATATTCCAAACATTGCTGCCAAAACTGGCCAGAACCCTAGCAACACAGTCTTCTGAGGATTCTAAGTAGACTTTCACCTAACTGCTTGTGGCTAGAATCATCTTCCCAAATTATTGGAAAGTGAAAGTCTAACTCCTGACAGAGACATAGACTACCCTTGCAAGTTATCTTCAATATACTACAGACTAGTAACTAATATATATATAAAAGTGCCTGTTCTGCTAAAGAAACAAAGCACTGCCTAAAAGCCATAGTGCAGCAACCTTGCTGAAGCTAAATACAATTACATCTGCTTAGCATTTTGAGAAATTACCTGCAAGCTTGTTTGACTTATGTAGGAATAGGCAACTGGGTAGACCCTAAGTCATTCTGCCAAGAATGTAAGAACTGTCTTGCTGGATTGGACCTCTGACCCATCTAGGCTAGCAGTTTGTCCTCATAATGGCCAACCAACTGACCAAGGAAGATCACTGGTCTCCCAGCAGACGGCTTTTAGAGGCAGTTACATTGCTATTAAGAGGAATAGCCATTGATTCCTGTGGGAGAGTAAAGGGTAGGTGATCAACCAGATCCATCTAGATTACTGCAATGTGCTCTACGTAGGGGTGTTCTTGAAGACCACCCAGAAACTTCAACTGGTCCAGAAGGCAGTTACACACACAAACATGGTGGCCCCTAGGTTTGCCTATGTAACAACTTTGTTGCACAAGCTGCAGTGGCTTCCAGTTTCTTCCCAACTGCAATTCAAGGTGCTGGTCATCACTTTTAAAGCCCTATACGGCACAGGCTATCCACGGGACTGCCTCTCCCTACGGACATCTACCTGTCCTATCGGGTGAAATAGGGTGGCTCCCAGTCCCTTCCCTAAATATTGCCCTCTGACAGGAAGAGAAGCAGGTCCTCTCCATGATAGCCTCTGCCCTACTGAACACTCCTCCGCCTGACGTTCAGCGGGCTTCTATTTTTTGAGCCTTAGCGACGGTTTGAAATTACAGTGGCTTTGAAAACTGGCTTTTCCCCTAAGAGCTAGGAGAAACCTAGATAATCACGCATTAGAAGTTTGATGCAGTGCCAGGTTTTTGTTGTTTTAATGTTTTAATCAGCTTTGTGTTATAGTTTTAATATCATTTTATATGTCTTTTAATCTTTGACTGGGCGCGGCCCAAAGTTGATCGAGAGATATGCAGCTACATAAATAAGTAAATAAAAACAGCAAATTTAAAATGTAAGCAAAAAGTAACCTGGAATGTTGGATTTAATGACTGCTTGAGGTTTTTATTGCTCATTTTAGAAGCTACTGGATAAATCTGTTTATGTATGTCCTAGCCTTTTAAAAAAAAAAAAAGATCCCTTTTCCCTCTATCTTCATCGGTGCAAACACACATGCAGATTTATAATTATGGGTAAACAGATGACATGCAGTAACCAGACTTTGCAACCCAGAAGAATTTCTTATTTTATGTCCGTAGAGATATACAGAAGTTCTCCATAAACGCAGCCAGTAAGCAGGTTTTCAAATGCTGGCTGGACGTATCAGCTGCATAAAACTCCCAGGCCATTCAGAAGCCTCCAATCCAGGCAAGCAAGGCGTAGATTCAGTGCCTTGCCCTGAGAGCAATAAACAATAGTTCTGCAAAGATGTGTGTTCCCAATCGCTCCCCAGAGCATGCAGCTGTCTCAATCAATGCTGATTGTCTGTTAATTAGTTCAGTGTTACAAGCTGATGGAACAGATGACTTCATCCCCCCCTCCCAGGCGGAATAATTTCTTTTACCAGATGCAGCCACCTACCATATGTGGAGCGCTGGGCTGCGGCAGGAGCAGTAAGGGGTAAAGTGAATCACTTCACAAAGGGCTCCTTTTCATCTCATTCTCTTGGGGCACTGTGAGGTCATGTTCTCATGAAAATGCCGCAACTCCCAAGGGCTAGTTGGCCACGAAAGGGTCACACGTGCTTCTCTATCTTGTGTGAAAAGGTTGTGCGAACAGTTCTGTGTGCCCAAAGTTAAATGGCATCTTTATTTTCAAGGGTTGGTGGGGTTGTTTCTTTCTTTCTTTTTTTTTAAAAACACATGCTGTTTTAATTCCATACGGTAAAAATACATCTTGAAATATATCAACACTAAAAAAAAAAAAAACCTACCCTTCAATTTTTTGGCCCTGTAAAGTTCAACTAGAACTGAATTGGAACGTTCAAAGAAGCCCACCCACCTGTATAACTCACAGTTCCGGGAATACCATCTGACTAGAAGGAACCTTGGTCAGCCTTATGCCGCATGCAGAGATGCAACAGGCAGCTTCTTTGCATGAACTGCTTTGGACTAGTTATCCAAGTATTTCAGATGGCTAACCAGCTAAGTATTAAGCCTTGGAGTAAAACAGCATATAGATGACTTGCTTTCACTGAGCAGCTCAGTTCACACAACGTAGTAAAACTTCAGAACAAAACCGCTATGTTAACATAACTTATGTGCCCAAAGAAATAAATCATATTATGATTTAACTGCCTGATCCTGGCAACACACTAAGACAACGGCCAAGTTTCCATATATTGAGCCATAAGCCACAATAAGATGGTACTCTAATCCGGTTTGTGGGGGCAATAAGCTGACTTTGTATAAAATATACAAAAGTATGAAGGTTATTGCTTAACGCATTGTAAGCCACCCTGAGTCTCCGGAGAAGGGCGGCATATAAATCATCATCAACAACAACAACAATAATAATAATGAGAATCAACTATGTGATTATGTGAGATTTCCACTTCCAAATCCTAACTGTTCCTCATAGCACACATATTATACGCCTGAATATTACAAAGGTGTTAGATGTAATAAAGGGATGCCTTTCTGACATCCTTTTAGTGACATCTACATGCCACTTATGAGAATATTAGATCAGTAAAACTTATGTAATAATACTAGACAACCTGTGACTCATTGGATCATCCTTTCAATTGTGTCATTGTTTCAGAGATGTATACTTACTTAACAGATCAACAGAATGACCACAGGCGGGCACAAAAGCAGTTGGGCAGGAACGATTTCTGACCTCCTGCCAGCTTCCCCATTGACTTTGTTTGTGGCAAGCTAGCAGGGAGAAAGTCAATGGGGAAGCTAGCAGGGAAGGTTGCAAGTTGTTTGGGTAAAGCTCCCCCATCCAGTGTATCCTCTTCCAGTCCCTCTATGCTTGTGCCAGACTGGCCATTCGCACCTCCACGTATCCTCCCCAACTCACACTGCATCATTCCTGACCCTCAACATACCTCATGGGTACAAGAGCCTTGGTAGTACAGTGGTCTAAGGCACCCTGTTATTAAGCTGGTTATTAAGACCAGCTGCCTGCAATTACTGCAGGTTCGAATCTCGCCAAGGCTCAAGGTTGACTCAGCCTTCCATCCTTTCTAAGGTAGGTAAATTGAGGACCCAGTTGTGGGGGCAATAAGCTGACTTTGTATAAATATACAAAAGGATGAAGGCTATTGCTGAGCACATTGTAAGCCGCCCTGAGTCTCCGGAGAAGGGTGGCATATAAATAAAAAAAAAAAAAAAAACCCTCACACCCTAGTGCAGCAGTCCCCAACTTTTGTGGCTTGGCGATCTGGCAGGGGGGAAGAGGGGAATTGAGATGTGCGAACGGTTCCGAATAGGCCACGGCCCAGTAGTGGGCTGTGGTCCAATGTTTGGGGATCCCTGCCCAGGGGTAGGGGACCCCTGCCCTAGGGCACTCTCCCTGACCCATTGTTCCCACCTCTATTTGGTAGTAGCGACTTACTTGCCTGTCTGCTGGCCTTGGACTTTCAACTTCCTGCCAGCTTCCCAACTGACTTTGCTTGTGGGAAGCTGGTAGGGCATGTTGGCAATCACTATCAAGTTCAAACTTCCTGCCAGCTTCCTCCCCTTGACTTGTGAAAAACTGTGAGGGAGCATTGGAAATGTCAATCTCACGACCATGGCTGACCACGGCCACACAGCAGTGCTGAAGCAGCCACAACTTGAGAAACATGAATGGTAGTATATAAATGATGAGGTGGTTAAAGGCCATCTTATTACAATAAAAAGTATGAGTTACTTTTAAACAAAAAATACAGATTTTCTCCAAAAAGGTATTTCAGAGACAGCAGTCCAAGAACCACATATTCATGCAAAACAATATAGGAACACTTATTTGTATGAACTGATTCTGTTTTGCGTAGCAAGTCTGCTATAATGGCTCAACTTCTATCCTACATTTAAAAAAAGATTATGCTTTAAAATTAGACTGATGGAAAAACAGAAATATGAAGAGAAATATTGGCTGTAGAGGCAAAGAGAAAAGAACAAGGTGATAACCAGAAAATTTAAACACTAGTAGACATATCAGGTTTTCCTGCCAAAGTGACAACGTAGCTCAAATTCAATTATGGGGAAGGAAACTAACTTGTCCACCGCAATCAGAATCTTTTAAAAAGAGAGCCAGAATAAACAAGTGTACCGAAGGAAACAGAGAAAAAACGGATGTATGATATTGCATCCAAATACTAAAACTGATTCTTTCAGTATCACCCACCCACATCATTTATCTTTTCCCAGTTCATGAGGAAAATGAAACATCTGCCATTGATTTTGAAGCTGTCAAGATATATATATATAATAAAAACGTCCACTATTTTGGCCCTTCTGAAGATAGTATTCACAGTTTCTGAAGACAGTATTCACAAGAAAAGTGTGAAAAATTCCCACTCTAACACGATGTTTACATTGCCAAAAAAAGGAGCAGAAAATATTAAAGCATTCACAACAAATCAAAGCCATACATTTTATAGCATCACGTCAACATATGTTCTGCACCTGGCCTATGTAATACCATTCTGGAGTTTCAATGCAAGAGAGAGAAAATTAAGCTTGTTGAAGATCACATTTGCCCTACTCTTTCAAACCATCTGCAGTGAACTCTGCCAAGAACTCCTTTGTACTATGTCCAGGCTGGAGGAAGAATTAAAAAAAAAAAATTGAAAATGATTTTTGTTTTAATGTCCCTCCATTTAATATGCCAAAATTTCTTTCAGAACTCCCCAATAGTAGTCACAGTAAAGTTTTCGAAAATCGTAGTAAAAACTGATATTGTTATGTTGGCAAACATTACAGTAAAACTGTAAAATGCAGGGAAGGAAGAGTAACTTCAACAAAATTAGTATCACAGCAAAATGACTTTTGAAGCAGAGAAGAAGAGTGTTCTTTTATTTCTACCTAAAAAAATAAAACCAGGACCTAAACCTAAAGTTTTATGTTGCTTTGTTCCACTTACATTGCATGTGAGTGCAGATTAGGCAAAAAGGATTTTAGAAGGAAAGGAGAAATCGAGCCATCGTTTTAAAAGAAAGATTTCCCTCTGTTCTTTCCCACAGGAGGAAATATCTCAAGAAGCTGTGTTATTTATTTATTTATTTATTTATTTATTTATTTATTTATTTATTTATTTTATGTATGTATGTATGTATGTATGTATGTATGTATGTATGTATGTATGTATTATTATTATACCACCCTTCTCCCAAAGGGACTCAGGGCGATATACAGCCAGCATAAAACACACAAATATAAAATTTAAAAACAATTTAAAATATTAAATAGTTTGGCCCATATCTAATTAAAATAAAGCTACCCAATTTAGACATTTAAAATTAAGAATTAACGATTAAAAGATTAAAATTAGGCCACCCCGGCTTGTTGAAATAAAAGCAAAGCTGGCTGGGGAATTCTGGAAGTTGAAGTCCGCCAGTCTTAAAATTGCCAAGGCTGGAGACCCCTGATATATGTGACCAATTTTTTTAAAAATATGAAGATGCTGCAGGTTCAAATTGGGGGGCAGGTGGGGTTTTCCATTATTCAAGTTCTTAAATAAAGAACTGAAGATAACGCAGCTTGACTAACTAGATCACTTACCCACTTTATTTATGTGCTCAGAACATCGATACCAAGTATCACCTATTAGATAAAGGCTTCTGGAGGTTTTTTTCCAAACCCTTAGTAACAAACCCTGCCTCTGGGTCACATGACTGAGAAGAGAGGGAGGGGGCTTAGAATAGAGAACATTCAAACTTCTCTCCCCAACTGCCTCTCCCATAGGGGTGGATTGGGATAATGTCTTCTCAAATACTTTTCTCTACAGTCACCAGCCAAATCTGGGCCATTTTTGAACTTAAAACCTTCTGTTGCTGGTTTCACTCTCCCTCCCACAAATCTGGTCCTGTTCTGTCCAGTTTTGAGATATGCTATACTGAAAGACAAACATGCATATATATGTTTACATAATTTCTTTCCAGTATTAGGTTGGGTTGGGCAGAATAACCAGCTAGGGAAAGTATGCACATATTGGGATTCTGGAACTCTTTCCAAATCATTAGTAATAGTTGTATTCTGGGTCAAGTAACTGAGAGGAACGAGCCTCTACAACGGATGAGGATGCGACATCCTGAGACGCTACTGTATTGTCTCTCTAATAGGGATGCATTTAGGGACATGTTTAGGCATTTTCTTCTCCATGGTCCCTTATCTGATCTATTTTCTAGCACAATGTTTCTTTTGGCGGCTTCTCCCAAACACCAATTTTTGCTCCATTCTGTTCAGGCCATGCCTTATATCACCTGGACAATCTTGTCACCACAACAAAAACGCAAAGGTAGTTGGAATAATGTATGTGTGCTGCTGGGCCCTATAACTGATCAAGGCTTCCTAGATGTGGTGGGTCATGGAGAAAGCCTGGCCACTCTTGGCATGGTGAGGTGGAGGGAAGGTCCAAGTCTTCTGGACCATGAAAGTTTTCGCACATGCTGACGGGCCTTATAGCCAGCTGTGGCCTCCCAGGTCTGGTGGGTTGGGGAGCAGACTGAAGTCTTCCAGTCTGCAGCAAATTTTCATACATCAGTGGGCCCTGTAGCACAACCAGAACTGGGAGAGCCGGTAGGTACTGCAATCAATGAATGAAGCAATCATGTGATGTCTCACTTAACAACTGCTTTGCTCACCAACCAAAGATTCCAGTCTGAACTGTGGTTGTAAATTGAAGACTATCTGTAATTGTAGCATATTAAAAAAAATGCCCATGTAGCAGTTCGGAAGTATGCAAATGTGAGCAGATAAATAGGTACCACTTTGACAGGAAGGTAACAGGGTTCTGTGCGCCTCGGCATATAGTCATGCTGATCACATGACCACGGAAGCGTCTTCGGATAATGCTGGGTCTCTCGGCTAGGAAATGGAGATGAGCACTGCACCCTAAAAGTCTGAAACATCTGAACAGGGGAAACCTTTACCTTAAAAAAAAATCTTAGCAGAGCTGTTCTGAATAATAAAGAATAAAAAAGTATTTTCCATATAAATTTGATGGATATGGAAGTAACACCCTCAATATATAGATACACCACATTAAGTAAGAATATTCGTCACTAGTAACTGGACTCTTAACTACCAGATTAGTGTCTTTGGCTTTCATTCAAGAACTTTTGTTAGGCTTCCACAGTTTCTATCTCCTAAAGCACAGAATGAGCACAATATATAAATTTTAAAAATTACTATAAAGTTTGCTAAAGGTCATATACAAACAAGCAGTTCCTAAAAGCTGCCACATGAAAATATAACTAAGACACATGCCTTAAAGTCAGGTTTTGCAGGCAGTGACAACCTTGACCATTTCCAGATGCAATTAAAGCTTCCCCCCATTTATAACACCAATTTAGAACATAATGTATCTACTCTAGATACCAAAATCATATCAAGAACAGGAAGCACGGTCAATCTCCACATACCTGCTTGAAATCTCATATTGTGGAATATCTTCTTAAGGAAAAAAAAATCCCAAGAGTATTGAGATATAATACAGTAGAGAGCAAAATGTTCTGGTCCTAGCAGAACAGAGCATCTTAATATTTGTACAAATAGATGCAATGTAACCCATCTTTAAACTCTGTGCACTGCCATCCCATTTCTCAACTATAATCACATCATTCATCATAACTAGTGGCATTACAGTACACTAGGAAATAATTAGCTTTACATAGAGTGTGGACAAGCCATAAAATTCTCTGGAGAAGATGAATGGATAAAAATTGCCCTCTGTAAACTTAACATTAGCTTTGTCTTGAACATAACGATCTTAGGTGTTGCTTATACCAAGAGACATCATCTTTACTAAATTTGCTAGAAAGAAGCCACACCATTCCCCACCTCTTTCGTCCATACAAGTACCCAAGGTCAGCCTGCCAAGCGACTTTGTCATTCAAGTCAGGAAGTTCTGACCAGTACAAATCCAAGGTAACATTGCTCTGCCATTTATTTACAGCATTTCTGCAAAACACTGCAAGCTTCTAACTAGAATATATAACTCGCACAGCACCAAAACTTCTAAATATCCATAGGAAGAATTTCATTTTTAAAGGCAATAAACATTAATTCTAAAGGACTGGAACATAAAATATATTTTAATGCCACATAAATCATTTTTCCCTAGACAAAGCAAACTGTCTGACAGTTTTAAGGACTGTGATATAAATTTTTATGGCAAATTATCTGCATAGAAATAATCTTTCCAAGATGCGGTTTTAGTATCCATGTCTCATTTTCATAATGCTACCAATCTTTGCAATTGTCAGCTGCAAGCCACTCCAAACACATTAGTGGTCTGGTTATGCTTTTCTTGAGTTGGGAATTGGCTGGTTAATTTTGATCCACTTCAGAAGACTGGCTATGGACTTGACCCTAAAATTTTTGCCAGTACAGAGATAAAAGAGAGTAAATGATCACTTATTCTTAAAAGCTGGTTTTATTTTTGCCATAAGCTTTATCATTAATATCAGCAATATACAGTTATTTTTATGACACCTTCTTTGTCATTTTTTTTTGTTTTATTTTTTTTCTTCTTTTTACAACCCTGTAGTCCCTCAATTAAGGGTAGAGATGGCTGGGTGGAACTGAGCATTTACTGGCTGGATGCTCTTCCTAATGCCTACATAGAGTTTGCAGCAAATATTGTTTCCTTGTGCCCCAAAAAAGAAACATCTGCCACTGTGTAGGATTAAACTCTCAGCCTTCTGAGTTTTAATCTAATATTTGTGGAAAAATGCAACTAAAAGTGCATACAGGTAGTTCTTAGTTAGGAACAGTACCTGAGACCAGGAACTCCATTACTAAATGACACACTCATAAAACACAATGTCATGTGACAATGCCAACTTACAATGGCAGTTCCAGTTGCAATTATTAAGCACATCACGTGGAGTTGTTAGGTATCTCAAATGTGCTAACTTAAAGAATGGATTCAAAATCTACGGCCAATTACTCTCGCGGAATTGAAATTTCAAGTATCCTCACATCAGTTGTATTCATAAAATTGTGGCCACTGGAGTATCACCATAGTTAGACCTGTGATTTCCGACATTCCCTGTCAACAAATCAATTAGAAAGCCACTAGGAAATTGGAAGTTGTTCATACTCTCACTGCTTTTTTGCCTGCCCATCGTCATTTTGTTTGTTCGTCTGTTTAGGTAAGGAAATATCTCAGAAAGGATGAGCCAACAGGTCTTGGGTTGTCTATTGTAGGTCTGAAACTACTTTACTGGAACAGCATCTTGCAAGTCTGAATATTCTTCTCGCCTCCTTCACATTATTTTCATGTGAAAACGGGGAGAAGCTTGTCTGAGATAATTTCTCCAAATTGTTTCTTAGAACAGACTCCAGGCCTGCTTGTTTGAGCGTTGCCTTGGCAGCAGCTCTTCATCCTGTCCTTCAAGGCCATCTCATGTGCCCTCTATAGGAATAACCATTCCTAGTAATATACAGTTTGGATGTTAACACTACTTAAATAATAATTTGGAAGATACTGTCTCTATTCAAAGGCTCACATATGCTGTTCAAACGATTATTCATTCATAGAGTCCAAATGTGGCAAAATAATTTATAATGAGCAATGCTGTGACCACTCTCAACAACAAAGTGCTACTGTACTGTGCAATCATGGCTAAAATGATGAATATTGAAAGTTGCAGCCCAGTTATGTCTGGAAGGCCATTATGCTTCTCTTGATATATATAAACCAGCACTCTCCACAAAACAAATATCTCAAACATCAAAATATCAATTAAATCTTAATTCACACAAAAACCATAATTAATTTCATCTAGATAAACTGGAGAATTACAGCTTGGTACTAACTAAGAGCAGAAACATCAGCCTCTCCTACAAAAAAAATGGAAAGAGAGAATGGATTGCATGAATCCAAGTGCATTATTACATATTCTCAACATTATTATAGTTAAACAAAAAAATAGACTGGAATGAAATATAAATAGAAAGTTACACAAATGTACCACTTGTCTTCACTGTGAGAAGACAACCCAATATATGAATATATTTATATAATGTGTGTCAACAGCTCATTGAAATATATATTTCAAAACTAGACATTTGCTTACTGTAAATAACCTGTAATCCTTAAGTAAAATATCTCCAAATCATATTGGAGCCCAAGCTATGTTCTCAGGAACTATTACTATGAACAATAATTATTCAAACATTAAGGGTACACATTATCATGGTGCCAAGAAATGTTTTAATGAGAATAAGAGAAGAGGGAGTTAAGAGCTACTTAAATCTGATTAAAACTTATATAGATATATGTATTTGCTGTGACAAATGAAAACTGCAGCTAAGAAGCATTGATAGCTCTCAAGCATGTTCACACCTTCAAAATATAGTACAGTACTACAAACAGTTGTCTACTTTATAGAAATTGTGATATCTTTCTTAAAACCAACAGCAAAGCCAGGGAATTCAGGAGACATAAGGACAAATAATTTTATCAACAGACTGGCATGAAGATTTTAGCATAAACATATAGAAGTAACTCTTCTATAAACTGTATACATGTTAACCAATTAACTTGTATTGGTTGAGAACTCATTAAGGTATTAGACTTCATGAAAGCGGTGAGTAAAATTATGGGTCCATTTCATAATGGATGGATTTACCACCAATCCTGCATACATTGCTGTTACCTTCAGTCATTGAGAATGAATCAAATACATACTTAAAATTATTCCATAGAATCAATTACATAAATTACTCAATTTCTAAAGTAGATCAGTGGCAAAATGTATGGCACAAAAAGGTATGGCCAGAATATAGGATTAGTCAGTTGCTTGTCCATGGTGGGAGAAGGGATAGAATCTTATAGCGAGAACAGATGGCGACTACCTCAATTAATGAATAGTTGCTACCCTAGGTGGTACTACAGATGATAATTATTTACTCTGATTAATTACTCTCAATTTATAAGCTTATAGAACTTCAACATCTGAAGTTTTTACCCCTTGGCACCAGAGGCCCATCAAATTAAAAATGCACTACTTTGCACGCTTGTCTTAATTTCAAAAGAAATCTGCCTTGGAATCTCTTTTGTTTAGAATTGATAATGAGGATATCAAAGTGGTACATAGCTTCTGCCTTTTAAGATCAACCATCAACAGTAAAGGAAGCAGCAGACAAGACATATGTTACAGACTAGTGCTTGGTAGAGTAGCAATGAAGGTCTTGGAAAAGATATTCAGAGGCCATGAAGTGTGTTTGTACCCACAAAGATCAGAATACCATAAGCAATGGTATTCCCTGTGATACTCTGTGGAAGCAAAAGTTGAAGAAACAGAAGAGGAAGAGTATTGGCCTTCTTGAACTTAGGTGTTGGAAAAGATTCTTGAGAATATCATGGACAGGCAGGAGAACAAACATGGATAATCAAACAAATCAAAACCAGAGTTCCTAATTGAAACACAATTGACCAAATTCAATTATCCTACTTCGGATACATCATGTGAAGCTTGCTAGAAAAGGCTCTGATGCTAAGAACAATGGAAGGTAAGAGAAGAGGCTGGCCAGCAGCAAGATGGATGGAGTCAGTTGCAGTGGCAATGGGTACACCATTGGAAGACCTGAAAGACAAGGTTAGGGACAAGACTGCCATTACAAAAAATCTATGTAGTTGCTCAGAGTTGACACTGACTTGATGGCACATAATTCATCTCTTTCCTACTCTATTCTAGCAATGAATGCCTTTTTAACACTCCAGATTAACTGTTCTTCTAGATATCTCCAACTGACTTCTGAGACTTTTAAGAACTGTAGTTAGAAAAATAAAGTCAGCCTTGCAGGTCTAAGCTTCATCTCTATAGCTTTCTTCTTTTATCAAAGTAAGCAGTTGGTCCATGGAATCAGATATGATAGAAATCATGAGCACTAACTACGGTGTTAAGATTGTCAAAAATTATGCTAGTAATAATTTTAAAAATGTAAGCACAATTTTCAATTAATATTTTAAAATGATTGCTTGAAATTTCCTCAGGTTAATACTAGCTACTAACAATAGTACCAGGGTAGATTAATTTATTTTTCAAAAAAACACTTTTTTTAATGAAATCGTCAATGAAATATTACCCTGTTTTCCCAAAAATAAGACATCCCCTGATAATAAGCCTAATTGGGCTTTTGAGAGCATGCGCTAAAATGAGCCTCCCCCACGAAAATATTTAAATGCAGAGCAAGAAATCAGGTAAGACGGCAAGAGTAGCCCCATCTTGCTCCATGTGCCCCAAAATAATAAGACCTCCCCGAAAATAAGGCCAAGTGCTTATTTCGGGGTTCAAAAAAAATATAAGACAGGGTCTTATCTTCGGGGAAACACGGTAATATAAAAAAGAATAGATTCAATTAAATCTTACCATGAACATGAAAAATGTACATTTATAGTTCCATAAAGTGATTGAAAAACTAGCCTAAATATCAGATGGAGTAAAATCAGCACATGTAAAGACAGAGACAATTGAACTGAAGACTACAGTACAGAGACAATAGAACAAAAGAAGTCAAATCCTCCTATAGAAATTTGAAGATTAATAATGTGATGACTTCTTTTGCTGAAGTTTAATAATTTTTTTTAAAAATGGTAAAGGGTTACTATTATTTCAGGGCTTTGCTTAAATGAAAAAAATTAAATATTAATACAAGATATAAGGTTTAACTATATAAAAATACCATTATATCATGTGCATGATTTAGTTCTTACTGCTCTATCTGCAACTCAATGTAGCTAATAGATCACTATGAACTACTTTCTAAAAATCAAGTTAAAAATGATATAGTGTACCATTCTCAATGATAAAAATGGCTGCTATTTTATCTCATACATTTTTATCTTTTAGATATCCATCATTGTTTTAGAAGTATATGAAATGGTAAAGTTCTCTTGAAGATAATTTAATTCAGATATCTCTCTTGATGATTTAAATCAGTAATATGAATCTGTAGAATTTAAATCAATCCACCCTGGTTGGTGTAAATCAGTATCTACATTGAGGGATGAGAAATGTGCATTCCAAAATGTTCTTTCCTTGCTAGTTTCAGATCACAGAAAACTACTAGTCTCCACCCTTTGTTATTACTTCCAAATCTGGATGCAATTTTATATACAATTTAAGGGGGGGGGACCCCTCTTTATGCCAGATAGTTTCAATATTATCTCAGAGATTTTCAATCTTTACTCAGTATTGAACAGAAAAGGACTGAATAAAGTACAGGCAGTCTGTAATTTTTTTAAAGCTAACCCATGCAATAATATTACATAAAAATGTGTGATTTCTGCATAAAAAATGGGCAAGTTTCTATTCTTAATAACTTTTAAAAAACTATCGTTTTTGTTTGATCAAAAAACATTCTTCCCAGCCAACTTAATCTTCAGACTTTGTCCACCCTCTTTTTCAAGTCCATACTCTTTTTCCTGTTTTAATGAGTAATTTGTTGGACCAAAGGCTTCTGAAAAGGGCTTCTTCTTAAAATGATTCTTTTGGTACACACCACTGTCAAGGACAAGAACAGATGATGAAATCTTAACAGAAAGATAATAATCTTGTACTGTGTGTTCAATGACAACACAGATTTGGCTTCCTAATTAACCAGCAAAACAACACTAAGCCCCCCCCCCATCAGTTTTCTTTTTCTTTTTTTCCAGAAGTCATTGAAAAAAGTTCTGATTTTTCTAGCTGCATTAACAAGTTGGCTCTATTACAAGATAAGCCACACTCACAAAACTATTTTTTTCACTCGAGAGCCTGACTTGATTCTGTCTGTATGTGGCAAAACTGTATTTTTTTTTTTTTACCAAGGAACAACCTCTTTGGTACGTCCTCTCCTATGCAAATGATTAATGAACTAAAGGGTTTTAAGTGACAATAATTCATTCTCTGCATGGCTGCACTTGTTCCTTTCCCATCTACAGAGATTCTTGAAAAACCAAGAAAGGCATATAGCGAAACTTTTAAGCTTTTTTCACAGTAACATGCATATTAACTGGCCGGCAGTGTTAATGAAAACAATCCACTGGAAACTAAAATTTTCAAACAATGGAGAAGTAGAGAGAGAAGAAAAAAAAATACGGGGAAGCCAAGGATTTGCTTTTGATGCTGGAAAGGTTCCAGTAAAAACTGGTTTGTACATGGGAACATGGTGTCAGACTAAAAAAGAATCAGCTTGTCTGACTTGTGGTTTATTTGACAGCATTCATCTTCTCTTGGCCCGATACAGAGCAATTAGTGCTCGTCAGTTGAATCATGTGTTAAGATCATCCAGGCATTTTTTAATTAGGGTTAGCTAAACAGACAGCAAACAAAAACTTGGGCAGCTTAACTTTATACTTCCTTTTCCATGGGAGCTCTCTATATCTTTGGCCCCTCCAATCCTTTTGTTGTTCTTTCCACAAGCAGATACATGTACCTTCGCAGCATGTTCCTCTTTCCAATTTTAGACTGTCTCAAGTTCTTTCAATTCTTCCTACTTGATTATGTCAAATCCACTGAGAGGCAGAGAAATCTTTCAAAAATTCCCAAGTGGGATCTTGCTACAAGTAATGTCACCAAACTTGCAAGGTATTGGTATTTAGTATGACACCCTGAGTAGGATGTAAAAATCTAACCAATTTTGGTCAGATTGTTATTTCGCACTGAGACCTACAAAAGGAAATACTGTACTTCTTCAACCCATGCAAACTCAGACTGTAGAACTCACATGTTCAAGATATCATTTGTCTACACAGCTTTTCTAAGCAGTTAAAACAAATTTGTGGATATGGCTCAGATCGTTAATAAGCATTACTAATGACAATACAAGCTCCATGTGCAAAGGCAGTCTATCTCTTGACACTTGTTGTTGATCAGCAAATAAACAACAATCAGAAAATATTTCTTTGGTTCTTCCGGCTGGCCCCTCTATAAAGCACTAGATTGACAGAACTTCAGCTCAACCTATCAAAGTAGTCTTTATTTATAATGATTTCCAGCAGGAAGTATTTCAAGCACCTTCTATTGTGAAAATATTCAGTATCTGACAAAAAAACTAATGAGGAATGCAGAATGCTTGGACCTTAGTCAGAATTCCTAGATTATCCAGATTTAAAGTCTGAACTTGATAAGAGAAATGGAATGCATTCCTAAAAGCTTGGTTATACGTTGAAATGTTTTCCTTAGCTAATACAATGTCTTTTTACTTTTCCAAATTTCCCTTCCAGATCTCGGCATCCACAGAATGATAAAACAAATAGGCCAGTGTCATTTAAGATAATTTCCTTTTTAAGAACAAGGAGAAGAAAATATTGTCTCTTAAAATTAAAAATCAGGAAGCATTCCTGCAAAGACTAGTACAGGTACATAGCAAATCCTGAAACATTCAAAGCATTTCAAAACCCCAGGAAAAAAAATTAACAAGCTTATCTGTTTGGAGAGAAATCATATACATGAATTCCCACAAAGCCAAGTTTGAAATACATTTAAACCCTTGTGACAAATTCCTCTATGAATATCTAGCAAAGAAAGCTCAAAGAATTTTGTCTTATGAATGCTATTTGAATATAGATGCTTAGCAGTGAATAGAAGAAACAATGTTTTCCTGTCACCTTAAATTTTCCATCATAATCCAGTTTAGTAAGGATAAAACCAGGAAATATTTAGGCCTACACAGTGGAACTGGTTTTGTACTGATGAAGCTAGGCAATGATTCAGTGACTGATTCATTAAGGAAGACTGAAATGGAAGCTTTTTCGGCAACCAGCTCTGACATAGATGGCTCACTAATTATTCACTCTGACGGTGGCAAGCCGAAGATGAATTCAGTAGAACTGCGCAGCACTAAAATGTCAGTGAACTGCTCTTTTAGACTATGTTCAGATGAATGCAAACAACAAAAGCAAAATGCAGAGGACTTGTAAATGAACTTCTAACACATACGAAGTATCAGAGTTCAGTAAATCGCCTCTTTCCAATAGTGCAAGCATGCCTCTTTTTCAGGAACAAGAAAAGACTGGCCTTTCAGGAAAGGTCAGCAGAAGTGGTTTGGGGCAATTTGAATTGGAAGCATTTTAGGCATCTTTGATTAGAGTTTCCTAATCCAACATACCTACTTCCACCAGCTTTTCTGCTTAGAAGTATGGCAGCCTTATCCACTGTCAAGAAAATACATACCGTGTTTCCCCGAAAATAAGACTCTCTTATATTTTTTTGAACCCCCAAATAAACGCTTGGCCTTATTTTCAGGGAGGTTTTATTATTTTGGGGTGCGTGGAGCAAGGCGGGGGTCCTCTTGCCATCTTACCTGATTTCCAGCTCTGTCTCCCTAACCCTAACCAGAGGAAATGGGGGGGACAGGCCGCGCCTGCATTTAAATATTTTTGGGGAGGGCTTATTTGGGGGGGTATTTTGGGGGGAGGTCTTATTTTCGGGGAAGGGGCATTGGTCTTACCTGAACACCCTTTCTTAGGACGGTGGGACCAGCAGCCAGGAATGGGTTAACTCTGTCTGTTATCCGGTAGGACTGAGTCTGCAAACTATTAAGCTCTGCCTCTTCCTCTTGCTTCCCAGCTTTTGACAAGGGCGATAGTGCAGACATGCTGAGCTGTGAAGAGAGGTTATGCCCCTCCCCGGATCCCGGGACCAGCAGGCACACAAGGTGGCTGCTGTTCCCCCCGTCCCGAGAAAGAGTGTTCAGGTAAGACCAACGCCCCTTCTCCATAAAGGTGGGACCAGCAGCCAGGAATGGGACATACCATAGCCATTTGTCCTATTGGGAGGGAGCCGACCAGTCTGGTGTCCCCTGCTCCAGATGGACCCATTGGAGCACCCGCCAGCCAAAAGCCGCCTCCGCAGAGGGGTAAACGTCCAGCTTATAGTGGCGGATAAATGGTGAGGGGGACGACCAGGTGGCGGCCCTACAGACCTCCTCTAAGGATGCTTGCGTAGCCCACGCGGCCAAGGTGGCAGCACTCCTGGTTGAGTGGGCGGTGATATGTCTACGGACAGGTGAAGTCCGTCCCTAGACAAGCCCTAATCCATCTCCCCAAAGTAGATGACATAAATTGGGCAATATCAATTCCTGAGACCTGTGGAACATAGTGTTAATTTTTGGAATGAATGTAGGGTCCATACGAAAGATGCCTCTGTTGGAATGGAAGACACAAAGGTTGTTTCTAATTGAAAGAGCCGCCAACTCAGATATTTGTTGGGCCGATGTTATGGCCACTAGAAATGCCACCTTATATGATAGGAATTGGAGGCTGGCCTCCCACAGGAGTTTGAAAGGGCCCCAGGTAAGGGAAGACAAGACCCTTGTAAGATTCCAAGTGGGATAATGGTGGACCACAGGGGGATGAAGATTGGTGGCCCCTCTGAGGAACTGTCTAATCAGTGGTTGCTGAGAAAGGGAGCCCCTGGAACCACAAGTCAAAATGGAGGAAAGGGCTGCTACCTGTCTCTGAAGAGTGTTTGGTGACAATCCGTCATTGAGGCTGTCTTGCAGGAAGTCCAAGACATAAGCTGTGGACACCTCCGTGGGAACCAGGCCCTTTTTGGCACACCAGCCGCAAAAAGCCCACCAGGTAGCATTGTAGATACAGTTGGTGGAAGCCGTTCGTGAGGCCTGAATAGTTTTGATGACCCTGGAGGACAACTTGTCCTTCCTCAGCAAGCTCCGCTCAAGCAGCAGGCAGTCAGTTGGAACCACTGAAGGTCCGGGTGGACCAATGCCCCCTGGCTGAGGGATATCCTGTCCTAAGGGATCCTCCAGTACCGAGCACCGAGAAGGCCACCAGGTCTGCGAACCAGGGCCACTTGGGCCAATGAGAAGCCAGCAGCAGAAGCTCTGCCCCCTCCTCCAGCAGCTTCCTGATGACTTTGGGGATCAGAGGGAGAGAAGGAAAGGCGTAAAGCAGTCCCGGTGGCTGTGAAGGGCATCCACCCCCTCTGCTCCTGGAGTCGGAAATCTGGCGTAAAATCTCGGGATTTGGCGGTTGTCCCAGGTGGCGAACAGGTCGACTATCGGGAGACCAAAGCGGTTCAACAGTTCCCAAAAAAGGTCCAGGTGCAGGCGCCCACTCTGCATGGTCAATGAAGCTCGGCTGAACCAATCTGTCTGTACATTTGGCACCCCTGATATATGTTTGGCCCGTATATATTGCAGAGGAGTCTCCACCCAGAGGCCCAACTGTTTGGCTTCCTGCATGAGGGGCCGAGAGTGGGTCCCTCTGAGGCGATTGATGTACGCCTTGGTGGCCACATTGTCCGTCAGAACTAGAATGTCCCGATCCTCAACCACATCCTAAAAGGCCCTGAGGGCTAGGTGAATTGCCTGGAGCTCCAACTAATTTATGTTGTGACTCAGATCCTCCTGAGTCCACTGGCCCTGACCATGTGTGTGTCAAAGTGAGCTCCGTATCACCGGAAAGGCTGGCATCCGTTGTCAGGACTAGGCCGTGCAGTTCTCTGAATTCTCGCCTCCTGGCGATGGCGTGGGAAGTCCACCATTTGAGGGAGAGTAGCACCTCTGGTGAAACCTGGACCCTGGTCGAGGAGTACTCTGGCATGTCCTCTGATATGGGAGTAGAAACCACTGCAGAGCCCTGCTGAGGGGACATGCCCAAGAGCCGATGCTGATGCAAGACACCATCTTTCCCAGGAGCTGAGAGAGCAGAAACTGGGAAACAGCTCTCCCTGTCCTGACTCTCCGTGCTAGGTCCTTCAGGCTGGAAAGATGTTCCTGGGAAAGATACACCTTGGACTCGACCATATCAATGACTGCCCCCAGATGAAGTATTCGAGTTGTCAGAATTAAGTGGCTCTTGGCCAGGTTTATGGAAAAGCCGTGGTCTCATAAAACCTGAATTGTGGTATTCAGGTCCTTCCTCGCCAGAGGTTCCAAACTAGACTGATAAGGAGATTGTCTAAGTAGAATTGGATCCTTATTGGCAGCTTCCAGAGGTGGCCCACTAGTGCGGTCATCAGTTTGGTGAACACTCTGGGAGCATAAGAAAGACCAAACAGCAGGGCACGATACTGATAACAGTTCCCCGCGTGAAAGAAGCAGAGAAACTTCCTGTGGGCCTGAAGGATGGGGATATGGAGGTACGCTTCCATCAGGTCCACTGACATGAGGAAGTCACCCTCTCTTGACACTCTGGATGGTCTGCAGAGACTGCACCTTGAACTGTTGGTAAACAATACGATGGTTCAGAGTCTTGAGATTGAGAATTGTCCTCCACACCCCCGAGGATTTCTATATCACGAACAGGCAGGAATAAAACCCCTGTCCATGTTGCTCCTGTGGAACCAGCTGTATGGCCTGAATGTCCAGAAGATTTTTTATGGCCAATTCCATGAGGAGTTGTCTTGTCCGATCCCGTGATCGGACAAAAAGAGTTGGGGGGCTGGAGAGGAATTCCAGGGAGAGGCCCGATCTGATCGCCTCCCTGACCCGTGTCCATGGTGGTGTCCTCCCATTGGTGGGCAAATAGCTCCCGACTGCCCTCAATGGGAGGGTTGGATGCGCAGTCAGCATGAGCGTCGAAAGGGACAACCCCTCCCTCCCCGTAAGGGCCATTTGGGAGGGTATCTCTGCCCTTGAGCGCCCTGAGATAGTCCTTGCCTTGGGGGAAACAATCTGTGTGGTCGTGGTTCTGCAAACCCGCTGTCCGATCCCCAAAAGGGACGAAAATAAGGGTTTGGCCTGGACTCTGCCCAACAGGACATGTTCGGCAAGATCTTATGTTTATCCCTGGATTCCATCAGAAGAGGGCTCCCTTCGAGCTGGTCCAGAATGCAGCTGTGCGGGTGGTTATGGGAGCGACGTGGCGCTCCCATGTGACTTCCCTCCTGCGCGAGCTGCACTGGCTCCCGGTGGTCTTCCAGGGGTGCTTCAAGGTTTTGGTTACCACCTTTAGAGCGCTCCATGGCTTAGGACCGGGGTATCTATGAGACCGCCTTCTGCCACCAGTAGCCTCTCATCGACCAGTACGCTCCCATAGAGAGGGGCTTCTCAGGGTGCCGTCGGTCAAACAATGTCGACTGGCAGCCCCCAGGGGGCGAGCCTTCTCTGTGGGGGCACCTGCCATCTGGAACGAGCTCCCCCCGGAGATACAGAGGATCCCGGATCTGCACACTTTCTGCCATGTCCTCAAAACATTTTTATTTCAGCAGGCTGGCCTGGCCTAACTTCCCCTTTAAATTGCTTTTTAAATTTGTCTTATAAATTGGGGTGTTTTAAATTTGTTTTGGGCCAAAGTATTTAATGTATTTTAAATGGTTTTTTAACGTTTGTACTATGTGTATTTTATCTTTTGGCTGTTCACCACCCTGGGAGTAGGGCGGTATATAAAATCAATCAATCAATCAATCAGATAGAGAATGCTTAGCTCAGAAAAACACGTCTGTCCAAGTCAGACTGAGTCTAAAGCTGGGAAGCAAGAGGAAGAGGTGGAGCTTAACGGTTTGCAGACTCAGTCCTATCGGATAACAGACAGAGTTAACCCATTCCTGGCTGCTGGTCCCACCTTTATGGAGAAACACGGTACATACATCACATCACAGCCACTTAGCTTTGCCAAAAAGACCAATGAAAACTATAGAACCTAAGTGCACAATCAGATTATTAACTACGGTTACTGATATATTGTCAGACCAGAGGAACTTTGCAGAGTAGCTTAGGCCAACTATTGACTGCTTAGTTCATATTTAGAAGTACCTATCAATCATATGTCCCACTATAAATATGCATGTTTTCGTACTCTTAGAAATTAGACTTGCCATCCCTATGTGGAATTCTGCCAAGCTTCCCAAATTTCAGAAGAATGTTCCAGGTCAAACAAACCCTGAATACTGGAGAGAGAGAGGTCCTGGATATACTTGGGAGTTTGAACACTAATTAATCTTATGACAATGTATACTTTTTCTACATCTCTCATGAGACATGTTCTCTCAGTACGACCATCTCCATCTGGAATTTTGTGTTGACACTCCAGTAAATATTTCCCTTATAAGCATCTTTGTTCACTGACACAACAATGTTGAACACTGGCCTACAGACCTACAACATAACAATATGTTGAGGAAGCTATAAAGACTGACAAAGTTCATTTGTAATATAAAAGAAAACTCTGCAACAATAAAGTTCACCTGCCCTGCAGGAGGAAGAGGAAAAAGGAGATATTGCCAACTTGCTCCTATCCTTCAAATCACGTTTCAGTCAGCCTTGAGACATTTCCTGCAGAGGAGGCAAGATGGGACTACTGAAATCTTTCCCCGTGTCTATAAATGTTTCCTTCTCAATAAGCAGAGATTTCTTTGCAGTAATTAGTAGAAAGAAGCATTGTTGGGAAACATCTGAAACCTTCAGCCTTCCAATGCTTCAAGTTGAAAAGGAATACGGCTTGAAAACCTGAACTATTTTTTCTTACTCCTAACCCTTCACCAAATCCAAAAAAGATTCAACTTTCAAAACTATATATTTCATGCAGAGGAAAACCTATGCACAAAGACTGGTTTTAAAAAGCCTTTCATATAGCTGTTTAATGTATTTTTTCTTCCAAATAAGTAAGAAAAAAATATCATAGCTATGTAATATATTATTATGCTGGTTATAGGAATTCAAGACCGTTTTTTTATACTGGTTACAAGGCAGTTTCCTTAAACAATAAAACTGTTTAAATGAAAACAATAAAATACAAATCACACAAGTGAAATACAATCAAATCACATAAGGTGAAATACAATAAAAAGAAGCTTGCATCAAAAAAGATAAAAAAAACCCTATCCTAATGCACTAAACATTACAGGACAATGAATATCAGTGTACTCGCTGGGATCTACATAGCTACTTTAAAATGCCTGATTTTTGATTCACTTGATCTAACCTTGCTCGCCAGACGCATTTCCCAAAAATCCAAAACAGATTTTAGTTAAAATTTTCAGTGAACTTGTGTGTCAGCCTCACAAGGTAGACCAGAGCAGCAAATCAACTCAAGAATGCTAAAACCACTTTGATTGAGTGGCTATAACAACAGAAACTTGCCAGACTGATTGTATTGTACCTCCTCCCCTTTCTTATACTCCTGTGAATTAGTCTCTGTCTGAGCCTCTTCTGCATATTTTCTGTCTGTTGTGGACGTAAGGCCTGTTTCACCCCTCCTTGTTTTGGTGAGGAGGCATATCGCTATTAAGGTATTTTAGCTTACTCTCTACTTACTACTTGGGAGATCTATAGGCATTTAGGCAATGTAGTTTTTACATGGAATGCATAGTGTAAAACCAGTGCTGATGCATTTGCTCCGAAGATCATGCCACCCATTGCTGTTAGCCAGGTGATTTAAATAATGTCCCTGCATTGAATATATCTTTTGATACAATTTATAAAACAGGTTTTGTGAAGAAAAACATATTGTAGATGTGAACTATTTTTCAAAGCGGTGTAGAAAATGGTTGATAAGTGTAAGTAGAGGACTATCAGTAGTCTTTATAACACTAGATGAAGACCTTTCTCTTCATATGGTTCTTTCAAAAAAGTAGCATAAACTTCTCACTTTTAAAACCCATGTGCTTAATCTGGAGATATTGTGAATTTATTTTGTGACTATATTTTATATTATGTTTGACTGTGTGATCTTGCATTCCATTTTGCAATTAAATATATTACAGAGCACAAAAGCATTCTGAACTGGGAAGCATCCAAATGTAAGTGAATACATAACGCATAACGTGCAGTAATGCCACCCTTTCCCAATTAACACAAGGATGGGATATCACACTTCTATAGAACAAGGGCAGAACAGTCTGAGGCCTGAAATTTTCTGTAAAGCTCCCCCCGATTCAAAACATTGCACTTTCTATTAGATGACTCTGTGAGAAGCTATGGACCAAACAAGAAATTGCTAAGAATAGCTTAAAATCACCAAGAAACTTGGTTACTTTGCATTTGACTCAGTTCTGTTGTTACTGGTGTAATAACTGTAAAGCTACAGTTTTCCAACTTTTGACATTTGTATTTTAACCTTTCACTAAAAGAGGCAACCCTCCAACCACAAAAGAATACACTTCCTGTATGTATGACTGGCAAGTGAGTTGTCGAAGTGCTTTCTTCAGATTGGAAGAAGACACCTCATATAGCTTTCCCCGAGATCAGGCAACTGTGTCTTGGAAGAAACCGAAGAATTGAATCACAACTCTGATTGACTGGAGGGGTGCCTCATTAAGAGCACAAATTCAGCCAGAGCCACAGCAGACACCTCTTCCCAGCTATGAATTTACATGTTTTGATTTGTTTTTTAAATATGGTCTGTTTCTTGAAAATTCTCTTTATAGCACCCAACTGGGGGAATTACAAGTTAGGCAGAAGAGGCTTCACTTGCAAACTTTTAACAACTGTTGAGCTTCCTCAAGGACCAACAGCTACTGAACCCACTACTTCTTTTTAACCTCTACATAACCACAGGCAGGGTTGAAATGTAAAATTTGTTACTACAGGTTCTGTGGGCATGGCTTGGTGGTGGTGGTGGTAATGTGACTGGATGGGCATGGCCAACTTTTTTTTTTAACTTTTCAAAGCATTTTTTCTAATGCTTTGAAAAGCCTCTGCCGATCAGGCAACTCGGCTGGGATCGTCAGACTTTTCAAAGCATTTTTTTTAACCACCTCTTCAGCCAAGAGGTTGCAGAAAACAACGCTTTGAAAAGCCTGCGACAATCCCAGCTGAGCCACGCGATCATCAGAGGCTTTTTTTTTTTACTTTTAAAAGCATTTTTTCATCGGAAGAGGTTGTAGAAAAAATGCTTTTAAAAGTTAAAAAAAAGCCTCTGATGATCGTGCGGCTCAGCTGGGCATGTGGGGGGGGGGTGCAGGGATTTTTGCTACCGGTTCTCCGAACCACCCGCCACCATCGCTATCAGATCAGGCGATCCGGTCCGAACCAGGAGCATTTCACCCCTGAACCACAGGCTGTCACCACAGAGGCACACAGATCTCGCAAATCATAATTCTTAGTTCAAACAGGATTTGTATCATCCACAGGCTTCCCATGTTTTATGATAGTTTTATGTTTTTCCCAAATCTCAATAAGTAAAGCAAGTTTACTAAAATTAAGACACTGAATCAATGGAAAAAAGGGGGAGTTGAAGAATATGGCGCCAAATTTTGTAACTTAAATGTATCGACAAATGTGCTTTCATTTTTTATTTTATTTTTTTGAGATTCATTCTGAAATACTACATTACTTATACGTATTTACTTCCTTGTCTTGTGGTTTACATACAGTGAAAATATTTTCTCCATCTTTTTTACTGCTGGATTTCTAATTGGCATGGATATCCTGGCACACATGAAGAGGTAGAATTATAAATGCTTTTAACAGTTTTCATTAATTTGCCAATAGTAGATTCACCCAGATTAAAAGCTTCAATACAATTTTATTACTGAGAGGTGCTTTCTCTTTTTAAGATAAAGGAATTGTACATTTTGATTGCCATTTTGATCCCACAGTAAGTTTTGCAGGTATGGAAGTAAAAGGGAGACAGGATGCGCAATTAGAATAAATGAATGACATGACAATAAATCCTTGAGTGAGGGCAGAAAAAGGGTTTGGCGGGAAAATGTTCAAGCAGTTTTGGCAGAAAGAAGCCCTAAATGTTTCCAGACCTTCAGGGCAAATTGACTATGCTGGCACAAATAGCATAACATTTTTTTTCCCCACATAAAGCAAATTCTTGGATGAAAATGATCGGTAGGATAAGGCAAAGTAAACCTGTATATGGAAAACTCCAAAAAACCAAAACACTTCTGAAGCAAATCTGTCAATTATGCGGTAAGAGCTCCTAAAACAGGAAGTACAAAGTTGAAATAAATACAGATGGGTTTACAATGGAAGGTCTGGAGTGCTTATTAATTTTCTACAAGTTAATTAAAATGTGTATTACCAAAATAAATCTGGATATCAATTGCCAAGAATCAGAAGAAACTGTTATGAATATTTCCATGTGATAGTTAAATTGTGTACATGAGTACTAACCATCTCCCCTGGTATGTATGTATGTTTATGTGCACATATATTATAAATACAATGTATGTCTGCATATGAATCATTTCTTTTTCACCAAGAATCACCATTCACCAACATCTCTTTTTCTCATTATGGGAACAGCAGCAGGCAACTTAAATAGACTATTTAGTATGCAAATTATGAAGCAAACAGAATCTTAAGCAGCAAGTCAAAAAAAGCCCAAGGAAAGATCTAAAGGAGGGTCAAGAAAAGATGAGCAAACAGCAAGTGCATGTCTAAACCAAACGCTCAATCTAAAATGAATATGTTGCAATTAACAAAACAACTATACCCTTTATGCATTTTCACATGAAATAACCTCAGATAGAAATGCTGGGGAAAGCCAATGAAGAGCTGTTGCCAATCAGGATAGATAAACCACACATCTGATTCAACACATGATTGTTTCATATGTGGGACCGAGAAGTTAACAGGAGATCACAACTAACTAGTGACTAAGTAAGTTAATGAAGAATAGAGAGAGGAAATCAGGAAAATACTTTCAGGAACAAATTTGCAAGACTTTGGTTTCAAATGATCTGGGAAGATTTATTTCTTAATTAAAAAAGTCTACATGGGGTGAAGAACCTCATTGAGCAATATTATTCTTTTTTCTTCCATTCTTAACGTGGAGCACTATCCTACATATGCAAGCCAAATCTCAATTTCAAGATTTGGGTCTTGAAATTTCAAGACAAGTGTTCATTCCAGTCTAAAAAAATTGTCAGAAAGAGTTGGCCAGGCTATTAGAAGAGCTCTTCTGACCCTTTTCGCAAAGCAAAAGCAATACAAAATCTACTGCAAATAACGCCATTAAAATATTTAAGGGAAAAATCTTTGCAAATCTGATAGTGGCAGGAATGTAAATCATTTTTTTGTTTAAATTGCGCTTTTAATTGGCTGGTAGTTCACAAGGATAATTTTCCATATATTTTTTTGTTTGTAATCCCACTTAACACTTCTCCAAGTAAGAAAAAAAAATTTGGCAAGGAGAGATGTAGACTTTCCTATTTAAAGGCTTCACATTTACAGGCATCTGATCCTTTATATTTTAGGAAGCACCTCATCTAATCAATCAGAAATGCCATTCCAATGTCAGATTTCACCCCACTTCAAATGGGACTTTACTAAACATATTATCTGACCACAGAACAAGAAATGTCATGTCACAGACTACAGCCATTTGCAGAACTTCCTGGGCTGTGACCTCCCCAATATATTATTTCTTAATTTAAGCAAATTACTTCATCTAAGCAAATGACTTAAGGATTTGAGAAAACCCTTCAAACATGAATTTGAAAGTGTGTGTTTATGATGATAGATCTTGCAAAGTGGCTACCAGAGAAGGGCCCAACATCTTTTTTGTTGTTAGTCGTGAAGTCGTGTCCGACCCATCGCGACCCCATGGACAACGTTCCTCCAGGCCTTCCTGTCCTCTACCATCCTCTGGAGTCCATTTAAGCTCACACCTACTGCTTCAGTGACTCCATCCAGCCACCTCCTTCTCTGTCGTCCCATTCTTCTTTTGCCCTCAATCTTTCCCAGCATTAGGCTCTTCTCCAGGGAGTCCTTCCTTTTCATTAGGTGGCAAAGTATTTGAGTTTCATCTTCAGGATATGGCCTTCTAAAGAGCAGTCAGGGTTGATCTCCTCTAGGACTGACCGGTTTGATCGCCTTGAAGTCCAAGGGACTCACAGGAGAATGAAAATCTAGGCATCTCATCTGCGTATTTAGCACATCTACAGTATATCCCTCCATGTTTTATACTCGTATTTACAAGACTGCAGCTGGCTTTAATGGGCCGATTGGCGACAACTAACTTGTATATTTTGTTTTGCCATTATTAACAGCAAAAAAAAAAAAAAAAACCCTGCACTTTTACCAAAGCTATAAATAATTTGTACAACCTGAATGCATCCTCCACCCTAACCCTAAGGCTGATATGTCAGTACTCAGCAGAGCTGAATAGAATGAACAGTAACAAAGGAACACATCTTAATGCAGCAAAAGCAACAGGGCTGAAAAAGAAAATTTTTGAGTTCCTTTATCTAATGATAAATTCATTAATAGGGGGGGAAATGGTTTCTTCTTCCAGCGAAGTTTTTCTAGTTTATACCCTGGTCACAAGAATAAAAATTGTAGACCAAATACAATTCTGTGGCATATCGAATGGAAAGATTATTTACCTATATTTGTTTATATATTTTAGACCCCAAATGTTTCATGCTTAGTGTATCTTTAGACTACTTACGATAATTTAGAAGCTGTGGGGCCGGGAATAATGGAACAAAAGTACCTCAGATTTTAAGTGCGCAGACAGATTAGATGGATTTTTTTCAAAACATATTCTTATGCAAATATATTCAATTTTCATCAGCTAAGAAACTGGTTAAAATGTCTATGACTGCAAATATTTTTAAATTTTAAATTATTAGATTTATATTCCACCTCTATTTGCACAACTCAAACAATATGCGTAATGCTCCTTCCTATTTTTTCCCACAGGAACAACTCTGTGAGGAAGATCAATCTGAGACTGGCCAGCTTCCATGCCCAAAGGAGAACTCACAATCTCCTGTTTGAGCACTTTACCTTTACACTAAATTGGCTCTCAATTAGTAAAGCGCTCTGCTTATGTTGCAATATTCTGCATCTGTATGATGGAAATGGGGCAACAAACCACATCAGATATGACAAACCTGCCCTCTGAGAATCCAACCCTGCTTCATCTGACATCAGAAAAATTATAAGAACCTTCTACACCTTTTTTTAAGGTTAAAGTCCTTATTCTTCTAAATTATGTCCTAGTGTCACATTCTTTACTATCATGCAACACAATATACCAAAACTCTATACATAGATCAACTCAGAAGTTGATCACTTTTTAATTCGTAAGCGCAGAAGGGAGGATAATAATTCACTGAAATGGTTATATCACAGAATAAATTACAGTGGATGCCTGGCTTGTGATGTCACTGTCCATTTATAAACTAAAAACTGGGCATTAGTGAAGGGAAGACACCTAACCAAAGGCAAAAATGGCTTCAGTTTTCCCTATTCTTTCACTTACAGCAAACGCCTTACCTTTCTTTGCAGCTTTGATTTGCTTAGTCTTCTCAAAAGCTGTACTCACAAATATGTAATATTTTGAGTTCTCTGCTCTCAATGTTTTTTAAAAAATACATGGAGTTGGAGGCCAAAAAACACTGAAAAGTACTGTATTTTTCGAGTATAAGATGCACCGGAGTATAAGACACTTAGTTTTTGGGGAGGAAAATAAGAAAAAAGCTGATTGGTGGATGGATCACCCTCCCGGAATGCCCCCAATCAACTGTTCCCAGAGGTGAATTTTAGTAACAGGTTTGTTGGTTGTGAGCTCTGTGCTTTGCTTTTTTGTTTTTTTGTTTTGTTTTGTTTTTTTCCTGTCTCTGAAACTTCTGAAACTCTGTTTCAGAAAAAAACTTTTTTTTCTGCCTCTGAAAGCCTCTGAAACAGAGCTTCAGAAAAAAAGGCTTTTTTTCTGAAACTTCTTTCAGAGGCTTTTATTCTGAAGGACTAACTGTACTCTGTTCAATCTCCTTTCTTTGGTATTGGTATATAGATTAACCTCTTCTAATCTGTTGGTTAGTGTCATTCTTTTAGATAAAAGTCTTTCAGAGGCTTTTTTTCTGAAGCTTCGTTTCTGAGGCTTTTTTTCTGAAGCTTCTTTTGGAGGCTTCTTTCAGCCTCTGAAATCTCTGTTTGCAAGGCTGGGCAGGGCTACATTCGGAGTATAAGACGCACCCAGATTTTCACCCTCTTTTTTTGGGGGGGGGAGGTGTGTTTTATACTCTGAAAAATACGGTAATATCACTTTATTTGCTTGTTTTCTTATCTTTTTTCCATTACTCTTTACCAGACTCTTGACCAGACTAGCACCCTCCAGATGCCCTGGTTCAAAATACTGACCATTCCAATCCATTGGAGGCATACTGGGCATGGAAGAGGGTTGACTGAGAATGCTCATTTGGGAAAGCCTGCCCAAAAAATGTGAGGGCCATAACTTCATTTGATTTCAACATATACAGAGACATAAAAAGCATTTGTCATGATTATAACACAAGTATATTAGCTGTACAAAAATTGCCTTCGGGGCAACAGCCGTACAGTAGAACACCTGTGGTTTGGAGATGAAAGAAAAATGAGATTAATGAATGCATCAAAATAACCCTAAGCACCAACTCTGCCAGCCATTTTACTGGACCTCTAAATAGCTTTCAGTTTATATCAGGAAGCAGAATATACAAGTGTTTATTACAGATTTTTTTTGATTTCCAGTAGCTATGCAAACATGTTCAATATGCATCAGCATTTAAAATGTGTTTTACAAAATCCACTGGGGTACTAAACTATTCCCTCTGCTCCTGCCATTAATTGCATTGTACTATGAAACCCTTTACATTTTATTAAATCCACTGAAATGATCCCGGATATAAACTAATGAAACATTTACTTGTATTTTTAAAAAAGCTGCGCAATCACAAACATGAAGTTCTGAAGCATGCATAGATTTTATAGGATGAACCGTTTTTTTAAAACCTAGTTTATAATTTGATTTAATCAGCAAGAAAATAGGCAAAATTTACTCCATCAATTTAAATGTCTATACATTTATGAATAAACACTTCTTAAATAAAGTGCTCAAGCAACCTTTATACAACCTCAAATTATGTAGTAGTTTTCAGAAAATGCACATACTGAGAGACACCAAGTTCCATAAAACAATACTAGATTCTTTTGGATTTCCTAAAGTTTTGCATTATCTATGGCTTCATACTTGGTTAGTTTTTCATGTGGTGCCTTCAAGTTGTTTTTTTTTAAATGAACTTCTCCTTTCAGATCTTGCCAAAACTTTCTATAGAGCTAGTATGGATTTTGATTTGGCCATTCCAGAACAATGGATCTGTTCTTCATCCAGTCTTTTGTAGACTTGCTTGCATGTTTGTGATCACTTGTCTTGCACCTCACTGAATATTCACTGGATACAAGGCAGAATTCATACATGATAGCAAGTTGCCCACTTTCCAAAGCAACAAAGTATTTTCAAGCATGACACTACCACTTTCATGTTTTACAACTTAATTATGGAGTGCAATGTTTTCTTTCCACTACCGTAGATATGCCGCCTACAGAGCCCCTTGCAATTTACACCTGTCTGAAAGGCCATAAAGGTACATTCTGACAATCCAGAGAGAAGCATCAATGTTCTTTCTGAGGCATGGCTTCTTCCATGCATTCAATGTTTCCCTAAAGTTTTCCTGATGTTGGAGATATAATGAGACAAAAGAAGCCGATAGTTCCTAGTATCCTGCTCCAGTTCCTGTTCTGAGTTTCTTTGTGACCTCCTGGATAATTCTATGCTGTGACTTTGCAAAGATACGGATAAGATGGACATTCTTGGGAAGATTCACTACTACTATGAGCCTCGGTGGCGCAGTGATTAGAGTGCAGGGCTGCAGGCTACTTCTGCGGACTGCTGGCTGCCTGCAATTTGGCAGTTCGAATCTTACCAAGCTCAAGGTTGACTCAGCCTTCCATCCTTCCGAGGTGGGTAAAATGAGGACCCAGATTGTTGGGGGCCATATGCTGGCTCTGTAAAACCACTTATAGAGGGCTGTAAAACACTGTGAAGCAGTATATAAGTCTAAGTGCTATTGCTATTGCTACTGTCCCAAATCTCCAATTCAAGGCAGTATCTTTGATTGTGGACTAATGGAGGTTTTTAGAAATGGTTCAGTAATCTTTTCCAAACTGATAGGCATCCATTATTTTTCTATGGAAGTTTTCAGGAAATTCTTCTTAGATGGGCATGATGTATGTACTTCTAAAATCTGTAGGGTAAGAACTTCATCATGAGGAAAAAAAGCCAAAATTCAAGACATTTACACAGGGCAGGATTAGCTCAACTCAGTTTTGTTTACTTAATGATGTATTCACACAACAAGCCTTAGTTTACTTTGTTATTTTTCATACTTGCACAATACATATGGGATGACTTCATTTATGAAAGAAATGAAACAAACACCAAATGTTGGTATTATTTGTTTGCAGATTCCTTTTGTACACCAGTGGAATCCACACAAAGCACTACTATAAATCAATGGCAAAGATATGCAAACCTGAAATGAGCAAAAAAAAATTAATAATCATAGAGTTCTGTGTGCATGCAAGCATGTCTAAATCCATTCTGTTGCTTTTTTTCCCAATAAATGTTAACATAAACCTAACCTAACAAATGGACCAAAATTACAAAAATCTATATATCACAAGAATGGACTAAAGATGGTTAATTGTGACTTAATTGGATTTTTTTTTTTACTTTCACTACCAGTTGTTGGTGGCAGTGTTTAAACTGAGATGAGTGTCCGCATAAATTGAATAAAATAAATGAATTATAACTTCAACACTAGAGTTTCAAATTAAAACTCTATGAAAGTACAAAAAATACAAAAAATAATCAGATTCCTTGATTAAAGAAGGTCCGTAAGAGGTACCACATGATTATACACTGGAAGAAAAAAAAAACTCCTTTCAGGATTATTGTTATTATTTTATCTCGTTCTGAAAGCAGGAGTAAAACATGAAGGCAAAAGTAGCTGATCTCAGATACATGATTTTTAAACTTGTATTCACCAGGAATCAATAGTAAAAATAAAACACTGCTACAACACTTTGAGATCTTCCAAAGTTCTTGATACCACTAACTTCCTGTGCTAGAAAGCCCAGTACACTTTAGACAAGAGATGTTGGTCTTACCTGAACAGTCATAATTCTTTAGACAAGCCCTCCTGCCTCTCTCTCGGGCCCAGTTTTTCAGCGATGTCGCAGCTGAAAGAGAAGCTTTCCAAGAATATTAGTGACAGCTAGCTCCAAATCCCACGATCCTCAGGGTGGGGCTGGACGATTCCGCAGCCACTGAGAAAAGGCGTTCAGGTAAGACCAACGCCCCTTTTCCAGTGTAGCTGTGAAATAGTCCAGGAATGGGACATACCAAAGCCTGGCTGTCCTAAGGGCGGTAGCCATTTGATCTGGAGCCCCCAAGGCCAAATGCCAAAGGATGCCTCCATGGATGCGAAGACATCCAACTTATAATGAAAGGCGAGGGAGTAATCCAGGTAGCCGCCCTGCAAATCTCCTCTAGGGAGGCCTCCTCTAGTTGACCACACAGCGGTGGCAGCTGCGCTTCTAGTTGAGTGTGCAGTTATCCGTCTAGGTACCAGAATTGCCTGCACCTCATACGTTTTGGTGATACACACCTTTATCCAACGGTCGAAGACACCTTGGTACCTAACGATGTTGGCTGAAAGGAGACAAATAGTGCCTCCTGGGGAGCTACCCTTGATTGAAGTTGGCATAGCCAAATGAAGGAGGTGCTGTTAAAGAACGATGCTGCTGTAGAAACCCTAATAGCCCAGGCTGTGGCCTGGTGGGTTTTCCTTAAAGTCAATTCAGATTTTTTGTCTTCCGCCCTCAAGCCATTGGCAATATCTCCAGCCAAAAATGGCAAAGGGGAAGACAGGGCCAGAATGGGACCGTCCACTGTGGGCAATTGCAACGCCTGTGACAAGTTTGGTGCCATGCCATGAACCTTTTGTCATTCCCACTGGGGGTGGGGAGTGACACTGGGGTTGTCCATTGTTTCTGGACAATGTCCAGAAACAACGTGGGAGCCAGAATGAACTGCTGCACCACTATGGACTCTGAAAACAGGCCCTGACTATGGTCAAGGGGAGGTGCCACCGACTCCACTGCCGGTGAATCCTCCGACAATTGGGCTGTGGTCTTTACTTTATGAAGTAATGAGTTGAACAGCCCTGGAGGAAACAGCCCTATAAAGGCTGGAGTGTCAGGGGACATCCCTTCATCATCTGAGAGGTCTAGGTCTCTCTGGGATTCCTCACCCAAGAAGGAGTCATCGCAATCTATGGAATGACTGGGTGATTGGCACGGGAGCTCATGCAAGTTTGCACTGAGCAAAACCTGTTGCAAGTGATTCCGAGACCAGGGAAGCAGAACGCTGCTGGTTCAATCCATCTGCAATGCCCTTAGTGATTGCCTGAGAAATCAATTGCTTCAGGTTATCAGGCAAATCTGACAGGTGGGCCTCAGTTGAGGGCAAACAAGCTGCTGGGGGCACATGAGAAGCCCCTAAGCCCTGGCATAAGTGGGTGGGCTGAAACCCTGGTTCTGCGATTTGGCAGGCAAATGGATCATTCTCCGTCTCCCTGTCCCTGCTGTCCAGCAAGGATGAAGTTGGGGACAGCTCAGTGGCTCCCCCTGGTGACCAGGCCTGAGGAGCCTGAGGGGAGTGATCTACTCGTTCTGAAACAAAAGGGTGGGAAACAGATGGCTCAGTTGAGTGAGACAGTTTCTCCAACTCTGTTGTTTCTCAGCTCTGGAGATCTGCTTCTCCAGAGCTCTCTGATCCATTTCCTGTCCTTTAACTCTGCCTTTGAGACCTGCTTTTCTTTCTTTCCCCTGGAAGATTTGCAGGTCGCCTTTTTTCTCACTGAGGCTTCAGAACTCGGTTTGGAAGCCTTTGCAGAGCACTCCCCCCTCACCCTGGAGCTTTCTGCCATTTTAACGTGTTGCAGGAGCCTGTGGAATGATGGAAGTTAAGCTATGCCCTCCAGGAACACAGTAATGCCCAGGTGTAAGAGGGCAGGGACCCTGTGCCTTCGATAATAGCCGCAAGGGCAGGCAGGCGAAAGGCAGTGGAGGCAGTGCCGGAGAACCTCTGGGCTAGCCAGCACGCTCGCAAGCAGGATGAGGGATCTGCTCCTCAGGGGCGGCGTTCCTAGGACGAACCTAGGGTAGCCAGCACCCGACGCCGCTTCTTCACCCTGGAAGACTAGGGACTGGCCGCCAACTGCAATAGCTCCATGCGTCCCTTGCAAACCTGAAATCCCAGGGATCGGCAGCAAAATCAATGAGAAGCATCACTCTGATGCAAGTCCAGGTGGCCCCTTAAAGGCGCAGTGCAGCGGCGGTGAAAATGGCGGCAGCTGAGCATTGGCGGCTGAAATTAGCCATCAGCCTGCCAATCCACTCCTTCCGAACCGCAGTCGGAGAGAAGTGCTGCTCCGATGTGAGTCCAGGTGGCCCCTTAGACGCGTGCCGCAGTGGTGGCAAAAATGGCAGTGCTTGAGCGTTGGCTGCTGAATTAAACCAGCAGCCCACCGATCCGCTCCTTCCAAACCGCAGGATAACAGGCCCCTCTCAGATGTAGTGGGGGCCTAAAAATGGCAGCGGCGTTGTCAGTTAGGCTGAACTAGCCATCATGCTTGGAGTAACCATCCCTACAAAAATGAATCAGAAAACCTGCTTGAAGAATAGTCCAGGAATGGTGAAAACTACAGCCGTACTCCCCAAAAAAAATCTCTCTTGGGCCGACTGAGTAGAAAAACTGGGCCTGAGAGAGAGACAGGAAGGCGTGTCTAAAGAATTATGACTCAGTCTCTGGGCAGATCCAACTGTAGCAACCCATTCCTGGACTATTCTGCAGCTACACTGCAGAAGAACAGAAATCTACAAGAGCCGAAAAATCCCTACTCCATTTATGGAAAAAGCAGTCTCTTATTTCCAAACCTTGAACAGATGCTGGTTACAAATTTTCCTCAGAACTGTAAGAGACTGAAACTTGGTGAGGCTGATTTGCAAGCTAAAATTCACTGGATGTTAAATACTGCACTACCTACATAGGCAGCAGGTCTCTCCGCCTTTGCTCCCTGGACTGCCAACAAGCAAGCATTATCACGGCCTGCATGCAATAGACAATCCAGCACCTAGGAAGTTTAGCTGGCAACCAATCAACAGGCACCGATAAATGCTGCACAAGGTACTTGGCCACATACCAAAGCATTTCCCTCCCACTCCAAACTAAGTCAGTCAGTCATTAGATCCTTTATGAAGAGAAAGAAAGCCATTTCAAATAGGGTTCTATTACTGACAGCTGCAGTGTCATTACAATTCCTGCCCAAGGGTGCTATCCGCTGCAGTTAAGTTTTGCTGCTTTCAATAGAAATTCAGGTGATTATCCATGTGCTGGATTCTCAACATCAATCTCAGCACTTTCAATCTCATCTAAAAGACATTTGGATATATTCAAACCTTCAGCCTTTTCAAATCCAGGGCTCAGCCCTAAGCTGCCGATTGCAATATTATTTATCTATTTGCTTACATACCTGCATATATCTATACAAACTGTTTGTTCTGCCTATTGCAGAAACTCTCATTTTACGGCCAACTCTAAAGAGATGAAATTGGCAGTGTTCATGTATGAGCAAGGCACTCAGGCGGCTTACCAGGTTTGAACAGTGGGCTGAAAGTTAAAATTATTATGTTAAAATGAGAGCCAATTTGGTCTAGTTGTTAAGGCACTAGGCTAGAATGTGGGAGACCATGAGTTCATGATAGGTAGCTGGGTGACTTTGGGCCAGCCACTCTCTCTCAGCCCAACTCACCTCAGAGACTTTATTGTGGGGAAAACAGAAGGAGGAAGGTATGTTGGATTTGTTCGCTTGAGTTATTGTAAAAATAATAAAGGTGGGATGTAAATAAATATTAACAGTATAATACATAACATTTTGCATTAAGATTGAAAGGTGCAGCATTGGATGGAAGAGGTCTGGTGTGGCAGTATAACATGTGAAAACGGTCTGGAAGTCCTTGTTAACTACAAGTTAAATCTTACCCAGCAGTGTGATATAACTGCTAAAAAGACAAAGGCTATCTTCAAGTACATTAACAATAACAGAAGAGTCCAGGTCATAAGAAGTAATTGTCCCAATCTTCAGTCAGATTTCGGAGTAATGTGTTCAATCCTGGATAACACCGTTTCGAAAAGGGCAGTATGAAGATAGTGACCAGTCTGAATAAGTCCTAGCACGGATGATAAAAAGAACTGGGTATGTTTTACCTAAACCTAAAGAGACGACTGAGAGAAGATAGAATAGAATGTTTTAAAATATTTGAAGGGCTGTTACATTGAAGAAGAATGGACTACATACTCTGTTGCTCTAGAAGGAAGAACCAAAACTAACAGCTTAAACTATAAGGCCATAGGTTTAGGTTAGATGTCAGGAGAATCTTCCTGATTATATGAGTTGTCAGCCAGTAGAATGAGCTGCTACAGGGGATGGGTATCCCAGGGGCAGTTGCATGGAGCAGGGGCTAGAGTAGATGACCTCTAAGATCCTTTTCAACTCTTATGATTCTACAAATTTTGGGGACCATTGTATATTGTACTGAACCCTAAACTGATTTGGCTTTGCACAAAGTATGAATCTATCTATTGTGGTATATGGCGACAGCCACTGAGACAAATATTAGTCATATTCATGTAAAAAGCTATTGGGATTGTTAAAATAATCTGGTTTACCAATTACAAGCAATGTGCTGAAACACTGTTTAATTGCTCCTGTTTGGCTCTCATTGCAAACTGGAACAGCTAAAGGAACAAGCTTACTTTGCCAGAAAATGTTGGTATTATGCTTAAAGCTGGATTCTTCTTTAAAAGTCTGAAGCCAGACTTATTAGAGGAATTATGAACTATGGTCCAGGTCTGGCTGTAAATTAAGCTTTCCCACTTTTGCCAAGTTCTTATCCAGACCCCTCTTTCTCTTTCTATTGGGGCCGGCTAATTTCCCCCCTTGTTATAATAGCAGGTTACAAATGACAGGAAATGCCTCTTCCTTCCGGAGATCCTGAAGGTCTGTTAGGCTAGCTGGTGAGCAATTATGTCCCTCAGTATCAGGGAACTTAATAATCTCTAAAGGAAGCTACAATCAAGTTTGATTTTTACTGATGTCATGAGCATCCCTATGTAGTTTCTTTGGCAACGATACAGGAGTTTGCTAGCTGTATTTTTTTCACTTTCCCAGTCTAGCCAAAAGCTGTGGAATTTCCTAGTAGCCTTCCAATGAATGAAGTCCTAACAAACCTGACCCTGCTTAGCTTTTCGAGATCATCCCGGTGCAGCCAGATGCTGTCTTAAAGGAAGGCTAACAAAAGCAAAAAGCAACCAAGATAATTCCTCTAAACCAGTGGTGGGTTCCTCCCGGTTCGGTCCGGTTCGGTTGAGCCGGTAGCGGTGATGAGATGATGTCACCGAACCGGTTCTCTCCCCACCCCGCCCTCCCACCTACCCACGTTATTCTTACCTTTTATTTGGTCCCACCCCCAATCTATTGCTGCCTCCTGAGTCCCAGCTGATGACTAGAGGGAAAAAAACTGTTTAAACTCTTGCCGCAGGGCTTCAAAGGGCTGTCCTACAGCTGATCAGTGTTAAAAGCAAACAAATGAGTCGGGTCGTAAGTGCGAGGACTGGTCGTAAGTGCAAGGACTGGTTGTAAATGCGAGGACCTTCCAGAAATGACTGACCAGCTAGCCACGCCCACCTAGTCACATGACCTCCAAGCCACACCCACAAAATAAGCCACGCCCACAGAACCGGTAGTAAAAAAATTTAGAACCCACCCCTGCTCTAAACTCTTATAAATCATTCATTACCAGTGAGTCCAAAGAAACAATCCTGATGACCACGCTGAATACAAAATATTACTTTCCTCTGCATGCAAATATCTATTATGACAGTATCTCTTATTAGTGTTTGTAGAGCAATGTAGTAAATTACCCATATCACCACCATGATTTATCAGTCATACATCTATTTATGACAGCTGATATTTACCAGTTTGGGGTTTGCTTGTTCCCTGAAATGCAGACTCAAATTCCAATCTTATACACAGTCTTATGCAAGACATTCTCTCCTGATATCTGTCTCTTAGTATATTAGTGGCCTTAATTACTAGTTCATTGTAAGGATTTCTGTATCAGTAAAGGCTCAGTAGCACCAATATGTTGATTTTCTGAACTTGAGTAGAAATCTTCAATATACACATTCTATATATGAATACATATATTCCATTTCTCCCAAATATACCACATCTGCAGACCCAAATATACCGTATCTATCCAACCAATGACTGAGAATGACACTTATAAAATGTCATTGAACTCAAGGAGACTTACTCCTGAGTAAACTTGCTTAGAATTTTATTATATGGTTGAAACTATTAGAGCAGGGGTGTCAAACTCAATTTCATTGAGGGCCGCATTGGGGTTGTATTTGACCTCAGGGGGCCGGGTGGGCGTGGCCAGGGTGGGCATGGCCAGCTTGACGTCATTCGTGTTGGGGCACCTGTGGTGGCCCGAGCGCTCTGCCAGTGAAAATGGGCTCCCGAGCTCAGTTTTCAGACGCGACAGCTTTCTGCAGCCCTCTGCCAGTGAAAACAGAGCTGGGGGGGGGGGGCGTAACGACCTCCTGGGCCCCATTATCAGCAGTGACTGCCTCCTGCAGCCCTCTGCCTGTGCCCCCCCTCCCCCCCGAGCTCTGTTTTCTCTGGCAGATGCACCGCGGGCTGGTCCTTCACTGTTTCCAGTGCAGCCCCACGGGCCAGGTCTATAAACACACCATGGGCCAGATCTGGTCCCCGGGCCTTGAATTTGCCACCCCTGTATTAGAGTTACAACTATTTCCATACAGAACATTTAAATAAGTACATTCTCACTGGAGGGGAAAAAGTTAAAATCTGAAGCGTCTGAAGAAATCAGGTAAACGGTGAACAGCTCCTTTTCATTAGTTATACAATCCAATCCATCTAACCTGTATTCCAGATTCTGTTTGCACTTCCTACTGATGGGGGGAGCTGTTACAACTTCAAATCTTAAATCCTGTAATACCGATTGACTCTGGCAAATGAGAGGTTACCAGGCAGGGTGGGGGTGGGGGCAGGGGAGAGAGGGTGCCTGCCAGTACAGCACATAATGTTTCAAAATACTTGTCTCTTATCATCATTATATGCCAACAGGCAACAGTAACCAGAAATACAACTGTTGTTCCTCCAGCACACATCTCCAAATGTATCCTTCGCAATCTCTCAGACAAAGGCCTTGGAGCGATGGGAGCTCAGCCAGGGAAAGAAGAAGTCAGAAGAGAATGAGCATGTACTAACCTCCGTGTACGTGTTCGTTCCTCACCGCATCGCTCTCCCCCTTTCTCGTCTCACCTTTTACTGTCTCCAGCTTTCTGTTCTTTTCCCCAGCCCTGACTCCAGAATAAATTTTCTCTGCCTGGGAGATGTCTCCACTCTTTCCCTTCTAACCATATTTTGCCAATACAGAGCCAAACTTTCATGTTCCTTAAAGCCTTAATCATCAGTCTCTTTCTCTCATTTACATATGTGCCCATCTGCTTAGCTTTGTTCTTGGAAGATGCCAATTTCTGATAAACTGAAGAGACCAAACATAGGTCTGGGGAGAGGAAGAAGTTGAAGCCCCCCACCCCACCCCACCCCTTTCATATTTTATGACCACCATTCTCCTTGGCCTAAGTACCTCGTTCACATATTGAAGATGCCACGTTGTAGGTAAGGAAATCTGGATCTCATCAGTGCTTCAAATGAAGATGATCAAAGAATCCCGTGAACGCTAATTCAAACTGAAATTGCAGCATAATAATTTAAAAAGGTAAATAGCTGACTCTATACTGATTTAATTACTGCATATAAAAGCAATGCCAGTTTAGAATTAAGTAGCAACAACAAGGAAATCAAGAACAGCCGCACTGGGGAGACTAACTTAAGAAAACACACACACAACTAAGAATGGAAGAATAGACCTGCTGGAACACCCATCTAAGGCCAGTTTCTCACCGTAACCAATCAGATGGTTTTAGATGTTCACAAACAAATAATGCAGACCTAACCCTCTTCTGCCATTGTATTCTTGTAACTGCTGTTCAGAGGCATGATCTTTTCAAGGCAAAGATAACATGAGTCTGAAGATTGCTTGTTCTCTTCTCTGCTGGTTTATCTACTCCCGCCCAACCCACTTTCAAAGCAATTCAAGTTAGTGTCCATTACCATATTTATTTATTTATTTTATTTTATTTTATTTTATTTCTATACCGCCCTTCTCCTGCGGGACTCAGGGCGGTGTACAGCCAAGATAAAACATAGCATATAAAATTTAAAAACATTTTAAAAAACAATTAAATAATTTTGGCCCGAATTTAAAACAACCCAATTAAAACCAAATTCGACTAAAAAACTGAGAGGATGGGACCATAGACTTGTTGAAAGAAATTCCACAAGATGATTACACTCTGTGTGAAAAAACTTTATTTTGTCTGTTCTATATCTCCTTCTAACTTTATGTGATGACTAGTGGTGGGTTTCTAGCAGGGCGAACCGGCAGTGATGCTGGTGGGAGGCTCCACCCACCCACCCGCCTGGACGTCATCACGGACGCTCTGTGCATGTACAGAAAATTCTGCGCATGTGCAGAAGCGCCGCCCACGAGCAAGCACGTGCACAGGCGCGCTCACAGTTCCGAACTGGTAGCAAAAGTAAGTGGAACCCACTACTGGGTAGTGGTATCCCTTATCCAGTAGTGGTAGGATAAGGGAACCCACCCCTTATCCTACCACTTTGAGGGGAAAATGCTTCTCCTTACATGTTTTCTCCAGGTCATGCACAATCGTGTACACAGTGAACATATCCACTTTCCATTGCTTTCCCCCCCCCCAACAGGCTAAAGATTTCCAATATTTTCTTGTTAGGATGGAACCTGAACCCCTCCCCAATCATTTCGGTGGCCCTCTTCTGTACTTTTTCTAGCTCCATTATGCCTTCAATCATGGCAACCAGAACTACTCACAAACCCCTCGCCTAGGCATCTTTTGTTAGATGTTTTTGCAATAATCTGTGACACGTTACAATTACTGTATTTTTTGGAGTATAAGACATACTTCCCCCCCGCCCCAAAAGAGGGTGGAAATGTTGGTGCGTTTTATACACCGAATGCAGACATTTTTGGCCTCCCGAAGCCCCACCCCACTCACCCCATTTTTATGAAAAACAGGGGCGTTTTTGTGAAAAACGGAGGCATTTTTGCCCTCCCCCAGCCCCCAGGAACACTCTGCAGGCCTCCCAAACCCTCTGCGCACCCTGTTTTTCACAAAAACGGGCAAAAAATGGGGCACACACAGGGTTTGGGAGGCCTGCAGAGTGTTCCTGGGGGCCGAGGAGGGCAAAAAGCTTTTTTTTTCTTACTTACCTCTTCGAAATCTTGGTGTATCTTATACATCGATGTATTTTATAATCTGAAAAATACGGTACTTAAAATGAACCGCATTGGTCAATTGGTCAGCCATTCATTTTAATCCCCACTGCAATATAACCTGCAGTCTAGGAATAGGTAGCCTACAGTCCTAAAGATATATTCTTGGTGGTCCCCTTTTCATGTCGACTGAAAACCCAGGCCATTACTTTTCACCATTTTTTGTTGGGAAACCGATAAACCCTGTAGTGTAAACTCTAAAATAGACATGAGGTTTAAAAACCACACACAACCCAAATTCCTCTTAAAACACCAGCCTCACCCAGTCACATGATACAGTCCCACAAATATTGTGGCCTTCAGTCTCCTCAGAGTACAGGTAGTTCTCCACTTACAACAGTTTGTTTAGTGACCATTCAAAGTTACAACGGTACTGAAAAAAGTGACTTATGACCATTTTTCACACTTACAACCATTGTGGCATTCCCCCATGGTCATGTGATAAAAATTCAGATGCTCAGCAACTGACTCATATTTAAGACGGTTGCAGTGTCCGGAGAGTCGTGTGACCTTCTGACAAGCAAAGTCAATGGGGAAACCAGATCCACTTAACAACCTGTTACTAACTTAATAACAGCAGTGTTTCACTAAACAACGGTGGCAAGAAAAGTCGTAAAATGAGGCAAAATTCACTTAACAAATGTCTCACTTGGCAACGAAAATTTTGGGCTCATTTGTGGTCAGAAGTATTAAGAGCAACCTTAGTTATCAAAAGTCTGCCTACTGATGATCTGGGGAGAAGGGATTTGCAAATCTAACAGAGCAGCCACCTTCAGAAACCCCATGAGATATGAGGGGATGCAATTGTTGTTGTCGACTGCCTTAGCCGCAGTTGTTATCCATACTCCACTTGGACTATGACATGGGGCCACTGCCGACCGATATATATGCAATATATTTAGAAAATAGAATATCATGAAGGCTGCCTTTTCAGAAACTCACTTTACTATTGTACATTTTCACTGTGAATTCTTGAATATGTTAAATTCTCTTCAATCATTAATAAGGTCACCATTCACAACAGGTGCCACTTTAACAACTCAACGTAATAGCTCTGTTCTGCAACCATCACACTCCCTTGTGATTCAACACCAAGGCTTTGGGGCATTCCACTGCAGGTTTTCATGCAAACTAATAAGCTACCAGAAATCTTATTTGCCTATATATGTCTCTGTTAGTCACTGGGGCCTGGAGAGGAGCTGAAAGAATTAGAGCCATCATAATCTGCTCATTTAAAAAAAAAAAATCTAAAATATTCTATGTAGTACAGAGCATTCATCTCTTCATGCACCCCATCACCTGGAAAATATGAGTATGAAATAGACATACCCTTTTAAAAAGGAAACATGATTACTGTGGGAAAAGAAAAACCATTTGAGCAACAGATCAAGTATAACTCTCCATAACAAGAGAAGCACAAGTCAGGCAGATACACAGTCACTTCCACATTTTGTTGATCTCATTCTTCGTAATTTCCTAGAGCTTGCAATAAGCATTCCAGCAAAAGAAATATTATGAGTTTCTACCATAGGTATACGTGCATAACATCATTTTCACGAAGCACCCGAAACTCCCCAAATGAAGAGTTATGGGAATTTGGTTGGCAGTGTTTCTTACCATTCATACAGAGAAGCAAGTTTTTCTGAATTACCAAGCAGAGGCAATGTTTATGCACTGGTTGCTTGAACTGCCTTTGAATACTGGGTGCTTTTAGATGGGTAAGTTTCTGTGAGGAACAGGTAGACGTTTGTTAGATTTCAAAAACTATTCGTTCTAAAAAATATTTTATGAGTATGACCAATATACAACACCTGTCAGCACTGCTCTGTTTGTTCAAGTCTTTTATTATACATTTAACTACAACGCGACTGACCTAATTACTTAACATTTTACAACACAAACTACTAAAGAAGACATGTAGTTGGCAAAAGAGCTTGTGAAATAATATGTGCCCACAGCCAGTTATGTGTTTAACTCTTTAAACATCATCTTTCCCTCAACACCTTCCAACTGCTTTTCTTTCCCTTATTCTCTCTACCACACCCAAAATCTTTCCATTCCATATTCTTTACAGATTAAATGTAACTTCTACAGAGAGACAGATGCTTATGATCTTATGATTGATTGATTGATTGATTGATTGGATTTATATGCCGCCCTTCTCCCGAAGGACTTTGAGCGGCTCACAACAATAAGAAACAGAAAATACAAAAGTTAAAAGACAAATTAAAACAGAGTATCCAATAAATAAAGTTAAACGTGGGAATACCAATTCAAATTTAAGATTTAAGAATATAAAAAGCTACAAAATCAGTATGATCTTATTGTAAATGTGTGTGTATACCTAAACCTATACCAATAGACGAGAGGGAGGGAGAGGGAGAGGGAGGGAGGGAGGGAGGGAGGGAGGGAGAGAGAGAGAGAGAGAGAGAGAGAGAGAGAGGGAGGGAGGGAGGGAGGGAGAGAGAGATCGTTTGGCCTAGTGGTTAAGGCATCAAGCTAGAAACAAGGAGACTGTGAGTTTTAGTACAGTCCTTTAGGCATAAAAGCCAGGTGGGTGACCTTGGGCCAGTCACTCTCTCACACCCCAACCCTCCTCACAGGGTTGTTGTTGTAGAGAAAAATTGAGAAAGAAGCACAGGAGAAATAATACAGGTGGGATATAAATAAACTTACCAATCACTTCTAAAAATCAAAATTGTCATGTTCAATTAATCCATGCAAATTATGAACACAGATATATTTATGAAGCCATATGGGTAAGCAGACTTCATTTTATAATTGTTAAAGTATGCGTAATTTGCATTGCAAGTTTAGGATTCAGGCACATAAAAATAAATTCTGTAAGAAAAAAGCCCTTTCCCCAAACATACACACCTTAATATATTTACAGAGGTGGGCATCTCTACAGTTTTGAGACACTGAAGTCAGCAGTGTCCCAGAATGCTGCTTGATAATTTGCACATTTACAAAATGGAAGTCGTGCAGAAATAATTAGCCTTAAAACAGATTTGTCAGAAGGCTAACTGTCTTCCTCAGTGGCTCCCCCTTCTCATTGGGTGTTCCCTTATATGTCCACTTACTGTTTATTCTTTTTCTAGATAGGCGGGTACAGTACAGTTCCAAATGAAAGCCAACTTGCAAATAAATGCCCATTGTAAATGCCCATCATGTTAGAGAAGCTCATGAGGCTGATTTAGGATCCCAAGGAACTGAGATATCCCAGACCTATTATTATTATTTGCCAGAGGCCCTATTGGGTAATTTAAGATGAACAGCCTGGTGATAATACCAGTTTTGAGTTTTCTGGCATCAAGCCATATGGAGATTGCAAAGTCATTCTACTATATCACATCAAAATGCCAAGATACCACAAAGAACACACAATCCTGCCTGATCCAAAACAATAGGAAGGGCGCCCTTCCAAAGATGAACCACCTCCGTTCAAATGTGTTTTAATCTGAGCAGTAAACCTTGGTCAAAAAGTCTTTGCCTTAGGCTTGGCTGTCTGTCAAGAATAGATGATATAATCATTCCACAACAACCTGAGGGCTGAATGGAAAAGGAAGGTGCCTGAAACGTAAGAACTTGGTAGGATGACTTGTGCTTTAGAGACCAGAGGCAACTTTGATCTTTCTGCCTTGAAACTACAATGGATTGCTGCTGGGAAAAGGGGCGTTTTTGCCAAGTTTTCTAAAAAAAATTCCCACTGAGGATCCAGGTTTTTTTTCCTCTGAAGAATCGGTTTTTCTATGTCACCGCATTTCTTTAGGAGGCAGGCAGAAGGTAGCAAGAACCACATGCTAAGAACAGCAATGAATTATAGCCATGCTCTCGTCACAAAAGCGATCTCAGAGACAAAGATTGTACGTTGTGAAGCTGCAGGTGAAATTTCCCCTCAACTACACACTAACTAGGGTTGGCAGCAAATTTAATGTTGCTGGTAGAACAAACCCCAAAACTTTATGATTAGGAACATTCTAGGTCAACCTAGGTGATGCATCAAAATGTAGTTTGCCATTACACAAGTTATTTGCATTTTTGGATATCTCTTTTATTTCTGCTTTCTGAATTGTTCTCTCACTTGTATTGCAGGGATAAACTATGCTTTTTTATTACATCTATGGTAAGTAAATTGTGATTTTTATAAAATTATTTTTTTAAAATAAAAACTATAAAAAGGAGTGCTATTTTCCAAAGTATGATATTTTGTCTTCCCAGACTCTCATGTGCCTCTCTGTCTCTAACAGATACACTTTTCCTGCCTTTTTCAGAGCAAAAGATGGCTAGTTATATATGACTTTTTTGCTAAGCCCAGTTATGTTTGTAAGATGGCTTAAGATGAAATTTTTAACTGTTTTTAAATGTTTTAAACGTTTTTAATTGGTAAATGAGTTTTAATTGGGCCAAATTTATATATCTTTTAATTGTTTTTAATATTTGTTCTGCATGTTTTTTAATCTGGCTGTACACCGCCCTGAGTCCTCAGGGAGAAGGGCGGTATAGAAATCCAATATAATATAAAAAATAAAAATAAAATAAAATGTGGCTTGGTGTTTTGGTTAGCAAGAGAAACTTCAACATGGATATCACATAGTTCTGAAGAAAACCTTGCAGGGCACTCCTGATTGCTAAACTTTGGCACATTACATTCACACTGAGCCTAGGTAATCTCCAGCAAGCTACTATTTCTCAGCTTCAGCTGCATTACAAATAAAACCAGTCTACTTCTTCACTGTGGTGGGGATTTTAAGATGATATATGGGAACCACTTTAAAACGCTTAAAGTGTGCTATGCAAATACTATGGACTAGTTGGTATTATTTAACACAAGTTTCTGTCAAAGTACAATCCCTTCACTGCACAATTGCATGTTGAACCTCCAAATAATATATTCTAAGCAGTAACAGAAAGAACCTGTGGTGTTTATTTTCCAGGACAGCAATAAGTGACCCTGAAAACAATACCTAACTTACACAAGCTACTTATGTAGTGCTCATGCAAAGGGACAAAACCTGATTTCCGTTGGTATATTGTGGATTTATTTCCCAGCATATTTCCTTCTGAGCACCCACCTGCCATTCACAAGGGCAGAAAAATAAAATGCTTCAGCAGCACCAATATCTAAACAGATTTTTTTCCCCATCTCAGCCATTTTCCAGGTGCATCAACTTCAGTGTTCAGACTCCTCAGCAATGGCCACAATGCATACAGAATTCTGGGAGCTGAAGATCCAGATACCCTGGTTGCAGAAAAGTAGATGGGTAGAGTGGGAAGACAGATTCATTTGTCTTTCCTTTGACAAAATGTCCTGCAAAACTCCTTGCTGCTATGAATCTATACCTTTTTTTTTAACATAAATGTTCCACCCAGGTAGTGCTCAACGTAGGACCTCAATTGGGACTGGTAGTTCCACTATAAATTGATGAATTTGTAAGTCAAGTGGGACCCAATTTTATAACAATTTTTGCAATGGTCATTAGACAAATCATGTAGTTAAGAGAACCCAGCTTCCCCAATGGGCTCCTTTTGCTGGTTTTTGCAGGAAATCAGCAAAAATGATAGCAAATCGCAATCATGAAACAACTGCAGGAGGCTGCAACCAGCTGTAAATGTGAGCCAGTTGGGAAGCACCCAAATTGTGATCATGTGACCATAGGAGAGATGTGATGAGCATTAAGTGCAAATACAGGTCATAAGTCACTTTTTCCAAGGCTGTCGTAACTTTGGACCGTTGTTAAATGAACAGTTGGTTGTAAGTCAAGAACTACCGGCCTGAACAAAGTGTATCTTTTAAAGCAAATTGCAAGTTAGTTAGGTAGCCAACCAAAGGAACATGTCACTCTGCTAAGTGGAGCATAAGCTCTAACACAATAAGCTCCAAAATAAAACAGAACACTAAGTTTGCTTCAGATGGCATTCAACAGAAAAGGCAATTCTGGGGAAACAGCTTACTTAAAGAGATGGAATTCCATTTTCTACAGTCTACCCACCTGTGAACTTAAAATGAGGATCAAACTGAAACATTTAGGGCAATGTTGGCGAACCTTGTGTCGAAATGGAAGCGTGCGGGGGAGTGGCAGAAGCCAGAAGAGCAGCTCTTTGGTGCGGGAGCACCCGCCAGTTGGTCTTCGCACGCGCATGCGCACAAGAACATGGAAGACCAGGTGGCCGGCATGCACACGCGCGCCAGAAACCGGAAGCTCAGCTTCCCGGCGCGCTCTTCCGGTTTCCAGTGCTCCCCTGCATGTGCTCCCATTTCGACACTCGATGCCGAAAAGGTTGGCCGAAGACCAGCTGGCCAGCATACATCCACGTGCTGGAACCCGGAACAGCAACGGGCGACGGCATGCGTGCCATTCATTCGCCATCACGGATTTAGGGTTTTCTCAGTTGCGGCCATTTCCAACAGTGACATTCCTGAACTTTTTTTTTTTCAGAAGGCAGATTCATATACAACATCCAAGCCAACTTCTCAAGCTTTTAGTCTGGGACTGGAAAGCTGGGACAAAAATAAAGACCTGGTTGATACACTGTGCCAAGTCACAATTAGTTAATTAAAATTTATTGAATACATTTATAGTATGGCAAGGTTCATATGCCACATTAATCCATAATCAAAGATTTACAAATTAAAGTAGCTCACTTTGCATGAAAAGACGGCTAAGGATGTGAAAAATATTCCATGCATGGGATGGCAGTGCAGAGGTTCTAAGCCTAAATCAAAGCACAACTGAGTTTAGACTCAGAAAACATATACTTAGTCCAGACAGACCCAGAATACATCTGTTATGGGCAAAGAGTTTCTACTGTGGGAAAAAGTAAAGTAATTGTAGCAGAAAAGTAAGGGGGAAAAGTGAAAACCTCTGGGAGTGAAGGGCCTGGTGACTCAGCAGACTGAGAGCATTGTGATTAACACCAGCTGTCTGCAATTACTATAAGTTCGAATCTCACCAGGCTCAAGGTTGACTCAGCCTTCCATCCTTTCTAAGGTAGGTAAATTGAAGACCCAGTTTGTGGGGGCAATAAGCTGACTTTGTATAAATATACAAGAGTATGAAGGCTATTGCTTAACGCATTGCTTAACGCATTGTAAGCCGCCATGAGTCTCCGGAGAAGAGAGATTTTTTAAAAATCAAATTTTAAAAAAAAAAGTGGGCAAAAAATATGTGCATCAGGAGCTACATTAAAAGGCAACTAAAGAGAGGTAAGGGAAAAGAAGATGAGGGCAGAAATAAGAGGACCTAAGAAAGAAGTGTTAGTCTTGCCCCACTCATCCCACATGATCCCTACAAATTTGTATCAGCCCACAACCAAAACAGCCAAAAATTATCCAGATATCCATTCAGACAGATCACAACCCTTCCCTCCATCAGAATCGTCCAGCCAAACTTCCAAGTTATCATGGGGGTTTTTTTTGTTCTGTGGATGAAATAAAACATATGTTTAATTTAAAATATGTCCTTAAAACTACAATTCAAACCAGCCTTATTGTAATTTCATGTGAGTATGATTCATAAGCTTTAACAAAAAAAAAAAAACCGCATGGAGGCTCAGGTGGCTTTTGAATCTGACCCTGCTCCAGAATAGCCCCACAATAGTCCTGAACCACCGAAAGCAGCAGGAAGAAGAAACCCAGCAAAGAATGTGGAAGTAACTCTATAAATTTGGACAAAAACCCATATATAACGTCATATTTCATAGCACACAGTGCTTAACAAAGCTAGATATGGCCATATACATAATGGCTCAGTTCTATTTTTCCACAAAAACCCATGAGTGAATAAATGCAATGAGTAAATGCGCTAACACAATAGAAGTAATTTTCTTTTAAAATGCACATCCTATCTTACCAGCTTCCATTTAAAGCAATCATAAAATAGGCACTGTTCACATATGCAATGAAAAATGGGCATAATAAATAGTTACTTATGATCATATCCCAAAGAGATGTATATCCAAAGAGGCCCTTGTACTATTTCTCAGTCCTAGAGATTCCTATTAGATGCAGAACTATTACTAAAGTAATGCTTTTTTAGGTTCATAAAAGGGACAGCAGAGAAGCAAAGAGTGCCTGGAGAAATGCAATACTTCATTTTTGCATGACACTTTACAGGGTTTGAGTGCATCATACACATTTTCTTAGTAATTGTTACATAATCCTGTTAAGATCGTAAGAAAATACTGAATCATAACCATAATTCAGCATTGTCTATGCTTGCCTATTCCATCCCTCCATCCCCCCCCCCCCACAATCCCGTACTGGCCAGAAATAATTAAATGGGATGCTGGCATCCTGGCAGCCTCCAGCATCATTTTTATTTACAGGAAAGCCTCTGTGCCACATATATTTCGTAAGCCCAGAACAGAAATACTGGATGGTTGGTGTAGTGGCTAAAGCAGCAGGTGGGAAACCAGAACTGAGTTCTAGTCCTGCCTTAGGCATGAAAGCCAACTGGGCAACTTTAGGCCACTCATTTTCTCTCAGCACAACTCTCCTCACATGGTTGCCGTTGTGGGGAAAAGAGTATTTGGTATATTTTCCAACAAGACCAGCTTGGCCTTTTCTCCCTAAGTGTTCAACCAGACTGAAGATAGGTCCGATGCCAACTCAGAGAAGCTCCTCAATGCATCAAACAACATCATGGCTAAACTTAGCCTTGAAGTAGTAGACTCCTGGCTCACAACTCAACTCTCACCAGTATATTACATCAGCTCATAACTCGTGATGAAATCCTTGAAAGTTATTCAATTTCCTTGAAAACATTTTCCTCACTTTTCAAGGACATACAATTGCCCCCCAAAATGAAATACCTATGGATGTACAAATATATTCAGAATGTACTTAACTATGCTGTTTCCCCTTCCCAAATCTCAAAAAGCTGCTTTCATTTTTAACTGGATGGTTGATTATATATTTGATGATACTACAGTTTAACTGGATACTTTTCTTACAGGTTTTCTTACTTCAATTATACTACCAAGAGAAAAAAAGCAACTTAGTAATCTTAACAAAGATTTGATCTGTTTTAAGACATGATACTTTATGATACAACCAATCTTCCAAAGATATATTGTAACTCATTTTAATAGGCAATGGCTATTTTCCATCTGATTGCCAGACAAGAGTCTACTGAAAAACACATACCTTTCAATTTATGAACTGCATTCACTTATTCCACCCATTAATAAAACAAATCAAAAACCCCACTCTTTTAAAGCAAAATTTATACAGTACACAGAAGAAGAGAGCATTCTATTACTAGACTCAGATTAATTTCAAACAAATTAAAGAACAGAAGTATGGAAACTTGACATTAAATTACTGAATTTACTAAAGCATTGTGTGCACTATGGCAAGCAGAAGTGTTGTATTTATACTCCATGGTCCTGACCTAAACATAAAATGTTTAAAAGGCTGTGTAAACATCACAGTAACAAGAAAGTATCTCCAATAGAAATGACATGCTAGTCAATTGTTAAACCCAACGACTGTTTAATGCTGTCAAATACTTCATTAAGCCAGACATACCTCAGAGATGATTGGTTGATGGAGAGAAAACAGGACCATCTGGTGGCAAGTTAAAATATGAGAAGATCTACTATGAGTTGCACCACATCTTCTCTTCACATATCTGCTGAAGAGAGCTCTAACTTACAAAAATATCATAATAAACTTTTTAAGTGCCTTGCTTCAAGCACAGCTACCCCTCTTGAATCAGTGTGCATTAATACTTTAAGCTATACTATGGTCCCAGAAGCACAGGTCCTTCTATATACCATTCTCACCCAATTTTAAATGACTTGTTTATCAAATCATCTTCCAGAGCAGAAGTAAACTTCTCCTTTCACTCCTTCCACATAAGCCACAGACTACTTATCGTGGAACTGAGTCCTTCCACCTTTAAAAGACGACATAATCCACTGAAATACTTCTGTTAACAAAGTAGCATGCTGAATCAGAAATGCACATCTCAGCAAGTAAGAATGCACATTAAGCATATCAAATGGGTGATTTTTATTAGTTATTACCAGAGCACCTTCAGCTGTCATAAAAATAGGAAATAATTTCTGACTTATTTCTGACCATATTCTTATTCCAAAGTGACCTTTCCACTTTTAAAAATATAGATGAGAAATTGAGAATACTTATAAAAGTTGGGTGTGATTTCTAAGAAACCCAAGATTTGAATAACATAAGCAGAAAGTTCTGAAAATTCTTTTACAACTTTGTTCCACCCTATTGTTGTTATTCCAGTATATGTGCATCCTACAATACACAGGGTATGTCTACCAAAACGATCTGACAAAGTGTAAGCCAGTGAGCAGTAAACTAAAATTATTTGTAAAATCTACACTTGATTCTTATGTGCCATCGCAAAAGTTTCATAAATAACACTCCTGAATGAACACTTTCATTATTAGTGCAGAGTTTTTTCTTTTAATTCTAAGTACAAAAATGATTTATTAAATCATCTACGGAAGGAACAATAATAACAAAGTAACCAACTTAGTAAATGTTTCACAAAACTGCACTTCATCCACAGGTACTCAGTTGCAAAAGTTTGCTAGGAAGCAGGCTGCAAAAATTTGAAATATCAGCGTAACATTTACGTATGTCATGAAATAATCATTTTATTGTGGAGCTTTTAATACAGATGGAGAATGATCTCCAAAGTACCAGAGAAACACTGACTGAGCAGCTTAAAACTTTTCAGAGACACTAAGTTCAAAAGTATTTCTCCATCTAAACTGAAAACGTTTCACTGTCAAATGACGTGAAACAGTCTAAGCTCTTCTAGATAATTGCAATTAAATTGCAACGAATAGGCCCTGTTCATGTGACACGTTGAACTGGGTCATGGGCTGTGGGGGCTGTTTAGCTTATAATAAAAACAACAACCAGTTCTAGCAAAGAAAATAAATAAAAGGGTTTAGAGCACAATAGGATAAAACACAAGTCCTATTTAGGTATGAGAGCTTCAAACCAGGTAGACTTTATAGAAGACAGGGAGAAGAACTAGGATTGCAACCACCCACATTCATGCATTCCACTCATTTTGCCTCTTGATTTCACCAACTGACCAGAAATTGAAGACTGAAGGGGGAGAGGCACTTATATTTAATTGTTCACTGAACTACTTAACTGCTTTAATTATTTACAATCTGGCACTCTGCTTTATTAAGCTTCTGGACAATACAGAGAACTGGGTCTTGGAAGGAATTTTTCCAAGTCCTCACATGTTTAAAAAGATGACTGAATAGGACTACTAGGGATTTTTAAAACCTACCCCCAACTGAAGATTAGAACTATGCTACTAGAGCTAGTGGGCCAGAGAATCTAAGGAGCAAGTGATAATGTATGCAAAATGGCAGAGGATCTCGCCTCCCCATAGCACAGCCTTAATCTGAATAGGGAAATCACCCACGTCACTTCTATTTTTAGCCTAGTTTGTTTTTAGAAATTGGAAAGTTCATAATATCCATTTATATTCGTGACTGGAGTTTAAGCAACAAACAATATAATTTGCTTACATCATTATAAATTGTGCCCTTTTAGTATCACTGAGGATTTAATACGGTTTGTGTAGCCTGTTACCATAATGAAGGCTGATAGAGGGGGAGGACTGAAAAAAGAAATGCAAGAAGCTTTACATGCTGTACTGTGAAAGAGCAGATCAGAGAAAATCACCTGATTTTTAGTCATAATGCTTCAGTGTCAACACTGATAAGTTGCTTGCAACATCTTCTAGCACTCATTTGTTAACAACTTGGAAACTATTGGTGGTAATTACAAAAAGAAGCTCTTTTTCTATCTAAGGTATTCTCTTTTCCCATGCTTCCTCTGGAGTGCTGAAGATGGCCAAGCATAACTACAGGCCAGCTGTAAAATTAATGTTAAGGTGACATGGAAGTAATCCATCTCTTGAAGCATTGATTGATGGGCCTATTCTGTGTGCTTAGTGTCCTTTTAAGCTCCATATTTGGAGAACAGACATGATACTTTTCACATTAGGTCACTCACAATTTATAACCGCATTTTAATCTTGATTTCAAAAACAAGTACCAGAAAGTAATCTGAAATTGTTTTAGGTCATAGAAAGCCACAGTGATCCAGTATTAGTCTATCATGCCTTGTTATTAACACATTTGGAATAATCTGCTCTTTTCAAAACACTTTAGTTCATATTTACCTGTAACAAGTAAATGCAGAATGGTGGGGAAAATGCATGTGTGCAATCTACTCCTGTAACCTGTTCACAACAATAAGTAATCCTTAAAAAGCTTGACACATGAAAATTGTTTTTTTAAAAGGATTGTTAAAATATGTACAAACATTTACACCTGCATGTCAAAAGTTGCCTATGAAACTGAACTGAAACTAACATTTATTCTTGTGTCATTCTGAGCTTATTCACAATTTCTTTTTCTGAAATACAAACTTGACACATGAATGTATAATGGGTGAATTGGTAACTGACTTTGCAAAAATTCCTTACTATGTTGAAAATCATGCAAAACCTGACACTGTACACTTTGGATACATTTGCACATAATTCTGACCCATAACTTGCCACCTACAGATATAGATAGATAGATAGATAGATAGATAGATAGATAGATAGATAGATAGATAGAGATAGATAGAGATATATATGCAAGTCTTGGGAAGCAGAGATGGAGGAGGAGCTTCTCAACTAGTAGACCCGATCCGTCAACATCAGAGAGTATTAACCCGTTAGTGACCGGCGGACCCACTATCAATGAGAATGAGAGTATCTTGGCTACCTTTACCTGTGAAAATCTACGAAAACACACACACACACACACACACACACACACACACGCATAGATGCAAAAAATTCTGTTACTACCTGAGATAATTACAATTATCTAGGTTTCTTATGCAATTGACAAATGGACCACTGAACCAGTTAAATTTTACTATTTTTAGCCTATGCCATCTGGTAAAGGCTCACAAGATTCATTTTCCTCGCCATGTACATGTATACATCTGGACTAGACTGCATTGTTTCTCTGTATCATATAATATATGTGGGTATATGCATAATTATGTATTGTCCTAAAGATGCGAGTTCCAGGTATAGTTATAGAAGAGGCGATAGACATCACGATCTCCGGAACGTTTAAAAGTTTAAAATTTTTATTTTAAAAACTTGTAGGTAGGGGCCGACGAAAGCTTAGCACAATAATTATGTATGTATTTAGTCATGTTTATGTAGTGTATATTGCAGGTGGAGACCCTTTGAGAGCTGTATGCAACGAAATTTTATTTTAATGTATGCCGATTAGTGTACATTCAAAGTGACAATGAAGTTATTCTATTCTTATGTCAACCATAGAAACAGCCTCAATCAATAACAGTGTATTCTCCTTATCAGCATAAGACAATACTCAAAAACATAAATTGAACAAATAAGATGGCATTCTTTCATATCTAATATTTATTTTGCATGTCAATATGTTTTGTTATTACATAGGTAAAAGTGTCAGCCTGCTTCTTTGTTTTCTTGTCAGCTTCAAACATATCATTTTTTAGATTTGGCAATATTTCTTACTTTCCATATGGCCTCCATTTTTTTCATGTCTCTCTCAATGAGCTATGAATCTGTTTCCCCTCAAAGGCAGCCTTTCCTAGAAGCAATCTTGTTCATTTAACCACCCATTTTACATTGTGAACACAACAGATAACTTATGTAATTACACCAGAGTGGTTACTGCTGTAACGTGTGAATAAGGGGCAACGTTCTTAAATGCCACCAGATGTCTCCATTCCACAGTCACTGTCATTAAGAACTGTTATTAAACTTTTTAATAAAAGTACATCAGTATGGATATTAATTTTGTATAAAACAAGAGAAACAAGTAAACAACTAAATGTGTAACCCACGTGCTGCCCCAAAAAAACCCAAAAAAACACCCCAAGTGTAGTGTCAGCAACTGTGTATGTTTTGCTATACACACACACACACACACACACACACACACACATCTCCTACACATCTCCTACACAACCTACACCAAATATACATATATCCTACACTGTACCAACCATTCAGGCATACATTTTTGGTAAAAAAAGAGCCATTCAAGTTTACCAGTTTATAAATATTTTTTCAGTGCTCTCCATTCGCTGTGAGAAAAACCTATTGGAATTTCTTGATCAGCTAAATGTGCAAAGCTACCCTTAGTAAGATGACAAGAAAATAAGCCTTTTAATAACAATCTAGAATAGGGAATTCTAACAATTTTAGCTTGCATAGGAATCTGGAGCTGTCTCCCAAGAGGGGAGAAGAGAGGGAAAGATTTGGAAGTCCTTTGTTGAAGCATAAGAACTTATCATATCATTATTAGTATTTTCTGATCCTCTTTCCCCTGTCTCTACATTACAGAGGAAATAGCATTGGGCTACCAGAAGGATTATCAAAATGGCACTTGAAACATTTGGAAAAGGCATTATGTAAACAGCAATAATTATTATTCCAATTCTTGTCAAAAACATCTACAAAAAATCCAGATGAAAAATATCAAAGCATTCTTTGCTTCCAGAAACGGACTATCCTACTTTATCAAGACAAGATAGGAATAACCAGAATTTGGGGATTCCAAGACCTCTCTTCCCAATTCTTACACATAAATTACATTCCATGAGGTCTGATTCAGGTCCCACAAGCCTGCCATCACAATCATAAGTCATGATGATTATAAAATGAATGTGGCCACATGACCAACCCAATTTTATGATTTTATTTTATTTTTTTTTTGCAGCAGTTGTGCTGGGTTTGGGCAAAAATGTCATATAATGCAGTCACGTGTCCATGGAACACTGCAGATGGCCATAAAAGTGGCCCAGTTGCCAAGGGCCCAAAGTTTGGTCATGTGAGACATCACAGGTAAAGGAAGAAAATATTTTAATACACTGAATTTACTGGGCTAGATTGACAAATGGCCTGGCTTAATACAAGAGGAAGTTTCCTTATTCAAATGAACTCGTAAGATCTCACAAATGGAAACAAATGCAGATTTGCCATGCCGACATGCCTAATACTTGATGCTTCAGATAGACTGGCAGCAAGTCAAAAGAATAATGGCAAGGAACCCTAGAGAAAGCTTTCAAAAGCAGACTGCTATTTTCATGAAGCAAAAATTTTAAAAAATGGATACTGTACACTGATTCAGTCATAAGCAAGATGGTAGATTAGAACAGACATGAGTATCTCACAGTCTTTCCATGCCAGTTTTCATACCAATACAAACCATTATTGTGCTGCTAAGTAAAAGTTACTATGTTGTGTAGAACCACAAAAATGATTATTTCTGTGCATTATTCTAATTCCTAAAGAATAAACTACCAGACAAAAATGGTTCCCGGCGATAGTTCTCACACATTCCTGATGTAATAAATATGCAGTGTAATCTAGCCGTGAGTGTAGTAACACCAGAAGCTGTTCATGTTCTTTAGTACTACAGCCCAACACTTTAACTCTTCACTTAGGTATTAAAAGCCAAGCTCATCATGATAGCATTCAAATGTCTCCAGGGTTTTGTCTGCACTACAAAGTTTATTATTAATCCAATGACTACCCCTTCAGCCATTATTAAATATGGTTTGGCAACTAGTTACTGCATCAGCAGTGTTCAATGCCCAATTTAGAAAGTATAATTGCCCTACAACAGGCCTGTCCATGGTGCAGCATTCATACCTGGTTTCCATAAGCAGAGGAGCCCCACATTCTATCCAGAAAAATATTGGGACAAGGGACAATTAATTGGGACAATTAAAACAAGGGACCATGTTTTCACTTATTTTCCCCCAATAACCTAAAGATAATGGAGAGACATTTTAAAATGTAACTCAGCTTGACCTATTTTCTCTTCTCCTCCTCTCAAACCATGGAACACACCGTAGTGAAGCCTCAATTTAGCAGATCTCAATGCAACAGATGAAATTCCAGTGGCATTTACATCATCGGCAAAATAATGTGATTGTCATTGATGTAAATTAAAATAAATGACATAAACAGGTGCAAATGAAGTAAATATTATTTGCATAATGATGTCATCACAATGTATATGTTCTCTAATTTAATGAACAATCTGGAGTAACGGGGAATATTTTACTAGTATTCTGAAATAGGTTATTATTACGTTCTGGAGTAGAAGACAAACTGCACTGAAACATAATTAATTTAGACACACGGCACCCAAGTTATAAATTCTCAGTGATCCATGAAGGTTATTGAACAGGCCTTGGTCAAGTCCCTGATCTGATCTGCACATCACAATAAACCATATTTTGTTCAACCAAGGTTTACTCAATAAAAAACAACTGGCTGGGTTGAAAGCCCAGCAAGCCACATTCCACATCAGGTTTAGAGAATATGTGAACTCAAGAGTCACACTGGCAAAGAATAAACTCCCAGAAATATATATGTTTATACAGTACACTTGAATAATCTTCTCTGGAAAAAGACAAAAAAATCCATGCCAGCAATCTCATCAGATGTGGATCGGTCAAATTAAACTTGGGTTTAACCCAACTTCAAATTAGCCATTTAGATTCTGAGGCAAAACACGGTTCTGCCAAGTGCAAACTATCCATATCCAGGAGACCTTCTGTAACACAGGGAATGGAAGGCAAAATGGGGCAGGGTGGGGGGAATCCAAACAGGTCTTAGATAAAACTGGAGGTCAATACAAAATCTGCACTAGTGAGTCATCCATGAAATAAGTCTGAAATGTACCTGCACCTACCAACATGATACAGGACTGGTCATCTAACGTAAGTAAAATTTGTTGGTACTTTAGAGCCCCCCGTTTGCTGTTCCAAGAAGAGAACTAGGAAAAGCGTATAGAAACCAAAGCCTGTGGGCTTTAATTGGCTTCCAGAATCGTGACTTGTACGGACCAAGAAAAAATGATTCAAGAAGTGATAGAACCAAAAGTATCAATGAAGCAACCCAGGTTAGGCTCCAGTCTCACAGAGCCAGCATCCGATAGTAACCTAAAACATTTGTGAAGCACAATTTTGGCTAGCTGCCTCATGAGTAAGCCTCTTCAGTTAACAGCCCCAGCCATCAAGACTCTCCCATAACAGTGAGTTCATGAAACAGAGAGGAAAGAAGGATGTGTCAACCCCACACTATGTTCTTGGCTTTTTAAAGATTCACACTGATATGATCTCAAGTGTAAGACTGTGGAGCCTGGAGCTGTATATTATGATGTAGAAGAGGTTGGAGCCAGAAATCTGCCTTTCACTGACAGGTATCTAAAGGGGCAGTTAACAATGGGCGGCCTGCCTACCTTTCTTAGTTTCTTATCTCCCACCAGCAGAAAAGTTTCTTTTGACCTCCTTATAGGTTCTCCCAGGGGAAAAAAAAAAAGAAATCAAGCAGCAGCGTGGAATAGATATGGTCTCAGATCTAGCTTCAAACAACCAATGAAGCCTCTGGAAAATTTCTACCCGACAAAAGCACAAATTGGTAGTCAAGTGTTTATAAACTATGTAATCTTTCACAAATGCCACAGGGAAAAAAAAGAGGGGTCAGATGGATTGATAGAGATCCGTTTCACTTTATACCCAGTGCACCCACAGAAGAATTCCACTGCATAAAAATAGAGATCGGAATCCGATTTTCCAATAAACAGTTAGAACCAGATACTTTCTTCCCTATTAGTTCTTTCAGCCCATAAAAGGAAATCTGACATAAATTCAAAAGACAGGACAACTCAAGCTGAAAGAGACTATTCTACAGTAGGGATTACAAATGCAATGCTCCGTTATATAGTTAACTTTTTAAATAAAGTACACACATTCTAAGGCCTGCACATGTGTTAGTCGTTGCTGGTTCTAACAAACTCATCAGATACTGCCTTCTTTTCATACATCCCAGCAAGGTGAGAGCCTTTATCAGACACATTCTTCATAGCCGAGAGGGAGAGAAAAACTACGAAGTCGAACAAGAGCTAACGTAGAATGAAGTGTTCGGCATCACTGACATTCTTTTCCGCTTCTCAAAGAAAAATGTGTGGCATTGTACAGAAGAGGGCAATGGTAGCTGCTCTTCCTTAAAATACACGACAAGAAGAGTACTGCAGAGTAGCTTGTCAGCCACAACTCTTTTAGTATTCATCAGAGACAACAGTATGTACAAGTTCATGAAAATTTCTGAGTATATCTTGCCTTGGGAAGAGAGTGGCAATTATATCTATATTACGCTACATACTGCATCTCTATGATAGATGAACTGTTGCAGTATCATTATCTTCCTAGCAAGGCAGCCAATTAACACAAAGCCTGGCTATACACAGCATAAAGAAATTTTGTGTAAAAAAAATTATTAATCAAATAGAACTCTCCGCCAATATTGCCAGAAGGTTTCAACAAGAAATCTAGCACTACTGAGAAGAGGGTCACATTTAGTTTGACAAAAACAAGATTGAAGTTTATACAAATGTGCCAAATCAAGTTTTACAGTAGGCACAGGAATTAAACTGAACTATTTTTACAAAGCAGTAACAAAAAAGATTATCAAACTGCCATTTGGCTGCATTCTTTGCTATTATATTTACATATGTTTACACTTTGAAATGTTCGGTTTTAATCAATATAGCTTTATTTTCACAAACACAGTATTTATAGAAGTACCCATGCAGTAGCAACTAAAACGTTTTGGGATTATTCTCATGGGATGTGCAAATTTTTCCATTCAAAGCAATTACAATACATAGGCAAAAGTGAAGTCAGCTACAATTAGAGTTGTCAGATCATGTTTAACTACATCTTAATCTAATCCATACAATTCCACATCTGGGTCTCATTTCCTGAATTCCTGTAGGTATTTTAGCCACTTTTAAGAACTCTTTCAAGTACAGAAAGTTCAAACAAGCCTACCTTAATCTAAAGATCTTTTTTTTAAAAACAGAGCAAATAAATAATTTGCCTTATCTTTTAATCTTTTTCCAAGGCAAAGACCAGCAGCCCCTACCCTCATGAGGACGAGGAAAACAGTTGAACGGCGTTTTATATTCATGAGCCAGAATGTTTCCAACAGTTAAACTCCCAATTGACAGAAAAACAGTACAAACATCATTCCACTCCACAACTTGGGCTCACACACACACAACCCAAAACTAGGGTGTTTTACTACCACTTTTATTCTCTGGACACCAGAGGAATATACACCCCAGTTTAGCAACCAGTCTCTAATGCAAGCACACACAAACAGAGCCCTCACCTTTACTTCCTCTTCAGCTGTGCCAAACATCTATGTATGCACAACTTCCAGCTCTTTCTATGCTGAACTATCCCCACACCAACAGGGGCATTGGCTGAATAGACTACTCAGCAGGGGAGAAAGGAAAAGGGAGGGAGGGAGGGGGGGGAAAAAGAGCAGGTCTCCAGCCAAATTCATTTACATGTCAGGCATTTATAGAGGCTGGAGTTTCCTGCCCCAGATCAACCAATCTATGCCACAAAAAGACTGATCGACAGGGAAAGCTCCTACTGGTCTTTTGTGTTCTTCCTACTTGTAGTTCGTATTTATTTACCCATGCACATGGACACACACACACACACCCCTGAGCAGTGTTATTAAGTAGCCTGCAATCTCATCAAGGAACACCCACCCACATACATAAGGCAATCTTTATCTTGTCCATTTGCTCCCCTCCACAAACTCCTTTAAATATGACTTCTAAACATAAAATTTATGTTAAAAATAGAGAGAAGCATGTATCAAAATACTTGATCATAGAAATTGTTCCCGCGGAGACCTCCACCAGGCAGAGGCCTTGTCCCTGCCAACAATGAGAATCCTGAGATAAGGAAATAAGATAAACAATAACACCCCCCCCACCAGCCATGGGGGGGGGGAAGCAAGAAAGAGGAATCTCCCTTTCCTTCCACCATCTAAGTACTATACATTAAGACAGCTGATCCAAGGGGGTAGGTGTCCCTACAAGGTCCAAGAGAGCTTGCTGTTCTATAGCTCTCTCCCACCCCCTCTTCCATTAAAAAAATAACATCCTTAAAGTTTCTGGAAGCTCTCATCAGGGGCAGTTATTAATTAGAACTTGGTATCAAATACCCACATTTTTTTCAAATGTATTCCCCCAAAAGTCAAGATGATCCCCCAGAACACAAAAAAGTATAACACATCCTTCCAGGATCACCGATATCAACATTACAATGACACCTCATGTAGAGACTTCTCTAGCCCCCAAATTTGCAGAAACAACTTTTCCACAGGCACATGAAGTAACAACTGGAAAATGTGTGAAAGGAGAGAAGTAAGATGGCACAGAACCTTCTCCTCCAAGCTACAACCCAGCCTCTTAAAATGCAGAAAGGACAGTTCGTTAAAGCTAAACAGGTGAACATAAAAGCACACAATCCCAGAGAAAAGACATACACGCATATATATATATATATCAATTTAAGGGGGAAATGGCAAAGTGAAAAAAGAAACAGGTCCTGCTACAGAGTAGCCTCCCTCCATTCTCCAAACCACCTCTAAAGATTCAATTAAAACTTTTGAAATGAGGATTTTTCCTAAATGAGAGAATGCCCCTTTTCTTTCCACTAAAGTGCAGATGATACAGAAAACAAACAGAGTTGGGGAGGGTCAGTTCTAGCCTTAGGACATCCTGTTGGAACTCAGGGAGCCATCCCATTTTTAGGAAAAAGCGGGTGGAGGAAAGGGGTCCTTTCAAAAGAGGAGATTCCCCCTCCCCAATTCCTTTAAAGAGAACCAGCAAAAAGTTCTCCTTTTGCCTACTACCCAAGCACCCAGCATCGCACCTAAGCAGAACACAAGACCATCCCTCAGATGAACCTGAAGCTGCAATCTTAAACATGACATTTACTGAAGAGCAAACACAAAACAGTAGGATTTATTTCTTTACTCCTCTTCCAATCTACCAAAAGAATTGAGGGGGGGGGTGTTCATGGGAGGAGAATAGCCATATAAGACTTGCCTTGTCCTCCCCCATTACAAGATCTCCGTCTCCCGCTTCGTTCTCTCTCTGGCACACAATATAACATCAAAGGCGAACAGTGGACCCCATAACATACAACAGGATTAGACAAGTCCTCCCCTGACCTTGCACATTCTCTCTTCCTTCCCACACTATGAAAGAAGAATCAACTAATTCGACCCCTCCCCCCCTTTTTAACTCGTTCTGGGGAAATTGGGAAAGGAAGAAGTGGGAGGAAACGCTTCCTCCCCAAATACTGGAGTGGGGGAAAATGCAAGAAAATTGGTATTATTTCACAAAGGGACTGAACTGTCCTTTCTAATAAAAATAGGAGGGGGGGGAATAGAGAACTGCAAGGGTAGGACTTACTTAAATATAGTACACTCATTATCAATTAGTACTAGCCAATGCTTCCCCCCCCAAAGGAAAAAAAACCCCAAACCATAAAATGCATTATGGTTTCTCTTTCTTCAAAGAGAAAGGCAATATTCCAACCCCTGCCCCCCCCCCAAAAAAAGATTTGACTGAGTGGAGTGAAATGGGAAATCTTAAATCATTAAATAAGCCAGCAAAGAAGGGGGGGAGTCAAAAGTCACTTTGAAGGAACCCCTCCCCACAAAATAATGCCAGAATCTTAAAGAAGCTAAATCCAGTATTAAGGCAGCTCACATTTTTTTCCAGCTATTCCCATTAGTTTACCATCAGGATAAAAAAAAAAAAGAGAGGCATGTTTGGAAAGGGGAGAGGGTGGAAAAAAAAGTTGGTGCTTCGATGACAGAGGACGGAGAAAAAATTGGGGGGTCCTACCCCCCAACCCCGTGGGCCTCATAAGGCAGCTTCTGACACTGGGGAAGCAGGAAAGTCATTCCTTCCTAGTAGCTTTTCCCCCTTCCCTGGTCAGTGTATAAACTCCTTGCAAAGTTTCCCACGAGCTTCAATTTAATGCATTTGGTGTGCGTGTGTTTGGGGGGGGGGGTTTAAGTCCAGAAGGAAAAATGCTTTTTTGGAGGAGCCAGAGCAGAAAGAAACATATTACCAGATCTGCATATAAAAATACATCTACAGCATTTTCTTTTAGCACTTCTTTCCCCCATCCCATAAAATTTAGTCCCTGTTAAGAAGAAAAGGGACTCATTCCAGTAGGGAGGGGGGGGTTGAAATGAGTGAAAGAAACAGGTCAGACTCCCTCCGTTTACAGGTTATTTTAATATTCCTTCCTCTGCATAAAAAAGAGGGGTTTCTAGAGGATGACAGAGTCAAAGAAAGGAAGCCACCCCAGAACACCTCCCCCCCCCCTTAACGCACAGCTTTGGAAGGGGAAATCAACCTAGAAAATAGAAAAAGCAGAGATCCACATGCATCTGTTTTAAATATATATATTGTGATGATTTTAGTTCCTTAATTCTTTCACTTTATATAAAATTGGAGGGCTGTTTCAGAAAAAGAAAAAAAAAAGACAGGGGGTGTCCGATGGAGGGAGGGGAGAAAATAAAAGAAAAATAAGACAGCCCCCCCCCCCTCCCGCTCAAGTAAAATTTCCTTAAGTCTAGCCCCCCTCCCCCAAACTGTGGGACTGTTGAAAGATACTAATTGTTAAATAAAAGTGTTGTTAAAGTAGGGTCTGTTTTAGATGGGGGAGTGCAAAAATAAGTAGAAATCAGGAAAGGGGGGGGAAACAATATCTCCAGTTATTAATAAAAAAATCTTTCACTCTTCCCTCCTTTTTTAAAAAAAGGGGACTAGTCGGAAACGGGGGGGGGGAATGTTTAAAGAAAAGTGCTGTGGAAGAATTAAATGCGTCTGGATTTAGGGGAAGGGGCTGCACAAATAATCAAGACTCAAGGAAGAGAGGGCAGACCCGCTCCCCCTTATTGTTATTAGTATTATTATCCCCCCACCCCGGTGACTCTCTGTCCTCCTTTATTTATAAAAAAAAACTAAGGCTGCGGAGGGGGGGAGGCTTCAAGGAAACCCGGGTTCCCGGGAGTGATGCTGTTTTGGGGAAGGGGCGCTTCGGCGAGGGACGGTGGGGAGGGGGGCGGCTGGAGGAGGTGGCGAAGCGGCTCCTCCATCCCGGGACAAGCCACCTCGGCGGCGGCGGCGCCATCTTGTTGGGATCGATGAATTGAACAAAGAGGATCAATTTCTGATCGCGGCGGCGGCGCCGGGTTATCGATGGGAGGGAGAGCGGAAAGAGGCGAGGGGAGGCGGGCAGGGCTGGCGGCCGCCACCGCCGCGTCTCCGCCAGGCTTGGAGGGAGCCTGGGGGGGGGGGACCCGCAGGAGTGGGGGGGGGGCGCTGCTTCTGCCCAGACTTTTTTTTTTCTTGGAGGGGGGGTGGGAGGTTTTCTTAAGGGGGAAGACAAGGGGGAGCCCCCCCTCCCCAGGGCGCCTGCAAAGGGGAGAGAGGGAGAGAGAGAGAGAGGAGGGGAGGGCGAAGGAGGAGGAAAGGGGGTCCCACGGAGAGGGGGAGACCCACGCGCCAGCGGACCCCGAGCCTGACCTGCAGCTGCTGTAAATCAAAGCGCTTCCAATATTGAAACATCGATCCCACATTGGCCGCCATCTTGAGACATATTGAGACAGAAGTGAGCGGCGGATCGAGCGAGAGAGAGAGAGAGGGGCTGGAGAGTGCACGGGGAGGGAGGGAGGGAGGAGGAGGAGGAGGAGGAGGAAAGGGGGAGGAAGAGAGAGAGAGAGAGAGGGAGGGAGCGAGCGGGCGAGACGCTCAGAGGAGAGAGAGAGAGAGAGGCCGGCAGCAAAGCCAGGCAAGTCGAGGGCGCGCGGAAAACCCGGACCGGCGAAACAGGGAGCTCTCGGAATGGCGGGCTGGACTTGCCAGCCCAGGGAAGAGAACATTAATGTGGGTTCAGACATTTTTTTTTTTTTTTTATCTCTGCGAAACCGGGCACTTCTTTCCTTTGTGTCCACAACAAGAAGACGCGCACTTTATGCGGTTTTTCTTTTGGACTTTGGGACTCAAGTTATTCTGGTGGGGTTTTTTTTTTCTTTTTTTTTTCTCCTCTCGCGCTTTCTATGCACACTGGCTATGTGTAATGGATCTGTAATAATAATAATAATAATAATAATAATAATAATAATAATAATAATAATAATAATAATAATAATAATAATAATAGACGGGAACGCGGACTAACGCACGCACATATATGCCACCCCAGAGTCATGAATAGAGGCGTTCATATCTTGGGAGGGAAAACAAAAAGTATTAGTATGCAAATGGATCTGAATTCGTTTTCAAAGTCACCTGAAACGTTTTAAAACATCATCCCTTACTTTTTTTTTTTTTTGGATAACTTTCAGCAGCGGTGGTTTTCTTTGGCTTTTCTTACTTAGAGCTTGTGTGGGGTATGGATCTTGTGTAGGTAAAAGAGTCATTTATTTTGTGCCGTTTATAAAATACAGCAATACGTGGAATAGCTGTACTGTAAAACTAATTTTTTTTTGGGGGGGGAGATTGAAAGATCAATAATAAAAAATAAAAGGCATTTAATTTTAGGGGAAAAAATAGTACTGTCCTTAAAAGAGCTAATTTAAACTTTTGGTCTATGGTGTAAAGACCACTCCACCTGAGTGCAACATGTATGTTGATAATAGTGGAAATACAATCAAAATCCTCATAAAGTGGCATGTACTTGTAAATAAAATGGTAAAGTATAGAAAAATGCTTAAGGGTAGTCCAACAGTATTTACCTACCAGAACCCTCTTTTTGGGGGGGGGTTAGAAACATGAAATACAATTAAAATTCACCTGGGCTTCACTTTCCTAGCTTGTATTTAAAAGATTGCAATAGTAAATGCATTTATCTTAAAACAGTGAGATTTACTCTTTTGCAAACATGCTTAAATAGGTGTTTATAAATGTGCAGAATTAAATATGGTCCATCAATCAAATGCACGGCCTCAGCATCCAACGTCTTGTGTGCAGCCACTGCGTCTTAACCATCAAACACAAAATGTTAAAGGGGAAAGAAAAGAAATATTAAATCAATGGGAAGTCATCCCAATGGAATTTGATCGGAATTGAACTGAATCTTTCTCCTGGCCTTGCCTTCCTTTTAGAAGATATGCCTCTGCAGATGGTATAAATCCGAAGTCAGACAAACTTCTTGAACCTCCCCCAGCCTTGACATTAATAAATAAAATTAGGTACTTCTTTGCTTCCTTCTAATGGTTGGTTGGATTTTTGCAGCCCAAAGCTATAGCCCTAAATGAGTTGGGATTCTTTTCTGCCTCCCCACCCTCACAAACATCCGGAGGCACACGTATTCCTATTAATGTCTCACATGTCACACACATAGAGAAGCTTTCTGCTGAAACTGGAACCCCAAATCAACTTCGTTTTGAATTGCAACCCTAGTTCTTTTTCAGCAGCAGCAAATACGCATGGCATGACTTTGGTGGAAATAATGCTGCTTGAATATGTGCACAGGCAATACAACTTAAGCTGAGGTCATATAACTAAGCCTCGCATTCTTTTGAGCTGTAAGTGCTAATGAGTTTGATGGGGCAGGTACACAAGTCTATGCATGTTTATTCAGACATGTCCCAGTAGTTCCATGAATCTTACTTTCTAGTAAGGCTGTGTAGGATGTCAGTCTGAGTTTCCTCCAGGCACTGGAAGAGTTTGCATATCTTTCTCGCCCGCACTACTACCAAACTGCAATTAATGGGAACATTAGTTGTTATGTAAATGGAAGCTTCGGTACAGGCAGGGCATATTCTAAACCTTGAATGGATTGGAGAGAGAGTTAAAACTCTTTCATTTTACAACAGTCTGGATAAAAACGTTGTCCCGCAAAGCTGCTATTTGCATTTCAAGAAAATTTACCAGTGACCCCAAGAAGACTTTACTTGAATTGGAAACAACTGATCTCTGCCTAAAGTAGAGTCTCAAACTCAAACTAACAAGCATTGCATGAGGACTAGTTCATTAGCCCAAGAGCCAGAATACAGAAGCTTTTTCTATATTTGTGGAGTCCAAGATGCTCTCTGAGCTTGGCGGTTTGCTTGCAGATGTTTCATTATCTGACTAAGTAACATTATCAGTTCTGTTTAAGTTTGTGTGTGTGTGTCTTTGAATCCCTTTTGACTCCCGGTGAGTGCCTGGCGATGTCCCTGCCATTTTTTCGGCAAGGTTTTCAAAAGTAATTGCCCTTGCCATCTTCTACCTAGGGCTGAGACAGCGTGATTGTTCCGAGTCACTGGTCCAGTTGGCTTTGTGTCTAACGCAGGACTAGAACTCACAGTCTCCTAGTGAGGACTAGAACTCACAGTCTCCTAGTTTCTAGTCAGATGCCTTAACCCATACTGTACGCTAAATGAGTTCAAAAATGTCTCTAGAGACGGGGAGATGAAGAAAATTAAAACTAAATTAAAATTAAATGTTTTTTTCAAAAAATAAAAAAAAACTACAAAAGACAGCTACTTGCAAGACAGGGCCATTTTTCTTGGGTCACTTGGCTGGCAGCATTTTTCATTAACCAAAACACTAATATTTGGTTTTATCACTGGGTTACATGTAATATTTTTCCAGGAACATACCTAAAAGGATTATAAACTAAAAGAATTATAAACTAAAATAATAGAATGTAGATTTAGTAAAAATATATAGAGTGTAGGTGAATACTAGTGTGATGATATGTAAATGGTCATGCACAAGAGTTGAATAATGATTAATTGTAAAAATTAAATAAAACATTTTTTTAAAAAGATTCTAAACTAGGAAACTCAACCCACTAAGAACTGCATAAATTCTGCTGCTGCTTCTTTCTTCTAGCTGAGTCGTGGAGGATGTGTGTGTCATTGTTGTTTCTTTCTTTTGCTTTCCTTTTTTCCCCTCCTTGCCTGGCAAAGTCCTTTTTTGCAACCACAACCTTTGTATGTGCTCACTATCTCTCCACCATTGCCCAGCAGAGAGACCCTCCTAGACAAACACCGATCTCCCTTGGGAAACTTCCTTCCTATCCCTTCCTATTCAAAACTCACTTTTCTGCCACCTCTGGACAGAATTCACCATCACCTCAGAAGCAGTGCCCACCTTGAGCACAAGGGTAGATGGGGATTCCCAGGAGCAGTGCTGGGAAAAGCCTCAGGGCAGCAACTGCCTAGCAAAGCCAACTGGGTCTTACAGTTGGCCAGACTAAGGTGAAGTACTAAGCCCCTTCCCATCAGGGTGGTCCTTTTCCTAGAGAGCTCCTCATGGTCTCTAAGGCTATTTTTGCAGATTGCAGACAATGATTTGGAATTCACAATTTGGAAAAACTCTGTTTTCAGCCCTATATGACTGCTACCAGTTGGAACATAAAAGGTAAAGGTAAAGGTTCCCCTCGCACATATGTGCTAGCCGTTCCCATCTCTAGGGGGCGGTGCTCATCTCTGTTTCAAAGCCGAAGAGCCAGCGCTGTCCGAAGACGTCTCCGCGGTCATGTGGCCGGCATGACTAAATGCCAAAGGTGCATGGAATGCTGTTACCTTCCCACCAAAGGTGGTCCCTATTTTCCTACTTGCATTTTTTACGTGCTTTCAGACTGCTAGGTTGGCAGAAGCTGGGACAAGTAATGGGAGCTCACCCCGTTACGCGGCACTAGGGATTCAAACCGCTGAATTGCCGACCTTACGATCGACAAGTTCAGCGTCTTAGCCACTGAGCCACCGAGTTCCTATTGGGATGGTATTGGAACATACTTTGTTTGTTTGTTTGTTTGGATATTATTGGGACATACAAAGCAACAAATTAGTCAGCCACATCTCGGGCTAGTATTTTGAATGAACACACACCCATGTGGTTAATATATTATGGTAGGTGGTTGTGAGAAGCAGAAAACTGGCTTGAGTAAACTTTGGTTAAAGGAAGCAGCAGTAAGCAAGTCATATGAACACAACCATTGTACAGGTAGTCCTTGTTTAGCAACCATAATTGAGACCGGGAACTCTGTCATTAAGCAAAGCGGTCACTAAGTGAAACCACAACTGTACTTACAATCATACTTCAGCTTTCCTTTGCTTTATAAACCTGTGGGAGTTCCAAGTGCAAAGTTGGAACTTTGCACTTGGAACTCCCAAGTGCAACTCCCAAAAGTAACTTGCAAAGTTACTTTTTCATCACCGTTATAAGCTATCTAGCTAAGCAAGGACTGCATCTATAGCTCTGATGGGTCAACAGCCCCTCTGAGGGATTATCTCCCTCTGCAAGGCAATCCCAGCTTTCATGGAGAGAGCGCTATTTTCAGGTTTGACGCAGGGAGGATAGGGGGAAGGTGTCAAAAAAGTCACAATGGCTGTAGTGACTGTGCAATCAAACCACTGCATCTTTTTTTACATTTGATACTTTCAAACTACAGAGTCCTGAGAGATGAACAAAAGAATAGATAGAGCCAGAGATAAAAGTAGGAGACCCTCCCACATGCTTTCCCTCCCCCACACCTGAAACACCTCACCTTTCTCTCCAGAGCAGGTTGCAGAGAGAAAACAGCCATTTTCTCCTAGATCAGGGATGTCAAACTCAAGGCCCATGGGCTAGATCCAGCCAGCGGGGTACTTAGATCTGGTCCTGGGGCCACCCTGAAAACAGTGAAGGACTGGCCAGTAGTGCTTCTGCCAGCAAAAATGAGCTTCCAAGATCCATTTTCGCTGGCAGAGGGTTGTAGGAGGCCGTGACAGCTGAAAACAGAGTTTGGGAACTTGTTTTCGCTGGCAGAGCGCTTGGGCCACCACAGATACCCCCGACACAAGTGATGGCCATGCCCACCCTGGCCTCCCAAGGTCAAACACAATCCGGATGCGGCCCTCAATGAAATCGAGTTTGACACCCCTTTCCTAGATCTTAAGTGATCCCTTGCAAAGAGGTTTGAAATTAGGACAAGGGCTGCTCATTGTCCAACACCTGCTCTATTGCAAAATGGAGGGGTACAACAGGTCTGCAGAGTAGTGCCTTTCACACACGGGTGCAGGCAAAACACCTTCCCATTGACACACAACATCATAACTAGCAGAATTAAACGGCTGCAAGGGTTCCATGAGGTTAAGCTCATGCTCATGGAGGGGCCCCTCAGCTCAAAAGAAGTTCAGATAGGGTCTGCCCTTAGCCAAGCAGCTCTCTTTGGGGCAAGCATGCACCCCATCACTGCTGTCATGTAATAAGTGTTCCTAAGTACTTCTTTTATTTTGTGTATCTCAGATCCCCCCCCCACCTTCTTTGCCCTGCAAAACTTTCCCTCCTCCTTCTGACTGGACTGACTCTGTTTTGTTACAAGGACCAGACACAGATAGTTAGTTTTCAGAATTGGGAGGAAACAGGAAAGTGGGGGAGCATGGATAAACCTAAACTGATGAAAAATAGAACAGGATAGAATAGAACGTTGATTACTAGGATCCAGGTTATTGCTATACACTGAAATAATGGGTTGTATATGTATTATTTTTGAATGCTGTGGTGGCCTAATGGTGAGGACGCTCGCCTCCCACTCAGAAGATTGAGAGTTCAATTCTAGGTAGCGGCAGAGGTTTCTCTCCTAGGGCGCAAAGGGAAAAAAATATCTTCTGTGAATTCCACGTGGTGTCAGGAAGGGCATTTGGCCAGTAAACGCTCAGCTCCATCAGCCGCCCTGACTCTGTCTATCCCATAATAAAAAAGGATCATAAAAAAGGGAATTTTATACGTATAATCTTTCTTGATTTTTCTTGCTGCCTCTTTGGTTTTACTGTTGCCACTGTTTTTATTTGTTAGTGAAAGAAGGCTAATTGAAAAACGACTTAGTCTTTAGTTTAGTCTTCGAGTCACTTCTTAGCTCCCTCAAAGATGTTCCCATGTTTGAAATAGCAGGTAGATATGGTAAGACTTATAACAAGTAAGTTAAATGTAAAAGAAAAAAAAGGGGAGGGGTGCAGTGAGAGCTGTAAAAGGATCTCTCTAAATTTGGGGAATTGATGAGAAAAAGCACTGCCCTCCTTCACCTAGCTAAATCTCTAACTAAATGGTCTAGTTCAGGGGTGTAAAACTTGATTTCATTGAGGGCCGCATCAGCGTTGTGTTTGACCTCAGGGGAGCGAGGTGGGCGTGGCCAGCTCATTGTCACTCGTGTCAGGGGCGCCTGTGGTGGCCCGAGTGCTCTGCCAGCGAAAATGGGCTCCAAAACTCCGTGTGTGGCCCTCCCAAGCTCTCTTTTTGCTGGCAGAGAGTTGCAGGAAGCGGTTTCAGCCAAAAACGGAGCTTGGGAGCCCGTTTTCGCTGGCAGAAGCACCGCAGGCCAGTCCTTCACTGTTACCATGGCGGCCCTGTGGGCCAGATCTAAGCACCCCACGGGCTGGATCCGGCCTCCGGGCCTTGAGTTTGACACACCTGGTCTAGTTCTAGTATTTGCACATTTTTTTAAATTCTATTTTAAAAAATTTATTTTCTTTCTATTAATTGGGGTTTTTTTTTAATTAAAACAATCCTGAATTGTTTTAACATTGCAGGATCCAATCTGAGTCGGTCACCGGGACCAGAGAGTTAGTCTTCGAAACTCTTGGACTCATGCTGGAGCCCATCCTTAAGGAATTTCTCTCTATGTGTGCATACATAGAGAAGTTCCCTGAGGGTGGGCTCCAGCACGAGTCTGAAAGCTTGGAAGACTAAATATCTGGTCCCAGTGACCAACTCAGATTGGGCCCTACAACATTATCCTGGGACATGTGCGTTTCTCTTCATTCGTGTTGTAACATTACTTTTCGATTCAGTTCTTTGTTCCCCTAATAATTCTGGACACCTTATTTGTTGATACCTTCTATCTAAATCTATACTGCGGTGCCTGAAACGTAAAATTGGGGAGCATTTGTTTCTGCAGTTGCAGGGAGTTCAGCCTGACTCAACAGCATCTAATACTGTAACTCTTTTTTTATTCTTGTTTAAATTTTAAAGATAAAAATACAAAAGGAAACAAAAATTAGAAAAATGAGAGAGAGAAGGAGAACGGTGCAAAGAAAGAAAGAAAAAAGTACGATTTTCAATGATTTTTCAATGCAGTAAAATACCCCAAAAATTACAATTTCAACCTTTTGCTTTACATTTTATAACATTTCAAAACATTTCTATAATAAAAGCAATAAATCAGAATAGAACTGGAGGGGACCTTGGAGGTCTATTAGTCCACTCCCTTGCTCAAGCAGGAGACCCTATACCAGTGATGGCTAACCTTTTTGCCATTGCATGTCAAAACTGGGAGCAATGCGGGGGGGGGTTGCGCGTGCACATGCCCACCCCCATAATTCAATGCCCCGCATGCCCCGCCCCCCACGCATGCATGCGTGACACCCCCCCACACACACTCCCCTCCGCTTTTGGCACGCGACAGCAAAAAGGTTACCAGTGGGCCTGGTAGGCCCGTTTTTCACTCTCCCCAAGCTCCAGAGCTTCTCTTGGAGCCTGGGGAGGGCGAAAACAGCCTTCCTCAACCCCCACCCCAGAGGCCCTCCAGAAGCCGGAAACAGTCCCGGAAGGCCCAAAAATCAGCTGGCTGGTGCATGCATGTGCGCTGGAGCTGAGCTAGGGCAACACTAGCGTGTCCACAGATGTGCCACCGCGTGTCACCTGTGGCACACGTACCATAGGTTCACCATCATGGCCCTATACCGTTTCAAACTGACTGGCCAGTTTCTTCTTAAAAGCCTCCGGTGATGAAGCACCCACTACTTCTGAAGGCAAGCTGTTTCACTGGTTAATTATCCTTACTGTTAGGAAGTTTTAAAAGTTTCTAACACTTTTGGTTTTAATGGTAAGAAATCATTTTAATCATCAAAACCCAACGTCAAAGTTTCATACTTTTTTCACTTTTGAGCAAAAACCCAGAAGTGGTCTGCCAATAGCAAAACTAGACAAATTCTTCTCTTTGATTAAAACAGTTACTTTTGCCATTTTTGCCAGCTCTATCATCTTTACCATCCATTCCTCCATTGTAGGAATTACAGTAGTGGGTCTTTCCAGCTTCCTTGGCATACGACCGCAATTCATAAGTCACTTTTTTCGGTGCCATTTGTAACTTTGAATGGTTCCTAAATGAACTATTGTAAGTTGAGGACTACCCGTATAAGATTCTCAGGCACTTAACTAATAACTTTTATTGAGCATTGGGCAATCTCATGATGATTTCAAGACCACTTAGCTTAATTATATGGATTTTTCCATTTTTATTGTTTGATTTTATGGGATGTTCTCTTGTCTTATTAATTCTGTTGTCATCTGCCTTCTGCAATACAGTAAATATTGTGGAACAACGTAATGTTGAAATAACCAGTCTTCCCCAATCTGGGACCCCTGGCTATGAATCATGAATGTTGAAGTCCAGTGTATTTGGAGGGCATCAGGCTGTAGAAGCCTGGCTTACGGAAAAAATCAAACTGAGTAGGGCATAAGGCAGCAGTATTCGAAGTCTTTAAAGGCTGTCAGCAAAAATAGTGAAAATAAACTGTTTACCTGGGTCACAGCAAGAATGACAAATAATGGAGTCAAGAGGCAAAAGGCATGTTTAGAGGGAGTAAGTGGTTCCGCTTGCTGGAATTTTACCATTTTCAGGATGCTAGTCACATTTTTTCTCCCAACCAATGCCAAAATGTAACATCAGACAGAAAGCTAAAACCTTAGATTTGGGTAGCGTATAACATTTTTGGTTATGTGACAGTTAAAGAATTCCATCATGCCATCTCACAGTCATTTTTATAAGTAATCAAGGAAAACTGGACCATTTGATTCTTTGGAATCAACCTTAAGAAGAAGCAACATCACGGTATCATTGCCTCAAGGAGAAGATTCTATGGGGCTGACAGCTGGGATAAACATTTCGGCCCTTCCCCCATCTCATAAATCAGGCTATTATATATAGATTCAGTGGAAGGTTTGGCATCTTACCACCATGGTTTAAATCAATCCACTAAGTGATTAGTTTCTCTTCCTGAGACAGTAGAGAAAGACATCTTGTTTAAGGCAGCATGATGTCTTGGTCTGTGCCCAAAGAGCATAGATCCATGACCAATACTGGGAAATGTTTCCGGTTATTGAACAATGGAAGTCATCCAGGAAAAGCCACAAGATCTCTTTTCCTGGAGGCTCTTAAAATAAGACAGGATTATAATCCATCATGAGTTACTTAATTCTGGGATTTCTCTGATAGCAAGAGGGTTGGGCTGAAGGAATCCGGGACTCTCTTCAGATATGCTGCTGTGTTTCAGACATGGGGAAAAAAACAGAATTAAGCAAGTTAAGGATAGAGAAGAGGGGGAAATACATTGCTGTAAAATTGTTAGATGATCACAATGTAGAGAAATAATACAAATAAAGAAGGAATAGGGTTTTGTTTTGTTTTTTTAGCAAAGTTCAGAAAATAGTTACAGGCTCAGATGCAACTTGGAAAAGCACCAAAGAACCCTGTTTTGTTTATCCTTACTAAATCATGCACTTTTCCAAGAATAACTTGTTTGGTTTTTGCTTAGAGTGTTGTGTGGACCCAGCCATTCCAGTCTATAAACCAGAGCTAATGTTATAAAACACAAATGAGAGCCACTGGAGCAATCATTAATGTGATGGAAAACTTTAAATACATAGGGAGCAATCCTTTTTACAGTATTTAATCAATGCAACTGAATATTAATTAAGCTTAGATTTAAATGAAATGAAACCATATGCAATTTTTGCCCTATGGATTTTCTTGGCATAATATATTTTTCAGCGAGTGCCCTGATACAACACTCATATCGGTAGTAAAATGTCCAACTCAGAAAAATGTTGCAATTTATGGTGTTATGCAATTTAGGAACACAACTAATTGTTTATTATTTTAATCTATGTAAGGCCGGAACTGTCTTGGCAAAATCTCTGATTTCAAAGGGTGAGTAACTCTGCAAAAGGGAATAAATGGCGGTGACATCCTAAGGAAAGCAGTACATACCACTGAAAATGCATCAGGGTATGCAATGGGGCTAGTTACAAGATCTTTCAAATAAAATTCAATTGATTTCTGCATTTTTTTAAAAAATGTCCCTGTCAATAATAAAGATGTTATTTTTAAAAAAATTGGGTGCTAAGGAAAGTAGACATTCCTCCAAGTTTCATATTCTGCATAAATAGAAACATTCTTGATTCCAATATGTCTGCCCCTCTTTTCTGGATCAGCTTTTTCAAAAAGAAGTCTTTTTCTGTGATGTTAATATGCTAGTAAGAAACTAAGGCTGAAGGCAGGTCATCCCAGAGAATGTTTGAGTATATACTAAGGTGACATGACTGAGAATTTCAACATAACAAAAGGCACAATGCAAGGTTGTCCCTTATCCAGTGGTGGGTTGCCCCTGGTTCGCACCAGTTCTATAGAACCGGTAGTAAAACCAGCAGGAGTCTCCGCCCACTGACCCTGACGACATCAAAACACTTCTGCGCATGCACGCGCGGCCCCATTGCGAACCGGTAATAAAGGTAAGTAGAACCCACCCCTGCCCTTATTCCCACCATTATTTATATTGACCTTAGAGGTATTAGCCAGAAATGTCAGACAAGATAATGCTAAGAGTTTTATTAAGTGACCTCAGAACTTAATAAAAAAACCCTAAAAACTGATTTATACAACCTACTAAATCACAAGGTGTTTGCTTGTTCCCACCTTACAGTAATATATAAATGGCTATTATGGCCTCCTCTGCCAACGTGCTCATAAAATATTGTGGCTTATTATTAGGCACGTAAAGGTTTTCTCCTTATCTAGATGTAGCCAACTCTAAAGTGTGCTATTCATCTCTGTTTCTTAGCAGAGGGAGCCAGCGGTATCCAAAGATAATTCCGTGGTCATTTGGTCAGAATGACTATATGCCAAAGCGCACAGAATGCTGTTATCTTCTGTTCGTAGTGGTATCTATTTATCTACTCGCATTTGCATGCTTTCAAATTACTAGGTGGACAATAGCTGGGCCAAGTAATAGGAACTCAGCCTGCCATGCGGCACTCGGATCTCGAACCTGAGCTGTCAGGTTCTCAGCTGACAAGCTCAGCTTCTTGAACTGCTGAGCCATCATGCCCTCTATTATTAGGCATATATAAGACTATACTGGTCTACTCCAACATATATAATTCCCACAGAAAATTGCCTGATTCTGGATACACTTGTCACTATTGATGATACCCTGGGCTGAGTCCCCCTTTAATTTTACTCCCTCCCAGAAGGGACCAGAGGGTTAAGTGTGAAATACCACACTATACTGATAGGCAATTGTGCAATAACCATATTACAAAGATTTTGAGGTCACTGCATTGGAGGTAAACCAGTGGGGAGCTAGTGGGCAAATCCAAATATTAGGCAACAGATTTCTACTGACAGTATTGCTGCTATTGATGTATAGATTTTAATTATTATTAGTTGACTTCAGCATTCCATGGAAAGGTGGGGCAGAAATATTTTAAATAAATAAATAGTTATGTATAAATATGCCAGACTAGGTCTAGGAACCAGCCTGAAGGCATTCTTGCGTCTTGGCCCCACTTCTGGATTTCACATTAATGCTAATTAAGAGGCTTGTGGCACCTTAAGCACTAATGATATTTCTATTATATAAAGTTTTGTGGATCACAGACCACTTCCTTAGTGTATATAATAAATCAATTGCAAAAGATATATACTTTTGTTGGTGTTGTTGCAAAAATTAGTATAACTTCCATTCTGGAAACTCATTCATGGAAACCTTCCCCAAACTTCTCTCTGTAACTCTCTCTGGATCTTGTATATAACTTTTCTTTGTTTCATTATAGTTTGCAAATTTTAATTTGTTGTTGTAAGGGGTGGGTCTATGTTTTTCTTGGATTGGGGGACTAAATATCGATAGGATAAAACAACAATAAAGATAAAAATCTCGAACGTCTAACTGCAGCATGTCCATATTCTTCTGCCACAACTGTTCTTGACTCTTCTGTATTTCTATGCCTTTGAAGAAAGAAATGTGATGGCATTTTCTAGATTATGTAATCCAGAAAATTATTTTCTTATGTTTTATATATGGATGGTATTATTATCACCCTAAATCAATCCTCTGTAGGATGAAGGCATGTTCATTAAAGGACTCATGACCTGGGTACTTGCGGGACCGCCTACTACCACCAATAGCCTCCCACTGGCCAGTATGCTCCCACAGAGAGGGGCTCCTCCGGGTGCCGTCGGCCAAACAATGCCGACTGGCGGCCCCCAGGGGGAGAGCCTTCTCTGTGGGGGCACCTACTATCTGGAACGAGCTCCCCCCAGAGATATGGAGGATCCCGGATCTGCGCACCTTCCGCCACGCCTTAAAGACCTTACTATTTCACCAGGCGTGCCTGGCCTAATTTCCTCCCTCTTTTATAAAAGATTTTTAAATTTTTAATATTTTTTAGTATTTTATATATTCAAATTTTAAAATTGGTTTTAAATTGATTGGGGTTTTAATTTGTTTGGGCCAAAACTATTTAATTTTATTTTAATTCCACTTTTAAATTTTGTATGTATGTATTTTATTGTTTGGCTGTGCACTGCCCTGAGTCCTTCGGGAGTAGGGCGGTATAGAAATCAAATAAAATAAATAAATAAATAAAGGATTTGTACTACTGTACAATTTATTATGCTGATTCAGTAGAGATTGGCTATTGTTTAACTTCCAGGTTCTGGGTGAGGAGGAGTGACTGGTCCAAAGTCATCTAGCCAAGATTCATGCCTAAGGGATGATCAGAATCTGAGTCTCCCAGCTCCTGGTCTAACATCTTAATACTACATCATTGTGGTTTTAGATGATATTATATAAACTGATAAATAAAAGAAAAGCTTACTGTGTGTCCTTGGGGCTGCTCAGGAATGAATTGTTTGTGTGTGTGTGTATGTGTGTGTGTGTATTGGGTGATTCGCAGGGATTCGGGAGAACCTCTAGCTAAGATTCTGTGCAGTTCGGAGAACCCCCAAATCCCACTCCTGGCTGGCCCCACCCACCCCTCCCCTTCCAGGAATCCCCACACAGCCTGTTTTGAATGCAGGTAAATGCAGAGTGCACGCGGAGGCTCGGGGAGGGCAAAAAACAGGCCTACCGGAAGTTCGGGAAGCCTCTGGAGCCCAAGGACGGCAAAAACGCCCCCCCTGCCATGGTGCAGGAGGCTGACTGGGCCACACCCACCATGGCCACGCCCACCCAGCAACCAGGTAGAGAACCCCTTACTAAAATTTTGGAAGCCCACCCCTGATATATACATACTGTATATTAGTGTGTTTGCATGTCCATGTCAGAGAAAAGTGACTAGCTACTCATTGTTTTCACGGATCAAATTTTAGAGGATTGTACTTTGAGGACTGTGTCAGAAAAATTGATCAGCTATTTTTATAGTGTAAGATCCAGGAAAGTAAGCTCAGTTAGCATCAGTTTTATGAGAAAGAAAAATCCACCCCTCCAACCTCATCCAGCCTTTGGTTTGAGTCATGCCTCAAAGATAATGTATAAATGGGGCACTTTGACAAATTCAACCCTCGATTTTTTATTTATGTTTCTTTCAAAAAGAGATTATTCATACACGTTGCTTGTGAAATCAATACTGACCTTCCCACTGAAACTACTGCACTGAAAAATCATGGCAAAGGTTTCCATGGCTGTATTTCAAACTCTATTATTGGGGTTGTGTACTCCGTCTCCAGATTTGTCTTCATTCATATTAACTTAGCTGAATGTGAATTTCTTCCAAAGGCAGAGCATATTAGTTGGGTGTAGGTTGTGCATACATATTGACCTGCAATAATCCCAGTGTCCTAGCACTTGTCACTTGGACATCACTATCTTAGGTGCCAGATAAGAACTTTGGCAAAAAAAAAAAAAAAAGAGCAGATAAGAATGAGCTGATAAGAACTTTGGCACACACACAAAAATTAAGGCCAGGCAATAGGAAGTGAATCAGCACTTGGGGAAAACAAAATTAAGCAATTTTTGTAATAATCCCTCGGGTTTTAAAGAAATTCTGCGTAACAGTCTTGCTTTTGCAATAAACATGTACAATAACAAACCTGTCAGCTGTTAGATGGGGACCAGAAAGAAGTCACATTGAATAAGCCAATCGACACAAAGAAAGAAACAGTGATAAAAACAAAGTAGGGATACTATGTACAAAGGAGTGGTTAACAATGAGTATGCTAAAGTTCTAAAGGTGTTTTAAAAAAACCAGTCAGTCAGAAAATATCAACTTTACCAAAGTTACATGGTTCGAATGCAGTATTGAAGGCTAATTCTGCCGACTGCCAGCAGTTCATTCCTGGCCAGCTCAAGGTTGACTCAGCCTTCCATCCTTCTGAGGTCGGTGGGGGCAATATGCTGACTCTATAAACCGCTTAGAGAGCACTATGAAGTGGTATATAACTCTAAGTGCTATTGCTATTGCTACATACAGAATCTTTGGAAGCCTATTTTCAACGAGGCATAAAACTACGTGGAACTTTTAGGGAAAACTACATCATTCTCACTAATATAAAATTTCCAATGTACTTTTAAGTATTTACCATCAATCAGGGCCCATAGGTATGCCTAGAAGCACTTTGAATGTAAAATATCCCATAATACCTGATGGATTTGGATTGGATCTGGATTCCCAAGTCTTTGGTTTAATACATTACTGGCAAGACTCTCGCTTTGACAGTAATAGAATAGTGCAGTGAAGGGTGGTGGGGAGTCATACAGAAGTTCTTTCTAACATGAGCCAATTTGCTACAAAAACATCTGGTAAAAATTCAGGGCTTTAAATCTACAGTAATGTTTTCTGCAGCAATATTTTAGAAATACATTTGGTAAGTATTAAATTGCTATGTTGTAGTTGATAATATTTATGATCGTAATGTGTTAAGCAGAGGTTTAGAGCTGTCAAGAGAAAGAAAATGATTGTCATATGGCCTAACAAATGAGATGAGGATGTAAATTACATTTTATTGTATTTTTTAAAGACTTTATTGTAATCTTGTTCAAAAGAACGATGTCTTTGTCAAGTCATTGCCTGTTTCTTAAAGAAAGAATAGCAACCTCAAATGGTACCTTAAGCTTGGGAATAAAACAGAAAGCTTTATTGTGGAACTGGTAAGTGCTGAGCAATTTCATCTCTGAAGGAAGATGGATCAGACAATGTCAAAGCAGAAATTGAGAAGATGCTATGTTTCTAGTTGATAATTCTGTCAGTACCTGTTTCTAACTCAATAGCAAACTAGACCTTCTATTTATATAGTTGGCTTATAATTCTGATGCCAAAGACAAAGCGTGTCTCTTGACCCTGGTTCTGTGAACACTATCTGTAAAATCACTAACAGTATTTGTAGGCAGTATTTGTACACATACTTAATTAGGCAGTGCAATTAACTAGGTTTCTTGTATGCCTGAATTTGACCATGACTTTCCTGGTTTTAAACTCCAGTCTGGTTACCCAGGCTTCTTGTTGTTAGTTGCAAAGTCATGTCCGACCCATCGTGACCCCATGGACAACATTCCTCCAGGCCTTCCTGTCCTCTACCATCCTCTGGAGTCCATTTAAGCTCACACTGACTGCTTCAGTGACTCCATCCAGCCACCTTGTTCTCTGTCGTCCCCTTCTTCTTTTGCCCTCAGTCTTTCCCAGCATTAGGCTCTTCTCCAGGGAGTCCTTCCTTCTCATTAGGTGGCCAAAGTATTTGAGTTTCATCTTCAGGATCTGGCCTTCTAAAGAACAGTCAGGGTTGATCTCCTCTAGGACTGACCGGTTTGATTGCCTTGCAGTCCAAGGGACTCGCAGGAGTCTTCTCCAGCACCATAGTTCAAAGGCCTCAATTCTTTGGCTCTCAGCCTTTCTTATGGTCCAACTTTCTCAGCCATACATTGCAACTGGGAAAACCATAGCCATGACCATACGCATTTTAGTTGGAAGGGTGATGTCTCTGCTTTTTAGTATGCTGTCTAGATTTGCCATAGCTTTTCTCCCCAGGAGCAAGCGTCTTTTAATTTCTTGGCTGCAGTCCCCATCTGCAGTGATCTTGGAGCCCAGGAAAATAAAATCTGTCACTACCTCCATTTCTTCCCCATCTATTTGTCAGGAATTGAGAGGGCCGGATACCATGATCTTAGTTTTCTTAAAGTTGCGTTTCAAGCCAACTTTTGCACTCTCCTTCTTCACCCTCATCAAGAGGCTCTTTAGTTCCTCTTCACTTTCCCAGGCTTCTTTACCAAAATATCCCAGCAGGTATTGGCTATGTAGGGAGTGGAGACCTAGTCCTCTGTCTCAAGACTTGCAGCAGACTTGTTTAAAGCAGTATTTCTCAACCTCAGCAACTTGAGTGGCCTTCAACTCCCAGAATTCCCCAGCCAGCCCTTTATAACCTGACATCTACTCCAGGTATAATTAATCCATCTTGCTTTGTTCATCCTGGATAGGCATGTTGAGATCGGGGCTAAGGAGGGATGTGAGAATAACCTTGAGAGACTGGAGGAAGAGCTCCAGCTTACACAATGGTCTAATAAGAAAAATCTGAGTTCGTAGCTGGAATGGGGGTGGAGAAAGCATCTCAGAAATGACCCTCTCTAGTTCTCTGGAACACAAAGGCGGAGGAATGGGGAAGTGCTTTCAGACTTGCAAGATTCTGTTGCTGTAACCTTACAACGAAGATAATCTTAGTAGTCTTGGTTTTGGTTTCCTGGTCTCAACTACCTTGAAGAGCTGGCAAGGAGTCAGTGGTACAAAATGCTGAAATCAACCAATCAATAAGCCCATTATCTAAATCCAGACAATATAGTGAACTATAGGTTCAGACAGCCAAAAACTAATCTAGGTTATCCAAGTTAAACTACTGTATATTGCATTCACACAGCCACTAGATTTTCCTAATAGATTAAACACCTCTGCCTTGCCTAAGTATGACTACTCGTGTGGTATATCTAGTCCTGACCCCAGCACTTTGACACAGCTTCCACACTATTGTCTACCATCTCAACTGACCCATAGAAATCTAGAAGCCTCTTTCCTCCATGACCATAAGTTCTGCTTTACAAAAGATAGTACTGTACTTGTAGGGCAATCAGAAAACTATTTCCATTTGGTAGTTTCCTTTTGTTTGGGTGCATTGTCATGATAAAATGCCTAACTGCCATGTCTCCCTGATCCCCCGGACCCCCAAGGGTTAACTAACCACATATCCCATAATCCTTATAACCACTCCTTACCTCTTAACCCCTCCTCCTGGGTACAAAAGGTCCAACCGCATGGTCCACAGGTCATTCCAGATGTATACCTGAAAGAGAAAGGTACAAGGTCAGTGACCTCCAGTACCAACTGATCAACAATAAAACTACTGAAAAGAATTGGGCTATGTCTTTGAGTTATTGGGCTAGATCCAGTTTCTAACATATTGGTAGCAGAGGTCGGTTGCCCATAACTCCAGACAATGACTGAACCCAACACCTACCCAGAAGAAGCAAACAGAGCACAGACCAGAGCTCTTACCAAGAAGATGGCTGAGAAGCTTCCCACCAAAGCCACAGCCATGGAGGAGACAGAAGCTGGAAGCGAGCAGGACTCCAGCCTGGACTCACAATCAGATGAAGAGGGGCCATCCAAGGAGATCACCGCCCCGGAAGAAGAAACAGCACAAAAAATGAACAAATTCAAACTCTCCATCCTGAAACTGATGGAGGGAAACAGCGACAAAGAAAACCTCATCGCGGACCTTCAAAGCCTCTTCGAACAACAAGAAGCAGCGATCGAGGCCCCAAAGACAACCGAGAAAGAAAAGCCAGCAAAAAAGGGTAAGCCACCCCAACCTGATGATCCTGAGCCGGCAGAATCCATTTCCGTGCCCACTTCCCGGCGGCCATCTTGGGACGAGCACCAGCCAATGGGAAGCCAGGATTTGAATCCCTTGGCGCGAAAATGCCCGAACCCCGAAACAGACGAGGGGAGCTCAGAAAGCGACTACGAAGAACCCAGCTCTGAGAGCGACCACGAAGAGATCGCAATAACAAAAAGAAAAACGCCTACCGATCTCGAATTGCAAAAGGCAATCGAGACCATCACCGCTGCCCTAGGCTCCGCTTTCGAGCCCCCTGCAGCACTCAAAAAATCAAAGAGAAATCCTGGAGGGCACAAGAAGGCCAGGACAACCAACAGAGACCAGGCAACCGAGTCACAGCATACAAAAAACTCCGCGCGCACCAACAACCGGCACAAAAGACCGCCCACCTGCAGGAAAAATCAACCGCAGAATTCGAACTCACCACCCGCTACACCGGCAACGCGAGGCCCGAGGCAGAGAAGAAGAACCGGCTACTCACCAACGCCACGACACCCATCAGGCCAGTCCACACCACCAGGGACCAGCGACCACGAGGGAGGATCAGCCGCCGCCGCCGCCATCGCCGCCGAGCCGCTGGGTGCAGGGAATCCTCAACCTACGACCTCCGCTGCTGCCGCGCCTCCGACCCGCGAAAGTCCTCGACTTGCGACCGCGTCGCCCCCTCACCTTCTCCCCTTCTTCGCCGGGGATCCGGCCGTCCAGCAGTGGTGTCCAGCCTCAGGGGGGATCTTCGGACCCACCGGGGGCGGGTCCAGCCTCCCACCGACAGGCCTAGGCCTAGGCCTGGGAGCTCCAGCAACAGGAACCTCACCCGATGGACTCCAGCGCGGAATGAGCTTCGCGCATGCCCAGTACCTGCCTGTAATAAGAGAAGCAAATTGCATAGATCCAAGCAAGTACAGAATGGCCACAGACATCCCAAAGCCTTATTGTGAATTTAATCACAACTTGGACCATGGACAGCTCCCCCCAGTAAGTAACCTTACTAACATTTCTGGGGCAAATTATGCCAATTTGCCAAAACTGCAGTTAGATGGGGGTAATATTATAGAATGGAGCCAACAATTAAGAGTTGCTCTCATGAGAGAGAATGCACTGTTCCTAGCTAACAAACCTCCCCAAAAGCCCTGGTCATTGGAAATTGACTGCATTCATCACAGGGCATTTTGTATCATGTTAACCTCCATTCCATCTGCCATGTATCCATCTATTGAGGACAATCTAACTGTTTATGATATTATGCAAAAACTATGTAACCTGTTTTATAGCCAAAGCAGAGCCACCACCACTAGACTATCTAGGGAGTTCCACTCCACCAAGCATAAGGCAGGGGTCCCCATGAGTGAGCACATCTTAAAGATGAATGCTGCAAGGGCAGAACTCATGCAGAGGGGGGAAATCATCACCGAAGAGAGCATGATAAGCATAATCATAAACTCTCTTGATAGCAGCTGGGACATCTTCATGACCCAACTAAATAGCCTCAACTTGCAATACCTCACACTAAGCGCACTGACCAGTCAGCTCGTTGCAGAGGACACTCTGAGGAGGGAACGCCAACTAGCCAAAGGGGACCCTAGACCCACAAAAAGGGTGGATTTCCAGGATAGGGCCAGGGATACCTCAGAATGTTATTCTTGTGGATCAAGGAACCACTTAAAGAAGGATTGCCCCAGGAACCATAGGGATAGGGGACAGCACGACAGTAGAGGGGGAAGGTCACCCGAACGCAGGCACCCAAAGGAAAGAGGGCGAGGGTGGTCACCCAACCCCAGGAAACACCACGAGCGCAGAGACCACTCCAGGGACAGTAACTCTGGCTCCATGTATGGGATCAGGCACGATGACCCAAATGACAAACATAAGGCAGAGAGAAACACATGGCTCCTGGATTCAGGGGCCACAAGTCACACTACTTGTAACCCAGAGCTGCTAGACTCACTCACAAAAATAGACTCAGAAGTAAAGGTAGCAAACCAAAGCAAGGTCAAGGTAGTGGGAAAGGGAAACGTACACATCACACAGGTAGGGGACCTAAAAGGAGTACTGTACGTACCAGAAATCCCCCACAACGTGCTAGCCATCACAAAGCTGACACGAGACACAAATATAGAAATAAAATTTAAAGATGGAAAGGCACACTTGATCAAGCAAGGGAAAGAGATAGGAAAGGTAACCATACACGAGGGGCTTCCCTACTTCACACCCAACGCAAGGGAGGAAGAAGGCATTGATGCCAGCACGAACCACGAGGTAGATAAGTATCCAGAAACAGAGGGGGTGCAGCAGGAGGCAGGATGTAGCCATGAGAAGACAAACAAATCTGTATCTATCGGCAAACCATTGCATGATAACTGCGCCCACCTCCTACACAGGAGACTGGGACACATAAGCTTCCCCATTGTAAAGAAAATGACGGAATGTACCGAAGGTCTCAAAGTAAAGAACTGCGAAAACTACTTAGAGTGTTCAGTTTGTAAGCGTTCCAAGATCAAGGTTAAGGCCATCCCCAGGGGATCCAAACAAACCACGGAATACCCCTTCCAATTGGTGCATATGGACTTGGTAGGGCCAATGAAACCCTCTGTAGGACATAGGAAGCGATTCTTCCTCACGATTGTAGATGACTACACCAGATACGGGTATGTCTACTCCCTCAGACACAAAAACGAAGTGTTCCAAAGGTTTAAGGAATTCCACAGAAGAGTAGATATGCAACATAACATGAGATAATGACTGATAGGGGGGTCAGAATTCATGGCCAAAGAATTCACAAGGTGGCTGAGGGAGCAGGGCATAGCGCATTACACCTCTTCACCTTTCTCTCCCTTTCAAAATGGAGTCTCAGAGAGAAAGAACGGAGTGTTGCAAACCATGATGAGATGCGCCCTGGAGGATGCTGGGATGGGGCAGCATTTCTGGTCAGAGGCAATACACTACGCTAATTACACCCTGAATAGACTGTGGTCAAGCTCTATCAATAAGACACCATACGAGATGCTATACAACAGAAAGCCCAACATTGCACATTTGCACATATTCGGCGCCCCAGCTGATGTCCACATTCCCAGACAGCTAAGAAGAAAAGGGGAAAAATTATCAAAAAGGTTAAGGTTCGTGGGTTACGAACCGGGCACAAAGGGCTACAGATTTGTCGACAACAATAACCGTTTTGTGGTTTCCAGATCAGCCAGTTTCCACGAAAACGCAAACTGGTCGAGGGTACACTCCAACGACATCCCAGCCAATAGGGTCACGTTCGAGCATGTCCAAGAGGAAAGGGAGGTCAGAGAGGTCACAGGGCACAAGGCCAACCATCGCAAGACAAGCGTCAAAGGTTGGAAAGAAGGGCACCCTTCACTGAAGATAGATGACCTGACGGACAAAGAGGCAGACATCATGCAGGAGACCGAGCCAACCCCCAGCAGGCCAATCAGAGAAACCAGAAACAAGCTACCAAAGAAGTTAGAGGACTACGTTATGACCATCCACAACACCCATTTCACGCCCAGCTCATATGAAGACATCCTCGGGCTCCCCCGGGAGGAGAAAGAAAAATGGATGCTTGCCATGGAGAAGGAGATGGAAAGCCTAAAGGACCTTCAGGTATACTCACCTGCCCAAGTTCCAGAGGACAAAAAACCAATAGGAACCAAATGGGTGTTCAGGGTTAAAACATTAGAGGACAACAAGGTCCTATACAAGGCAAGACTAGTCGCGCAGGGTTTCGCCCAAAGATACCCCGAAGACTATACGGACACCTACTCGCCAACCGTCAGGGCAGAGAGCGTCAAGAGCGCCCTGGTGGTGGCCACCATCCTGGGCTTGGAGGTCTTCCAATTCGACGTACAAACAGCATACTTGCACGCCGAGCTGGATAAAGAAATATACGTCAAAGCCCCGCCTGGGTACAACAAAGACAAGAACCAAACCTGGCTGCTGAATAAAAGCCTGTACGGGCTCAAGCAGTCGGGCAAAAGGTGGTATGACTGCTTAGCCAAGGCCCTCAGATCCATGGGCTTCGAGGCCACCTCAGCTGACAAATGCTTCTTTACGAGGAGAGAAAACGACTCATTCGAAGGTGTGCTCGTTTACGTGGACGACATCTTGTACATCAGCAAGCACAAGAACAGGTGTGACAAGTTCGCCACTGACCTGGGTAGCCACTTCTCCTTAAAGTCACTTGGAAAGATTGACAGATACCTAGGGGTCCAAGTGATAAAAACCAACAAGGGCTTCCGACTCTCCCAGAGAGAAAAGATCATCGAGCTGCTGTCCAAATGCAACATGTCCGAAGCAAAACCCAGCGAGACCCCCATGCAACCCGAGTTCCTGAAGACCATGTATGAGGAATCTGAACCTTTCACAGACAACAAACTATATAGATCAACGATAGGGTCACTGCTGTACATATCCAACTGGACCAGGCCCGACATCGCCTTGGCCGTCAACCTGCTGTCCAGACATGTAAGCAAACCTACGGTAACACACTGGAACGCCATCAAAAGACTACTTAGATACTTAAAATTTAGTGCGGATGCCCTACTCTGCCTAGAACCAGAAATATCCAAGGAACCAAAGCTAACCTGCTATGCTGACGCTGACTGGGCTGGGGACATAGAGTGCAGAAAAAGCACCTCAGGCTACGTGCTACTACTCAACAATTGCCCCATCCACTGGTACACTGGAAAGCAAAAACTGGTGGCCACATCAACTACGGAAGCAGAATTTGTTTGCCTATCAAAGGCCGCAAACAATTTAGTATGGTTCGATGACCTGCTCTGCGACATCTGGGCTGAACCCTCATATCCAATAGTTATCCACGAAGACAACAAGGCAGCGATAGAAATCTCTAGGGCCGATGCCATAGGTCAGCGTTCTAGGCACATTGACATTAAATACAAACACGTCAGGCAGTTTTCAGAGATAGGCTTCATTAGGGCAGTGCACTGTGACACAGAGGAGCAAACAGCAGATATTCTCACTAAACCCCTACCACATAAACAACATGCTTACCTCATGTCAAAAATGCGTGTTTGCTTATAATTCATGCCTGTACCAGTGTATTCTCTGTATGTATGCTAACACCGCCTCAGGTACCCAGTTAGGCATTTAGAGGGGGTTTTGTCATGATAAAATGCCTAACTGCCATGTCTCCCTGATCCCCCGGACCCCCAAGGGTTAACTAACCACATATCCCATAATCCTTATAACCACTCCTTACCTCTTAACCCCTCCTCCTGGGTACAAAAGGTCCAACCGCATGGTCCACAGGTCATTCCAGATGTATACCTGAAAGAGAAAGGTACAAGGTCAGTGACCTCCAGTACCAACTGATCAACAATAAAACTACTGAAAAGAATTGGGCTATGTCTTTGAGTTATTGGGCTAGATCCAGTTTCTAACATGCATCTTATACTCCGAATGTAGCCCTGCCCAGCTTCTCAAAGGGGGTTTCAAAGACTGCAAAAAGCATCAGAAAAGAAGCTTTAGAAAAGAAGCCCCCAAACAGAGCTTCAGAGGCTTTTTTTCCTAAGCTCTGTTTCGGAGGCTTTCAGAGGCAGGAAAGAAAGTTTTTTTTCTGAAACAGGGTTTCAGAAGTTTCAGAGTCAGAAAAAAAACCAACCCCCCCCCCAAAAAAAACCCCAAGGCACAGAGCTCACAACCAAGGAACCTGTTGCTAAAATTCACCTCTGGAAATAGCTGATTGGGGGTATTCCAGGCCGAACCACCTGCCAATCAGCTTTTTTCTTATTTTCCTCCCAAAAACTAAGGTGCGTCTTATACTCCGGTGCGTCTTATACTCCAAAAAATACAGTAATAATGTAAAATTTGCATCTCCGATTAGTGCAGACTAGGGATCCTCAAACTTTTTAAACAGGGGGCCAATTCATGGTCCCTCAGACTGTTGGGAGGCAGGACCGGCTGGGTGGGCGTGGCTAGGTCATGTGACTAGGTGGGCATGGCCAATTTAGCAGCCCATTTAAACAATGCACACAAATTAAACTTTAATTTGTTTTGCTCATGGGGGTGTTTTATTTGCTTTTGTTTGCATGTTGCTCTTTTGGTTGACTTTTACTATATCATTTTTTCAGTTGTTTAGAAGTCTAGTGGTCACCTTCAGATGAGTTTTGCAGCAATTCTTCCAGCCCCAAGGAGCTTGAGAAATCTGTCTCTGTCTCTCTTCTCTCTCTCTTTCTGTCTCTCTCTTTCTGTTTTTCCCTTACCCTGTCTCTCTCTTTCTCTTTCTCTTTCTCTCTCTCTCTCTTTCTCTCTCTCTTTTTGTGTCTATCTATCTCTATCTACCTTCCGGAGGTGGGGGAGGTGAAAAACAGGTTGTTTTCGCCCATTTTTTGGCCTCCTGGGGCATCTGTATACCCTGTTTTTCACTTTCCCCGCCTCCAGAATGTCTCTGCAGGCCAAAATTGTTGGCCTTACCTTTCAGTTCCAGCCAGCGATGGATGGGTGGGGTGATGTGGGCAGGGCAGGCCGGATTAATGGTTTCGGTGGGCCGTATGTGGCCCGCGGGCCGTAGTTTGAGGATCCATGGTGCAGACAAACATTGGTTATCTTAAAGAGAATGGCTGCCCCTATTTCATGATATCAGCAGCTTCCTAGAGGCCCCTGAACTGCTCCAACTCAAAACACACCGTTAGGGCTAAAATCTTAAAGAATTGGAAGAGACGATAGAAGGCAACTAATCTAATCTTCTGCTTAGAGCAGGACATCCAATATATTCCATTTACCCTCTATTTGAAGAGCCCCAGTGAAGAAGAATTCAATACATCACGTGGCAACCTGTTACACTGCCTGATAACTCATATTGTCAGGAAGTTCTTCCTGATGTCTAATCTGAGCCCATTTCCTTATAATATAACCCCTTGGTCCTGTTCTTGGCAACAATACAGAATAACTACACTCCCTCTTCTGTGTTACAACATGTAGAGAGTAAGAAAGATGACCTTGACAGGAATTTGAAAAGATCATTAATTAGGTAAAGGAGAGTGAAACCAGGGGTGAAATCCAGCAGGTTTTGACAGGTTCTGGAGAACCGGTAGCAGAAATTTTGAGCAGTTTGGAGAACCAGTAGCGGAAATTGTGAGTAGTTCAGACAATCGGCAAATACCACCTCTGGCTGGCCCCAAGAGTGGGGAGGGAATGGAGATTTTGTAGTATCCTTCCCCTGGCATGCCCACCAAGCCAAACCACGCCCACCAAACCCCGCCCACAGAACCACTGTGAAACACTGAGTGAAACAATTGTTATGTCCCGAAATTGAGACAGTATTAGGAAGTAGATACCTCCCTGATTCAGTGAAGTATGGGAACAGCAAAGTGGTACAGCACAGACTTGCAAGATTCTCTTATTCTAGCCAATCTCCATAAAAATAATTCTAATATTTCTGTGGAGTGGATTTTTTGGTCTGATCCACCTAGTAGAACTGACAACAACCTTTCATGTATTTGAAAATCACTATTATTGTCTCCACCATGTATTTATGAGGCATTCCAGGACTCTTGTTACCAAGTTAAAAGAATCATTTATTAATAGTGCCAGTTTATTTGCTTAAAACTAATGCCATCTGGGAATTTTGGGAAGTGCAGTCTCAAAACTCATTGGCAGAATAGCAGGTCTGCAGGAGGTCTGAATTCACATATAACACCAACTCATAGTTTTGTATTATGTTGAACAAGCTGAACTAAATTAGATTGCATGTAACTCTAAACTAACACACACTTTATGGATTATGATGTATGGGAGCCAAGCCCAGTAGAGACAGAATATTGTTTTTTAAATTAAAATGGTAGAGCAGAATAACTTCAGAGCAAACTAATGAATGTTCTGTCACAGCTATAGCTGTGAGAGTTAAGCAGAAACTTTTTATGATCAAAGGCTGCTTTCAGGGCAACTAAGGGAGGGGGGGAAAAACTTCTAACAGAGTTCTATAACTTCACAAGGAAAATGGACTTGGCACCAAATATGACAGCCTCCATCTATCCTTCCATAAAGAAAAGCAAAATGTATCCATTCCGTGCCATATAATGTTGCTTTGTTATCCTGTCCCGGACTATCAATAAAAGCATAACTGGGCTGAATGGTTTCTGAATTTGTAAAGCAGGGGACCCCCTTTAAGCCATTCCTCGGGGAATTGCCAAAATTTTACAATTGAAATGAATTCAGAACGCTGTTCCAAAATGACTGCATTTGGGCTAAATGTAGGGGCTTATTTCACTCAAGTCCTTTTTCGTCTCAAAAGCTGCTTCCCAGTAGCCTGAATAATCAAATAGAAATGAATACATAATTCCGTTTCCCAACTTGCAAACTGCTGGCTTGGTCCCTTTATGCCTCCTGAGAAATTGTCTGTATTCAGATGGTATACTAAACCAGGGGTCTCCAACCTTGGCAACTTTAAGACTTGTGAACTTCCAACTCCCAGAGTTCAACTCTGGGAGTTGAAATCCACAAGTCTTAAAGTTGCCAAAGCTGGAGACGGCCTGTACTAATCTATAACACAGTATGATGAAAATATGCCACGGTTATCTTCAAGCATGCATACTTTTTTCTTAAAGCACAGCCTTCTCTGTGGGAGCACCTGCCATCTGGAACGAGTTCCCCCCAGAGATACGGAGGATCACTGATCTGCGCGCTTTCCGCCGTGCCCTCAAAACATTCCTATTCCAGTAGGCCGGCCTGGCCTAACCTCTTTTTTAAACTGTTTTTTAAATTTATTAAATTTTAAATTTTTCGTATAGAAATTGGGGTTTTTAAATTTTGTTTTCTGGGCCAAATTATTTAATCGTATTTTAATGGTTTTTTAACATTTGTATTACATGTATTTTATCTTTTGGCTGTTCACCGCCCTGAGTCCTTCGGGAGTAGGGCGGTATATAAATTCAATAAACTAAACTAAACTAAACTAAACTAAAGCAGTGTTTCTCACTGCTGGCTGGGGGATTCTGGGAGTTGAAGTCCACCCATCTTCAAGCTACCAAGGTTGAGAAACATTGTCTTAAAGTCAGATGCATTCATTTCTGGGTTGAAGTAATCTACACTCAAATCTGTCATAAACTCAGATCTGAAGCAGATCTATTTCCATCAAAGTAAACATTAACCACAATTAGTTGGATTTAGGCAACAGGGCACATTTTTACTTCAGTAATAAAATGGAGGGGAGGATGCAAAAGACAATAATAGTCATACAGATAGTCCTCGACTTATGACCACAATCTAGCCCAACATTTCTGTTGCTAAGTGAAACATTTATTAAGGTGAATTTTGCCCTGTTTGATGACCTTTCTTGCCACAGTTGTCAAGTGAATCACTGTCATTGTTAAATGAGTAACATGACTGTTAAGTGAATCTGGTTTCCCCATTGACTTTCCTTGTCAGAAAGCCGCAAAAGGAGATCACATGTCCCCAGGACACTGCAACAGGGGTGAAATGTAAAATCTGTTACTACCGGTTCTGTGGGCGTGGCTTGGTGATGACTGGGTGGGCGTGGCCAACTTTTTTTTTTTTAACTTTTCAAAGCATTTTTTCTAATGCTTTGAAAAGCCTCTCTGCCAATCAGGCAACTCAGCTGGGATCGACAGAGAGGCTCTTTTAAAAATGCCTCTCTGCCGATCAGGAACTCAGCTGGGATCGTCAGAGACTTTTCAAAGTATTTTTTTTAACCACCTCTTCTGCCAAGAGGTTGCAGAAAAAAAATGCTTTGAAAAGCCTCTGATGATCCCAGCTGAGCCACGCAATCATCAGAGGCTTTTTTTTTTTACTTTTAAAAGTATTTTTTCATCGGAAGAGTTTGTAGAAAAAATGCTTTTAAAAGTAAAAAAAAAAAAAGCCTCTGATGATCGTGCGGCTCAGCTGGGCATGGGGGGGGAGCGCGCAGGGATTTTTGCTACTGGTTCTCCGAACCACTCGCCGCCTTCGCTACCGGATCGGGCAATCCGGTCCGAACTGGGAGCATTTCACCCCTGCACTGCAACCATCATAAATATGAGTCAGTTGCCAAGTGTCTGAATTTTGATCACGTGAACAAAACAGGGATACTACAACAGTCGCCAGTGTGAAAAATGTCATAAAATGTCATTTTTTTCACTGCTGTTGTAACTTCAAATGGTCACTAAATGAAAGGTTATAAGTCAAGGACTATGTATTAGTCCAAAAGGAAAAGGAATCCGTAAAAAGTAGTTAGTTAATTCCTTTATTGCAGTGGTGGGATTCAAAAAATTTTACTATCGGTTCTGTGGGCTTGGCTTGGTGGGCGTGGCATGGCATGGTTTGGTGGGCATGGCAGGGGAAGGATACTGTAAAATCTCCATTCCCTCCCCACTCCAGGGGAAGGATACTGCAAAATCCCCATTTCTTCCCGATCAGCTGGGACTCGGGAGGCAGAGAATAGATGGGGGTGGGGCCAGTCAGAGGTGGTATTTAGCAGTTCTCTGAACTACTCAAAATTTCCGCTACCGGTTCTCCAGAACTGGTCAGAACCTGCTGAAACCTACCTCTGCTTCATTGGAACCAACAAACCCAACGCAAACTCCTTATCAAACAAATGGTTTCCAAAAACAAAAAATTGCCAAGTTTAAATCTTGGTTTTGGTCTAATGGTTTGGTGTGTCTGTGTGTCTGTGTGTGAATCCTTTCAAAAGGCTATCCTCGGATGCTAGCAAGGGAAAATTAGTTGTAAAATGTAAGTGGAATAATTGAAAAGCCTGTGTGGCATCATGTCTGAGTTTGAGAGCCTCAGCAGCCCACGTTTTATGGAGAACATGCCAACAAGCTCATTTTCAAAATCCTTGTTTTTCGGAATGGCGGGGACAAATGCAGAATGTTATTAAACAAAGGGAGTCAATGAAGGACAGCTTTAAAAAATTCATACACAAACTATAGGAGATGGAAAACTAATACCACGTCTGCTTCATTTCACAATGGCTTCATACAGAAAAATGATTAAGCAACACAGCCACCAGGGTGGCAAAAATTCCTTTTAAAGGTAAACAGACCACCCCATGGGCTGCAGAAGCATAACTGAATTTCCTTATATATATATTAACCAACAAAGGCAGTGCATTACAGACATTAAAGGTAAAAATTCCTTTATAAAATAAGTGTGTATGAGAGGGGGGGAGTCACATGCATTGCATTAAAGATAGAGTGTCTATTGTATCATGAAAACTGCCAGTAAATGATGCATTTGGCTGGGGAAGTGGCTGAAATCTAAATTCAAATTTTAAGGTGGAATATTCCGAAGTCTTCCATGAATATTATATGAGGAATTTCAGATACTTTTCTCCAGCTTGAGGCCATAGGATGTTAAATCGCCCAGGCTATGTCGTGTCTACAAATTTTCTCTCTGGAGCACTGTTATGCTCAGATGGCGTTTCTTGAATTCCACATGTGTTGTCATCTCAGAAAGCAAGGATGTGTGTAAAAAGGCCCTGAAGTTGCTTTCAGAGCACAGATGCATTCTTTGGGGAGAAGATGGTCCTTCAAACTTTCCTGATCCATATTGTACATTGCCTTTTAAGATAAAAAACTACTTTGAATAGTGTTCAGCGCTGCTCTGCAAGTTCTAGTGAAAAATAATCCAAGTTAAAACTATTGCTGTTGTATTTCAGAAAATACAAACAAAAATATTGCCATTCTTTAGTAGGTTTCAAAGCCACCAACAACGCATTTGAAGTACCTATCTGGGGAACAAGGATCCTGCAGATATAAGTGTAGCTTTGGTTACTTTTTGGTTATTCCAGTGGTTTCCAAATTATATGCCAGAGAATCCTGTGTGATCAGAAGATTGCCAATGATTCTCCAGTGTTTTCGGATATCAAAAGAGTACGAGCAGGAAGAACAACACGAATGAAGACGAATATACCAGAGGTGGGTTTCAGCAGGTTCTGACCAGTTCTGGAGAACTGGTAGCGGAAATTTTGAGTAGTTCGGAGAACCGGTAATAAAAATTCTCACTGGCCCCGCCCCCATCTATTCCCTTCCTCCCAAGTCCCAGCTGATTGGGAGGAAATGGGGATTTTGCAGTAACCTTCCCCTGGATTGGGGAGGGAATGGAGATTTTACAGTATCCTTCCCCTGCCACACCCACCAAGCCACGCCCACCAAGCCATGCCACGCCCACCAAGCCACACCCATAGAACTGGTAGTAAAAAAATTTTGAAACCCAGGTGATTATGGGAGCGTCATGGCACTCCCATGTAACACCTCTCCTGCGGGAGCTGCACTGGCTTCCAGTGGTCCTCCGGGTGCGATTCAAGGTGTTGGTTACCACCTTTAGAGCACTCCATGGCTTAGGACCTGGATATCTACGAGACCGCCTTCTGCCACTGAGAGCCTCCCACTGGCCAGTACGCTCCCACAGAGAGGTGCTCCTCGGGGTGCCGTCGGTCAAACAATGTCGACTGGTGGCCCCCAGGGGGAGAGCTTTCTCTGTGGGAGCACCTGCCCTCTGGAATGAGCTCCCCCCAGAGATACGGACGATCCCGGATTTACGTATCTTCCACCGGGCCCTCAAGACTTTTTTATTTCAACAAGCCAGGCTGGCCTAACTTCTTCAATTGTTTAATTTTAATTTTAATTTTAAATGGGGTATTTAAATTCTTGGGCCAAATTGTTTAATATATATATTAAATTGCTTTTAAATTTTTGTATTTTATGTTTTTTACCTTTGGCTGTTCACCGCCCTGAGTCCTTCGGGAGAAGGGCGGTATATAAATTTAAATATAAATTTAAATATAAATAAATAAATAAATAAATAAATAAATAAAGGTTACTGCAAAATCCCCATTTCCTCCTGATCAACTGGGACTCAGGAGGCAGAGAATAGATGGCGGCAGGGCCAGTCAGAGGTGGTATTTACTGGTTGTCCGAACTACTCCAAATTTCCTCTACCAGTTCTCCAGAACTGGTCAGAACCTCTGATTTGTTCAATGAATCTATTTCTTTGTTTTCTTGTCTATCCATGGTTTTCTCAGGAATCTTTTTCAACACCACAAGTTCAAAAGCACCAATACTGTTTCTGTTCTGCTTCATTTTTGGGACTACTATTGATTTTAAGCAATTACGCTGAAATTCTTGTATATCAATAGAGCTAGTTTGGTGTAGTGCTTAAAATGCTAGGTTAGAAGCTTTAAAGCCTCAATCTTCCATAATTTGCACGATCACTTTTTAAAATAATCTCAGTTAGGGGGCCATTGTCAGACATGTGAATAGCACAGTTTTCATAGTATGAGTATGCATTGTACAAAGAAGTATTGCCTTTTTTGGTTCTGTATCTTGCCTTCTTTGTTGTTAGTGAATGTCCACAAATTCTCACATTGTGAGATAACATGAAACTACCCCCATTCATAATTTCATACACATGCACAAACCTCTGATGCTTCTTCTTCTTTGCCTTCATCCTAACTTAGTTCTCCCTAATGCTTAGGTAGCTACTATGCATCATTAATAATTTGTTCCACTCCTGCAATATTATTTTGTAGAATAGTAGACAGAACTGTAGAGCCACTTTGGCGTTGTGGTTACAGCACCAGGCTAGAAACGGGAGACCGTGAATTCTAGTCCCACCTTAGACACAAAGCCAGATAGGTGACCTTGAGCCAGTCACTTTCTCTCAGCCTTAGGAAGGAGGCAATAGAAACCACTTCTGAAAAACTTCGTAAAGAAAACTGCAGGCCCATTCCAAGAATTGGACATGGAAGGGAAAAAAAAGAAAGTCAGAATTGCATACTATTTCAAGTATAGTCCTTCAATAGATTTATAAAAAAGCATGACTAAATTGACATATGTACCTTCAACTGAAATAATTTCCATTTGCCTTTGTCAGTGCAGCCACATTCTCGGATATTTCCCATAAAATCTCTACTATGGTTCAAAGTTTCCTTTGCTGATTATTTACACTTAACTCAAATCCCCTTTACCATCAGTTTTGGGGAAATCCTTCTGGATTTGCAATTCCTTTTTGATTCATTAAACTGAACCATTCAATATCATTAAGCAAATTGGGCATTTCATTACTCATAAAGTTGTTTAAAAATAAGATAAAATACAAAGTTTCAGGGTGATTCCTGGGACACATACATTCTATACCTCTCCACTGTGGAAATTGTCCTTTTATTCTTACAATTTACAAATAAATTGAGTTTTCTTTAATTTTGGCTTAGAGTGAAAGATAAATTTATTCCTAATTTCTTTCTTTTAAATTAGTAAAATTGTAAATGAGCAGAATAAGTAAACCCAATATATAGGGAGAGAAATCAACCTTCCCTAATCTGATATTCTCTAATGATTCTGATTGCTGGGAAATATGAGAGTTGTTGTACAACACATTTGTAGATTACAGAATCATAGAAGGATCGTAAAGATCATCTAGTCCAGGGGTCTCCAATCTTGGCAACTTTAAGACTTGTGGACTTCAACTCCCAGAATTCCTCAGCCAGCTTTGCTGAATTCTGGGAGTTGAAGTCCTCAAGTCTTAAAGTTGCCAAGGTTGGAGACCCCTGATCTAGTCCAATCAGGGGTGGGTTCTAAAATTTTTTACTACTGGCTCTGTGGGTGTGGCTTATTTTGTGGGCGTGGCTTGATGGTCATGTGACAATTATTTAGGATTTAGCAGAGGTACTGGTCTACCAGGCTTTTAACTGCTTGTAGAGCTGTACTGGTCTACCCATTTTTTTTTGGAGTGTCCCGTTCTACCCATTTGTTTTTCGAGCATCCTGGTCTACCCATTTGTTCTTGGAGCATCCTGGTCTACCCATTTGTTTTTCGAGTGTCCCGGTCTACCCTTTTGTTGTTAGAGCGTCCCGGTCTACCCATTTGTTTTTGGAGCATCCTGGTATACCCATTTATTTTTCGAGCGCACTTGTCTACCACCACACTGCCTTTTAACACTGATCAGCTGTAGGACGGCCCTTTGAAGCCCCGCGACAAGAGTTTAAACAGTTTTTTCCTTCCAGCCGATCAGCTGGGACTTGGGAGGCAGCGAAAAATTGGGGACGGGGCCAAATAAAAGGTAAGAATAACGTGGGTGGGGTGGGGGGTGGGGGCCAGCTCCCGAACAAAGAGAACCAGTTCGGTGACATCATATCGTCACCACTACCAGCTCGGCAGAACCGGGCCGAACCGGGAGAAACCCACCACTGAGTCCAATCCTGTGTCCCAAACAGGAACCAACAATTACTAACAGATTGCTATACAGTTTCTATTTAAACATCTTCAATGAATGAGACTTCAGCAGAGAGCCACTTTGGTCTAATGGTTAAGACCTTAAGCTAGAAACCATGAGACTGAGGGTTCTAGATCTGCCTTAGGCATGAAAGCTACCTGAATGACCTTGGGTTGGGCATTCTCCCTCAACCTATGATGTCAGACTCAGGCAATAAACCAGTCGATCGATTCCTCTCACAACCAATGGATCAACACTCAGCTGATCTGAAAAAAGTAGACCTTGCACTTGCAGGAAAATGCTAGAAATAAAAAAGAAGTAAAGGAGAATACAGCATTTCTCAAGATACTGTAATTTGTTTCACTGTTGAATTACTTCTGTATAATTTAAACCTTGTTTCTTGTCCTCTCTTCTGGAATGAGTCTTAAATAATCTTGCCCTGCTATCTAATAACAGGCCTTCAGTCATCTGAAGAGAGCTTTCATATTTCCCTGCAGACTTATTTCACTAGGTTAAATGTATCCGGGCATGTCATTTTAGTAGCTATCCTCTGGACGTGATCCCATTAAACTAAATCTACATGTTCCTAACATATAGTGTCTTGAACTGATTATATGAAAAACTGCCTATCTCCAATAATTTCTGCCTGCCCAGTAAAAATTGGGCAGGATGGGCACATTACAGGTTCCCTCATGACCTTCAGCATCATCATTTATCAGGACCCAAAGAAGGTTGTCTTTTCTTTCATGGTGCCTGCCCCCTTGAAGGGCATTTCCCAATACCGAAGATCCAAGGGTGGGCTGCTGCCCTTGTAACAACCGGTTCGCTCAGAAAATGTGAGCGCGTGCACACGGTATGCGCACGGCATCAAAAAACCAGCAATTATATGGGACGTGATAGCGCCAAGGCAGGTGGGCGGGGCCAGCTCTGGTCAGAACTACCGGTTTGACTGAACCGGCCCGAACCGGCAGCAGCCCTCCACTGAGGAGATCTACATGACTCCAACTCTTCCAAAAATCTTTGAAGACCTGGCATTATCCCCAAGCTTGGAGTGAAGGTGGATATTAAGCACCTGATGGTCATTTTGTTGCTTTGGAAGAGGGGATATTTTTTTCCTGGATACATATATTTTTTTCCTCTTTTATTGTTTCTTGTTTTGGGATGTAATCTCCTCGGAGTTTGCTTTTTTTTTTAGTTGCATCATACTATGGATTCAAGTTGACCTTATGATCCCTAAAGACATCAAGATCTCTTCCATATGAAATGCTGCCCAGTATGGTCCTATCCACCTTAAACTCCTACCTTTGATTTGTTTTCCCCTATTGAAATAAAGGTCTTTGCATTTGCCTCTGTTGAAATTAATCTAGCTGGTTTCTGCCCCTTGTTCCAGATTGTCAGGATCCTTCTGTATCTTATCACATTGTTCTAAGATGCTTACTAAAAACTCTTTTTAAAGACAGGAATAATATCTGCACTCCTTCAATCCTCTAGAACTATGCCTAACCTTCATTTTGTTAATCTTCAAAGATTACCAAAATCTTTGACATGAAGATGACATCTACAAATTCATTTAAGACTCTTAGATGCAATTGGTGATGACCTGGAGAGGTACATTTGTCCGTGGTAGCCAGGTGTTTCTAACCAACTCATTACTTACCTTGGATTGCTACTCCCACTTTTTGTTAATTGTTCTGCTTAGGTCCATTTGAACACAGTTCCCCTTTGGGGAGAAAACTAAAGTAAATATATCCTCTGATCATCACCTCTTATTAACTTAGGATATTCTCCTAGCAGTGGGCCCACCCCTTCCTTTTTCCTCCTTTTCCTACTGACAAAGCCAAAAAAGGCCTTTTAGTTGCTTTTAGCGTCCCTTGCAGGCCTATGTTCCTTCTGCATTTTAGCCTTTCTTTCTGCAAACATTTGCTACTTGTTTGACACACCTTCTTGAAGATTATACCAATTTTCTATTTCCTGTACACATCCCTTTTAACTGTTAGCTCAGTCCAAAGCTTCCCAATTATGCATCTACAATACTTTCCTAAAGCACTACCTCATTAAAACGTGGTGCAGTTGTAGCTCCAATAACTTATTTTGAAAAATTCCCAATTCTCCTGTGCTCTCTTTGAACCAAAGATTTATCTCCATGGACCGGTCTACTACTTCCCTAAAGTTGTTGCAATGGACTCTCTTGAAATCTAGTATTCATCCATAACTATGCTTCAGTTTCTCTTTTTCTGGTATTTGAAACCCAGTGGTGGGTTGCCTCCCGTTCACACTGGTTTGCAAGAACCAGTAGTAAAACTGGCAGGAGGCCACGCCCACCACCCCGGATGTCATCATTGGCGATCTGCGCATCTGCAGAAGCAAGGTGTGTGTGCAATCCCGTTGCGAACCGGTAGTAAAGGTAAGTAGAACCCACCCCTGTTGAAACCCCTAAGGTGACATAGTTAGCTCCTCCATCCAATCAACTTTCCTTTATTGGTTAGGTTTAGTTGACGAGGCCCAATTCTTTTATCACTTCTTCAGCAGGTTAGAGAAGACATAATGAAGGTCTAATGTTGCATTAAAGGTCCCTCATAATGTATATATTTTGTGGATGTCAACAGAATTCCAACAGGATTAAATAAATGTGTTTCTAAGCAATTGTCCTATGCTGTTTTATTAGTCAGATTCATGGATCATACAAGTGTTTAACAAGAAAAGGATTCATATTAAATTCATACATATTTTTAAATGAAATATGAGAAATACTTTTCTTTTTTATGGGTTTCCTATAAAACCTAGAACATAAAAAAACTGCCTTCCTGTTCCTTCTGTATACTTTGTTTTCTTTAGTTTGCATGCAGACCTGTGAGCATAAAACCGACATGGAACAATTATTTCTTAGGAGAGACAGTAGGTTACTTGACCATTTGGTCACTAATTAAAATTAATTGAATAACTAATGAGAACTGGGCTTCTGAGTATTTGAACTTCTGTTGGCTGTGCCTGCTTTTTATTTTGTCACATGCATGCTACAAATGTATAGTGATTTACCAGCAATTTTGTGTACTTAGGAAAAAAGTGACTTACGACCAGTCCCTGCGCTTACGATATATCACAGCATCCCCCACAGTCATGTGATCAAAATTTGGGTACTTGGCAATCAGCATGCATTTACGATGGTTGCAGCATCATTCTCAGCCAGTTTCTAACAAGCAAAGTCAGTGCGGGAAGCCGCCTTCTCTTAATGGTTGCATGATTCTCTTAACAACTGCAGTGATTTGCTTAACAATCTTGGCAAAAAAAGGTTGTAAAGTTGGATGCATTGTACTTAACAACCATCTTGCCAGAAGGTAGTTGAGGACTACCTGTATGGCAGTGAACACTACCCTGTTTCCCCAAAATAAGACATCCCCTGATAATAAGCCCAATTGGGCTTTTAAGCTCATGGCAATAAGGCCAAGTGCTTATTTCAGGGTTCAAAAAAACTATAAGACAAGGTCTTATTTTCGGGAAAACATGGTACTTGGATTACTTGGCAGTTCTTCAGGTTTTAGATATTGCTTACACTCTGAAATGGCTAATGTTCCTTGTGGCAAAATACATGCCATAACTTTCAGGGAGGGTTACAGCACTCCCCCCCCCACCGCTACTTTTAACCCTCACCTGCAGTATTCGCTAAAATACCCAATTTTTTTGGTCCTGTTCAATCCAGTGGAATCACTTCCATCCACTATAGAAACATTAACAGTCCAGGAGGTCAGTGGAGAAGGATACTACTTCTCCATCAGTCACAATGTTCTGAAGAACTTATATATTTGAACTAGGATTTCATCAATGAGAGTCCCATTTAGAGAAATACCATATTTTTTTGAGTATAAAATGCACCTTTCCCCCCCTAAAAGGGGGTGAAAATTTGGGTGCATCTTATACACCAAATGTAGCCCCACCCACCCACTGGCCCCCACCCTTTGGCCTCTGCCTCCCAACAATTTACCTCCTTGCAGCAAGCAGCAAGAAGAAACAGCCCATTTCAGCTTCAGCACAGCCTAATTAGCACAAGTGGATTGTCCCTTGGATCGGCCTCTCGACTCTCAGCTGTTTCAGGCTTCTGGGATTGCCATTGCCTATTGCTGCACGGGCCTCTGCTGCTTGCTGCAAAAAGGTAAATTGCTGGGAGCAGATTTAGCACAATTGACTAGTCCATGGCTCCTGGCATCATAGACTGGCCAGGGTGGTATGAAGACTGATAATATTTCTTCCTTTTGTTCATCTGGATAGACATGTCAGATCAGTAGGACAATGATGGATTTCTGTTTCCCAAGATGTTTCATTTTTCCAACAGGGAGCACAGCAGAGTGAATACTTCATCTCACCTAATGTTCTAGAGTGGTTGTGGAAAATGAAAGGAATGGCAGCTAGGGATGATCAGAAGGCTAGGATAGGAAAAAAAATAGGGCAAGGCAGGCATTAGCAGTGGACTTTGCCAAGGAATGATGGACCCTGGAATTGTTCAAGGATGCCAAAGGTTGATGCTAAAGAGGATCTTGTCATAATAATTATCTCAAATCCAATTCAGTAGTCATTTACCTTTGGAGGTAATTCTTGGAAATGTAATGAAAGCAATAATCCTCTTCTTTTTTTAAAAAAAACTTCAGAAATCAGTCTTAGCTGTTTCCCCTCTGCACCATCCACAATTTGTGAAGGCTTCAAAAACAGAGCATTATAACAACAATACAGTAAATTTAAAGTAGAACATTGAATAAGAACTGATCAGAAGATGGAAATGAACAATTAACGCTGACATTCTTTGTTGAATGTTTATCCAACAATGATGAATTTCGGGTTTTGAGTCAAGTACAGCAACTGCGCCCTTCCCATAAATCTCTCATCTCCAAATCTCACAGTCATATATTTACAATTTACAGTTTCACCCCAGATTTCAACACAGAGTCTTTCCAGAGTAACTTGGCTGGGGTTACCTTTTCCTTTCAAAGTTTCGGGGTAAAGAAGAAGCCACAGTGCAAAGATTGACCAAGGTATATGCCAGTCTTGGATAGCATTTGGGGTGTTGGACTAAGTCCAGTAAGATCATTGTCATGTCTGCCTTCACCCATGGAAACTCAATGGATGACTTTAGCATAGCTCCTAAGCACAACAAAACCTGTATGAGAAGAACCAACAGAAGGAAAAACTGGAAGAAGAACCTTACTGAGATCCTGAAGGAAATGAGGAATCTTCTCTTAAAATATAAACAGACTTATTCTTTTAGTTAAGCTGTTCTACTATACAATTGCTTGTGGGCTGTCTTGGCCCTTCTCCCACTACCAGGGGTGCATATATTAAAACAGGTGTATCCCACTTCTCAGCCCCATATGATTCATGAACAGTGTATAAATTTACAATATTCCAAGCAGAATCTGTAAATAAGTGAGTTACATTTTTCCTCTGAGCCCAAGCAAGACATGCAATAAAAAGTAGAATGGAGGACTATTGTTTCACATTCAAATAACTACCGGTAGTTATGCCACCTCTCGGAAGATAGCATTTCCTTCCCTCCTTCTCCTTCTTTAGTTTTCTGTTTATTTACCCTAAGCAGACTTGGGGACAATCAGCAGACCTAGTCCTTACTCAGCCACTGCAGGGAGAGGAGAGCCCTATGTTTTCTTAACCTAAAATGTGTTGACTAGAACTTCCTCCAAACATGTCCATATTTTACTCTTCTTTCTCAGTTCTTGACTGCATTTGTTTGTCAGTTTCTATATTAAAAAAAAAAAAAACACACACACATTCCAGAGTTCATAGTTAAGAGTGTGTATCAAGTGAGCCCTCCGTGTTCAGTATGGAGTGTTCTGTTCAAGATTTCAGTTAATCTGCCTCATCCTCCTTGCCAACTAGAACATTGTCTACCAGTCAGTCAATATTCAGTGCATCTTCAACATATTCATTTGCCACAGCACTGGTCTGGATACGTAGCTGGGACTACAGTTGGAGACAGTCTCAGCTACAATAAAATCCTTGATTCCTCCAGCGTTATCTGGAAGGCATACGATTAAAGAAAGGCTTCAAGTGGTCCTTGACTTACAACCATTCATTTAACAACAGTGCAAAGCTACCATAGCCTTGCAAAAATGACTTATAACCTGTAGTTACATGCCCGATTGCAATTGGAGTTGCAACATCCTGCGGTCATGTAATTGTGATTTGCGATCTTTTTTTTTTTGACAATTTCCAGCAAAAAAGGCCCATTGGGGAACCTGGATTTGATTTGCTTATTGAGTACATGCTTTGCTTAATAACCACAGTGATTTGTTTAACAGCCACCATGGAAATTATGGTAAAATTGGGTTTGACTTGACTTAAAACCACAATGACTTACGACAGAAATTCCACTGCTGGTTGTGGTCTTAAGCTAAGGACTACCTGTACAGCAAATCAGAATTCCATCTACCACCTAAATCTGGTTCCTAATTAAAATCATCTTCCTTTGTCTTTATCTGACTCCATAAACCATATTGTAAAGAAGCACTTTTCTTATCTATGCCTCAGTTTCCCCCTAAAAGGAAACGGGAGGTTGTTACCATTCCTTCCACTTTTTTTTTTCCCTCCTCAAAGATGCTCATGGATTTTAAGCCAACTTTAAGAGAGACAAAGCTTAGTTCTGAGCAGGGACACCTGTCACTTGAAGGGAAAATATATATTGATTGTTATTAATGGTTCAGCATTTAACTGCTCGGCCCTAAACCAGCTAGAGACAGTGGAGCCAAGCTGTCTGGGACTCCCTGTGATGTTGTAAAATGACAGCCAGGCAAACCGCCTGGAGAAAAGGTGTAACCAGAATTTTAAACTTCATCCCCACCTCAAATGTTCCTATTTGGCATATCACAACAAAATGCTTGGGAATGATGTCAACTAAGAAGGGAGAAAGGATCCAGAAAGGGTGACTTGTTATTTTGCTAAATTTTAAGCTGGGGAAAAAAATGCAATTGTCTCTTCTCTTCTCTCTTTAGTCCTGTGAAAAGATGGTACTTTGCAATGCTAGTAATCCATAATGGGGCATTAGATCATTGGCTTCTACTGTGACAGGGGGCTTGGAGAAAGCTCCTTGCTATGGATCTCTTCTCTAAGCAGGTTTTCTCTGCCCTCCTTTATGCCCCTCTCACTTTGCTTCTCTTTGGGGCCTGAGTTACACAAACAACGTATTAGAGAAAAAGAGCAAAGCATTCAATAGTTACAGATCCTTGCTCTTCTCTTCCTATTGTTCACTTGTCCCTCAAGACATTACAGTATTTTGAGGATGACAAATGATAGGCAATGACCATAGCCAGGATCCAGAGCAATCTTTTTCAACGCTGACAATCTTAAGATGTGTGGACTTCAACTCCCGGTGGTTCCCCAGCCAGCATACTAGCTGAAGAGTTCTGGGAGTTGAAGTCCACATATCTTAAAGTTGCCAGGGTTCAAAAACATTGACCTAGAGCAGGGATGTCAAATTGGTGGCCCACAGACCAGATGCATCGTCACGCACAGGCCATGCCCACCCCAGCTCTGCAAATGGGGAAAACGTCACGAAACGTCATGTGAAAGCAACGTGACGCCGCAAGTTTGACACCCATGACCTAGAGGCTTGAGGGTTTGGCAAGGGTTCCTTTTAGAGTGAGGGCTTTGGTAGGGGCCCAATGATACTACTGATTTCTGAAATAAACTGAAATAAAAGAGCAGCCTTCTCCAACCTCCAGTGCCTCTGTATTATGACTCCATGGTCACAAAAGTGTATAACCAAGGTTGTGATTCAACAATCAGTGGAAAGACCTTGGTCAGGAAAGGCTGATCAAGGGAAACCATCTGATTTCATTCAAAATAATGGTATTGGATGCTATTCCCCTGGATGGTATGAAGGTTGGTATATCTCTGCCGACCAGTCATTTTTCAGACAGCAATTAAGAGGTAAGATAGCAATTGAGAGCTACTCCTTTATTGATAGACTTCTAGGAGGCATTTTGTACATTGACAAATACAGTCCTTTATTTGAAAGGCCATTGGAGGTGATGTCCTCTATTTTAAGCAGAGGTCCCCAAACTTGGCAGCTTTAAGACTTGAGGACTTCAACTCCCAGAAAGCATAGCGGGCTGGAGAATTCTGGAAGTTGAAGTCCACAAATCTTAAAGTTGCCAAGTTTGGGGACCCCTGATTTTAAGTGTAGCTGAGGCTGAGCTTAATTTAAATTAAGCCTGAAGAATCAGAAGATAAGCGAGAGCAGCAGAGGAGATAAAAGTTGCTCATCAGCAACAATTCATATTTGAGTGACAGGCACCTATGTTCTCTAGCCACATCCTGCCCCACTATGATAAACTGCATTATAGTTTAATTTAAATTAACATACCATTCTAACAATAATAAATAACTCCCCATAGTCAAGATTGATTTAAAAGATCCATGTTAGATATAATTGCAGTGCAAATTGGTGTATTAACATTGATGAAAAAGTATATGTAAAAGCACTTTATGTTTCAAACTATTATTATGACCATAATGTGGAACAAGCGTTCCAGACTGAACATCTAAAAAAGTTATGAAACCTCTGAATTCAGAGGGACCAACATCTAGAACTTAAGATAATGTCAGATATCACAGGAGTTGAAGGAAAGCAAATCTGACATACAGATATGTCAGGATCAAACAACAGCAGTGAAACTCAAGGGGAACTGGAAAAGATTATAAAACCTGAAATTTAAGAACTGAAATAATGTCTAAATGGTACTCCTAATCGTTTTTTCTAAACTTCTTTTGCAATCATATCAAATAGGAATTATTAAAATGACTCAGTGAAGACTATATGAACTTTTTTACATTATTGAAATATACATAGACACAGACTGCATATAGCAATATATTGTGTGCATGAGTTATCCAGACCCTGTCCCAGTTGAATGCCAAAACACACAGGACTGTGCATGATGCATAATGAAAAGATGTGGTTAATTCATCTATTATGGCCATTTGACTATTGTGTTACTTGTGGGAAGGGGGAAAATATTATTTAGTGCACTGAAGCTTTAAGTCACCAATAATTATATTCAGTATCTTACCACAGCCATTCCCCCCAATTTTTGAGATTTCACTAAGCACACTTTCACATATATTTTCAAAGCTACGACAGCTAAAATTCCTTACATATCCACACACCCCCAAAGCAACTAAGGAAAATGAAAAATTAAAAAATCTTAAGATCAGCTGGATCTTGTGTCCAACAAGTTGGATTTTGTGTCCAACAGAACATTTATTCAGTGATTTTTCTACTCTAAATCAGAAAGGCAAGACCTATTCTTTGCAGGTTTCCAAAGAATCAAAATCCAGGTCTACCCAATGAAACTCAGCCACTCATAGACCACAGAACATTACCTCACTTCCTCTTTCCTCTCCTTCAGGACTGGCTGATCTTCTGTTCAGAATTCTAATTGGCTGGGAACTCTCGTTAGATGCAGCTAATACACCTCTTGATGGAAGTTGCTAGGGAAGATAAACAGGATGGGGCTATTGCTTACATATCCTGCTTGTAGCTTATTTGTTGACAACCTTGTGGCAACTATAGAAAGAGAATAGCCTCTTGCTTTGATCCATCATGGCTCTTATATACAAATTGTGACCTGTTAGGCCTAGTTTCATCTGTGATCAACCTGCCAGCCTTTTTTTCTGCCCAGATTTGATGACTTTGCTGTTCTAAATCTGACTTGCTTTCTTCGCCCCCTTTCACTGAAAATATTTCTCCCCTCAGTATTAACCCCACGTTTTTCAAAACAATCAGTAGCTTCCCTTATCTATAAAAGTCTTTTGCAAGTTTTCCTCCTGAATTGGCACAATCTATTGTGATGTACGGGCCCATATCCAGGTGTGTGGCAGAGTTGGCCAGGATCTTAAGTGTGTTGAAAGTGGCTTAAAGGTTGCTTGACTAAAGGTGCACAGAGGAATTTAATCATATTTAAAGAGGTAAGAGGGCACAATCTGCATTAAAAGAGAGGATTGTGCCTCAAACTAAATAGTAAAAGTCAGTCGCAACTCTTAGTGTCTACATGGACATACCAATGCTTTCTTCTTCTCCTCAGCCATGACAGCTTTAAACTTGCTGATTTTAAGTGCTTAGACTAGTGTTTCTCAAAATGCTAGCTGGGGAATTGTGAATGTTGAAGTTCATATGTCTTACTTAAAGTTTCCTAGTTTGAGAAACACTGACTTAGTCTTTTTTTTTTAAGGAAAGAAAGAATGGATTCACTCTTTCTTTTCACCCCAAAGCATCCTGGTTTAATCCCCAGCATCTCCAAGTACAGCAAGAAAAAATTCCTGTCTAAAACTTTGCCTCTCTGCAGAGGCACGGTACAGCATTATTTTGATGGTCAGCAGAACTCAGCTGCAAAAATCTGGATAATACATTGCAAGAAAAAAATAATGCTGTTCTGTCACCTTGCTGTATCATGTGGCCATTTTGACTGTTGCACATTGGGTCTGGTATCCCTATCATTGTCAATCAAAGAGCCTTGGTAGTACAGTGGTCTAAGGCACCCTGTTATTAAGCTGGTTATTAAGACCAGCTGCCTGCAATTACTGCAGGTTCGAATCTCGCCAAGGCTCAAGGTTGACTCAGCCTTCCATCCTTTCTAAGGTAGGTAAATTGAGGACCCAGTTTGTGGGGGCAATAAGATGACTTTGTATAAATATACAAAAGAATGAAGGCTATTGCTTAGCGCATTGTAAGCCGCCCTGAGTCTCCGGAGAAGAGCGGCATATAAATCAAATTAAAAAAAAAAAAAAAGGATTGCAAATAATTTTTAGGTCTCATGCTAGATCTCTTATTCCAGACTAAAGGCAGGCCAATGAATTAATCCAGGACGAAATACAAATAAGTGATAATTTAATTAAAATTAAAGTAATTAATTCATAGGATTATTTAATTCATGGAATTTAATCATCCTCTTCTGTGCAAAATTACAATTTGGTGGAGAATTATTGCAGTCAGTAAAGACTTCGATGAATTCAAATTCGTTTTCTTGCAGAAGACCTAGCAAGGTTCGATATTTGGCATCTTCAGGCAGGGTTGGGAAGGACTCCTGAAATTCCAGTCAGTATCAGCAATAATGAACTAGATGGACCAGTATTTTGACTCACTTGAAGACAGCTTTCTATACTTCATCTTTTTCCCCTTAGGTCTTACTCCGGTTTCATTTATTTATTACTCAGGCTTCAAGGCCACTTCAGTCATACCCTAAATGGTGTGCACTCCATTTCGATATCCAGGACTGAAAGAACACAAACCATCAATACTAACAAAATTTTAATGTGCTGATAAAATGTTCTTCCACTATAGTATATAAGCAATCACTATCTGACAGGTGTCCATCAGCACTTCAATCTTCTGAAGCAACTAGATCTTGACAGCTTTCCTAAATTTCAAAAGGTTCAGGTTCATGACAGACCACAGGGCGAATGCTACTGCATAAGTGAAGATCACTTCCTATGGTTGTTCACATTCTCCATGTGAATTTTCAAATGTGTCTCAAATTTTAGGATAATCAGGTAAATCTGGATACAACATTAGCTCCAGTAATGCAGTACCAGAATCACCCACCCGCTTCGGAACCAGGACAATCCAACTCTTAACCTAGTGGACCATTAGCAATAGCATTTAGACTTATATACCACTTCACAGTGCTTCATAGCCCCTCTAAGCAATTTACAGAGTCAGCATATTGCCCCCAACAATCTAGGTCCTCATTTTACCAACCTCAGAAAGATGGAAGGCTGAGTCAACCCTGAGCTGATGAGAATCATACTGCTGGCAGTCAGCAGAGTCAGCCTGCAATTCTTTCATTAGAGAATTGAAAGGCCTTTTCTTTCATCAGTTTCATAGACACAAAAAAAGGAAAATCAGGATAACTATCAGGCACAAGGTAGAACATAACTGTCTGGTGGATTTGGCTGGGTGGTTGTCCAAACTGGCATTCAGCTATCAATCTGGGTAATGCCCAGACACAAATCTTTGCATGGCTGAGTGCCTAACACTAGTAAAGGAATGTCTCAGTGGAAAGACCATGGTACCTTTAAAAAGTTTTTGTTTTAATCTTAATGCATCAGCTCTGGCTTTGCTTGTCCTCTCTTGATTAAACTCTTGTTGTTTTTCACAAGGCTTTCTTGAAAATCTGAGGGTGTGTTAATGGTAGTTGAGTCTTATTGGGAAACTGCTGCATTTTCAGTGGCACCTCCTTAGATGCAAGATGCCTGAATCACTTCACTTCTAAGTTCCATGCAGATTCTTACAGGGGGAAAATAAAATCTTTTTTGAATTTTCATTCAAATCACAAAATCACGGGAATGTTTAAACAATAAGAACCTTTCTTCAAATAAGAACGTCACACAAGAGCTGCTAATAGATATGTGTCTTTACTATCTGATTTCCTCCAGGACATTTCTCTATGTGTATGTATGTATGAATATATGTATATAATTATTGTCTGTAATTATAGGTTGATAATTATATAATTCACAGTATGTGTATCATAAGTGAAAGACTGGGCAAACTGGCAACTAGGAAGGGTGTAACCTGTATCGTAAGTTAATAAAAGAGAAAATACAACTATTTTTCTTTTTGATGTAGCTCTGATCTTCCCAGTCAAGATGGCATAGTAAAAAAAAATAATAATAATAATGGCAGTTTCCATTAGATGAGATTAACCTGCAAGCAGGTTGGGTAACTGAGATCATTGGCATTCTTATAAGGCTGAAAATGGGGTGGATTGACAAAAAAATCTTCCAGATATTTCTCTTAAAAGTTGAATTCTAGCATGTAAAATGCCAGAAGAACCCAAATAATGTAAAGAATAGTAAATAGCCCATCCACAACTCATGGTTTCAGAGATATTTCCTTATCTAAACAGAAAAACAGAGTGATCAAGAGTAAAAAAGCAATGGGAGCGACTGGCAGCTATTAGTAGGACTGGTGGGCTAGAGCAGGCCAGGACTATTTACTGAATGTCCAAGCAGTGGCACAACACTGAAGCAACCATCAATTTCCAAAATTTCAATCCCAGGGGAATCACAAATTCCTGATTTTGGATGAATTTTGTAAATTAGGCCATTTAAGGTACCTTTGTTCAAAAAATCGTTGCCTGTTGATGTTTCACCCAGTTAAAGATTACAGACATGAGAGTATTAGTAGTATATAGATAGTAGAATATAGATGATGAGGAGGAGGAGGAGGAGGATGTGGATGAGAAGAAGAAGGAGAAAGAGAAGGAGAAGAAGAAACAACAACAATAACAACAGTGGACCACTTAGCTGCTACAAGAAGATCTCACAGACTGAGTATAATCAACATCATGACAATATAGCAACAATGGTGCATTGGAAGATTTGCAAGTAAAACCATTTGCCTGCAGGCAAGAACTGGCAGGACATTAAAATAGATAAATTAATAAAAAATGAAGAAGCTAAAGTAATCTGGGACTTTGGAATCCAAACAGAGAGGCACCTGCTGCATAACACTCTGGAAGACAATTGTCGATAAGAAAGACAGAAAATCTGGGTAATGGATGTGGCAGTACAAACAGCAGAATAGAAGAGAAAGAACTGAGGAAGGTAACAAAATATAAAGAACCTGCAAACAGAAGTAGAATGACTATGGCAAAAGAAAGCAAAGGTAATAACAATAGTAATGGTTACCTTGGATGTAATCCAAAAACAATGGAAGCAATACTTGAACACCATTGGCAATGACAAAAGCACTATCAGTCCATTGCAAAAACCAGCTTTACTTGTAACAGCTTACATCTTGCAAATGTCAAACACAAACAACCAGACCCATGCTTAAAGAGTTCAATTAATTGTTTTATTGCTCAAGCCTATTCACAAGAATCTTCTCAGACTCAGAATTTGCACTTGGGTCAGACTAGATAAGGTTGAATAGCATTCAAGGTGGTGGGAGGACATTGCCCTCTTATTCCCATGTAGAGATTCCAGACTAATTTCCCATTTGACTCCTCCACCTAGCTAGATCTTTCCTATATCAATAATACCTTTAACGCCATCAAACATCAAAATCTGCCTATTCTAGGTCCTTGGGAAGGACTCAATGTGTGGATAAAACTGCCAAATCCATTCTGAACATCTGACCGACAGTGCAACAAACCATAATAATAATAGCGGGAACTCTTGAATTCAATGGATCACCCACATTAGAGAATAACTGCAGTCCAGTATCTGCTTCCCTAGAACTAAAACCAACCAAATTGAATCAACTTGTTTCTGCATAAAAATACATTGCCTTGCACTATGAAAAAAGTGAAAGTTTCAGCTTCAGACCTCCAACACTGGACAACTTTTACTTATTTATAATACTTATTTAGCTACTTTACCTCTTGCAAAGCTCTCTGATCTGACAGATGCTGGGATCTCAAGGAAGGTTTAGCTAGTACCACTGCAAAGCCATTATCCAAGAAGTCAATATGTACTTTGGCAGAGGAATCATCTCTCCTATAGATCTCTACTCAGAAATAGGTTAATTCAACCAGACATATTCTCAGGTAAGCAGGTATAACACTGCTGACTTACAAACTAATCTGTATTCTGTCAGTTGATAAAAGCATACTTTGCGATTTCTGCATCAGGGGAGTAAACCAAAGTGTGGGGGATTTTTAGCTGTCTGGCTGGGCAAACCGGCATTCATCTGTCAAACTGGGTAATAGAATGAAGAGGAAAAAAGAAAAGAGGGAAAAAAGAAAAACAATAAGTTTACGGGGTGTATCAAAAGTCAAGCCTCATAGGCCAATCACAATATTTATCAAACTTTTGCTGTACTTAAGAATGTTCAAAGGCCATATATCAAATGAGTAAGGAGATGTTTAGAAGAAATTGCCAAACGATTCAAACATTTAATCTAATAAATTGTCTATGGGGCCTGACTTTTGGTAAATTCTATAATGAGTGTTTCTCATGTAAAATTTCATGCACACACACACATATATATATTTCAATAGAAGATGATCATATTTCTGTGTAATCTTCTGTACATAATACAGGTGCTGAGCACCTGTATTGCTGAGCACATTGTAAGCCGCCCTGAGTCTTCGGAGAAGGGCGGCATATAAATCAAATTTAAAAAAAAAGGTCTATAGGCAACAAATTATGTTGCCTGGTGTTACATGATTACACATCATGTAACACCAGGCCTTCGATTCACTGGGAAACTGGGGCTATAAATTTGCTTTTCCAGTTTTGAATAACTGATTTCTTGGCAATAACAAGGGCATGGAGAAGAATCCATTTCCAGTATCTGGCTGGCAATTTTCCTGTAGAAGGTATGTCATTCAGAAAAATGTGGGCATATGAAAATATTGCCAAACAACGACTTGTCTCCAGAAATTGTGGGTGCTCCAACACTGGAGGTTTTTAAAAAGAGATTGGACAACCATTTGTATGAAATAGTATAAGATCTCCTGCTTGAGCAGGGGGCTGGACTAGAAGACCTCCAAGGTCCCTTCCAACTCTGTTATTCTAAATTAACAAATGCAATTACTTCCTCCCAGAATGATTTTAGGACATTGCAAAAAAGATGTGGTTCAATAGCAAACAACTTTTCTTGGAGAATCACTCTGTTGTCAGAAAAAAAGGAAGATCTTTCACAGTATTTCTGCAAAAAAAAAAAAAAAAAAGGAAAGGAAAATGGGACTACAGTACCCACGATGATTGCCATCCAGCATCTGTTTCAAAACTCCCAGGAACAAAAGGGTTCCCTCAATTATGGCTGCATTCCCATCAGCTAACCCATTCTGATGCTTATCCCAGGGAAAATAATTCATCCTTGTTAGCAAAACGCAGACAGCCAAGCTTGGGGGGGGGGGGAGAATCTCCAATGGTCCAGTCAGTGTTAAAGCCAGGAAGGAGACATTTACCTATCCCACTTCATTTGATGTTTGATCCACCTTCCCAGAGCAACAGGGTGGAGAGAGACAAGCTAATAAAATGAAATAATCAGGGAGGTAATACCAAGATCTCTTTGCTGGAAGGCAGTTGTAAATCCTGGTCTTTGGGCCAGCAGTTTTGCAGAGCATGGCTGTCCACAGTTTAAATACCACACCCAAACTAGGGGTTGCTTTAGATTAAAACTAATTCAGCAGCTGTTGATATGATGTGCTAAACCCTGCCCATGGCCCCATTACGTGTGCTGTGCAAAGACAGACAGTCTGCGCTCCTCTTAAATAGCTCTTACCATTAAAAAATCTTTCTTTAGTCCAAAATTTGCTGCAATTTCTATACCTTGAATTTAGTAAGGCTGGTATATCTGTGCTGCAGAAATAGGGATGAACACTAGGAGTGGTAACAAATTGCAGCCCAGATAAGATGGACCTAGATTGAAGCTTGACCGCTAGAACAATAGAGAATGAGTTCTTCAGAGCTTTGAAAAGAGTTGTTACATTTAACAGTCTATTCTCTGGGCTAAACTTACACTCACTTCCTACAAACAAATCTCATGAGATCTATCTACTCTTCTGGTCACCTTCCTCAAGACTATCTTAACTTTGCTGATTCTAATGTTATGCAGTTAGTTTGCAATATTTAATATATGTTAGCTATCTTTAAATAATGTTGCATCATTTTGTATAGTAGCTTATGGAATACGGTGCAGTAATTAAAACCAACCCAGGCAAAAGGATTAAGTAGTTGTGGCTGATGATTCAACCAGCACTTAAGTTCTTTTTCTGTTGGACTTTGACTAGGTAGCTTTTCAAACACTCCTATAAAATGATTCCCCAAAAGGGGGGGGGAATAATTTTTATTTATTTTATTTATTCAATTTCTATAGCCCCTATCTCAGTCAATGATTCTGGGTGGCTTACAATTCAAATATATATATATATATATATATATATATATTAAAAATACTAAAATCATTTTAAAAGAATAAAAACTTCCAGATTAAATAAGATACTTATATATATAAATTAAAAATACTAAAATCATTTTAAAAGAATAAAAACTTCCAGATTAAATAAGATACTTATATATATAAATTAAAAATACTAAAATCATTTTAAAAGAATAAAATCTTCCAGATTTAATAAGATACTTGGCCAGTTACAATACAGCCAGGAAATAGGGCCTTTTACACATTCAGCATCCCAGGCATGGGAACATAGCTAGACTTTTAGAGCCTTACACAAGGCTAACAGGGTTGGGCCCATTCAAATTTATTTATTTGTCAAACATATACAAGATAGTAGGTGTAGGTAAAAACATAAACATAAACAAAGGCAGTAAGTACAGATAAATGGGGACAGTAAGACAGGGACGGTAGGCACGCTGGTGCACTTATGCACGCCCCCTTTATGGACCTCTTAGGAATTGAGGTGAGGTCCTCAGTAGACAGTTTGAGGTTAAAGCTGTGAGGGTTTGAGGCTGTAACAACAGAGTCGGGTAGAGCATTCCAGGCGTTGACCACTCTCTGGCTGAAGTTGTATTTTCTGCAATAGAGTTTGGAGTGGTTTACCTTGAGTTTGTATAAATTTTTTGCCTGTGTATTATTGTGGTTGAAGCTGAAGAAGTCATTGACAGGTAAGATGTTGTAGCAGATAATTTTGTGTACTATGCTTAGATCGGTCCGCAGGTGGTGCAGTTCCAGATTGTCCAAGCCAGAATTTCAAGCCTGGTGGCATAAGGGATTCTATTGTGAGTAGAGGAGTGGAGTACTCTTCTTGTGAAATATCTCTGGACCCGCTCAATAGTGTTAATGTCTAAGATACAGTGTGGATTCCAAATCTCTGAAGGGAGGATGTTCCATAGAGCAGGGGCCACTGAGGAAAAAGCTCATCTTCTGGTCGCCACCAGCCAACTAATATACTTTGGTTAATGGATCCGCACAACGCCCATTCTGCTTGATCCAGTTGGACAGATAGAAACTCTTGGAAAAAGGCGATTCCCCCAGGTAACCCTGATATTTAAATGGGAACACACTATAACATCATCTCAAACAGAATCTAGAATCAGAACCTGCAAGCCATATCTTACGCAGTGCTTTGTGGAGGTTAACACTATAAACCCCAGTTCTATGTTTCCTTTGCTGTATCATATTTTTCCCCGATAGGTAAGAAATGTCTGTCCAGGGAAAGATAGTTCAAAACTGGCTCTGCCTTCACAAAAAACCGATCTACAGATACATCCATGAATATAATACTTACACAATAAAAGGGGGAGAAAGACATGCCTGTCTCTGGAGATTTTACAATGAAATGAAAGGAAGAAGCAAGAAAATGGAGAAGTTGAAACGAGAGAAGCACAGAAAACACAGGTTAGCTTAATAAGTGAATTATGGGAAATACAGTGACATCCAACAAATGCCCCAAAACAGGTCTTTGGGAATTCATTTCACTGGACTTCCTTGATACCGAAGCTTAAAAACCACATCTGACAACTAGGATCAAACCTGTTCAACAAATCAGGACTTACTTCTAAAACTGAGAAGTGGACACTCACACAGTATGTGAAGCAAGCTTTTTGTCCATAAACTCCTGTTCTGATAACACTTTTGGTCAAACTGATATTTTATTGATACCGTAATAAGAACCAAGTAAATATTTTTGCTAGGCTTTCATGTTATTCTATACCCATGGAACATTCACATCAAACATTTGAAAATTTGCCAGATCTTGAATTGTAGTAAAATTTCATTTTAATCTTAAAATTACTTGGGGTGGGGGGGCTTCTATAGATATTAAGTTGCATGTGCTCGCACAAAAAAATATCTAAAAATCCACAAAACCAAAATGGGCAGGCTTTCTCTTTTTGATTAATTAATAAGGTTTGATGAGGTATTTAAAATTACCTTTAATCACTGTGCTTAACAGGGTGGGGCGGCAATTTTGTGCTGAGGCAGATCATATATTTTCAGAACATTTGCTTAATGCCAAGGGTTACAAAATAGAGGGATAGCATCTCATTTCAAATTCCCTTTGCCTTGATAAATTGGAGAATGGGGCAGATAACATTGAGGCAAAATACAGCAGAGATAAAGTGAAGGTGGAAACTTGCAAGAAAAGATAAATCAAATGCCTGAGAGGGATAGGATGGCAAATTAATACATGCCAATTTGAAGGGAGGAGATGCTGAGTGCTTGTGCATCCCACTCTCTTTTCTATACCTGTATTATGATCATTTGTTCCTGGTTTGTTCCAAAGGAGAGCCTTGGTTTGGGAGAAAAGGGGACAGATGCAGCGTTAAATATAAGCAAAGATATAAACATGTCAACTGGCAACTGAACGATGAAATCATTCAGTTTGATTCTTCTGAAGCTGGTTTGAGTAGAACTGCTTGCATAAAACTTCCCTAATACACCCATATGCCCTGGTTTATACATTGTGCTGAGCCATGGTTTGTTCAACTCTGCTTTACTGCATGAACCACAATTAGCTGGCGTTGCTGCATAACATATTATCTCTTAAGACTATAAGCCACAACTGTAAGTTCAAGTTGAAGCCAAATCAAATAATGTAATGATGTAGCACACCATGTCAATTCAATCATATATTCACTTTTAAATAAGATTTCATATTTTACTAGCTACCTGGGTTCAAAAACTTAGAGCAGGCTTTCCCAGTCTGGGCATCCTCCTGATGTATGGACTTCTGAAAGTAGAAGCCCTCAGCTAGCATGGTCCTTAGTAAGAATTCTAGAAGTTGAAGGGGAAACCAAGTTGTAGTAGATTGAACTAGGACCTTCAGACTAGCAAAACACTCAGTATTCCAATAATAACACTGTTCATGTTTTGTATAGACAGGACCCAGGACATTTTATAAAATAGACCAACAGTCTACTGACAGAGTACATGCTTTACAGATGAACATTCCCACATTTGCACTTCCAGCATCTCTTAATAAGGCTGGAAAGAATTTTGGTCTTTAGGTCTGGAGCACAATATTTTGTGATTGGTGTGCAATATTTTTTGGGGGATCAAGTGTCACACGTGGATTTTTTGAACATCAGCAGCAATGCATAGACAAGGCAAAGGGAAAGCAGGTGAGGTCAAGTCAATGGGAAGAACATCAATGAGATGCATCTATGAGATTCAGAGATTTCTTTTATTCTGAAGAAATCTCTAAATCTCATAGATGAATCTCATAGGTGAATCATAGATGTTCTTCCCATAATCCATTTTTTCTGACTAAATAAAATGTTAACTTACCGAAAATGGGTAACAGTTTCAGAGAAGATAGGAACCACCCATCCATTCTCTACCTTTGGAAGGAGGCAAGTTGAAACACATAAAGTATTGAATTTGATGAATCAATGTTCTAACAGCTACAAGGCAGCTTCCTATGTCCCTATCTGATCTTTTTAAAACTGTAGCTTAGCCTTAGAGGTCCAACAAGAACTATCATTGGATGGATTTGTGGTCTGGTTCAATGGCTTGTTCACACATAAAGCTCAACTAAAACATTAATTTTATTAATTTTATTTATTTATTTTGTCAAATGTATATAAGATAACAGATATCTGTTATCTTAATCATAAACATGATTATGAATCCATGAAATGGATACGAATAAATGGGGACATTAGGACAGGGATGGTAGGCACGTTGATGCACTTATTCACGCCCCCTACAGACCTCTTAGAAATGGGGTGAGGTCAACAGTAACAGTCTAAGGTTAAAGTTGTGAGGATTTGGGGAAGTCAGGTAGTGCATTCCAGGCGTTGACCACTCTGTTGCTGAAGTCGTATTTTCTGCAATTGAGTTTGGAGCGGTTTACCTTAAATTTATATCTATTGTGTGCTTGTGTATTGTTGTGGTTGAAGCTGAAGTAGTCATTGACAGGTAGGACATTGTAGCAGATAATTTTATGTACTACGCTTAGATCAGACCGAAGGCGGCGTAGTTCTAAATTGTCTAAGCCCAAAATTTCAAGCCATTTCCCTTAGTAGCATGATTTCTATCTAACAATAAACACAGGAGGCAGGCTTTGACATCCAGCTAAGACAAATTATGGCTTAACATTTTGTGGTATTCTCCCCAGAGAGGTTAGCGAAATATTTTTCTGTATCTTTGAGCAACAGATCAAAATATTTTTATTAATACAGACCTTTTAAATGTGTTAAACATGCTTTCCGTTTTGAACAGCTGCTAACTATCTCTATGAAAATAAACTTTCTTTTTTAATGGTTCATTTTATTATTATATTTTAATTATATATTTTTAAAAAAAAATCTGGAAGCTACCCAGAGAAGTTTGCTTATGGGTAATTATATTTAAATTTGATACATCAAATAAAATGTTTTGAGAAGTGGCAGAACTGTTTGCAGGGGGCGGGGGGGGGGGAGAAATTCAAGATGGCAGCTGTTACTGTGCCACTAAAGCCCCACCCTTTTAATATGGGTTTCATATGCCATTCTTATTTTAGACACCCCCTATGGATGCCCTTGAAAAGTGAGGAAACTAGTATTCCTTTCAACAAATATAAGCATTTGTCCTTTAATCTGAAGTATCATGAATCTGTCTGAGATCTGAAAAGGGCTGTTTAGCTTTGCACATAACTTTACATAACTTTTGAAATGTGCACACTAGGCACAAGTCCCTATTGTAAGAAACCTTCAATTGAAAAAGTGACAATGGCAGGGTAAGATCAAAGGAAGGGAAGATGAGACATAAGGAAGAAATGCCAGAAAGAGGGGTGGAGTGTGCAGCAGAAGGAAAATGATTAGCAGTTGGCCCTAATAAAGTTGTTTTGCTACCGTTGCTTAAAGAATTATTATGTGGATTAATTTTGGGAAGAAGGCTGATATGTGAGGAATTCTGCCTTGGGGAGAGAGGTTGGTTGTTAATAGCTTCCTGTCCCTTTTCTGCCCAGGTCTCAACAAAGTGCCATAAAAAGTGCCATAAAAAATAAGTCACAAAATTCTTTACCTTTGGTTTGGAACAATGTGTGAATCTTGCCATTGAGGCTTAGGATTTCTTTAGAGCAAATCAGAATTGTATGGCCCTTTCAACAAACCATGGTTACGCTTAGGAATGTGGGATCCCAATTACTAAGAAAAGGAATGCATTTGACCCATTTACCTCAGTTTTGCTTTGCTGACTGACAGAGATTTTCTGGCATTTCAGTTAGTACCTGACTCCTTCCCACCTGGGAATTTTTCCCATGCTGGGGTTAAACCTGGGGCTTGTTCTAAGCAGCAGCTATGTCTGCAAAGAGGGAGTTAAAAAAAATCAAGATGGTGTTCCAGTCATGTGACTGAAGCCCTGCCTTTTTTAGTTGTGCTTGGATGGGGCCACCATCTTGATTATTTTGACCCACCATGGACACCCCTACTAAGTAATGACTCTTTTGCCTCTGTATACATTGGAGACAATTAAAATAGATGGGCCCTGCACCATTTCACAGAGGTGACAACTCAAAGCTCAACATCACAGACATTTTCCTACAGAGAATCCAATTTTTCCCACCCCTCCATTTCAAGCTCAGAAGCAATGCATGTATTCATTTAATGTTTCTTCCTTTATCTATAGATATAAGAATGTCTGCCCAAATATGAGGCTTGTTTTGCCTACCATGCTTCCATCTGTCAGCCGGCTAGGGAAAGCAATTTTCAAACCACTCATACCAGAATAATCAACTAAGCTATTTGACTGTTTGTTGGGAACACCTTGCATCCTCAACAAGTTGTTGTATGTCAGGGTTCATGGCTTCTAATCCAGTAGTATGATAGCATCAGACAAGCTATGGGATTGAATTAAATGCTCATTTAGACTGACTAATCAACAATAAAGGAATCAGCAGTGAGGAAATATGTCACATATTAGCACTTAGTAGAGTAGCAATGAAGGCCTTGGAAAAGTCAGGTATTCAGATGCCGGGATGCTATATATACATAGACTGAAATTGTGGAGGCTGTGGCCTTCCCTGTAACGGTGTATAGAAGCAAACAAAGGATTTGAAGAAGCAGGCTGGAAAGAGTATTAATGTTCTGCAACATTGGTTTGGAGAACACTCCTGAGAATACAATCGACTTCGAAGAAATGGCTCATCAAACAAATCAGCCCAGAGATTTCGAGGCACAAATGACCAGGTTTAAATTATTATATGTTGGAAACATTATACAAAGAGATAGCTCTCCGGAGAAACTTATAATGCTGGGAAAGATGGAAGGGATGAGAAGAAGAGGCTCACCAAAAGAAAGGCGGATGACTATTACAACAGTAATGAATATGACAATAGAAGAGCTTAAGGTTGGGGACAGAGGAGCTAGGGAAAAAACCTGTGCAAACATTAAGTGCTGACAATGGTCTGGTCTGATTTGATAGCACATGATCAATCAGTGCCAGAGTTCACCAAACCCTAGAGGCCTATTCTCCAAAGCACTTGGAGAACGGCAGGGCAAGAAGTAAAATTTGGAAGCTTATCAAAGAGAGATGTAACCTAGAATTAAGGAGAAATTTCCTGTCAGTGAGAACAATTACTCAGCGGAACTCCTTGCCTCTAGAAGTGCTCCATCACCGGAAGTTTTTAAGAAGAGACTGGACAGTCTTTGTCCACAATTGTATCAGGTCTTCTGCTTGAACAGGAGGTTGGACTAAAAGATCTCAGGGTCCCTTCCAATTCCATTATTCTCTATTCTGTATTCACAAAGATGGCGAAGGGGTTGGGAAAGAAGAGCTATGAGAAAACCTGAAAGGAACTGGAGTAGGAATTTTATCTTGCGGGGAAAAAACATTGAGATAGGATAGAATAGAATAGAATAGAATGAACTGGAAGGAACCTTGGAGATCTTCTAGTCCAGCTCCCTGCTCAAGCAGGAGAACCTATACCCGTGATGGCAAACCTATGGCACGGGTGCCACAGGTGGCACACGGAGCCATATCTGTGGGCACGCGAGCGTTGCCCTACCTCAGTCCAGCATGTATGTGCGCGCTGGCCAACTGATTTTTGGGCCTTCCGGGCCCACCAGAAGTCGGGAAACGGGCTGTTTCCGGGCCTCCGGAGGGCCTCCGGGGGAGTGAAGAAGGCTGTTTTCGCCCTCCCCAGGCTCCTAGAAAGGCTCTGGAGCCTGGGAAGGGCAAAAAATGGGCCTACCGGGCCCACCGTGCCATCACATGCCAAAAGTGGCGGGGGGGAGCGGGGGGTCACATGCACATGTGTGGGGGGACGGGGCGCATTGAATTATGGGTGTGGGCACGCGCGCGCACAATCCTCCCCCCACTACCCATGCTTTTGGCACATGACGGCAAAAAGGTTAGCCATCACTGACCTATACCATTTTAAATAAGTGACTGTCTAGACCAGGGGTGTCAAACTCAAGTTGTCATGGTGGCGTCATGTGACGTATCGGGACTTTTTTCTCCTTCGCCAAACTGGGCATGAACGTGGCCAACGTGTGATGCATCTGGCCCGCGGGCCAGGAGTTTGATAGCTCTGGTCTAGACTCTTCTTAAAAACATCCAGTGATCGAGTGCCCACAATTTCTGCAGGCAAGCTGTTCCACTGGTTAATTGTCCTCACTGTTAGGAAGTTTGTCCCTTAATTCCAATAGCATTCTTTAAAATTTTGAGAAAACGATACTTTTTTTTCACTACTCCTGGAGGCAAGACTGAGTTGGCTTTGATAGATGAAATGTCTCTGGAGTGTAATATAATTTTTTTCTGCTGGGTTTTAGAGCATGTTCTATCATCATTGTGCCAAAATAACAACAATAATGAGGGATTATATAGACTCGATGATGGCTGTAAGCCAATGTATCTCAATCTCAGCAACTTTAAGATGTATGGCCTTAAACTCCAGAATTCCCCAGACAGCCATGCTGATTGGGGAATTCTGGGAATTGAAATCCACATATTTAAAGTTGCTAAAGTTGAAAAACACTGCTATAAACTCTTATAGGTAACTAGTGTGGAACTATTCTAAGAATAGGTAGATAAAGCATTAGTTATATATAATAATAGGTTCTCAGTGACTATAAATCTTCACTGGACAGACAGCTTTCAACTAATCTCTCTGTTCCTTATATGGAACAAGGAATTCTGCATAAATCAGCCTATTAATCACTGCAAATTTTCATATCTGTGTTTCCAGGGTACAAATCCAGCCAATTCACTAATCATGGTTCAGTATGTTTCCTGAATTCCAAACATTTTGTTAATTGAGAAAAACTTTCTCAATTAACTCTGAATAAGCATACTGTCTATAGACAATTTCTGATTTGGTGCTCATCTCATTTATCAGTCAGATGCCTCTGTAAATGCCCACAAGCCAGGGTAACCTAAACAATAAAGGCTGGATGGATATAACATACTTAACCAGGCCACTAAAAAGGTTATTGGTAGCAATTGCATAATATTTATTTATTACACATCTAAAGCACTGCAATCAAGAGATTCTCTGTGTTTTCCCCATAATCGAGCATTAAACTAATCCTATCATATAGCCCCCAATTTGATAGTTACCATAATGAGTGTCACTGCTATCTTTTCTGTCCTGTTTCTTAGCTGCTGTTTGCAGACATCTTTGACTTCAAGGGAAAAATCAAGGTAATTCAGATCATGTCATCATGAGCAACATGTGTGTGTAACATGAATTGGAAAACTGAGATTCTGTGGGTTTGAATTTTGGCATTAGCAGCTCCAGGCTACAGATGAGGTATATTTGTGTGTTATATGAGGTATGTATGTGTATTATAGAAAAATATATTTGAAGAAATTAAAATGCCATATCAAGAATGGTTTGCATTCTGGGTTAACATTGTTGCTTCCTTGATCAGCCATAAAATTTGTTTTGAGTGACATTAAATATTTTCATCCTCATGTAAAGAAGACGGCAAGGACAACATTGGCAAGTCCCCAAGTTAACTGTGATGTGGTAATTTACAATCCAGAAATCTCATATAGAAGCACTCCGGGATGTCCCTCTTATTCAAAGGTGTATCATATATGGATTACCAACCTGGCTTTTTAAAAGAAGCAAAAGGATGAAATTCTGGGGATTCGTATAAATAAACTTTACTTTGTCCTTGCTGCTTTCATCTCACAATGACTATGCCAATTTATAGGTATTGTCTGTCCTGTAGAGACAAGACAGACACTGTGTTCCTGTGTTTCTGTTTATTTCTCAAAGTCCTGAGAGCATAAGCTTTTGTCCATTACTTTGAGGTGTTGTGAGGATAGTGTGACTATGTCATGCTCATAAAATTTTCTGAAGATTAAAGGCCTTCTGTGTTCTAGCCACTGCCAACTGTTTTATATGACAATGATTATCAAAATCTTGGGAACACACTGAGAAAGCACTAGCAGTTTAAATTCACAATTATATGTTTAATATGAACACAAGGATTAACCTTTATTATTTTTTTTTAAAGCGGAAGGGACAAACCTTTTACAAGGCAAGGTACTCATTACCTATTATTATAGGTAAAATTATAGATTTGACTGTGAGGAAAACTTTATAGGAACTTTTCCAAGTTCTCTGGAAGCAGATGGATCTGAATTTTCTTCCACTGATTTGTGTACTGTGTGAGGCAACATGTTTTAACTGATGAAGTGATACATAATCCTTGTCACAGCAAAAATTACCACCAGTGCCTATCACACTTTGCTGAAAGCATCATTCTAAGTACTGTCTTCTATTATCTATTTTCATTTGTCAGTTGATTTACTTGCTAGGTTTTTATCAATCCAAGCCACTGTTTATTTTATATGATCGATCAGGGAAGCCACAATTGGTTGTATGGCATAACACTTAAAACCAGGAAAAGGGCTATTTGGAATTTTGAGAGCATATTGTTCAAAATGGTTGTCCTGGGAGACTTTCAGAGTCAACAAAATGGCTACCATGGTGGATATTAGTGGTGGGTTGCTATCGGTTTGGAAGATCGGGCGAACTGGTGGCGGTGGCGGGAGGCTCCGTCCACCTGCCCGGACACTTCAGCGCATGCACAGAAGCATCATGCGTGAGCGTGCGCACACGCCCACATGCAAACTCAAAGTGATGGGTTTTGAAACCCTTCCCTGGTGGATATGCCAAAGCAACCACCAAAATTGGTAGCTTATTCACAAAGTGGTTATTTATGGTAGATCACCTATTTACTGGAAAGTAAAGAGATCCCCAGGATTCGCTTTTTTTCTACTGGACACAACACCAATGCTGCAAATAAATATAATCCAGAGGTTGGTCCATTATTTGCAGCAGATCATCCTCCTATTTAGGGGCATCCATGGGTGTGAAAAAGGGCAAGATGGTGATCATAACTGTGCGACTGAAATCAGATCCATTTTCACATTTGTCAAATGTGCGAAGTGCATAAAAAGAAGCAGGACTTGATCTCAGGGTCACAGAATGACACCCCCTAATTCTGCCCTATTTAAGGTTATATTTTAAACAAAATCAAGTAAAAGAGGGAGCCTAAGGGCTACCAAGAAATCGTGTTTCCATTGACGTTTAAAGCATCAATTCTTCCTTACAAGCTATAAGTAACTTTACCAGTGGTGGGTTTCAAAAAAATTTACTACCGGTTCTATGGGTGTGGTTTGGTGGGCGTGGCATCAGAAGGATACTGTAAAATCTCCATTCCCACCCCACTCCAGGGGAAGGATATTGTAAAATCTCCATTCCCTCCCAATCCAGGGACAGGTTACTGCAAAATCCCCATTTCCTCCTGATCAGCTGGAACTCAGGAGGCAGAGAATAGATGGGGGTGGGGCCAATCAGAATTTTTATTACGGTTCTCCGAACTATTCAAAATTTCTGCTACTAGTTCTCCAGAACTGTTCAGAACCTGCTGAAACCCACCTCTGAAGTATATCAAGCCAAATAGCCAAGGCTAAATTAATAACATCATGGCTTAGATTATTGTGGTACTAGCCTCAATTGTGGTAAAGCAGGGGTGTCAAACTCGTATCATCATGGTGGCATCACATGATGTATCAGGACTTTCCCCCGCTTCGCTAAACTGGGCTTGGGCATGGCCTGCATGTGACGCATCCGGCCCGTGGGCTGGGAGTTTGACAGGCCTGCGGTAAAGCATGTTTATAGCTTGGTATATTATCAAATAATGGTTTATTCGACAAACCAAGAATTGCATGATGTATGAAATAGGTCATACAGTGGCATCCCTCATTTAGTTAAAATCCAAATAATGTATTGTTCTTTGGATAAAAAATAGAAAAAGAAAATGCATTTTTCCTGTTAGCTTATATTGCATTATTCAGAGAGAGACAACTGAACTTCAAGAACAATAACCTAAACACAATTTTTAATCACATTGTTTGCTGCGTGAGATCTATAAGAGATCAGGAATTCAACCCAGGTAAGTAGTGAATGTGTTGATGAAGGATGGACCATAAACTCTAGAAGTTAGACTTTGTTAACCTTCTATTTGCCACACCGTAAGTAACTTAACTTTCTCTACTGTTGGTTGCTCATGAAAGAATCTGTTAAAAGAGTTCATCCTTTTAGTCAGCCTACTGTCTTTGTAGTCCTTTTAGTCAGCCTATTGTCTCTTTTTTCTATTAACCTCTTACTCTTATCAAATTACCTTATCAAAATAAGGATTGGTGAATAGTTTTGGAGAAACTAAGAATAGCTGTCCTAGCCGTTAATGAAGGTTTAACAAAGCATTGCCCCAAAAGCAAACACGGTCAAAACGGAGACTCCGTTTGATGGAGCACTAAGTATGTTAGATTAAAATTGGGATTACTTTGCTTCAAGCTCTTTTGGCTACCAAGTTCACTGGCCGATTTTCTGTTTCTCTACATCTAAGCTTGTGCAGTTTTTGTGAGAAAAATTCAAGAACAGAGAATTTAAAGAGAATTTCCTTGAAGGAAGAGAGGGATAAAAATGGAAAAGCTAAATAAAGAAGCAGTATTTATTATTGACAGGAACTGGAAATAGGGATGGTTGATTTCTCTGCCTGTGGGAAGCTGAATGGAATTAGTGGCTAAAAGCTGAGAACAAATTTGCATTTTATGGCTCTGGAATAGATCTTTCAAGGAATATCTCAAAATAGGAGCAACTTTGCATATGAGGACATAAACTATAGTTATACCCAGGATGATTAAAAACATTTAAAAAGCAACGTCAATGAATACTTTTAAAACATATATTTGTTGGTTGGCTTGCAATGGCTTAAACTATCCAAGAATTTTATTATCCCTCCACAAAATCATCTTTTCAGATTTTGTCATACAAAAAGGGGGCAAGGGAATATTTAATCTTTCATTCTTTTTGTAAGAATCTCTTGCAGGTTATTTGTGTTCATTAGCAGAGAGTCTGGTGCAAATTTTGGGCTACTGTTTTGTGAGATCTCTTATAAAACATACTCTATGTTCTATGTTCTTAACACCTAAAGATATGATTTGTTGGCTTTTTTGGGTAACAGACAATTTTGGATAATGGTTAAGATTTGAAATACAAGGCTGTTTTGTTTGTTTGGGTTTTTTTGAAATCTCTTGTAACACGTTCAGGTAGTCCTTGACTTACAACCACAGAAGGGGTGGGTTCTACTTACCTTTACTACTGGTTCGCAATGGGGCTGCGCACGCGAGCAAAACAAGCGCACACATTCTTCTGTGCATGCGCAGAAGCGTTCTGATGACATCAGGGTCGGTGGGTGGAGCCTCCTGCCAGTTTTATTACCGGTTCTATAGAACCGATGCAAACCGGGGGCAACTCACCACTGAACCACAGTTAGGACCAGAATTTCCATTGCTAAACAAGGCAGTTGTTAAGTGGGTTGTGCCTAGTTTTACAACCTTTTTGCCACAGTTGTTAAGTGAATCACTGCAGTTCTTAAGCAAATCCAGCTTCTCCCGGTGATTTTGCTTGTCAGAAGCTGGCTGGGAAGGTTGCAAATGGCAATCATATGACCCTTAAATGCTGCAACCATTGTAAATACATGCCAATTGCCAAGTGTCTGTATTTTGATCCCATGACTATGGAAATGCTGCGACAATCATAAGTGCGAGGACTGATCATCAATCACCTTTTTTTTCAGTGCCGTTGAAACCTTCTGTTGCTAAATTAATGGTTGTAAATCAAGTACTACCTGTAAAATTTTAGATTCTATAGATTTATAGATGTCAATTGCAATATTTAGTTCATTGGAAAGGATACCCTTTGTCTGAAGCTACCTGGGTTAAGAATTGGAATGTGAAGGCAGATAGACTGGTTAAGCAATTCCATGACAAATTATCCTGATAAGCCAAAGGGTCACCCAGGGAATGATTTTAACACCCAATATTACTCTCGTTCCAGGACCTGCTCTTCTGATGAAGGGGGGCAGCCTGTCAGACCTGGAAGCCATCTTTTACAGTTGGGCCTTCAGGCCTGCCACATTTTCTACTGTGGGAAAATAGGAGGGGGGATTGAATAGAGTATAGGTGATACATAGTCAAAATAACATTCTTTTCTCAGAGAGTCAAGGCCACAGTACCCTTCAGCTGCGATGAGGTGACTGGGAAGTATCTCCAGTTTTGGATGGTGTCTGATTGGATCATGTGACAGACATGTGGGTGCTGGGCAGGGATTTGCTCTTTCTTTTGGGTGGGGAAAACCTGGAAGCTTTCAGATTTGGGTTTTCCCAGATGTGCCAATATGACATCTTCAGTAAAATGGAATTTTGAGGCCTCAGAGTCTTCTTTCGTTGGGGATGTTACTTGGAACCCTGACATAAAGATTTCTAGGAGGTTGCAGACCACTTACATCTCTTCAACTAGGTGGGCAAGCTTAATGTTTGCCATCTTAGTCTTGATGCTAGAGATGTTCTGGATCTGACATTCTTTAATTGGAATATTGGAAGTTTTGCAATCACAAATGATAGATTACTTCTTCGATGCTGTTAATTACTACTTAAAAATAGACAAAAAGAGTACGTATTCTTCATAAATCTGAAAAAAGTGGAAGAGATGCTCCTAAAAATCTGATCAAATGCACAAAGAGAAAAAAATAATAATACTGTGATTTCTGACATGCTCTTTTGGTACACATACAGCAGTCGCACATATAGAATAATCAGAAAAACAAATGCACTGCTAGGGGAAAAAGAAGAGCAAGGAAGTCCACAAAATTTGCAAATGCTAATTTATATGTACTGCTGCAAGACAAAGTGCTATAACTTAAATATGTAATTTCCCCCTATTCTGAATAAATTTATTTATTTATTTATTATTTAAACTTGTATGCCGCCCTATCTCCGAAGGACTCAGGGTGGCTCACAACAATAAAAACAAGCAAAATCAATGTTAAAAATACCCAATAAGATTATAAAAAGACCATTAAGATCCCCTTTAAAACCCCTTCAGTCCAAACCAGTCAGGCGAAAGAACAATGTTTTAAAGTCACAGTAGAAAGAGCGAAGGTTAGGAGCCACCCGGAGCTCCAGGGGGAGCTGATTCCACAGGGTAGGTGCGCCCACAGAGAAGGCCCGCTCCCTAGGGTCGCCAGCCGACATTGTCTGGCCAACGGCACGGCAAGGAGGCCCTCCCTGTAAGAACGCACCGGGCGATGGGGAGCTGTCGCTGGCCGCAGATGGTCCGCCAAATACCCTGGGCCTAAGCCATTACCTGCAGATTGAGGGTATCGCTTTACGTTAGCTGATAAGAATAGGAGAAGGGGTTGAAAATGAAGGAGCAAGAGGTTCCAATAATTGCAGACATTGTTCCTAAGATCTGTGGTTACCTTTGAAATTTAGGATAGTTTGCAAGGACATCCATAGAGAGTGAAGATGTCAAAAAAAAAAAAGAAAGAAAGAAAGAAAAGATGGTGAAAATGACACTGTGATTGAAGTCATTTTAACATGCATCACTAAGCACAGGAAAACTGGGCGGAGCCCCACTCAGTGACCATGGTGGTTGTCTTGGGTATTAGTCTCTTTCTAAATGCCCTTCCTTTTAGGGTCTAGTTTGTTTATTTTTCAAATTAGAATAGCCTCCTATCTCACAAAAAGTGGCTCTGGATAGCGTACGACAATTAAATAGAAACATTTTAAATACATTCCTTATAAAATACAAAGCTATAATTATTAAAAATCCCTGGTGTATAATTCTTTTAGCATTTCTTTAAGAAGGCTCCTCTCTCCTCTCATCTATTTTCCTCATTTCATCTTATCACCACCCGTTATGTTCTTGCTTTTCCCTCTATATCAGGGGTGGGGAACTGTGGCCCTTTTTGACCTGTGGACTTCAACTCCCAGAATTCCTGAGCCAGCCATCCTCAGGAATTCTGGGAATTGAAGTCCCCAAGTCATAAAGGGGCCATAGTTCCTCACCCCTGCTCTATGTACTTGCATGCTTCAGTGCGAGAAAGTGGTTTATATGCGTGCCAGGAGGATGCAGATGGGGGATCCATTAATTTTATAAGCAGCATATCTCCTTTTTTTATAGGCATTTATTTTTAATCAGAAGTTTTTGATTGAATTTCTACTATATTAGCTTTTTCTTCAGACTCTGGGCTTGTTTTGGACTGAGAACTGAGAGTGTATATAAACATAAAAATAATCCTTGATTTATGACCGTTTGTTTAGAACCATTCAAACTTATAACAGCCCTGAATAAAGTGATTTATGACTAGTCCTCGCTGTTATGACTGTTGCAGTGTCCCCACGCTCACATGATCACAATTCTTGACAGCCAACATTGTACAGTATTTATTATGCTTGCAGCATCCCAGGTTCAGGTGATGACTATCTGTGACCATCCTAGCTGGTTTCCAACAAACAAAGTTAATGGGGAAAGCCAGATTCAGACTTAAAGGAAACAGACTGTTATCAGGGCCTCCTATAAGTCTGATCCAGGAGTACCAAGAGATGCTCAGTTTCTGTTCCCTCCTGTTTTTCCTTCTTGTGTTTCTTCTGCTTAACAAGGCAATAGACAAGATAATCTTTCCAGGTCTCAAAAAAGTGCTCAGAAAAATAATACTCCCCTCCCCCCCCTTTAGAGAGGTTTATATGGTTATTTGCAGGGCATGATAATTTCCACATTCAACTCACTGTATATGTGACTTTATTCCTGTAGAAAGGAATGGAGTAAGATGATTGAGGGAGATTTGTAGATCCATGATTTTCAATTTGCATCAGCAGCTGAAATAGTACTGAGATGGTTTATTATCTCTGTCCCAGAGTGCTTGCATCTCTGATCCTGAAAATAGTTGTTTTGTCCTTCCCTCTCTTCTGCTTTCAGGCAAGGAGTGAAGTCTTGCCCTCACCATTCTGAGATAGGAACCTCCCTCCTTCCCTCCCTCCCTCCCTCCTTCCCTCCTTCCCTCCTTCCCTTCCCTTCCCTTCCCTTCCCTTCCCCTATCTATCTATCTATCTATCTATCTATCTATCTATCTATCTATCTAAATTTATTTAATTTAAGTGACTATGGGCAATGTACATCAAAGCTAAAAAACCCAACCCCTAAATCTATAAATACACAAAACTGTCACTATTACTTATAATAAAAACATTTAAACCCATAAAACAAACAAACAAAATTTACGCAGAACCAACGGAAGGACTGTCGTCTTTGACATCTAATGAGGATTTTGCCCATCCCGCATTCTGATCCATCAAAGGATGCTTTTCAAGTTGGTGCAATGCTTCTTGAATTATGTATACTTACATGAATGATTATGGAAGAGGAGAGACAGGCAGTTAAATACGAAGGCTGGGTCGTCGCCTCTCTCTATGTGGCAGGGTGACACCTACCTGTAAGTCACTCTTTGATCGTAATGCAATGGGATGAGCTCGCCATGGTGTATTTAGACTTGAGTTGGTAGAAAGATTCTGACAAGGAGTGGGCAGAGAGGCGGGAAAGAATACTCTTGAGAGACCCTTTGCAATGATAAATAATGTGTCAGGATGGTATTTTTGCCCTCAGCCTTTCTGACAATCCATGCACTACAATTCTCTTTTCATTCTAGAACAACAATTTCAGGAATGTTTGTGACTCTATGGTGGGTGTGGGGAAGATAGAGGCCGGTCAAAAGACTCGGAAATAAGGAACAGGGTAAGGAAATGTTTATGTTACCTGTTCATATTTATTTATTTATTATTCATTTATTTAGTTTGTCAAACGTGTACGAGATAACAGGAATAAGTATAAAGATGGATATGAACACAGGAAACGGGTACGAATAAATGGGGACAGTAGGACAGAGATGGAAGGCACGCTGGTGCGCTTATGCACGCCCCTTAAAGACCCCTTAGGAATTTATTTCTTACACATTTTATTTCTTATACATTTATACATTATACATTCTTATACATTAATTGGAACAAAGCCACCCTTTTCATGGGTTCAATAGAAAGAAATCCCATTTCTAGGCTCCGGTTAGAAAGCGTGTTTCAGTAACAATAATAGCTGTTGGTTGTTGGGTACTGAACAGATTTGGAGGAATTAAAGGCTAGAGAGAAACTGTTAGCAATTTAAATACAGCTAGTGAAAAAGAGAGCTGTCTGAATGTGGCAGCTAAGTGTTTATGATGGGAGGGGCAGGGTAAGCTTAGCTCTTTTCAAGAACAATATGGAGAAACGGCAATGTTTGCACGCCTCTTTATGCATGGCTTGTTAATTTGTAAATAAAATGCTCTAAGACATTCCTATTTGGTCTTCACTGGTGCCGCTAATGAAAACTAGGGAAGGAGCGTGAGAGGGGTTATTATGGGATTGCTGAACTTGTGTCCCAAGTCAATTTTTTTTAAAAATAAAAAGTGAATTTGATGAAGGCCCTTCAATCCATTATGGCTGTCAGATGTAAATGCCTTATTCTCCAATGTGTAAATAATGTATATATGGAACATCAGAGGTTAACTTATTCTTTGGACTTTAATGTATTCATAACTTACCACTCCCATTCCTAGCTCCACCCCTTGTATATATAAGGAGCCACCCTCACCATTCTCGCTGCTTCTACCTTGAATATTCAGTGAATATAGAATGCCTATCATAATTAAAAAGAAATATATTTAAAGCTCTAACTCCTATTATCTTTATTGAGTCTGATCCTGAAAATATTGCAACAAGCTGGTAGCAGAGGATGGTTAATTGACTCAATAAGTAATTAAAAATGTCCAAGAAAGATAGGCCCAACACCAGGGCCTACAGCAAAGAAATAGAAACTGATCAAGAGATGACCAACGAATCCACCAATGCGATTTCGAGAGAATCCGAAGAATACACCACTGAAGAAGAAGAACTAATGAGTGAAAATAATGACCAGAAAGAAATCGAAATAGAAAATAACGAACTCAGGTCAGAGATATTAAAGATACTAAAAAGCCAAAAGAATGATGAAAATCTCATCGCGGACCTCCAGGAGATGCTGAAGAACAGCGGAGCAGCGAGAGAGAAAAACGTCATTAAAGAAAAACCCAAAGATCAAAAAACCGTAAGTGAGATGACTACTGAGAAAATAGTTGTTAAAAAGAAAAGATGTGATCCCGCGCGAAATTTTGAATGGCAGCCATCTTGGTTTCAACGAACTTCAAAAGAGAATGGAGCAGAGCCAATCAAAACGCTCAGTTCAAAATTTCTGGCGCGAAAAACACTATCAGACGAAGAAAGTGAGAAAGAAGTCTCAAACTCTTCAGATGATTCAAAATCAGAAAGTGAAGACGATTTAACAAAATCTCAAGTAAAATCAGCAATGAAAACGCTTTTTGCTGCTTTTGGGCCAAGACTGAAAATTACCAAGACATCTACGAAGAAGCAAGAAATCAAACCGGCGACTCAAGACCTGCACGCTCCCATCCTGACTTCGAAAGCGACGACGCCCGAGCCCAGAGAGCCATGCCGATTTCGCCCTACACCACAGACAAGATCGAATGCCAACGCACACAAAAAGAAGAAAAGAACCGTCGCCACCACCAGAACCCCAAAAACCGAGCCAGAGACCGACTCATCTGAGGAGGAGCGGATCGAGAGAGCTGAAAGGGAGAGAACCTTCCACGACGCCACCAAAGAAGAAATGAGCAACGCGCATGTGCGAAACTACGTAGACGACCCAGAAGGACTTGAACTGGCCAGAGAACCGCGCAGACTCATTGCAAGCATCCCAATGCCGTTCTGTAATTTCCTGCACTTGAGAGATCACGGACTGCCCCAGGTTGTAAGTAATGGACAGAATAATGTAGGTAACTTACCCAGTGACTTCCCAAAACTTAGAATTGATGGCATTAATTTACAAGAGTGGTATCAACAGCTTCAGGTTATTTTCATGAAAGAAAATTTACTATTCTTTATAACTAGCCCTCCAAGAAGACCTTGGACCTTAAAAATAGATTGTTTACATCATAGAGCATTTTTCATAATAATATCTAGCGTGTCTCCTGCAATGTATCATAGCATCAAACCAAACCTAACAGTATCAGAAATAATTCAATGCATGTTTAATCTATTTCACAGCGATAGCGTAGCTACAACCACAAGAATGTCTAAGGATTTCTTTTCCTCTAGAGTAAAACCAGGGGTTTCTATAAGTGAGCATTTGATAAATCTAAACAAAATAAGAGCTGAGCTACAATTGAGGGGGGAAGTGATTTCAGATCAAACAATGAAAAGTGTTATTATCAATTCACTTGATCCATCATGGGATAGCTTTATGTCACACTTAGATACCATTAATTTGGGATATTTATCCATAGAAAGCCTATCTAACAAATTGATAGCAGAAGACAATTCAAGAAAAAATCGATCCAGTAACCAAACAGACCACAAACCTTTTAGGAAAGTAGTCTTTCAAGATAAACATAATGAGGCCTTTAGATGCTACAATTGTGGATCCAGGGAACATAGTAGAAGAGACTGCCCCAAAGTCTCAAGAGAGAGACATAGGCCAGAATATAAGAGCAAATATAATTACAGACAATCTTCCACAGATAGACACAAATATAGAAGTCCACCAAATTACAAAGAAGGTAGAGGGGGTAGAGAAAATTCAAAAGAGAGGAAATCTGGGTCACTGAATGGGCTAAATAAACAAGACAGCACCAGAACACAGCAGGATGAGAATAACAATTGGCTTATTGATTCTGGTGCAACAAATCACACCACCAACAACAAAAGTATATTATCTTCATTTATAGAAGATAAGTTTGTGATAAAGGTAGCTAATCAAGAAAAGGTTCAAGTACTAGGCAAAGGAAATGTGACCTTGCCTGGTCTAGGGAAAATAGAGGGGGTATTATTAATCCCAGAAATACCTCACAACATACTAAGTGCCATAAAATTAAGCAGAGAATCTGATATCAATATAGTTTTCTCAAAGGGGAAAGCAACTATAGAAAAGAACAAAACAAATGTAGGTACTGTAATGATAAAAGGAGGTCTACCCTATCTGATAACTAAAGAAAGATGTTTACATAACATTGATTCAAATATGGAAGATTGTATTGAAGCAGATGATGAAAATGTCAGTAACAGTGACAATGATGAGTGTAGAATAACTCATGATCACAAAAATACATACAAGGAAAAGAAACCAAAAATAGGTAAACCAATTCATGATGAGTGTGCTCACATATTACACAGGAAGTTAGGACATGCAAGCTTTCCTGTAGTACAAAAAATGACTGAACACGCAGAAGGTGTCAAAATAAAAAATTGTGAAAATTATTTGGAATGCTCAGTATGTAAATCCACCAAACTAAAAACCAGTCCCAGACCAAAAAAATCTAACAGATCAACTAACAATATTTTTGATTTGGTACATATGGACTTAGTTGGTCCATTAAGTCCCTCAATTACCTATAGAAAACGTTACTTCCTAACAATAGTGGATGACTACAGCCGATATGGTTTTGTTTACACATTAAAGCACAAGGATGAAACATTTCAGAAATTTAAGGAATTCTACAAACGTATAGAAACACAACATAATATCAGAATAAAGCAAATTATGACAGATAGGGGATGTGAGTTCATGTCTAAAGAATTCTCCCAATGGTTAAAGGATAGAGGAATGTTACATTTCACGTCCAATCCTTTTTCTGCATTTCAAAATGGAGTTGCAGAGAGGAAAAATTCCACACTACAAACCATGATTAGGTGCACATTAGAGGATGCTGGTTTAGGCAAACAATTTTGGTCAGAGGCATTACATTATTCAAATTACACTCAAAATAGAACCTGGTCCAGTATTGTGAATAAGACACCATATGAGGTGATGTACAATAGAAAACCCAAATTATCACACATGCACATATTTGGAGTCACTGCAGACGTACACATACCTAAACAATTGAGGAGAAAGGGAGAAAACGTATCCAGGAGATTAAGATTCATGGGATACGAAACTGGAACCAAAGGGTACAGATTTATTGATAGTAATAACAAATTTATAGTATCCAGAACAGCTGTGTTCCATGAACAGGCCAATTGGTCAAAATTGCACCTTAATGAAATATTTCCTAATAAATGTAAAGATACGATATCTTGCGAGGAAGGAACAACAGAAAATCAAAATATTAACAAAAGTAAGAACAAAACCAAAACTTGGACTAATAGTCAGCATAAAATAAAGACAGACACATTAACAAAAAAGGAAGCTAGATATTTGCATGATAACCATAGCAAGCCTGAAAGAACTATTAGAAACAATAGAAACCAAATACCAAATAAATACAAAGACTACATAATGCATATGAATGGAGAACAAATAACACCTAATACATATGAAGAAGTATTGAAACTTCCACATGAAGAAAGAGAAAAATGGGAACTAGCTATGGAAAAAGAGATGGAAAGTTTACAAGAATTAAATGTATTCACACCTGCGATCGCACCTAAGGATAAAACAATTATAGGTACCAGGTGGATTTATAAAATTAAGAACTTAGAAGGAGGCAATACCTTATACAAGGCTAGACTAGTTGCACAAGGCTATGCACAAAAATATCCAGAAGACTATACTGATACATATTCACCCACAGTGAGAACAGAGAGTGTCAAAACAGCCCTTGTAGTAGCATCTGCACTCAATCTGGACGTATTCCAATATGACATACAGACCGCATACTTACATGCAAAATTAGATAAGGAAATATATGTAAGAGCACCACACAGTCAATACACTAATAAGAACGAAATTTGGTTATTAAATAAGAGTCTGTACGGATTAAAGCAATCCGGCAAAAGATGGTACGATTGCTTGGTAAAAGTACTTAAGACCATGGATTTCAACGCCACCACTGCTGATAACTGTTTCTTTGTAAAAAAGAGTAATGATCATATTGAATTTGTATTAATTTACGTGGACGATATTTTATACATTGGAAAGCATAAAGAGAGCAGGGAAATCTTTGTAAATAAGTTAAATGAACACTTCTCACTGAAATCCCTGGGTAAAGTGAATAAATACCTTGGTGTGCAAATTAACAAAACTAAAAGGGGATTCAAACTTACACAGAAAGATAAAATCATCGAACTCCTAAACAAATGTAACTTAAATAATGCCAAAACCTGTGACACCCCTATGCAAACTGATTTTCTTAGAAACACTGATGAATCTTCCCCTGAGTTTAAAGACAACACATTTTACAGATCAGTTATAGGCTCACTCCTCTATATATCTAATTGGACTAGGCCAGATATTGCATTACCTCTCAATCTATTGTCAAGATATGTTAGTAAACCAACCTTGTATCATTGGGAAGCTGTCAAAAGAATTCTAAGATATCTGAAGGGTACATTAGATTTTTGTTTAATGTTGGAACCCAATAATGACAGAGAACCAAAAATTACTTGTTATGCTGATGCAGATTGGGCTGGTGATACATCATGCAGAAAGAGTACTTCTGGTTATGTTTTTCTATTGAATGATTGTCCAGTTTACTGGTATACTGGTAAACAAGAACTAGTAGCCACTTCTACTACAGAAGCGGAATATGTTTGTTTGTCCAAGGCTGCAAATAACCTTGTATGGTTCAATGATCTGATCACTGATGTTTGGAAGAAACCCACTTTACCATTTATTATGCATGAAGACAATAAAGCGGCCATTGAAATATCCAGATCCGATGCAATTGGACAAAGGTCCAGGCATATTGATATAAAGTTTAAGCATGTGAGACAACTGTCTCAAGACGGATTCATTAAAGCAATACATTGCGATACTTCTGAACAATTAGCTGACATATTAACAAAACCCTTACCTTCTAAACAACACAAATATTTAACTTCTAAATTATATGTATTATATTGTCCTGAATCAGAATGTAATTGGTGTTGTGTAACGAACCGGCATTTAGAGGGGGATTTGTCAGATGTAAATGCCTTATTCTCCAATGTGTAAATAATGTATATATGGAACATCAGAGGTTAACTTATTCTTTGGACTTTAATGTATTCATAACTTACCACTCCCATTCCTAGCTCCACCCCTTGTATATATAAGGAGCCACCCTCACCATTCTCGCTGCTTCTACCTTGAATATTCAGTGAATATAGAATGCCTATCATAATTAAAAAGAAATATATTTAAAGCTCTAACTCCTATTATCTTTATTGAGTCTGATCCTGAAAATATTGCAACAATGGCAATGGAATCTTCCTGTGAAGGACAGTAAAGATTGTCTCTGTCGGGCATTAAGGCAAATTCATAGAACAGATCAAGATGTAAAGTGTTTTATACCACAAAAGTACTTTTTTCAAAAGGAGACTGGACTATGTTTTTTTCCCGAGGAAGGCATTTTGCTTCTCATCACATCCAAGACATTTGACTTCTGACTTAAGAAGCTTCTTGGATGAGAAGCGAAACATCTTCCCCAAAGAAAAAAACAATGTTCCATTAGAATTGAATTGAATTGAATAGAATTGAATAGAATAACAGAGTTGGAAGGGACCTTGTAGGTCATCTAGTCCAGGGGTGGGTTGTAAAATTTTTTACTACTGGTTCTGTGGGTGCGGCTTATTTTGTGGGCGTGGTTTGATGGTCATGTGACAAACAATTATTTAGGATTTAGCAGAGGTACTGGTCTACCAGGCTTTTAAATGCTTGCAGAACCGTACTGGTCTACCCATTTGTTTTTGGAGCACACTGGTCTATCACCACACTGCCTTTTACTGCTGATCAGCTGTAGGGCGGCCTTTTGAAGCACCGCGGCAAGAGTTTAAACAGTTTTTTGCCGCTCTGCCACCACCGAGAGCATCAGAAACCGCTTTCAGGCAGCTTGGCCTCAATTGCCAATCTACCACCACCGAGCGGTTTACAAGGAGCAGATCGGTTCTAGCTGATCAGTTGGGAGGCGTCTTGGCTTCTCAATTTAAAGCTAAGGTGTCTTGTTTTTTTTTTCTTTCTCTTCTTTGTCAAGTGAGCCCTGATTTTTTCCTTCTAGACGATCAGCTGGAACTCGGGAGGCAGCGAATAGATTGGGGATGGGGTCAGGCAGAGGTGATATTTACCAGTTCTTGGAACTACTCAAAATTTCCACTACTGGTTTGCAAGAACCGGGGAGAACCGGTAGCAACCCACCACTGATCTAGTCCAACCCGCTGCTCAAACAGGAGACTGTATATCATTTTTGACATGGCTGTCCAGTCTCTTCTTGAAAGCTTCCAATGATGAAGCACCTACAACTTCTGAAGGCAAGCTGTTCTATTGGTTGAATGTTCTCACTGTCAGAAAATTTGAAAAAGCACCTTTGAGACATCCATGACCTGGATGACTGAGAATCTCCATAGATGTGTTTTACATCCATTGCTTCACTAAGATATTCCATTCCATCCTCCTTTTTTCTATCTGTTTCTCTTGCTGGTTTCAACATTCCTTGTCTGTGGAGTATAGGTAGTCCTTGCGTTACAACCACCATTGGGACCAGAATTTCTGTTGCTAAACAAGATGGTTGTTAAGTGAGTCTCGCCCAACGTTATGACTTTTTCCATGATCATTAAACAAATCACTGCAATTGTCAAGTGAATCATGCGATCATTAAGCAGATCTGGCTTCCTCAATGACTGCTTATTGGAAGCAGGATGAGAAGGTTGCAAATAGCAATCACCTGGGATGCTACAACTTTGGTAAAGATATGCTGGTTGCCAAGCACCCAAATTTTGTGCAGATGCTGTGATAGTTGTAAATGCAAGAGCTGGTTGTGCTGTTGTAACTTTTAAGGATCACTAAACGGATGATTGGAAGTCGAGGACTAGCTGTATGTTCAGTCATTCTTAGGCAGTTTTGAAGACCACTTCTTTAAAGATTTATCAATTTTTAAATAAACTTCTGCAAATGGGGAGGTACCTTTAGTCTGTTGCTAGAACTCTTGTGAGACAGCATCATTCCAGCTGCCTAAGGATTCATATTTAATGAATGGATTTAATGGGAGTATCCAAGATGAGCAGGGTAATTCCATTTCATAACCTAGAAGCAATTTTTGAGGGGGAGTTGTTGCTGCAGAAAAGAGCTTTGACGTATTTTTTTTAAAAAAGTCTTTGATAGCATTAATGGGAGACTTTTTCCAACTGTCGATTGGGTGAGTGGAAGTATAGGGGAAGGTGTGTGTTCACAACTGGAAGAGGAATCTGTTGTGGCTCCCTTACCGGAGCCTGTGTCATCGTCAGGAGAGGACTCCGAGAGTGAAGGGGAGGAGTTGGCAAGGCCTCCCTCTCCAGGACCCTCCTCTCTGGCAATGCCTTCAGTGTCCGCCGAAGGGCAAGAGATAGGGCCAGGGCCAAGCACGTCCATGCAGCCACAGATGGACAGTGATGAGGGTAATGAGTCTTGGCTGGATCCACGCCAGCATCGCAGAGATAAGCGCGCGCAACAGAAGAAAGGGCGTGCCCGAGATTAGGCTGAGTCACTGGACCACACCCCACAGGATATAAAAGAGAGCGTGGTGGCCAGTCAAACCTTGTGACGAACAAAGCTGAAAGCTTCCACACCATTCTGCATTGCCGGACTTTTGCTTTAAGACTTTGCTGGAGTATCTCTGGACTTGATTTAATTCCATAATTATTGAGCTGCTTTCCTTTGATGTATCAGAAGTGGGGAGAAGTTATCTCTCCTCTTTGTAAATAATAAACTCTTGGCAGGCAGCCACTAGGTTGTTGCCAAGTTCCGTTATCATAAGGAAAAGGATTTTGCCGGCTGGTTTGGTCTTTAACTCCTGAACGTCTGTTGGTGTGTGTGCGTGGGATTGGGGACAGAACAGAATCAGCCTACAGTCAGTATGTAGCAACAAACAGACTAACCCTTCTTGAATTCTGTTGACTTTTATCTAGCAGCCAAATAGGGCTAACGGTTGAATAGATTCCTGTGCATAGGCATGGACAATAATAAATCAGTTTAATTGGAATTTCACTTGTGGTCCTGGTCTTTCGAGTCTGACAATAAGCTGCTGAATTGCTGAAGGAGACTTTTGTTTCCATTTAGCAGTATAGATTAATGAATTAAAATCAACTTGCTGCTTGGGTTAATCTGATTTCCATCTTCAGGTTTAACCTCCCTCTCACCCACCTCTGTTGGAAGGTGGACCAAGAAAGCCTAGTCACTTTTAATCACAGATACTCCTTGACTTACAAACCACAATTGGGACTGGAATTTCCATTGCTAAGTGATTGTGAGTTGCTTGAGTCATGTTCAATTTTATGATTTTTTCTGCTGTGCTCGTTAAATGAATCACATGGATATTAAGTGAGTTTGCTCTTCCTCATTCAGTTTTCTTTTCGAAAGCCCCTTGGGGAGATCACAAATGGCAATCATGTTATCATGGGATGCTGTAACCATGCTAAATATATGCTGGTTGCCAGTGGTAAAATCTAAAATTTGTTACTACTGGTTCTATGGGCATGGCTTGTGACTGGGTTGGCGTGGCCATTTTTTTTTTTTTTTTACTTTTAAAACCATTTTTTCTACAACCTCTTTGGCGAAGAGGTTGTAAAAGAATGCTTTCAAAAGGCTCTGACAATCCCAGCTGAGTTGCCTTTTTAAAAAGCCTCTGCCAATCAGGCAACTCAGCTGGGATCGTCAGAGGCATTTAAAAGAAAAAAAGGTTTTTTTTTTCTTTTAAAAGTCTTTGACGATCCGAGCTGAGCCGCGCGATCATCAGAGGCTTTTTTTTTTTTACTTTTAAAAGCATTTTTTCAGCCGAAGAGGTTGTAGAAAAAATGCTTTTAAAAGTTAAAAAAAAAGCCTCTGATGATTGTGCGGCTCAGCTGAGCATGGGGGGTGGGGGGGGCAGGGATTTTTGCTACCGGTTCTCTGAACCACCCGCCTCCATTGCTACCGGATCGAGCGATCCGGTCCGAACCAGGAGCATTTCACCCCTGCTGGTTGCCAAGCCCCCCAATTTTGATCACATGACCACGGGGATGCTGCAATGACCATAAGTGAACAGGCCAGTCATAAATCACCTTTTTTCAGCACTGTTGTAACTTTGAATAGTTGTTAAATGAATGGTCGTAAAGTTGAGGACTACCTGTACATGTGAACTTGTCTTTAGCTACTTCAAAGGAAAGAAAAAGGCAAGGCAGAGAAAGACCTGTGCTGAAATCAAGCTGTGATTCCAGACACTTTTGCTAACACAGAAGAATTTATTTCCTGTTACAAATACAGAGCTGAGCTGTTTGGAAAAGAAATAGCTACTATTGTTGGCTTTTACAGCCATTTTATTTATTTAAAAGAATATATAGTAGTGTCTTCCAAAACAAAAGTGCCCCCAAGCAGCTAGCAGTCACTACCAATCTTAAACTGGGTTGGGCAACTTGCAAGATTAGGGACTACTAGCCACTCTCTGACTAATTTTATGCGTTCCTTGGCCTTACTTCAAATAGTCTCAGCAAAAAATCCGTTCGGACTGTTTCTAAGAGTTCTTTGTTCCTTCCTGGCAGCCTGTAAAAGAAAAGAGTGTCAGAAGGGGGGAAAAAAAATACAGATGACAGACAGAGCCCATTTCCTCAAAAGTGATTTATAGCATTTTATACTGCCATTCAGCCATCATAGTGGTAATATAAAACTGTCTTCATTATTGATATATTGGCATAGTGATGGTTGGGCGAAGCTGTAAGACTCCAGTCTATACATCACGAAGGAGGAAATGAAGGAAATGGGTGTCTGCATCCAGTTGGTTTCTGGCCCCGCCCCTTGGTGTCTACAGCCTGGCTCCCCAGCAAAGTTACTTATTTATTTTATTTATCAGGTTTGTAAAGCTTCCCCTCTCACAATGGTTGGTGTAGAACTGTAATTGTGAGAAAGAAAGAAAGAAAGAAAGAAAGAAAGGAAGGAAGGAAGGAAGGAAGGAAGGAAGGAAGGAAGAAAGAAAGAAAGAAAAGAGGGAGGGAAGGAGGGAGGGAGGGAGGGAGGGAGGGAGGGAAGGAAGGAAGGAAGGAAGGAAGGAAGGAAGGAAGGAAGGAAGGAAGGAAGGAAGGAAGGAGTTCAAAGAAGAGAGCTGGAGCATGGTACCCTAAGCAACCTCATGATTCTTACATCAGCAGGACAGATTTTATATCATGGGTTTAACACTTACTCTTTTAGACACAAGCTATGTTCAGTCCAACATGGAGGGATGGTACAACTCTCAAGCTCTATTAGTGGTGTAACTGAAGAAGTAGTCTTCAATGATAGCATAACTGTCTGCAACTGGAACTCTATATATGTCTTACATATATCGTAGACTCCTGATAGGGTATGCTTAGCTTCTGCCTGGGAACCTATAGTCTGTTGGTCTGGTTTTCACTGATATCCAGGAGCTTAAGGCAACTTATTTGAGGATCTACCTTTATTTCATCTTCATAGCAACAATCCTGAAAGGTAAGTTGGACTGAAAGAGACAGACTGCCCCCAAATCCCCCAATAAGCTTCTGTTTTGTTTTGTTTTTTGCTTTAATTTAATTTTCTCCGGAGACTCAGGGCGGTTTACAATGCATTAAGCAATACTTAACTATTAACTTAACTGTTACTAAAATTTTGGTCACTCCATCCCAGGGGTGAAATCCAGCAGGTTCTGACAGAACCGACAAATATCACCTCTGGCTGGCTCCAGAGTGGGGTGGAAATGGAGATTTTGCAATATCCTTCCCCTGCCATGCCCACCAAGCCACCCCCACCAAGCCACACCACGCCCCCCAAGCCATGCCCACCAAGCCACACCATGCCCACCAAGCCACGCCCACAGAACCGGTAGTAAAAAAATTTGGATTTCACCACTGCTCCATCCCTAAACCAGCCCCTTCACCACTGTACCTACAAATTTAGCAATATGTATTGCCACTACAAATAAAAGTATTAGCATGGAGACTATCTATTCAGGAATGTTACTTCTTTCCATATTGACTGGATAGTGTCCAGTTTCTTGCAACCAGGCAAGTCCTATCCCTTCTTTAGATGGTAACGTGTCCTCCTTCGCATGGTTGAAACCCGGTAACCCAGTCATGCTCTGTAGGAGGACTCTTCTTCAGCCTATTACATTGTTATTCCCACTTGATGTTCTGCTTCCACGTTTTTCTCTTTGCTGTGGTGCACAGGTTTCATCATTCTAATTACCGCTGTTACTTACCTCAAACTCCCATGCCCAAGATCATGGTCTCACTTACTATGTATCAAAATTAATTTAGGTTTTACTCTGCTTGAACTGTGGCATAGCTTCGCACCACAGTATAGCTTCTTATCCTGCACATTGCAGTTTTTGCAGGAGATCTACTAATCCCTTTGTCACATTCCCACCGAACTTCTGCCAAATTTCATCTCTATTATTTTGAAATTCATCAAACGAGACTGGTAGCTTTTTTTGTTTGTTTTCTGATTTTTTTTAAAAAAAAATCATCCCACCTACTCTTTAATGTCTTCTAATGAGATTTCTATATGCCGAAAAACATTTCCTTCAATCTATATGTATTGTTGCATAAATAAAATCTCTGGGCAGAAAGAGGAAATGTATATAGAAATAACAAATGAAGGGCAGGGACAGATCTCATACTATCCACTATTTTATGACAGAACATGTTTGTTACACATTGATTCTCTCTGACCAAGGATGGTTGCTAGACATCTTTCCTCTATTTCTCTATTCCTCTACATGGGGCTCCCCTTGAGGTGCACCCGGAGGCTCCAACTGGCGCAGAGTGCGGCCGCGCGGGTGGTTATGGGAGTGACATGGCATTCCCATGTAACACCTCTCCTGCACGAGCTGCACTGGCTCCTGGTGGTCTTCCGTGTGCGCTTCAAGGTCTTGGTTACCACCTTTAGAGCACTCCATGGCTTAGGAGCTGGTTACTTATGGGACCGCCTGCTGCCACCAGTAGCCTCCCACCGGCCGGTACGCTCTCATAGAGAGGGGCTCCTCCGGGTGCCGTCGGCCAAACAATGTCGACTGGTGGCCCCCAGGGGGAGACCCTTCTCTGTGGGGGCACCTACTATCTGGAATGAGCTCCCCCCGGAGATACGGAGGATCCCGTATCTACGCACATTCCGCCGCGCTCTCAAGACCTTTTTATTCCATCAGGCTGGCCTGGCCTAACTGTTTCCCTTTTTTCCCTTTTTAAAACGTAAATTTTAATTTGTTTTTAATTTATTGGGGTGTTTTAAATCTGTCTTCGGCCAAATTGTTTAATTCGATTTTATTCAGTTTTAAATTTTGTATTTATGTTTTTTATCCTGTGGCTGTTCACCGCCCTGAGTCCTTTGGGAGTAGGGTGGTATACAAATCAAATAAAACTAAAACTAAACTAAACTAAACTATTTTCCTCTACCACATGACAGGAGGCATTTTTCCATTTCTGCATACCAGTGGTGAAATTCAAATTTTTTTTACTACCAGTTCTGTGGGCATGGCTTGGTGGGCATGGTGTGGCTTGGTGGGCGTGGCTTGGTGGGCGTGGCAGGGGAAGGATACTGCAAAATCTCCATTCTCTCCTCACTCCTGGGGGAAGGATATCACAAAATCTCCATTCCCACCCCATTCTGGGGCCAGCCAGAGGTAGTATTTGCTGGTTCTCCAAACTACTCAAAATTTCCTGCTGGGTTTCACCCCTGCTGCATACCGTGTTCATTCTTTTATTCCGCCTGATAACCAGCTGAAAAGCTTGTGGATATTTATCCCTTTGATTAAGGGTAAACTACAAAAACAAAATGGTTGTAAAACAGGTTGAATAGTTGAAGAAGAGAGCAGCAGGCATGTTCATGCATAGCGCATTAACACTTGGCATGTGCATGAATGCTAAAGCAATCCTTTTGTTAATAAATGGGGAAAAAATGGAATACAAAAGAAAGAAAAAATATAGCGGAACAAAAGAATAACTACTAAATATAGCTTTAATGAAAGCATAGCGAGAAAGTTTTCTAGTAACACATCTTCCCCATTCCTTCTATTTGTGTCCCCAACTGCTAACCACAGTTTAAATATGTGTACTTTACACTAAACATTAATGATTGTTATTACTTTCTGTTTAAATCCCAGAAACTATATTCTGTATGTCTAAAGCACCCTTGCTGTGTATTGCATTGACTGTAAGGGAGCAATTCCAGCTTGCATTTGGTTAAACTTCTATTACAGATATGTCAATTTTCCATTACAATGTATTCTCCCATTTTGTTCTCTCAGTTAGCAAAGTGTTTCCCCCCCCCCAGTTCTATGCCTGGTTTGTTCTTACTGCTGTCAATATATATCTTAGTAAATTAAGGTATTTTTTTTATTTATGTAAAAATATCTACGGTTCTCTTCAAATTTTATTTTACAACAGTTTGAATTTTTAGATGTATTTCCTTCCCATGCTTTTGAATTTTTTTGCATAACCACCACATGTGGTAAAATGTTCCTTCTTTGTTGTGACATTTCCAACATTTATTACTGTATGCTTTGTTTATCTTGGGAATCATTGATGGAATTACTGTATATACCATCTCTAGAACATTTTGTACCAATTTTCTTTAAATTGTAGCTTAGATAAATTTCATCAATTTTTATCATAACTCTTTCCATTGATACACTGTGCTTGCCTCTTTCAAATGTAGCCATTTTTAAAAAAATTTCTATCTTCGTATAATATCACAATCTCAGTAACAGTTTCTAAATTCATTCTAGGATTACAGATAATCTTGAAAATTTTGTATAAGCATTCTAAATTCTGTCTTCTTTTTGAGATAGCTTTTGATTTTTCTTCCCACTTACATTAACCATGGTAGCTTTCTTCCTCCATTGAACCATGGTAGATTTTTTTTCTCCATTCTGAATCAGTTCAGTTTTCTGAATCTGAATATCTTTTTTACTATAATTTTCCTTGAAGTAAATAAGTGTTTGATGATGAGGTTAATGGTATGATTGCTGGACTTATCCTTGCTTTTCAAAGATTCCAAATTTCTAACAATCCTCCTCCTCCTTCTTCATTTTTTTCTTGCTCCATATAAATCTATTAATACTTTTGCCACTCCTACAGAATTCTATTGGAGATTGCAATTACTGCTATTTGAAATAAAAAATTCATCTTGCCCAGTATATTCATTCTTCTTATCACAATAAGTTCTAACCAGGAAATTATAAGTTATTCTACCTTTCCAAGGCTTGTTTTGTTTCTTTCCATAATATGTTGCAATTGTTTTGAAATATGTCTTTATTGCATCCTGTCAAATGGAGTCCTAGATACTTCATTGAATCTTTTGTTATCTTACAGCTGGTCAATGCTAAAGCAATCTTCTATGCACTTGTGTTCATTTGTGCATCTCAAATATAGATGCTATTTGCATCCAATCTATATATGATGAGAGGGATATAGTATTTTGATGTAATTTAGGAAAATGTATTGTGATTAAAAAAACCTATATGAAGTTTCTGAGTGATGAGACAATTTTTACATAAAATCTCTCTCTTAATTCATTTCCATATAGACTAGACTAGACTAGACTAGACTAGACTAGACTAGACTAGACTAGACTAGACTAGACTAGACTAGACTAGAATAGAATAGAATAGAATAGAATAGAATAGAATTCTTTATTGGCCAAGTGTGATTGGACACACAAGTAATTTGTCTTTGGTGCATATGTTCTCAGTGTACATAAAAAGACAAGATACATTCATCAAGAATCATAAGGTACAACACTTAATGATAGTCATAGGGTACAAATAACCAATCAAATATACTAGGAAACAATCAATATCAATATAAATCATAAGGATACAAGCATCAAAGTTACAGTCATGCAGTCATAAGTGGGTGATAGGAACGATGAGAAGACTAATAGTAATAGTAATGCAGCCTAGTGTGAATAGTTTGACAGTGTTGAGGGAATTATTTGTTTAGCCGAGCGATGGCGTTTGGGAAAAAAAACTGTTCTTGTGTCTAATTGTTCTGGTGTGCAGTGCTCTATAGCGTCGTTTGGAGGGTAGGAGTTGAAACAATTTATATCCAGGATGCAAGGGGTCTGTAAATATTTTCACAACCCTCTTTTTGACTCGTGCAGTATACAGGTCCTCAATGGAAGGCAGGTTGGTAGTAATTGTTTTTTCTGCAGTTCTCTCTATATATGACAAATTAGAAATAATTTCAATTATTAATATAGCAGTATCATACTTCTTCCCCACGATCAGGGACCATTGTGTCTCCTCTATCTGCTACTCAAATGTTAATGGCTGATGGCCAACCTGATGCCCAGTGATTAACCTTTGTATAATTCATAATCTTGAAACTCTCAAACAAAGCTTTGAAAAGATCGTCTCCCAAAGAAAAGGCTGTTTCCTACAAACAGGATCTCATAGCTACTCTGAACATTTCTCTGGGCATTTTGAGAAACTAAAATGGCTGCTCAGCTTGGCTTCAGCTGAGTAAGATTATATTTAGGAGTCCAGATTTGTCCATACCAAAAGTCCTTCAAGCCCTTGAGAGAGAAGAGCACTATTTAGAATTCACAGTAGGTAACAAATTGATTAAATAAACTGTAATCAATAGTTAATTGATGGGACACTGGAAAAGAGTTCAGTCTTTTTATCTTGCAGGTTTATCTTTTAGTATATTATTCCTACTTACTCATCTGGCTTTGCTTATTTTATTATTGTTTTTTAATTTAATGTTTTGGATGATACAGAATAAGAAATACTTAATCCTGAAATTCTGTGTGTCTTTCTCATGAGGTTGATCATGTGCAACAATGTCAGAACATTTGTGTGTAAATAAAACAACTTCCAGAACAGCACCAGGATGCTAATAGATTCCCCTGGTACAAATCAGGTTTCCTGTGCTCCCTGACCTTATAAAATTTTCAAGCATTTTTAATTTTAGAAAATGGGAAACTGCTATTTTAGAAAGCAAATGGTTATCCTCTGAAAAATATTTTTTAGAAAATAAAAATAATGAGTAGCTGCACCCCAATGCTTTGTTTGGAAATTGACCTACCTGCTCAGAAAAAGTTAAGCAAGATTTACACGAACTGTCTTGCAGAAACAGGTTGATGAGCTAGGTAGCATTCTGAAAAAAAATGGTGCTTGGTAACTGGTTATATTCTCATAGCAGCCATTTTCAAAATGGCAAGTTTGCACAGCAGCCATTTTGCAAAAGGATCTTTAACGTGTTGTCAACATTCAAATATACCCAAAAACTTGAAAATCTTGCTGCTCTCCCTTATATAAGCAATGGAAATTATGAATCATTCTGGGCAGAATTTATATGTACATAAATAAAGTTGCGGGCAAATTTCCTGTAGAAAATGATATTTATGTCTATTGCCTAGTTGCAGAGAAATATCCTAAAAGTGCTAATGAGACCAGAAACTGAGAGAGCATTTTAAATTGCTTATGACAACATTGGCATTCTATGAAGCCATTCCAATATCCATGGTTCTTAACATACTAAAACAGTGGGTAAAGTTTGGTGGTAAAGTTTGGTGACTAAAAATGACCAGTAACTTTATTTGGTCTGCAGTTTGTCTTTGTGAGGAACCTCAGTATCAAGATCCATAGTATACCATGAAAATTGTCAAAAAGACTATAGTTTCCTCAAAAGTGAGTACTCCTTAAGTAACTTTGAATACTTTGAATACTTAGGGCTGTCATCATCTTGTCATAGGCATATTTGACAGTACAGATTTTTGGAATCAGAAGCAGCCAAAATTGGTTGGCCTTGGCATTTTGGGCATCATATAAGACATGAGTCTTCAACCTTGGCAACGTTAAGACTTGTGGACTTTAACTCCCAGATTTCCCCAGCCAGACATTCTGGCTGGAGAATTCTGGGAGTTGAAGTCCATAAATCTTAATGTTGCCAAGGTTGGAGACCCCTGATATAAGAAATACCTGGAGTAGATTTGGTTTTGCACAAACACAGGACCTTCCTCATCAGACTGTCTCATTCCACCTGGAATTCTTCAGTAATATCTGAGCATAACAGTGAAATTACTCTCAATTCAGCCTCAGTTTTTATTCGTTGAACATGCCTATGTAGTTTCTTTGGCAACAGTACGGAAGTGGTTTATCATCAGTTTCTTCTAAGACTCTCCTGGTTTTGTAAGGTCCTGAAAAATATCTTGGCTTCTTGAATTATGATGTCACATAGCTCCTAAGACTTTGGACAGGGATCAGTCTGTTCAGCTTTATCTTCAACATTGTCATGGAACCTCATTAAAGTGAGAGAGAAATAAACAAACTGACAAAGTAGTTGAGATGATAAAAGTACCCTTCAGAAGAAGTACTGATAATACCAGGTTGGATTCCTTTTGGTTAGAGGCCCAGTAGTAACTGTTCCACTTTCCCCGTTTGTAAGTTTGGGTCACAGGCGTGTTTCTTTCACTGTGGCTTCAGCCACACCTCATAGATCCACTTTTCCTTGGGCACTGTTGTTATCACGCTTTCCTCTTGCATTGATTTATTAACTGGCGCAGGATTGCCAAATTATGGGGGGTGGGGGCAAAGCCTGCGGGACCATTATTAATGTTTAAGACATTTGTTTCACACTGAAATAGTTCTCCTTTCTAACAATTTACAGTTTACTTCTCCATCCCCTCCCCAGGCCTTGCTTTTTGGCTCCCAAGGGGGCAGCAGGAAAGGGAAACATGGTATTTCACAGGTCATTAGCACAGGGAGATTAAACTTGTGGCAGAAAGTCCTGGGAGGAATTCTTGAAGTGTCATACGCCTTTGAAGGAGAGCATAAGAATGCAAAAAGTTCCTGCTTGATTAGACCAAAGGCCTGTTTAGTCCAGCATTCAGTTCATACAGTAACCAATCAGTCACTTGTGGAAAGCTCCCAAGCGGAACATGAGGAGAAAAACTAACGTCCTGTGATCATTTCCCTAGTATTGAGAGGTATCCTGCCTCTTAGACTGGGGTTAATAAATAGCTATTATGTCTCGTAGCTATTGATAGTTTATTCTCCATTGGTGTCAAATCCCCCTTTAAATCCTTCATTGGTGGCCATTGCTTACAGACTATAGAAGCAGATTTCCTAGTTTATACTGAAAAAGCATTCCTTTTATCTCTCCTAAATGAGAAGAGTTTGACCATCTTCCATGTGACTGACATTTCAGAAGAGATGATTTCTTCAAGAGCCTGCCTGTTTTTCCTAAATCTGATGGCAGTTCTGATACTTACTTGGATTATTTTTAAGAGCCAGAATTGATCTTTAATTGGATTTTTTTTGGTGGCAGGCTGGGCTATCAACAGCTAGTGGAATTAATGGCTGTATATTATTTCCAGACTGGACAGCTAGTTTAGTCTAGTGGTTAAAGCACAAAACTAGAGACCAGGAAATTGAGCCACTCACTCTTTCTGAACCGACACCGGGCCTGGGCAACAAGCTGGTTAGTCAATTCCTATTGCAACCAGTGAATTATTACTCAATTCAGGGGTGGGTTCCAAATTTTTGTACTACCGGTTCTGTGGGCATGGCTTATTTTGTGGGCGTGGCTTGGTGGGGGGTAATGTGACTGGGTGGGCGTGGCCAACTTTTTTTTTTTTTTACTTTTAAAGCATTTTTTGTACAACCTTAAGAGATTGCAGAAAACAATACTTTGAAAAGCCTCTGCCGATCAGGCAACTCAGCTGGGATCGTCAGAGGCTTTTCAAAGCATTTTTTTTACCATCTCTTTGGCTGAAGAGGTTGTAGAAAAAAATGCTTTGAAAACCCTCTGACGATCCCAGCTGAGCCACGTGATTGTCAGAGGCTTTTTTTTTTACTTTGAAAAGCATTTTTTCGGCCGAAGAGGTTGTAGAAAAAATGCTTTTAAAAGTAAAAAAAAAAAAAAAGCCTCTGATGAGGTGGGCGGGGTAAGCGAGTGGTGACCGGGCCGGGACTGGTTCAGGGGCGTGGCTAGCCAATGTTATTACCGATTCTCCAAACTACTACAAATTTTTACGACCGGTTCTTGCGAACCGGTGCGAACAGGGAGCAACCCACCATTGACTCAGTTGATATAAAAAAAGCAGAACCTGCATTTGTTGGATAATGCTAGGGGAAAAAAAAAATTCTATCTCCTGAATGAAGGGCAACATGCCTTGAATTACATTATTTTCAGATTAACAAAGGAAAAAATTAAAAACTTTAGGTCCGATAAATTTTTCATTAGCCCCTCAATACATAGCACTAGACTGGATAACCTTTGGCTTGATCCAGGAGAACTCATCTTATATTCTTAAACTCCATCTCAATGGGCCTAGAACCGTGATGGCGAACCTATGGCCCATGTGCCACAGGTGGCACGCAGCATCCTCTCTGTGGACATGTGAGCCATTGCCCCACTTCAGTTCCACCATGCATGCATGTGCACCTCCCGCTGGCCAGCTGGTCATCGGGTCTCTGCCGTGCATGTGCGGAGGGGGGCACATGCATGCGTGAGGGTGGGCCATGTGTGGGGGGCTGCATGTACATGCGTGGGGGGTGGGCGTGTGCAGGGGACTGCATGCCCGTGGGGTGCGAGTGGGGTGTGGGGGTGCATGCGCGCATGCATGGGGGGAGGGCCGCATACAGGGGGCCATGCGCACATGCACAGGGGGCAGGCACATGCACGGGGCCACACGTGCATTGCATTTTGGGGGTTCGGGCACACACTCGCTTAGGGCACTTGGTCTGGAAAAGGTTAGCCATCACTGGCCTAGAAAAAATCCTGAGTTCAACTGAAATGATCCACAGCTGTAGAGTTCTTGGTCCTCTCTGAGCTTGCTTGTTTGCATGCAGACATTTCATTACCCAACTAGCTGATATCCTCAGTGTGAGTAAGTGTGAGATTTGCTGCTTGTTTATGTAGCTTGCCCTGCCAATTTTGGTTGGGGTGTATTTCCTCCTTGGTGCTTCCTTGATTAGAGTATTATTTTCTGCCTGATTGTTTGTCTGGTGCTGATCCCTGCTTATCTGAATATTGGCTGCTGGAAGGGATGTACTCTCATTTTTATGTTTCCTTCCTAGACTTTTTTATTGTCTCCTTTGAATTGTGTGCAAATGTGGTTTCTCTCTATGTATCTATCGATGGCTGATTTGTTAGATGTACCAGTTTTGATAAGGCATAATTGGAATGCTTTTAAATCCCTCCCATCTTCTACTTTAACATTAGATTGCTACTGTAAGATTAAATTGTCTGGAGTGATCTGGAACATTGTGGAACACATAGGTGGTTAATAAATCTTTCAACTAAATTAAGAGCAGCCTTTATTCTCCCACCAAGCATTGTTTAATTAATTGGGGGAGGAATTTCAGATCACTTACAAGCTTATATGTTGTGCTCTGACTTTCCAGTTACTTGAATAAAGAGATTGCTTCTCGTATGGATTTTGGAAATGTTATTTTGGCCAATACAATTGTTCAATAAGCCGTTACATAAACATATGCAATTGCCAGTGTAAACCTAGGTTTCTGTCTCCCCATGACCTCAAAGAACACAGGGTGCACAATTTCTCCAAGTCCAGACTAGGTCACTGGGTGATAGTTGTGGGGATAAAATTAGGCTAGAGAGCCATTCATGTCTCCTTTTGCTTCTACAGGAAAGTGGGCGTAAAAATACAATAAATTAATTGCAGACTGACTCAATGCCTCTATGTATTCTTTATTCTGTAATAAAGTATATTTTGTAGAGAAATAAATAAAAGGAGAGTCAAATTTAATTCATCCATTTAATGACTTCACACTCCTCAAAAGGGATATGCAGGACTAAAAGTGTTGCAATGATTAATAAATCCAAATGCATAAAGACCATTTATGGGTTTTAGATTGTGTTATATATATTTGGTCAGCATGCAAACTTTGTGCATAACAAGTTGGATTAGCTCAATTTGGCACATGATTTGGAGAAGAAACTTTTCTGCTTGTTTCTTACTTTAATACTTTGTATTATTCATGTTTTAATTTGCCACAGGTAGTCCTCAATTTACAACAGTTCATTTAGTGACCGTTCAAAGTTATAACGGCACCGAAAAATGTGAGTTATGACCATTTTTCACACTTACACAGCATCCCCATGATCATGTGATCAGAATTCAGATACTTGGCAACTGGTTCATGTGATCACTTTTTATGATCTTCTGAGACGTAAAATCAATGGGGAAGCCAGATTCATTTAATAACCAGGTTACTAACTAATCAACTGCAATGGTTCGCTTAACAACTATGGCAAGAAAGGTCGTAAAATGGGGCAAAACTCACTTAAGAAACGTCTCACTTAACAACAGAAATTTTGGGCTCAATTGTGGTTGTAAGTCGAGGACTACCTGTATTCTGCCATTTTTAAATTGTTTTGAATCCCAATTCATGCTTTGCCCCAGTACTTATGGGCTGTCATCCACTGATACATTCATTCTTCTCAACATCCCACACCAGTGGTGAAATTCAGCAGGTTCTGACAGGTTCTGGAGAACCGGTAGCGAAAATTTTGAGTAGTTTGGAGAACTGACAAATACCACCTCTGGCTGGCCCTAGAGTGGGGTGGGAATGGAGATTTTGCAGCATCCTTCCCCTGCCACACCCACCAAGCCACGCCATGCCCACAGAACCGGTAGTAAAAAAATTTGAATTCCACCACTGTCCCACACCCTATCAAAGGGGCAATGGAAAAGCATTCTGTCCTTTGCAGTCAGCTACTTCCCACTCACAGGCCATGAAAGAGGCTACAAGTTCATATGAACTAGATCGAATTATCTAGCTATTACTAGAACAGTAATTATGGCATCAGCTTGGGAAAGGTTTTCTTTGAGAATTTGAATTTAATCCCCATTTAGATCTCTGTTCGGCCATGAAGATGCCTTGAGCTATTTCTGTTTCAACCCTACTGCCCAAAAGTGTTGCCTGTTATAGCCGGAAATCGAGAGTTCTGAATGCTACCTTGAGCTTTTTGAAGGAAAGTTTCAATAGAAATTTAATGCAGAGTTCATAATTATTTTTCCTTCCTTTTTAGAAGTATAGACCTATGCTCATATGCACAGCTGTCACATCAAACTTGGCCTCTATCCTGAACTTTGTGCCTTTCGTTGTCTGAGACAATGGGATGTCCTCACAGAAGTGTTTTGAGCAGTTTTCAGTATCATTACAGAGCTAAGAGAAACAGTTTAGCCTAGAACAGGATATTTTTGACTGTGGTAACTATAAGATGTGTAGATTTCAACTTCCAGAATTTCCCATGCTGGCTGGGGAATTCTGGGAGTTGAAATCCACACATCTTAAAGTTGTCAAAGTTGAGAAACACTGGAGAAGATCTTACTGTTTTATTTTGTTCCCCATTACCCATTTTGTCTAATGGCGGAGCTCTCCAATGCCTACCAAGTGGCCACTTCCTGCTTTAAAAATAATAATAAACAGGATATAAGAAGATTGAAATGGATAATTGAATGTCCAGGCACCTTAGCATGCAGAGGCTGCATTGGTGCAAAAGCAGCCCCAGATTGTTCTGATTCTACCGCATTGCCTGTGTATGAGAAAGGACCCAAATTATTTCTGATTCAATTGTGGTAAATTTGGAAGCCCAGCCAAACTAGCCTCTTCTTTCACAATGCTTTGAAATACTGAGTTTGTGGGTTGTCTGGTTTCCCCTTTGTCAGGAACTCTTACCTCACCTCACCTCCTTTCCAGCTCCTGAACTCAAGACCATCATTACTCTCTCACGACACCCATCTCCACCCAAACTTCAGTTCTGAGGAAACTTCCACATTAAGTTGCTCACTCCAAAAATGTCAAGAAGGAGCCTGGCTCTTTAGAGCTGGCCGGTCCCTGCAGAGTCCGAAAAGAGGTAAACAGAACTAGGAGTTGCACCGTTGCTTGACTTATCTGGATTTCTTGCACTCTGGAAAACTTGCAAAAACTTGTTAACAGTCAAAATAGCCCGCTTTTCTCTGTTTTTATTTTATTTATACAGTTGTTTAGATTAGATTAGATTAACAGAGTTGGAAGGGACCTTGTAGGTCATCTAGTCCAGCCCCCCACCCAAGTAGGAGACCCTGCCCACACCATTTCCAACAAATGGCAGTCCAATCTCTTCTTGAAAGTCTCAAGTGGTGAAGCTCCCACAACTTCTGAAGGCAACTTCTGTTCCATTGGTTGATTGTCCTCACTGTCAGAAAATTTCTCCTTATTTCTAGGTTGACTCTCTCCTTAGTCAGTTTCCACCCATTATTCCTTGTCTGGCCTTCAGGTGCCTTGAAAAATAGCTTGACCCCCTCCTCTCTGTGGCAGCCCCCTCAAATATTGGAATACTGCATTTTATCCCACCTTTATTATTGGTTATAAATAACTCAAGGTGGCAAACATACCTAATACTACTTTCTCCTGCTATTTTGCCACAATAACAACTCTGTGAGGTGGGTTGGAGAGAGAATGATTGGCCCAAAGTCATGCAGCTGGTTTTTCATGTCTAAGATGGGACTAGAATTCATGGTCTCCTAGTTCGTAGACCAGCACCTTAACCACTGGACCAAACTGGCTTTGCCATTGTAGTCACTCTGTTTACAGCTAGAGGTATTGGAAAAAGAGCTGGCGTGACCACATGTGACATGTCAACATGTTACCTTTCACTTTTACAGCTCATGGTGGCTTTTAAACTGTTTGCAACAAGATAGCTTCCTTTCATACTAATTGCTTACATTACTTAGCAAATATCCAACAAAAACCCACAGTATATACTGAGAAAACTAGGAGGGAAGGAGCTAAGTTTCTTTTCCTTTCTTTTTGGCTGCCATCATTGAGGTCAGTTGTCCTGCCATTTGCACCAAGTCCCAAAAGTGACTTAAAAGGAAGGGATGAAGCAAAATCAGGATCCAATATTAGACAACGCAAGTCCCACAATTTTTTGCAAACTGATTTGTAGAGTTTTAAAGGAGAGCACAATTGCATAACCCAGAAATCTGATGGGTAAGTAAAATAAATGCATATCTGATTAAATCAGTAGTCCTAAACTTACAGCCAATTTGTTTAGCAGCCGTTTGAAGCTATAGTGGCGTTGAAAAAAGTGACTTAGGACAGATCCTCAAACATATCTGTTGCATCATCTCCATGGTCATGTGATTATGATTCAGGTGTGTGGCAATTGATATGTACAGTATTGATGACTGTTGAAGTGTCCTGGGACACATAATCATTTGTTATCTTCTCTGCTGGCTTCCAAGAAGCAAACTCAATGAGGAAGCCAGCAGGGAAGGTCACAAATGGTGATCATCAGTGGTGGAATTCGAAGCGAGCTCACATTTTTGGTGCACGGCGAACCGGTGGTAAAATTACGTGAAACCCACCTCTGGAATCAATGTATCTATTTAAATCTGAGGGTATCTGAGGAACTGTCTCACCCCAATGGGACTAACCTGCCTCACTCATTCCAGCAGAAAGGGACTACTTCAGATCCCGTTGTCCAAAGAATTTTGGCTGGTGAGGTCTAGGAGAAGAACCTTTTTTTGCTGTGGCCCCTGCCCTTTGGAATATTCTCCCATCGGAGGTGAGGTCTGCCCCAACACTCCTGGCCTTCCAGGTGCGTTGAAAAATTTGGCTCTGTCTTTTGGTTTGGGGTCTCTGACAGGAGCCTGCTATGTTTGGGGTAACTGACAGAAGAGAGAAGGTTCTTACCCCCAGGCCTCTCATTATCATGGCTTTTAACTTTTAACTTCTGTATTCAAGCCACCCAGAGTCTCTGTACCAGTAAGAACGGCAGCGTAGAAATTTAATTAATAAATAATCAAGATTTTTTTTATTTTCTATACATCCAACAAAGATGATAAATGTCTCTTCTTGTCATTCACATTTTCTTCATAAATTTGACATGCCTTTAAACATTCTAGATGAGAGCTATCAAAATCCTGGCCCGGGGCCCTGATGCATCACATGCTGGCCACACCCACACCCGGTTTAGCAAAGGGGAAAAAAGTCCCGATACGTCATGTGACAATGCTGTGACGCCGTGAGTTTGACACCCCTGTTCTAGACGATTTCTCTGGTGACGTATATCAATGGTACATCATTTTATACAAATTCCCTATAAGATTGTAACTCACTTTAAATGCAATGCTTTCAGCCACGTAATTTCTCATTGTTCCATCTATATGTTATAATCAAAAATATTAGCCCAGTTAATCAAATGCTCTTTCACTTGTTTCAAATTTGACTAGAAATTTATACATTTTAGCAATTACATGTTCATTATTTGTCCACAATTCAGCTCCAAATTCAGCCTTACAATGTTTAGAATCATAAACTCTCTTGTCAACTTTAAATCTTTCCAATATTTATAAATAAGAGAATTATGGACAGCTATATCCCTTTGCCACCAGTTTCTTCTCTTGATTTTATTTTACATTCTCCTTGAGAAAATGCTGGTATCTCACAATAAGTAAAAGCGCAGCCTATTTTTCCAAGGAACGCATATATGGTTTAATTTCAGTTTTTATGGCCAGTTTTAATGTTGCATAATTGTGTTCCCTTCAACGGCTGGTTCCCTTGAGAAAGAGGTGACTAATAATCCTTTCTCATTTGCATAAAGGAAAACCCAGGAATGCTTGGCATAAAAGCATATTTCACAGCGCAAAGTAATAGATGTGGATCAGAAAATGATGAGGAAGATAATACAATTTTGGTTTTGCTTAATTTCTCATGGAGCAGTACAGGTTTCACCACCAGGGGCAGATCTGTCATTTTTCTCCTATAATTCATCTCTTTCTCTCATTATATTTATATATCCCAACTCACTGATTCCTCAGAACACATTAATAATTCCTAAGATAAAAAACAGTTTATGTGTAGTGAAGAATAAATTAATTAAATAAATAATTTAAGGCTCCTGGGAGCCCATGAGCGGCTGCTTGCTGCATCTCTGGATGATGTAGGATTCTTCTCGGTTAGCAATTTTTTTTTTAAATACTCTAAGCATATTTTTTAAAAATTACTTATTCAGAAGCAGAGGAAATGGAGGTCTATTGAGCTCAGCCATAGCAGAAGGATAAGAAATCATTTGAGAAACTGAAATCCTTTAGAGAAGGAAAAGAACCAACCACACAGCAGAATGAGAAACAAACTTTCTGCTAATCATAGAATCCACCAGGGATCAGATTATCATGGAGAAATTCATCAGTACTGTATATGAAAGAGAATCTTTGTGAAAAGATTCGTATTTAACACTAGATTTGTCAAAAGATGTATAGGTAAAGTTAAAGGTAAAGGTTCCCCTCCACATATGTGCTAGTCGTTCCTGACTCTAGCGGGCAGTGCTCATCTCCATTTCAAAGCTGAAGAGCCAGTGCTGTCCGAAGACGTCTCCGTGGTCATGTGGCCAGCATAACTAAACGCCAAAGGCGCACGGAATGCTGTTACCTTCCCACCAAAGGTGGTCCCTATTTTTCTACTTGCATTTTTTATGTGCTTTCGAAGGTTGGCAGAAGCTGGGACAAGTAACGGGAGCTCATCCCGTTACACGGCACTAGGGATTCAAACCACTGAACTGCCAACCTTTCGATCGTCAAGCTCAGCATCTTAGCCACTGAGCCATCGTGACCCTTAATGATGTATAAGGGAGTGTCAAATTTATGTTGAAACCAATGTGAAGGGGCTATTCATTATCTTTGGTGGACGTGTAAAAAAGTTAAGAAATATTAGGATCAGATATGTATTTTTATTCGGAGAATTCTTAAAATATACAATTGAAATCAAATGTTTTCTTTTTAGGTTTGATGGATCAACAGATCGAAAGAAAACATGGGACTTTATTTCTTTATATGCTGAGAGTAGCAGGACTTTTGTATGCACAGAGGTGGAAGGACTTAGAAATCCCCACAACGGATGAGTGGACGGTAAAGTTAATGGAATTGGCTGAGGTGAAGAAATTGAGATAAATTACTTTGATCCAAGAAAATACTTTGTCTAGCTTTGTTTCTACTTGGAGACCACTTTTGGACTTTTTGCTTGAAACTGAAAAAAAAGTGATCTGGGGATTTGATGATTAGAGCTGTTTATGATTATAGAAATACTGTGCATTTCTATACTTTAACCTTTAAGTAAGGGGTTAATGAATTTTATATTTATCTCTGTACCAAAGACAGATGGAAGTTACTCTTTTCTATTTTTTCTTTTTCGACGCTTTTTTCTGATCTTTTCCTTTTCTAATTTTTGTTTTGTTTCTGTATATTTTATCTCTTGTTGAAAGTTTTAAAAAGAAAGAAAAATTCCTCAGTGACTGGTACAATTTTTTCAATGACAGAACATGAGGCTGCAATACCATGTTTCCCCAAAAATAAGACCCTGTCTTATATTTTTTTGAACCCTGAAATAAGCATTTGGCCATATTGCCCTGCGCTCAAAAGCCCGATTGGGCTTATTATCAGGGGATGTCTTATTTTGGGGGAAACAGGGTAGATAGTAACAGATCCTACTTCATTTTGGGTCTTTCCAGATTGCAATGTTCTCCTAGCACTATTGATCAATAATTATTGATCCTGTTCCCCCCCTTCACATTTATTTCAGTCAGCCATCAATCCATCTGGTGTTTATTTACCAGTAGTTCTGGCATGATATTGCTAATCCTTCCTTATTGGCCAGACAATCAGAGTTTGAGTGGTATCTTCTGTGCTGTTACGGGCTGTGAGAAATGAAAAAGAAGAGTCACAATCTAAACAACAATCAATGCAAAAGAGCCTTGATAGTACAGTGGTTTAGTGCACCCTGTTATTAACACAGCTGCCTGCAATTTCTGCTGGTTCGAATCTCTCCAAGGCTCAAGGTTGACTCAGCCTTCCATCCTTTTTAAGGTAGGTGAAATGAGGACCCAGTTTGTGGGGGCAATAAACTGACTTTGTATAAAATATACAAAAGAATGAAGGCTATTGCTTAACGCATTGTAAGCCGCCCTGAGTCTCCGGAGAAGGGCGGCATATAAATCAAATTAAAAAAAAAAAAAGATATCTCAATCCACAGAAGAAAAAGGGCTGCAGGAAGCATCTTAGAAAGGACCTTCCCTAGTTTTCTGGAACATAAAGGGGAGGGGGAAGAGCTTTTGGATCTGCAAGATTCTGTTCTTGTAACCTTATAATAAAGTTATCATGGCCTTCGTGGTTAGTGCTTCTACCGTGATACAGGAAAAAACAAAGAGCTGACGCTCCCAGACTTTGCCAGTGAAGTACAGTGAACACAAGCTTGTATTTTCCACACCTCTTTCTCTACATTAGAACCTCTATTCTTTGGCGTTCTAGATGAATTGAGTCAGTTGACTGGATTTAAATGTCACCCACAAGCAATAGAGTAGAATTAGTTTAATCATGTGTATGGCTGATTTGTGTGGTTCCCAGATTTAACCCAACTGGCTGGATCAACTGGTTTGTTTTAGTATTCCACAACTTACTAACACAATTAAATGTTTTGGAGGAACAGAACCGATCTGTACCATTTTTCCTTTCTCATTTTATCTTTGCAATTCTTTTGAATGGAGCATAGCAATTGAATTTAGCCTGAGCCTGTCATGTTTCCCCTTTCCAGCGTTCTACCTTTTGATACCTGGTTTCCTCTCGGGTTGGAATCTGTTTTGCAGTTCTCCAAAAGGTTCAGAACTTGTAACTCCTTTCCCCCAAGTTTTTATTATTTTTATTTTTTATAAATGTATCAAATCAATACCTGAACAGTGACATCTGGGTGTCATACATTCTAATACAAATAAAACTATCAAAGTTAATTATCATTATTACATTCAATCAACTTATAAATAGTACGCATTTGTCTTAGATTGCAATCTATCATTGTTCAGTTATTCCACGTTTTCTCTTGTTATTGCTTTCATTTTATTATATAAAAATGTATGCATTTGTATTCCTCCTTCTCTTATTTTTATCACCTATTCTAGCTTTTAATCATATCACCCTTTATTAAAAGACTTTTCCTTTCTTTCCTTTCTAACTTCTAATCATGTCACCTACCTAAAAAAAAGAGAGAGAGAAAAGAAAAGAGAGAGAGAGAGAGAAAGGGAGGAGCAAATCAGAACAACAACATAAAAGGAAAGAAATCATCCATCCATCATCTCTTGCCCGTTTAGAACTTGTAACTCTTTTATTGCTAGTTCGGTGCCAGCCTGATCATACAAACCAACAAGGCTCTTTTGAAACCTCCTTAGCATTGTGGGCATGTCAGGAGCATGCTGCTGGTGTTAGAATGACAAAGACCTTGTTACAGTGCAACTCCACCTCTTTCCGAAGTGCAGTGACATTATGACACGTGTACAAAAGGAGGCAGAGCCTGCATTGCAACACTGCTTTTGTCATTCAACCCCCTGAATAGTCCATTTTGTTACACAGGCCCCACAAGCACCCAAGGAGTACAAATAACTAAACAGCAATTAGGACTTGGAGAATGGAGGTACACACTATTTTCTTAACCACTCGCATTTCCTCATTGATGCAGATTTATTTTTTCAGCTGGGCAGCACAGACAGTGTTAATTGTGAGGAGACTGAGGAGGAAAAAACAACAGCAGAAAATGCAGCAGCTGGATTTCTCCACCTTTCAGTCTCTGACAATTATTGTCAAGAATTCAGCACAGCAAGGTCAGTTAAAGAACTGTGATGAAAATTAAAGGAATCAACAGAGAGAAAACCAATTTTCTTAACTTAAGAAACAGGACACCGGAAAACAATGAAGAATTCCTGTTTCGGTAACAGTAATTACAAAAAAGGATTTTCATTAATGGTGGATTGCAACTTGAATATGAGTCAGTAGTTTGAGTCAGTAGTGTGAAGTAACTGCAAAAAAGACAAATACAATTTTAGGTTGCATCAACAGAAGCATACATTCAAAATCACAAGAAATATACAGGTCCTCAACTTACAACATACGACTTACAACCACAATCGAAATATTATTTTGGGTACAACACAGGGGTGGGTTCTACTTACCTTTACTACCGGTTCGCAACGGGATCGCGCACTCGCTCGCTCGCTTCATTCACGCACCTTGCTTCTGCACATGCGCAGATCGCTTCTGATGACATCAGGGTCAGTGGGCGGAGTCTCCCGCTGGTTTTACTACCGGTTCTATAGAACCAGTCTGAACTAGGGGCAACCCACCACTGGTAAAACATGAAAAAAAAATGAGACATGCTGAAAGAAAATGAGAGAACAATGAAGATAATCAGGGTAATATTGCTGTGAAAAGTATTGAAAGAATTGGGGATGGTTGGGCCTGAGGAAAAATGAGTTAAGATAGATATTTTTAAAAAATATTTCATTTACTTTATTTATGCCTGGATTCCAGTTAAAAAGTGCATATAAAGAAGTAGAATAAATTAGAAACACACAGGACTGAATAATGTAAATGGATAAATCCAACAATTTAAATTATTTAAAGAAATAAATTTAAATGTATTTAAAGAAATAATGCAGTAAGTATCATATTACCATTTTAGTCCATAAAGGGCAGATGGCAGATCCCAGTTGGGCTTATTTTGGATTTGGATGATCCTGGATGATTTTGGATGATCCTGGTAATGGAGCAGACCCTAACCTTAAAAAAACGGAATACTACTCTTTGAATAATTGGAAGTAATCACATAGAAAAAAGGCCCAGGTTATCATTGCAAAAAGCAGGACATGATTCAAATTAAAGGAAAGTAGATTCAGATTGAATGTTAAGAGGGTGACACCTCTAATAGTACAAGTAGTTTGATAGTAGAACCATTTACTCTGGGCTTGTTTGTTTGCAGTGTTTCTCAATCTTAGCAACTTTAAGACGTGTGGCATTCAGATCCCAGAATTCTAGGAGCTGAAGTCCACGTATTTTAAAGTTCCCAAGTTTCAGAAACATAATGATCTGTTCCAGCTCTACAGTTCTATGGCAGATTTTTTCCATTCTGTTTCTCATCAGACGTGTTAGCTTACAAAGCTGAAAATTTCAGATAATATGGCTAGGATTTTCAGGAGCTGTAGCCTAACATAGATAGACAATATGGAGTTGAGGACAGCTGATTTAAAGTACAGAAGGAGTCTGCAATATAGTCATATTCCAAAGAAGCAGCAGGAGAGAATGGGCTTGAATAAGCAAGTGCCATTAGGGAAAATAGATACTGATTTGGTCTTGTGCCCTAGAAATCAATTGACAAGGCCTGTCACTGTATATGGATCCTAATATCATAGCGTTGGAAGAAACTGTTACTAGCCAATCTTGCACAGATAAATAATCCAAATTAAAGAAATGTCTACCAAGCCTCTCTGCGTGACAGCATCCAGGAAAGGGGTAGTCACCAAATTCCTAGATAACTGATTCAACTATTCCTACCATTAAGATGATTTGCTCAATATAGAACGGATCCTGTAAGTGTCATCATTATTCCATGATGGAAGAAAATCTTGTTAATTTAGAGCAGTGATGGCACAGTGTTTAGAATGCAATATTGCAGGCTAACTCAGTGCACACTCCAGCAGTTCGATCCTGACTGGCTCAAGGTTGACTCTGCCTTCCATCCTTCTAAAGTTGGTAAAATGAGGACCCAGAGTGTTGGGGGCAATAGGCTGACTCTGTAACCCGCTTAGAGAGGGCTGTAAAGCACTGTGAAGCGGTATATAAGTCTAAGTGCTATTGCTATTAATTTATGGTAGCAAAAAACTAAAAGGAGTCTTGATACCATCTTTTCCAACTAACAAATTTTATTAAAAGACCTAAAATTTTTGAGCTCCAGTGCACTTCATCAAATGCGTAGAGTGGCTAGGCTGAAATAGGGTTTAAACTGAGGTTGGGGAAAATGGAGGAGAAGAGAGTTTAGTTTTGCAGGTAGAGCTGACATGTGAGACAGATTACAAGTTATCTTATCAATTAACAATTGTAATTTGTTAAAACCATATTGTGTTTTTTGAGAACTTCTAAGATTCCCGAAAGGTTTTGATGAATAGAGCCGAGGTGGCGCAGTGGTTAGGGTGCAGTACTGCAGCTACTTCAGCTGACTGCTAGTTCAGCAGATCAGCAGATCAAATCTCACCCGCTCAAGGTTGACTCAGCCTTCCATCCTTCTGAGGTGGGTAAAATGAGGACCCAGATTGTTGGGGGCAACATGCTATTTAGTATACTGTTTTTGGTGTAAGCCGCCCAGAGTCCTCGGAGAGTGGGCGGCATAGAAATATGAATAATAAAATAAAATAAAAATAAATACAAATTCAACAATTTTTCACTGCGAGGTGCTGCTACTTTTCCAAAACAGTCACTTTGAGATCTATCATGAGTGTCCTGGGAGGTTAAAATGTTCAGATTATACTTTGCCCTTGTTTTGAATCCTGTGGTCAATTAATTGATTTTGTGCAAAAATTATCCCATTGCCCTATCAAGAATTCAGAGGGGTACTGCTAGCAGATATGAAGATCGCATTGTAGGAAGAGCACATGAAGGCACTTCTAATCTTGGGTAGGTATTTGTTGGAGCACATAATGGTGGTGTTGGTGTAGATATGGGGGGGGGGGGAAGTAGATACAAGGGTTTGTTGCAGGGTCTGGTTCAGGGATGGGATTCTACCGGTTCAGACTGGTTCGGGCGAACCGGTAGCTCCGACGATCAGGTGGGCCCGCCTGCCCGCCCCTGCGCTATACCGACCTATATTTTCTTTGTTTGAAGCTCAGCTGATTGGCACTGCAGAGCGGATTGCCGCACCACAGCTGTTTTGCTCACCGGGGCTGCAGTAGAAGGTTAGTTTCAGGGGTATTTTCGAACGCACTGCACGTGCCTGGAGCCCGTGTTTGGCACGCGTCCGCTCAGCGAACTGGTTGTTACACAGGTTGAATCCCACCACTGGTCTGGTTTCCTTGTTGGCATTATTGCCTTGTTGTTGTTTATTGCCTGTGTGAATCTGCTTCAGATTGGATGCTTGTCTGAATGCAAGCAGAGGCCTACCACCCAGTGCTGGAGATAGTAATGTTGTTGTCCAGTATGGGTTATAGTGTATTAATAATGCTTTTGGATGGTTTGAGCTGTGAGCTGTAGGTGACAAGCAGTGGTGTTCTGTGTTTCTGTTACTATCAGCTGTCTTTTAATAGGTTCTTCCAGGGAATTGATCTGGCTCTATTGATTTGTCTATTGATCTCGTTGGTGGGTTGTTTAGTCTCCTGAATGCCTGGCTTAATTCCATCAGTTCAACGTCTCTGTCAAATAGATCAGAACAAATGCAGCAGTAATGTAGTCTGGCTATAGGTGATAGATTTGGTAGTATGTCTGGATGCAAGCTGGAAACATCTAGGTATATATGGCAATATGTAGGTTTCCCCTTAACGTGATGTTTATGTGTCTGTTGTGTACTTTCACAGTGACATAAAGGAAGCACTTGTTCTGTCAAGAGGTACAGGCTGAGATTGATGTTGGGGTGGAAGTTGTTGAAGTTGTGATAGAATCTGAAGGAGGTTCCTTTCTGTGGGTCCAAACGTTTAAAATATCTCAAATGAATCTCAGTAAAGGAGGGCTTCAAGTAGTGAGAATTAAGAAAGTATTCTAGTGAGCCAGAGGAGATGATGGCATAATATGGAGACATGCATGTGCCCATAGTTGTGCCACTGATTTTGAGGTACTGTATACGTTAGTGCCAAAAATGAAGTAGTTGTAAATAACTACAAAGTTGTTGTGACCTAGGCCCAAGTAGTTATTACCAGACACAATCAGTCCTAAACAAACATATTTTATTAGAACAGCTGAGAATTACTTCATTCTCAGCTTAGTCCAAATTAATTCCAAAACAAGTCCTTCAGAAAAAGTCCTTTGGCCTTATCACAAACCTTTGTCTTCTTTGGCACCCTGCCAAAGGCTTTTCTTGGCAAAGCCCCACGAAGTTCAGAAACAAGAGACGCGCAATGTTGCTTTCCTACAAAGAGCCCAAGAGCCGTTGCTGCTCTTTTAAGCCTTATGAGAGGGGCCAATCATCTCCTGGCCTTACTCCCAAGTTGTCCTTTTTACCTTAGTTGCTCTTGCCTTCTGGCAGCTCTTCGCATGCGTGCACTAGGAACAGGCTCCTCCTGTTCCTCTGCCTCTCTGCTGTCCACATCTGGAGGCTCCGGAGTCCACGCATCACTCCCAGATGGCCCTGGCCCCATCTCTGCCTCCGACGCAAAGCCCTCGTCCGGGCCTTCCCGTGACTCCAGGACTGGCCCATTGTCCTCCCCAGCCTCCTCACTGTCCGACTCCGCTGCCAGCTCCACAGGCTGATGGTGGACCATAACAAAAGTCAGAGTCATGCTGTTTTGCCATCAGTGATGATATTCTCGGTGACTTGAAGTCCATGTTTGTTGGAATGTTGGAATACAGTGCCTCAACATCCAATATGATGGCTAAAATGTTGTTGTTAAGAAGATTGTCTATAGAGTGAGTTTTCATAGGTAGTCAAGTAATGTCTCTTATGTAGTTATTAGTGCTGGTGGCATAAGGTCTGAGTATAGACTCCCTGAGACCTGATATTAGTTCATAATTACAAAGCTTGAGACGATGTGATGATTCATGTGATGATTCATGTGATTTGATGATGGTTTTGTGTATTTAGGAATGTCTGTCATCAATTGTGTAGTCTCTGATATGATACATGTATCCCTTGATTTACGACTATTTGTTAGCGACCATTCAAAGTTATGACAATGATGAAAAAGTTACTTACGACTGGTCTTCACACTTATGGCCATCACAGTGTCTTCATGGCCACATGATCAAAATTCGGGTGCTTGGCAACCTGTGCGTATTTACAACAGTTGCAGCATCCCAGGGTCATGTGATTGCTATTTGCAATCTTCCCAGGCAGCTCCCAACAAGCAAAATCAATGGGAGAAACTACCTTTGCTTAATGAGAGCAACAAAAAAAGTTCGTTAAATCAGGCACAACTCACTTAATGACTGTAACAGAAGTTCCAGTCCCAATGGGATTATAAATCAAGGACTACCTGTATTGAAGAATCTGGAGAAGTTGGTGGGATGTATTGTTTTGTTTATTCCACGTCCTGAGATCAAGTTGAGAAAGGTGCGTTTTGTACTGTGGAAAATACTCTTTGTACTCTAACAGCATTTGCATCACAATGAGTCTCAAGGCTGCCAAGGTATTATCATTCCTATTGGTTTAAAAACAACTGCAAGGGGCTGGTGTGGAAGCCTGAAGATCTGGCTTCTGCATGGAAGGAGCTGGAGAAGTGGGAATAGGGAAGATATTCTGCCAATGGGAAAATAGTTTTTTTTCCAAAAGCTTATACATCTTCAACACTTCTGTTAGGAGAGACGTTCCAGGGCAACTCTTGATATGTTCCATTTGAGCCAGAAATAAATTGGCTCAGTTGCACAACAACAAACAATGGCATACGAACACACAAGCACAGAGCTGATCTGGAAACAGCACAACGTCGTACATGAAAGCACTCCAATTTCTAGTTCTCTAATCACCGTTATTGCTCTTGGAGTCTGATCCAAGTTATCAGAATCTTTCTTAACATATATAGCAGCACTCAGCATTATACACAGAACCTGAAGTTGGCTGAGACCTATCAGAATAGAATGGAACATTGCTTCTCATATTTTTCTCAAATAAATATCATAATAGATAAATAAATAAATTTTGGAAGTGATCCAGTGGTGGGTTGCTACAGGTTCGCCCTGGATCGGGCGAACTGGTAGCGGAGGACGGCTCCGCCCACTACCCAGACGTCTCTGTGCATGTGCATGCGCGCACCCACGAGTGGCCGAAATTGAAACCCACTACTGAAATGATCATTGATAAGAGATCATTGCATATCAAACAGCCTTTGGGACATAACTTCAGGAATTTTTTCAAAAGCTACAGCAGCATAACCCTCTCTGGTTTCTCGAGACAGAACAGTGGCAATAGCTATTTGGAAATCCCACTGCTTTTAAATTTACTTAATCCCCTTTTAAAGATATTTCAAGTCAGTGATCATCCTATCATAACACTTCATGAGATGAAACTCCATTCATTAATTTTATGCTGGATCAAGAGGCACTTCTTTTGGTTTGACTTTAATTGAATTGGCATCCATTTCGTTAGTTATCTTCAGATTCTAATGTTATGGGGTGGGGAGTGGGAAACACCGTCTCTGCTAACTTTCTTATGCTCTATTTAATTTTATACTCCTCTATTCTTCCAACCCCAAAGACTTCACTTTGGTAAAGTAAAGCGACCCAAAGTCTTTATAAAACTCTTTTAAGATTCTGGTTGGCATTTTAAGCTACTTTTTACAGTCCTTCTTAGGATGACTACAATATACATAATATAAATAGATTACCGTGATATGGGAAAAGACAAAAGCTTAAGAGAAACTCACAGTGGGGTTCACACCAGTGGTAGGTTTCAAATTTTTTTACTACCGGTTCTGTGGGTGTAGCTTGGTGGGCATGGCAGAGAAAGGATACTGTAAAATCCCCATTTCCTCCTGATCAACTGGGACTCGGGAGGCAGAGCATAGATGGAGGCAGGGCCAGTCAGAATTTTTACTACCGGTTCTCTGAACTACTCAAAATTTTTGCTACCAGTTCTCCAGAACTGGTCAGAACCTGCTGAAACCCACCTCTGGTTCATACACAAAACAGCAAGCAGAGTTAAAATGTGATGGTTGGTGGTTTATTATATTGTGTGAGTTAGCCTATCACATTAAACCACAGTATCACGTGTTTGGGTATAGCATGGTTTGTGGAACACAACACAAGACACAGCAATGTTTTGCTTACCTGCATTTAGGCTTTTTTGTGCTGTGGGAGTTCAATTACTTTTACCTACCACAGATAACATAAACATGGATTGGCAGCAAAATATAGGAAGTCCTCAACTTACAACCATTCATTTAATTCAATTCATACAAATTGAATTAATAAATAATAAATACTGACTTTTACGACCATACTGAAAAAAGAGGACCATTATATCTTTGCACTTAGGACTATAAGTAGTTGTATAGCATATCCATGGTCACATGATCAGAATTAGGGCACTTAACAACCAGCATATAATTATGTGTTCTGCCCCAGCTACGGACCCCAAAGAATGCAGCACACACAAAGTCTGTACAAACCTTAGTTTACTAAATAAACCAGTCTTTTACAACAATGGCTGTTAATTAATTGCATTAACAGCCACCAAGAATTCAAAGAATAATAACTGAAAGCTTACTATGGTTGGCAGAATGCCCAGAAGCAATTTGCAGGAAGCTGATAAGATAAGCAAGACAAGACATGAAGGTATGTGAACTAAGTTGTTCCCTGCAAATTGCTTCAGTCAGTGTTCCTTCTTAAATAGGCTAAGGGAGTGGCCAATTAGCCCCAAGCCTTACTCTCAAGGAGACCTCCTCCTGAGGAGCCACTCCTGCCTTCTTTTGGCAGCTCTGTGCGCCCATGCATCGAGAAGAGGCTCCTCCTCTTCATCCTCTTCACTTAAGGGAGCTTCTGGAGGTCTGAAGGCCCTGGCTGAATCCCTGCCTCTGGCACCACATCTTCTCCAGCCTCCTCATTGTCCAACTCGAATGCCAACTGCACAGGCTGCTGGCTCAGCATCACACCAGCCTCCTCGCTGTCTGAATCAGCTACTAGCTGCACAGACCGCGTACTGGCCACAACATTATGATGGCTGCAGGATCCCAGCTTCATGTGATCACCATTTATGACCTTCCCAGCCAACTTCCAACAAGCAAAGTCAAGGGGGAAAGCCATATTTAAGAACTGCAGTGATTTGCTTAATGACCGTGGTTTAAAGGTCTTAAAATTGGGTACAACTCATTTAACCACCTTGCTTAGCAACGGAAATTCTGGTCCTAATTGTGGTCATAAATCAAGGGCTACCTGTACCACAGTACATAGTTTTTATCTTCAACAAGTTTTCTGCCCAAGAAGTGTTGTATATGATTGTTTTATATTTTAAGCCATTTCTCAATGAATCCTCTACAGCAGGGGTGTCAAAGGCTCGGGGGCTGGATGTGGTCCGTGGGATGCTTAGATCTGGCCCATGGGGCCACCCTGAAAACAGCGAGGGACTGGCCCGCAGTGCCTCTACCAGAGAAAACGGGCTCCCGAGCTCCATTTTTGCTGGTAGAGGATTGCAAGAGGCTGTCACAGTCAGAAACGGAGCTCAGGAGCCCGTTTTTGCTGGCAGAGCACTTGGGTCGCCACGGGTGCCCCCAACATGAGTGACATCAAGCTGGGCATGCCCATTCTGGCCACACCCACCCCGACCTCCCAAGGTCAAACACAACCCCGATGCAGCCCTCAATGAAATCAAGTTTGACACCCCTGCTCTACAGTATGATACTGTATAATGCATATTTCCTTTCAATGCTCATGCATAGGCAGCTACTAGCACTGAGTATTTGAGCCTTTTCAGGCTTGTGGTCTTCATATCCAATTTCAGATCAGCTTCTAAATCAAAGGAACCCACTCTGAAGCCTTAGGACTGTATATGGCCCCTAAAATCCTTTGGTGTAATACTCTGAGTCCTCCAATAGATTTTACTTAACTGTAACTTTTAATGGGACACAAGGGGAGAAATTATTACATATATGTTGCTCCAAAATAACCATACTAACAATATTCAAATGTTTAGATATAAAAAAAAAATCCCCTGTTCAGTCATGTCTGACTCTAGGGGGCAGTGCTCAGTTCCATTTCTTAGCCGAGGGAGCTAGCATTGTCCAAAGACACTTCCATAGTCATGTGGACAGCATGCCCATACTCTAAGGTGCACAGAATGTTGTTACCTTCCCACCAAAGTGGTACCTATTTATCTACTCACCTTTGCATACTTTTGAACTGATAGATTGGCAGGAGCTGGGGCAAGAACGGAAACTCATCCCATCACATAGTACTTGGGTCTCAAACTGCCTACCTCAGCATCTTAACTGCTAGGTCACCCTGAGTTTAGATGCAACAATGTTCACATGTTTAGTATGTAAATGAAATGAAGAAAAACTGCATTTGGTTTTTGACTGGATCCTACCTAGGGTGAAATCCAGCAGGTTCTGACAGGTTCTGGAGAACCGGTAGCAGAAATTTTGAGCAGTTCGGAGAACCAATAGTGGAAATTTTGAGTAGTTTGGAGGACCAGCAAATACTACTTCTGGCTGGCCCCAGAGTGGGGTGGGAATGGAGATTTTGCAATATCCTTCCCCTGCCACACCCACTAAGCCACACCCACCAAGCCACACCATGCCTACCAAGCCACGCCCACAGAATCGGTAGTAAAAAAAATTGGATTTCACCACTGATCCTACCTAATAATTGTCAGAATAGTATACAAAAGTCCAGTGGGGCCTTTGCCCATGCCCCCTAAGTAGCATACTCCTGTCCTAATTTCTGCCTCTTTCTTGGTATTTCAGTCTTACTTTATTTTTCAATTTCTGAAGTCCCTGCACAGCTTTCTCTTCATGTTCTCAGGTCAGGTACCAGTGCTACCCTGACTGCAAGATCATAATTGTGGAATTTTAAAATTAGGAGATAACCCTAATATCCTAAACAGGGTACTGCCAAGAGACAGGGAGAAGGATGAACACAACCAGCAAGTCTGTCTTTATTTTAATCCAAGAAATGACAATCATATAAAGTAATTGATCATTTCAGACTGAATGGGAATGCTATGTTAGAATTTATTCTTAATCCCTGTATGCTTTCAGAAGAGGAGAGTTGATTCCCTTTAGATTGATTGAGTTGATTCCCAGACTTGTAGAGTCTGTTGATGACATTTTGTCTGTCGTATCTGCTTGCTTTCTCACTGTTTACGAGGTCGCAATCTTTTAGCTCCTAACTAAGTGTGAAGGATGCATTGCCGACTTTATCTATGTATTGTCTATGTGTTGAAGGTTTACCATAGGACATGTGACAAAGATAAAATTAAAAAAAAAATACTTGGCAATGAAAAAAAAAAGGATCATAGTTGAACAGCCTCGAGGCCAAAGCCTTAAAACTTCAGGACTTAATTCAATGCCACAATTTTCTACCAGTGACTATAATGACTTCAAGAGGAAAATGGTGCTGAAAACAATCCTATGACCTCTTCATCATCTTGTGGATTAAATATTTCCAGCTACATCTTGTTCACCTGTCACAACCGTATGCGACCAGGTGGAGCAATGACAACCTTGTGGGGCTGGATACCAAGTCAAACAGTGTCCATCAGGCTTGTCTGCATCGATCCAGAAAACCTAACAAAAAATGATCCCTTGTTCCCATGTCATGCCAGCAAGACTGATATTTTTTAAAAGCAGCTCTTTTATTCTAGCTTTAAAACAGCGGTGGGAAACAGACACCGCTGCCTTTTCTTCCTCACCTCCAACCTTAACTTGTCATCTGTCTGATGAGCATCTCATAAAACAAATTGAGAGGTTTAAATCTCCGAGACAAAAATCAATAAGGGGATAAGTAAAGAATAGGAGAAAGTCAGGCGGCAGAGATTTATTTCCCTGGAAATGTTTTTTCAATGGATTTACTAATAAATCTAAAGTGGCCGTTGCTTGGACCTTTGATATACAATCTCTCCCTTTACTTAGATGAAAGGCCCACATGGAGAAAGAAAAAGAAAAGGAAGCTTCACTTATTGATTTTAACAAGGGCATAAATCAAGGAAGTCCCACATGTTGCCACCATTGGCATTGCTTGGAGAAGGATTCCTAGCATCCACCCACACACGTACACAGGGACAACTGCCATTTCCTCCTCCTCCTTTTTAATTTACGACAAGAGAAAATTAGAGATATAAACTACTGACTGGTCAAAGAGTTGTTGCTAAATACTCTTTGGAATGTTATTGTTGCAAGCTGACTTGCATTCATGGGCTCGGATTTTATCCCTTTGTCTGAAATATTTCCCCAGCTTTGACCTGGTAAATTCAACAGCACTTCAACCATTTCAATAGCCACTTAAAGTGTCTTCTGGTATGTGATATAACATGAAGAGATATAACCCTTTTTTCCCCCATTAATGTTATAATGGCACATCAATGAATGGATGACTGTAGAAGACCTCTGTAAGTGTCTAATGGCTATAGCACCTTTGCTGGTATTCTGTTGTTGTTAGTTGCAAAGTTGTGTCTGACCCATTGCAACCCCATGGACAATGTTCCTCCAGGCCTTCCTGTCCTCTACCATTCTCTGGAGTCCATTTAAGCTCATGCCTACTGCTTCAGTGACTCCATCCAGCCACCTCATTCTCTGCCGTCCCTTTTCTTCTTTTGCCCTCAATCTTTCACTGGTATTCTAGTTTATGATAATGTTAAAATGAGTTATGATTCTACCAAATCTTACCTTGCAGAAATGGTGTATGTGTTTTATCTATTTCATTCATTTAGACACTCAGTCAATCATAGACTCATAGGGCTGCCAAAGACTTCAGAGGTCTTCTAGTCTAACCCGCTGAAGCCTTATACCATCCCAGTCAAATGATTGTCCAGTCTACTTTTGAAAACCTTCAGAAATGGAACCCCCAAGGAAGCAAGCTATTCCAGTGATTAATTGTTCTCACAGTCAGAAAGTTTCTCCTTACTTCTAGGTTGAATCTCTCTTTAACAAGCTACCACCCATTACTTCTTGTCATGTCCTCTGATGCCTTAGAGCAGTGATGGCTAACCTTTTTGCTGCCGCGTCCCAAAAGTGAGGATCATGCGGGGGGGTCACACATGCGTGTGTCCATACCCATAATTCAATGCGCCCTACCCCCGCACATGCACGCATGACCCCCCCTGCGCTACCCCCACTTTTGGCACGTGATGGTCCGGTGGGCCTGGTAGGCCCGTTTTCCGCCCTCCCCAGGCTCCAGAAGTTTTCTTGGAGCCTGGGAAGGGCGAAAACGGCCTTCCGTCCCCCACCCAGGAGGCCTTCCGGAGGCCGGAAACAGCCCATTTCCCGACTTCAGGTGGGCCCAGAAGGCCCGAAAATTAGCTGGCCGGCGCGCATATGCGCGCTGGAGCTGAGTAGGGCAACACTCGCGTGCCCACAGATATGGCTCCGTGTGCCACCTGTGGCACCCGTGCCATAGGTTCACCATCATGGCCTTAGAGAATAAGACAATTCTCTCTTCTCTGTGACAGCCCCTCAAATACTAGAAGACAGTTATCATATCCCCTCTAATCCTTCTCTTTGATAGGCTAGATAGACCTAGTTCCGTGAACCCTTTATCATACATTTTAGCCTACGGATCCTTTATCATCTTTGTTGCTCTTCTCTGCACACTTTTAGGACTCAGGTCTTCAGGATCCTCCTAGAACACGGGTGTCAAACTTGTGGCGTCACGTTGCCGTCACATGACATTTTGTGACATTTTTCCCATTCATGGAGCTGGGGTGGGCGTGGCCTGTGTGTGATGGATCTGGCCCATGGATCGCCAGTTTGACACCCCTGTCCTAGACCAAAGACTCCTGCTAGAGAAGCAGGTAGTAGCGGTGACTAGGGGAATCTTTGTACTGATTCCTCTTGTGCATCAATGATGACCATTCCTGGATCAGGAAGTGGTGTATACCGTCATTTACATCTTGTTCATTTCCTGGATGGACTACTACAATGTGCTCTATATGAAGCTGCCCTTGAAGACTTCTCCATTCCTGGAAGTTACGATTGGTCCAGAATGCAATGGTACCCCTAGATCAGGGGTGAAATGCTCCCGGTTCGGACCGGATTGCCCGATCTGGTAGCGATGGCGGCGGGTGGTTCGGAGAACCGGTAGCAAAAATCCCTGTGCCCCCCCCCCATCATGCCCAGCTGAGCTGCATGATCATCAGAGGCTTTTTTTTTTAACTTTTAAAAGCATTTTTTCTACAACTTCTTCCGCGGAAAAAATGCTTTTAAAAGTAAAAAAAAAAAGCCTCTGATGATTGCGCAGCTCAGCTGGGATCATCAGAGGCTTTTTGAAGCATTTTTTTCTGCAACCTCTTCAGCGGAAGAGGTGGTTTAAAAAATGCTTTGAAAAGGCTCTGACGATCCCAGCTGTGTTGCCTGATCGGCAGAGGCTTTTCAAAGCATTTTTTTTTACATTTGCAGAAAAAATGCTTTGAAAAGTTAAAAAAAAAAAAGTTGGCCACGCCCACCCAGTCACATCCCCCTCCCCCCCAAGCCATGCTCACAGAACCGGTAGTAACAAGTTTCACCCCTGCCCTAGATCCATCCATGATATACCTCTGTTGCATAAACTCCACTGGTTTCCAGCTTATTTCCAGTATAATTCAAGATGCTGGTTATTACCTTTTAACCCCTACATGACCCAGGGCCAGGATATGTTTCTCCCTGAGGCAGATTGATTCTGTCTTATTCCAGCCGGTTGATATAGGAAACATGCTCCAGTTACATTCCCTTAAATGTTGCCACCTCATGGGGCCTAGGAAGTATGTCTTTCCATGGCAGCCCCTTGTCCCATGGAACACCCTTCCTCTTGAGATCTAACAGGCCGCCCCACCTTCTTAACCTTCCAGAAGGCTGAAAAGAGCTGACCGTTCCTCCAAGCCCTGGCATAGTGTGAGGTTGGAGCTCAAAGATAGAATAGAATAACAGAGTTGGAAGGGACCTTGGAGGTCTTCTAGACCAACCCCCTGCTTAGACAGGAAACCCTACACCACTTCAGACAAGTAGTTGTCCAATCTCTTCTTAAAAATTTCCAGTGTTGGAGCATTCACAACTTCTGGAGGCAAGTTGTTCCACTGATTAATTGTTCTGTCAGGAACAGTGGTGAAATCCATTTTTTTTTTTACTACAGTTCTGTGGGCGTGGGTTGGTGGGCATGATGTGGCTTGGTGGGCGTGGCAGGGGAAGGATACTGCAAAATCCCCATTCCCTCCCCACTCCTGGGGGAAGGATATTGCAAAAACTCCATTCCCACTCCACTCTGGGGCCAGCCAGAGGTGGTATTTTCCAGTCCTCTGAATTACTAAAAAATTCTACTACCGGTTCTCCAGAACCTGTTAGAACCTGCTGGATTTCAACCCGGTCCAGAAATTTCTCCTTAGTTCTAAGTTGCTTCTCTCCTTGATTAGTTTCCGCCCATTGCTTCTTGTCCTGCCCTTGTTACAAGGATTCATGGATCAGGCCCAACAGCAAGACATGAGTCAGTAGATTAATTAAATCTCTTTTATTCACAGGATCATCTCAACAACACTTGCAACATCTGGATCTGAAGAGCAAGGAGGAGCGTGCCCACCTTTTATGCCAGAAGGCGGAGACTTAGGTAAGGAGGGGTTAGTGGGAGGAGCTGGACAGGTGGGAGTTTGGATTAACCCCTGCACTGCTGCACTATAGCTGACCCCTGGCACGGTTAAGGCATTTACCCTTGACAAATCCCCCTCTAAATGCCTAACATGTGTCTGTATGCCTGACTGATTGATTGGCACTCCGGGGCGGATATTGAGTTTGGACACTAGGTGTGAATGTTGTTTGCCCTGCAGTGGTTTTGTGAGTATGTCTGCAGTCTGTTCTTCTGTGTCACAATGAATGGCCTTTATGAACCCGATTCTGGAGAGCTGTCTTACGTGTTTGTATTTTATGTCGATATGTCTTGATCTTTGCCCTACGGCATCGGCCATGGATATTTCTATGGCGGCCTTGTTGTCTTCATAGATATTTATCGGGTAAGTTGGTTCTCTCCACACGCTGGCGAGCAGGTCGTCGAACCAGATAAGGTTGTTGGCGGCTTTGGAGAGGCATATGTATTCTGCCTCAGTGGTCGAGGTGGCTACCAAGATTTGTTTACCTGTGTACCAATGCACAGGGCTATTGTTCAAGTAGAATATGTATCCTGATGTGCTTTTCCTACTTTTGATATCTCCAGCCCAGTCAGCGTCGGCGTAGCAGGAGAGGACAGGTTCGTCAGATGCTTCTGGTTCTAGGATTAGGCACGCATTGGCGCTTTGTTTCAGGTACCTTAGTACCCTCTTCACTGCGTCCCAGTGGTATGTGGTGGGTCTGCCTACGTGTCTGGACAATAGATTAACTGATAGCGCAATGTCTGGCCTTGTCCAGTTAGCGATATACAGGAGTGAGCCTATGACTGACCTGTACAGCGTGTTGTCTTCAAACTCAGGTGATTCGTCATGCATGTTCTTCAGAAAGTCCGGTTGCATGGGTGAATCACATCCCTTGGCATTTGCCATGTTACATTTGTGGAGTAATTCCTCTATCTTTTCCTTTTGGGACAGTTGAAAGCCCTTGGGGGTTTCACTGACCTGCACGCCCAGGTACCGGTTTATTCTTCCTAAGTATTTTAAGGTGAAGTGTTCGCTTAGTCTGTTGGCGAAGGCCTTGCGATTCTTTTCGTGTTTGCTGATGTAGAGAATGTCATCCACGTATACTAGGATGTATTCTGGCGAGTCCCCCACTCTCCTGGTGAAGAAGCAGTTGTCGGCCACGGTTGCTGTGAATCCCATTGACTTCAAGACCTCAACCAGGCACTCATACCAGCGTTTACCTGACTGTTTAAGTCCGTACAGACTTTTGCGAAGCAGCCAGGTGTCCCCCCTGTTGGTCCTTTTACTGTGTGGCGCCTTGACGTATATCTCCTTATCTAGGTTGGCGTGCAGATAAGCTGTCTGCACATCGAACTGGTGTACCTCTAGTCCTAGTAGGGAGGCGATGACCAGGGCACTTTTGACGCTCTCTGTCCTCACGGTGGGTGAGTAGGTGTCAGTGTAGTCCTCTGGGAACCTTTGAGCGAACCCCTGGGCCACTAGCCTGGCTTTGTATAGGTTTTGGCCACCCTCAAGGTTCTTGACCTTGAAGATCCATCGGGTGCCTATCGCGCTTTTGCCCTCAGGGACCTTGGCTGGGGTGTAGACCTCTAGTTCTCTCAGACTGTCCAGTTCTTTGGCCATGGCGGACTCCCACCTTGTTCTCTCCTCTTGAGGTAGCCTTAATACCTCTTCGTATGAGTTTGGTGTGACGTGGTTCGTGTGTATGTGCATCACGTAGTCATTTAGCCTCCTTGGCAACTGGTTCCTGGTTGACCTGACCGGTCTGTCTATTGTCTGTTCGGTGTCATGTAAGTACCTGGCCTCCCTTTGTGTCAGCGAGTCTACACTTATCTTGGGATGGTTCCCTTTCCACTCCCCAATTTTGATGCCTTGGAGGTTGGGTTTGGGTCCCTTCTTTTCCTGTCTATTCACCTTTTCGTGTTTGTCTTGTGCTTGCTCGTCTGGCCTACTTTCTAGCTTGTTGGGCACCTCGTTCAAATGTATCCTGGACCAGTTGGCTTGCTCATGGAATGCCGCCGTCCTAGATACCACGAACCTGTCATTACTGTCCACAAACCTGTAGCCCTTGGTTCCCGGTTCATACCCCATGAACCTCAGTCTTCTGGATACTTTGTCCCCTTTTCTGCGCAGCTGTTTGGGTATGTGGACATCGGCGGTTACGCCGAATACGTGTAAGTGTGCTATTTGTGGCTTTTTGTTGTACATGAGCTCGTATGGCGTTTTGTCTATCACACTGGACCATGTTCTGTTAAGTGTGTAGTTGGAGTAAACCAAGGCCTCAGACCAGAAGTGTTGGCCAATGCCCGCGTCCTCTAAGGCGCACCTGACCATTGTTTGCAGCGTTGAGTTTCGTCGTTCTGCGACCCCGTTCTGAAAGGCCGAAAATGGGGACGACGTAAAGTGAAGCACGCCCTTGGATCTGAGCCAATGGGAGAAGTCCCTTGATAGGAACTCGGACCCTCTGTCAGTCATGATTTGCTTGATTTGGGCGTTGTTCTGTGTCTCTACCCTTTTGTAGAACTCTTTGAATTTTTGGAAGGCCTCATCCTTTCTCTTTAGGGTATAGACGAAGCCATATCGACTATAATCGTCCACGATGGTGAGAAAGTATCTTTTTTTGTATTTTATGGATGGCCTTAGGGGCCCTACCAAATCCATGTGGACTAAATTGAATATCTGTTTGGCGGCGCGTGATGACTTCTTAGGCCTGGGTTTGACCTTTAACTTAGAACATTTGCACACCGAGCACTCGAGGTAGTTTTCACAGCTCTTTATTTTGATGCCCTCGGTACAGTTGGCCATTTTTTGGATTACGGGGAAACTTGCGTGCCCTAGCTTCCTGTGTAATAGGTGTGCACAGTCGTCGTGCATGGGCTTGCCTATCGAGGGCCCTCTCTGAGTGTGTCTGCTGTGTCGTGTCTCTAGTGTCGTGTTCTTCTTGTTCTCTACCTCTCCCTCATCTACCTGTCCTCCTTCAATTCTGTTCTGGTTAAGGTCTTCTATGCTTTCCGAGCTGGCGTATATGCTGTGTGTGCTACCCTCAAAGAACGTTACATGAGGTAACCCTTGACTGATGGTCACTCTCCCTATGTCCTTTCCGCCCTTGCTGACTTGAACATTCCCTTCCGTAAAGGTCACCTTAACCCCTGATTCCTTGCTGAGTTTTACTGCGGCCAATATGTTGTGGGGTATCTCCGGGACCAGCAGTACCCCCTCTATTTCCCCTACTCCTGGCAATATAACTGTCCCCTTGCCTGTTACCTTAACCTCGCTTTGGTCTGCAACCTTGATTGAGAAATCCTCTCTTTGGAACGATGAGAGAAGTTTCTGGTTGTATGTGGTGTGGTTGGAGGCTCCAGAGTCTAGGAGCCATGAATTGGTGTCTCTGCCCTGATGTGTTATGTGAGTGCGTTCTCCTATCCCATATAATGACCCCGTTCTGCTGTCACGTGAGCTGTCTCTATTCCCTCTTCTATCTCTGGGGTTGGGTGAATCTCTGCGCCTGTATCTCTCCTCAGAGGTGCGTCTCTCTGTTTGCCTGAACCTATGTTCAGGTCTGCCTCTCTCCCTGTAGTTCTTGGGGCAGTCTCTCTTGAGATGCCCCCTTGATCCACAGATATAACACTCTGATATGTTGTGTTGTTTCTCTTGGAAGACTACTCTTTTCTCGCTCTTATGCTCTGTGGAGGGGCCAGAGCGCCTCCTCTTGAGATTGTCTTCTGCTATGAGTTTGTTGGACAGCTTTTCCACGGATAGCAGACCTAGGCTAATGGTATCTAAGTGTGATAAGAAGCTGTCCCATGAGTGATCTAAAGAGTTAATTATTACACTCTTCATGATCTGATCGGATATGACCTCCCCCCTAAGGTGGAGTTCTGCTCTGGTAGCGCTTAAGGACACTAGGTGCTCACTTATGGGGGCCCCTGGTTTTAGTCTGGCAGAGAAGAAGTCTTTGGAGATCTGGGTAGTGGTGGACACACTCTCACTGTAATACAACCCAAACATTTTCTGTATGATTTCAGATACTGTGAGATTATGACCAATGCAGTGATAGATCGTGGGAGATATGCTTGCAATTAAAAGGTAAAAAGCCCTATGGTGCGTACAGTCCAATTCCAAGGACCAAGGTTTCTCTGGGGGGTCATTAATAAAATGTGACATATTTTCTTTTAGGAACACTACCTGGAGCTGCTGTGACCACTCTAGGATATTGCCCCCATCCATCCTCAACTTAGGAAAGTCACTCGGTAAGTTCCCAGCATTATTTGTAAAGTTACTTACTGCTGGCTGCTGTCCATGGTTCCTTATGTGCCTATAACAGCAATACGGCATGGGAACGCTAGCCGGCATTTTAAAAGTCCCGCTTTGTGATTTTTTTCTCTTTTCTTCTTCTAGGCGGAAGAGCGCATGCGCGAAGTCCATTTCTGCCCTGCCGTCGTCGAGGAAGGACCTGTTCATCGCGGCTCCGGCGTAGAGGTCTCCATCGGCTGGGTAGGCCTCGACTTCGGTCTTGGGGGTCCAGGTGCGCTCCGGATGGTGGCGGTCAGCAGCGGCTTCATCAGGGTGACGATCCTGGCGGTGCTGGGGTCTCGGCGACGAAAGTATGTAGCTGGCCCAGTCCCTGCGTTCTGGGGTGCGCAGTCCGGGCGATCGGCGGCGCGGTGTCCTTGGGGTGCGCAGGGGGTTTGGTGTGCTGGCGTGGGCATCGTCGACCCTCGGGTGGGCGTTCCGGTGCCCCTCTCCTCGCCTTCCCTTTCGTTTGGGCCCTTCCGGATCCCTTCTTGTGACTTTGAGGCCCGGGCCGAAGGCGGCGGCGAGGGTCCTCATGGCCTCGTCGACTTGCCGTTCGGTTGGGGGGTCCCCGCGGCCCGAATCGGACTCTGCCCCTTCGCCCCAGTCGTTTTCATCATCGCTTGGGGTCGGATATTTTTCGCGCGCCGGCCATTTTGAATCCCGGCTTCTGATTGGGCGGGGGTCGGCCATTTTGCCCGACCACGTGGTCAAAGATGGCCGTCGTTTTGAATTTAGCGCGGGGCTGTGGGGCTCGGTGACCGTAGTGGGGTCGTTCTGGGGCGATCCACTCACCGAATTCAGTTCTTCGGGCTCCGGGTCTGAGTCTTCCTCGCTCCCCGCCACCTCGCGGTCCATTATGAAGCTTCGTAGGTCCGCGAGGAGATTCTTGTCATTGGCTCGCTCTTTTAGCAGCCTCAGGACGTCGATCCTCAGTTTTTCTTCCTCCTGATCACCGGGATTCGTTATTTCCCTTTTGTTGGTCTCCCTCCTTTCCTCCGTTGTGATGGCTTTGGGATCAGTCTTGGTTTCTGCCTTCCTAGGCGATCCTGCTGGGTTGCTGTCCCTTTGCTTCGGTGGAGTTGCCATCTCGTAGGCAGTGATGTATCTTCGTTGTAGGTTCGGAGATTATTGGGCCATCCAACCATCCTCTGCTACCATATTGTTACAAGGATTCATGGATCAGGCCCAACAGCAAGACATGAGTCAGTAGATTAATTAAATCTCTTTTATTCACAGGATCATCTCAACAACACTTGCAACATCTGGATCTGAAGAGCAAGGAGGAGCGTGCCCACCTTTTATGCCAGAAGGCGGAGACTTAGGTAAGGAGGGGTTAGTGGGAAGAGCTGGACAGGTGGGAGTTTGGATTAACCCCTGCACTGCTGCACTATAGCTGACCCCTGGCACGGTTAAGGCATTTACCCTTGACAGCCCTCAGGTGCTTTGGAGAATAGGTAGACTCCCTCTTCTTTGTGGCAGCCCCTGAAATATTGGAACACTGCTATCATGTCACCCCAGTCCTTCTTTCCATTAAACTAGACATACCCAGTTCCTGCAACCGTTCTTCATATATTTTAAGATAGTGGTGCTAGTTGCATCGAAGGAGATTGGTTATGGTGCCAGGTTTTAGGTTTTGGTTTTATTGCTTTTTAAATTGTTTTTATGATATTTGGTTTTGTACCACCATTGTGACTTGTGTTTCTTAAGATGGACACCTATATAAGTCCTTTAAATAAATAAATATGTTGGAGAATTGGAATAACTTCCAATTGATGTTGATGTCAGTATGTAATGCATATGCGTGTCAATAGGCACACATGAGTGTTAAGACATTAAATAACCAAATAATCATACACTCTGCTCTGTCTCCTGTACTGTTGGGTATTACTAAATCCTGGATACTTTTACTTTTTTTAATCCAGATGGGTTTAAATGGACATTTAACTGGACTATCTGGCTGTTAGTCTCTATATTCAAATAATGGCATGGCAGCCACTGAAACCGGAATGGGCCCATGAAAAATATATCAATTGACGAACATACTTCTGTTATCCTCCTTTATTGTTATTTTTTCTTTAAGAACATCTCATTTTTTAAAAAAAGGGAAATCTAATTTATTCCTATTATAAGACAGAATTTACCCTCACCTAACATCTGGTTTTGAGCTCCAACCCAATAGGGCAGAGGTGGGCAACTATGGCCCTTTTATGACCTGTGGACTTCAATTGCCAGAATTCCTGAGCTAACATGGCTGGCTCAGGAATTCTGGGAGTTGAAGTCCAAAAGTCATAAAAGGGCCATAGTTGCCCACCCCTGCAGTAGGGGAAGATTATAGCTAGGGTGGAACTCATTGACAATTTAGTTCCAAATATATTGAGTCGCTTAGGACCAATACTGAGTCCTCCAACCTCTCCCCATACTGCATATGCTCCCAATGTGCATCTTCTAAATTTTATCCCAGAATCCTTTGCAACATGCCAGATTTCCTAAGCAGATAAATTACTTTGGAAAGATTCCTCCCAAAGCAGTGAAAGTTTAAGACCTTTTTAAGCCTTGAACTGATGAAAGGAACACCAAACAGCTTCTTTCATTCTTGTCACAGGAAGCCAATTTCCTGGTTACAAAAATGAATTTCCTGTCAATATTTCCAAAAGCCCGAGTCATCAAATGCTTTGCCATCTTGAGAAGTTCTATACAATCAGTCATTTACTGTACTTTGCAGAAATGAATCCTGTTTCTCACAGAGAATATTCCCAACTTTGGACAGAGGATTTCTAGCTTTCTCTCCAACTTCGATATCAAGACAGCCTAAGAAATAGAAAGCTTCTTGAGCACTGCAAGGTCCTTCAAGTCTGGACTGGTTCCAGCATAAAGGAGACTTTGATAAGATATTTAACACAGTGTGTGTGTGTGTGTGTGTGTGTGTGTGTGTGTGTGTGTGAAATGACAAGGCTGTAATTTTCATTTACTTTTTCCTAACAATGATGGAAAATTGAAGTGGCAGTTGGATCCTGAAGTCACCCAGAAATGGCAGTGTGTGTTCTGCAGGAGTGGGCTGCTGGGGGTTCACAGGGGTTCGGGAGAACCTCTAGCTAAAATTCTGTGCAGTTTGGAGAACCCCCAAATCTCACTCCTGGCTGGCCCCTCCCACCCCACCATGCCCCTCCCAGGAGTCCCCAAGCGGCCCATTTTGGATGCAGTTAAGTGCAGGGCGTGCATGGAGGCTTGAGGAGGGTGAAAAACGGGCCTACTGGAAGTTTGGGAAGGCCAGAAACAGGCCTGTTTCTGGCCTCCAGAGGGCCTCTGGAGCCTGGGGCTGTTTTTGCCCTCTGGAGGCTCGAGGAAAGCCTCCAGAGCCCGGGGAGGGTAAAAACGCCCCCCGCCATGATGCAGGAGGCTGATTAGGCCACGCCCACCATGGCCACACCCACCCAGCAACTGGGCAGAGAACCCCTTGCTAAAATTTTTGAAGCCCACCCTTGGTGTTCTGGTACTGGATGTGTAAATGTTGAGTCAAATATAAGAATGGGAACTCCTTTGTTATGCTTAAACTCGACTTCTTTGCTTTTCACGGACTCCTAGAAATGTTCACAACTGGTGTGTCTTCTAACTGAATCATCTTCTCCCCTTGCTTACTTATTACAAATGTTTATATACTGCCCAATTCCTAGGATTCCAGGTGGTGTACAATAATCAGAGTTAAATTAACAGAATAACCATAGCTCATGAAAAACAATAATATACAAAATTAGAACTAGTCCACAGCAACTCAGAACAATTCTAATTAATTAAAAAAAAAAGCCACAGCAGTCAGGATCACCATAAAATCTCATAATAATCTTAATAACAATGGCCCAAACATCTGTTTAAACAGAATCTGTAGCAGTGGTGGATTTCTACCGGTTCGCCTTGGTTCCCACGAACTGGTAGTGGCAGTGGCAGGAGACTCTGTCCACCTGTCCAAACATCATCACAGACAGTCTGCGCATGTGTAAAAGTGCTGCGTGTGCGCAGTCACAGTTGCAAACCAGTAGCAAAGGTAAGTGGAACCCATCACTGATCTGTCAGTTGGAAAATTCAACTGATCTACCTCTATGGCATTTCATGATCACACATAACTTAATCAATCACCCATTGATTATTATTTTTAAAATCTTTCTAGTCCAACACCAAAGCCTGTTCCTGGCCCCCTTTCTTTCCCTGTACAGCTATGAAGAGTAAACCCAAACTGCCATAGATATCGATGCTTAGACAAGATCTGGAGCCTCTCTAGGAAATTTATCTCAATCATGGAAGAGAAGATGTTCAGTTAACCCTCTCCTTACACATTCAGGCATCTTGGCTAACTGTGGAAGTCTGATTTAACTATAAACAGATGCAGGACTCTTTAGAGCTTAATCTAATCTGTTTAGGGTTAATTGACTGGGTTTATTGACCCAGTTTTCCTTTTTGCATGACATACTGTTCCTTTGTGACCCAGTTAAGTGTGTCATGGAAACAGAGCCTATGTGTATCTGTTTACATTTGTTTGCAACGAACTAAGTAAGCAATTGCTATTTTAATGCTCAGTTTGGAGGAATCCTATTGAAAGATCTCTCCAAAAGGAAATTAGCTGGGCAGTCTCTGGTTGTTTTACTAAGGAGCTCTGGGAGATGAAGGGAGGGAGACAAAAAATGAACTTGAATGTGTGTGTACACATAAACAAACACACACACAGAGAGAGACAAAGAGTGAAATTCATTATATAAATGTGTATGTATATTTTGCAAACTAACATGGCAAAATTATCTGGCTGCCCATCTTTATCAAATCTCTGCAGCTAACAAACACAAACATACATATACAAACAATAGAAATGACAATTAACACAAGTAAAAAGGATACATTCTTCAATCATCAGTAGCAAAAGCAGAAATTGGGATCCATTGACATCCAGGCCTTAAAGCCCAAGACAAAATCCAAGTTAAGGGAAAAAACCATTATTAAGATGCCAAATCAGTTAGCTGTCTTATTTAGAGTAGCCAACTATTTTCTGGAGAGAAATGAGCAAATACAGCAGACCCCCCACCTGGCTGCTGTGACAATTTTGGATCTTGCATCTTGCCAACAAAATCACTCAGATTCACTAAAGTCCGGATTCCTCGTGAATCAGGGGCAATATGATGACTGGTTCAACATGTTGCCATGTTATTTGGGACTTCTTTGACCTGTTCATTTTTGAGAAATTTGACAAGGTCCTCTCTAACATGACTTTTGCCATCTTTGGGCTTGACCAATGTCGTTCCTGGCTGCTGCATGGGGTGGGGATTGGGATTATCATGGGTTGGATTCAGGAGGTTGTCAACATTTTTTTTGCAAAAGAAGATGGTGCTGATTGCCAAGAATGAGATCATGATTTGTCCCCTGCTCAAGAGAACTTCCTCGAATCCAACTGTTCTTGACCATTATTTCCTATTCTCCAATCTCTCCTTTTGGGGTAAGGTTGTTAAAAAGGTGGTCAGATATAGAAGAGCTCTAGAATAGGGGTATCCAGCCTTGGCAACTTTAAGGCTTGTGGACTTCAACTCCCAGAATTCTCCAGCCAGCAATTTTGAAGTCTGCAAGTCTTAAAAGTTGCCAAGGTTGGACACTCCTGCCCTAAAGGGAATCCCTACCAGGGGTGAAATCCAGCAGGTTCTAACAGGTTCTGGAGAACCGGTAGCGGAGAACCGGCAAATACCACCTCTAGCTGGTCCCATAGTGGGGTGGGAATGGAGATTTTGCAGTATCCTTCCCCTGGAGTGGGTTGGGAATGGAGATTTTGCAATATCCTTCCCCTGCCATGCCCACCAAGCCATGCCCACAGAACTGGTAGGAAAAAATTTTTCCTACCTTTCACCCCTGATCCCTACCAATTAGGATTCAGGATTTGGCATGGGATGGAAATGGCATTTGTCACGCTGGTCACTTTTCCTAGGACCTGGAGGAAAGTATGTCCCTTCTGTTCCACTTGGACTACCCATTACTTCCAATACTATTGGCTATCGTATCCTTCTGAACCATCTCAGATAGGTGGAGATTGAAAGTATTGTTTCCTTCTTTACTCAAGAGTTTCATTCATACAGCATTTGTTCCTTCCTTCCTTCCTTCCTTCCTGCTGTTCTTAAGTCTGGGGTGTTATGTGGCAGGTGTCCGTCTGTTTGAATTGTGAAATCCCAGAGCACTTTAGCTTCTTCATTTTCTATTACTTTGTCTATTTTATGTTCCCAACAGTTCTTGCTTGCAAGCAAATTGTATTTCTTGCAGCTATTCCAATCCACCATTGTTGTTACTTTGTCATGCTGTTGTTTGTAGCCAGTCTGTGCAAACCCCTTGCAGCAAACTAACCAGGCAGTCCACTGCTCCATTAGTTTCTTTTGCAGAGGCAACATTTGCTATCTGTTGCTATTTCTCAATTCTGGTTGTGTATGTACACATTTATTCTTAAGGTTTTGTCTTGGACAGCCATAATTAGTTCCTCTGTCTCTTTCTTCAACTTTCTTCTTCTTAGCCATTGTCAAGTCTTGTTATCTGCTTTGTCTGCTAGGTTGGTGTTTTTTTTTTTTTTGTCTTTGTCTTGCAATGTCTCTTTTCTATTCTTCATTTGGTCTTTCTTGTAGGCTAATTGGCTCTCTCCAGTATTCAGTAAGCCTTCATGATATACTAGCTTCAGTGCATCTTCTTCACCATCTTTCTGATATTCTTCTTCAACTTTCTGATGTACTTGCAACATTTCATGCCCACCTACACTCCTTGATATGTAGAATTTGTCCACATCGCTGTGTTGATGAAGGATGTTAGTCATTGATCTTATTTTTCTGGCCTCCCTATCTAGGGCTTTTAGTTCTGCCTGAATCCAATCCACTATTCCAGCTGTGTATCTAATGATTGGAACTGCCCAGGTGTTCATTGCCTTGATGGTATTTCCTTCAATGAGTTTGGGCTTTAAGATCTTCACTCTCATGATAGCCTCCTTCTTGACTTGTGTTTGATGTATGAGTAAGTGAGTCTCCTTGAAAGATTTCTGTCTTCATATTAAGCACTCCCAGTCTATCACCATTGACCAGCAACTGTGCCATTGATCTTTGCACAAAGCTTCTGATGTTTGTACTGACTTCTATTATTTCTAGGTACCTGATTAACAATCATGTAGCAGGGAGTCAAATGCCTTCTTGTAATCAGTCTAAGTTACATTCAAGTTGGTCTTCTTTCTCTTGTAATTTTCCATTTCATTTTCAATCGTATTTTATTCCAACTTCATTTTAAATGGTATTTTATCCAATTCCATTTTAAATGGTTTTGTATCAGATTTTTAGTAATAATTTGTGTCTGGAACTCTGCACTTTGATATGGGCCAAGGGCTAATCAATAAAGTAAAGTAATTTTCCAAAATCATATTGTCAATAAAAGCTGGGGTTGGGTTTTTTTTTTTTTTTTTTGGCTCCTTTGCTTTTTGGCCACTTTCCTTTCTGTTCAGAAGGAAAGAGCTTGTTTTCAACTAGATACTGTTGGACTGGATCAATTATCGTACCAGTTAGAACAGGGGTCTCCAACCTTGGCAACTTTACGACTTGTGGACTTCAACTCCCAGAATTCCTCAGCCAGCGCATGAGGAATTCTGGGAGTTGAAGTCCACAAGTCGTAAAGTTGCCAAGGTTGGAGACCCCTGAGTTAGAAAATTGGTTAGTATTGTTGTTGTCATTTTTGTTAATATATTATTTTACTATATGTACCATGGTGGTTTTAATTATAATTTCATGTTGATTAATTTATAGTGGATGTTATAGTTGTTGCTCTTAACTGCCAGGAGTCCTTTTGTTGATTCAATAGTAATCAATCAATAATCAATCAATCCAGTTTCACGGTTTTGTTTGTTTTTGACTGCATTTCCAACTGTAAAACTCACTTTTTTTTTTTTTGAAGTTCAATGCAATTTTATAAGTTCATTCACAACAAGGTTAAATGGCAAGAAATAGAAAGTACAGCAAGGCAAGCTTTATTTTATTTTTTTTAAAAAAAGCTATGTTTTAACCACCCATAAATCTGGCTTGAGGTTCTTAAAGCAACGTCTCCAACCATCTCTCCTAAACTTTGCACAATTCATAACGATCAGGTCTTTATTGCCGAGGTCATATTAAATAAATCAAATCTAGCATTTGTTAAGAAGGCCACATTTCAGATCGCTCAAGTTCAATAGTCAGGCAGCTGCTGCTTTTTTTGCATGATGAACACTAATCAGTACGATCACAAGGGAGTAAAATCATTTTCCTTGACACGGGGGAAGTAATTTTCATGATGCCTATTTGAGCCTATCGTTATTCCCTCCATATTTCCCTGAGTAGGGAGGGCTGGATAATTTAAAAAGGCCAACACTGCAACTTGCAAGAGGCATCAGTTTGATTTTTATGAGGTTTAAAATCTTACCCTCTTCTCCTCTCCCTACTTTTCACCCTCAAATCAAGCTGCCATTAAACTCTGCTGCCCCAAGCGTCAACAGCGCAATTATTTTTATTTACTCATTTGCTTATGTACGTGGCATTTGGCCAAGTAGAAAAGGATCGCTCACTGCCCTGAGGAGTTTACTATCTTATAATCTATACATCTACATAAATGAGATACATCACAGAGTTGCTTTTCCCAAACCTGACACCCTCTGGATATATTGGACTTGTAGCTCTCCAAATTCCCAGCTAGCATGATTCTGGAGGGCACCAGGTCGGGGAAGGTCCTATTAGAGAAGGAGTACTTGATAAATCATTTAAGATGATGTTTATGATGTCTTAGTAGACAAGACTTGATTTTCCTTCCCCCCCCCCCCACAATTCAACTCCCTTTATAAAGTTTCTATAAGTTAAGTTTGTGAATGACTGATAAGCACAGCTTGATTCCGACTGACAGGTGTCCTGCACAAGAATAGGAGGGTTATCCAGGTGGCCCTTTGATGCAGGTACTGGTATATCCTCGGGGATCTCTTTTGTATAGTTGATCACCAGTTGTAAATCACTTAGAATGTGCCGAAAAATCATTAACTCAAAGAAGAGTCAACTACCCTTTCAGCTTTCTACAGACACGTGTGGAATCTGTCCCACCATTCACCCAATGTTTTTACCCATTTGATGGCTTTTCACCATATGATGAAGCATAACCATCCGTCTTGACTACTGTAATGCTCTCTACCTGGGGCTGCCCTTGAGGACCACTTGGAGGCTTCAGCTGGTGCAGAATGCGGCCGCGCGGGTTGTGATGGGAGGGTCCCGATACTCCCATGTTACACCTCTCCTGCGCGGCTTGCATTGGTTACCGGTTGCCCTCCGGGTGAGATTCAAGGTGCTGGTGATGACCTATAAAGCCCTACATGGCTTAGGCCCAGGATACTTGTCGGACCATCTGCAGCCAGCAACGGCGTCCCATCGCCCGGTGCGTTCTCACAGGGAAGGCCTTCTCCGGGTGCCGTCGGCTAGACAATGTCGGCTGACGGCCCCCAGGGGTAGAGCTTTCTCTGTGGGTGCACCCACTCTTTGGAATCAACTCCCCCTGGGGCTTCGGTTGGCTTCTGATCTTCGCACCTTCCACCGCGAATTAAAAACATGGCTGTTCACATCGCCCAGCCTGGACTCAGAGTTTTTTTTAATTATTTTAATGGGTTTTAATATATTTTTAAATTATATATTTATACATTTATGTATTTTATGTATGCATATTTATGTATTTTACGTTTTATTGGGTTTGTTTTTATTTGTTGTAAGCCGCCCTGAGTCCTACGGAGATAGGGTGGCATACAAATTATATTAAATAAATAAATAAATAAAACCATCCAGTGTGGGTTTGTATAATGTGCTCAGTCACCAAAAGCCTAACCAAGACTAACCTGCCCATCAGATACTGCAGAGGAAAAACAGCTTGAAGGTACTTGTTTCCTTGCTTTCAGGAGAACTCTGTTCCAGCTGCCAGTTGCCCTGAGGCTCCGAAGTCAAGAGTAGGATGTTTTGATCACACTCATCAGCCAGTAAACCAGGGGTTGTAACCCTTCTTTGCAAGTATGACCATGAACAATGGAAATGAAACAACTTGAAAGATGGTTAGACTAACTCCCAGAATATCTCAGATGTTTGAAGCTGAATTGAAATCCACCTGTCTTAAAGTTGCCAAAAATTGAGAAATACTGAACTAAAACGAAGTGGTCATTTTGGGACCAAGAGGCTTAGTGTTGCTTGCCACAGCATTCTTTCTGATGATGATGATGATGATGATGATGATGATGATGATTTAAAGTCAGCTTAGTTGGAATGCTATTGATGCTGCAAATGTTGTAGTCCGCCCGGATTGATCCTCTGCTGTAATTGATACTCTTTTTCCCCATTAATTGGGCAACATTGCAAAGTGGTGAACACATGCCAGCAACATCCCTTCGCTGAACTCTGACTCGATTTCCCCATTCAGAAAATGAAGAGTCAGTTTGTATGACAGCTAGCCTTCGATAAATGCTTCTTTAAGTAGCATAGCAAATTGTGCAATTTGCTGATGTTTTCAGTTCTATGATGTATCTTGTTTGTCTTTGTAATCTAAATCTCTCTGTGTGTATGAGTGTGTGTGTGTAGATGAAACACAATGCAGTTTGCAACCCTACACCTATTTGTCTCCAAACAAACTGTATTCAGCTTAGATCAGGGGTCTCCAACCTTGGCAATTTTAAGACTTGTGGACTTCAACTCCCAGAATTCTGTTGGCATTGTGTTTAAAATGACCCTGTCAAGAACTCAATTGTGGTTAGTTTGTTTGTGGTTTCAATCTATTCAGTATATATGTTTGTATGTGTGTATATGAGTTTGTAGATAGATTAATTGATAGATAAATTATTGCCTTTTTCCTTTTGTGTTGTATTGATTGCTTTTACCTTATACACCATTCAGACTCAGTATGAGTTAAGTGGCCTATAAATTTGATTTGTAAATCAATCGATACACACATTTCCGAAATATGATTCATACACTGCCATGCTGAAAGATAAAGAATATTCAGTCCATGTAGCAAAAAGAAAATCTACATGGATTGAAATATCCACTCCCAATTTGTGTGAATTGGCAGGACAGATTTCCTGGAACTCTGCATTTTTTAAATATTGAATGCACAGCTTCTTTCCTACTTGATAATAGATGGTGAAAAAACACAGCAAGCAATAATTATTGCTTCTAATTGCTGTTTATTATGATCAGAATCTTACTTTTATCTAAACGGGTTTTCTCCTCCCAATTTAATAATAGTAGTCTGGATTTCTACAGAGCTGGCATCCAAGGATCACAGTGTACTTTGCAATCAGACTGTCTCCCAACATTCCTGGAAGGTAGGAAAACCAGTTTTAAGTTTTTTCCTGCAAGATACATAGGAGACTTCTGCCATCACCAACCCCTTCCTGTTCCACCGTCCCCACCCCTGTTATCTTGAATTGAAACGATGAGAAAAAGTTTTTAAAATCTATTGCATCTCTTTCATCAACAATTGAGCCTTTTTTCTAAATACCGATTGGGAAATGTGCAAGCTCTGTTTATCAACAAAAAGAACCATTGATGGGTGAGCCAAAATATTTCCTCCAGGCTTAAATTATTCAGCACAGAAAAAAATAATAATTATGAAATGCTGAGCACATGTGAACATCTTTTTTTTTTAATTTGCAAAATCCCTCTCATTTTTCTAAAATTAAAATTAAATTAAATTCAAAAATTAAACCTTTTCTTTGCTGGAAGATTTGGTATTGTCATCACAGGATTGTTGAATGAGACAATTTGTGGAATCTCTCTTAGCTCTGTGCTTTGGAGAATATGGTAGCTTGACCCCCTCTTCTTCGTGGCAGCCCCTGAGATATTGGAACACTGTTATCATGTCACCCCTGGTCCTTCTTTTCTAATTTAATGAAGCTATTCTCCAAAGCACCTGAGGGCAGGACAAGAAGCAATGGGTGGAAACTAATCAAGGAGAGAAGCAACTTAGAACTAAGGAGGAATTTCCTGACAGTTAGAACAATTAATCAATGGAACAATTTGCCTCCAGAAGTTGTGAATGCTCCAACACTGGAAGTTTTTAAGAAGAGATTGGATAACCATTTGTCTGAAGTGGTGTAGGGTTTCCTGCCTGGGTAGGGGGTTAGATTAGAAGACCTCCAAGGTCCCTTCCAACTCTGTTATTCTATTCTATTCTATTCTATTCTATTCTATTCTATTCTATTCTATTCTATTCTATTCTATTCTATTCTATTCTATTCTATTCTATTCTATTCTATTCTATTCTATTCTATTTTGAGATACAACTTGTCTTTCCCTGGAGATAAGATGGGATGCAAGGTGGGAATTCATTTGCCTGATGGAAGAAATAGACCTGCTGCTTATTTCCATTTATGTTCTACATCTGTCTTCGTAAAGAAATGAAATACAGGTAGTCCTCAACTTGCAACAGTTCATTTAGTGACAGTTCAAAGTTACAGTGGAAAAAGTGACTTATGATCATTTTTCAGATTCACGACCATTGCAGCATCCCTATGGTCATGTGATCAAAATTCAGATGCTTGGCAATTGACTCACATTTATGATGGTCGCAGTGTCCTGGTATCATGCAATCACTTTTTGCAAACTTCTGACAAGCATAGTCAATGGGGAAGCCAGATTCACTTAACAACCTGTTACTAACTTAACAACTGCAGTGCAGTGGTGAAATCCTCCCCGGTTTGCCACTGGTTCACTGCCCGCGCATGTGCAGTATGTGCCAAGTGTACACATGCGCAGTGCATGCCAAATGCATACAGCATGCACATGTGCAGTGTGCACCAAATGCACACTTCGTGCGGAAAAAGGAGGCTTGGGAAGGTAAGTAGAACAGCGAGGGGGGGAACAGCTGTGCTGCGCAATTTAGATTCTAGACCTAGCGATTTTAAATCACGCGGCACAGCTGATCGTCGGAAATACCGGTTCGGACCAACCGGAAGCTTTTTTTTTACTACCAGTTCGCCAAACGTAGCTTTTATCACTACCGGTTTGCCTGAACCGGTGCGAACCAGTAGGATTTCACCACTGCTGCAGTGACTTACTTAACTGTGGCAAGAAATGTCATAAAATGGGGCAAAGCTCACTTAACAAATGTCTCACTTAGCAGCATAAACTTTGGACTCATTTAGGGTTGTAAGTCGAGGACTATCTGCATGGTGAAGGAGAAAGAGGCCAGACAGGCCTCTCTGCTTCAGAACTTTTCATCCCTTGAGGGGAACTAGGAGCTCATAACAACTTTGCTTTGTTGCCCTTTTCAATTGGCATGTTTTGTTCTTGTGAAATATTTAGAGCTTTGGTCATTCCAGACTGCAACTTAAAGTGGAATGAGCGGGCCCGGTTTTAGATTCTTTTTAATTTCTTCAAGGTGCAGCGACCCAATTTTACACTAACTTAGAAATAGTTGCACTTTTAGGACAGAAAGACAGATTGCCCAAATACTGTACTTGCATTGCTTCCCCTCCTGCTGTTTAAAATGTTTTCTCCCCTCAGGCAGCTGCTGTTACTTCTCTCAGAGATGTTTTCTGTATGGTCCTCACCCTCTTGGGGTCCCTCACCCCTTTGGGGTTCCTCACCCCCTGGGGGATCCTGCAGCTGCTGCTGTTTTCTTTTGGCTCTGGTGACCCACATACAAGGGGTGGTTGATGAGTTCTCACTGTCTCACAGGGACATGACAGCTCAAATGAAATCATCCAGACACGGGATACGAACTAAAGTGTTACTGAGGGTCATTGAGTTCAAGAACCTAAGTTAGGAAACCAGCACTGATAAAATGCATTTGTTTATATTGGGTAACAATAGCCCTTGATGATATTAATAGCCGAACGTTCCTTGGGATTGGCAAAAAAACCTTGAGATCAAATTGCATGTGAAAATGTTGCAGGAGTTGGAGAAATTCAGGGACAAGAAAGTGAAGAAATAAACATTGTCAGATATTTTATCATCACTCATGGGCAAATCTACTTTTTCATGGCTTCAGATCAGTGTTTCTCAGCCTTGGGAACTTGAAGATGTGTGGTCTTCAACTTCCAAAATTTCCCAGCTGGAGATTTGAGGAAATTGGAGCTGGCTGGGGAATTCTTGGAGTTGAAGTCCACACATCTTCAAGTTGTCCACAGTGCTTCAGACAGTCCTTCCCTAAATCTAGTTGTCATCATTTCCATTTTGGAGTAGGTTTCTCTGGAGCAACAAAAAAACATATATATTGGAATCTTGTCTAAATGTAAGAAGGATCATAGTATACCTTGGGAAAACATTTATGATAGTAGGAACTGCTTGATGGTAGATCAGATTGTCCTTCATTAGATAAATGTTGGTAAGCCACCTAACAGGGCTGCTGTTCTACCTATGGATCACAGGTGGTTTTCAGCAGGTTCTGACCAGTTCTGGAGAACTGGTAGCAGAAATTTTGAATAGTTCGGAGAACCGGTAGTAAAAATTCTGACTGGCCCCGCCCCCCATCTATTCTCTGCCTCCCAAGTCCAGCTGATCGGGAGAAAATGGGGATTTTGCAGTATCCTTCCCCTGAATTGGGGAGGGAATGGAGATTTTACAGTATCCTTCCCCTCCCACGCCCACCAAGCCACGCCCATCAAGCCATGCCATGCCCACCAAACCACACCCACAGAACAGGTAGTAAAAAATTTTGAAACACACCACTGCTATGGATGTCCTATATTGCTGGGGAGGGCATATATATGAGACTAGATGACTACTGAAATCCTTCCAAAGATGAGTTAAATGCTTTTAAAATTTTCCCCTGAGACCTGGGGACTGAAAAAGTGTTATGCTACAAACTCAGCAAGAAAGGGAAAAAAGGGTGCTGTAACTTCTTAGTTTCTGGAGCTATTTGAACAGATTCAAACCCAGTTTTTAAACAGCCTCTAATTGGGAGAATTAAAAGAGGAGAGGTCTTCAATTCCTAAGTACTTTTTGTAGTAAGTTAGCACTCACCCCTCTCCTAGAAGAATGAAATATTCTAGGAAATATTAGAAAGGCAGAATATTATACCTCCCTGAATGAATAAAGGAGAAACATGCTCTTGGAAAGCAGCACCCCCCTCACTTTGTCCCAGAAAGACTGGTGCCAACCCACCTACAAGACAAAAGGCTGGGCCAGCTTATCTACAACACAAAAGACCTTCATCCTCGGGACATAATAGGATTAGCCCTCTACCCATCTTACCACATGGCACCCAGCAAGATTCAACCAAGCATGGGACTCAAAACAACCTACAAAGCAGGGGTGAAATGCTCCCGGTTTGGACCGGATCGCCTGATCCGGTAGCGATGGAGGCGGGTGGTTCGGAGAACTGGTAGCAAAAATCCCTCCCCCTCCCATGCCCAGCTGAGCCGCACAATCATCAGAGGCTTTTATTTTACTTTTAAAAGCATTTTTTCTACAACCTCTTCGGCTGAAAAAATGCTTTTAAAAGTAAAAAAAAAAGCCTCTGATGATTGTGTGGCTCAGCTGGGATCGTCAAAGGCTTTTAAAAGAAAAAAAACCCTTTTTTTCTTTTAAATGTCTCTGATGATCCCAGCTGAGTTGCCTGATCTGCAGAGGCTTTTGAAAGCATTTTTTTACAACCTCTTCGCCAAAGAGGTTGTAGAAAAAATGGTTTTAAAAGTTAAAAAAAAAAATGGCCACGCCTACCCAGTCACATTACACGCCCCCCCCACCAAGCCAAGCCCACAGAACCGGTAGTAACAAATTTTAGATTTCACCACTGCTACAAAGTTACCCCTGCATGTCCCGATGGAAGTCTGACAACCAATCAGTATACATGTCTTGCCACAGGAACAGGAAGCAAGATCGAAGCCCAACAGAGGGTATAAATCTTTCTCCTTCTCTCACCCATGGACCTCAAACCACATGGTCCTGTCCACCATTAAACCATCTTTCCAAGCAGTCTCCATGTTTCCAGCGTCTTTCTTCCCAGTTGGAACTGAACCCAGATGGACATTTTTTCCAACACTGTGAAATGAGAATAGAGAGAAAGATTGAAAACCAGGGGTGGGGGTATATTTCTCACAGGAAGAAGAAGAAGAAGAAGAAGAAGAAGAAGAAGAAGAAGAAGAAGAAGAAGAAGAAGAAGAAAAAGAAGGAGGAGGAGGAGGAGGAGGAGGAGGAGGAGGAGGAGGAGGAGGAGGAGGAGGAGGAGGAGGAGGAGGAGGCAGTAAGGAAGAGTCTGGGACCCTTTCCAAAATTTTATTTTTGGATGAAGTCATTTAAATCAGAAGTTTCTGAACGTCCCAAGGAAACATTTTTTTAAAAAGTGTAACATCTTGTCGATGTAAAAAATAAATAAATATTAAAATAAAAACTATTTATCTCAGAACTGGAGTTGTAAAAAAAACCACCAACCTTTTAAACTTGATGGATGGAGTTTGTTACTGTCTCAATTCACATTAAGGCTGGGTTGGGGGTGGGGGGGGAAAGAGTCGGTGTATTTTCTTTGGATTGGCAAACGCTGGCAACTGTGCTTGGTAATAGTATTTTCCCAGGTTATCACAGAAGACAACTTAATTGTCGAAGGACAGACAATCTGTCTCCACTGTTCAACCGCCTAGGGATCTGTGTGAAGGACTCCCTCCCTGGGCATGCCAGTTTAGTCTGGTTGCTTTCTCAAACTTGTCCCTGCAGATTGTTTTCTCCCTCCCCCCCCCCATTTCCAACCAGTCCCTTTTGTGAAGTTTCCTGATAGCCACTGGGATTATTCAGGGCTGCTGTTGCCCTTACTAGCATCTTTCATGCTATTTAGGCTGAAGGAGATGGAGTATGGGACAGGTGATGACAGTCTTTTTTCTGCGGAACAAGCGGTTACAATGCCATCGTTTTTTTTACAAAAGAACAGGCGAGGAGAAAAGAAGCAGACAATATGTAGAAAATTGGCCAAGGGCCAGTCTACATCATTGGTTTAAAATAGGTAGATCTGCAAACACCTGCCAAGAGATTAAATCCTGTTCAATCAGATCTACGCCCACCCTCCAAAGAATTCTTAAGAGAGTTAGTTACATGGATAATATTAAAACTCACTTTACCCTCCCTGGGCCTTTTATTGCCCACACATTGAACACTTTAACCTGTTTGTTGAATCAAGCTGTGTTTTAGGTTGAAGCAGTGGTGAAATCCAATTTTTTTTACTACCGGTTCTGTGGGCGTGGCTTGATGGGCGTGGTGTGGCTTGGTGGGAATGGCAGGGGAAGGATACTGCAAAATCCCCATTCCCTCCCCACTCCAGGGGAAGGATACTGCAAAATCCCCATTCCCACCCCACTCCAGGGGGAAGGATATTGCAAAATTCCCATTCCCTGCCCACTCCTGGGAGAAGGATATTGCAAAATCTCCATTCCCACCCCACTCTGGAGCCAGCCAGAGGTGGTATTTACCAGTTCTCCGAACTGCTTAAAATTTCCACTACCTGTTCTCCGGAACCTGTCAGAACCTGCTGGATTTCACCCCTGGGTTGAAGCCTAACCTAACCAGAAGAGATGGTTCAGCTAAGCCATAAGAAGACTTAGGGAGGTTCAGCAGATAATGTAAACGTAACATCTAAGTGGGCTGCCTGTACATCGTTTATGAGAAGCGATGTGATGCAATGTAACTTTCAGATGATAAAGCTCTGGGGAATTAAAGCACACCAGGGATCAACTTGTAGTCCTCTAATTTGCAAGCAAATGGATAATTTTGGATTCCCAGTGGCCTGACCGTAGCAGCCTCTCTCTCTCTTTGCCATCTTAATACATATTGAGCTGCTGAAACACAGAAAATTTGAGAGAGGAAACCCGTCAAAGGATTTTGTCGCAAGAAGATGGAGAAAGAAGACAGCTGCAAGGCTCAGATGAACCATGACGGCTAAAGCCATGATGGTGGCAGGGAGTTGCCCCACTTCAGCTCCGTGGCTTATTTTAAAGCTGATTTTGAAAGTGTCTTTATAGTATTTAATTTCCAGTTAATGTTCCCATATCTGGATTCTTCTGTCCTTTGTAGTGCCCAGGGTGGAATTACATGTACTTCTACTGTAGGAATAACTGCTGATCGGATAACGTGAAGGAAATGAGTAATACAGGCTAATCTGCATTTGAGAGCTTGGTCTTGCTTATGCAAATGCCTGCTTTCTATTGCTGTGGTGTCAACCGCCACGCAGAAAGGCATCTCCTGATCTACTTACCTTGAGCTCTGTTCGCAAGCTATAAAACAGAGGAGTTTCTGGAGAAACGTGGTGTTCCTGATAGCATCTCCCAAAAGAGATCATCAGTGAGGATTTGCTCTAGAGACTGGCTTCTGTCATGAGAAATCCTCAGCCTTGTTGCTTCTAACTTTCTCAGAAGTGGATGTAAGGCAGTCGTGGGATTCAAATAATTTAACAACCGGTTCTCTGCCCCAATGATCAGCTGGCTCGGTGGTCATGTGACCGTGTGGGCGTGGCCAACTCAATGTCACTCACGTCGATGGGCACTTTCCCTTAGCTGTTACAATGTAGTAAGGGTTAACCAGAGAGGCAGTTTCTGTAAGCAGGGCAATAAAGATTAGGCTAGAAACAACACCAGAACGTTTCCTTTCTGCCTTCCTTACAGGATTAGCCCTGTAAAGTGGAAAAAAACAAAATAAGATTTCTTCCAACAACTGGTTCTCCAAACTCCTTAGAAAGTTAACAACCGGTTCTCCCAAATAGGTGCGAACTGTCGGAATCCCACCACTAATAGTGTAAGGCACTAATAGCAATCTCAGGCCAGAAATCTGGGGAGTTTGTCAGGTGATATTAGATTGTCACCATAACTTAGGGGCAGCTAAGTCAAGAAAAGGTGTGGTGTGTGTATTTACACACAACATCAACTCTGAAGCGAGCCTGGCTGAAGCCATCTTGAGCTGTTTCATAGTTGCCACGAACCCTGAGAGGGGGAAGGGAGGGGGGAAGTAGATAGACTGGCTACCGGTTCGCAACGGGGCCGCGCGCATGCGCTTGCTTAGCTCACATGCACGCACGCTCTTCTGCGCAAGCACAGAAGCTTCTGCGCATGTGCAGAAGAGTTTTGATGACATCAGGGTCAGTAGGCGGAGCCTCCCACCGGTTTTACCACCAGTTCTATAGAACCGGTGCGAACCGGGAGCAACCCATCACTGGATGTATCCAAGAAACATGTTCTTTGAGGAATCTACCTGTCTCGGAGTTCTACTTTCAATGGGTACATTACTCGGAACACTGACACACAGAGGGAAGGCGGTTTTGGAAGTGTTGTGTGAAATACTCCTCCCACCCCAAATATGGAAACAGGGAAGCAGATTCTGCCCTACCTAGGTACTTCCAAATTATGTTGTTATCAAATGGGAAAGGACCTGTAAGAAACCCTGCAGCATGGACGTTGAAGGTTCACATTGACAATGCAGTTGTGTCCTGCACTGTATCTAAAGCAGTAGTTGGTTTTATGAGCTAAGAACAAGTTAAGATGGAGGCTCAGCTCTTTTTGTAACAGAAAGGTAGGCAATTAGGAATTCCTAAAAGGCCCTGTGGAGTAAACACTGCATAAACACTGCAAAGAAATACAGGTAGTCCTCGACTTACAACAGTTTGTTTAGTGACCGTTCGAAGTTACAACAGTGCTGAAAAAAGCAACTTATGTTATGACCATTTTTCACACTTATGACTGTTGCAGCATCCCCATGGAAATGTGATTTACTTTTGGACGTGTGAGAACTGGTTCGTATTTACAACGATTGCCACGTCCCTGGGTCATGTGATTCCCTTTTTGCACCCTTCGGATGAACAAAGTCAAGGGGGAAGCCAGATTCACTTAACAACCATGTTACTAACTTAACAACGGCAGTGGTTCACTTAACAAACATGGCAAGAAAAGTCGTAAAATGGGGCAAAACACATTTCTCATTTAGCAACATAAATTTTGGGCTCAATTGTGGTCGTAAGTCGAGGACTACTTGGAAATACCCTCTCTGCCTAAGGCCACGACTGTATTATTTTCAGGGTTTGAGAATCATAGCATGATCATCAAAATAAAAAAATATGTCAGGCTTAAGACGATCAAATTCTCATTCTTTGTTCTTACTGAAATCCCACATAATATCATGCCAGGAAACTGTTGTGGGATTTTGGTCTTCTTCTAAAAGGGTTTAAGCCATTTTCATGTTTTCCCTTTATACAATTAGGTCACTTAGCAGAGGAATAAGACAGCAGTCAAGAAACCTGACTAGGTGGCTCAGTGGTTAAAACACTCAGAAAGGTCGGCAGTTCGGTGGTTCAAATCCCTAGTACAGGTCTCCTGCGTGAGCAGGGGGTTGGACTAGATGACCTCCAAGGTCCCTTCCAACTCTGTTACTGTTTAAAAAAAAGCTGGATTTGGGTTGGAGAACCCCCATGTTGAACCCATCTTTGAACATGGTGATCCTTCTACCTTGGCCAGGTAGAGCTCTCCGCTCCACCTACTTCACTGGGATCTTTTGTGAGGGTAGACTGAGGATAGACTGTCACCAGATACCGGGCTCATATTACCACATGTGGTGGACATGCGTAGAAGCCAAAAGTTATTGGATTAAAATCCACACATGGTTGGAAAAAATGACAAAGAAACACATTGACTTTAAACCAGAAACATTTAATAGAGAACTGAGATATTTAATTGTGAATGTTTTAACAACGGCTAGAATTGTATTTGCTAAAAATTGGAAAAAGGAGAACATACCTACAGAAGATGAAGTTATTAAGAAAGTTATGGAATGTGCTGAAATGAGTAAATTGACATTTGAAATTAGAGAACAGGAAGATAAACAATATTATATGATATGGGATTTATTTTATCAATGGCTAGATAATAAAGCATGGAAATGAAGTTGACTCAGCCTTCCATCCTTCCGAGGTAGGTAAAATGAGGACCCAGATTGTGGGGGCAATAAACTGACTTTGTATAAAAAAAAGAACACTGCTTTGGGGGGGGGGCAAAGCCCTACTAAGCAGGTATATACAAAAGTATGAAGGCTATTGCTTAACGCATTGTAAGCCACCCTGAGTCTCTGGAGAAGGGCGGCATATAAATCGAACCAATAAATAAATAAATAAATAAATAAATAAATAAATAAATAAATAAATAAATAGGTATGAAATATGAAATAAATGTAATAATAAAATATAGGAAACAGTTTTTTATGGGATAAATGCCATTGTTAAATAAACGTTAAATGAGAATAATAACACAAAGAGATATAATAAACTGACAAACAAGAGAAATTAAATAACTTGTAAATTTTGGATATGGGATTAAGCACAAAAGAATTGTAACCGATCAACACACTTTCTGTAATTGTAATGGATGATGGTTGTTTTATGTTTTGTTTAAAAATAAAAAAAATTCAAAAAAAAAAAAAGAGAGAGAGAGAACATGGTGATCCTTTTACCTTGGCCAGGTAGAGCTCTCTGCCCCACCTCCTTCACTGGGAACTTTTGTGAGGGCAGACTGAGGGGAGGCTTTCAGGTTATGCCGCTTTGAGCAGAATACAAATGCCATATTAAATAATAGATATATTTTAATTTAAATTGGGAGGCTGAAAAATGTCATGTAGGAAAGCTGTAGCCTCTCTGGCTCCTAGGTCTATTGCTTTGCTGATTCTGGCCAAACGATTTGGCAAGATCCAACTTGCCCTTTCTTTCAAAGCTCCAATTTTGCAAGCCAAGGGGCTTTATCCATCCTAGTCCTCTATCAGCTACTCTCCCTAAGTTTTCTATCTTCGAACCAAGAAGAAAAGCTCTCTTTCTCCTTCTGCTTTTCTCCTCCAGGCATTTGCCCTGACTGTGCTAGTACGGTGCTTCTGCCTATCACAGTAAGCTTCTAGGTAGATGCTCAGGAATCTGCAAGAAGTACATTAACACATCATTAGAAAAGGAATAAAAGCGAAAAGGAAATGTCACCAGATGTGCCAATTTAAATAGATATACTGTAGAGGCCAGCTTGGAAAGAAATATTTTAATTTTAATTTTAATAATAATAATAATAATAATAATAATAATAATAATAATAATAATAAAAAAAGTAAATGAAGTGCATCTGTCCCTAGAAAGAATATTTTAACTAGTTGATCCATGTCCCCACTCAGTCATTGTGAGATCCAGATGATGACTCTCAATCAGATGATAAGTGTGAACATACCAGGGGTGGTTTTCACTTACTTTCCCTACTGGTTTGCAGATGTGAGCATGCGTGCTTGGTCGCTTCGCTTGCATGCGCCCCATCCAGACATGTGCCCGGCCTTCCACACATGCACTTTGCCAGCACGAGCGCCTTCCATGCATGTGCCCGGCCTCAAAAACATGCCTAAATAGGATGGCATAAAGCTGGGGCAGGGGAGGCAGGAGGGCGGGACCACCTGCAATTTCTGCTACCGGTTCGGGTGAACTGGTCCGAACCGGCTGAATACCACCTCTGGAGCATACCCTCCTTTCTTTTTCATGGTACTTTATTTTAGATTTAGCTGAGTAGAATCTCAAATGGGAATGCCTTCAATGGATAGAAGGAATCACCTCGAGGAACAGGAGAAAGAGTCACAATCAAGATCATGGTCAGATAAAAGAGTATAAACCAGGGGTGAAATCCAGCAGGTTCTGACAGGTTCTGGAGAACCATTAGCGGAAATTTTGAGTTGTTCAGAGAACCGGCAAATTCCACCTCTGGCTGGCCCCAGAGTGGGGTGGGAATGGAGATTTTGCAATATCCTTCCCCCTGAAGTGGGGTGGGAATGGAGATTTTGCAGTATCCTTCCCCCTGGAGTGGGGAGGGAATGGAGATTTTGCAGTATCCTTCCCCTGGAGTGGGGAGGGAATGGAGATTTTGCAGTATCCTTCCCCTGGAGTGGGGTGGGAATGGAGATTTTGCAGTATCCTTCCCCTGCCATTCCCATCAAGCCACTTCCACCAAGCCACACCATGCCCATCAAGCCACGCCTACAGAACTGGTAGTAAAAAATTTTGGATTTCACCACTGGTATAAAGTATAAACTATAAGCTGAGTAAACATCTCAGACAAGACCTTCTCTAGTTTTCACTAAAATAAAGGGAGAGAGGGGATAAGAACATTCAGATTTGCAAATTCAGTAATTCTAACCTTATAATAAAACTAGCAGCATGCATGGTTTTGGTTTCCTAGACTGGTCTGTCTCGAAGGGCTGACAACTTCCTAGATTGCTATCCATTCCACTTGATGCATTATAGAAGATGGGCATTACTGAATTCATGCTTGATTCAGTAGTATTTGAGGGCAAAGTTGGGAGTAAATCCACACAGTAAGTTGTTTTTCTTTCCCATCTGTTCCATTCAAAAATCATCTAAGTCATTTAAACCAGGGGTGAAATGCTACCGGTTTGCTCCGATTCAGGTGAACCGGTAGTGATAAAAACTACCGGTTTGGGCAAAGCGGTAGTAAAAAAATGCTTTAAAAAGTTTTTAAAAAGAGGTTCTGTACCATGCGATCGTCGGAACCTTTTTAAAAAACCTTTTAAACCTTTTAAAAACATTTTTTACTACCTATTCGCCCGAACCTGTAGTAAAAAAACGCTTTAAAAAGTAAAAAAAAAAAAAGGTTCCGACGATCGCATGGCACAGCTGTGATCGCCGGAACCTCTTTTTTTTTTACTTTTTTAAAGCATTTTTTTACTACCGATTCGGGCACATAGGTAGTAAAAAAGGCTTAAAAAGTTAAAAAAAAAGTTGGCCATGCCCACCCAGTCACATGACACCCACCAAGCCATGCCCACAGAACCGGTAGCAAAAAAAAATTAGATTTCACCACTGATTTAAACTTCAAGCACCCTGATATTAAAACATAGAGCAATGGGTGTAATCAATACAGAGCATAGTATCTTACAGTCGGAATAGGTGGCGACATCTGGTCAAACTTGTCTGCGCTTGGAAGCAGGGTTGGGCCTAATTAAAATTTTAATGGGAGACCATCAAGGAATGCTACGGCTGGAGGCTAGACCAGGATGGCTTTTAAAAAAAAAAAAGACTCCTGGAAAAAATCAGCAGGAAACTTTTTCCATACTGTTACCAACAAAACTGCATGGATGTGTCCATGAAGTCACCAAGAATAGAGTTCAGCTCAAAGGCCCATTGTTAAGTCTCTTATTTCACCTATGGTGGCAAACTAGAACTATAGCATCTCCATCAGAGGATGTGCAGCTTCAGCTTGAAGCATCCAGCTAATGTAGCAAGAATTCCCCATTTTCTCAGGAATTAGCTCTGTGACTACATTGGTCTTCCTATCAAGAAACTTCTGATTAGGTCCTGCCAATATTCTTAGAATTTAAATGGAATGGGACAATGATCAGTGGTGTGCCACTTCCATCATCTCAAGAACCATACCACATTCTGCCTGGTTTCAGTATCTTAAGCATCTGCAAGCTTTAATGCACGTGTGTTTTCCATGCATCTTGGTTTCCCTCTAACAAGGTTAAGTTGCCTATTGTTCCAGGGCTCCAGATCTTTGTAGTCCTTTTAAAATTCCCCCCTAAGTATGATTACTGACAACCATCAATTTGAGGTGGGAAGTCCATTAAAAACTTTTTAAAAGGCTTACCACTTCATTAAAAAATACAATTTCCAACTCGCTCCAAGAAACTATTTACATATATAAGTTGGCCACTTTCAACTTTGGGATTCTCAGCCTCTTACAGATGGTAAGTGTAGTGTTTGGCCACTAATCTGATCTAACTGATTGATGTTTGTTAACCTCATTAACCTGTAGCATCCATAATGGGTCACCTAAATAGAATAGAATAGAATTCTTTATTGGCCAAGTGTGATTGGACACACAAGGAATTTGTCTTAGGTGTATATGCTCTCAGTGTGTTCTGACCTAGGCTTCCTGAGTCATTAAAACACACGAGTAGTCCAAAAAACCTCTTTTATTGCAACAGCTGTGAATTCTATTCATTCACAGCTGAGTCCCAATTAGTTGCAAAGAGTCCTTCGGGAGAAGTCCTTCGGGATAATCACCAACCTTTATCTCCCTTGACACACTGCCAAAGACCTAATTGGCAAAGCCACACGGAGTCCAGAATCAAGTAGAGCTTTAGGCTTTAAACTGAACAGAATGAACAAACGTTGCTTCCTGCAAAGGCCCACATGCCTTTGCTCCTCTTTTAAGTCTTACACGAGGGGCCAATCATCTCCCAGCCCTACTCCCGAATTGTCCCTTTTGTTTTAGCTGTTCTTGCCTTCTGGCAGCTCTGTGCATGCGCGCACTGGGAACAGGCTCCCCGTGTTCCTCTGCTTCGCTGAGGTCCGACTCTGGAAGCTCCAGAGGCAGCACGTACCTCCCAGATGGCCCTTTTTCTGCCTCTGATGCAGAGCCCTCGTCTGAGCCTTCCCCAGACTCCAGGAATGGCCCATGGTCCTCCCCAGCCTCCTCACTGTCAGACTCTGCTGCCAGTTCCGCGGGCTGCTGGCAGACCACAACACAGTGTACATAAGGAGGATAAAATACATTAATCAAGAATAAAAAGATACAACACTTAGTGATAGTCAAGGTTACTAATAAACTATCAAATTGTACTGTAACAAATAAAAACAATATAATTGAAAGATACAAGCAACATGGTTATAGTAATAAGTGGGAAGAGATAGATACTAGTAAGGAAGAGAAGAATAATAGAAATACAGTCTTAGTAAATTATTTGACTGTGTTGTGGATGACTAATGATACTAATCCAAAATAAAATAGAATAACTTTATCCATGGTTTAAAATCAGAAAAGATTCAAAATCGATACCCAGTGGAACTTTGCAGTGGAAGAATTTAATTCAAACACTCCTCACTGTTGTTCAGCCTCTACTTGAACTAGTCTCTAATGAATGACTTTCAGTGTTTTCAGTATTATATGTTTCCCTGCTTGTTCGTTTTTTCCTTCTTTTATTTGGAAGGAGAATATATATATATCTGACAGAGCTTAATTGATGCACCAAATCAGGCTTTTTCCACATTCTTTTTCTGAAGGGCTGATGGAACTTGTTTTGGAGAAAGGGCTCCTGATCCAATGACAAGCCCTGGTATGTCGGAGACACTCGTATATTATCTAGCTTACAAATCATGAGCAAATCTCTCTATTTATCATTAGGGTTGGTCGAAAACAAAATGTATCTCGAATGAAAGGAGGAAGATTTAGATTTCATTAAGGTTGCGTTTGAGTTGCTAACACTTGTTTTTAAGTTTCCCCCACCCCAGGGAGTCAAAGGAGGGGACCAAAGTCTAGTGAGTCAATATTTAGCAAAATGGTTGCATGTTGGAACCTGGTGAAACTCCTCCTGGAATTTTGGCAAAATCTTTAATTTAATTGCTTTACAGACCATGCCGTTTCATCCTGGAATGACCATCGGTGTGCCACGCAATGGTTCTGGTTGTTGCATAATACTTTCAGCCACTTGAAAATCCATCACAACCTGATGATTCATTTAGCTGGTATATATTGCAGAGCATATGACTAGATGAGGAACTGGTTATAAAGAGAGGGAAAACTTTCAGTTAGGATCAGAAATGGGATTCACTTACTGTCCCTACCGGTTTGCTCACACGCACCACCTTCCGCTCATGCTCAGCCTTCCACGCATGGTCTTTGCTCATGCGCGCGCCTTCCGCACATGTGCACCGCCTCCAAAACATGGCTAAATAGGATGGCATTACTTCTGGGAAGGTGGGTGGAGCCTACCGCAGTCGGCGCTATCAGTTCGCCCGAACCGAACCGGTTGAATCCCACCACTGGTTAGGATGGTCATTGTTATCGGGGCAGGCAGGTGAAAGTCCATATTCCCACTGTACATAAAGAGGAAGGAGGATCGATAATAAGGAAGAAGCACAGCAAGTTTGTCCCACTGCCTTTTGAAGTATGAGAAGAATCCAGTGGTGAAATCCAAATTTTTTTACTACCGGTTCTGTGGGCATGGCTTGGTGGGTGTGGTGTGGCTTGCTGGGTGTGGCTTGGTGGGCGTGGCGGGGGAAGGATACTGCAAACTTTCCATTCTCACCCACTCCAGGGGAAAGGATACTGCAAAATCTCCATTCCCTCCCCACTCCAGGGGAAGGATACTCCAAAATCTCCATTCCCTCCCCACTCCAGGGGAAGGATACTGCAAAATCTCCATTCCCTCTCCACTCTGGGGCCAGCCAGAGGTGGCATTTGCTGGTTCTCTGAACTACTCAAACTTTCTGGTACCAGTTCTCCGAACTACTCAAAATTTCCGCTACTGGTTCTCCAGAACCTATCAGAATCTGTTGGATTTCACCCCTGGAAGAATCTCTTACGAGCCACTCTAAGGAAAACAAGAGTCATGAAGCTATCCAGCAACCTTATACACATTAATAATTATTTCTCAATGTACATCTCTATGTAAATCATCATATGCACATTTCATGCAAAACTATGTATACTTTTGAGCTCTGTCTCAGCAATGCATTCAATAATCACCATAGGTACTTTGATAAATTTAAATGCTTATTTCCCAGATCCATCAAAGCAAAGCCACTCTTTAGACAACTAGATTAAGCCTTCCAACAAAGGAGAGGCTTCCCAGCAGAGGGTCTCGGCCGGAAGTCCTCTGAGCCTTTGAGTTAGTGTTCCTAGACTTTTCTTGCCAACATATTAACATATTTGAATGTGCAGAATTCCCTTTCGGAGGCGAAGATGACTAAAACATCTTGAATTTGAACATGGATGTTAGTTCCTTCTTCTCCCACCAAATATCAATGTTGCTTTTGCCGGATTCTGTAAAATGGAACCATTTTTGTATAGTAACCTTGGGGGAATGTCTCTTTTTCAAAGCAAAAACCACCCTCAGGGTAAATTTTACAGGATAATCCTTGTAAAAGGGATGTTCTAAAGGCACTTTTTCCAACGGGCAAATGGACTTTCTTGGTTTTTCTTTTTCCTTTGAAAATGTTTCACTTCTCATCCAAGAAGCTTCTTCAGTTCTAACTGAAAGGGGACGAGTTTTATATCGCTTAAAAATGCTTGGGTCATACTATGAAGATGTTACTAGTGGGGAAATAACCTAGAAGCTATGAACTTCATTCTTGGGGAAAATACAGGAAAAAACAACAGCAGACCAAATAGAAGGGAATAGCTTGGAATGGATCATGATTGGAAATGTAGAAAAAGGCACGACAAAAAAAAAAAAAAAACCACTAGCACATTTTATTGCAACATGAGATGCAATAAATGATGATACTGATTATGATGATGATAATGATGGTGATATTGTTTAACACACAGCCACCACCACATAAAAACCTAGATGAAAAATGTTTGCTGATTTCTTAAAAGCTTTTGGGTGTGATCCTGGGGCATGGATGATTCATGAATCAAAATTATAGACTTACACAGGTGTGTGCAAAGCTAGGGTGGGGCTTTAGGAAACAAAGAAATCTAATGTGGCAGTAAAAATTGGTATGTGATATTAAAGACATCTAATCAGACAAGAGGCGACTTCTATTTTATCTGAGAAAAGCTAGGTAAGTACTGGACTGATGTCTTCGCCAAGGAAGGACACATTCTAATATACATAAAATGTAAAATTTTTATCCATAAAAAGCCAATGCAATCCTAAATTGCATTAACAGAAGGATACAATCTAGATCAAGTGAGGTACTAATACCACTCTATAAAGCCTTAGTAAGACCACACCTAGAATACTGCATCCAGTTTTGGTCACCAGACTATTAAAAAAATATTGAGATTCTAGAAAAAGTGCAGAGAAGAGCAACCAGGATGATTAGAGGACCGGAGACTAAAACATATGAAGAACGGTTACAGGAACTGGGCATGGCTAGTCTAGTGAAGAGAAGGACCAGGAGTGACATGATAGCAGTTTTTCAATATTTAAGGGGCTGCCACAGAGAGAAGGGGTCAAGCTATTTTCCAAGGCACCTGAAGGCCAAACAAGGAATAATGGATGGAAACTGACCAAGGAAAAATTCAACCTAGAAGTAAGGAGGAACTTTCTGACAGTGAGAACAATCAACCAATGGAACAGCTTGCCTTTGGAAATTGTGGGAGCTTCATCACTTGAGACTTTCAAGAAAAGATTGGACTGGCATTTGTCAGAAATGGTGTAGGGTCTCCTGCTTGAGTGGGGGGTTGGACTAGTAAGGTCCCTTCCAACTCTGTTAATCTGTTAAATCCACCAAGTCAAAAACAGCACATTAGGGTCAGAATTGAGAGGAAGAAGGGACATTTTGCAATGGACGAGAAGCAATTTATCTAATTGAGTTATTTAAGCTGCTGGGAGTGTGAGTTGGATGGGCATATAAATGTGTCTGTGAAACGTGCTTTAGAGTCTCTGAAGCTGTACCTAGGAACTCAAATTCACAAACTAACAGACTAGCAAATGTTAGTTTTAGCTTACATAACTCTATGCCTTTTAATAGAATTTGTGAGTCAGAAAAATTGGCCAGACTTTTTTTTTTTTTTCACTTGTCTACCATAGATTAACACAGTTCTTCTCCTACAGGGTCTTCGCTAGGAACTCAGTGGCTCAGAAACTCTGGATGTCAAGCCCAGTGTGTCAGTGTCAGCTGAAGTCTCACAACCTCTTCAGGCTGGAAAGAGTACAGGTAATTGGTAGATCTGCTAGAACAGGGGTCCCCAAACCTGGCAGCTTTAAGACTTGTGGACTTCAACTCCCATAGCTGGCTGGAGAATTCTGGGAGTTGAAGTCCACAAGTCTTAAAGCTGCCAAGTTTGAAGATCTCTGTGCTAGAATCATCTTATAGGGAAGGGGGGGGTGTTGTAAAAATTTAATAAATAAATAAAAATGAAATAAATAAATATCTGGCCTCTCCAGGAAACTGCCCCTGTGTGTTGCCTCAAAAGACAATTTAGAGGTGAACCTGAAGGAGCTTCTGGTCCAGATAAATTGTCTGGACAATCCCAAGGCCAAGTCAGAGAACATCTTCCAAGGAATGCTGCATATCTTTAGAGCAGGGGTGTCAAACTCAAGACCCACAGGCCAGATCCGACCCAGAGGGTGTTTAGATCTGGCCTGTGGGGCCACCATGGAAACAGCGAAGGACTGGCCCGTGGTGCCTCTGCCAACAAAAATGGAGCTCGGGATGCGGCCCTCCTGAGCTCCATTTTCACTGGCAGAGGGTTTCAGGAGGCTATCTCAGCCAAAAACAGAGCTCGGGAGCCCGTTTTCGCTGGCAGAGTGCTTGGGCCACCACAGGCACCCCCAGCATGAGTGACATTGAGCTGGCCATTCCCCCTGGCCGTGTCCCCCAGGCCTCCGGAGTCAAACACAACCCTGATGCAGCCCTCAATGAAATTGAGTTTGACACCCCTGTTTTAGAGGAAACTATACCTCAGATGTGTTAAAAACAGCCCAACACTTTTAAATCTGCTGCCCTTGTAAAACAATCTCAGCTACCGGTAGAGACCTTGAACTAGCCCCGTGACTGAAGTTGTGTGTTAAGATGACAGGACTTGAACTGTACAGTGGAATCCCGACTCACGCTTTCCTTCCTCTCTCCATCTCCCAGCTTTATAAGAATGCATTAAAATGTGCACTTGGCGTGGGGGAAAAAAAATCCTATCTAAAAATAAACCCCCTGCTATTAGCCTTTAAAACTAGCAGCAATTAGAGACTGATTAATTTGAGGGAGGGCCGTATCCTTTGGGGAAGGTACTGTGCAGAGTTATCCCCTCACTCCCAGCATTAACCTCCCCCAAACTATCCTGTTCATGACAATTATAGGTTTTTAGCACCACCAAGGGCTTCAAAAGCTGGACTTCAATAGTGGTGATGGCCTTTTCAAAGAGGTGGGGCAAAAGGGATGGCAGCAGAGGGAGCAGATAACCCATCATAAATACACATTTGGCATGCCATACTCAAAAAAGGCCTCCAGTAGAACATTCTTAACTGATACCCATAGAAGAATTTAAAAGCAAAACTGCACTTCTCTTTTTGGAGATAAGAACATTCTCTTGAAAGAATGGATCTTCCAGGAACAACAGCAGTGGTGGGATTCTAAATCTTTTCCTTCTGGTTCTATGAGAGCGTGCTTTGCACGCGCGTAACATGTGCTTTGCGCACATGCGCAGCACTCAAAGACCGCCCTCGGTGTCAGTGCTGGTGAGCTGAGCTGTTGTTTAGCTCAGCTGAGGCGCGGCAATCCGCTCTGCTGCACAAATCAGATGAGCTAAAAAACAAGGGAATATAGGACAGGGAATGGCAGGGGTGGGAGGGCGGGGCCAGCCAGAGGTGGTATTTGCCAGTTCTCTGAACTATTCAAAATTTCCATTATCGGCTCACCTGAACCAGTCCGAACCGGCTGAATACCAATTCTGAACAACAGGCCCTGTTTAAGATTCTGGGCGGGTCCTAGACAGAATGATGACTTGACTCCCAACCTTTTCTTCTCCTTGCTCCTTGTGTTGATGTCATTTCCCCCCCCCTCGCTATTGTTGTTGTTGTTTTCCCAGTTTTGAGGTCCATTGAAGTCCATGACACAGTAAGTAAGCATGAGGAAATGCCAGATACTTCTTGAAGAGATTGATTTTCAGGTTTGGGTCTAGGTTAGAAGTTAGAAGACCAGAGACAAAATATTTGCAGAACAGAGTTTCCCTATGTCTATTATGGACATTCTTATGTTTGCATGCCAGGGCAGATTTTGCTTTAAAAATTAAATATCAGCATCTTGAACTGACTCCAGGATGAATAAGCAGACAAATTAGATGCTACAAGTAGTGGAATACAACAGAGGCCTGGAGGAATCAAACTTTGAGAGATGAGTTTTAGTGGATTCAGGGAGTTGTTAATATCCCTTTTGCGAGAGAGATCAGATGGTATGCCTAGGACTTACATACTTACTTATTTACCTACACACATACATACCTACTTACTTACTTGCTTGCTTGCTTGCTTTATTCCCCATTTTTATTATTTTTACAAATAACTCAAGGTGGTGAAAGTATCCAATGCAAGTCAAGAGAAGTGGTGGACCCTCTGGTTTTTCATAATTACTATTTAGAGAAAGCATTTGGGGGGGGGCAAGATGACCAAAAGAAAAGAATGGAGACTGCCCATTTGCAAATGTATTTGATAAAAACTGATGCTCAAGACCTACAGTATTTTACTCCTACCTCAGTTCTCAATGCAGCACCTGACTTGCAAGCTAAGTGACATCTATTGCAAGAGAAAGAGAGATGGGGTTGATTCTACAATCTACAGATTCTCTTGGTGGACATTAATAACATTGGTGAAGAGATATTTCTGGAAAAGTTCATCAGTTTAGGAACTGGAATTTCCACATGAAATATAAGAAGACAATGGAATGGAATAGGAAAGAAGATGGTATGATGGGGAGAGAAGGCAAGTTTGCAATAGGGGTATAATATGCACTAATATATAGGTTATCCAGCCCTGCATCGTGTTAAGCTTTTCCAGTTCCCACTAAGCACTGTGGAGCTATGGTTAGACTGGGAAGACAAAGGTTATCCATGAAATTAACTGACTGATCTAAGGAAGAATCATCATTCAATCTAACTTCTCATGAGATTGTTTCAAAAATAGAGAAGGGAAAGTACTGTGATAGCAATAGGTCTGTCATTTTCCATGGTCATGTTATCTTGAATTTCTACATAACGTTCTTTACATAGATCTAGTCCTCTTTTAAAAGACCTCCAAACCTATGTATAGAAGATGCTCACATAAGTAATGATAAACAACTTGGAAAATGCCATTGAGGCATTTTGCAGGCAGACATCTCTGTAGAAGCCCCAAAAGCCAATTATTTAGGCAAAATGTCGATGGAGGATAATGCACAATGATTGCAAGAAATAAGATGCAATTGCAGTAGCCAATATGAGCTGGCCGGTCCCTGACCATGTAATCAACCACATTGTTGATGAAGCTGCTAGATCATGTTCACACTGAAAATTGTGCAAGGGAAAAGTGGAAAATACTACTTTAAAGCTGAAACAGCCAAAGATTATTTTAAGGTGCTTCCATTATGAACTGGGGATGAGAAAAAGACAATATCAAGAAGACACAACATATAAAAATGGTTTCCTGGCCATGTTTCTGCCTTAAAGAGCTGCGGTGGTACAGGAGTTAGAACGCAGTACTGCAGACTACTTCTGCTGACTGCCGGTTGCCAGCAGTTTGGCAGTTCGATTCTCACCAGCTCAAAGTTGACTCAGCCTTCCATTCTTCTGAGGTCGGTAAAATGAGGACCCACATTTTGGGCGGCAATATGCTGACTCTGTACACTGCTTAGAGAGCGCTGTAAAGTACTGTGAAACGGTATATAAGTCTAAGTGCTATTGCTATTAATTAAGGAGCCATGGTGGCTCAGTGGTTATTTATTTATTATTTATTTATTTATATTTAAATTTATATACCGCCCTTCTCCCGAAGGACTCAGGGCGGTGAACAGCCAAAAATAAAAAACATATAATACAAAGTTTAAAAACAATTTAAAAAATATATTAAACAATTTGGCACAACAATTAAAATACCTCATTTAAAATTCAAATAAAAATTAAACAATTGGAGAGTTAGGCCAGCCTGGCTTGTTGAAATAAAAAGTTTTGAGAGCCCGGCGGAAAATACGTAAATCCAGAATCGTCGGTATCTCCGGGGGGAGCTCGTTCCAGAGGGCAGGTGCTCCCACAGAGAAAGCTCTCCCCCTGGGGGCCACCAGTCGACATTGTTTGGCCGACGGCACCCCAAGGAGCCCCTCTCTGTGGGAGTGTACTGGCCGGTGGGAGGCTCTCGGTGGCAGAAGGCGGTCTCGTAAATATCCAGGTCCTAAGCCATGAGCGCTCTAAAGGTGGTCACCAACACCTTGAATCGCACCTGGAGGACCACCGGGAGCCAGTGCAGCTCCGCAGGAGAGGTGTTAGATGGGAACGCCATGACGCTCCCATAATCATAATTAGAATGCAATATTGCAGGCTAACTGTGCCCACGGCCAGGAGTTCGACCCTGACCTGCTCAAGGTTGATTCAGCCTTCCATCCTTCCGAGGTGGGTAAAATGAGGACCCAGATTGTTGGAGGCAACATGCTGACTCTGTAAACCGCTTAGAGAGGGCTGTAAAGCACCATGAAGTGGTATATAAGTCCAAGTGCTATTGCTATTAATTAGAGAGGTGTGAGGATGAGCCTGTATAAGAAGAAAGTAGATCCACAATCAATTTCCCCTTTGCTAGAGCAAGCTGCTACTGGGAGTTTATGATCTGAAGGGAGAATGAAAATAATCCTTGGAAAGGTCATCTGAAGGAGCAGAGGCCACTCAAGGAGAAGCTGTGTTAGCTTCTAATAGGACAGAGAATTTTAACCAATCTGATAAATTCCATCAAGGATGTGAGCATAAGAGTTGGCAGGTCTATAGCGGTGGAAATGATGCACTTGGACTTGGACGAGGTTTTTTGACAAAACAGCCCTGCAAGCAAGATGAGAAAATATAGGTGGGAATACTTGTGGGGAAACTCAATTACTGGAGCATGGATTTAGTTTCAACACTTGTGGATCGGTTGTGTGAAGGCAGAAGAACGGAAGCAGTGAGCAAACTATGGAAGTGTGACGAAGGATGCAGAGGGAGCTGAAGCTGGTTGCATCGGATCTTTTGCAGCATTGGAAAACCGAATACAGTAAAAATCAAGAAAGAGAGACAACGCAATACAGGTTCACAAAAATGCCTCTTTTGCCTTTGGAAAATCACATTGGAAGCAATGGAACAACCTACAATCTTACTATCGGTTATAATTCTGGGCAAACAGAATTCCATATTGAATGTCATGCACTATAGCGTCAATCCAAACTAAAAAAAGGGGAATTCTGGTTATGTTAGAATAAGCAGGAAAGTAATAACGTTTACAAAAGTGTTTCGGGGTGGGAAAAAATAAATCTGCAAAACGATGTGAAAGAATCCCCCAGTTTAAAATGAGGACTAGAAACACTGCTGCCATTTGGTAGCATCGGTTAACCAGACTTACTTGGTTGTGACAAAGTCATCACGCTCCTGCAAAAAGAGGACAAATTTTGATATAAAGAACTTGGAAACCAATTAATACCAGGGGTGGGCTTCAAAAATTTTAGCAAGGGGTTTTCTGCCCAGTTGCTGGGTGGGTGTGACCATGGTGGTCAGCCTCCTGCACCATGGGGGGGGCATTTTTGCCCTCCCCAGGCTTTGGAGGCTTCTCTCGAGCCTCCAGGAGGGCAAAAATGGCCTCCCCAGGCTCCGGAGGCCCTCTGGAGGCTGGAAACGGGCCCATTTCCAGCCTTTCCGAACTTCCGGTAGGCCCATTTTTCACCCTCCCTGAGCCTCTGCACGTGCCCTGCACTTACCTCGCATCCAAAATGGGCCGTGTGGGGACTCCTGGGCGGGGCGGGGCGGGGCGGGGCAGGGCAGGGCCAGCCAGGAATGGGATTTGGGGGTTCTCCGAACTGCACAGAATCTTAGCTAGAGGTTCTCCCGAACCCCTGCGAACCCCCAGCAGCCCAGCCCTGCTTAGTACCTATTGTATGGTGCCTTTGGTGTTTCTTCTTTCCAATACTTCAATTATTTTTTTCTGTGAAATTTTTCTTAACCCAACAGGTATATTATATACCATTGCGTTTATTCTGTGTTCCAGGGGTTCTAAAACAAACGGTGATGGGGCTAAAATAATGACATGTGTATAATGACGTCATCACAGAAATACAGCCATTATGTGTTTGTGACCTAATGCCAGATGCAAGCACAAGTACTCCTTGAGTTATGACTGTAACCAGGACCAGAATTTCCCCTGCCAAGCAAGATGGCTGTTAAGTCACTCCAATTTTACAACCTTCTTTTTGGAACAGTTGTTAAGTGAATCATTGCAGTTAAGTGAATCACACAGTCATTAAGTGAATCCAGCTTCCCCAGTGACTTTTCCTCTCCGATGCCAGCTGGGCAGTTCACAAATGGCAATTGTATGACCCTGGGACATTGTAGCCATTGTATACTGCTCAAAAAAATAAAGGGAACACAACCAGATCTGAATGAATGAAATAGCCTTATTAGATACTTCGTTCTTTACATACGGTGGTTTATACACTGCTCAAACACCTAAAGGGAACACAAAACTACTGTATGTAAGGAACAAAGTATTTAATAAGGCTATTTCATTCATTCAAATCTCGGATGTCTTCTGCTTGTGTTCCCTTTATTTTTTTGAGCAGATGCTGATTTCAAAGCATCTGAATTTTTATCATGTATCATGGGGATGCTACAACAGTCATAAGTGTGAGGATCAGTCATAAGTAGCCTTTTTTTCAGTATCATAACTTTGAACATTCATTAAACTGGTGGTTGCAACTCAAGGACTACCTGTATATAAGTGGGGACATTTGTGTGATGAGCTTAGCATGCACATGTTGTCATCCCTGTCCCCCCCACAACCAGTGATGAAATTCAATTTTTTTACTACCGGTTCTGTGGGCGTGGCTGGGTGGGTATGGTTTGGTGGGCGTGGCAGGGGAAGGATACTGCAAAATCCCCATTCCCTCCCCACTCCTGGGGGAAGGATATTGCAAAATCTCCATTCCTATCCCACTCTGGGGCCAGCCAGAGGTGGTATTTGCCAGTTTTCTGAACTACTCAAAATTTCCGCTACCGGTTCTCCAGAACCTGTCAGAACCTGCTGAATTTCACCCCTGCCCCCAACCATACTTTGTATATTTAAAGGAATTATGACTACTGGTAATTCCTTTAAAAGATCTTTATGCATGTGAACTGACAGCTGTATTCAAGAACTGGGAATCTATCTGCCTTATTGGGCTTCCTGATTGCAGAGAGAACTATTATCATGTTCAACCATACATGCGTATGATTTACATGAAGATTGTCATACTAAATACAGGTAATCATTGATTTATGACCAACCAAAATTTCTGTTGCTAAATGAGACGTTTGTTAAGCGAATTTTGCCCCATTTTATGATCTTTCTTGCCACATTTGTTAAGTGAATCACTGCAGTTGTTAAGGTGGTAACATGGTTGTTAAATGAATCTGGCTTCCATATTGCTGGTCAGAAGGTCATAAAAGGTGATCGCCTAACTCCAGGACACTGCAACCGTCATAAATATGAAGCCGTTGCCAAGGGTCTGAATTTTAATCACGTGACCATGGGGATGCCACAACAGTTGTTAAGTGTGAAAAACGGTCATAAGTCACTTTTTTCAGTGCCATTGTAACTCTGAACGGTTACTAAGCGAACTGTTGTAAATCAAGGACTTCCTCTATGCCAAGACTTTTTTCAAGCATCCAAGAAATGGGGGGAATTTGCCAATATTCCCTAACACCCTTTTTAGCCTTAGGCATGCAGGGACAAACACTTTTGAGCCCTGCATTGTGTTTGCATATTTAGCCAAACTCCCCAGAACTGAATGTGAGTTGCTTCTTCCTTTTTTGTCCCTGCTTTGGAAAATGACCCTTTCCTCGTTTTCTTCAAATTTAGCAACTTTAATCGTTGATGTTATTTTGTGTATGTGGCTTTTGTTTTATTACTGAACCGATGCAATCTTAACAACACTGTATATGTAAAAGATAAAACCTCCTTTGAGTCAAGTTCAATCCCAGGTGACTTCTGGAAATCTCCATATACTCTTCATCATAATATGAAAGAAGTTGCTACCCATTGCTTTCTTCCAGGTTGTGTGTGTGTTTTTCTTTTTTAACTTCCTAGTGTAGCCTACAGCCCTGGGTGTCCTGTCGGTCTCTCCTCCAAGTCCTAATAAGGTTTGACAGCACTTAGCTTTTTTAGATTATCCAAGGTCAGCTAATCCATTTGAAAATCTGCTCCAAGAAGGGAAGGGTGACTTAATGATTCTGACAAGGGCTAGCCAATCAGCAGCGTGTTAACTCTTATCCTTTCTGGTATGTTTGGTCCCAACAGCTTCAGGGTGGGGAATTAGTTAGGGGGAACAATGCAGAGAAGAATCAGGTGGGGCAGGGGAGAAATCCAGCAGGTTCTGGAGAACTGGTAGCGGAAAATTTGAGTAGTTCAGAGAACCGGGAAATACCAACTCTGGCTGGCCCCAGAGTGGGGTGGGAATGGAGATTTTGCAATACCCTTCCCCCAGGAGTGGGGCAGGAATGGGGATTTTGCAGTATCCTTCCACTGGAGTGGGGTGGGAATGGAGATTTTGCAGTATCCTTCCCCTGCCACACCCATCAAGCCATGCCCACCAAGCCACACCACGCCCATCAAGCCACGCCCACAGAACCGGTAGTAAAAAGATTTGGATTTCACCACTGGGGCAGGGGCCCTGATTTTCTAGCATCCTTGTCCTGACTGGATTTCAGTGGAAGGGAGGTGATCAATCCTGCAGTTGCTACACTATTAGTTTTGTAGGATCCAATTTGGGTTGGTCACCAGGACCAGACCAGTTTTGTCTTCCGAGCTTTTGGAGTCATAAACCCATATGTTCTGTGTGTGGTATTTATATATGGTGGCTGTTGTGTGTAGCTTTTTAGATATAGATGTTTTAGTATTAGTGGTTTGTTGTTTTTTTTAAAAAAAACAGACAATCAGGAAATCCAGTTATCACATCTTCCAGTAGTTTTGGTCCTCCTTAGGGCTTGGCTTGCTTTCTTCCTCTGACAAAATGTTCAGCCTGCTCCTTCAGGATTTCAACACGTCTGTGGAGAATCTGCCTGGCCCAACCGCCTGTCTCCTCATAACTTCCGTCTACTTCAACCTCCGCCTTTGGATCGTCTCCCAAACACATCCATCGCCTCAGGTAACCTCTTGATCTTGTCTCCTCCGAGAACAGCTCTGACTCCAGAGACTCCTCTGCTAAATTCTCTGTCTGGTCATCTGCTAGACTCCTTCAGTTTCACAATCATTTCACGTTCATGATTTTGCCTGCAACTTCTGAAGAGGGGTGGGTTAGAAAATAGATCCGGATCCATTCATATGGGATTTCGAAGTGACTTTACTCATCATTATAACACAATCTCCCTCCACCTTTAATTATATTGGACATCAATTCCCAGTATGTTTTGATTAAGCTGGATGGAGATTCTGGGAATTGATTGAAAACAGCTGGAAACCAGTATGTCCACATGAGGAATAACAAAAGAACTGTAGCAGTGTTTCTCTAGCTCTGCCCCATCAAAAAATGATGTGAGGGAGCACTGTGTGTGGTCCTCTGCTTAGGCTGATGATGACACCATCCTTTCTTCATTTTTTGAAAAGAGCATCTTACAAGTTTGAAGGGCAACCACCTGAACAGATACATGGGGTGTGGGATGTTGCAAGTAGACCAGACAGTTGAAAAAGAAAAAAGGGCATTGGAAGAATATCTGAAGGATGAAGATGCATTGAAGCTAGTAGATCATGAAGGTTTACTGAACACTGGAGAGACCAAATTGGCCTACAATAAAGGCCAACTGAAGAATAGAAAAGAGACATGGCAAGGTAAAGTATAACATGGCCAATGCATAAAAAAAAATAGCAGGCAAAGCAAATATGTAACAACAAGACCTGGCAATGGTTAAGAATAAGAAAATTGAAAAAAATAGTTAGAAAGGTTGATTTTGGCTGCACAAGACTAAATCTTAAGAAAAATTCATATAAAGCTAGAATTGAGAAGATAACAACAGATAGCAAACTCCATGTCTACAAAGAAACTGAAAAAAACAGTGAACTATCTAGTTAGCTCTGCAGGAAGACTGGACGGACTATAAACAACAGCATGACATAGTAGCAACAATGGTGCATTGGAATATCTGCAAGAAATAACATTTGCCTGGAAGCAAGAACTAGTAGGACAAAGAAATAATACTGTAATAGAAAACTTCTATTAAATAAAGAAGCAAAAGTGCTCTAGGGCTCAAAATTCAAACAGACAAGGACCTAGCACATAATATCCCAGACTTAACCAATTTTTAAAAATAAGAATGCTGAAAAAGCCTTGATGGTGGATGTTGCTGTACCTGAAAACAGCAGAATACAAAAGAAAGAACTGGAGAAAAATACAAATACAAAGATCTGCAAATAGAAGTAGAATGACTGTGGCAAAACAAAGCAAAGATAGTCCCAATAGAAAAGGCACATCCCTAAATTTCTGGAGAATCACTTGAACAATATCAGCATTGACAAACCCACAGCAGTCAATTGCGAAAGTCAGCTTTACTTGAAACAGCTTACATCCTGAGATGATACAAAGGTATCATCCAACAAAATCTGCCTGTCCCAGGTCCTGGGGAAGAACTCAATAGGCAGATAAAAATGCCAATCCAGTTTAAACATCTGTCTGACTGCGCAACAAACCACCATTCCTTATTCCAAAGGAAGTAGGTTTAGCATTAAAAGGGAGAAAAACTTCATTTTTTTACCATGACTTCATTACAGTCATGGTAAAATAATAACTTCAGTTATGGTGATAATGCAATAATGCTCATGATCAGAATATTTCTTCTTCCCTTTGTTTTTAAATCAGGCAAATAATTTCATTATATTTTTCTTTTGATTTAATGTATAAGGATTGCAGAAGTTATTTAAAAAATGAAATTATGGAAATAGCTGAGGTATATGCTCTGAGCACATGAAGTTTGCAGTCTATGCATTTCCAGTAGTTCTTGTTAAATGACCTGTATCCAGTGGTGGGATTAAAGTAATTTAATAACCGGTTCTCTGCGCTAATGATTTCTTCCAACAACAAGTTTGCCACATTGCTCAGAAAGTTAACAACCGGTTCTCCTGAAGTAGTGCGAACTGGCTGAATCCCACCACTGCCTGTATCTGTAAGTATGTATGTTTCTTGCTATATTTTATACCTTAACTCAGATAGGGATACATGAAAGACATACAGCTCTTTCCCTAAATAAATAAAGTTCCTAAACAGCTTCCTAAAAGCATCAGAATTTCATTCTGTGGATTATTGGAGCGCTTTACAATGCTATTAAAATCACCATGAGATGCCATCCATAAGTAGAAGCGCTAAGAATGTATAAATCAACCTACCGGTTGCTAGCATGGCTAATAAAAATGGATGAAAACCAGTGGTGAAATCCAATTTTTTTTACTACCGGTTCTGTGGGCGTGGCTTGGTGGGTGTTGGTAAGGGAAGGATACTGCAAAATCCCCGTTCCCTCCCCACTCCTGGGGGAAGGATATCGTAAAATCTCCATTCTCACCCCACTCTGGGGCCAGCCAGAGCTGGTATTTGCTGGTTCTTTGAACTACTCAAAATTTCCGCTACAGGTTCTCCAGAACCTGTCAGAACCTACTAGATTTCACCCCTGATGAAAGCAAATCTAAACTACCTCAAAAACATGAAAGATTTCATTGCTTGTCCAAGTAATGTCAGGTTCAGTAATGAGGGATCACCTGGGAAGGGAATCCCGTCGCTGGGTGCCACTGCTGAGAAGCCCATGCCTCTTCTTTCTACTTTCCTCCCTTCTGATGGAGAACGGCTTGAACTCATCCTAGAACTTGATTAGATTTGCTTGAAAGAAGGTGGTGACAAAGATGTTGAGTCTCTAGAAAAAGTGCAGAGGAGAGCAAACAGGATGATTAGGGAACTGGAGACTAAAACATATGAAGAACGGTTACAGGAACTGGATATGGCTAGTCTAGTGAAGAGAAGGACCAGGGGAGACATGATAGCAGTGTTCCAATATTTGAGGGGCTGCCAAAGAGAGGAATGGAGTCAAGCTATTTTCCAAAGCACCTGAAGGCCAGACAAGGAATAATGGATGGAAACTGACCAAGGAGAGATTCAACTTAGAAATAAGGAGGAACTTTCTGACAGTGAGAACAATCAACCCATGGAACAGAAGGTGCCTTCAGAAGTTGTGGGAGCTTCATCACTTGAGACTTTCAAGAAAAGATTGGACTGCCATTTGTCAGAAATGGTGCAGGGTCTCCTGCTGAGCGGGGGGTTGGACCAGATGACCTAGAAGGTCCCTTCCAACTCTGTTAATCTGTTAAATCCACCAAGTCAAAAACAGCACATTAGGATCAGAATTGAGAGGAAGAAGGGACATTTTGCAATGGACGAGAAGCAATTTATCTAATAATTGAGTTATTTAAGCTGCTGGGAGTGTGAGTTGGACGGGCATATAAATGTGTTTAATAAATAAATAGTCCCAACAGGCTGGCAAAGATTTTTTTATTTCCTGAAGCAAAGTTCAAAATAGTTCTCTGTCCCTCCCTACATCAATACGGATAAGACAGAAGGATACATCTTATTTCAACTCAAGCAATAGGATGCTGTTTTCCAACAAGCTAGTTTAGGCGTGCCCAGCAGGCTGACTGGCACACATTATTCTGCCCTTCAGCAGCTCCTAGCTGGATGCTCTTGCCCTTCAACCATCAGGGCTGGCTGCTTGCTCACATCAATAATTTTCCTGCTGTGTGTTAGATCAATTGCTCTAAAGGTAGCATTCCAAAAAAGGATGCTACCAAAGAATAGATATCTGTGGCCAAACCACTTTTGCTGAAGAGAAGGTGGTGGAGAGGTTATTTCATAATAGATTTTTCTACTCAACAGAGAAGGTTTTATAAATGTTATGTATTTGTGAAGAGGAAACAGTGATAAGCAGAAACCAGATTACAAGAGGACAACTTAATTAGAAACATGGGGGAATTATGGCCTTCTCCAATTCGAAGAGACACTTGTTTGGCAGGCTGAGACAAAGAGGCAGTCCCGGAACCAGCGAAATCTGGGGGCTGGGCAGGGGACAGAATGTATCTGCCCTCAGTGTGGAAGGGATTGCCACTCTCGAATTGGCCTTTTTAGTCACACTAGATGCTGTTTTAGGACCTCTTTCCAGAGCACGATACCATAGTCTCTTGAGACTGAAGGATGCCAATGATGGGGGAATTATCAGAAGGCAGTGGAAAAAGAATGGAAAATAAAGAACATTGCTTAACACACACACACACCCCGAGGTGGTCCTCTCTCCATCTTTCTTATCCCATTGTCTTTCTCAACGGGCTTCCCAGGTCCAGTAATACCAGGATGCACTTGGTGAATAAAATGTCTTCCTTGCTAAGCTAACTTTTTTGGCGTCTTCAGGCTGGGTGACATTCTGTCCTCGGGATTACATCGCCTTTTCTCAGAAAAGGTTTACAGGCTCCGGTCGAATTTGATTAATTGTGTATGTGCAATTATTAGTAAAAGGGCGAAGTTGGGTGTGGATCCATTTAAATACCAGAGAGAAAAGAGAGAAACTTAAAGGTGCCGTAGGGAGTGAGCTGGATAATGGGCGCAAGATCTAGGGAGGGACAAACCAAGAAAGAACTGGGAGGGTTGAGAGTTTAGTTAACTGCATGCCAACCACCTTGAGAAAACCCTAAAGAGGAAGATTTATGTTTATCTCCTAGCATTTGATCTATGATCAAAGTAAATACATGATGAAAAGTTATATACACACACATATACACATTTTATCTTCAAAGCTTTGCAACCTGATGTCTTTCAGATATCTTGAACTACAATTCCCATCACCCCCAGGCCAGCATGGCTATTGACTACTTTAGCTGGATGGCAGTTGGAGATCTGAGAGATCTTCAGACGATCAAGGTGGGAAAGCCCTTCTAGATCAGTGGAGGTTTAGGTGGTAAATTAGGATTCTCTCACAGTTCCCAGGAGGCCTGCAAGGTATTCATGGTGTGGGCACAGAGATAACAAAGCAACACTGTCAACCATGGTGTAAGGGGCATATGACCAACTACACGGGATGGCTATTATTTTGATAAACCTTCTCCCCGTGGTAGATATTTCATGATGACACAAAAAGCATGTATTCAAAGTTCCGAAAGTGACTTGAAATCATTGGTGGATAACAAAGAGATGCAGAAAACGCTAACTCTTTACTGCCATCTAGTGCTCCTTTGGGTTTTTACAGCCCGGATATGTTGCTTCAAACCATTAAATCATAGCCTGTGTGATAGACTATATGAGTAATTGTCAGTCCTCCAAAGTAAACTAGACTAGGAAACCAAAGTTATGAATGCTAATGCTGCTTTTATTATAAGATTATAATAACAGAATCTTGCAAGTCTGAATGCGCCTGTCCTCTCCCTCCATTTATGTTCAAGAGAACTAGGTAGGGTCATTGTTTGAGACATTTTCTCAAAGTATATTTTGCACTGGACTAAGATTTCTTTTCTCTGACCGTTGGTCTTGGTTGGGGCTCTTCCTTCGGTTCCTCCAGGCTATTGTTACGGCCTGTTACAAGAACCCACAAATAAGGAATCATCCAACAACCCCTATTTGAAAGCTTCAGTCAGAACAGAGCTGAGCCGCATTGTCCCTATGGTCTGGCAACCGCATTCCCAGGTTTTGGCAGGAGTCTTTCCATCATCTCTACTTGGAAATGCTGGGGATTGAACCCCCAAGTCCTGTCCCCCACTGAATGGGGAAGCTTGGAGTCTGTTGCAGAGCCACCATCCTTGACAATACAATTCATGGTAGTGAGTGTTGAGCGATCAGACATTGCCTCGGTCTTGGCAGCCTTTTGTCCTCTGTGATTTGCACAAGGCATTCTGCACGCTGTTTAATGAAACAGTTGACAACCGCAAATTAGGACTTCGGAACGAAATTATCTTCCGGATGAACATCCCTAAGGAGCAGCAGTTCTTGCGATCTCAGCTATGCTGAGGTGGCATCAAGTTGTAGCTTGGAAGAAGGTCTAAATCGACACGGAAATGTGGTGATCTTAAAAGCTCTGAGAGAAGGGAGAAGAAAGGAGCGAAGTGCCCCAGAGGGAAAAAGTCATTGCTGTATTACCTGACTAATCTTCTGTGTTTTTCTCTGATGTAAAGTGGGTTTTTAAAGAAAAGGATGAAATACCCTTCCTCCTTTGATTTTCAAATCTCTCTCTCTCTCTCTCTCTCTCTCTCTCTCTCTCTCTCCCTTCCTCCTTAAAAAAATGTCCAAGCTGCTCCCTGGAGCTAAATTAAGAACAGTTTGAAGTTTGGCTTCTTCTGTTCCTCAAGAGAGTTGAAGTAATTATGTATTGGCAGAATGTTAAGATATTATTATGAATTAAGGAGGGAGTTAACTAGGAGAACAGAAGAGGAAGGGTTGGTTTGTTTCTGCTTCTAGAATCACTGAAGATTTGGAAGAGTTGCAGAGATTATTTGCTCTAATGAACTGTTCAATGCAGTACAAGAAAAATTAGAGTATCCAAAAAGATACCCTAATGTTTCTCCTACCTCTAATGGGGAGGTCAGTGTTTCTCCTAAAACGCGACCTACCCCAAAAAGAAGGCCCAGCACTCTTTTGTGTGTATGTGTTAAAATTAAGCCCTACTAGGGGTGAAATCCAGCAGGTTCTGACAGGTTCTGGAGAACTGGTAGTGGAAATTTTGAGTAGATCGGTAGCAGATGTTTTGAGTAGTTTGGAGAACTAGCAAATACCACTTCTGGCTGGTCCCAGAGTGGGGTGGGAATGGAGATTTTGCAATATCCTTCCCCAGGAGTGGGAAGGGAATGGAGATTTTGCAATATCCTTCCCCAGGAGTGGGAAGGGAATGGAGATTTTGCAATATCCTTCCCCTGCCACACCCACCAAGCCATGCCCACTAAGCCACACAATGCCCACCAAGCCATGCCCACAGAACCAGTAGTAAAAAAAAAATGGATTTCACCACTGAGCCCTACCCCCAAAATTTGGCCCTATTTAAGCGCATGTGCAGCCAGGCTTGCCGGAGTGGACAATAGCAGGCGTTTTCGGGTGGACGACTACCGGAATGGTAGCTGGAATGACTGTTACAGGTAGGCAAGGGTGCGCGAGGTGCATGGGTTGCATCGCTCGCTCTTTTCAGCTGTGAAAGAAGCAGCCCGGTGGCCAGGTGAGGCACATGGGTCTCGTTGCTCACTCTTTTTGGCTGCGAAAGAAGAGGCCCAGTGGCCAGGGCAGGCGCATGAAGGAAAAATTAACATGCCCCTCAAGAAGAAGGCCTAGCCATTTTTTCAGGGGTCAAAAGAAAATAAGACCCGGTCGTATTTTCGAAGAAACACGGTAGCATTCTCATCTTCTACTGAAATATCCCTACAGATAGTCATTAACTTACAACCATAACTGAGCTCAAAATTTATATCGCTAAATGAGACAATTGATAAGTGGGTTTTACCCCATTTTACAACCTTTCTTGCCACAGTTGTTAAGTGAAACACTGCAGTTGTTAAGTCAGTAACACAGTTGTTAAGTGAATCTGAATTCCCTCATGATTTTACTTCTCAGAAGGTAGCAAAGGGTGATCACAGGAGCCTGGAACACTGCAACTGTCATAAATACATGCCAGTTGCCAAGCATCTGAATTTCGATCATGTGATCACAGGAATGCTGCAACGGTTGTAAGTCTGATAAATGGTCATAAGTCATTTTTTTTTCAGTGCTGTTGTAACTTTGAATGGTCAGCAAAATGTAAATCAAGGACTACCTGTATTCTATCTCCACGTCTGGAAAAAGTCCCTCCAACACAGCAAATAATAATAATAATAATAATATTAAACATTAGGGTGAGAATAGGGTAGCAATTGTTATCCATGAAACTTTAATTGCTTTCAGAGGCTCTGCCCCACAAATCACTCACTGGGTGAGAGTCCCATTGGCAGGGATCTAACCCAGTGGTGGGTTTCAAATTTTTTTACTACCGGTTCTGTGGGTGTGGCTTGGTGGGTGTGGCATGACTTGGTGGGTGTGGTTTGTGGGCGTGGCAGGGGAAGGATACTGTAAAATTTCCATTCCCACCCCACTCCAGGGGAAGGTTATTGCAAAATCCCCATTTTCTCCCAATCAGCTGGGACTTGGGAGGCAGAGAATAGATGGGGGCGGGGCCAGTCAGAATTTTTACTACCGGTTCTCCGAACTACTCAAAATTTCCACTACCGGTTCTCCAGAACTGGTCAGAACCTGCTGCAACCCACCTCTGATCTACCCACTGTTCTTGTGGACTTCCTGCTACACCGAGATATCCCTGACTCAGTTGCTAGGGTTGGTAGAAAATCCTCAAAGCTGTTAGTTCTTGAGGACTTCAATCTGCAGTCAGGTGGCCTACAATCTGGGACAGTTGAGGAGTTCATGGCAATCCTAGTCTTGCATAAATCATCAAGGGCCTAACACACAGCAGGGACTGAAGATTAGAACTGGGTCTTGTCTTGTCTTGGGTCAAGTCACAAAGTGGCTTGGTAGCAGATGGTCTGATAACATGGTCTGATAACTGATTGCTTTTTGGCTTGCCAATGCTGCCCACCCCCTAAGGAGATAGAATCTATTAGACTGATCTGCCCTACGTGATTAATGGATGCTTTGGAGAGATGGGTGGTTATACAAATTTGATAAATTAATAAATGGACCCTGAGGATTTTCAGAGAAACTTGGGTGTGTATATGGGTGTGTTTCCCTGAGGATCTTGTGAGGAGGAGGTACTTTGACTGAGCTTTTAGTTGCTGTCTGGAGTGGGCATATGATGTGGGCTTTGGATCAGAACAGACAGAATAATGGAAGGGACCTTGGAGGTCTTCTAGTCCAATGCCCTGCTCGAGCAGCTGACCCTAGACAAGAGGCTGTCCAATCTCTTCTTAAATGCCTCCAGTGATGGAGCACCCATAACTTCTGAAGGCAAGCTGTTCCACTGCTTAATTGTTTTCACTGTTACATTGGTTGAACCTTTTAAATTGTTCACTGCCCACAGTCATGATAGAATTGGGCAGCCTTAGCAATCAGATAAATCAATGAAGTCGTTATGCATATGGAAGTGAAACCATCAATATAATAAAAAGGCAAACAAAACATCAATAACATATAACCATAATTAGAAACTATAATTCAGCCATTATTTTCCCCCTGAGCCATAACATTTAGATGTTAAAAACATGGCTGCAGAAAGAGGGCAATACATCAGTTACGGTAATAACTTTTCAAAGCAAAAAACTCCTGAAAGAGAGGGGCTCTTACCGAGAAGGCCCTGCAGTGCAAAGTGCTTTGATTCAGGGTCATTCAAACTGACCTCCCTCCCCCCCCTTTGCTTTTCCCCCTTTCCAGCAATCAACTCACATTCCATGCAGTGGTGGGTTTCAAAAATTTTTACTACCGGTTCTGTGAGTGTGGCTTGCTGGACGTGCCGTGGCTTGGTGGGGATGGCTTGGTGGGCATGGCAGGGGAAGGATACTGTAAAATCTCCATTCCCTCCCCACTCCAGGGGAAGGATACTGCAAAATCCCCATTTCCTCCCAATCAGCTGGGACTCGGGAGGCAAAGAATAGATGGGGGCGGGACCCATCAGAGGTGGTATTTACCGGTTCGCCGAACTACTCAAAATTTTTGCTATCGGTTCTCCGAACTCCTCAGAATTTCCGCTACCGGTTCTCCAGAACTGGTTAGAACCTGCTGAAACCCACCTCTGATTTCATGGCTAAAAAACATACTTAGTGTTTCATTGAGCTGATTGTCCCACCCTCCAGCCTGGCATTCTTTAGGGGTATTGGACTGTAATTCTTTTTGGCTGGACTGGCTAGGAATTCTGGGAGTTGTAGTCCATTGTGTTTGGAGGCTGTCACTGGGGGAAGTCTGGATTCCTGTTTTTTTTGGTTTTTTTTGCAGAAAAAGCACTCCCTTTCTCTCATAAATAAATTTAAATTACCATTGGAGGCTATGTTAATCGTAAAGATCATGGGCTGTGCAGAGGCAGACAAACTTACCGGTCTCTTACGAGATAGACAAGAATCGGGGATGTATATGAGTTGGGACCGGTGGTATGCTTGGCTGCAAGAAAGAAATTTTAAGAAGAATGTAAAATAATAATCTCAATACGATTGTGGGTAAATATTTATTTATTTATTTAATTTTTTAAATTTGATTTATATGCCGCCCTTCTCCGGAGACTCAGGGCGGCTTACAATGCGTTAAGCAATAGCCTTGATACTTTTGTATATTTATACAAAGTCAGCTTATTGCCCCCACAAACTGGGTCCTCAATTTACCTACCTTAGAAAGGATGGAAGGCTGAGTCAACCTTGAGCCTGGTGAGATTCGAACTTACAGTAATTGCATTATAGGAATATTGTATGGTAGTTGGGAATTCTCTCTCCTGGATATGCCTTCTATTTTGATGATTTTGTCTTAATGGACGTTTGTGCTATTATCAGGTGAAAGCTGATGTTCTAAACTCTATATGTATTATGTTACTCTCTGAAATTCTATCCATATTGCTATATTTTTCTTTTGTATTTTTTAAATAATTTTCAATATTTTTTTAAAATAAATAAATAAATAAATTTAACGGTAACAGAATTGGAAGGGACCTTGGAGGTTATCTAGTCCAACCCCCTGCTCACGCAGGAAACCTGTACTAGGGACTGCCAAACTGCCAACCTTTACTGATCAACAAGCTCAGTGTCTTAGCCACTGAGCCACCTAGTCAGGCGAGGAATGGATTGTTGCTGTAAGATACATGGAAAGTTATAGTTCCAGTTTCCCGGCATGTTGAGTTACAGGGAGGGCCAAGTAGCATTGGATAATAAACACTCATCTCTATATGAAAGATTGGAGAGCTGCCACAGGTCAGGAAAAACATGTCTGACCTATGTAGGCACATTCTCTGACCTGGTATGGGGCAACTAGTTACGGTCTTCTCTATTTTTGCAATAACCCTGTAGAGCAGGGGTGTCAAACTGAAGGCCCGGGGGGCGGATCTGGCCCATGGGGTGCTTAGATCTGGCCTGCAGGGCTGCCCTGGAAACAGCGAAGGACTGGCCTGCAGTGCAGTAGTGAAATCCAATTTTTTTTACTACCAGTTCTGTGGGCATGGCTTGGTGGGTGTGGTGTGACAAAATCTCCATTCCCACCCCACTCCAGGGGAAGGATACTGCAAAATCTCCATTCCCACCCCACTCCAGGGGAAGGATACTGAAAAATCCCCATTCCCTCCTCACTCCAGGGGAAGGATACTGCAAAATCCCCATTCCCTCCCCACTCCTGGGGGAAGGATATTGCAAAATCTTCATTCTCACCCCATTCTGGGGCCAGCCAGAGGTGGTATTTGCCGATTCTCTGAACTACTCAAAATTTCCGCTACTGGTTCTCCAGAACCTGTCAGAACCTGCTGGATTTCACCCCTACTGCAGTGCCTCTGCCAGCGAAAACAGAACTCGGGAGGGCTGCCTGGCAGAGGTTTGCAGGAGGCCATTGCAGCTGAAAACGGAGCTCAGGAGCCCATTTTCACTGGCAGAGTGCTTGGGCCACCACAGGCGCCCCCAACACAAGTGACGTCAAGTTGGCCATGCCCACCTTGGCCACACCCCGCCCCCCCCCAGGTCAAACACAACCCTGGTGCGGCCCTCAATCAAATCGAGTTTGACACCTCTGCTGTAGAGCAAGCTTTGAGGAAGAGAGGGATCCTGCTAGCTTAATGGATAAATAAGTATTTAAATCCAAGCTGTTCCCTGTCTTAATCCAACCACCATCCCAGAGCGCTTTTCCTGACCTGTCAAAATGTAAATTTCACCCATGTATTTCTTTATTAATAATTTCAGTCCCCAAGGCTGTCTATTCATGAATAATTCTGAGAAGCTTAATATGGACTTTTGACAACCTTTATCCATTGCCAAAAGAAAGTAAACTATGGAAACTAGATCTATATTGGAATTGTCATGAGTGGATCACAAGCATAACTGCTTATGCCTTTGGGCAGATTTGAAAAGCTTCTGCAAATGACCGCTTTGGTGATCTGGCCAGGGTGATCTCCTTTAGATGCCTACAAAAGGCAAAAGAGGTATCGGGAACAAAGAGAGAGCGAGCAGTTTAATCAGCAAAATATATTGAACAAAATAAATAAAATTATTTTAAACCAGAGAATGATCAATCATGCATCACCTAAAATATGAGTCCTCAACTTTTCAGTAAATCAGAGATGGAGAATCGGTTCTAAGGGGCTCCTCCAGTGATGGGATTCAGCCAGTTTGCACCACTTCAGGAGAACTGGTTGTTAACTTTCTGAGCAGTTTGGCAAACTGGTAGTTGGAAGAAATCATTAGGGCAGAGAACTGGTTGTTAAATTACTTGAATCCATCACTGGCTCCTCCCAGGTTTTCTGAGCGACTGTCTTCTCCCATTCGTTGCTATCTGTCCAATCCTGTCCAGTAGGATGGACATGCTCCAGGTCCTATCAGCCAGGGAAAGTTAGCTGACAGGAACCAGGTGCCGTTTCTGCCTTAGTGCCTGTAGCATTCTTCCTCCAGAGATTGTCCTGACCTTGTTATGTGCCCAGGCCTGGGGTGCCAAGTGTATGAAGGTTTCCTGGTTAGGTGAATTATTTTTCTTGGCTAATGTATATATTTAATTTTCTTTTTGTATTGTGATTGTAATTGTACGCTGAGGGCATATGCACCAAGACAAATTCCTTGTGTGTCCAATCACGCTTGGCCAATAAAATTTTCTATTCTATTCTATTCTATACTATTCTATTCATTGATTTTGATTGACAAGCGAAGCCAATAAGGGAACTGGATTTGCTTAACAACGGTTGCAAACTGTAGCAAAAAAGATTATAAAATTAGGCATAACTCACTTAAAATTGCATCACTTAGCATGGAAGCCCCAGTCCCAATTGCAGTTGTACATAGAGGACTACATATGCACACACATGTGTGCACATGCACACACATGTGTGCACATGCACACACACACACACAGAGCAATGATAATTTATCTTATATGCACACTGTATAAAAGAACAGTAATTTAAAGCAGGCATCAATTTCAAAAACGTTTTTAAAGCATTTTCTTAGGCTGGTGGGGGGATCTGAAACTAATTACGAGGAGAGTAGCATTCCTGTACATGTGCAGAGTGAACAGCCACAGCAGTGTCAGATCTGGAATCCAACCAATAAAGGTATGGATACCTTTATTATATAGGCAAGAGTGACACTCAATTCATGGAGTTATGATTATAGATAGGCAAATTAGCCATTTTTTTTTGAGTGATTCAGGAGTGGTATTCATTTACTTTCCCTACCGGTTTGTAAATGTGAGCACACATGTTCACATACGTCCTTTTCCATGCATGCGCCTGGCCTTCTGCGCATGCTGGCACATGCGCCTTCCATACATGTGCCCGGCCTAAAAAACGTGCCTAAATAGGATGGCATAGAGCCGGGGCGGATGGGCGAGCCCACCCATGATTTCTGCTACCGGTTTGGGGGAACCGATCCGAACCGGCTGAATACCACCTCTGGAGTGATTGTTTTTTGTAGCTCTTTTATAATTCTTCATATCAGTTACTTTTACCTCAACTTTCGTAAATGGAAGTGTCTGAAGCGATTCACCCATTTCCCCCCTCACTAGATGAACATTGGGGAAACGATTGCCATTCTACAATTCCTACAGGAAGCTGGTGAAGAAAGAGAGGAGTTGTTTCATTTGGAAGTATAATCGTCTCAAGGACGCAACCAAACAGGCGTGTTTTGCGCAACGCTCCCATCCAAGTGAAGTGCCATTCATGGATGAATTCATGATCTGGCAGAAGATAATCCAGCCTCTCTTGAGGGCTGTTCTGATTATACAGGGAGCAGCCACCTTTGCTGATATGCCAACCGCCTTTGTATCCATCCCTTCCTGCTTAATTACAACTTTGTCTCCCTGGGCGCCCCCCATTTTGTCCCCTTCCCAAACCCACTTGGCAAAGAAGAGGGCCCAGCTTTGAGAACGTTTCGTGGACATTCTGGCCTCCCACCTCTCTGCCTGGAGGTGAGAAACAATTTTCCCTTCAAAGGAAACCTCTCTTCGGCGCTCAGATGAGCCAGAAAGAACATGCCGAACATAAATATCTCTCGGGAACGAGGCCAATCCAGGCCTTTTGTAACCTGGATATATTGGGAGGTCAGTCCTGAGAACAAGGCACTATTATTCTGGACTGAAGCCCATTTCAGTGGAGAGTGCCAGCTTGAAGAGAACGATTTATAAACCACCAGGTGAGCCCAGAACGCCAGGAGTACGTAACTCCTCCAGAGGCACTCAGGTATGCTGTCTGCCTGCTGGTTCACCAAGAATGTTGCCTCATATTTTTTCCTGGACATTTTGACACCTGAGTGAAAGAATCTATGTTGTCCCAGAGAAAGCAGCAAAGCCAGAGGCTCAAGAGACTGCGAGGCACCTGAACGACGACGCCACAGAGCAGCAGGAGCAAGTCTGCTTATTTATGCGTCTCCTTTGCTGATTAATTTAAAGAGAGATGCCAGCGTCTTCCATTGATTAGATTAAAGGAGCTGCATGCAAATGCCTGCTTGATTGCCAATTCCCCACCCTGCCAGCTGCACAGCAATTCTTAATCCAGATGAGCTTTGGACTGGAAATCCATCCTCTCCAAGCTTCTTGCCTGTGGATGATGGGAATCAGAGACCTGCCGTCAGAGGATGCTAGATTAGCAAAGATTGGCAAAGTTGAATTTTGGTAGAGAGTAGATCGCTTGATACAACAAAAAGAAAGCATGGGATGAGAAATATTAGTTAGGAATACTGTATAACTATTTAATATAACATACTATATTATTGAACTGTATGGTAATACTGTAGTATAGTCCAGGGGTGAAATTCACTTACCTTCCCTACTGGTTTGCAAATGTGTGTGCACTGTGCATGCGCTTGCTTCACTCACCTCGTCTGTGCATGCGCAAAGCCTGCGCGTGCACAGAGGCTTAAAATCGTCTCAAAAAAGCGACGTCATGATGTCCGTGCAGGTGGGTGGAACCTCTCGCAGCCACCGCTACCAGTTCAACTGAGCCGGATAGAACCGGCTAAATTTCACCCCTGGTATCGTCTCAAAGTATCTATCAGGCTGGTGCTTGCATGAAAATGTAAAGACATGCTTTATTTAGAGAATAATATGGGATGTATCAGCCTGAATTATTCAATCTTTCATCTCTATTTTGGAGAGGAAATAAGTCAGATGAATACATGAACTGCAAGGAGAGAGAGGGGGGGGAGGGAGAGAGAGAGAGAGAGAGAGCGCAATAGCAATAGCAATAGCAATAGCATTTAGACTTATGTACCGCTTCACAATGCTTTACAGCCCTCTCTAAGCATTTTACAGAATCAACTTATTGCCCCCAACAATCTGGGTCCTCATTTTACCAATCTTGAAAGGATGGAAGGCTGAGTTAACCTTGAGCCGGTGAGAATCTAACTACTGGGCAGTTGGCAGAATCAATCAATCAAGAATTGGATCAATCAAGCTAATAAGACACACGTATCAGCCTTCCCAGGAAGAACAGACAAGAATCCCAACCAGATGAGCTTAATTCCATTTTATTGTAAAACTATATCAACAGAATCTTGCCAGTCTGAAAATACAAATCTCTTGCCATCACCTTCACAGCCTGAGAACTTTTGGTGGGACAGGAGTGTTCTTTCTGAGTCTATTTCTCCATCTATTAGGCAGCTGTGGACTATGCCCTCTTTTATCTGACTGTTCCCTAGGCAGAATCTCCTCCCTCTGTGTCCCAAAATTATTCTCCCATACCATTGCATCATGGTATGTAGACCATGATCACAAAAGCAGTGTCACTGCAATTTTATTTGCATTTCTATTTGACATTGCACACATGCCCCAAAGGGATGGCACTAGCATTGTGACACTGCTTTTACCAATGCGGCAAAAGTTATGGGAATCTGCAGATGTTGCTGTGTGCAAACAGAATGTTGTAGTTGAGCAAAGGAGAAAATTAGGCAGAGTCCCTCTGCTAACAGTATCTACATCTGTTGCCATTAGTGATCTACAGTGTTATAGGTATAGAAAAAGTGCAGAGAAGAGCAACCAGGATGATTAGGGGACTGGAGATTAAAACATATGATGAACGGTTACAGGAACTGGGCATGGCTAGTCTAATGAAGAGAAGGACCAGGGGAGACATGATAGCTGTGTTCCAATATTTGAGGGGCTGCCACAGAGAGGAGGGGGTCAAGCTATTTTCCAAAGCACTTGAAGCCCAGATGGATGGAAACTGATCAAGGAGACCTTCAACCTAGAAATAAGGAGAAATTTTTCTGACAGTGAGAACCATCAATCCATGGAACAGAAGTTGCCTTTGGAAGTTGTGGGAACTTCATCACTGGAGGCTTTCAAGAAGAGATTGGACTGCCATTTGTCAGGTGCTGAAAGTAGATGCTAAATGGCATTGCTACAGATTTATGGAATTACACTTAGATCTACCTTGCTACTCTTGGGTCAGGAAGGCATCCGCCTGGTAAATGTTCAGCTCCATCCAGTCATTTCCCCCACCCGACTTTACCCCCAAATTAAGGGATTACAGGGTCGTAAAAAGGGAATTTTATTGTCCTTCCCACTCTTGACTAAGGAGCTGGCAGAGGTTCAACCACAGCACAACAGTCAGTTTCTCTGGACATGTTTGGGCTCCTACAAAAAGGCTTTCTTTTTCTTTTTTTTAATTGTCCTTGGAAAAGTCTTAAACCCACTTTCTTTTCTTTGATCCTCTGGTGTGTCTCTGTTGTTCTCAGCCCCAGTGACTAGAGAAAAGAGAGTAAATGTAACAAAATATTAAAAGAAACTGAAAGAAGAGAACATCGGCTGAAGTTTAGTGATAATAGCAGGAATTGTTCTCAATAGGCTGCAACATTTTTGCAATTTCAGGTCCATTTGGATATGTTAAGATACATTCCATGCCAGAAGTAAATTGTACATGTTCAAATTGCAGGATTTATTTCAATGCTGAGGGGGAAAAAACAGGCTTGTAAACTATGCTGGATACAAAACCCAAACGGGTTTGTTATCAAATAGGTGCCACCTGGTGTCAGATGCGAGAATGGTCATGGGTGTACATTATTATTAACCAAAAAGAAGAGCTTCCTTTATTAGATGTTAATAAAACAGGAAAACTTGTAATTTACCTACAGCCGATGGTTTAGGAAGAGAAACAGACCAGATGGCTAAAAGATTGTATCAGGCCCAAAAATGAGGCTTTTGTCTCAAAATATATAAATGCAGCCAACATCCAGCAAACTAGTTAGAAATATGTTTGGGAGATTTCTTAACATCTCTTGAGCTGTTAGAAGAATAGCCTTATTGATTTCTATCTACTGAAACATATGTTTATTTTAATATATTTTCTCAGTCTTAAAAGAGTCTTAAAAGCGGGCTCACCTCCCACAGATTAGGGCACAGCTTTCGAATTCTTCATAATTTTGTTAACATCTACTATCTGAGTTAAGAAAATTGAGCAAGTTTCCTTGGTTATATAAGGACTTTTCCATTTGTTTGCAATGGGTTGTGCATTTGATAATGAGTTATCTAGTTAAGATTTATTATTACCTATGATGCTGTCACTGTATTTTTTTTAAAGCAGCCTTTTGTTGTTAGTTGCAAAGTCATGTCTGACCCATCACAACCCCATGGACAATGTTCCTCCAGGCTTTCCTGTCCGCTACCATCCTCTGGAGTCAATTTAAGCTCATGCCGACTGCTTCAGTGACTCCATCCAGCCACCCCGTTCTCTGCCGTCCCCTTCTTCTTTTGCACTCAATCTTTCCCAGCATTAGGCTCTTCTCCAGTGACTCCTTCCTTCTCATTAGGTGGCCAAAGTATTTGAGTTTCATCTCTAGGATCTGGCCTTCTAAAGAGCCGTCAGGGTTGATCTCCTCTAGGACTGACCGGTTTGATCGCCTTGCAGTCCAAGGGACTCACAGGAGTCTTCTCCAGCACCATAGTTCAAAGGCCTCAATTCTTTGGTGCTCAGCCTTTCTTATGCTCCAACTTTCACAACCATACATTGCAACTGGGAAAACCATAGCCTTGACTATACGCACTTTTGCTGGAAATCGGTAATTGGGAAGCGAGTGATAAAATTCTTGCCCATCTTAATATTTGCATTCTAAAAATAATCATCCCATTGTTTTTTCAAATGTAAGAACCCCTTTGGAAAGATATTAAAGAAAGGTACGGAATGCTATGGCTGACAGAGTTTAAACTTCACGGAGCATTTTTTTAAAAAAAGCATACCTAAAATTTTGCGTGCAAGTAAAACACAATTCCATGCTACAGGATCATATGGATACATATATCAGTTAATGACTAAGTGGCAGCAAATTTAAGCTATACCTGTTTGGATGAAAGAGTTTCCTGCCATTGTTTAATATTGATTGGAAAGAGACAACAAAGTTGTAACCTAACTTGTGAATGGTAGGACATCAAAGCTTTCAGTGGCTCATGAAAATGTGTGTCCTGCAGATAGATCAAATCACTCGTCAGATAGCTGCAAGTCAAAGCACGCTACACACTCCCAACTCACAATTACCCTCAACATTTTAGTGACAATTGGATTGTTCCAAGGATGGAAAAGATACTGCAAATGTTTAGTCCAGACACGCTAGAATTTTATGACCACAAAAGTTGAAAACATCAGTTTGAACATTAGGCTCAAACTTATTTGTAACTTATCTGGGGGGGAAAAATCAGAAAGCCCTGAATCTTGTTGACTTCTTTGAGAATTATTGCTTTTCTTCCCTTTCCTCTCCCCTTCCTCAGGAAATCTGTTCTGTTTTCCTCCGGTTGTTGAGCCTCTCTGATGATTTTCAATTTATGTGTGTAATCATCTGTGCGGGAATAGCAAGCAGCAGGGCATCTGAGTCACTTATCCGAATAACTGATTTTCCTGGGGGGGAGAGAAGAGTGCCACCAGCCGCTATATCAGACTTACCTTGCAGAAGAACTCTTAACATAGTTCAGAGAACAGAAGGAATGGAGCATTTACTCCATCCACCCACCACTCTACAACTATCAGAACGAGATCAGAGAGAATTGTGATCGGGGCTAAAAATAAATCAGTAAAATTTGACAGAGGCAAATTATATCAAATGATATTATAGGATCTACCTGGGTTGGTAATATTACATGAAAAAAGGGTTTGTTGTTGAAAGGAATCATTGTTGATCTAAAGCTGAACGTGAGACAGCATGCAGATGCTAAAAAGATAGACACAGTTTTAGATCACATCAATAGAAATTTAGTTTCCAAGTTGTGGGATAGAAATGTTTTTCACTCTATTCTGTTCTGGTGGGAGCCCCACTTAGAATATTGTATCCTGCACTGATGCCACATTTCAAGAAGTAAAAAAAAAAAAGTGAAACAGATACAAAAAAAAAAAGCAATGAGAATGAAAGAGATTGAGATTTATAAAAAAGAGATGGAGGCAACTGGACAGGTTCAGCCCAGTGGTGGGATTCAAATAATTTAACAACTGGTTCTCTGCCCTAATGACCGGCTGGATGGGTGTGGCCATAGTGGGTGTGGCCAGGGGTGTGTGACAGGCAGCACTTGGCCTCCTGCACACACACCCGGTAGCAAAAATGGGCTGCAGGGAGAAAGGCACTGCCCCCACATGCCCTGTTTTGGGCCTAGTAGGCCTCCCTGAAGCTTCCTGGGAGTGAAAACGGGCCATGGGGGGACACGCCACACCCCTCGTACCCCGTTTTGGGCCTAGGATGCCTCCCTGAAGTCTCCTGGGAGTGAAAATGGGCCCCGGAGGGGTGTGACGCACCCCCTCGCACCCCGTTTTGACCCTAGAAGGCCTCCCTGAACTTACCTGGAAGCCAAAATGGGGTGTGTGGGGACTCCTGGAAGGGGCAGGGCAGGGAGGGGTGGAACCAGCCAGCATTTTAACTACCAGTTCTCCTGAACTGGCACGAACCGGATGAATCCCACATTGGTTCAGCCTTGAGAAGACACTTGAAAGAGGACCAGAAGAGCATCAAAAAGAAGAGAGGCCTTATGTCCTTTTGGGGGACATGGAATAAATCATTCTGGTTCCAGGAAAGCTATTTCTTATTGAATAGTAGGAAAAACTGCCTAAGTGAGACCCTTTGGTCTGGAATCAGTTGGTCCCCAAAGTTTATTTATATCTGCCCTTATTAATTTTTCTTTTTTTACAAATAACTCAAGATGGCAAACTTATCCAACACACCTCTCTCTTCCAGTGGTGGGTTGCTCCCGGCTCTGTCCGGTTCTTGAGAACTGCAGGAGGCTCCACCCACCCGCCCTCATGTCACATTTGGTGATCTGCGCATGCTCAAAAGCGCACACGCTCCCATTGCGAACTGTACTAAAGGTAACTAGAACCCACCCCTGCTTTCTTCCTACTTTCTCCACAACAACCCTGTGAAGTGTGGTGGGCCGAGAGAGAGTGACTAGCCCAAGGTCATCCAGCTGGCTTTCATAAAGGAGGGCTAGAACTAACAGTCTCCAGCTTTCTAACCTAGTGTCTTAACCACTAGATCAGAGTGGCTCTCAAAATGTAGGCTTACTTCATTTAGCTACCTTCAAGCAGAGGTTGGACAGGAATCTGTCAAGGATGCTTTAATTTGGAGTCCTGTACTGAGCTGGGACATCACCCTGCCAACAAAAGTGCATATAGTCAAGGCTATGGTTTTCCCAGTTGCAATGTATGGCTGTGAAAGTTGGACCATAAGAAAGGCTGAGAGCCAAAGAATTGAGGCCTTTGATCTATGGTGCTGGAGAAGACTCCTGTGAATCCCTTGGACTGCAAGGCGATCAAACCGGTCAGTCCTAGAGGAGATCAACCCTGACGGCTCTTTAGAAGGCCAGATCCTGAAGATGAAACTCAAATACTTTACCCACCTAATGGGAAGGAAGGAGCCACTGGAGAAGAGCCTAATGCTGGGAAAGATTGAATGCAAAAGAAGAAGGGAACGGCAGAGAACGAGGTGGCTGGATGGAGTCACGGAAGCAGTAGGCGTGAGCTTAAATGGACTCCAGAGGATGGTAGAGGACAGGAAGGCCTGGAGGAACGTTGTCTATGGTGTTGCGATGAGTCAGACACAACTTTGCAACTAACAGCAACACTGAACTGGACTTCCTCTTCTAACTTTGATTCTGTCCCTTCTATATGTGAGACCCAGAGAGTGATGTCAGCAGGAGGATTCAAAAGAGTCAGACTGATGGAAGCAGCATTGCTCCATCGTGCTGAAAGGCCCAAGTCACATACATATAAATTGGTATATAAATTGGAAATAAAATATAAATAAATAAATAAAATAAAATGCATGTCAAAAAGGGGATGCACAAAAGTATGATGCTTCTTTTTCCACAAGAGCCTATGGATGCCCAGAGACCCATATTTGCCCTCCCATTCCTTACCTAAGGCCTTGGCAGAGATCCAGCTATTGAGCTGCAGTCAGTTCTTTGTTATATATGATACCTCACTGGATCCCCTATTTCCAGAAATATAAATGCATACCGTCTATAAATCTAGACAGAGATAACAATTTTCTCATACTCAGGACCAGAACTTTCTCCCCTTTTTCTGGGAAGGCCAGAGAGGACATCCATTCTTAAAAAGCCCCCAGCGTTCCCCCAAATGGCCTGAATTCACATGAGCCTAAAATTGGTAAGAAAGTACCTTGAAGTCCAATTGTATAATTTTAGGCTGTTAGAGAGATTTATGGATATTTCCACTGTGTGTGTGTGTGTGTGTGTGTGTGTGTGTGTGTGTGTAAGCGCGCACGCGTGATTGAAAATCCGGTTGTTTCACCACCCAATTTTGGAGCAAAGTTCAGAGTTTTGGGCAGGTAGCAAATGGTTTCAAAATGAGAAATGAGGATCCCATTGATTAGCTTGGACAAAACAATTATTGGTATGACCATTCCTTTTAACAGAATAGATGGCCTGATCTATACATGTCAGCCCTGTTCAGTAGACAAGAGCAGAAATTCAATTCCACGGGAAGACTAAAGCTACACTTTATTGAGTTTGGCTATAATAACAGAATTTTGCAAGTTTGATTGCCCGGACCTCCCCCTCCTTCTTATACTCAAGTAGATTAGGGAGGTGTCTGCCTGAGCTGTTTCTGAATATTATTTTATTATTCAAGGCCTAAAAAAATACTTCTGACCTCTTTGCCTTGCCATTCTAGCCAGTTGAGAACTGGTAACAGCAACAAAGAGTTAGACATCCTGCATACCTCAACTAGAAAGTTAGAAATAGGGATGGCCAGGAGCAAGGGTGATATTCACTTAGCTTCACTACTGGTTCTCAAATGTGAGTGTGTGTGCGTGAGCGTGAGCGCGAGCAAAGCAAGCACATGACACATCCGCGCATACGCAGGACCTTCTGTGCATGCGCAGAGCATCAAAAATGGGATGTGATGACGTCCAGGTGAGTGGGCGGAGCCTCTCGCAGCCGCTGCTACTGGTTTGCCCAAACCAGATATAACTGGCTGAATACCACCACTGGCCAGGAGCAAATAGAATGTGTATTACAGGGGTGTCAAACTCGATTTCATTGAGGGCCGCATCAGGGTTGTGTTTGACCTTGGGGGACCAGAGTGGCCGTGGCCTTGGTGGGCATTGCCAGCTCAACGCCACTCGTGTCGAGGGTGCCTATGGTGGTCCAAGCATTCTGCCAGAGAAAACGGGCTCCCAAGCTCCGTTTTCGGCTGTGACGGTCTCCTGCAACCATCTGAAGTGAAAATGGAGCTCGGGAGCATTGCAGGCAGCCCTCCCAAACTTTGTTTTTGCTGGTAGAGGCACTGTGGGCCAGTCCTTCGCTGTTTCCAGGGCAGCCCCACAGGCTGGATCTAAGTACTCCGTGAGCCGGATCAGATCCCCGAGTCTTGAGTTTTACACCCCTGGTGTATTAAATAACTCCTGGAACATTCATTAGCCAAGGTTGAAATGATGATAAACCTTGAAGATGATGGCACAAAAGTTATACCCAGATGATACATGGATTGATTAATAATGTACAGGAATATTAGAAGAGGAATAATAGTAGAGTTAAAAAAGAAATTTGAAATGAAGATGTATGTAAATAGAAATCGGATCTGCTCAAATACCATCTTAGATTGAATTAAAAAAGGAAACAAGGGAATGGGAAAGAGAGGAGGAGTAGAGAGGGGCCTGGTGGCTCAGCAGACTGATAGCATTGTGATTAACACCAGCTGTCTGCAATTACTGTAAGTTCGAATCTCCCCAGGCTCAAGGTTGACTCAGCCTTCCATCCTTTCTAAGGTAGGTAAATTGAGGACCCAGTTTGTGGGGGCAATAAGCTGACTTTTATAAATATACAAAAGTACGAAGGCTATTGCTTAACGCATTGTAAGCCGCCCTGAGTCTCCGGAGAAGGGCGGCATATAAATCAAATTAAAAAAAAAAAAAGTAGGGGAGTTGGGAGGTGAGAAGAAAAGAAGAATGGGAAAAGGAGAAGAAGAAGGAAGGAGAAAGAAGAGTAGGAGAGAGGGTAAGAAGGGGAGGAAGAAGAGGAGAGGGAAAAGAGGAGAGGAAGTAAAAAAGGAAAGGGGAGGAGGAATGAGGAAAGTAAAAAGAAAAGAGGAGAAAGAAGGGAAGAGAAAAAGGAAAAGTTGTAGTAAAATAAAGGAAGGAAATGGTAAAAGAGCAGACCCGAACAATTCATTAATTAGCTAATAGAAGTTAAAGCATAAGATGAACAAACAATGTATAAGGATGGATAAAAGATTGTACATTTGATGGAAAAAAAAAAAGAACATTCATTAGCCAAGGTTTAGGAATAGGAATGGCTAGAGACCAATAGAACAAATTGTTAGATCCATGTCAGATGTAAATGCCTTATTCTCCAATGTGTAAATAATGTATATATGGAACATCAGAGGTTAACTTATTCTTTGGACTTTAATGTATTCATAACTTACCACTCCCATTCCTAGCTCCACCCCTTGTATATATAAGGAGCCACCCTCACCATTCTCGTCGCTTCTACCTTGAATATTCAGTGAATATAGAATGCCTATCATAATTAAAAAGAAATATATTTAAAGCTCTAACTCCTATTATCTTTATTGAGTCTGATCCTGAAAATATTGCAACAATCTGGTAGCAGAGGATGGTTAATTGACTCAATAAGTAATTAAAAATGTCCAAGAAAGATAGGCCCAACACCAGGGCCTACAGCAAAGAAATAGAAACTGATCAAGAGATGATCAACGAATCCACCAATGCGATTTCGAGAGAATCCGAAGAATACACCACTGAAGAAGAAGAACTAATGAGTGAAAATAATGACCAGAAAGAAATCGAAATAGAAAATAACGAACTCAGGTCAGAGATATTAAAGATACTAAAAAGCCAAAAGAATGATGAAAGTCTCATCGCGGACCTCCAGGAGATGCTGAAGAACAGCGGAGCAGCGAGAGAGAAAAACGTCATTAAAGAAAAACCCAAAGATCGAAAAACCGTAAGTGAGATGACTACTGAGAAAATAGTTGTTAAAAAGAAAAGATGTGATCCCGCGCGAAATTTTGAATGGCAGCCATCTTGGTTTCAACGAACTTCAAAAGAGAATGGAGCAGAGCCAATCAAAACGCTCAGTTCAAAATTTCTGGCGCGAAAAACACTATCAGACGAAGAAAGTGAGAAAGAAGTCTCAAACTCTTCAGATGATCCAAAATCAGAAAGTGAAGACGATTTAACAAAATCTCAAGTAAAATCAGCAATGAAAACACTTTTTGCTGCTTTTGGGCCAAGACTGAAAATTACCAAGACATCTACGAAGAAGCAAGAAATCAAACCGGCGACTCAAGACCTGCACGCTCCCATCCTGACTTCGAAAGCGACGACGCCCGAGCCCAGAGAGCCATGCCGATTTCGCCCTACACCACAGACAAGATCGAATACCAACGCACACAAAAGGAAGAAAAGAACCGTCGCCACCACCAGAACCCCAAAAACCGAGCCAGAGACCGACTCATCTGAGGAGGAGCGGATCGAGAGAGCTGAAAGGGAGAGAACCTTCCACGACGCCACCAAAGAAGAAATGAGCAACGCGCATGTGCGAAACTACGTAGACGACCCAGAAGGACTTGAACTGGCCAGAGAACCGCGCAGACTCATTGCAAGCATCCCAATGCCGTTCTGTAATTTCCTGCACTTGAGAGATCACGGACTGCCCCAGGTTGTAAGTAATGGACAGAATAATGTAGGTAACTTACCCAGTGACTTCCCAAAACTTAGAATTGATGGCATTAATTTACAAGAGTGGTATCAACAGCTACAGGTTATTTTCATGAAAGAAAATTTACTATTCTTTATAACTAGCCCTCCAAGAAGACCTTGGACTTTAAAAATAGATTGTTTACATCATAGAGCATTTTTCATAATAATATCTAGCGTGTCTCCTGCAATGTATCATAGCATCAAACCAAACCTAACTGTATCAGAAATAATTCAATGCATGTTTAATCTATTTCACAGCGATAGCGTAGCTACAACCACAAGAATGTCTAAGGATTTCTTTTCCTCTAGAGTAAAACCAGGGGTTTCTATAAGTGAGCATTTGATAAATCTAAACAAAATAAGAGCTGAGCTACAATTGAGGGGGGAAGTGATTTCAGATCAAACAATGAAAAGTGTTATTATCAATTCACTTGATCCATCATGGGATAGCTTTATGTCACACTTAGATACCATTAATTTGGGATATTTATCCATAGAAAGTCTATCTAACAAATTGATAGCAGAAGACAATTCAAGAAAAAATCGATCCAGTAACCAAACAGACCACAAACCTTTTAGGAAAGTAGTCTTTCAAGATAAACATAATGAGGCCTTTAGATGCTACAATTGTGGATCCAGGGAACATAGTAGAAGAGACTGTCCCAAAGTCTCAAGAGAGAGACATAGGCCAGAATATAGGAGCAAATATAATTACAGACAATCTTCCACAGATAGACACAAATATAGAAGTCCACCAAATTACAAAGAAGGTAGAGGGGGTAGAGAAAATTCAAAAGAGAGGAAATCTGGGTCACTGAATGGGCTAAATAAACAAGACAGCACCAGAACACAGCAGGATGAGAATAACAATTGGCTTATTGATTCTGGTGCAACAAATCACACCACCAACAACAAAAGTATATTATCTTCATTTATAGAAGATAAGTTTGTGATAAAGGTAGCTAATCAAGAAAAGGTTCAAGTACTAGGCAAAGGAAATGTGACCTTGCCTGGTCTAGGGAAAATAGAGGGGGTATTATTAATCCCAGAAATACCTCACAACATACTAAGTGCCATAAAATTAAGCAGAGAATCTGATATCAATATAGTTTTCTCAAAAGGGAAAGCAACTATAGAAAAGAACAAAACAAATGTAGGTACTGTAATGATAAAAGGAGGTCTACCCTATCTGATAACTAAAGAAAGATGTTTACATAACATTGATTCAAATATGGAAGATTATATTGAAGCAGATGATGAAAATGTCAGTAACAGTGACAATGATGAGTGTAGAATAACTCATGATCACAAAAATACATACAAGGAAAAGAAACCAAAAATAGGTAAACCAATTCATGATGAGTGTGCTCACATCTTACACAGGAAGTTAGGACATGCAAGCTTTCCTGTAGTACAAAAAATGACTGAACACGCAGAAGGTGTCAAAATAAAAAATTGTGAAAATTATTTGGAATGCTCAGTATGTAAATCCACCAAACTAAAAACCAGTCCCAGACCAAAAAAATCTAACAGATCAACTAACAATATTTTTGATTTGGTACATATGGACTTAGTTGGTCCATTAAGTCCCTCAATTACCTATAGAAAACGTTACTTCCTAACAATAGTGGATGACTACAGCCGATATGGTTTTGTTTACACATTAAAGCACAAGGATGAAACATTTCAGAAATTTAAGGAATTCTACAAACGTATAGAAACACAACATAATATCAGAATAAAGCAAATTATGACAGATAGGGGATGTGAGTTCATGTCTAAAGAATTCTCCCAATGGTTAAAGGATAGAGGAATGTTACATTTCACGTCCAATCCTTTTTCTGCATTTCAAAATGGAGTTGCAGAGAGGAAAAATTCCACACTACAAACCATGATTAGGTGCACATTAGAGGATGCTGGTTTAGGCAAACAATTTTGGTCAGAGGCATTACATTATTCGAATTACACTCAAAATAGAACCTGGTCCAGTATTGTGAATAAGACACCATATGAGGTGATGTACAATAGAAAACCCAAATTATCACACATGCACATATTTGGAGTCACTGCAGACGTACACATACCTAAACAATTGAGGAGAAAGGGAGAAAACGTATCCAGGAGATTAAGATTCATGGGATACGAAACTGGAACCAAAGGGTACAGATTTATTGATAGTAATAACAAATTTATAGTATCCAGAACAGCTGTGTTCCATGAACAGGCCAATTGGTCAAAATTGCACCTTAATGAAATATTTCCTAATAAATGTAAAGATACGATATCTTGCGAGGAAGGAGCAACAGAAAATCAAAATATTAACAAAAGTAAGAACAAAACCAAAACTTGGACTAATAGTCAGCATAAAATAAAGACAGACACATTAACAAAAAAGGAAGCTAGATATTTGCATGATAACCATAGCAAGCCTGAAAGAACTATTAGAAACAATAGAAACCAAATACCAAATAAATACAAAGATTACATAATGCATATGAATGGAGAACAAATAACACCTAATACATATGAAGAAGTATTGAAACTTCCACATGAAGAAAGAGAAAAATGGGAACTAGCTATGGAAAAAGAGATGGAAAGTTTACAAGGATTAAATGTATTCACACCTGCGATCGCACCTAAGGATAAAACAATTATAGGTACCAGGTGGATTTATAAAATTAAGAACTTAGAAGGAGGCAATACCTTATACAAGGCTAGACTAGTTGCACAAGGCTATGCACAAAAATATCCAGAAGACTATACTGATACATATTCACCCACAGTGAGAACAGAGAGTGTCAAAACAGCCCTTGTAGTAGCATCTGCACTCAATCTGGACGTATTCCAATATGACATACAGACCGCATACTTACATGCAAAATTAGATAAGGAAATATATGTAAGAGCACCACACAGTCAATACACTAATAAGAACGAAATTTGGTTATTAAATAAGAGTCTGTACGGATTAAAGCAATCCGGCAAAAGATGGTACGATTGCTTGGTAAAAGTACTTAAGACCATGGATTTCAACGCCACCACTGCTGATAATTGTTTCTTTGTAAAAAAGAGTAATGATCATATTGAATTTGTATTAATTTACGTGGACGATATTTTATACATTGGAAAGCATAAAGAGAGCAGGGAAATCTTTGTAAATAAGTTAAATGAACACTTCTCACTGAAATCTCTGGGTAAAGTGAATAAATACCTTGGTGTGCAAATTAACAAAACTAAAAGGGGATTCAAACTTACACAGAAAGATAAAATCATCGAACTCCTAAACAAATGTAACTTAAATAATGCCAAAACCTGTGACACCCCTATGCAAACTGATTTTCTTAGAAACACTGATGAATCTTCCCCTGAGTTTAAAGACAACACATTTTACAGATCAGTTATAGGTTCACTCCTTTATATATCTAATTGGACTAGGCCAGATATTGCATTACCTCTCAATCTATTGTCAAGATATGTTAGTAAACCAACCTTGTATCATTGGGAAGCTGTCAAAAGAATTCTAAGATATCTGAAGGGTACATTAGATTTTTGTTTAATGCTAGAACCCAATAATGACAGAGAACCAAAAATTACTTGTTATGCTGATGCAGATTGGGCTGGTGATACATCATGCAGAAAGAGTACTTCTGGTTATGTTTTTCTATTGAATGATTGTCCAGTTTACTGGTATACTGGTAAACAAGAACTAGTAGCCACTTCTACTACAGAAGCGGAATATGTTTGTTTGTCCAAGGCTGCAAATAACCTTGTATGGTTCAATGATCTGATCACTGATGTTTGGAAGAAACCCACTTTACCATTTATTATGCATGAAGACAATAAAGCGGCCATTGAAATATCCAGATCCGATGCAATTGGACAAAGGTCCAGGCATATTGATATAAAGTTTAAGCATGTGAGACAACTGTCTCAAGACGGATTCATTAAAGCAATACATTGCGATACTTCTGAACAATTAGCTGACATATTAACAAAACCCTTACCTTCTAAACAACACAAATATTTAACTTCTAAATTATATGTATTATATTGTCCTGAATCAGAATGTAATTGGTGTTGTGTAACGAACCGGCATTTAGAGGGGGATTTGTCAGATGTAAATGCCTTATTCTCCAATGTGTAAATAATGTATATATGGAACATCAGAGGTTAACTTATTCTTTGGACTTTAATGTATTCATAACTTACCACTCCCATTCCTAGCTCCACCCCTTGTATATATAAGGAGCCACCCTCACCATTCTCGTCGCTTCTACCTTGAATATTCAGTGAATATAGAATGCCTATCATAATTAAAAAGAAATATATTTAAAGCTCTAACTCCTATTATCTTTATTGAGTCTGATCCTGAAAATATTGCAACAATCCATAAGTGCTTTTTTTTTCCCAAGAGGCAACTGAACTTTCTGATTTTTCTTTGAAGACGTTTCGCTTCTCATCCAAGAAGCTTCTTCAGCTCTGACTGGATGGCGGCGAGTGGAAGGATTTATATTCCTTGCAGATAGCTGGTCATTCTTTTAGCAAGTTGTTGAGGCCACCTGGAGGTTTATCTGTATCGTCAAGGTCACCTGAGTAGTACAAATGGGTGTGGAACCTTCTTGGAACTGTTGAAACACTGTACAACACAGTGCAACACAGTACAACACAGTCCTTTCAACAGTTCCAAGAAGGCTCCACACCCATTTTCACTATTCAGGTGACCCTGATGATACAGATAAACCTCCAGGTGGCCTCAACAACTCTCTAAAAGGATGCAAATGACCAGCTATCTGCAAGGAGTATAAACCCTTCCGCTCCCGACCATCCAGTCAGAGCTGAAGAAGCTTCTTGGATGAGAAGTGAAACGTCTTCAAAGAAAAATCAGAAAGTCCAGTTGCCTCTTGAAAAAAAAGCACCGTTGGGACAATAACGATCTGGATGACTGAGAATTTCCATATAAATTGTTAGATCATTACTAAAATGTTTATTAGATAATATTTCTTATATATCCTGCCTTGGCCTGCCTTCCACTTCAGAGAAATTGTATAAAGCTTTCTTAATCTTTTGTTCTGGGTCCTGGCATTTTGCTGGCTGGGACTCTTTTGCTGAAGCACTTTAATAAAAGGAAACAAAACTTGCACCTCATGCCTGGTGTTCTTCATCGGCTTCAGCATCAGGTTCAGACCTGAATTTGGGGCAACAGTATAGACCTAGCAAATTGCACACATGTATGGTGGGTAGCCAAACTAGTGGCTGAATCTGTCCTAAGGGCATCAGGGCAGGTTGCATAGCACACCTGGATCTTCTACCTTTTCCTTCCTAATTGTTGCGGTTTGCCAGCAGCCTGCGGAGCTGGCAGCAGAGTCGGACAGAGATGAGGCTGAGGAAGAACATGGGCCAGTTCTGGAGGCTGGGGAAGGCCTGGATGAGGGCTCTGTGTCGAAGGCAGAGATGGGGCCAGGGCCATCAGGGAGTGATGTGCGGACTCCGGAGCCTCCAGAGGCTGACAGTAGAGAGGCAGAGGAACAGGAGGAGCCTGTTCCTAGTGCACGTATGAGAAGAGCTGCCAGAAGGCAAGAGCAGCTGAAGCAAAGAGGACAACTCGGGAGTAAGGCCGAGAGATGATTGGCCCCTCCCATAAGGCTTAAAAGACCAGCAATGGCTCTTGGGCTCTTTGTCGGAAAACAACGTTGATAGTCTTGCTGCACTTATCTCTTGTCGGCGTCTTCTGCTTTTGAACTTTTGCCAAGAGTTTGCCTAATTATACCAAGGTTGGTGATTAGACTGAAGAATTTGTGTTATGAAGATTTTGTTTTGATTTAGTTTGGACTACGCTGAGAATGAATTAATTCTCAGCTGTTCTGTTAAAGTCTGTTTGTTTTGGAACTGTTTGCGTCGACTACTACCTACTTGGGCCTAGGCCACAACACTAATAGCAGGACCAGCCCAGTAAATAGCCTATCACTTGCACCAGACTTGGAAGATCCATTGCGGGAGTAAATTGTACTTGGGTGTGCACTAGAGAAAATGAATCCCTCCCCCTCAATAGGGATTTTTTTTTTTTAATCTCCAGCAATCCCCCTTAACATTTCAATAGGGATTTCCCAGCCTTTTCTCCAAAAGCAAATTCAGAAGAGCCTTTAGAGAAAGAAGGGCCATTGATTATTTAAAGTCAGAGATTTTTAAAGAATTATTGCAGATCAAGAGATGATGCAGAAAGGCTGGATTAGGAAGCATATTAAAATAATTATCCTATTCCAACTTCGCTCAATGTTTCCAAACAACTATTCTGAGAATGGAAGGACTAAAGACTAAGAGACAAGGATGGTTAGGCCTCTGGTTTTAAGCATAGAATGGGTGAATCAGATGAGGCCAGGACATTCCACTGTCATCAGTATGAGTCAGTTGCCAAGTGTCTGGATTCTGATCAGGTGACCATGGGGATGCTACAATAGTTGTAAGTGTGAAAAATGATCATAAGTCACTTTTTTCACTACTGTTGTGTGATGACTCCCCCAGATGCTTCCCCAGATACCTCTTCAGATGTCAACTCAGGGGAGGATGAACCAGTTCCAGGTACACATCTGGAGGGGAGTTGTTTAATGGCTCCAAGCAGCTGTCTGAGAGTGATTTGGCTGAAGCACAGCCAGGGGTGGGATTCTACCGGTTCAGACCGGTTCAGGTGAACCGGTTTACTCCGATGATCAGCTGGGAGCGAACCAGTTCGCTCCGACGATCAGGTGGGCCCGCCCGCCAGCCCCTGAGCTTTACTGACCTATATCTTCTCAGCTGATTTGCGTGGCAGAGCAAATTGCTGTGCCTGTGTTACTCCTCAGCAGCAACGCGGAAGGTATGTTTTCGTAAAACTGTGCACGCACGCGCCGTGCGTGTCAGGTGCATGTGCTGATCACCGAACCGGTTGTTAAACCGGCAGGATCCCACCACTAAGCACAGCTGCAGCAAGACAGCCCTGAAGCTTCAGGTGGGGAAAGCATGGAGCTGCAGCCGGTCAGTGATGAGGAAGAGGAACTGCCTTCTGCACTTGATCCAAGAACACGTAAGGCAGAGAAAAGGCAAAAGCAATGAAGGTCATCCTGATTACTCGCAAGGAGAAAGCCTCACCCTTCTTGATGGGCTGCACCGGAAGCTGGCTATTTAGCACAGCAGACAGATGGTAGCAATGCTGGAAATATTGTGTTCATTTCCTAGCTGTGGTGTTTTCTGGTCATTGTGATTCTTGCCTCACTTTGGATTGACACCGTGCTTTGACTCAGATTGTGCCTTGTGAACTCTGGACTTTTCTTGCCTCGTGAACCCTCTTGTATTGTGGATTAAATTTTGCCTAGTGAGTTTATTTTGATTGGAAAAGTTTGAAGTGCCTTGTGGACACATTGGCCATTTTTCTGTGGACTAGCATTGGTCTCCTTGTAGCTGGATGTAATTGGGACAGTTCTAGGTTTCTGGTGAAGGGAATTGCTGGGGAATATTAATAAACCCAGTAAACCACGGTTATGTTTGTGTGTGTGTGTGTGTGAGTGGGACAGTACACATTGTAATTTTGAATGGTCACCAAATGAACTGTTGTAAATTGAGGGCTACCTGTAATATTCAGGGACTCTGTGAATTGGGGCCCCCTGTGGGATGGTCTTCCTCAGGTCCCGGCTCCTTGGCAGTGGCATATTGTCACCAGATCAGTGGTGGGTTGCCCCAGGTTCGCACAGGTTCTATAGAACCGGTAGTAAAACTGGTGGGAAGCTCCGCCCACCGATCCCGACGTCACCAAAACGCTTCTGCACATGCGCAGAAGAGCGCGCGTGGACGAGCAAAGTGAGTGCATGGGCGCAGCCCCGCTGCGAACCAGTAGTAAAGGTAAGTAGAACCCACCCCTGCACCAGATGATCAGAAAACAGACTGCAGGGGATTTCCCCCCCCTCTCTTCCTTGCCTGCTTCACTCCTGTTTCCTTTCTGCTGGTTAAAGGAAGCTGGTGTGCTTTCAGGCTAGAGGTGGGACAGATTTGTGGAAAGGAAAAGGGACAGGGACATAGAAATGTGAAGGAACTTATTTGGAATACTGCAACCAGTTTTGCACATTACAAAAAAGATGTTGAAGTGCAAAGAAGAGCGCCTAAGATGATTAAGGGCCTGGAGACAAAAACATATGAAGAACGGGTGCAGGATTTGAGTATGGCCAGTCTAGAGAATAGAAGGACTAGGGGAGGGACATGTTACCAGTATTCCAGTATTTGAGAGTCTGTCACAGAGAAGAGGGGGTCAATTTATTTTCCAAGGTGCTTTGGATGGAAACTAATCAAGGAGAGAAGCAACCTGGAATTGAGGAGAAAGTTCCTGACAGTGAGGACAATTAACCAGAAGTTGTAGGTGCTGCATCACTGGCAGTTTTAAGAAAAGACTGGGCAACCACCTATCTGAAATGGTATAGGGCAGTGATGACTAACCTTTTTGCCATCGCATGCCAAAAGCGGGGTGTGTGCCCACACCCATAATTTTATGTGCCCTGCACCCCATGCATGCACATGCGGCCCCCTATGCTCCCCCTGCTTTTGGCATGTGTTGGCACGGTGGACCTGGTAGGCCCGTTTTCGCCCTCCCCAGGCTCCAGAGGCTTTCTAGGTGCCTGGGGAGGACGAAAAGAGCATTCCCCGCCCCCCCCAGAGGCCCACTGGAGGCTGGAAACAGTCCATTTGCTGACTTCCGGTGGGCCCAGAAGGCCTGAAAATCAGCTGGCCAGCGCGCGTATGCGTGCTGGAGCTGAACTAGGGGAACGCTCGCATGCCCACCAATATGGCTCTGCGTGCCACTTGTGGCACGCGTGCCATAGGTTCGCCATCACGGGTATAGGGTCTCCTACTTGAGCAGGGGGTTGGACTAGAAGACCACGAAGATCCCTTCCAGCCAGGGGTGAAATCCAGCAGGTTCTAACAGGTTGTCGAGAATGTGGTTGAGCAACAATTCCCCCAGCACCTGGATGAAACGAAGTATCTGGATCCATTCCAGTCGGGCTTCAGGCCTGGGTACAGCACGGAAACGGCATTGGTCGCGTTGGTTGATGATCTCTGGAAGGCTCGGGACAGGGGTTGCTCCTCTGTCCTGGTCCTATTAGACCTCTCAGCGGCTTTTGATACCATCGACCATGGTATCATGCTGCACCGGTTGGAAGAGTTAGGGGTGGGGGGCACTGTGCTGCAGTGGTTCTCCTCCTTTCTCTCCGACCGGTGGCAGTCTGTGTTGGCAGGGGGGCAGAAGTCGACTCCGAGGCCCCTCATATGTGGGGTGCCACAAGGGTCAGTCCTCTCGCCCCTTTTGTTCAACATTTATGTAAAGCCGCTGGGCGAGATCATCCGTGGTTTCGGGGTGAAGTACCGCTAGTACGCTGATGACACCCAGCTGTACATCTCCACCCCGGACCACTCCAACGATGCCCTTGAAATGATGTCCCGGTATCTGGAGGCCGTGCGGATCTGGATGGGGAGAAACAGGCTCAGGCTCAACCCATCCAAAACCGAGTGGCTGTGGTTTCCAACATCCTGATATAGTCAGTTGACACCATCGCTGACTATTGGGGGTGAATCGCTGGCCTCCACGGAGAGGGCTCACAACTTGGGCGTCTTCCTGGATTCACGGCTGTCTTTAGAAGAGCACTTGACGGCCGTGACCGGGAGGGTTTTTCATCAGGTTCACCTGATTCGCCAGTTGCGTCCCTTTCTGGATTAGGACTCCTTACACACAGTCACTCATGCCCTCATCACTTCCCGCCTGGACTATTGCAACGCTCTCTACATGGGGCTCCCCTTGAGGAGCACCTGGAGGCTCCAACTGGTGCAGACTGCAGCCGCGCAGGTGGTTATGGGAGCGACATAGCGCTCCCATGTAACACCTCTCCTGCGCGAGCTGCACTGGCTTCCGGTGGTCTTCTGGGTGCGCTTCAAGGTTTTGGTTATCACCTTTAGAGCACTCCATGGTTTAGGACCTGGCTACTTACGGGACCACAAATAGCCTCCCACCGCCCGGTACGCTCTCATAGAGAGGGGCTCCTCCGGGTGCTGTCGGCCAAACAGTGTCGACTGGCGGCCCCCAGGGGGAGGGCCTTCTCTGTGGGGGCACCCACTATCTGGAACGAGCTCCCCCCGGAAATACGGAGGATCCCGGATCTGCACACTTTCTGCCGTGCTCTTAAGACCTTCCTATTCCAGCAAGCTGGCCTGGCCTAACCTTTCCCCCCCTTTTCTTTTAAATTGAAAATTTTAAATCTGTTTTTAAATTATTGGGGTGTTTTAAATTTGTCTCAGGCTAAATTGTTTAATCTGGTTTTATTTTTGCTTTTAAATTTTTGTATTTATGTATTTTATTTTTGTGCCTGTTCACCGCCCTGAGTCCTTCAGGAGTAGGGCGGTATATAAATCTAATAAAAGAAAGAAAGAAAGAAAGGTTCTGGAGAACTGGTAGCGGAGATTTTGAGTATTTCGGAGAACCGGCAAATACCACCTCTGGCTGGCCCCAGAGTGGGGTGGGAATGGAGATTTTGCAACATCCTTCCCCTGCCACGCCCACCGAGCCACGCCCAAAGAACTGGTAGGGGGAACATTTGAATTTCACCCCTGCTTCCAGTTCTATTCTGATTGAATCTTGAGTTAGATTTTGACTCCAGCTGGAAGAAAGCTCATCTCTTGTGGGCAGCCGCAGGTTCATCAGCATCGAATTTTGATTCCTAAGTCTTGTTAGGAGAATTGTGTTGTCATCCCCATTTTTTAAATGAAGCTTGACTTGCTTTGAAATATATCTTTTCCCAGAAATATCACTTACAGCTATAGATATGTAGACATGGATTTTATTTTTTTTTACCAAAGCGGTTGAGAGCAACATGATTATTGATTCTTCAGAGCATCTCATTGTGTGCATGTTCATGGGGTGCTTTTTTTTTTTTTTGCTGGTCATTGATCGCAAATTCAGACTTTGACTTTGAGCATCTCATTGACTTGACTCTGCTAATAGCCATGTCCCTCTTCTTCTCTCCATCTCCCCTACACATTATCTGCATTCACATGATTTGCTGAACCTTCTTAATAAATTTAATGACACTAGCCAAATGTTTCACAAAACAGTAAGAACCAGAGACTAAAGCCAGCCAATGGTACCATGTTATGTGAACGTGGCAAATAGGTTTTTAATTTACCTGGTTAAACGTATTGTGCTGACCACTGTACATTTGTTTCTTTGTGTCTCTTTCTGTTTCCTCTCCCGCTCCCAATTATGGGGCAAATTCATTTTTTCAGTTGGAACAAACGTGTCATTTGATTTATCTTACAGAGAATCTAAAACTAATTTAGAAAGATAAGAAAGTGCCAGCGGTATGTGTGTTTGCGAGTGTGTGTGTAGGGCGGGGGGGGGCAGGTGGGGGGGGAAAGAGATTTAAAACCTGACCCTGAGCTTTTGACTGGGATCATTTATCATTTCCTGTCACGGAATGGAGTGTGAAAGGCTTTATGGCATTAGGCAGTGGAGTGACAAAACTACAAATGATGTTGTGGCATTTTTGTGTCAGCTTTCCTTTCCTGAGGTGTATCCCGCTCCCATTGTGTTGGTTCTCCTTCCTCTGGCTTTGATTTAGCTTCTGCCCATGATTTTGTGGCAAACAAACAGTATCTGCAGCGCATGGTCCAAAAAATTAAAACGGGGGCCATAATGGGGCCTTGCCCATGAAAAAACAGGAGAATTTTAATAGCACTGTTGTGACGGCCATCTTGGCATTCTGGGGAGAATTTCCTCAAACGACATTTGGAAATATGGATCATGGAGCTTTGTGGAATGATCTGTATCATGCCCAGGAATTTTTCTTATCTTATTTCACAAACTGCTAGTCCTTGACTTACAACGGTTCCCTTAGTGACCATTCAGGTTGCAACAGCACTGAAAAACGTGGCTTTCACATTTACAACTTTTGCAGTATCCCCAGGGTCATGTGATCAAAATTCAGATCCTTGGCAACTGACCCAGATTTATGACTGTTGCAGTGTCCCACGATCATGTGATCCTCTTTTGCAACCTTCTGACAAGAAAAGTCAAAGAGGAAGCCAGATACACCGAACAACTGTGTTACTAACTTAAAAGCTGCAGTGTTTCACCTAACAACTGTGGCAAGAAAGGTCATAAAATGGGACAAAACTCACTTAACAAATGTCTCACTTAGCCACAGAAATGTTGGGCTCAATTGTGGCTGTAAGTCGAGTACATCCAGGTACCTGCTTTTCAATTGTTCTGACATCTGGCTATAATGAGCAGGCTCCATTATGGTTGTATGTTGGGCAAGGGTGAAATCCAGCAGGTTCTGACAGGTTCTGGAAAACCGGTAGCGGAAATTTTGAGTAGTTCGGAGAACCGGCAAATACCACCTCTGGCTGGCCCCAGAGTGGGGTGGGAATGGAGATTTTACAATATCCTTCCCCTGGAGTGGGGAGGGAATGGGGATTTTGCAGTATCCTTTCCCTGCCACGCCCACCAAGCCACACCATGCCCACCAAGCCACGCCCACAGAACTGGTAGTAAAAAAAAATGAATTTCACCACTGACATTACTTATATGTGAATCACGTTGCTCGAGAATCGTGATTCAACCTGGAGTTATTTATTTATCTATTGAAATTTATGGGCTGCCCAACTCCAGGAGACTCTGAGCAGTGGAACAAAACTAAAAAAAGACACAACTAAAAAGCAAGAAACATTAAATCAGCAGACACTCCAGGCTCAAATATTGTACTGACAAAACCCACAAAACAAAACAGGGGTGATGAAACAATGACAAAGATCAACACCAGGCCTGGGACTGTCCAAACCACAACCCATTGTTGCAACTAAACTGTGAAAAGAACCCATCAGTGCTGATTTTCTTGGTGCCTGGGTGGCCCCTGGGATTGTTCTCACTGACTTCCTTAAAAACACATTCCTTTGATTGTTCTACATGAGAAGAACAGCTGAAAACAGCCTATGAAATTGGGGTAATTGGAACGAATGGGGTAATGCCGTGTTCCTCAAAATTGTGCCTTGCAGATGTGTGGGGCTACAAATCTCAGCATTTCCAGCTAACGACCCACTGAAAATAATTTTCAGATCATCTGTTGTCTTTATTAGGAGGCAAGATGCTTTACCAACATATGATATTTTATTTCTTCCATCTGACCATTTTGGAACAATGCAAGGTGTTATATTTGGGCCTGTTTTTGAATATAGCTTGGAAATTTCATGTAAGTTTCAATGCAGAGCAGTTAAACTGAGAACTGTGCATATAATCACTCTTTGCCACTTTAGCCATCTGTATGGGCTCCGGTCCATTTGCAGATTCATTCATTCATGGGTGATCATATTAACATATAAAGCTCCAAATGCTTGTGCCATTTGTTAGGAAGAATGTCCCCTCCCATATTTTTCCATTAAGACCCAAAATATCTCAACCTAAGAATTCTGTTCTGGTGCTGTTGCCCAATAAGACATGGCAGATAACTGCCAAGGTGTCATGCCAAGGGTGTCTGCAAGCAAGACAAAAAAGATGGCAGCCACAAAGATGTAATCAAAGCCCTTTTTGCGATGAAATGTAATTGTGCCTGCCACTTTTTCGAGCCTTGAGAATATCTCTGAGTAGCAGTTCCCTAGCTGTTGAATGCCCTCCGTAGAGAGATTCTACTGGTGCTTACAGTGTGATCTAAAACTTTCACAACCAGAGGTGGGTTTCAGCAGGTTCTGACCAGTTCTGGAGAACCGGTAGTGGAAATTTTGAGTAGTTCGGAGAACTTGGTAGTACAGTGGTCTAAGGCACCCTGTTATTAAGCTGGTTATTAAGACCAGCTGCCTGCAATTACTGCAGGTTCGAATCTCGCCAAGGCTCAAGGTTGACTCAGCCTTCCATCCTTTCTAAGGTAAATTGAGGACCCAGTTGTACAAAAAGGATGAAGGCTATTGCTGAGCACATTGTAAGCCGCCCTGAGTCTCCGGAGAAGGGCGGCATATAAATCAAATTTTAAAAAAAATAAAAAAAAAAACCCGGTAAATACCACCTCTGACTGGCCCCACCCCCATCTATTCTCTGCCTCCCGAGTCCCAGCTGATCGGGAGGAAATGGGGATTTTTCAGCAACTTTCCCCTGGAGTTGGGTGGGAATGGAGATTTTACAGTATCCTTCCCCTGCCATGCCCACCAAGCCATGCCCACCAAGCTACGCCCACAGAAGTGGTAGTAAAAATTTTTATTCCCACCACTGTTCTCAACAGTTGATTAAATTTACATGCCATCCATCTCACTCTGCAAAGTGACTCTCAAAGTAATCATTTTCATGTTTTAGAATTTCAGTATTTTCTTCCTGCATTCTTATTCTGAGGTTTGTCTGTTTTCACAAAAGGGTGGTATGTAATAAAATGTTAGAATATAAGATAGCACATATAAAAGGAAAATTTAGAAGGTGGCAAGACTGATCAACCACTATTAAAATTAGTTATGAGGTGAAGGGAGGTCTTTCAGGGGATTAACCAGCCCCATGGCTGCATGCTTCTCTGGGCTCCCCATGATCACAGAACCATGTATTAATTCCTTCCCAGAAGGCCAGGAGAGTGGGCGCCTGCCTCACTTCCCAGGGGAGAATATTGTTCGGGCGGGGCCTTTCCAAAAGGCCAAGAGAGTGGGGGCCTGCCTCATTTCCGGGGGCAGAATATTGCTCAGCAGAGAAAACTCTCTTCCTAAATCTTACCAGTTGGACTTCTTTAACTGACGGGATCCACAGCAGGGGTGGGATTCAGCCGGTTCAGATCAGTTCGGACGAACCAGTAGTTACGGCCAGAGGCTGGGCCTGCCCACCCCTGGTGCTATCCCATCTTATACAATCACCATGTTTATGACCCAGTGCAGATGTGTGCAAGGCGTGTGCGCGAGTGAAGCTATCCCGTCCTATGCAGTCGCTGTGTTTTTGACGCAGTGTGCATGTGTGCACATTTTCGATTCTGTGAGAACCAGTTGTTAAATTATGTGAAGCCCACCTCTGGTCCACAGCATACCTTCTCTGCCTGACCAGGTGGGATGGGCTGATATGAAGATAGTTCCATAGGTAGCCTGGCCCCATGCCATGTCAAAACCAATACCTTGGACCCAGAAGCAAATTGACACCCAATGCAGCTCCTAGAGCAGAGGTGTTACATGCATCCTTCTTTGGCTGTCTAAAATTTCCCCTGTAGCTCCATTTTGTACCAGCTGAAGCTTCCACATACTTTTCAAGGGTAGCCCCCTGTAGAGCACATGGCAATAGTCCAAAGGGGAGATGACCAGGGTAGAAGTGACTGAGTGGACACCCTCCCTTTTATCCTTTATTTGATGGTAGACAGTAAGACAGAAACTTTAGTTGAGTCATTGACCAATAAAAATATATTGAATAATGTAATGGAAAATTAATCCCTAATATCAAAGACTGTTTGCAATTGTTTGTGGGGCAGAGTTTATACATAAAGGCAGCAGAATTTTAAAAAAATAGATTTGACCTGGTTATCTAACAAATAATGCAAATAAAAATGATCAGAGTGCCCTGGAAATTTAATTTAAAAAGGGGTGATCAACGGGTGGCGAATGTAACATGACCTCTGCTCTCTGTGAGCTTTATATTATTCCTCAATTGTCTTACATTGCCTTCAAGTTTTTATATAATCTCCTCTTTTTATGTATGTTTGTATTGTAGAAAGTTAAAACCCACCCCTCTCCTAGAAAATGAAATATTTTAGGAAATATTAAAAAGGGCAGAATATTTTCCCCTAAAAGGGAGGTTGAAACTCATTCCCCCCCACCTTTGTCAATGGGCCATTAAGCAAGCCTGGGAGACAACCTACAAATTTAGCTAAGACCAGAGGTGGGTATCAGCAGGTTCTGACCAGTTCTGGAGAACCGGTAGCGGAAATTTTGAGTAGTTCGGAGAACCGGTAGTAAAAATTCTGACTGGCCCCACCCCCATCTATTCTCTGCCTCCCAAGTCCCAGCTGATTGGGAGGAAATGGGGATTTTGCAGTAACTTCCCCTGGAGTGAGGTGGGAATGGAGATTTTACAGTATCCTTCCCCTGCCACACCCACCAAGCCACGCCCACCAAGCCATGCTATGCCCACCAAGCCACACCCACAGAACCGGTAGTAAAAAATTTTGAAACCCACCATTGGCTAAGACCCCCTGACAACCAATCAGGATACATTTCTTATACAGGAACAGGAAACACTAAGGTGGGGCCCAACAGAAGGTATAAAACTCAGGCACTCTCAGCATCTTGCCCCTTTTTTCTCCTTCACCCAACATTTTGAAGCATGTGATCGTTTTTCCTGCTCAGGAACTCAAGCCATGTGGTCCTGTCCACCATTAAAAAAAACCATCTTTCCAAACAGTCTCCATGTTTCCAGTGTCTTTTTCCCCACTTGGAACTGAACCCAGATGGATATTTCTTCCAACAGTACTATACAGGGAACTTTTGTTAATAGGTAGCATAAAAGTAAAATAGCTGCATGCACACACACACATATAAGAGCTGAAAGCTGCTCCATTTATTTGCAAACGCAGGATATCAAATCAATCTATTAATTACATTCCAAATGACGGAAACATTTTTCCAGGAAATATTACCTTTACCTCCAGCTGAGTGAAACAACACTCAGTCAGGGAGACAGGAAAGCAGCCAGCTCCTTTTAGACTATTCGCAGCAGCAGGCTCTCCCAAAATGGAGACAAGACTTTTTTTTTCAGGAACTGAAAGTGGTATCATAAGTACAAGCTTTTCCCCCCCAGTGTTAATCACCTCAGGGTCAAACAAGTTTCGCTGAATTTTGAAATGCTTTCAAAACCCCTGAAAACCTGTGGGTTAGATTGCCAAACGTTAGAGAAAGGTCAAAGGAATCCAATCCATCTTGAGTAGGCAACTTGGCACCCTCCAGATGTGGCTTTCGGGAACCTCCATGTGACATCAGAAAGCAATCACATCCATGCAATCGCTGCCCCACTCCTTTTACACATTAAAAAGTGGGGGGGGAGCAGTTTGATCATGCAATCAGAGCCCCCCACCTTGACATTTTTGACATACACATCTTGCAGACACCCTTGGTGTCTTTTAACATTTATTAACAGTACTCAACATAATTAGGGAAGCTCCCATCCCAAAGATCTGGAAGTCAGCCTGGGCTTTAACTCTATTGTTCATATTCACCACTTGGAAACCTATAGAATTAGTAAACTGGTTCTGCTCCAGTGGTGGGTTCCAACCGGCGTTACCAATAAGCTTCCATGGAAAATAAATATGATAGTTGTTGCTGTGATGACTTTAGCAAAGGTCTGTTGTGACCTAGGCTTACTGAGACACTACAATACACAATTAGTCCCAAAAAACCCTATTTTATTGTAACAGCTGAGAATTACGTTCATTCCCAGCTGAGTCTCAATTAGTTGCGAAAAAGTCCTTCAGAAGAAGTCCTTCAGGGTAATCACCAACTTTTATCTTCTTTGACACCCCGCCAAAGGCCTTACTTGGCAAAGCCCCACGGAGTTCAGAAACAAACAAGAGATGCCGACTGGAAACAGAGTCAGCAATGTTGCTTTCCTGCAAAAGACCCTGTCAGATGTAAATGCCTTATTCCCTAATGTGTAAATAATGTATATATGGGATATCAGGGGTTAACTTATTCTTTGACTCTTAATGTATTCATAATTCACCACTCCCACTCTTGGCTCCACCTTTTGTATATATAAGGAGCCACCTTCACCATTTTCTTTGCTTCTATCTGTGAATATTCAGTGAATATAGAATGCCTATTATAATTAAAGAGAAATATATTTAAACCTCTAACTCTTATTATTATTATTGAGTCTGATCCTGAAAATATTGCAACAAGCTGGTAGCAGAGGATGGTTAATTGACTCAATAAATACCTAAAAATGTCTAAGAAAGATAGGCCCAACACCAGGGCCTACAGCAAAGAAATAGAAACTGAACAAGAAATAATCAACGAATCCACAAACGCGATTTCGAGAGAATCCGAAGAATACAGCACTGAAGAAGAAGAATTAATAAATGAAAATGATGACCAGGAGGAAATCGAAATAGAAAATAACGAACTCAGGTCAGAGATATTGAAGTTATTAAAAAGCCAGAAGAATGATGAAAGCCTCATCGCGAACCTCCAAGAAATGCTGAAGAACAGCGGAGCAGCGAGAGAGAAAAACATCGCTAAAGAGAAACCCAAAGACCAAAAAACTGTGAGTGATATGACTACAGAGAAAGTCGTTATGAAAAAGAAAAAATGTGATCCCGCGCGAAATTTTGAATGGCAGCCATCTTGGTTTCAACAAGCCTCCAAAGTGAACGAAGCAGAGCCAATCAAGATGCTCAGTTCAAAATTTCTGGCGCGAAAAACGTTATCAGACAACGAAAGTGAAAAGGAGGATTCAAACTCTTCGGAAGAGCCAGAATCAGAAAGTGAAGACGACTTAACGAAATCCCAAATAAAGTCAGCAATGAAGACGCTTTTTGCTGCATTTGGGCCAAAATTAAAAATTTCCAAAGCGCCAACGAAGAAGCAAGCGAACAAGCCGATACTTCAAGACCTGCACGCTCCCATCCTGACTTCGAGAGCGACGACGCCCGAGCCCAGAGAGCCATGTCGATTCCGCCCCACACCGCAGACCGAAGCAAGTGCCAACGCACCCAAAAGAAAAAGAAGAGCAGTCGCCGCCATCAGAACTCCTAAGACCGAGCCAGAGACCGACTCGTCTGAAGAGGAGCGGAGCGAGCGAGCTACAATGGAGAGAACCTTCCACGACGACGCCAAAGAAGAAATGAACAACGCGCATGTGCGAAACTACGTAGACGGTCCGGAAAGACTTGAACTGGCCAGAGAACCGCGCAGACTCGTTGCGAGCATCCCCATGCCGTTTTGCAATTTCCTACACTTGCGAGACCACGGACTACCTCAGGTTGTAAGTAATGGACAAAATAATGTGGGAAACTTACCCAGTGACTTCCCAAAACTTAGGGTTGATGGCATTAATTTGCAAGAATGGTATCAACAACTCCAGGTTGTCTTTATGAAAGAAAATTTACTATTTTTTATCACTAGTCCCCCAAAAAGACCTTGGACTCTAAAAATAGATTGTTTACACCATAGAGCATTTTTCTTAATAATATCTAGCGTATCTCCTGCAATGTATCATAGCATCAAACCAAATCTAACTGTTTCAGAAATAATTCAATGCATGTTTAATTTGTTTCACAGCGATAGTGTAGCTACCACCACAAGAATGTCTAAGGACTTCTTTTCTTCCAGAGTAAAACCAGGGGTTTCCATAAGTGAGCATTTAATATCTTTAAACAAAATAAGAGCTGAGCTGCATTTGAGGGGGGAAGTGATTTCAGATCAAACAATGAAAAGTGTTATTATCAATTCACTTGATTCATCATGGGATAGTTTTATGTCACACTTAGACACCATCAATCTAGGATATTTATCCATAGAAAGTCTATCTAACAAATTGATAGCAGAAGACAATTCAAGAAAAAATCGTTATAGCAATCACACAGAACACAAATCTTTTAGGAAGGTAGCTTTCCAAGAAAAATATAATGAAACTTTTAAATGCCACAATTGTGGGTCCAGGGAACACAATAGAAGAGATTGTCCCAAAATTTCAAAGGAAAGACATAGGTCAGAATATGGGAATAAATACAATTATAGACAGTCTTCCACAGATAGACATAAATATAGAAGCCCACCAAATTACAGAGAAAGTAGAGGGGGCAGAGAAAATTCAAAAGAGAGAAAATCTGGTTCACTGAATGGACTAAATAAACAAGACAGCACTAAAACGCAACAAAATGAGAACAATAATTGGCTTATTGATTCTGGGGCAACTAATCACACCACTAATAACAAAAATATATTATCTTCGTTTACAGAAGATAAGTTTGTAATAAAGGTAGCTAATCAAGAAAAGGTTCAAGTATTAGGCAGAGGGAATGTGACCTTACCTGGTCTAGGAAAAATAGAGGGGGTATTGTTAATACCAGAAATACCTCATAACATACTAAGTGCCATAAAACTAAGCAGAGATTCTGACATCAATATAGTTTTCTCAAAGGGAAAAGCAACTTTAGAGAAGAATAAAACAAATGTAGGCACTGTGATGATTAAAGGAGGCCTACCCTATCTGATAACAAAAGAAAGATGGTTACATAACGTTGATTCAAATATGGAAGATTGTATTGAGGCAGATGATGAAAATATTAGTAACAGTGACAATGATGAATGTAAAATATCTCATGATCACACAGATACACACAATGAGAAGAAACCAAAAATAGGTAAACCAATTCATGATGAGTGTGCTCACATCTTACATACGAAGTTAGGACATGCAAGTTTTCCTGTAGTACAAAAAATGACTGAACACGCAGAAGGTGTCAAAATAAAAAATTGTGAAAATTATTTGGAATGCTCAGTATGTAAATCTACTAAACTAAAAACTAGTCCCAGGCCAAAAAAATCCACCAGATCAACTAACAAAATTTTTGACTTAGTACACATGGACTTAGTTGGCCCATTAACTCCATCAATCACTTATAGAAAACGTTACTTCCTAACAATAGTAGACGATTACAGTCGCTATGGTTTTGTTTACACATTAAAACACAAGGATGAAACCTTTCAAAAATTTAAGGAATTTTACAAACGCATAGAAACACAACATAATATCAGAATAAAACAAATTATGACAGATAGGGGATGTGAATTCATGTCTAAAGAATTCTCCCAATGGTTAAAGGATAGAGGAATGCTACATTACACGTCCAGTCCATTTTCTGCGTTCCAGAACGGGATTGCAGAGAGAAAGAATTCCACATTACAAACCATGATTAGATGCACATTAGAGGATGCTGGTTTAGGCAAACAATTCTGGTCAGAAGCCTTACATTATTCAAATTACACTCAAAATAGAACCTGGTCCAGTATTGTGAATAAGACACCATATGAGGTGATGTATAATAGGAAACCAAAATTAGCACACATGCACATATTTGAGGTCACTGCAGACGTACACATACCTAAACAGTTGAGAAGAAAGGGAGAAAACGTATCCAGAAGACTAAGATTTATGGGATATGAAACTGGCACCAAAGGGTACAGATTCATTGATAATAATAACAAATTTATAGTTTCCAGAACAGCTGTGTTCCATGAACAGGCCAATTGGTCTAAATTACATCTTAATGAAATATTTCCAAATAAATGCAAAGATACAAAATCTCGTGAGGAAGGGACAATAGAAAATCAAAATATCAACAAAAATAAAAACAAAACCAAAACATGGACAAATAGTCAACACAAAATAAAGACAGACACATTAACAAAAAAGGAAGCAAGATATTTGCATGACAACCATAGCAAACCTGAAAGAGCTATTAGGAACAACAGAAATCAAATACCAAATAAATACAGAGATTACATAATGCATATGGATGGTGAACAAATAACACCTAATACATATGAGGAAGTATTAAAACTCCCTCGTGAAGAAAAAGAAAAATGGGAACTAGCTATGAAAAAAGAGATGGAAAGTTTGCAAGGATTAAATGTATTCACACCCGCGATTGCACCTAAAGATAAAACAATTATTGGTACCAGGTGGATTTATAAAATTAAGAACCTAGAAGGAGGCAATACTCTATACAAAGCTAGATTGGTTGCACAAGGTTATGCACAAAAATATCCGGAGGACTATACTGACACGTACTCCCCCACAGTAAGAACAGAGAGTGTTAAAACAGCTCTAGTAGTAGCATCTGCACTCAATCTTGATGTATTTCAATATGACATACAGACTGCGTATCTACACGCAAAACTAGATAAGGAAATATATGTAAGAGCACCCCACAGTCAATACACTAATAAAAATGAAATTTGGCTATTGAACAAGAGTTTATACGGATTAAAGCAATCTGGCAAAAGATGGTACGATTGCTTGGTAAAAGTACTTAAGACCATGGATTTCAACGCTACCACTGCTGATAACTGTTTCTTTGTCAAAAAGAGTGATGATTACATTGAATTTGTATTGATTTATGTAGATGATATTTTATATATAGGAAAACACAAAGAGAGAAGAGAAATCTTTGTAAACAAGCTAAATGAACATTTCTCGTTGAAATCTCTAGGTAAAGTAAACAAATACCTTGGTGTACAAATTAACAAAACTAGAAGGGGATTCAAACTTACTCAAAAAGATAAGATTATTGAACTTCTAAACAAATGCAATTTAAACAATGCCAAACCCTGTGACACTCCTATGCAAACTGATTTCCTTAGAAATACTGATGAATCTTCCCCTGAATTCAAGGATAATACATTTTATAGATCAGTTATAGGTTCACTTCTTTATATATCTAATTGGACTAGGCCAGATATTGCATTACCACTCAATTTATTATCAAGGCACGTTAGCAAACCAACAATGTATCACTGGGAAGCTGTCAAAAGAATTTTAAGATATCTGAAAAGTACATTAGATTTTTGCCTAGTATTAGAACCTAGTGATAATAAAGAACCAAAACTTACATGTTACGCAGATGCGGATTGGGCTGGAGATATATCATGCAGAAAAAGTACTTCTGGTTATATTTTTCTATTAAATGACTGTCCAGTTTACTGGTACACTGGTAAACAAGAACTGGTAGCCACTTCAACCACAGAAGCGGAATATGTTTGTTTATCCAAAGCTGCAAATAACCTTGTATGGTTTAATGATTTAATTTCAGATGTTTGGAAAAAACCTGCTTTGCCTTTTGTTATGCATGAAGACAATAAAGCAGCCATTGAAATATCTAGATCCGATGCCATAGGACAAAGATCCAGGCATATAGATATAAAATTTAAGCATGTGAGACAATTGTCCCAAGATGGATTTATCAAAGCAGTGCATTGTGATACCTCTGAACAATTAGCTGACATATTGACGAAGCCTTTACCTTCTAAACAGCACAAATATTTAACTTCTAAATTGTATGTCTTATATTGTCCTGAATCTGAATGTAATTGGTGTTGTATAGCGAACCGGCATTTAGAGGGGGATTTGTCAGATGTAAATGCCTTATTCCCTAATGTGTAAATAATGTATATATGGGATATCAGGGGTTAACTTATTCTTTGACTCTTAATGTATTCATAATTCACCACTCCCACTCTTGGCTCCACCTTTTGTATATATAAGGAGCCACCTTCACCATTTTCTTTGCTTCTATCTGTGAATATTCAGTGAATATAGAATGCCTATTATAATTAAAGAGAAATATATTTAAACCTCTAACTCTTATTATTATTATTGAGTCTGATCCTGAAAATATTGCAACAGACCCAAGTGCCTTTGTTTCTCTTCTAAGCCTTATGGGAGGGGCCAATCATCTCCTGCCTTACTCCCGAGTCATCTCTTTTGCTTTAGCTGCTCTTGCCTTCTGGCAGCTCTGCGCATGCGTGCACTAGAAACAGGCTCCTCCTGTTCCTCTGCCTCTCTGCTGTCTGACTCTGGGGGCTCCGGAGTCCGAGCATCACTCCCAGATGGTCCTGGCCCCATCTCTGCCTCTGATGCAGAGCCCTCATCTGGGCCTTCCCCAGACTCCAGGACTGGCCTATGTTCCTCCCCAGCCTCCTCACTGTCTGACTCCGCTGCCAGCTCCGCAGGCTGCTGGTGGACCACAACAAGGTCCTGTCTGTCCAGAAAAGTCCCCTTCACCAGTGGTGGGATTCAAGTAATTTAACAACCGGTTCTCTGCCCTAATGATTTCTTCCAACAACCAGTTTTCCAAACTGCTCAGAAAATTAACAACCTGTTCTCCCGAAGTGGTGCGAACTGGCTGAATCCCACCACTGCCCTCCACCCCACAAAAGGCAAAGACTGAGTTAGAGATGACAGAGAATACATGACATCTGCAGGGTGCGTCAACAGCATCAAAAGTGAGGGTGCAGCTCAAATGGCCAAAGCCCAAAGCCATCCTTCTTTATATCCGTGCAATGTGTGTGATGCATATTGAAAAGAGAGGAGGCTTCAACTGCAATTTTGCAATTTTGCTGTTGTCGCCTCCAACCCACCCACCCCTTGCAGAAAAGCTCCTGACTGGACTGGATGATTGGCACAACCTTACCACTCTCCCTTCTGATAAATTGGTATTTTGTGACTGATCCTGCCATGGTGACAGTTATTTATGTTTTCAATATCCAAATAGGTAGTCTAACCCCCCCCTCCCAAATTATGGGACACCTGTTGTGGAAATCGCAACTTCCTTTGTTTGACTTCCAATATTTTGAACAAACAAAATGATTTTTCCTCTAGGGCATGCATTGAGTGGGCTATTCATGCCACACATCCCTGGGTTAATCAAAGCTACAGCTTTTGTTAAGCCCTGATCTGTTTGTACGAAGCCTCCTTGCTAAGACCTGGGGATCATCTGCCTTGATTCGAGATGGGGAGGGAGCAGCATGTGAAAGGTCAGCGCGTTAGATCAATATTTAATTGAACTGCAGGCCAAGTATTTGGCCATCAATTGATGCTCTGCATTAAGATTCTTTCCTTGACCTGTATTCACCCTTGACTAGGATGAATTTATCTTTCTGGGGCTCCTCATCAGTTTCCCCCATGACAGCTGCAACCTTCTGTTTTAGCAAGAAAGCTTAAGAGTATGATTTTGCCCACGGGCATCCATGCCCACATGTTGATCCTCACCACACCTTGCCCCTTATGTGTTTTGGCAGTTCAAATAGGACAGAACAATAGCTTATGCCATTGTTAGGAAGAAAAAGAACTTTTGACCAAAGTTATGTTAAGCACTCAGCACTAGAAATAGCACTTAAACTTACAGCCATCTCTAAGCGGTTTACAGAGTCAGCATATTGCCCCCAACAATCTGGGTCCTCATTTTATCCACCTTGGAAGGATGGAAGGCTGAGTCAACCTTGAGCTGGTGAGATCCTAACTGCCAAATTGCAGGCAGCCGGAATCAGCAGAAGTAGCCTGCAATACTGCACTCTAACCACCGTGGCTTTTCACTCATGTTAAAAGTGAAAAAGACATAAAGATGTCCTCCAATTGAATGGGTGGCTAGAGGGGTGCTTTCTTCATATTTGGTGGTTTAGAGACTTGGATTGTAATTAAACAATGCTTTGTCCATCAAGAGATATCAGATTATAATTCTGTTCTCCTGTCCATCACATGCCACCTAGGAACTGTATTATATAGGTATCTATGGAGATTTTCAGTCATATATCCTAAATGGCAAGTTTTGGGGTATTTTAAATGTTTGGGGTTTTAAATCGGCCAAATCTATGTAATTATTTTAATTTTTAATTATTGTTGTGTGTTGTGTTTTTAAATTGGCTGTACACCGCCCTGAGTCCTTCGGGAGAAGGGCGGTATAGAAATAAAATTATTTATTTATTTATTTTTATTTATGCAGGTCATGGCTGTCCCAAAGGTGTTTTTTCCAAAGGCAACTGGACTTTTCTTTGTTTTTCCTAGAAGACGTTTCGTTTCTCATCCAAGAAGCTTCTTCAGTTCTGGAAAAACTGAAGAAGCTTCTTGAATGAGAAGCAAAACGTCTTCAAGGAAAAACGAAGAAAAGTCCAGTTGCCTTTGGAAAAAGCACCTTTGGGATGTTTATTTTACAGGCTTTGGTTGTTGCATAGGAAAAAAAAATGCTTTGGCAAGATCCTAGCTCTTTCACTCGAAGCTGATTTTTTCATAGTGATTGAAAAAGGGGCAGCACATTGCAAAGACAAGAAACCAATACCTGAGATTTATAAGGGAAAAGGAACTCTTGGATTCGTATTTATGCAGACAAGTAGCTTCCGTGATGGTTGGGATTTGCAATGTGTACATGCTGCAAAACTCACATTTTTCTTTCTGCTGTAACAAAACTCTAAAGGGGAGGCGTAACCTGAACAAAAGATTAGCAGGATGGAGTCCATCTGCCTTTGAGAGCAGAGCAAATGCAGCGATTTGTAAAGGATTAAGACTGCAATTTAAGGGAGAGCAGCTGCCATTACACCATTACCAGCCGAACCAGCTCTTATCTCTTGCCTTGTGCCTTCACTTTTAGTTTTCTAAAAGTTAGTATCATCTTCCACTATGGGAACAGATTAGATTTTGGCTTTGTTCCCTCAAGACTTCCTTGGGTTCAGTGAAGGATGGTTGTAGGGCCAAAAGCTAATTCTTGGTTGTTGATAATTATCACAGAGCCATAAAAGAAAGAAAGAAAAAAAATAAAAAGGAGGCAATTAAACCTTTCTTTCTTTCTTTCTTTCTTTCTTTCTTTCTTTCTTTCTTTCTTTCTTTCTTTCTTTCTTTCTTTCTTTCTTTCTCTCTCTCTCTCTCTCTCTCTCTCTCTCTCTCTCTCTCTCTCTCTCTCTCTCTTTCCCCCTTCTTCACAGTTAAAAATAGAATCAGATTCAGCAAAAGTCTCTGCATTCTAGCATTGTGCTTCACTGGCATGCTGCTACGCTAATATTTTGACACTAACTTTTATGCAGTAATAGAAGTACTTTTTCCTATTTTTTTTTAAAAGTCCATGGTATGCAAACTTCTAGTTGCTGTTATTACTTTGAATGTTTAGATACTGCTTAATTGGGCTGCTTTGGAATATTGTAAGCAGATCTTTGTTCTAAGAGGTAGACCCCAATTCATTTACATCAACCATCTAGTCAGCAGTTCTAGAGTAGTGTCAGGCAGCCTTTTGTGGGAGAACATTGTTAAGCAAATGTCCATGTGAAACCATAAGTAGGCCAGAACTTCAGAAAGGCTAAATGGCAAGTTGATCAACTACTTTGGAATGCCTACTGCAGTGGTGGGTTCCTCCCGGTTCAGCCCAGTTCGGCCGAGCCGGTAGCGGTGAAGATATGACATCACCAAACGGGTTCTCTTTGTTCGGGAGCTGGGCATGGACAATTCTATTCAAATAAAAGGGGATTTTTAAAAACCATCCATTCAGCAAAAATGCCAATGGCAGGATATAATGCTGTGCCCCAAAGAAATCCTTCTATGTAAAAAAAAAAAAAAAAAAAAAGTGAGAGATGTCAAACATTTAGCCAACATTTGCTCTTAGAATCCAGGTTCTGTTATTTTATGGGATGCTACTGACCTTTTAAAAAAAATATTTTATTTATTTGTTTATTTGTCAAACACGTGTAAGATAACAGATATGTAAGTATAAACATGATTATGAATACAGGATAAGGATACAAATAAATGAGGACATTAGGACAGGGACGGTAGGCATGTTTGTGCGCTTATGCACGCCCCTTACAGACCTCTTAGGAATGGGGTGAGGTCAACAGTAGATAGTCTAAGGTTAAAGTTTTGGGGGGTTGGGGAAGTAACCACAGAGTCAGGTAGTGCATTCCAGGCACTCGGTTGCTGAAGTCGTATTTTCTGCAAATGAGTTTGGAGCGGTTTACCTTAAGTTTGTATCTAATGTGTGCTTGTGTATCATTGAGGTTGAAGCTGAAGTAGTCATTGACAGGTAGGACATTGTAGCAGATCATTTTGTGTACCTCCAGTTGATATTCCATGTCCTTTATCCTCTGAATACATATGTATTATTGTAATCCAAAACAAGAAGGAGCTCAGCTATAAGAATCTAGTTTGGATTTTATAAGACTACTGCAAGTTTATTTATTTGTAAAAGTTGTTGTTGTTAGTTGCAAAGTCGTGTCCAACCCATCGCGACCCCATGGACCACGTTCCTCCAGGCCTTCCTGTCCTCTACCATCCTCTGATGTCCATTTAAACTCATGCCGACTGCTTCAGTGACTCCATCCAGCCACCTCGTTCTCTGTCATCCCTTTCTTCTTTTGCCCTCAATTGTTCCAGCATTAGGCTCTTCTCCAGTAAGTCCTTCCTTCTCATTAGGTGGCCAAAGTATTTGAGTTTCATCTTCAGGATCTGGCCTTCTAACGAGCCGTCAGGGTTGATCTCCTCTAGGACTGACCGGTTTGACCGCCTTCCAGTCCAAAGGACTCACAGGAGTCGTCTCCAGCACCATAGTTCAAAGGCCTCAATTCTTTGGTCCAACTTTCATAGCCATACATTGCCGCTGGGAAAACCATAGCCTCGACTATACGCACTTTTGTTGTAAAGGTTATTAGTCACCTATCTTACCGCATGCTAACTCAGTTGAATGTTTCTCCGTAAATACAAGAGGTAAAGGGTTGGTAGGAAAAAATAAGATTTTTTAAATTCAGTATCTAATCATCAGGTTCCAAGCCAATGCCTCAATTTTGGCCATCCACATCTCAAGCCTGAGAGTAGTATAGGATACACAGCTGGGGCAGCCAAAATTCCTCTTAAGAATTTTGATGGCATGACTTCCTTGTGCCCTGAATAAAATCTGAGCTAGTGCTTTAGCATTAAAAAGCTAAAAACTGCGGCCACCTTTGTGTTGTTGGAAGGAATGGCTTCCTTCCAGAAAACAATGGAAGCCCATCGTATCTGGGAAAAGCTTGTTCTTGAGTTATTCCTACTGGAGAAATCTGTAATAGTGCTTCTTATCCTGAGATTTCTTCTATATTGGGGTAAAGCTGTAACTGTGCCAGCACCCAGACTGTGTGACCATGTTAGGACTTCTATCGAGGTGACCGTAGAAATGTGCAGCTGCCTTTAAGGTCAAAATGACTAAAGAGCTTTATATTGGCAAATAACAATACAGACCCGCCAGCTGCTAAATAGTTGCTTTGCTATCTCACATGGTGGTCCGGCGGAACAAAATGGGGAGGGATCTGATTTCATTGATTCCTCCTACACATATAAAAAGGGATCTGATAGAACTTTCAATCTTATTAAAGGCTGGCATCAAGTTACTTGTGGTTTGCCTGGAACATTTTTTAGGATCAAAGCATAAACACAACATCTGCGCCAAAGATTAAGAGAGGGAAAAGGAGGCAATTTGCCAGGTTTAACAAGGGCATGACTACCACTCCCCAATCCCAGTAAAACCATAGCCCATGTCATCTCAGAATATACGAAATGCAAATGACTGAGATATGGGGTGGAGGATGGGGAGAGGTTCATCCAGAAGGTTTTCCCCCCAGAAAATTTCATGATACTCTGTGTCATGGGATGATTGCAAGATAACTTCCCAGATGACTAGACTAAGGTCAACGGGGCATTTTTTTGAACACATTTCTCTACAGAAGTGTATTCAAAACTACAAAATGGCATTCTTATAATCTTTTAATATTTGTTAGGGAAATAAACTATTTTCATGTACTGTTCATGTTTCATGTTCACCGTGTACTGAACATACTAGTGTTGGCACCAGTAGTGGGATTCAAATGCCGTCGCTACCGGTTTGCTCATGGGCATGCGCACACTTGCATGCGCAGAGACGTCCAGGGGTGGGTGGGTGGAGCCTCCTACCACCGCCGCTACCGATTCGCCCAATCCGGGGTGAACCGGTAGCAACTCACCACTGGTTGGCACCATCCAAGCTTGGGATATTGTGGATCAGGGGTGAAATGCTCCCGGTTCGGACCGGATCGCCCAATCTGATAGCGATGGCGGCGGGTGTTTCGGAGAACTGGTAGCAAAAATCCCTGCATACCCCCCCCCATGCCCAGCTGAGCTGCGCAATCATCAGAGGCTGGTTTTTTTACTTTTAAAAGCATTTTTTCTACAACCCCCTTCGGCTGAAGAGATTGTTGGGGGAAAAAATGCTTTTAAAAAGCCTCTAACGATCCCAGCTGAGTTGCCTGATCATCAGAGGCTTTTAAAAGCATTTTTTTCTGCAACGCTTTTAAAAGCCTCTGACAATCCCAGCTGAGCCGCGCGATCATCCGAGACTTTTTTTTAACTTTTAAAAGCATTTTTTCAGCCCAAGAGGCTTTTAAAAAATGCTTTTAAAAGTAAAAAAAAAAAGTTGGCCATGCCCACCCAGTCACATTACTCCCCCCCACCAAGCCATGCCCACAGAACCAGTAGTAACAAATTTTATATTTCACCATGTTGTGGATGCAAGTTCAACTCAGAGACACGAGTTAGTTAAGTGTGTGGTATGAATATAACTGGTCATGAGCACCAGAGCTAAAACTGTATGTTTCTACGAAAGTACTACTGCTTTCAGAATTCAAAATTCAATACTACTGAAGCGAAACCACTACTACGAAAAAGCAGAAATAACGAACTACTATTATGAGCAAGAAACAAGGAAAGGGACATTCCACAGTTTCAGTTAAATGATCAACTTTTTCCCAGCCATCAAGCAGAGAAGAAACAACAGTAGGATGTTCCTATTCTTAATCAGAAATCCACTTCAACTTCACCGGTAAACTGCCTTAGGCTTACAGACATCATAAACACCATTCCAAGTGCTACTTTGTGCTAATTTGGATGCTGTCTCCATCTCCAATACAGAACAGTAGAATAGCAGCAATCAGTGTGAAGATCACCAATCGTATATCTTTTGGATGGTGAGCTTCATAAGATTCCAGCTTGATTGTTCAGCATCTAATCAAGTCCCTGATGACTGTGAGACTCCAGTCCCAACACCGAGATGGCCTGTCAGAGTGCAGACTTCGTTGCCTGACCATAAAGCTCAAGTATTGTAATAGCAACTGCTAAGGAATTTGTGTGCGTGCTTATTCTAACGATATGGTTTTTGGTAGTGGAACAGAAGTGTCGTTTGGTCTTAGGATCTGGCTGTTAGAGGACTACCGATCTTGTTACAAAACTGCCTGGTTTGTAAGATAAGCGGGAGAGGTCTTTGTAAACTTACTCTCCACTTCTGGAAATTATTTTATTAAGCATGAGGGAAAGAGCTCTGAAACATAATCCATTAGAATTTGCAACTGATTCCCACTCTCTTTCTCAGGAAGTGTGTCAAGATATATCTTTTTAAATGTATGAGTTATTTTAATGATGTTTTTAACATGAATTATTGACATTTTCACATTTGCCACCATTTGTATTAGGTTATATTGCCAGTCAATTTGGTTTGCATTCTACTTTTTTTTTCCTTTCTCAATCTGAGTGCAGCAGAAAAACAAGTAGAAATTCAATTAATATAAATAATTATTTTATATAACGTGATAAGAAAAACCTTTTTCTATCTGGAAGCTACCTAAAATGTCCACCAAAACAAGGGTTCCTATAGAGTATCATTCTTTACTCTTTGGTTCTTTTGGTCAAATTACATTGTTTAGTCTATAAATTCTTGACAATACAGTATCAGCAGGGGTGGGTTTTACTTATCTTTACTACTGGTTCGCAACGGGATCACACACGCGATCTCCGAACCACTCGCCGCTACCGGTTCACTCGAACTGTTGCGAACCGGTAGCATTTCACCCCTGGTTCCCCCCCCCCTTTTAATAAGAAAAAATTAATAGTCTGTGAGGGCTCCCTATTTAATTATTGTAGCAGATACATTTTTTCCCAGAACAGGATCAGAATAAACTTCCATCATGGCTTTCATGAAGCTGAACCCACAGGAAATTGTGAAGATAAAATGCCTCATTATGTATGTTTTTCATGTAACATGTTAATCCATAACATGGTTTGGTTTTACTTAATGTGCTATGTGAATCTAGCTCCTGATATTTGTAAAACCATTGTTTTAGAGGTGATCTTATTACACTGCTGAGTACAGATAGTCCTCGACTTACAACACTTCATTTAGTGACCGTTAAAAGTTACAACGGCACTGGAAAAAAGTGACTTATAATCATTTTTCACAGTTACGACTTTTGCAGCATTCCCATGATCATGCGATCAAAATTTGGATGCTTGGCAACTGGTTCATACTTACGACCGTTGCTGTGTCCCAAGGTCATGCAATCACCTTTTGCAACCTTCTGAGAAGCAAAGTCAATGGGGAAACCAGATTCACTTCACAAACAGCTTACTAATTTATCAGTTGCAGTGGCTCACTTAACAACCGTGGCAAGAAAGGTTGTAAAATGGGGCAAAACATAACAAACGTCTCACATAGCAACAGAAATGTTGGGCTCAATCGTGGTCGTACGTCGAGGACTACCTATATTTGATCCATCACATTCTATTCCAGGATGTAAGGGAGGAACATTTTAGAATTATGTGGCCATTGGGTATTGGTGTGTAAGAACACGATCAAGGAATGATCACAACTTTTTGTGCAGAAATAGACAGGCTGACACTAGAACTCAAAAATAAGGCCGAGACAGAATACTATAAAAATTGGAACAAAGTGTACCAATGATTGAAAAGGAGAAAAGGAGTTGGAACAAAAAAAGATTTAGGGTTTGTAAAATCGATACTTGATAATACTTAGACAAATATGTAAACGAGGACCAGGGATATTGATTGTATATAAGAACCAAATAGTAATGTATATTAACTAGTAATTATATTTGTTGTTATGTTTAAAATATGTATGGATATGACAAGACCAGGATGGTCACACTATGTCCAATGTTTTTAATGTTCATTTAATAAAAAACTTTAAAAAAAGAAAAGGAATGATCACAACTTTTCAGGTAGGACACAGGTCAGTGTATTCATTGCTTAAGGCACGTTGTTCAACTATCTTGCATTTTATTCCCTGTAGCTGCCTGCTTGTGATTGCAAATAGATTTCATGCCCTGACCCAACATGGCATTCTACTGAGGCCACATCGGATTATGTTCCCTTCCCTGGTGCTTATTTAAATTAGTTTGTTTTCCATTTTTGACAGATTATCTTTTCTGATGGAGTGTAATGAGGTGTAAATAAGCAGAAGTGAGCTTGGAGGCTGAAAAGGAGCACCATGTTTGTCAGGTTAGATACAGCAGTTCTGGGTCCACAGCAAAAGAGACAATCACAAATCAACAATTCATGGCTGGACACATGTAACCAAGTTACCAAGGCAGTTGCGATGGTGGAATGCAGAATCTGTTCGGCCTGTCCTTGCCAGTTTCTTCAGGTGATGTGTGTCAGAGGTGGTATTCACTTACCTTTGCTACCGGTTCGCAAATGTGAGCATGCGCACCTTCCACGCATGCACAGCGCATAAAAAATGTGAATAAATGGGACGTGATTACGTCCGGGTGGGTGGGCAGAGCCACCCACAGCCGCCACTACCAGTTCGCCAGAACCAGATAGAACTGGCTGAAAACCACCATTGCTCTGTGTGTGTGTGTGTGTGCATGTCAGTGGTGGGTTGCCCCCAGTTCGGACCGGTTCACAAGAACCGTTAGTAAAAATGGCGGGAGGCTCCACCCACCAACCCAGATGTCATCAGGAAGCTACTGCGTATGCACAGAAGCTTCTGCGCATGCACAGAAGTGCCTACGTGCAAGCGAAGTGAGAACGAGCACACGGCCACGTTGCGAACAATAGTAAAGGTAAGTAGAACCCACCCCTGGCGCGTTGCTATTAGAAAGATAATAGTGCAGCTTCTCCAGTGTCCTAAACTACCATTTTATATGGTGTTGTGCAGTGTTTCTCATCCTTGGCAACTTTAAGATAGGTGGACTCCAACTACCAGAATTCTATGCTGGCTGTGGAATTCTGGGAACTGAATTCCGCCTATTTTAAAAGTTGCCAAGGTTGAGAAATAGTGCACTAGAGCATTTTTCTTTTCAGCCATTGATTATACTCCTGTTCAGAAATCTTATTTTGCTCAAACATTTCAAAATGGCAATGACACAGCTGGCTGGGGAAATCTGGGAATTGAAGTCCACCGATCTTAAAATGGCTAAGGCTGAGAAACATTGGTGTAGTGTTTAAGAAGTTGGACTGACAGTAGGGAGAACTGGGAGGACATCTAGCTTTTATCTCAAATGCTTCCTCAGTGAAATTGGGTTTAGTTGGGTACATCACTTTGAACTGAACAGAAGGCAAGATATAAAACTAAGAAATAGTTTTTGTGGTTAAGACCTTAGTCTAGCAATGAGGAGACCCAGGTTCTAATCCTCCCTCAGCCATAGAACTTCACTCAATGATTGACTCTTTCTCAATACACCTTGCCTCATGTTGGTGGTGAATTACTTATTCATGTGATTTGTCTACCACTTTGCAATAAAAAATCGATCAATCAAGGCAACTATTATGAGATATGGATTTTGATCCCCTTGAGAGTTCAGAATTAATTTCTTTTCTTTTTTTTAATCCTTTGTTATGGACTTTGGGCCAGAAAACACAACCAGAAAATACGTAGACCTCTAATTATTAGTAATATTATTTAGAAATAAGTAAAATTACATAAAATGCATTATTATAGTAGCTGTAACACAAATAGCAGTGGAAATCACAAAATTTGTGTGTCAGGGTTCCCCCTCACATTCCCACAGCTGACCCCGGCCTTGCTGTGGCAGCCCTGAAGATTTTCAAAATGGTTCGTGGAAATCTGCTGGGGACAAAAAAAGCCCAACATTGGAGAAAAATAAGGGTTTCCTATTTGAGCAAGGGTCAGACTAGAAAACCTCCAAGGTCCTTTCTAACTCCATTTTTCTGTTATTCTGTTATAATAGAAGAAATCCTGAAACCTGGAATTTGGTAGATGATATTTCAAGTAAACATTCAGAGCCTTTTATCTTTGTGCATTTTTTCTCTTCTTCCTCCACTGGGTTTTATAAGGCAATTATTTGCTGAATCAGCTGTCCTTCTAATTAGCAGGTTGAATGATGGATATTCTTAGGGCAGGGTAGATTAAATAAACATATGCCTTCCCTTTTTATAGGTATTTAAAAAATTCTCAGTTCTCCTTCTTTGAGTACTTCTGTGTTCAGACTTGGAATTCAGCTGTGTGAAGAATCCAGACAGTGAAAGACAAAATATTTTACCAACAGAATTTCCACTGTGGAGATTTTAGAACTAAACAGGAATCAAAATCCAATTAAATTATTTCTCACTATTACACATATTCTTTAGGTACAGGAATATTCATTTTTTATTTGATTAAAATTATAAAATCATATTCTTGTCTATTTCCTGGGGGCGGATTAAAAAAATCAAGTTAGAAACCCTGAGTGTATAACCAGGGATGGGCTGCTGGGGGTTTGAAGGGATTCGAGAGAACCTCTAGCTAAGATTCTGTGCAGTTCAGAGAACCCCCAAATCCCACTCCTGGCTGACCCCGCCCACCCTGTCCCTCCCAGGAGTCCCCACGCGACCCATTTTGTATGTAGGTAAGTGCAGGTCGCGCGCGGAGGCTCAGGAAGGCTGGAAACGGGCCTGTTCCAGCCTCCAGAGGGCCTCTGGCACCTGGGAGGCTATTTTTGCCCTCCTGGATACTCGAGGAAAGCCCCCAGACCTCAGGGAGGGCAAAAACGCCCCCCACCTTGGTGTAGGAGGCTGACTAGGCCACACCCACCATGGCCACGCCCACCCAGCAACCGGGCAGGGAACTCCTTGATAAAATTTTTGAAGCCCACCCCTGTGTTTAACCAAACGTCTGCATCTTTTTGTCTTCTGAGTTTCTTCTGAGGATGTCCGAGATTAAAATTTAGCAGCAGATGTTCTAGATTGTATCAGAGGTTCAATACCCACATTGTGAGTATTGATCCAATTCGAAGAGACATTTGTTCGGCAGGCTGAGGCAAAGAGGCAGTCCCGGAACCAGCAAAATCTGGGGACTGGGCAGGGGACAGAATGTATCTGCCCTCAGTGTGGAAGGGATTGCCGCTCTCGAATTGGCCTTTTTAGTCATACTAGATGCTGATTTAGGACCTCTTTCCAGAGCACGATACCATAGTCTCTTGAGACTGAAGGATGCCAATGAACCCACATTGTCTTCAGTAGAGGTTTTGCATTCGAACAATATACGTGGCCAACACCATAAATAAGCGGAAAGAGATATTGATTTGCAACGGGAGGAAAGGCATTTTCATTTAGATACAGGTAGTCCTTGATTTACAACTGTTGACTTAGTGACTGTTAGAAGTGATCAAAATTTGGACATCTCGCAACTGGCTCATATTTATGACAGTTGCAGTGCCCCAGGGTCATGTGATCCCCTTTTGCAAACTTCCAACAAGAAGAGTCAATGGGGAAGCTAAAGTCACTTTAACAACTGTAGTGATTCACTTGAAAACTGTGGCAAGAAAAGTCGTAAAAATGGGGCAAAACTCCCTTAACATCTGTTCGGGCTTAGCAATGGAAATTTTGGGCTCAATTGGGGTCGTAAGTGGAGGATTACCTGTAATTTTATTCCCTAGTTTACACAATGTTGTGTCCAGGAGTTCCTCCATTGTGAACAAAGCAGGACAGAAGTAATCATAGCATAGCAGAACCTTGGTGGCGCAGCAGACTAAAGTGCTGTTAATTAGCACCAGCTGCCTGCAATTACTGCAAGTTCGACTCTCACCAGGCTCAAGGTTGACTCAGCCTTCCATCCTTTCGAGGTAGGTAAAATGAGGAGCCGGATTGTGGGGGCAATAAGCTGACTTTGTATAAAAAAGAACACCACTTGGGGGTGGGGGGCGCGAAAACCCTACTAAGCAGAGATACAAAAGTATGAAGGCTATTGCTTAATGCATTGTAAGCCACCCTGAGTCTCCGGAGAAGGGCGGCATATAAATTGAACCAATAAATAAATTGAACCAATAAATTTGGAATGAGAAATTGAAAAGGACCATATTTGACCCATGGGCCTCATTTTTTAAAATAATTTGTAAAACTAATAAAAGCAGGATTCAAATAAATAAATATAAATAATAGAACAGAACAGAACAGAACAGAACAGAACAGAACAGAACAGAACAGAACAGAACAGAACAGAACAGAACAGAACAGAACAGAACAGAATAGCAGAGTTGGAAGGGACTTTGGAGGTCTTCTAGTCCAACCCCCTGCCCAGGCAGGAAAACCTACACCACTTCAGACAAATGGTTATCCAACATCTTCTTAAAAATTTCCAGCGTTGGAGCATTCACAACTTCTGCAGGCAAGTTGTTCCACTGATTAATTGTTCTAACTGTCAGGAAATTTCTCCTTAGTTCTAAATTGCTTCCCTCCTTGATTAGTTTCCACCCATTGCTTCTTGTCCTGCCCTCAGGTGTTTTGGAGAATAGCTTGACCCCCTCTTCTTTGTGGCAGCCCCTGAGATATTGGGACACTGCTAGTCCTAGTCCTTCTCTTCATTAAACTAGACATACCCAGTTCCTGCAACCGTTCTTCATATGTTTTAGCCTCCAGTCCCCTAATCACCTTTGTTGCTCTTCTCTGCACTCTTTCTAGAGTCTCAACATCTTTTTTACATCACGGCAACCAAAACTGAATGCAATAAATTTTATTCCTTTTAAATAAAGTAAATAAAACTAATGAGGAATGATGGGATTTGAAATCCACCAACTCTTTGGAGAGTGTGCTGCTCGATTATAAGTTTGTCAGATGTAACCTTTGGATGAAACCCTGCAGGAAGCATAATGAAAGTGTGACGGAAAACAAAAGATTACATTGACCTTAAAATATTAGGTTTTTTTTTTTTTTGTAAAATAATTTAAGAAGCGAATGTTAGATTTGTTGAGAATACTATTATGGAACAAATGTTTTTGTCTCCTAGTGTTCTCCTGGGAAGACTAGACCAGTGTTTTTCAACCTTGGCAATATTAATATGTGAAGCTTCACTTCAGAGGTGGGTTTCACATATTCTTACCACTGGCTCGCTGATGTGCGCACACTCGCTTTGCGCTCGCGCACCATCTGTGTATGCCCACAACCTTCCGCGCATGCACTTGGCCTCAAAAATGTGGCTAAATAGGACAGTATTACGCCAGGGCAGATGGGTGGGGCGATGTTGTGGTCCGCCAGCAGCCTGCGGACCTGGCAGTGGAGTCGGACAGTGAGGAGGCTGGGGAGGACAATGGGCCAGGCCTGGAGTCAGGGGAAGGCCTGGATGAGGGCTCTGCATCAGAGGCAGAGATGGGGCCAGGGCTATCTGGGAGCGATGCACGGACTCCGGAGCCTCCAGAGGCAGACAGCAGAGAGACGGAGGAACAGGAGGAGCCTCTTCCTAGTGCACACATGCGAAAAGCTGCCAGAAGGCAAGAGCAGCTAAAGCAAAAAGGACGACTCAGGAGTAAGGCCAGGAGATGATTGGCCACTCCCATAAGGCTTAAAAGAGCAGCAACGAGCCATTGGGTTCTTTGTAGAAAAGCAATGTTGATTCCAGTGCTTCTTGCCAGCGTCTCTTGAATTTTGTGGGGGTTTTGCCAAGAAAAGTCTTTGGCAGGTTGCCAAAGACATCAAAGGTTGGTGATAAGGCCGACGGACCGGTTATTAAGAATTTTGTTTTGGACTAAGCTGAGAATGAATTAATTCTCAGCGGTTTTAATAAAATAAGTTTGTTGAGGACTGAATTGTGTTTGGTAATCACTACTTGGGCCTTGGTCACAACAGGCGGGCCCACCTGCAGTCACCGCTACCGCTTCACCCGAACCAGTTTGAACCGGCTGAATACCACCACTGCTTCAGTTCCAGAATGTCCCAACCAATGTGAACATTATAAAATATTGATAGTTGATTGTAGCTAATTAAAATTACTCAGACCTTTGACTCATTGAGTGCCAGTTTCGTGTAGTGGTTGAAGGTGCCAGGCTAGAAAACAGGAGATCATTAGGCATGGAGCCAACTAAGTGACTTTGGGCCAATGAATCTCTCTGAACCCTAGGAAGCAGGTAATGGCCACCACGGCCAAGAAAATGTTGCCCAAAAAATCCTGCAGGGATCTGCAGGTCGTCCATAGCAGTCATGACTGACCTGACAGAGAATTTAATTTTTGTCTCATTAATTTAATAGCAGTAAAATATGATTAATCCTAGATCCAACCTACCAGCCGGAATGTATAGATTCACGGTTTAAAATAATCCTATTTCACTTAGTGTCCTGTGTTATTTTATCTTAGTGTCCTGCGATAATCCTTCTGTTCTGGGAAATCCGGGTGGTTAAAAAAAAATACCAGAAGGATTGGTGCACCTGGAAAAGATTTTCAGCCTCACTCTCTCCCTGTGGTCTCAGCTTTCCTGTTCTACTTACATGCTGAGTTAATTTGAGGAAAACAAAAGTGGGATATGTGTGGAATGGCACTGAGATCCAATTGCAACCATCTCTAATCTTGCATCTATTGTCTAAACTTGGAGTGGGCATATTTTTACTCCAGAATAATGCTGTATATAAAAACACAATAGACATTTGGTGGGTTGGTGGTCAAGTTGCCAGAGAAAGAGAAGACATTCATTATGGTAAGATACTTGATTCCTTCCCCTTCCCTTCTGCATTATCCTTTTTCCCCACAAGCAATTTCCTTCCTTCCTTCCTTCCTTCCTTCCTTCCTTCCTTCCTTCCTTCCTTCCTTCCTTCCTTCCTTCTGCTATTGAATCATATAGGGTTCTTCAGGCTACCTTCTTGATTTTCATCTTCCTGAATGAATTAGAAATCACCAGGACTTCAATTTATACAGGAAGGATTTTACTTGTTCCTTGCTGTGAAGTAAATCTCTCACTTTTCACTGTGATAGCCAAAGTATGCATAGGTCCTAGGATGCTAGACAAGTTCTAGGCGTTGCTTTTGAATTAAAGAGGGTAAAGAATGTGTTTTATTGAATGCATTACAATGATCCTAAATATGAGAACAGCTTTACTGATATTGAGTGCATTGCAATCATTCTTAAAAATATTAGCTACAGCTGTAATGTAAAGATAGTATTTGGTAATGCTAATTTTAATTGAAAGAAAAATGCAACCTATCTCGTCTTACTACAAGAATGTGCTTTTGAGTAGCATGCCACATTGGTACGAACCAGACAAAGAGTGGGAGGAACAGCCTTCAGCCTTTGTGGTTGGTGTGGAGGGAATATTTGTGGTTTGTACTTTGTATTTCCCATTGTTTGGTCCCATCATAGACCTGCCTGCTTGACCTCTATCCAAAATTCAGATGGTTGTAATATCTATCTATCTATCTATTTATCTATCTATCTATCTATCTATCTATCTATCTATCTATCTATCTATTTTGTCAAGCATGTATTACATAACAGATATAAGTATAAACATGATTATAAATACATGAAATGGATACGAATAAATGGGGACATTATTGGTTCAATTGGTTCAATTTATATGCCGCCCTTCTCCAGAGACTCAGGGCGGCTTACAATGCTTTAAGCAATAGCCTTCATACTTTTGAATATACCTGCTTAATAGGGCTTTCGACCCCCCCTAAGCAGTGTTCTTTTTATACAAAGTCAGCTTATTGCTCCCACAATCCGGGTCCTCATTTTACCTATCTCGGAAGGATGGAAGGCTGAGTCAACCTTGAGCCTGGTGAGAATTGAACTTGCAGTAATTGCAGGCAGCTGGCAACTTAAGTGCTACTTTTAACAGCACTTAGTCCACTGCGCCACCAGGCTCAGTTAGGACATTAACTGAGGACAGGGACGGTAGGCACGCTGGTGCACTTATGTACGCTCCTTACAGACCTCTTAGGAATGGGGTGAGGTCAACAGTAGACAGTCTAAGGTTAAAGTTTTTGGGGTTTGGGGAAGAAACTACAGAATCAAGTAGTGCATTCCAGGCATTGACCACTCTGTTGCTGAAGTCGTATTTTCTGCGATCAAGTTTGGAGCAGTTTACCTTAAATTTGTATCTATTGTGTGCTCGTATATTGTTGTGGTTGAAGCTGAAGTAGTCATTGATAGGTAGGACATTGTAGCAGATAATTTTGTGCACTACGCTTAGGTCAGACCGAAGGTGGCATAGTTCTAAATTGTCTAAGCCCAAAATTTCAAGCCTGGTGGCATAAGATATTCTGTTGCGAGCAGAGGAGTGGAGGACTCTTCTTGTGAAATATCTCTGGACTCGCTCAGTTGTATTAATGTCCGATATGCAGTGCGGGTTCCAGTAATGTAGTGCATTACAATATTATCTGACTCTTTTGGGGGAAGGAAGTTAAAAGAAAAATGGAAAATGGTAAGCTTGAAGGAAGATTTTACAGAAGGTCATGAAGATGCCCCCCTAATTATTGTGAGAACTAGGATTAATAGTGCCCTACTGAACACATAGGGACATGGTGGCTATAGGAACATGGTGGCTCAGTGGCTAAGACACTGAGCTTGTCGATCGAAAGGTCGGCAATTCAGCGGTTCGAATCCCTAGTGCTGCGTAATGGGGTGAGCTCCTGTTACTTGTCCTAGCTTCTACCAACCTAGCAGTTTGAAAGCACGTAAAAAATGCAAGTAGAAAAATAGGGACCACCTTTGTTGGGAAGGTAATAGCGTTCTGTGCACCTTTGGCATTTAGTCATGCCGGCCCCATGACCACGGAGACGCCTTCGGACAGTGGCTTTGAAATGGAGATGAGCACCATCCCCTAGAGTCGGGAACAACTAGCATATATGTGTGAGGGGAACCTTTACTGAACACATCTCCAGATCGACCAGACTTATCACTGGCACAAAATCTGCAGTCTCTCTCATTACTAGTCACATTTAATTGGTTAGGTTGCCAAACAGGAGGTTTGGCAACCAAGATAGTTTTCTGATTTGAGCTTGAAGGAACAAAGTCTCCAGTAAAGGTAAAGCTGGGACAAGTAATGGGAGCTCACCCCGTTAGGCAGCACTAGGGATCCCCACCCTTACAGTCCCCCAAATCACCTAACCTCTGATGTGGAGATTCCCACAGACATGTATATGACTGTTAAAAATTTCATACTTAAAAGTAGTATTCTTTTCACGATATAGAAACCTGGTTTTTTTTTTTTAATTTGATTTGTATGCTGCCCTTCTCCGAAGACTCAGGGCGGCTTACAATGTGCTCAGCAATAGCCTTCATCCTTTTGTATATTTATACAAAGTCAGCTTATTGCCCCCACAAACTGGGTCCTCATTTCACCTACCTTAGAAAGGATGGAAGGCTGAGTCAACCTTGAGCCTTGGCGAGATTCGAACCCTGCAGTAATTGCAGGTAGCTGGTCTTAATAACCAGCTTAATAACAGGATGCCTTAAACCCCTGTACTACCAAGGCTGTTGCCTTATTCTGCATAACAGTAGGTCTTCTCCTGCAACTACAGTTTCCAATTGCAATGTGTTAAAAAGCACGGTCTTTGTTCTGATTAGTTACAAGCAAACATTATTTACTTGTACCTGATAACCACTTGCCTGGCTTCTGCATTTGGCTGATAAAAATATGAACCGTTCAAGCCCGGGAGATTGGCATCAGCAGCTGTTTCTTATCACATCATCACAGATGTCAGATGGGTGGAAATCAAAAGAAACAAGATCTCTTAAATATTGGCATCAAGGCTGTACAACCCTGTTCCTCTTGTGCTACCTTTGCTATTAATAGATATTCTACTTTTCTACCGGCAGATAAAAAAGAGGTGAGGCTTCAAATCATCGTCTTCGTTTAAAGACCCCATAATCCCTTGCGGGATGGAGTCTTGGGCAACTGAATGGATCTGAGTGTTTACTGGCCAGATGCCCTTCCTGTCACCAATCTGGAGATTGTTTCAGCAAATCTATTCTCATTGCACCCAGACAGAGAAATATCTGCATCTACCTAGGATCAAACTCACAGCCTCCTGATTATTGTAAGGCTTCAAATGCACAGTTGAATTCCTATCTTGACTTCTTGACGCCCTAAGCCCCACAACATCCCTATAGCAATAGCAATAGCAATAGCAATAGCACTTAGACTTATATACCGCTTCATAGTGCTTTTACAGCCCTCTCTAAGCGGTTTACAGAGTCAGCATATTGCCCCCAACAATCTGGGTCCTCATTTTACTCACCTCAGAAGGATGGAAGGCTGAGTCAACCTTGAGCCTGGTGAGATTTGAATTCCTGAACTGCAGCTAGTAGTCAGCTGAAGTAGCCTGCAGTACTGCACTCTAACCACTGCGCCACCTCTAATAGAAAGATAGCGTAGCAAAAATTTTAGACTTCTCAGTGGTTTAGTGTATCTTACTGCCAACCTTCACCTCCAAGTTGGTAGTATGTAGATAACAATATGCTGGCTTGCATGGTTGTGTCCATATGAGAAATGCTAGCTTGCACAGAAGAACTTGTGCAATAAAACTGGGTTTTGGCTGAATTTGTGGCATATTGGCCAAGCTGTTCCCAAACGGATAGGTCCTGTTCTCGCTGGTTGTGGAGAAGTTTGCATGTGGCAGAGATACACTTTCTCTATTCTACTGTGAAAACCTGAATGGGTCAAAGCCATGATGGACAGTGGAGGTCCATATCTCAAGGCCAATCTGGTAAACTGTCAGACCTGGAAGCCATCTTTTGCCTTGGAGCTTCAGGCCTTCCACATTTCCTACTGTGGGAAACTGGGAGGGGGGATTGTATGGAGCCAGGGTGATATATAGCCATAAAAACATTCTTTCTCAGAGAGTCAAGGACATCTTGCACCTGGAGGGTTGGAACTGGGAGGCATCTCCATTTGGGACGGTGCTTTGATTGGGCCATGTGATGGACTTGTGGGTGCTGGGCAGGGACTTGGACTTTCCTTTGGGTGGGGGAAAACGTGGAAGCTTTCAGATTCGGGTTTTCCCAGATGTGCCAACATGACATCTCTAATAAAATGGAACTTTGAGGAAACTCAAGCCTTGGAATCTTCTTTTGTTGGGGGTGTTACTTGGAACCCTGACATAAAGACTATTCCAAATGGAAGAGTATGTCTTGGAATGTAAAAAAGAGTTGGAAGGGAACTTCAAGGTCTTCTAGTCCAACCTGCTCAGGCAGGAAAACCCTAGACCTGTGATGGCGAACCTATGGCACGCGTGCCACAGGTGGCACGCGGAGCCATATTAGTGGGCATGCCAGCTCAGCTCTGGAGCGCATTCGCGTGCTGGCCAGCTGATTTTCGGGCCTTCTGGACCCACCAGAAGTAGGGAAATAGGCTGTTTCCTGCCTCTGGAGGGCCTGGGGGGGGGTGGGAAAGGCCCGTTTTTCTTTCTTACCTGTCTCCAGATCCTCTCTATTTATCTGGGAAGGGCAAAAACAGCCTTTCCCACTCCCTTGGAGGTCCTACGGAGGCTGAAAGGGCCCATTTCCCGACTCCTGGTGGGACAGGAAGTGACGTGTTTTGCTGTTCCCCAGCCTCCAGAGATTCTTAGAGAGGCTCCTAGAGACTCCTAGGGAGGCTCCTAGAGACTCCTAGGGAGGTTCTGGAGGCTGGGGACAGCAAAAAATGTCACTTCCTGTCCCACCGGGAGTTGGGAAATGGGCCATTTCAGGCCTTTGGAGGGCCTCCGAGAGAGGTGAGAAAGGCTGTTTTCGCCCTTCCCAGATAAATAGAGAGGATCTGGAACCAGGTAAGAAAGAAAAACGGGCCTACCAGGCCATCATGTGCCAGGAGCGGGGGGGCGTGTTGCATGCACATGCGCATGGGCACGTGTGCGTGACCCTCCCCCACCCCCTCCTGGCACACAATGGCAAAAAGGTTAGCCATCACTGCCCTAGACCATTCCAGACAAATGATTGTCCAATTTCTTCTTAAAAACCTCCAGTGTTGGAGCACCCATAACCTTTGGAAGCAAGTCAATGATAAAGAACATGAATTCATAAAGAAAACGAAAGATAATATAGAGAGGTATGGTGCATGAAGATGGCGATTATGTTTCTTTTTCTTTTTTAAATCTTATGCCTCTCATTCCTTTGCCTTATTTATCACTCCTTTCCTGTACTCTACATAACATTCTAAAGAGAAATAACTATGTAGATAGGTAAGTATGTTTGGATTATGACTGCCTAGATTAATGATGATGATCGTCTTCTGAAATACCTCTGAGAAGCATTAGAGGGAATTTAAAACAGTGGAAGGGAAATGGAGGGGGGGAGCAACCAGACCTAACCTCAAATAATGATAGCAATATCCTTAATGAAAGCAACTGAGATTGTCTACACATAAGAAACCGTGCAATTATGCTAAATGAACTCTGCAGAAAAGCTGTGCCCCATCCCTTACCTTTTTTATGATGTCTTTAAAAATGTATTAAAATTATGGAGGTTCAATAAGAGTAGCGTCATAATGGTTTACTGGAGACAAAGAGCTATGGTCAGAAATAATACAGCCATAATTATAAGGGATGGTCACTCACAAGACAGAGAAGAGCATGGGAAAATAATTGCAGACTACATAAATACACGTAGTCCTCGACTTACAACCATTCATTTAGCAACCATTCATTTAGCAACAATTCAAACCAGCGATCCTCTTTGACATTTGACATTTGAAAAAGAGGCCATCAGTGTCAAAACTGAACAGCCCTTTCTCAACAGAGGGAGAGATACGACATCATCTATCTCCAATCTACAACACAGTCCTTTCAATAGTTCCAAGAAGGGTCCACACCCATTTGCACCACTCAGGTGACCCTGATGACACAAATAAACCTCCAGGTGACCTTAACCACCCACTAAAAGAATGCAAATGAACAGCAGTCTGCAAGGAGTATAAATCAGTGGTGAAATCCAAATTTTTTTATTACCCGTTCTGTGAGCGTGGCTTGATGGGCGTGGCTTGATGGGTGGGGCAGGGGAAGGATACTGCAAAATCTCCATTCCCACCCCACTCCAGGGGAAGGATACTGCAAAATCCCCATTCCCTCCCCACTCCTGGGGGAAGGATATTGCAAAATCTCCATTCCCATCCCACTCTGGGGCCAGCCAGAGGTGGTATTTGCTGGTTCTTCGAACTACTCAAAATTTCCGCTACTGGGTCTCCGAACTACTCAACATTTCTGCTACCGGTTCTCAACTGCTCAAAATTTCCGCTATCGGTTCTCCAGAACCTGTCAGAACCTGCTGGATTTCACCCCTGGTATAAATCCTTCCATTCCCCACCATCCAGTCAGAGCTGAAGAAGCTTCTTGGATGAGAAGCGAAACGTCTTCAAAGAAAAACCAGAAAGTCCAGTTGCCTCTTGAAAAAAAGCACCTTTGGGACAGCCATGACCTGGATGACTGAGAACCTCCATAGACATATAGAAATGAATGTTCATTCTAGTGAACAGCTCTCTGCTTTCCAGAAAAACTGACGGATTTTTTTTCTCTCAAACATCCAGATCCTCCCACCTCACCCGAGTGCTCTGATGCCTAAAAAAATGCTGCAGAAAACTCAAAGCAAAACCTTCCAAAAGTCTTGAACACCCATCCGTCACTTCAGAGGAATCTGTTGTGACATCATAAACTGAGACACTCGGATTAGATTTATCATCTAATTATAGCAGAACTGGGGGGGGGAGAAGAACTACTTCTTTTTTTTCAAAAAATGATCAGAGGTATGGAATGCTGTCCATAAAAGGAAGGCATCAAACCATGGCAGCATATTGGATTAAAAAGGAATCCTGTGGGAGGGAAACTCCTAGGTACATTAATGGCATTTTTTCCTAAGCAGGCACAGAGAGGGTCTGCAAGCCACCAACTGCCTCTCAGAAATCTTGAATCTGGAGTTGCTGAGAATTGTAGTTTTCACAAGCCCCTGGACAGCCACAAATGGAAAAGGAATGCTTTTCAGTTCAGTTTTCAAAATAAAATGGTGAAATGCTGGGGGGGTGGAAATGTCGCAGCAGAGAAAAAGATCCACTGGATCAAATTCTACATGTTACTCTAGTCCGGTGTTTCTCAAGTCTTAGCAACTTTTAAGATGTGTGGACTTCAACTCCCATAATTCCTCACTTAGCAATGGACATTTTTTTTAAAAAAAAAATTGATTTATATGCCGCCCTTCTCCGGAGACTCAGGGCGGCTTACAGTGTGTTAAGCAATAGCCTTCATACTTTTGTATATTTTATACAAAGTCAGCTTATTGCCCCCACAAACTGGGTCCTCAATTTACCTACCTTAGAAAGGATGGAAGGCTGAGTCAACCTTGAGCCTGGCAAGATTCGAACTTACTAATTGCAGACAGCTGGAGTTAAATTACAATGCATTAGTCTGCTGAGCTATCCAGGCTCCTTTTGGGCACAGTTGTGATCATAAGTCAAGGCAGGGCTACCACCTGTAATTCCACTGCAAAAGATGTGGCAAGACAACTCCTTCAATGATCTATTCCAACAGTAATGCTTTGCTTTTGAGAAGTTGTTGGAGAATTCCGTCTTCCTCAAAGTTATTGGGAGAAAGTATTCTAACTTGGTGGAGAATTCTGAAATGCTATTTTTGCTTCTCTGTGAATACCTTTACAAAAGACACAACCTTTTTTGACTGGCAGAAAAATATATACTGGAGCTTAATTTTAAATATTTTTTTTAAAGTATGCAAAGTGAGCTGGAGGCTAATCGGTGCCATCTGAATTAATATTCATCATATAAAGGAAATTAAGTTTTGTCTTTTAATGATCTTTTTTTAAAACAATTGTCCGCCTCATTTGGAACCAACTTTGCATTGTGAGAGATGAAATTAAATCCTCCTTTTCTCCCAACTGGAATTAAAGATCTTTTTTTTAAAAAAAAAATCTGTATAATAAAAAGAGAGAGTAATTTTTTTAAAAAAAAAAGCAGAAACCAAACGGAAAAATGCATCAGAACATAAAATGTAGAAATGTTCAAATGTATGTTTGTAAATACATACGAGATCTTGAGAAATACATTTTTATCATTCATATTCAATGTTTTTGTCCAAAATTACACTTAGATCAAAATAATATATTACAAAAATATTTTAATATGGCCAAAATTTATCCTTAGATGGTAGGTTTTCCAAAAACAATGCCTTGTTCCAATTTTTCATTCAAAGAACTTTCCACACTTTTAAATGCCAAAGTATAATAAAATATGTATTTTATTTTTCCAATGTCATGTAATAAAAAATCTGGCAGCTGATAACAGGAACTGAATTGATTTCTTATGTTGCATCAATTTATATGCATTAAAGATAGAAGACAGTAAACTAACAGTCCTGATTCATTATGAAACGTTAGTTATTTTTTCCCTTTTTCTTCAGAAACTTCAAACTGACAGGATGGGAACTGATGCATCTTAGTATGTGTTATTTTTTTTAAAAAAGAATTGCACCAACAAAATTTAGAAATATAGTATAGTATAAATACTTTATTTATATATATAATATTATTTAGTTCTGTCTAATGTCACCCATGTATCATCTTCATGATATGTTGAATTACGGTACATTTTAAAAAGTTTCTATGTTAAGAAGAGTCCTTGTGAGATTCACATTGAATCTCAGATCCCCTTCGAAGTTTTAGACTGTCAAGAGAATCTGTCATGCCTTATTTAAAAAATGTTTCTGATACACCGAATTCCGTGTTATTCATTGAAGAAGACAACGTACCATTATAGCTCAAACCAAAACATTTTCTAAAATAATGATTCAACAATTTCGCTCCCACAGAGAGGGGCTCCTCCAGGTGCCGTCGGCCAAACAATGTCGGCTGTCGGCCCCTAGGGGGAGAGCCTTCCCTGTGGGGGCACCGACGATCTGGAATGAGCTCCCCCCAGAGATACAGAGGATTCCGGATCTGCGCACCTTCCGCCGCGAGTTGAAGACGTTTTTATTTCATCAATCTGGCCTCGCCTAAATCTTCTCCCTTTTAAGTGTAAATTTTAAATTTTTAAATTCTTAATGTATTTTAAAAAATGGGTATCTTAAATTATGGGTACTAATTCAGCCAAATTTATTTAGTTCATTTTATTTGATTTTAAATTTTGTATATCTATGTGTTTTATTTTATGGCTGTGCACCGCCCTGAGTCCTTCGGGAGTAGGGCGGTATAGAAATTCAATAAAATAAATAAATAAATAAATAAATAAATATGTTCAGTCATTTACATTTGTAATTCTGCCTTTCTTTTCCTTGTAGTAAACAAATTCACTTTGTGTTTATAAAGATAATAATAATAATAAAAAGATGGGGAGGAGAAAGATCATGAGCCAAGGGTTTTCAGATACTTTCCAAATTTCTGATATCTGCGACAGAGCAGAACAAGGAATGGCATCACTCTGGCATTTCAATATACAATATTATTGTATTATGCTCAAATGCTTCTGATGCACAATTGGATCCTTCTTGCCGACAAAAAAACAACCATTCTTATTCACTGGATTTTGCTTAACAGTCAAAAAACCGTCCTACGGATGGCTTGTTTTCTGCCAGAAATTGCCAGTTACTGGCCCATGAGTAGCCTGCTGCTCTTTTTCCAACAAAAAATAATTAAAAATAAAGGTAACGGTTCCCCTTGCACATATGTGCTAGTCGTTCCCAACTCTAGGGGGCAGTGTTCATCTCCGTTTCAAAGCTGAAGAGCCAGCGCTATCCGAAGACGTCTCCGTGGTCATGTGGCCGGCATGACTAAATGCCAAAGGCACACGGAACGCTGTTACCTTCCCACCAAAGGTGGTCCCTATTTTTCTACTTGCATTTTTTTTTTTACGTGCTTTCGAACTGCTAGGTTGGCAGAAGCTGGGACAAGTAATGGGAGCTCACCTCGTTAAAACACCATTATTGTTTTTTTCTATCCTTTGGTTGTTGTTTTTTTTAAAGAATTTGACGTCATTGACTATACATAGTCCTATTAAGCAACTGCCTTGTGCAGCAACTGTTTGCAGTTTGGCAGTTACAACGGCGATGAAAAAGTAACTTTGCATTTAGGACCTTTGCAGGTCACTGGAGTTGTTGAGTGAATCTGACTTCCCCATTGACTTTGCTTGAGAGAAGGTCGCAAAAATTGATCACATAACCCCGGGACACTGCAACCATCATATATATCAGGGGTGGGCAAATGTGGCCCTTTTACAACCTGTGGACTTCAACTCCCAGAATTCCTGAGACAGCTTGGCTGTCTCATTTGCCCACCCCTGATATATATGAATCAGTTGCCATGGGTCTGAATTTTGATCACATAACCATGGGGGATGGGGGTGCTACAATGATCGTAAGTGTGATTAAACAATCATAAGTCACTTTTTTCAGCGCCGTTGTAACTTTGAATGGTCACTAAACGAACTGTGGTAAGTCAAGAACTACCTGTACAGTATGTTTTTGTGTGTGTGTTTTTCTATTCAGCATCTGAGTTCTGAACTAATTCAGATTTTCTATGGCTTTGAATGGTAACCCTGATTTACATTTAGTGCTTATAGCTGTTCCTCTTTTTTTTTTCTTGACTCTCTGACCTGGAAAAAATGTAAAGAATTCTTGCAAGGAAAACCTAGCCTAAATCTTAAAAGAAAAGAAAACAAAACCTTTGGCCAAGATTGACTCAGCCTCTGGTTTTATCTTTGCAGGTTGATTTATTATTTTGGTGACTGGAAATTAAAAGTACTCTTAGAGACACATTTAATTTTGAAAAGGAGGAAAGAATTCTAGGGCTGATTCTACCCACAAGAGTGGGAAATTGCTGGCCTCATCCATTCCGATGATGATGATCAATTTGCATTTCACAAATATACAAGCCAGGATAACCTGGTAGTTATCCTTCTTTATTTGTCTCTAAGAGTTGTGAGATCAGATCAAATTGAGTAGAGAATATATGCTCTCCAAAATTGACATAATGTATATATTAATAAAATAATATTTTTAGAATAGAATAGAGTTCTTTATTGGCCAAGTGTGATTGGACACACAAGGAATTTGTCTTGGTGCCTACGCTCTCAGTGTACATAAAAGAAAAGATACATTCATCAAGAATCATAAGGTACAATACTTAATGATAGTCATAGGGAACAAATAAGCAATCAAATCATATTAGGAAACAGTCAATAGAAATCGTAAGGATACCAGCAACAAGGTTACAGTCATACAGTCATAAGTGGGAGGAGATGGGTGATGAGAAGATTAATAGTAATGCAGACTTAGTAACTAGTTTGACAGTTGAGGGAATTATTTGTTTAGCAGAGTGATGGCGTTTGGGAAAAAACTGTTCTTGTGCCTAGTTGTTCTGGTATGCTATAGCGTCGTTTGGAAGGTAGAAGTTGAAACAGTTTATGTCCAGGATGCGAGGGGTCTGTAAATATTTTCACAGCCCTCTTTTTGACTCGTGCAGTATACAGATCCTCAATGGAAGGCGGGTTGGTAGCAATTGTTTTTTCTGCAGTTCTAATTATCCTCTGAAGTCTGTGTCTGTCTTTTTGGGTTGCAGAACCAAACCAGACAGTTATAGAGGTGCAGTTGACAGACTCAATAATTCCTCTGCAGAACTCCTTGGGCAGTTTGAGCTTTCTGAGTTGGCGCCAAAAAAACATTCTTTGTTGTGCTTTTTTGATGATGTTTTTGATGTTAGGTGTCCATTTTAGGTCTTGAGATATGGTAGAACCTAGAAATTTGAAGGTCTCTACTGTTGATACTGTGTTGTCTAGTATTGTAAGAGGTGGTAGTATGGAAGGGTTTCTCCTAAAGTCCACCACAATTTCTACGGTTTTGAGTGTGTTCAGTTCCAGATTGTTCTGGTTGCACCATGAGGTTAGTTGTTCAACCTCCTGTCTGTATGCGGATTCATCATTGTCTCGAATGAGACCGATCCCTGTTGTGTCATCTGTGAACTTAGTAGTTAACAGATGGATCGTTTGAGATGCAGTCATTGGTATATAGAGAGAAGAGAAGTGGAGAGAGCACACAGCCTTGTGGGGCCCCTGTGCTAATTGTACAGGTATGTGATGTGATTTAAAATGTATTCAAGTAGAGAAAATTACTTGTTAACCTTCATGCAGATCAAATGGCACAGAAAATCTGTGTACTGGAGACTATGCACAGATTGACTTTCATGCACCCTTCAAAACATTATATTGTTACATTACATTGTTATTTGTAAACCACCCAGAGTCGTTTAGATGAGATAGGCAGGGTAGAAATTTGATAAGTAAATAAATAAAGTAAGCTGCTGAAAATAAATTCAGCCTTGGAAAATGAGAAACTGAAAAGACATTAATCATCATTCCTAGCCTACTGCCATCTAATGTCTAAACTATATAACTATGTTATCCACATCAAGGAGTTTCTGAATCACTACTACTAGCAGTGGAACAGTTAACGAGAACAATAATACATTAATTATGTTGGACTTAGAAACTAATTATGCAAACCACAATAGATATCAATAGGAAAAAAAATGCAAAATAGACATTATAAAGCTAGACTTCTCCAACTCCAATGGCAAAATGGAATATCAACTAGGTCACCACTTTATACTAAAAGAAATAAATAAACTAACACTTGTAAAACCTTCTAACACTAGATTAACTGTTAGTAATAGTGCTAATTATATCAAGTTATTAAGCAATGTGCTTCATCATGATAATAACTACATGAAGTTGGGATTTATGGAAAGTACTCTTGAGCTGCATTATATTTGATCATAGTTCTGGTTAGGGTACATGCTGTTAATTTTCTATTTTCTTATTTAATCCCTTCTATGTGGCACGTCAGAGTTAAAAGTAGAGTTGAGCTGTGATTGCATGACTATGGCCACAATCTTAATTGTTTTGATTTCCCTCCCCTCAAGAAATGACCTGGTTGAAACAAAATCAAACCAGTGTAGCAGGGACCTGTTAGTCCTTCAAGAGTAGGAAACTAAAGTCATGAATACTAATACTTTTGTTATAGGGCTGCAATAACAGAACCTTGCAAGTCTGAATGTGCCTCCCCCCCCCCTATCTTTGAAAGAATATAGAGGTCTGGTCTGAGATCCTTTCTCATTTTACAGTTCTGTCCAGTGGTGGGGTTCAAATAATTTAACAACCGGTTTTCTGCCCTAATGACCGGCTGGGTGGGCGTAGCCATGGTGGGTGTGGCCAGTGGGTGTGACAGGCAACACTCGGCCTCATGCATCCCCCTGGGAGCAAAAATGGGCCATGGGGGGGATGCGCCATCCCTCCGTGCCCTGTTTTGGGCCTAGGAGGCCTCCCTGCAGCCTCCTGGGAGCAAAAACGGACCATGGGGGGGCCGTGCCACCTCCCCGTGCCCTCTTTTGGGCCTAGGAGGCCTCCCTGCAGCCTCCTGGGAGTGAAAACGGGTTGTGGGGGGACCTGCCACACCTCCCCCCGCGCCCCTTTTTGGGCCTAGTAGGCCTCCCTGCACTTACCTGGGAGCCAAAATGGGACGTGTGGGGACTCTTGGAAGGAGCGTGGCGGGGAGGGGTGGGGCCAGCCAACAATTTAACTACCGGTTCACCTGAACTGGCCCGAACCAGCTGAATCCCACCACTGGTTCTGTCCCAGACTCAGATCCCTTTGATTTGACGAAAGTCTTGGTCATGGCTCTTCCTCCTATTCCTCAAGGTCAGGGGTGTCAAACTCGATTTCATTGAGGGCCACATCAGGATTGTGTTTGAACCCACGGGCCAGATCTAAGCAACCCATGGGCCAGATCCTGCCCCCAGGCCTTGAATTTGACACCTGTACTCAAAGTGATTCCTTCTGTTCATTACAAGACTATGGCAGGTATTAAGAGCTCCTCAGAAACGTCAAGGTGGTTTCTGTCTAATATGATTCTTCTTGTTTTTAATTCATAGGCTCCCAAAATGGCAAAGCAGAGGAAAGAAGAGGGCAGCGCCAATGTTTTGTCCATGTTTGAACAAAGCCAGATTCAGGAATTTAAGGAGGTACATTCCATTTGCTGCTTCATGATTTTAAATTAATTGTTTGGGAAGACAAAATAAAATGGAGCTCTTTCTTTCTTATATGGTCCGGTGGGGTGGAAATTGTATTATGGAGGACAAAGGAGCTTGGAGGGAGAGCTGGCATCTAATGTGGGCCACTTCCATTTTTGACGTGTGAATGGCGGAGAAAAAGGCTTACAAGTAGTCCTCATTTAATGTCTACTTGTTCTGCAGCTCAAAGTCATGGACAAATGGACAAGTCCTTGTAGTTCCACCGATTGCGACATCCCCACAGCCACACAATTGTGATTTTTGATATTTTTTGCCAACTTCCCACATGCAAAGTCAATGCCCTCAGGAAGTCAAAAGTTGCGATCGCGTGAGATCCTTACTTAACAATCTGTGTGGTCCTCACTTAAGGATGGCAAATTGAGTCTGCCAGAGTTGCAGTTGCTAAGTGACACAATCATGGGACACTATCCTTTATGACCGTGTTGCTTAACTGTGGCAGTTCTGGCCCCCCCAATTGCCATCATGATCCTACCTGTAATATTAGTGGTGGGTTGCCCCCAGTTCGCACTGGTTCTATAGAACCGGTAGTAAAACTGGCAGGAGGTTCCGCCCACTGACCCTGACATCATCAAAATGCTTCTGCACATGTGCAGAAGAGCGCGTGTGCACGCAAGTGAAGCAAGCGCGCATGCACGGCCCTGCTGCGAACTGGTAGTAAAGGTAAGTAGAACCCACCCCTGTGTAATGTCATTTATCCTGCACCCTGGAGGGAGGGAAGGACACAAAGAAGTCAAGGCTCTGTCCACAACCACACAGTTGAAGCCTTGTCCTGTGTATTTGTGATGTCTTTGCCTGTACAAAAAGACAAAACTTGGATCACACGGTTGCTACTACCAAGGGCTCTTGAAAACCAACCTAGCTCTGGAATAATAAGCTTAACATCCAGTAGAATGGGGGGTGGAGGGAAAGACAATTTGATGCTGCAAGTACATCTTATTTATGAAGCAGAGCAGATGGTTTACCGATAACTTGCAATTTTAAAAGAGCAGCAATTAAAGCTTTATTTGCTAAATCAAAGGGGTTTGATTGAAATTTGAAGTCTGCCATTCATGTGTGATGGACCGCAATTCCCAACGTATCCAGCCAACATGGATAATGGCCATGCTAGCTGGGGATAATATGAACTGCAGTGCAACACACCTGGGAAGCATCAAATGGGATTGGTTAAGATTGTGCGGAGATAATTGAAAAGGATTAAAAATCATTCCTGTTTGTGATGGTGGAGATTTTTAATATCATCCATCATGAGCATATTTAATATCATCCATCATCCATCTTTGGCTGCGAGACTACCCCCTCTCGCAGGCCTGGCCCTCTACACTATCGAGGGCCTACCTTAAAGATGGGTTTTGGGACCCCGAGAGGTGGCATGGGACGAGGAGGAGGGTGAGGGGCTTTTTATTAAAATTTTTAATGAAAATTTTAAGGGGACCCGGGAGGAGGGGAGGGGGCTGTAAAGATGGACCTGGGGGGGGTCCATATAGCCACTGAGCGGGGTGATAGGGGTCGTGAAAGGAAATTTGACCGGGGAGCAGGGGGGTGATAGGAAGGGCAGTGCAATTGAAATAACGAGTGGGACGGGCGCAGGGGGCCATATCATGTTCTGAGGGTGCGCATATGCTGTTTATGAACGATTGCGCACTCTGGCCTCCAATGTGCGACTCGCGGCTGATGTTATGTAATGCCAGGTCGGTTGTTAACAAAGCCCCCCCTCATTTGCGATCTTATCTTGGAGGGGGGTGCAGACCTGGCAGGTATTACGGAGACCTGGTTGGGCCAGGAGGGGGGTTCCCCCTCATTGAAATGTGCCTACCAGGTTTCTGTGCATTTCATCAGCCAAAGGCTCAGGGGAGGGGTGGGGGAATGGCGGCAATTATTAGGGAAAGTCTTTGTCCGAGGGAGACCACTGTTCCTCAGATAGCCGGATGTGAGTCCCTTTTTGTGAAGTGCCCCCGGAAATGCATAAGATCTCCGACCTCCGTGTATTTCGCTGTGCCCTCAAGACCCTGCTTTTCCGCCAGGCCGGGCTATCAATGTAATGATTTTTAAATTGGGTGTTTTAAATTTTTGGGGTTTTAAATCTGAAATTATTTAATAATTTTAATTATTTTTAACTGATGTCTGTCTTTGTGCTTTTAATAGGCTGTACACCGACCTGAGTCCTTCGGGAGAAGGGCGGTATAGAAATAAATTTATTTATTTACTTATTTATTTTATTTATCATCATCATCATCATCATCATCCTATTTATTCTGGCTAGACAATGTAATAGTTATTTAACCACTCAGGATATTCATTTTAAAAAGTAAAAATTATGCAAAGGAGTCTTTATTTATCATACAGTCTAGAAGGAGGATTATAAACAGAAGCCCAAACTGCAAAATAAATAAATAAATAAATAAACAATTGTGCAGCAATCTTTATGCAAAATATTTGAGGGCACTGTAGCAAGCATTTTTCACAGTTTCTACACCTGATCTCAAGTAAACTTTGAGATCTCAGGTGGGCTCCTATCCAGGGGTGGGCTTCAAAAATCTCAGCAACGGGTTCCCTGCCCTGTTGCTGAGTGGGCGTGGGCGTGGCCATGGTGGGCATGGCCTAGTCAGCCTCCTGCACCATGGGGGGAGGGGCGTTTTTCACCCTCCTCAGGCTCCGGCGGCTTTCCTGGAGCCTCGAGGAGGCCAGAAATGGCCCGTTTCCAGCCTTCCGGAACTTCTGAGAGGCCTGTTTTTCACCCTCCCAGAACCTCCACATGAGCCCTGTACATACCTGGCATCCAAAATGGGCTGTGTGAAGATTCTTGGGGGGGGGCAAGGAGGGGTGGGAGGGGCGGGGAGGGGTGGGCAGGGCCAGCCAGGCATGGGATTTGGGGATTCACTGAACTGGGCAGAATCCTAGCTAGAGGATCACCTAAACCTGTGCGAACCCCCAGCAGCCCACCCCTGGTCCTATCAGATTGCCTATACTTGCAGGGCCACATTGAAAAGGTGGAGTAGCAACTATCCGTATGAAATACTTTATACAGGGAGTCAGAGTTTGTTACACCTGTGGTAACGACTGGGATGCTTTATAGGTGTTCTCAAATTATGTCCACAACATAGCCTGGAATTCTGGTCATATCATTGCAGTCATAATTCAGGGTACCACATGACTGGACTCAATTCTATGAGTCATAAAGCAAGTCACCACAGTTGTTAAGTGAATCTCATGGTCATTAAGTGACTCCAACATATCCAATGGGGATGCCACTGGATGCCATTTTTTTCTGAAACATAAATCATCGTAAATCGCAGTGACATGACTAGACACCACTATAACCAGTTGTAAATGTAAGTCAGTTGCCAAGCGCCTGAAATGTGATCACAGGACTGGGGTGTGTGGGTAGGTTAAGAGTCTCAGTGGCATAGTGGTTAGAGTACAGTACTGCAGGCTACTTCTGCTGACTGCCGGCTGCCTGCAGTTCGAATCTCCCCAGGCTCAAGGTTGATCAGCCTTCCATCCTTCCAAGGTTGATGAAATGAGGACCCAGATTGTTGGGGGCCAAAGGCTGACTCTGTACACCGCTTAGAGAGGGCTGTAAAGGGCTATAAAGCACCGTGAAATGGTATATAAGTCTAACTGCTACTGCTATTAACAGAATAACAGAATTGGAAGTCTTCTAGTCCAACCCTCTGCTCAGGCAGGAAACCCTATACCATTTCGGATAAATGGTTGTCCAATCTCTTAAAAATCTCCAGTGTTGGAGCACCCACAACTTCTGGAGGCAAGTTGTTCCACTGATTTATTGTTCTAACTGTCAGGAGATTTCTCCTTAGTTCTAGGTTGCTTCTCTCCTTGATTAGTTTCCATCCATTGCTTCTTGCCCTGCCTTCAGGTTGGCAGCTATAACTTGGCAGACAAATCATAAGAAGCTTTTTAAAAGTCTGTCGTAACAATGAATGGTCATTAAACTTCAGAAGTTCCTGTCTTCTGATACAAAAGTTTGAAGAGCATCCAGGATCTGCTGGTTCTTTGTAGGATTCCAAATGTTGATTCATGTTTTGTTCCTCAATAGGCATTCACTATCATGGATCAGAACCGAGATGGCTTCATTGACAAGGCTGACCTGAGAGACACATTTGCTGCACTGGGTAAAGACAAAGAGTCACAGAAAGAAGTGTCGTTTACTGTGATAGTCTTTTATTTTTTAAAAAAAGTTTCTTTGGAAGAGGGCAGGGGTGAAATTCAGCAGGTTCTGACAGGTTCTGGAGAACCGGTAGTAGAAATTTTGAGTAGTTCGGAGAACCGGCAAATACCAGTTCTAGCTGGCCTCAGAGTAGGGTGGGAATGGGGATTTTGCAGTATCCTTCCCCCAGGAGTGGGGTGGGAATGGAGATTTTGCAGTATCCTTCCCCTGGAGTGGGGTGGGAATGGAGATTTTGAAGTATCCTTCCCCTGGAGTGGGGTGGGAATGGAGATTTTGCAATATCCTTCCCCAGGAGTGGGGTGGGAATGGAGATTTTGCAATATCCTTCCCCTGGAATGGGGTGGGAATGGAGATTTTGCAATATCCTTCCCCTGCCACGCCCACCAAGTCACCCCCACCAAGCCACACCATGCTCACGAAGCCACGCCCACCAAGTAAAAAAATTTGAATTCCACCACTGGAGGAGGGGTTATCCTGAGTGTGTATCAGCACACTGCAAGTACTTCTTAGTTGGCATGTGGGCAACAGTATGTTGGCCAGTGAAAACAGCCTCTAGGTTAGAGATCCTGGATTGCATAGAACAACATACACATGGATGGGGAAAACTGGACTTTAACTGAGCTTGTGCTATACTGGCCAACCATGCTAGAATTATTTGACACTGTCCTTATTATTAGCAGGGAATGTTGCACGTAGCACAGGGGCAGCTACAGCTGATAGCCAAGATTTGCCAGCTTATTTCCCAAAAGGAATAAGTTTATATAGTTAGCTAGTCTAATAACTTCAGTGAAATTAGATAAAGTCAAATTGAAATATCAGAATATAGAACATATGTAGACGTGATAGAGAATATTTGTAGTTCAGGGTTGGAATGAGGACCCTTGGTGCTCTCTGAACTTGGTTGTTTTCTTGTAGACATTTCACTACCAAACTAGGTAACATCATCAGTATACTAATGATTTTATCTAGTTTGGTAATGGAACGTCTGCAAAAAACAACAACAACCAAGTTCAGAGAGCACCAAGAGCCCCTGATACTGTATATAGAAGCCTTATTTGGCTTGGTAATATTAGTAATATTTTAGCAATCATCTTCTGTTCTTCCAGACCATCGTGACTTTATTCATTACTGCATTTGATATTTCCTTGGCTTTCACAGTACATAATCAGAACATTACATTACAGGGCGTATGAATGTTAAAATGGAAGAGTTGGAAGCAATGATCAAGGAAGCTCCAGGTGCCATCAACTTTACGGTCTTCCTTACTATGTTTGGTGAGAAACTGAAAGGTAAGGAGTAATCAGATGAGAATGGCATATGTGGAATAGGCATCTATTTTCCTCACCCACATTAGCTGTCTTTTTGTCTATGTGTTCATTTGTCCTGGAGTAGAGTATCTTTCCAACAGCAAAATCATGGGCTAACTTAGGCTGTAGTCAAATTTTGAGCGAGCCCACTTCCATAATGAAGATTATTTTAAGGAAGAAAATCACAATTAAGTGGGAGGTTAGGCTGCTATAGAGCACAGCACCCTACTTAATCTTTATAGCCAAGAGCGCTTCTGGTTATCATATAAGTTCCTATGTACTTGTGGACAACAGGATTGTGGAGGGTTGCAGGGGTGGGCTCCTGGGGGTTCAGCAGGATTCGGGTGATCCTCTAGCCAAGGATCACCGGGTTTCGGCAAACCCCCAAATGCCACCCCTGGCTGGCCATGCCCACTCCTCCCCGCCCCTCCCAGGAGTCTCCACACAGCCCGTTCATCATTCCAGATAAGTGCAGGAGCCGCGCGGAGGGTCTGGGAGGGCAAAAAACGGGCCTACCCGGAGGTTCCAGAAATTCGGAAACGGGCCTGTTTCTGGCCTCTGGAGGGCCTCTGGAGCCCCAGGGGAAGCAGTTTTTGCCCTCCCAGAGGCTCGAGGAAAACCTCCGGAGCCTGGGGAGGGTGAAAAACACCCCTCCCCCGCTGTGGTGCAGACGGCTGATTAGGCCACGTCCACTATGGCCACGCCCACCCAGCAATAGGGCAGCAAACTCATTGCTAAAGGATCTGAAGCCCACCCCTGGTTGGTTGCACCCCAATGCCTTGTTGAAAAGGTACCTACTCGATCAGGAACAACCAAAAACAACAATAGAACAGTCTGTTGGGATGTGGAGAATACTCTGAGGGTCCAGAGATGATGTTAGAGAGTAGCCTTACTGACTGCCTTCCAATGTCAAGGGCCATTCCTACCAAAGAAGCAACTTTATGAGGAAGAGTAACTTACCACCTGTGTCTGCACAATGCAGGCTTTACGTCAGATGCTAAAGCGAAATTAAAGGAGAGGAGACATTTCTAGATTAGCATCTTGTATGAGAAAAAAACCATCACATTCAGCCATAAAGTGATTTATTTGTTTGGATGTAGCATGGCTCTTTTTCTAATTGGAATCATTTACTACTATTCTTTGCTGGATGACCCCGAATGGGGCAGGGGGGGACTACAGATCATGTCCACAAAGAACATAACTCAAGAAGAGAATATTATGGGATGGGACCACATCATATGAAGAAAGGCCTTTCCCCATATATTCCAATGTAAATCTTAAGATTTTCTTTGTACATTTCCCCCAGCTGCTTTCCATTAATAAGATTCAGTAAATCACTACTTCCTATTCAATTAATTGTTCAACTTAGAGAACCTGATCTTTTCATATTTGCCTGAACTTTGAGAACGTACACACACACACACACACACACACACACACACACACACACACACACACACAAATTAATCAACTAAATTTATCAACTAAATTTCAGTTTGCTGGCTGACAAAGCAAATTTTGGCTTCAATCCTCTATCTAGGGTGATTGAACTCAGTAAAGGTTATTTCAGGTTATGATAGGGTCAAAATTGATAATTTTTCTCTGCAAAGGCCATCATGTGAGGAAACGTTCAAAGCCATTCTGTTTAGCTCACACACATCTGTATCCCTAAAGGAACTACTTTGTTTCAAAATGAAATATTTACTAAGACAAATATTCTGGCAATCAGTCCTAATTCAGGTTGTCTTGCGGAATGCTAATTAATAGGCTGTTAGTTTAGCATTCCAAATATGGTTATTGTTGATTCTGTAAGATGGTTGACAAGAACAAAAACAACTAAGTAGATATGGGGGTGGGATGAGGGAATGGACTAAATACAATAACATTGTATTGACATTATTAATTTAAAGATAATACAATAAGATTTAGGTCAGTTGGTGTCTCGTGAGACCAGAGGAATAAACAGACATCTCCTGCCTTCTTCTGTCTTTATAAAAACTGGACCAGATCAAGGGTTTGACAGACAGAAGAGTGATGTCTGTTGGATTGGCAGGGTACCTGTCCTTCCTGCTTCAATCCTGAGAGATGCCTCACTGTTTACTTGTGATGGATGATTAAGGGAACTGAGTATGTCTACCTATCAAAGAGAAGAAGCAGAGGTAACATGATAACTGTTTTCCAGCATTGAGGGGCAGTCACCGAGATGAGGGAGTCGATTTATTCTCCAAAGCACCTGGGGGTCGGCCAAGAAGCAAAGATTGGAAACAAATGAAGGAGAGAAGCAACCTAGAACTAAGGAGAAATTTCCTGACAGAACAATTAATCAATGGTACAGTTTGCCTCCCAGAGTGTGGATGCTCCAACATTGGAAGTTTTTATAAGAGATTGGACAACCATTTGTCAGAAATGGTATAGGCCCATGATGGCGAACCTATGGCACAGGTGCCCAAACTGGCACATGAAGCCATGGTGCCTGGCACATGTGACCTTGCCTGTTTGTTTTCTGGGTTTCTGGTGTGCATTCGCGTGCCATGATCAACTGTCCTTTGCACATGCGGCAGAGCCAAAAACCAATGCGCGCATGCGTGCCAGCCAGCTGATAGTCAGGTGTGTATGCCCGCCAGAACCCGGAAGTTTGGCTTTTCCCTTCATGTGTGCAACAATGCTGAAAACCAGCCTGTGCATGTGCGCCGGCCAGCTGATCATGTGGCGCGCATACGTGCTAGAACCCAGACATTCGGCTTTTCCGGAGTGCGGCCATGACGAGCGTGTGCGCACGTGCAAGACGTTTCTGTGTGACCTTTTCAGCACTTGGTGCCGGAAAGGTTCACCATCACTGGTATAGGCTTTCCTCCTTAGCAGGGGGTTGGAATAGAAGACCTTCAAGGTCCCTTCCCAGTCCTATGATTTTACGATTTCCTGCAACTCTGGTCTGGTTTGGATACCTTCCTTAACTAAAGGACTTCTTCCAACATGTTTCAGACCTATAGTTTGGCCTCTTGGGTTGAGTGAAGAGACATCTACACAGTTTGCCCAAGTCACCCACAACATGACTGCAGCATTTCTATGAATTGGCAGCAAGTATAGTGTTCCAATATCTCAGGGGCTGCCACAAAGAAGAGGGAGTCAAACTATTCTCCAAAGCACCTGAGGGCAGGACAAGAAGCAATGGGTGGAAACTAATCAAGGAGAGAAGCAACCTAGAACTAAGGAGAAATTTCCTGACAGATAAAACAATTAATAAGTGGAACAATTTGCCTCCAGAAGTTGTGAATGCTCCAACACTGGAAGTTTTTAAGAAGAGATTGAACAACCATTTATCTGAAATGGTATAGGTTTTCCTGCCTAAGCAGGGGGTTGGACTAGAAGACCTCCAAGGTCCCTTCCAACTCTGTTATTCTATTCTATTCAAGTAGATGGCAGGAGTGGTGAAGCAGCTTTAGCCATATGTGGGAAGATGGGTATATGAATTCCTGCATCCTCCAAGCTGGGAGATTCTTTCTCTGTCAAGGACCAGTGGCCTTCAGAAAGAATCTGTTGGCAGCTGTAGAGCAGTAGTTCATGGAGCTGAAACCGGGAATGAGGGGAGACAGAGCTAAATGTATGTGGAGTAGCAAGTCTCTCTTTTCTCTGCTTTTCAGGCACTTCTATTTTCTCTCCCAACCAGTAAGTTACTAAAGATCCTCAGACACTATTATCAAAATCTGAACTTGCAGGGGGCGATTAGGCTAAGGAACTGCAGGTTGTCCTTCTCTGCCTAGAATCTGTCCTACAGCTTTCTGTTGCGGTGGATAGTCTAAGATGCCAACTTTATTATTTTATTTATTTAGTTTGTCAAACATGTACGAGATAACAGGTATAAGTATAAACATGACAGTTGGACAGGGACAGTAGGCACATTGGTGCACTTATGCACACCCCCTTTACGGACCTCTTAAGAATGGGGTGAGGTCAACAGTAGACAGTCTAAGGTTAAAGTTTTGGGGGTTTGGGGAAGAAACCACAGAGTCAGGTAGTGCATTCCAGGCATTGATCACTCTGTTGCTGAAGTTGAAATTTCTGCAATCGAGTTTGTAGCGGTTTACCTTGAGTTTGTATCTATTGTGTGCTCGTGTATTGTTGCGGTTGAAGCTGAAGTAGTCATTGACAGGTAGGACGTTGTAGCAGATAATTTTGTGCACTTAGATCAGACCATAGGCAGCATAGTTCTAAGTTGTCCAAGCCCAAAATTTCAAGCCTGGTGGCATAAGGTATTCTGTTGTGAGCAGAGGAGTGGAGGACTCTTCTTACGAAATATCTCTGGACTCGCTCAATTGTATTAATGTCTGATATGCAGTGCGGGTTCCAGGCAGACGAGCTGTATTCAAGAATTGGTCTAGCAAAGGTTTTGTATGTCCTAGTTTGCAGTACAATATTACTGGAGAAGAAGCTTCGCAATATTAGGTTAACAACTCTTAATGCCTTTTTGGCAATTTGTTCTGGACTCAAGAGCAAAACAGTTTTGACCAACCCAGTTGAGATCAATTCCCATAGAAGTTGTCTCTTTCACTAATGAACTTATATCCATAAAAGATTTTTTAAAATCTCCAGCATTGGAGAGTTTTCCTACCCTCTCTGATGGAAGAGAGAGAGAGAGAGAGAGAGAGAGAGAGAGAGAGAGAGAGAGAGAGAAAGAGAGAGAGAGAGAGAGAGAGAGGGAGGGAGGGAGGGAGGGAGGGAGGGGAGGGAGGGAGAGAGAGAGAGAGAGACAGACAGACAGACAGACAGACAAGAGAAAGCAAGAATATGCCTTGTGTACTTTGTCATCTTCCTGGACTCTTTGCTTTGAAGTGGAACTTTGCGGCCAGCATTCTCTATTGATTAGCTGGTCCATAAAGTGGTTTCTTTGATGAAGTGAAGGATCTCTGTGTGGTATACAAATTGCATTTCTTCCAACTCTTTGTAGAGAGGAGACCCATGTGGTTGGCATTAACACAAAATGCTTTTTCGTTTTTCTTTAACTACTCATCTGGCGTCAGAATATGTATCTCCCTGTTCAAAATTCCCAGAAACCCAACCCACCCCTCTGCTCCTGCTTTGACCAACCTTTGATGAATTTAATTGATTTCTAGCACAGCTAATTTTTTTGAATAGGGAACTTGTCCAAGTTATACCATGGTGTTGGGTTCTGAAGGAACAGGACTGCAGACCTGCCATTGTGGCTTCCTTCACAGCTTCGTTCTTTGTTGCATAATTGCTTTTAAAAATCTGTAGCTTCAGGCCAGTTTGAGAACTGGGAAAAAGATGGGTTTATTTTGCTCAACAAATCCTTTGTGAGGGCTTGACTAGCAAGTATTTTCTTTTGATCAGGGACAGGCAACAGTTCAAAATGTTGTATTTGTCCTGTTAGCATAAATAGATGGAATGAACTTACTTTCCCTTGTTTTCAAGTAGGCAATAACTTTTTTTTATCCAACTTTAATGATTTCCCTTCCTAAAGTTCTGATCACCTGGTTGCATTGTTCTTTCTTATGCTGGTTTTATTCTGCTAATATGTAATGTATTAATTTTATGTTATATATTCAGAGTCCTTATTAGGATCAAAAGATGATTTATTCATATAACTATAACTAACTATAATTAACTAACTAACTAACTAACTTTGAGCCAGGGGAGAGATTAAGCACCTGGTTTACCCCAATTATTTCTTTATCAGCAAATATAAATTTGGTTTGTCGTGAATGCGACTGCTTGATGGCTCCTGGATTGGAGCTGAAAGACGAAAGGGAAGCAGGATGCTCCCTCCCATATTGGGGTAGACCAGGTGCTTTGACAGAAAAACACTTAATCTCTTCCCTGGCTCAAGCTGATTAAGGGAGGAAAACTTGTGGCTCAGAGGTTAATACAACTGGCTAATATGCAGGCAACCCAAGTTCGAATCCGAGTAAGGGTATGGCTAGCTGATGAGAGCTAAATAGCTTGAAATAGTTCTATACTAGTCTCCCTTTATTTCTTTATCAGCATATATATATTTTACGTAGGAAAAACCTGGCTAAAAGAAAAACACACATAAAAGCTACGAAAAAGTAAGAATATATATATATATATATATATATATATATACACACACACACACACACACACACACACACACACACACACTATCTTAGTCTCCTTAGTCTCCCAATGGGCAGCAGAGTGTTTGCTGTCTGCCAGAAAAAAAAGAAAGAAAAAAAAGAGAAAAAGCCTAGAAACTAGTGGATTGTGATTTCACTGAACTAGGGCTGCATAAAAATCTTGGTTTACGTAGGAAGAACCTGGCTAAAGATAACCCGATATTGCACTATACCATACATTTCAATATGGTTATTGCCCTGGTATAGAAGCTGTTTTTCAGCTTATTTGTCCTTGTTTTTATTATCCTGTACCGTCTGCCAGATGGTAATAGTTAAAAAAAAGGGGGGGGTGCCCAGGATGAGATGGATCTTTAAGAATGTTTTGAACTTTCTTAAGGCAGCGGGAGCTATAAAGCTCTTCCAAAGAGGGGAGAGGGCAACCAATGATCCTCTGGGTAATGACGTTGACTCTCTGGAGTGCTGTCCTATCTGCCACTGTTCAATTGGCAAACCATACACAAGTGCAGTAAGTTAAAATACTCTCTATGGTGCAGCGATAGAAGGCCACCTGCAGTTTTTCATTCAGTTGTTGTTTCCTGCGACGTCTCAGGTAGTATAATCTCTGCTGGGCCCTTTTGACCAGTGCTGCAATGTGAGTCCAGAAATTTAAAACTGGCCACTTGCTCCACTCGGTCTCCATTGATAAGCAAGGGCTGGGTGTCTGATCTATTCCTTCTACAGTCCACTATAAGCTCCTTGGTCTTATTTGTGTTATGGACCAAGTTATTGTCTCCACCAGGGGTGGGTTCTACTTACCTTTATTACCGGTTTGCATCGATTTTATGCTCTCTTTGCTGTCCCCTAATGGTTATCCAGATTTTTGCTGCCCGATAGGGTGAATGTCATTTTTCTGCAGCTGTGAAGGCATAAATGACCTTTTCACCTTGAAGCCGAGAACCAGGAACATCAAATAAATTAATTTTTGTGTATTTCTTTCCAAGGAACGTGCTATAGAGATTAAAAGGAGACTATCGGAGGAAACAGCGTGTTATATTTTTTCAAGGCATTAATCCAACAGGCACTGATATCGGCAACCAGTTTTTGGAACTAGTCCCTCTGTCCTTGAACCCATAGAGTTATTCTGCAGCTGTTATTTTGCAGCTATTATCACTCTTCCAAAGATAGTCTGTTTTGCTTTCACAAATATTTATTCTGAATTTTTTTTTAAAGAAGATAAACATTAAATACATATGGAATAATAATGGGAAGTATGTTTAATTCATTTCAATGAAATCAACTTTAACTTTTATCTAGTCAATACCACCTTTCTTTCCTGGTCTGGAACACTTTCTAGAGATTAAAAACAGTTACAGTCAAGTAGTTTTATTTATTCATTCATTCACCTATCTGCTCTTGCTCATCTCATGCAAGGAATGGGGTCAGTGGTGGGATTCAGCCAGTTCGCAGCCCTTCGGGGGAACCGGCTGTTAACTTTCTGAGCAGTTTGGCAAACTGGTAGTTGGAAGAAATCATTAGGGCAGAGTACTGGTTGTTAAATTACTTGAATCCCACCATTGGATGGGGTATTATCTGTCAAATGCTGCTTGCATGCATCATATCCAAAAATGCTGGTAACATCTATTTCTAAGACATTTGTAGAAGCGGAACTAGAACAATAGCTTGGAATCTTGGTTCCCTAGTTAGTTGTTGACATTATACAACAGAGATGATCCTTACTTTGGGTAAACAGGAGATTCTAATGTTCATGAGAAAGTATAAAAATTGATAAAATACGGGGGGTGGGGTGGGGGGGTGGGCTCATTCAGTTACTGGAGTTTAGTTTAGTTTAGTTTAGTTTAGTTTAGTTTAGTTTAGTTTAGTTTAGTTTAGTGTCATTACACCTTGTACAATGAAATTAAATGCCATCTTCAGTGTACATTATACATAAAAAATAAAACAAAAACACACATCCTTCACGTTCTATACAATTGAATTGAAAACCCCCATAATAAGCCCTCCCCTAAAAATAAGTCCTTCCCCCAAAAATAAACCCTCCCCTGAAAATAAGCCCTCTCCTGAAAATAAGCCCTCCCCAAAAATATTTAAACACATATGCAGCTGGTCCCCGCCATTTTCTCTGGTTAGGGTTAGGAAGACAGAGCTGGAAATCAGGTAAGACAGCAAGAGGAGCCCTGTCTTGCTCCATGCACCCCAAAATAATAAGACCTCCCCCAAAATAAGGCCAAGCACTTGTTTCAGGGTTCATAAAATATAAGACAGGGTCTTATTTTCAGGGAAACATGGGTAGTAGAGTTCAATATAGTTACTGCTCTGGGATAGAAGCTGTTTTTCAGCCTATTTGTTCTTGTTTTTATTGTCCTGTACAGTCTGCCAGATGGTAATAGTTCAAAAAAAGGGATGCCCAGGATGAGATGGATCTTTAAGAATGTTTTGAACTTTCTTAAGACAGCGGGAGCTATAAAGCTCTTCCAAAGAGGGGAGAGGGCAACCAATGATCCTCTGGGCAATGACGTTGACCCTCTGGAGTGCTGTCCTATCTGCCATTGTGCAATTGGCAAACCATACACAGGTGCAGTAAGTTAAAATACTCTCTATGGTGCAGAGTGACAAGAAGATGCTTTCAAAATTAACTCAACATACGAGAGTGGCAGAATGTGGCGTCTCATGCTTGAGTAGTAACACCACTGCAGAAAATTGGAGCTGTTCTTTTTTAGATACATCCCAAAAGACTGCAAAATGCAGAACAAGTACCCATGTACAACTGTCTTAGCAGAACTGGGTGAATTACCTTAGATGGCATTGTTCAGTGGAATTTATTCATGCTTTCAGTTGCCAGACCTCAAAGATATAGGAATCAATCAAATGGTAAAAATAATCAAACATTGAACATTCAATATGTCTGCCGTTAATGCCTGTGCAGAAAAATGTTCAGAGTATAAAGAATCTGATTGTTCTTTTTTTTTTTTTAGGCACTGATCCAGAAGAAATCATTTTGAATGCTTTCAGAGTTTTTGATCGAGAAGGAAAAGGTTACATAAAAGCAGATTAGTAAGTAGAGTTTTGCTTTTTTATTTTCTTTACAAAAAATCCCTTTTCTTCCCATTGTTGTTTCTGTTGTCTGCATTTTGTCTGTAATATCTTGCCTTGTTTCAATGAGATCTTCAACAGATCAAATCCATCAGCACCGAAAACAAATAAGCTTTTAGTTCAATTTCTATGAGGCCACTGAAAATTTTTAGGGCATTGAGATTAAGATCCACATGAAAATGCTAAATATAGAGCTTAAAGCAGAGGAGAGCTCAAAGATTATTCAATGCTCAGTGCATTCAGATTATTACAGAATCCTGGCTTTCCAAAGGTGATTCAGCTAACTAAAAGCTAGAGGAAAATCAATCAATGGAACAGAAATTGCCTTCAGAAGTTGTGGGAGCTTCACCACTGGAAGCTTTCAAGAGACTGGACTGCCATCTGTCAGAAATGGTGTAGGGTCTCCTACTAGGGCAGGGGGTTGGACTAGATGACCTAAAAGGTCCCTTCCAACTCTCATTCATCACCACACGAGAACCTCATGTTACTTGTTAGACCTAAGGGTAACATTGATCCTTCCAAATCTATTCCATGACTATATTTTGACATTCATCACCATTTATACACCCCCATCATTTAGACCAGGGGTATCAAAATCAAGACCCAGGGGCCAGATCCAGCCCATGGGCTGTTTAGATCTGCTCCGTGGGGCTGCCCTGGAAACAGCAAAGGACCAGCCCATGGTGCCTCTGCCAGCAAAAATGGAGCGAGGGCCCCCCATGCTCTATTTTTGCTGGCAGAGGGTTGCAGGAGACCGTCGCAGCCGAATACGGAACTCTGGAGCCTGTTTTCGCTGGCAGAGCTCTCAGGCCACCCCAGGCACCCCCAGCACAAGTGACATTGAGCTGCCCATGCCCCCCTGCCCATGCCCCCCTGCCCCTCCAAGGTCAAACACAACCCTGATACGGCCCTCAACGAAATCAAGTTTGATATCCCGGATTTAGACATTGAAATCTAATTGTTATTTATTTATTAGAGCCTCTCATTCATCTCTTGGAGAATTTGTCCTGTTCATGAGAGGGTTGCTATTAATTAATAGCATTCTCCCATATTAAATTTGTTTAAAGGAGCGAGAAATGGCAATAGCAAAAACTTGGCCATGCTTGACCTTTTAACAGGAACGTTCGTCTTATTAACCTCCTTTTGGGGAGCATTCCGTTTTTTCCACTGGAGATATTTTTACTCCTTGCTTGGGAAGCTATGACTCACTTGGAAGATTTGAAACAGATTATATGTATGCATACACCACACACCCACACATACATGCATATATGCATGCACCATTCTCCTAGGGCATTCATACTTATGAGCCCAAAAATCAGGCACAAAGCCATACTTGAACATCAGCAGGTACAAAACTGCAATTATTGCTTTCTGCTTTTCTCGAATAATAATAATTCAGTTGTCGTAAGAAGAGTCCCACATATCTGAATCCAACCAATTCTTGGAGTGATATTAATTGCACTCAAAATTTAGCCATCAACCTGCCTATTTCTAGGGCCTGGAATATCTGAGGCTTCCCCTCTGCAATATGAGGGGGGGGGATTCTCCTTTATCTTGCTTCCTGCCTTATCTAATTAGCTAAAGGGATGCTCAGTTTTCTATCTAACAGGAAATCAATGCAGAGGGTAGTAATTTCTAGCAGTGGGAATTCTTCCTACCCAGGACCAGTTTCTTAATCCTTAACTGGAATAGTTGCAACATTTTCTGCCAATTTATTTTATGGGAGTTTTCTGTCTTGTTAAACAAGGTCAGCAACTGTCTAAGACAGTTATTGTTTTAGGATGGGGCAAAGGCCCTGGAGCTCACCCATAACAGGGGAACCATCAAAACAAATTGTTGTTGTTTTAAAAAAAAAACCAATTAATTGGTACTTTTCACTCAGACAATAAAAAGAATGAATTAAATTATAATCCCAAGAGTTATTGTACAAACTGGGGATTTCCCACACACCCCTCTCTACTGATTTCAATGGATAAAAAATAACAGGGGAACTAATATAGCATATAAAGAGAAGAAAATGAGAGGGAGGGGAAAACGAAAAAAAATTATTAGGCTAAGAAAAAGGGGAAGAAATACAACAGTATTAGTTGGAAAACCACTATGAAACAATGCTTTAAAAGAATAATTTATCCTTATGTCGTATGTTGTGTAAATGTTTTACTTGTGTTTTAATAAAGTTTATAAATTTTATAAAAAAATAAAAAGAGAAAAAAATGTTAGGAGCGACACAACGGAAAGAACTTTTAAAGTATTTTCTGTGTCAGGATGGGAGGTCCGTATCAAAACCAAATATATATTTGATTTCGCTGTGTTGATTTTTCTTGAATTGGATTCTTTATTTACTTTTCCTTCATGGCAGCTCTGACAGGGGTGAGTTCTACTTACCTTTACCACCGGTTAGAAATGGGATCACGCGCATGAGCGAGCGAAACGAGTGCGTGCGCCTTGCTTCTGCACATGCACCTTGCTTCTGCTTCTGCGCATATCGCTGATGACAACATCCGGGACGATGGGTGGGGCCTCCTGTTGGTTTTACTACCGGTTCCTGGGAACCGGTCCGAACCGGGGGCAACCCACCACTGAGCTCTAACCAACAGTATTAGTTGGAAAACCACTATGAAACAATGCTTTAAAAGAATAATTTATCTTTATGTCGTATGTTGTGTAAATGTTTTATTTGTGTTTTAATAAAGTTTATAAATTTTATAAAAAAATAAAAAGAGAAGAAAATGTTAGGAGCGACACAACGGAAAGATCGTCAGAGCCTTTTAAAAGCATTTTTTCGGCCTAAGAAAAAATGCTTTTAAAAGTTAAAAAAAAAAAGCCTCTGATGATCGCGCGCCTCAGCTGGGCATGGGGGGGCGGCAGGGATTTTTGCTACTGGTTCTCCGAACCACCCGCCGCCATCGCTACCGGATCAGGCGATCCGGTCCAAAGCGGGAGCATTTCACCTCTGGCTTATGACTGTTACAACTTATGACCGTAATGAATAGGCTCCAGTTTGATCATGAGGATTATGTATAGTATACCATGGGAAAGAATATTTCTCCAATTTATATATGACTGGCTGGCATAGAAATAGGAGGGGTTTTTTTTAATTTTATAACATTTGGTTGATGCCCTCATTTGTAAAAACAATTAAGAAAAAATGAATTAATATTCAAAAATAAGTTTGGATTTATTTGACCAACAAACCCTGTTTGATTCTTGGAATGGTGAGAGGTATGAACCATCTTGTAGCAAACTACTTTTTGATGCTCTTTTGAAGAATGGGAGTGTTTATGGAGATTCTCAGTCATCCAGGTCATGGTTGTCCCAAAGGTGCTTTTTCCAAAGGCAACTGGACTTTGTTTTTCCTTGAAGACGCTAAAGAACGGTTGCTGGAATTGGGTATGTCTAATTTAATGAAAAGAAAAAACTAGGGTGACATGAAAGCAATGTTCCAATATCTAAGTTGCCATAAAGAAGAGAGAGCCAACCTATTCTCCAAAGCGGGACACGAAGCAATGGATGGAAACTAATGAAGGAGAGAAGCAACCTAGAACTAAGAAGAAATTTCCTGACAGAAAAATTAATCGGTGGAACGATTTACCTCCAGAAGTTGTGGATGTTCCAATTCTGGAAGTTTTTAAGAAGTGATTGGACAGCCATTTGTCTGAAATGATATAGGGCAATGATGGCTAACCTTTTTGCCATCGCGTGCCAAAAGCAGGGGGACTGGGGGGGGGGGTTTGCACACGTGTGTGCCCACACCCATAATTCTATTTGCCACACACACATGTGTGCGTGACCCTCATGCATTTCCCTAGCTTTTGGCACACAATGGCACGGTGGGCCCAGTAGGCCTGTTTTTTGCTCTCCCCAGGCTCCAGAGCCTTTTTAGGAGCCTGAGGAGGGTGAAAACGGCCTTCCCCACTCCCAAGGAGATCCTCTGGAGGCCAGAAATGTCCTGTTTACCGATTTCTGGACCCACTGGAAGGCCCATTTTTCACTCTCCCCAGGCTCCAGAGCCTTTCTAGGAACCTGGGGAGAGCGAAAAACGGGCCTCCCCCCACCCGGAAGCCAGAAACAGCCTATTTCCTGACTTCCGGTGGGCCCAGAATGCCCGAAAATCAGCTGGGCAGCACATGCATGCTTGCTGGAGCCGAGCTCGCGTGCCCACTGATATTGCTCTGTGTGCCACCTGTGGCACACGTGCCATAGGTTCGCCATCACAGATATAGTGTTTCCTGCCTGAACAAGGGGTTGGACAAGAAGACCTCCAAGATCCCTTCCAACTCTTGTTATTCTGCTTCTTGTCCAAGAACTGAAGAAGCTTCTTGGATGAGAAGTAAAATGCCTTCGAGGAAAAACAAAGGCCCTTGTCTTTTGAAAAAGCACCTTTGGGACATGAAGAATGGGAGGTTTATTTCTGAAGAATGGCAGAATGTTGTGCTCCAATCCAGATTTGCTTCAGTGTTAGCCAGTCTGATTTATATTATATCATCTATTTAGGCCTTAAGAATTCAGGAGGCCTCTGATGGAACCCTAAATGCTTTGGAGTCTGTCTGGGCACATATCCAGTCATGAAATACCATGTCACTGGTCCCATGAAATCCTTCTCAAAGCAGCATCCCAATTAATAAAACACATTTGTTTCCATTTCTGTTTAAGTAGCCCTGTAAGGTTTACCAATCTTGTTTTAATACTGGAACTGGATGAGGCTGGGACTGCAGATCCTGTCGTCTGGTGTGCCACATCAAGGACATTGGGCGGGCACTTGTTTATGAAAATCTTATGAAGATCTGTGATCTTGTTCTTGTTGGACATCTTTTCTTTTCATACCCCTGGGGAAACAAATATTATGGAAAACAACAACTGCAGAAAGTTCTATGTTTGGAAAAATCTGCATCTTTGTTTCTCTATAAAATAAATAATGGAAAATGTGCAGGGATTTTTTTTTTCTCCAGACCTCTTTATATGTCAAGATGTGAAATGCTTAGGATTATATCTGAACTGTATTTATTCATCCTTGCCTTGCCCTTTCCCACCCCACCTACCTCTTTCCTCAGAAGTCCCCCATCCCCCAAATACTGCTTGCTTGCTTGCTTATTTATTTATTTATTTGTTTATTTATTTATTTATATTTAATTTGTCGAACATGTAAGTGTTGTGGCCCATCAGTGGCCTGTGCAGCTAGTAGCTGATTCCGACAGCGAGGAGGCTGGTGTGGAGTGCGCCAGCAGCCTGTGCAGCTGGCACTCGAGTTGGACAATGAGGAGGCTGGAGAAGATGTGGTGCCAGAGGCCTTCAGAACCTCCAGAAGCTTCCATGGGTGAAGAGGAAGAAGAGGAGGAGCCTCTTCTCGATGCACAAGCGCGCAGAGCTGCGAAAAGGCAGGAGTGGCTCCTCAGGAATAGGTCTCCTCGAGAGTAATGCTTGGGACTAATTGGCCACTCCCTTAGCCTATTTAAGGACAGATAACGACTGAGGCAATTTGCAGGGAACAACTTAGTTCATTCTCCTTCGTGTCTGGATCTTAGTTCTTTTATCAGTGTCCTGCAAATTGCTTCTGGGCTTTCTGCCAATCCTTGTAAGATTACGATTATTTCTTCTTTGGATTCTTGTAGGCTGTTAAGAAAGTTAATTAACAGCCTTTGTTTGAAAAAGACTGATTTAATTTAGTAAACTAAGGTTTGTACATACTTTGTGCGTGCTGCGTTCTTTGGGTCCGTAGATGGAGCAGAACACTACTAGATAACAGGTGTTAAGTATAAACATGGACATGAACGAAGGAAATGAATACAGATAAATGGGGATAGTAGGACAGGGACGGTAGGCATGATGGTGCGCTTATGCACGCCTCCTTTATGGACCTCTTAGGAATGGAGTGAGGTCCACGGTGGACAGTTTAAGATTGAAGCTGTGGGGATTAGAGGATGTAACAAAGGAGTTGGGTAGAGCATTCCAGGTGTTGACTACTCTGTTGCTGAAGTCGTATTTTCTGCAATCGAGTTTGGAGCAGTTTACCTTAAGTTTGTATCTATTGTTTGCCCGTGTATTATTGCGGTTGAAGCTGAAGTAGTCATTGACAGATAGGACGTTGTAGCAGACAATTTTGTGTACTACACTTAGGTCAGACCGTAGGCGGTGTAGTTCTAGGTTTTCCAATCCCAAAATTTTGAGCCTGGTGGCATAAGATATTTTGTTGTGAGCAGAGGAGTGGAGTACTCTTCCTGTGAAGTACCTCTGGATTCGCTCAATTGTATTAAAGTCCGTTATACAGTGTGGATTCCAGGGAGACAAGCTGTATTCAAGAATTGGTCAGGCAAAGGTTTTATATGCCCTCGTTTGCAGTACAATATTCCTGGAGAAGAAGCTTCGCAATATTAGGTTAACAACTCTTAATGCCTTTTTGGCAATGCTGTTACAGTGAGCTCTGGGGCTTAGATCGGCCGCGCGGGGGATTATGGGAGCAACTGGGCGCTCCCATGTGACTCCTCTCCTGCGCGAGCTGCATTGGCTTCCGGTGGACTTCCGGGTGCGCTTCAAGGTGTTGGTGATCACCTTTAAAGCGCTCCATGGCTTAGGGCCAGGGTACTTACGGGACCGCCTTCTGCCACCAATAGCCTCCCACCGGCCAGTTCGCTCCCACAGAGAGGGCCTCCTCAGGGTGCCGTCGGCTAGACAATGCCGGCTGGCGACCCCCAGGAGGAGAGCCTTCTCTGTGGTGGCACCTACCCTTTGGAACAATCTACCCCCAGAGATACGAGTGATCTCCGACCTCCGGACTTTTCGTCGGGCCCTAAAAACTCATCTCTTTCAGTTAGCCGGTCTCTCTTGATTTTATGATTTTATGGTTGGTTTTAAATTTTGATATGGATTTTAAATTGATAAATTTTAAACTATGGGCCAAATTTAATTATTTTAAATCTATTTTTAATCGTACTTTATGTATAAATGTTTTTATTTTGGCTGTTCACCGCCCTGAGTCCGAAAGGAGAAGGGCGGTATAGAAATTCGAATAATAAATAAATAAATAGATCGTTTGAGATGAGTACTCCTAGGTACTTGACAGAGTGAGGGTTATCTACGAGGTCGTATCCACCCAGCTTGTATTTGGTGTTCTGATTTTTGTTGCCAATGTGTAAGACACAGCATTTGTTGGTTGAGATTTGGAGTTGCCAATGTTCGACCATTCAGATACATAGTCAAGGTCACTTTGTAGGGCAGCAGTATTGTCAGTGGTGTTGAATAGTTTTACGTCATCAGCGAAGAGGATGCAGCTGCTTATAATATGATCACAAAAGTCATTTATGTAAAGCATAAATAGTGACATTTTAGTGACTAAAAGAGGCACAAACTTTGTGAGGGGGAAAATGAAATAAAAATGTCAGAGAATTTGGTGGCACCTCAAAGATTAATAAATGGATTATGGAAATTGAGAGTTTCATGGACTCAATACACTTCAATGTATTCACCTGACTGATATATTTATTTGCGTATAGAGATGTAAAGAAGGGAAAGGGTGGAGAGTGGGGCCATAAGGCCATAAGGAAGCAACAAACTAGATATTATTCTAGCTCAATGCAGCAAGCAGCAGAGCCCTGCGCAAAACAGCTGAGAGCAAATCAGCTGAGAGTCAGGAGGCCGATCCAATCAACTTGTGCTAATTAGGCTGTGCTGAAGCTGAAAGGAGCTGTTTTTTCTTGCTGTTTGCTTGCAAGAAGGTAACTGCTGCGAGGCAGAAGCCAAAGGGTGGGCGGCAGTGGGTGGGCGGCAATGGGTGGGCGGGGCTACATTCAGTGTATAAGATGCACCTAAATTTTCACCCCCTTTTAGGGGGGAAAAAGGTACATCTTATACTCCAAAAAATATGGTAATAACAACAATGTTACTAATTTAACCACTACGGTGATTCACTTGACAAATGTGGCAAAATGGGACAAAATTCACATACCAAATGTTTCGCTTAGCAACATAAATTTTGAGCTCAATTGTTGTCATAAGCTGAGAACTACAGTACTTGTACTATTTACTGCTATCAATTTCCTTTTAGTATCAGAGACAGCATTGCATTGATAAAGCAACTTGGCCAGTCACCTTTGTGCTGTCTTTTATTTTATTTTTCTTTCTTTTATCTATTTTTTTTGTTTTATTTACTTTATATATTTTATTTTGATACAGTATGAAAGAAGTGCTCATGACGCAGGCAGACCGGTTCACTGAGGAAGAGGTAAGATTTACTTCATCATGAAAACTGCATGCATCCCACATAATTTTTTCTCCCTATTTGGCAAGAATAATTTTCGTGGCAGGAAGTGTTGGGAAGGATTTTGTGGTCAAAATGTGATGTCAAGAATCGTAATATTTCCACAAGAATTTGGTGATTCCAGTATACATGGGAAGGGAAGGGAAGGGAAGGGAAGGGAAGGGAAGGGAAGGGAAGGAAAGGAAAGGAAAGGAAAGGAAAGGAAAGGAAAGGAAAGGAAAGGAAACGAAACGAAACGAAAGGAAAGGAAAGGAAAGGAAAGGAAAGGAAAGGAAAGGAAAGGAAACGAAACGAAACGAAAGGAAAGGAAATCCATCTCTCACTCATTATTTTGCTTGATATGGGGTTAATAGCTAAAAGAGCTTTAAAGTATTTCGGGTAGTGATCTGTAGCTTATGTACACATCCCATAAGCTGATCAGCCCTTGCAGGGATGTGGAGCATGGGAACAAAAGACCAACATGTTTAGAGGACAAAAGACTGTGCCGGTCTATGATGTTGTGAAATCCTTATTTTCTGGAAATATTTAAGCTTCTTGGGTGGTGGAGAAAGGAAGGGAAGGAAAGGGAAGGGAAGGGAAGGGAAGGAAGGGAAGGGAAGGGAGGGGAAGGGAGGGGAGGGAAGGGAAGGAAAGGGAGGGAAAGGGAGGGGAGGGAAGGAAAGGGAAGGGAGGGAGGGGAAGGGAGGGAGGGAGGGGAAAGGGGAAGGGAAGGGAAGGGAAGGGAAGGGAAGGGAAGGGAAGGATCAAAATCCATCTCTCATGCATACTCCCATTCAGTATTTTTCAAATTTGGCAACTTTAAGATCTGTTGAGTTTAACCCTTAACCACAGATGTACTATTACAGACATGAGGTCAGTAGCAAAAAGACATTCAATGTTCTCATGGTTGGATTTAAAAATTGATGTATAAATCAGTAAACCAAAAAATGTATTGATCTCTATCAAATCCTATATCAAAGATCACTTTTTGTTTCTCCATCCTTGAACTTCAATCTTTCTTCTCTAATTTTTACATTGGCCCACTGAATGATGGCATTAATAATTTCTTTAGAAAATAATAATTTCCAAATCTCTAGGGGAGACCAAATGTAGACTGTACACGAGGAACTGGCATTTTTTTCAGGCATATCTCTATAGCTAGCTAACTACTGTATAATTAAACTTCCAAAGAAGGGAATTTGTATTGTTAAGCAACTTAAATACCCAGACAACACAATGCTTATTAAGCACTAAGAAATGTAATAAATAGAAAATTAATAAAATTTATTTTAAAAAGGTATTTATTTTTATATATACATGTATATATACATGTATGTATCACGGCCAGGGCCGGATTTAGATTGAAAGAGGCCCTAGGCTATTCCACTTATGAGGCCCTTTCACCAGTGGTGGGATTCAATATTTAACAACAGGTTCTGTGGGCGTGGCTTAGTTGGGGGTGTGGCTTGGCAATCATGTGACTGGGTGGGCGTGGCTAGCTGGTCACGTGACTGTGTAGGCGTGGGTAGCTCGTCATGTGACCAGGTGGGCGTGGCTACATGCATAGACTTTTTTCAGAGGGCTGAAAAAAGTCATTTCTGACTGGGCCTCGCACTTTTGACCGGTCCTCACACTTATGACCATCCTCACATTTATGCCCGTGCAGCTTTCTTAACAACCATGTCACTCATTTCACAACTGCTTCTCTTCACCATGGTGACAAGATAGGGCAAAAACGTAAAATGTGAGGACAGTCGTAAGTTCGAGGACTGGTCAAAAGTGCGAGGACCAGTCAGAAATAACTTTTTCAGCTCTCTGAGTAGTCCATATGCACAAAAGGACTACCCAGAGGGCTGAAAAAAGTCATTTCTGACTGGGCCTCGCACTTTTGACCGGTCCTCACACTTATGACCATCCTCACATTTATGCCCGTGCAGCTTTCTTAACAACCATGTCACTCATTTCACAACTGCTTTTCTTCACCATGGTGACAAGATAGGGCAAAAACGTAAAATGTGAGGACAGTCGTAAGTTTGAGGACTGGTCAAAAGTGCAAGGACCAGTCAGAAATAACTTTTTCAGCCCTCTGAGTAGTCCATATGCATAAAAGGATACAGCAATAGAGAGGGATGAAGGAAGGGAAGGGAAATTAGAGTAGGAGAGAGAGGGAGGAAGAGAGAAGGAGAAGGAGAAAGGAAGAGGAAGTAGGGAGGAGAAGAAGAGGGGGAGGAAGAGAAAGTAAGAAGGAAAGAAAAGAAAGGTGGTAGGTTTGAGGAGAAAGATTGCTATACAATAAAAAAGATGAAAGAGAAGAAAGCCAACCCCAAACAAATATAAAGATATTAAGATAAAGAATGAATTGTTAAACTTTAAAGAATAAAAGAGAACGAATATGAATAAATAACAATAATTAGAAACACACATACAAACATACAATGTATTTTCTTTGAACAGAGTATTTGGCCGGTTCACAAATTTAAACAGTGTTTAGTCATTTCAATTAAATTTACAATTTCTATATTTCCTTTTTGCCATATTTATTCCTCATCTATTTTTGTAAAAAACCAATATTACCCTCATCCTCATCTCTAATCTTAATCAAATTCAATTTTTCCCTTCTATTCTATATTATACCCCTTCCCATTGTCATCTATTTTTATATCCATCCTCACATTGGTTAATTATGTAATATTAGTTGTTTAATATAAATTCAACATTTTAATATAAATCAATTAGTTATATAACTACCTTTTTTGTATATTAATCAATATGAACATGAATATTCCAATTATTTCCATGCAATCCAATTTCTTACAAATCCATTAATTATATTTACCAATAATAATAAACAAATAATTTCCCCCATATATTCCTCCAAACCACAACTTAACCATTTCTGCTTTCAGAAATATACAATTAATAGTATCTCAATTATTACAATTCCCTAGTTAAATACAGCTTTTTTTTCTTTTGTGTTTTAAAATCCTGAACTCTTCTCTTTTTCCCTAAATTTCCCATTGTTTGCACGTACCTTTTTTGGTGAGGAAAAAGAAAAGAATTCTGCCTGCCTAATTTTCCAACCTTGCAGCAACAGCAAAGCAGTTTCGCTTTCGTTTCTCAGTATAGCTAGGGGAAAAAAAATCAGCACCCTTTGGAAGGAAACAAAACAGCAGAGACAAATCAGCTGAGAGCCGGGAGGCCAATTAGCCTATGCTGAAGCTCCGGGGGCCAATAACATTACAAAAAAAATACCGAACCCTTTGTTAAATTGCTGGCTCCCCCGCCCCTCGCCCACCACTATTTATTGGCAATAAATAGTGGTGCGGAGGGGCGGGGGAGCCAGAAATTTAACAAAGGGTTCGGCGGAGCCACCTAGAACACCCAGAATCCCACACTGTGTAGGCCCCTCTGGATCTTGAGGCCCTAGGCTGAAGCCTAGTTAGCCTATAGGAAAATCCGGCCCTGATCACGGCAACAATTCACACAATTTTGACAAATGTGCCCCTTGCAATTTTGTGCCTCTTAAGTGGGGTTTTATGAAATTTTGTTTTTTCTTAGCTTAAATCTCATGAAATTTCTAAAAGATGCCACCTTTTGCAAGATTTGAAACTGAAAAAGTGGACCATTTAAAAATGTTAACTTCCACTATTAAAATTTAATATAAGAATACTGCAGATTCAAGCATCTTATGTGGCTAATATCTGTGCAAGAGTCTAAAAGTTATCACTTTGTACATTCATATAAGTTTTTTTCCCATCCTAATAGTACAGATTTGAAATTTGTCCCATTATTAGAGCATATTTTGTTTGAGTGGATTGTCCACATCAATCAAAATATTCTATTTTCATCACAATTGCAACCAGTGTCCATATGAAAACCAGATTTATTGCCTCTATGTGATCATTATTAGTAATATAGGTAGTCCTTGACTTACAACTGTAAGCTTAGAATTTCCATCATAAGTCATTGCTGCCATAAGTCAAAGCACATGACCAACCTGATTTTATGATATTTTTTGCAGTGATCATTAAGAAAACCCAGTGGTGGGATTCAAGTAATTTAACAAACAGTTCTTCCTAGTGACTGGTTGGGTGAGTGTGGCTGGGTGGTGGTGGTCATGTGACTGAGTGGGCGTGGCCAACTCAACGTCACTCACAACAAGGTGGGATAGCACAGGTGGGTATGGGTCCTGGAAGAAAGGGAGCATACCTGGAGCATCTCCCCAAGCGCCCACGGCACACCCAGCACCAACAAGGGCCAGAAGCAGTGCTGGGGCTGCAAGATGTTGCTTGATCTTCTTGCTGCCCTTGTTGATGCTGGGCATGCCTCGGGCACTCGGGGAGACACTCCACGTGCTCTCCGGGTTGGCGGCTGCTTCTCTCTGCCCCTTCTCTTGCTGGTGGCCTGCCGGGAGAGCATCTTGCACAGCAAAGCGAAATTTAGCAGCCGTGAGCCGCCGCTTTGAGCAAGGCAAGCGAGCGGCCAAAGCAAACGAGATGAGAAAAGAAGTAGTTGTAAGAGGCAGGGTGGGCGGGGCGGTGAGGGGCGGACCAGCCAGTGGTGGAATTTGCCAGTTTGCCGAACTGCGCAGAATCTTAACAAACGGTTCACCAGAACCGATCCAAACCGGCTGAATCCCACCTCTGAGAAAAACCCCATGATTGTTAAGCAAGTCAATGCATTATATGGATATTTTTTTGCTGGAAACTGCCTAAAAATCCCAGTTTCTAGCAAAATACATTGTAAATTGTATCAGGTGGATGTAGAACATTGCAACCAACTGTAGAAGTAGTTGATTGACACGCACTTGAAATGCAGCCATGTGACTGCGGGTTGTGTGTGTGCCTCTGTCAGAACTCCAGAATTGAGTTATAAGTTCCTTTTTTGGGAGGGGGGGGGTCCATCGTAACTTTGAATAGTCGCTAACCCTTTTCAATTCAAAGCAGAAGATGAAAAAATCAAAATGGCAGGCATGCTTTTTCTTGCAAAATCACATTTGACAATTTGTCTAATTCCACCTTCAACCACCTGCAGTAAATCCTTGTCCAATAGTTTTGCTGTCAACACTTCATTCTTCCAAGTGTGAACCATGAACTTTGTCCCTATGGACTAGAAACCTGGTTAGGATTTGTTTTGTCTATGTGGAAACTGCAATTATTAACTCTCCCCATATGTCCTTTCTAACCTTTATTTTGTAAATCTTCTTCAGGTGAAGCAGACCTTCAGTGCTTTTCCTCCAGATCCCTCTGGTTATCTTGATTACAAGAATCTTGTTTACGTTATTACCCATGGGGAAGAGAACGATTAACAAGATGTTGAACTGATCCATCAAGAAAACACAATTCACCCATGTTTCTTTGGTACTGACATATCATTCAGTGGAAGCCAGATTAAAACATTATTCTAAATTACCTTGTGTTTTTTTTTTTATTTGATAAAACTACCTATACTATTTTTTGTATTTTGTTTTTCCCCTTGTCTCCCTATTCTTCTTCTCATATTTTCATTTTCTGCTGTTATTCTTGTCAGCAATATATAAATGGAATGTTCTTGATGAACTGGCTTTTTTATGACTTGCTGACACGTCTAATATTCACCAGATGCCTTTACTGGCCAGCATGATGGTTCTTAACCTCTTCTATTTCCTTTATTAAACACTTGGGGCTGTCTTTTTTTTCCTTACTGAGGAAAAGCCTTTGTTAAACAGTCATGATTATATATAAATGTTTGACTGGGCTTAATCTGATCCAAGGCTAACCCCAGGGCCTGTTTTAAATTTGAAGGCCCAGCTGCAAAACCTGTGAATTGGAATAATATTAATGTATACATATATTCCAAATGCATTTTTCCAACTACCATTTTAGAATTAGCTGCGTGCACTATAAAGAATCTTTAGAAACTAGTAAAAATGTTTTGCATTCAATGGTTGCATTCTTGGCAACCACTAGAGATCTCTTTCTTTCAAACTGAGGACTATACCTACACCCTGTTTTCAAAGTTATATCTCTGGAAGACAACAAAATTCCCCATAAGTCATTCCGAGTCTGCTTTATTATTCCGTTAGTCCATCTTTCTCTCCCTGGGGGTCAGTAACTTTTACAAGCCCCCTTAAAAACTAATTGCCTCAAATCTTATGAGACTTGGGTTATCTGACACAACATTTCAAGCTAGATGACTTGCAAGATATCAGCCTTTAATTTTTCAAAAGGTAATAATTTAGTAGGGAGTTCATTTTTGTGGGAAGTTGCTAGGCCTGCATCCGTAGTTGTCATATTCTACCGCACAATGCCAGGTTCTCTTCAGAAGAATTGGCTTGTTATTCTGTGTTATCCCTAAAGTGGGATTAAATGTTGTAGATTTAAATGACAAGATAGGGGGTTCAAAATGAGCATTAGAAGCTTTTTGAGAATAAGGCAAGGACCAATGAACAGAAGCTTTGCGAAGGGAGAGCCAAACTCAAAACCAAAAGCAATGATCATGAGAGCTATTAAGCAGTGGTATAGCTTGTTCCTAGAGCTGATGGTGCTCCATCAATGGAGGATTTCAAAGAGTGGACAGCCATTTGTCCAGAATGGCATAAGGCAGGGGTGTCAAACTGGATTTCTTCGAGGGCCGGATCAGTATTGTAGTTCTCCTCCACGGGCCAGTGGTGGTGGGGAGATGGGACGGATGCCTCCTGTAGCACCCGGCCAGCCAAAATGGAGTGCAGGGGGGGGCACGTGTCCCGTTTTCAGCCTGGATGGCCTCTTGCAGCACTTTTCTGGCCCAAATGGAGCACATGGGGGCTGCGTGTGGCCCCCATGTGCCACACACAGGCAAAGTGCTGCAGGAGGCCGTCTAGGTGGAAAACGGGCCACAGGGAGCACATCTAGCCCCCCCACACCCTGTTTTGGCTGCCAGAGGCACCACAGGCTGGTCCTTTGCTATTTCCAGGGTGGCCCCATGGGCCAGATTTAAGCACCCCGCGGGCCGGATTTGGCCTGCGGGCCTTGAGTTTTTCCTGGGACTGATGGTCGGACATGAAGATCTCCAAGGTCTCTTTCCTTCCCATAGAATCTCTAAGATTCGATTTTAGACATTGTAGAAAGAGAACCATGCTAATCTATGGTGCCAAAACAATCAGAAAGAGAAAGCATATCTTATGAAGAGGCCTGCAACTCATGAGATTTATTCCTTTTAATAACACTTGTTAATCAGAAAAGAGTTCTGTATTTTTTTTCCTATGATTCTTAGCAAAAGCAATTCAAGAAAGGGGCTGAGGGTCCCAAACTCTACAGCATAGCACTGGGAGTGAAACACAAGGACGGCATAGGACAGTGATGACTAACCGTTTTGCCGTCACATGCCAAAAGCAGGGAGAGTGCGGGGGGGGTGTCGCATGCCCACACCCATAATTCAATGCCCCCTGCCCCCCCCACGCATTCGTACATGACCCCCCTGCGCTCCCCCCACTTTGGCACGCAATGGCACGGTAGGCTCGTAGGCCCATCTTTTGCTCTCCCCAAACTCCAGAGGCTTTCTTGGAGCCTGGGGAGGGCGAAAATGGCCTTCCCCACCCTCCTGGAGGCCCTCCAGAGGCCGGAAATGGCCCGTTTCCCGACTTCTGGTGGACCCAGAAGGCCCGAAAATCAGCTGGCCAGCTCGCACATGTGCGCCATACCTGAGCTAGGGCAACGCTCACGTGCCCACCGATATGGCTCAGCGTGCCACCTGTGGCACACATGCCATAGGTTCGCCATCACGGGCATAGGATATTTTACTACAGGTAGTCTTCAACTTATGACCACAACTGAGCCCAAAATTTATGTTGTTAAGTGAGACAGTTTTAAGTGAGTTTTGCCTCATTTTATGACCTTTCTTGCCACAGTTGCTAAGTAAATCACTGCAGTTGTTAAATTACTAACATGGCTGTAAAGTGAATCTGGCTTTCCATTGACTTTGCCTTTCAAAAAGTTGCAAAAGGGGATTGCGTGATTCTGAGACTCTGCAATCGTCATTCATATGAGCCAGTTGCCAAGTGTCCAAATTTTGTTCATGTGATCATTTGGATTCATGGGAATGCTGCAAAAGTCGTAACTGAAAAATGATCATGAGTCACTTTTTTCAGTGCCATTGTAACTTTGAACAGTGACTAAATGAATGGTTGTAAATCAAGGACTACCTGTATTTAATAAATAGAACTGTTAGTGAGTTCACTACAGCACAACTAAGGAACCAAGGAAATTTAGGACTCTTATCTAGAGGCAGGGGTAAAATGCTCCCGGTTCAGACCGGATCACCTGATCCGGTAGCGATGGAGGCGGGTGGTTCGGAGAACCGGTAGCAAAAATCCCTGCCCCCCCCCCATTGCCCAGCTGAGCCATGCAATCATCAGAGGCTTTTTTTTAATTATTTTTAAAAGCATTTTTTCAACAACTTCTTCGGCCGAAGAGGTTATAGAAAAAATGCTTTTAAAAGTAAAAACAAAGCCTCTGCCGATCAGGCAAGTCAGCTGGGAATTGTCAGAGGCTTAAAAAAAAAAGAAAAAGCCTCTGCCGATCAGGCAAGTCAGCTGGGATCAGAGACTTTAAAAGCATTTTTTTAACAACCTCTTCAGCTGAAGTTGTAGAAAAATGATTTTAAAAGTAAAAAAAAAAAGTTGGCCACACCCACTGTCATATTAACCCCCCACCACCACCACCAAGCCACGCCCACAGAACCGGTAGTAACAAAATTTACATTTCACCACTGTCTAGAGGGATACTGGGCTGTCTTTCATTGGAAGCCTTTAAACAATGATTAAACAACTATCAACAATGATTAAACAACTATACTTTAATTCTGCAGTTTGTGCATTTGTGCATCAAGTAGAGAGTAAACTGTACACCCTACGAATGTGCTTCCATTTTTACCAGTCTCTGTTTCGTGTATTATGTTTAACTAGGTCACTTAAAGACCAAACAACTACATATATACAAGATGCTAAACTTGATTAGTGTTAAACACACTTAAGTTTTTTTTGTGAGTTATTGTTATGCAGCTTGTTTGGATAGCTTATGATTCAATCTTTGTATCAACCCAGGAAATGGATTTGTCAGTAATCAGATTAGGCACACAGTGTGAACAAATTTCTGCATTCTATTTTGTTTGAAAGTATTGTCACAATTAGTAAGGGGCTGGATTTATATACATAGTGTAGTATAGTAAACCATTAAGCAGAGTTACCAAACTGCAGACCCAGAACCTGAAATTTCCATCAAATTCTTGGAAAGTTTTTCTGACAAACATGTCAGAAGGATAAATAATTAAAATATATGATTGGAGGATAATCTTATTACCTATGTTTCGTTTCAATTAAATTTTGATGTGTTTGATTTCATTTTATTTAATAATATTAATTGTATATATTTTTAATCACTGGCCTATTCTCTACTTTTTGTTTTGTTTTGTTTTTGCTCTAGTATCCCACTTTAAAATTAAACTCTACACATAAAAATATACCTGAGTTCACACAACGCTGTAACCTAAAATTAAATAAATCACATAGGAGAATGTGGGAATCTAGGCAGACTCTATTGAGAAAAGTGACCCATGACCAGTGTTGGGTTCCTCCCGGTTCGGCCCAGTTTGGCCGAGCCGGTAGCAGTGACGATACGATGTCACTGAACCGGTTCTCTTTGTTCGGGAGCTGGGCTCTCCCGCCCACCCCCGCGTTATTCCTACCTTTTATTTCTTCTTTTTTAGCCCAGCTGATAGGTGCAGAAGAGTGGATTGCTGCACCTCAGCTGGGCAGATTTGTAACGTACTTGCGTGGAGTACAAGTTTGACGCACATGCGAGTGAAGCGACCATGCATGCGGCGATCGCACGTGAAGCGCGTGCACAAAGAGGTGATTGCGCGCGAAGCACGTACACAAAGAGAACCGGTAGTAAAGCCAGTTAGAACCCACCAATGCCCATGACCCATGTGTATCAGTGGTGGGTTGCCCCCGGTTCGCACCGGTTTTATAGAACCGGTAGTAAAACCGGTGGGAGGCTCCACCCACCGACCCTGACGTCATCTGCAAACCGGTAGTAAAGGTAAGTAGAACCCACCTTTGATGTGTATGTCCTACCATCCTGATGCTATGCTGGAACCCTCCTTGACTTACTAAAAAACCCCTATTGCTGATAATAGTCTCCCTCATTTCATTTTACGTCATTTTGTGCCCACAAGTCCTCTTCCATCTGGTTTGGTTCACAAAACACTCCAACCCATGGATTGGTTAACCTCAGTTGACTGAGTATAGCACAAATGCGGCATGATGCACTGAGCCATAACCATGATTTACAAGCCGAATGGCTGCTGGTTCACACAACATGCTAAGCCACAAACAACAGCTCTTATTTTGGCTTCACAGTGTATATGAAATCAACCGCTGTTTTGCAGAAGCCCGGAAGCTGGAAGATATTTGAAAGCAAAAAGAACTGAAGGCCAAACAGAATTCTGCTAATCCTCAAGTTACAACTGGGCTCATTGCTAAGCAAGGCATTCATATCAGTCACAACCAATTTCATGACCTTCCCCCCCCCCACAGTTGTTAAGCAAATCACTTTAGTCGTTAAGTGAATTATTTGATCATTAAGCAAATCTGTCTTAATGGGACACTGCAACCATCATCAACATATCCCGATTGCCAAGTGCCCAAATTTTGTTCACCTGAGTATAAGAATGTTGTGACAGTCATAAGTGCAAGGAATAGTTACACAAGTCACTTTTTTTCCAGTGGCGTTGTAACTTTGAACAGTTGCTGAACAAATGATTGTAAGGACCACTTGTAGAAAGAGCTCCGAAATGTGGAAGAATCTGAACACTATGTTGGCCACACTTCTAAACTGATTTAAATCTCTACTGTAGATTTGCCATTGGCAGTTTGTTATCCTGCAAGCCATTGAACAGGAGGGTGAATGGAATCCATGACCCTTTGGCATGTATAAATTGATTTCTATCTGCACAACCTCATTAGTAAAGATTTTAAATAAGTATTGCAACATCCACTTCCCACCCAAACCACAGTTAGAATTGTAACTCCAGATTGGAAGAGGGATGAATAGTCACTCACAGTCCAGATTCAGGGCCAGGTAGGGAGAGATAACTGATCATACAAGAGCCAGCTTTGCCTAGTGGTTAAGACACCAGGCTAGAAAGCAGGAGACCGTGAGTTCTAGTCCCGCCTTAGTCATGAAAGCCAGAGGATTATTGTCATGGGGAAAATAGGAGGAGGAAGGCATGTTAGATATGTTGGCCTTGAGTTATTTATCAAAATAATGAAGGGGATACAAAATAAATCAATATGTACTTTATTGTTTTCAGAACTATTATCCAATTAAAGGTATGGTAGGGGATCAAATATACTACTTTGTAGTTACCATTTCTGTTTTCCCACAAAACTTGATAGCAATCCTGAGTTTCGTCTTTAACCATGAATGCCTTTTTTTAAAAAACATATTACAGTAACTAGGATTAGTTCCTTATGTGCATAATAATGGGGGGTTTTTTTTCCAGTTAGACTGAAAAATCACAACTGGTTATCCACTGTGAGGGACATCTGGGTGGTGTCCTGAAGGCTTCTGGGGTACTTCCTGCAACCTTGGGCTATACAACTCTGGATTAGACCAACCACAGCCCCAACTTCAGATTGTGCAGCTGGCAAATTTGGAAGCACAGACTTTCCTTTCCATAGGGAGCCATTTTTCCTCCCCTTTGCAGGCGTGAATGTAAACTTTCCTACAACTCTTTCATAAACACTGGCTGGGTGGTGGGAAATAATTAAGCACCAATAATGAAAACACTGACATGAGGCTATAATATAACAGCTTGAGAAGTGGAGGCCATCCTACCACGTGCCCCCCTGCCCCCCCAAGTTGCTTTTTTTGGAACAGACCGGTGTTATAAATTGCCTGGGTTTAATTGGCTAACTTCAAAAGCATCTGAGATATCCACCTGCCAGTCTTCAGACTTTCAAGTGGGGTGGTCAAGATGAGGGAGAACTTGATGGTGGTATGGCTTATATCCACCTGTCAAATTCTGCAGGCAGTTAACCCGTGTGACATAAATACCAAATGTTCTGTGCTGTTTCAGATGATTTAATGAAAGGACAAGATGGCTACACCATTGGTCTACTTACAAAAAAAGATTACTTGCTGAGGACCTCCAGGGAACACTCTTTTTCCATCAGTACGTGGGGGCGGGAGGAATAATCTAATAGATTATAAAAATGCAACAACCCAGGAAACAAAAGAGTTTCTGTTTGCAAGAATACTAGAAATTTTTCCCCAGGATCGATGATGATCTCCATCATACCTCATAGTTGAGATAAGAGGTTTCCCCCAATTCCACTTCATTCTCCTGCTTGGTTGAATAAGGCAGTTTTTGGCCAGTTCTTTTTTTTTAAAATATTTTTTTTAATGCAAAAAAAAAAATTGGCAATAAAGGATCAAGGTGGTTGAAGAATTTTTTCCATTTCTTTTTAACCTATAATAAGGCTCCTTACAGAGATGCCTTTTTTTCCTCTATGCTTCTTGGATTGAACTTCAACCGCTGTCAGTGGTGAAATGTAAAATTTGTTACTACCGGTTCGGCCAAAGAGGTTGTAAAAAATGCCTTTAAAAGCCTCTGACGATCAGGCAATTCAGCTGGGATCGTCAGAGGCTTTTAAAAGCATTTTTTCTACAACCTCTTGGGCCGAAGAGGTTGTAGAAAAAATGCTTTTAAAAGCCTCTGACGATTCCAGCTGAGCCACGTGATCATCAGAGCCTTTTTAAAAAAAACTTTTAAAAGCATTTTTTTTGGCCGAAGAGGTTGTAGAAAAAATGCTTTTAAAAGTAAAAAAAACCAGCCTCTGATGATCGCGCAGCTCAGCTGGGCAGGAGGGGAGGGATTTTTGCTACTTGTTCTCCGAACCACCCGCCGCTATCGCTACCAAATTGGGCGATTCAGTCCGAACCAGGAGCATTTCACCCCTGACCACTGTGTATATGTTCCCCCCAATATTTGGGTGATTATGGTGTTGATTTGAAAGTAGAACAAGGACAAATGGGAGGTTGGACTAACATTCATCCTGTTATAGATTTCATTGGAACAAATCTCCAAATCCTATCCTACAAATAGCAGCAAATCAGTTCTTTTTTATTTTGCTCGCACACAAACACTTGAAGATCACCCACCAAGCAGGACTCTCTCTCTGTTTCTCTCTAACAACATAAAAAGGTAAAGGTAAAAGATGATAGATGATAGATTAGATGACAGGTAGAGAGATTGGATGAGAGAGGGAGGAAGAGAGGGAGAGAGGGATAGAGGGCGGGAGGGAGGGAGGGAGAGAGAATAAAAAAATAAAAAAATAAAATGTCTGGAAGAACCAAACTGGGAAGATTGCTCCAAGCAGATGCTAACTACCTATCATAAACTACAGCAATTTCAGATAAACATAGGCTTGCTACTGTGGTCTGGAGTCTGAAAGACTCCATCATCTGCTGTATTCATTCTGCAACTTCTTCCCAGTTGCTGGTTTTCTCTGCCTCTAGGAGAAGAAGCAAAGCACTCTGCTTTTATTAGCAATGAAGTATCATTGAAACCAAGGGAGAGTCAATCAAGTCATTGCTTATTGAGTCCTGTAGTTTTTAATCTCACTTTTTTTTTATTCTTGTAATACACCACAGTGGGGACAATGTACAGGGAGGAACTGAGAGGCAGGAAAAAAAAAAACGCTACGTCAGCCAACCGATGATTTCTTGCATATGTCTGCTGTCAGTATAAAATTCTCTCTGGTATTCACATTTTGGGCAGTCAGCAAATCATTTCAACAGAAGTTTGATGAGTGCAGGATGAGTTGTCATAATTTATGCAAGTAGGAACTGCAGCAAAATGTTACAATGCTGCGGCACAATCATTTTCATTTTCATTTTGTTTCAAGTTGTGGCCGCTCAGCATGCCAATTGTTGTGAATATAAGATGTTTCCTGCAGGCAGTGCTCCACTTAAGCTAAAATAAGACCCGATGTATAATAATCAGAACAGAGCTGGAAGAGACTTTGGAGGTCTTCTATTCCGACCCCTACTCAAGCAGGAGAGCCTATACACTTTCAGACAAGTGACTGTCTAGTCTCTTCTTCAAAACCTCCAGCGATGGAGCGCCCACAACTTCTGATCCATTGGTTAATTATTCTCACTGTTAGGAACTTTCTCCTTAATTGCTTCTCTCCTTGATTAGTTTCCATCCATTGTTTCTTGCCTTGCCTTATGAAGAGAAGAGAAGAGAAGAGAAGAGAAGAGAAGAGAAGAGAAGAGAAGAGAAGAGAAGAGAAGAGAAGAGAAGAGGAAGGATTTGGAAGGGACCTTGGAGGTCTTCTAGTCCAACTCCCTGCTCAGGCAGGAAACCCTACACCATTTCAGACAAATTGTTGTTCAATCTATTCTTAAAAACTTCCAGTGTTGGAAAATTCACAACTTCTGGAGGCAAGTTGTTTCACTGGTTAATTGTGTACGTTCCCCTACTCCTCATCCCTAAGTCAATAATTGTATCTTTCTGAGGGATGTGGCATAGAAGCACTGGTGAAATTCCATTTTTTTTACTACCGGTTCTGTGGGCATAGCTTGGTGGGCGTGGTGTGGCTTGGCACTTCCAGTGTTGGAAAATTCACAACTTCTGGAGGCAAGTTGTTTCACTGGTTAATTGTGTACGTTCCCCTACTCCTCATCCCTAAGTCAATAATTGTATCTTTCTGAGGGATGTGGCATAGAAGCACTGGTGAAATTCCATTTTTTTTACTACCGGTTCTGTGGGCATAGCTTGGTGGGCGTGGTGTGGCTTGGTGGGCGCAGCAGAGGAAGGATACTGCAAAATCCCCATTCCTCCCCACTCCTGGGGAAAGGATATTGCAAAATCTCCATTCCTACTCCACTCTGGGACCAGCCAGAGGTGGTATTTGCCAGTTCTCCGAACTACTCAAAATTTCCGCTACCAGTTCTCCAGAACCTGTCGGAACCTGCTCGATTTCACTCCTGCATAGAAGGATCCTTGAAGAAAAAAAAACACACACACAATAGATTGATGCATCCTACATTCCAAACCCATCCTTGGAGAATAAATAAAAACTCAGATCTGAACATCTTACATTAAAAAAACAAAAACAAAACAATTCTACCAAATAAGTAAAGTCTCCAGAAAATTTCCAGAGAGCTACTTTTGCAATCAAAGCAGCTCACACATCTGGAATCGGTTGCGGAGGATTCAAAAACCATCAAAGCAAATGGCATTAATAAATGCAAAGAGACATTAGGCAGGCAAAGAGGAGCGAGAACGACCAAGAACACAGAGGTGGGGGGCGGGGGGGGGGGCAACATGAATTCTCCATGCAAATGGACTCATTAGCTGCAAAGGAGTTTGTCTGCTGTCTTCACGTCTCTTAATTCCTTTTCATCACTTTCTGGCATTGCTAATAAAAAGTTTTTGTTGTATGTTGCGTTGCGTGTGGGGGTGAAGGGGGGGAGGATTGTTGTTATTTGAAAAGGATCAAGACTGTATTTTAGGTAGAGACAGAGATGGCATCCAGACAACACATCCTATTTGATTAACTCTCCCCCCAAAGTTTTAAGTAGAACCAGAAAATGCAAAAGCATTTCAGAACTTTGTCAGAAACAGACTGCCTATGTTCACCCAGCATGCTCAATCCCGGTTACTGAATTAATCCATTTTCTAGGTTGCACAGAATATTTTATTGTAAACTAGGCTAGCTTTGTGCAAGATGTTAAACTATGGACCGGTATAAACGCCATGTCAAAATTAAAATTAACCAAGTTTATGAAAATGCTGCTGCAATGTTTAACTTCATTTCATTAGGAAGGTTGTGCCTCTGATACCCACCTTTGCAATGCTAGATATATAGCACATTTGATCATACATTTGGACATTAAAAAATACTACCCGTGAGAAAGAAACACAGATAGTTGCTATTAGTGAAGCAGGTGTTATACCTACAATAGTAAGGGAATTTATTTACAGGTAGTCCGTATTCAGCAATTGGCTCAGATGATACCCTTTGCAGTTATAACTGAGATTTATGAACTTTGAAGCACCTTTCTTAGTTATGAGTCATCAGTTAGTACATGTTGTCCGGTGCTTGACCCATTATTACTATTATTATCTCTTTTATTCATTAAACATGAATCTCAGTCAACTGAACATTTAAAAATGTATCACAAATACCATTGACTGGTGCTAATGGTTGATATGGGTTGCTGCCAGCATCCTAGGTATTAACCAAGGATCTTCTTAAAATATACGATGTTCCGAGTAGCGCACTCTTTTGCAGTTCCGCTGGTGTTAGTGCAGGAAGCTGCAATTTCTTGATGTGTTTTGCAAAATTCTTGGACATGGTACCAAGTGCACCAGGGGTGAAATGCTCCCAGTTTGGACTGGATCATCCGATCCGGTAGCGATGGCGGTGGGTGGTTCGGAGAACCGGTAGCAAAAATCCCTGCGCCGCCCCCCCCCCCGCCCAGCTGAGCCGCAGGATCATCAGAGGCTTTTTTTTTTTTTACTTTTAAAAGCATTTTTTCTACAACCTCTTCCGACGAAAGAATGCTTTTAAAAGTTAAAAAAAAAGGCCTCTGATGATCGCGCGGCTCAGCTGGGATCCTCAGAGGCTTTTCAAAGCATTTTTTTCTGAAACCTCTTGGCCGAAGAGGTGGTAAAAAAAAATGCTTTGAAAAGTCTCCAATGATCCCAGCTGAGTTGCCTGATTGGCAGAGAGATATTTTTTAAAAAGCCTCTCTGACGATCCCAGCTGAGTTTCCTGATCGGCAGAGGCTTTTCAAAGCATTAGAAAAAATGCTTTGAAAAGTTAAAAAAAAAGTTGGCCACGCCCACCCAGTCACATTACCCCCCTCCACCAAGCCACGCCCACAGAACCAGGAGTAACAAATTTTACATTTCACCCCTGAAGTGCACCAATGACAATGGGTATCACTGCTACATGTTTCATCCATAGCCATGTAGTTTCGATGGCCAGGTTGCAATATTTCGTGATTTTTTCCAGTTCTTTTTCTTCGACTCTGGCATCTCCTGTGATAACAATATCAATAAACTATACACTTTGGCCTTCCTGAGCAACATTTTTGCTGGCAGTCCTCTGAAAACAGAGCCCGGGAGGGCCGTTGCGGCCAAAAACGGAACCTCAATGAGTGATGTCGAGTTGGCCATGCCCTCTGCCCATGCCCCCCCTGCCCCCCTGAGGTTAAAGACAACCCTGATGTGGCCCTCAATGAAATTGAGTTTGATCCCCCTGCTGTAGAGTAAAGTAGGTGAATGGCTGGTGTGGGGTTAAAGGTGAAGGTTCCCTTTGCACATATGTGCTAGTCATTTCCGACTGTAGGGGGAGGTGCTCATCTCCATTTCAAAGATGAAGAGCCAGTGCTGTCCGAAGACGTCTCCGTGGTCATGTGGCTAAACGCCAAAGGCGCACGGAACGCTGTTACCTTCCCACCAAAAGTGGTCCCTATTTTTCTACTTGCATTTTATACGTGCTTTCGAACTGCTAGGTTGGCAGAAGCTGGGACAAGTAATGGGAGCTCATCCCGTTACGCAGCACTATGGATTCGAACTGCTGAACTGCCGACCTTTTGATCGACAAGCTCAGCGTCTTACCCACTGAGCCACCGCGACCCTTGGAGTGTGGGGTTAGGCACTTCCAAAGAGGAGAAGTATGTGTGGATGTCCCTTCTCCCCTACACAGATAGTCCTTACAGTGATTCATTTTCTGACTATTGAAAGTTATAATGGCACTGAAAAAAGTAACTTACAACCAGTCCTCCCACTTATGACTGTTGCATCATCTCCAGGATCACGCAATCATTTTGGGCCTTTGGCAACTAGCATTTGTTTACAATAGTTACGGCATCCTTGGGTCATGTGTTCCCCAGCCAGCTTCTGCCGAGCAATATGGGGAAGCCAGATTCACTTAACGATGGCATAATTCACTTTTACAACCGCAGTGATTCACTTAACAACTGTGGCCAAAAAAAAGGTCATAAAATTGGGTGCAACTCACTTAACAGCCAATTTGCTTAGCAATGAACATTCTGGTCTCAGTTCTGGTCATAAGTTAAAAACTACCTGCATTAACACAGAGAGATCCATTCTATACAATGATCCACTACAGGCAAAATTTCCAGAAGGGGTAATAACACAAATTGACTGTATCACCAACCTAGACCCTAGCTTAAAGTTCCTAGTCTTCCACAGTGACTTATAGTAAGTGATTTTTTAATTGACAGAAAAAGCAGAAAGAACAGTTTCTTTAATGAAATGCTGACTTGGAATATCTGCTGCAGAATGCAAAAACGGAGAATGTTCTCTTCACCCCTGTTTGCTTTGGCCTACGTGCCCCTTGCTTAACGGGCTAATTTAATTAACTTTGCAGGTTCTGTATCATTTGCTGGCCCCTCTTTTCTTTTTCCTTTAGACTAGCTGAATTGGTGAAGACAAGGATACACTTTCAAAGCTTTCCTGTACGAAGATTGTGAAATAAAATACCGCATACTGAACTGCCTCCTGATGCTGGGTACCCTTTCTGTGTGCATTGGATAAAGAACAGGACTGGACTGATTTGTATAATTAAAACATCTGGGTAGGGCAGGATTTCTTCTCTTGGATGGTTCCACCCACTCTCGAGTACATCTTGACTTTGATGGCGGGGGGGAGGCAGGAACAAAGCATACATTTTTGTGGGGCTAACAGGAGTCCCAGTTTTCATTTAAAAATGTTTCTGATTCTAATTGTGTGGGACAAATAAGCGATCCTCAAATGAGGCTTTTGTAAATTGCAAAGGCTTCTGTTCTGTCTCTCTCCAAAACTTACAGATTCTTTCCCTTCCTTGTCTGGATATTTGGGCTTCTTCCTCTATATATTTGTCTTTTGCAATTCTGCGGCGTTAGTTCCCTTTAAAGCAGGGGTATCCAATTTTAAGACTCCTGGAATTCAATTGCCAGCATTGCCAGCTAGCCAGTTCTGACAGTTGAAGTCACAAGTCATAAAGTTGCCAAGGTTGGACACCCGTACTTTAAATGGACTGGAAGCTAAAAGGTTTGTGTATGAAGAATGAAAATAAGTAAAGTAAGAAAAAACAAAATAGAGGCATGGATGTTTGGGGAATACAGCAGTGGTGGGTTCCTCCCGGTTTGGCCCGGTTCCACCGAGCCAGTAGCGGTGACGATATGACATCACCGAACCGGTTCTGTCCCCCCCGCCCCCCTGCCCCCCATCCCCCCGCGTTATTCTTACCTTTTATTTGGCCCCACCCCCAATCTATTGCTGCCTCCTGAGTCCCAGCTGATCGGCTAGAAAGAAAAGGATGTTTAAACTCTTGCCGCAGGGCTTCAAAGGCCCACCCTACAGCTGATCAGTGTTAAAAGGCAGTGTGGTGGTAGACTGGTGCCTCCAAAAACAAATAAGTAGACTGGTGCCTGCAAAAATAAATGGGTAGACCAGTGCCTGCAAAAACAAATGAGTAGACCGGTACAGCTCTGCAAGCAGTTAAAAACCTGGTAGACCAGTACCTCTGCTAAATACTAAAAAATTGTCACATGACCATCAAGCCTGGTCCAGAATGCAGCCGCGTGGGTAATTACGGGAGCCGCTTGGCGCTCCCACATAACACCGCTCCTGCGTGAGCTGCACTGGCTCCCAGTGGTCTTCCGGGTGCGCTTCAAGGTGTTGGTTACCACCTTTAAAGCACTCCATGGCATAGGACCTAGTTATCTTTGAGACCGCCTGCTGCTACCGACGACCTCCCACCGACCTGTGCGCTCCCACAGAGAGGGCCTCCTCGGGGTGCCATCAGCCAAACAATGTAGGCTGGCAACCCCCAGGGGGAGGGCCTTCTCTGTGGGGGCACCCACCCTCTGGAATCAGCTGCCCCCTGAGATAAGGAGGATCCAAGACCTTGGTGCCTTCCGCCGTGCCCTTAAAACTTTCTTTTTTCAGCAAGCCCGGCTGGCTTAACATATTTTTTAATATTTTTTAATTTTTAATTGGTTTGTTATCTTAAATTGGGGCCAAATTAATATATATCCTTTTAAATGTTTTTAATGTTTATATTGTATGTTTTTAGCTGGCTGTACACCGCCCTGAGTCCCTCGGGAGAAGGTGTGGTATATAAATTCGAGATAAAATAAATAAATAAATAAAATAAAAGCCACACCCACAAAATAAGCCACACCCACAGAACCAGTAGTAAAAAAATTTAGAACCCACCCCGGGAATACAGATAGTCTCTGTGTTATGACCATAACAGAGCTTTCCCATTAGGGCCATAGGTCGTTATGGTTGTAAAACTGTTAATTAGTTTTTTGTGGCAGTCATTAAGAGAATCAATGATTTCCTATGAGCATGGTTTTGCCAAAACCTAGAAGCAATGACAGTTTTTGGCAAATTGTTATAAAAAGCAGGATGCTGCAAATGCAGTTCTCTTGCCAGGTGCTGGGAGTGCAGGCATGTGACTGCAGGGAGCAGCGATTCTTGGAATTTCATATCCACACTAAAACTCTCCTTTTTCAGATAGGTCATAACTTGGATCAGCCGCTAAGCAACCAGTTGTAAATCAAGGACAACCTGAAGTGGCAGAAAGTTAATGAGAAAGGTGATTTGATGCAGAAAAATAGCAGACTTGCAAAGAAGTGTCTTCCCAGGGGAATCAACAGATTATTTAACAACATTTTTTAAAATCAATTCTGGCCCTATCATGGCAATTTACAAGGATGTGATATGCAGTTCTAATCCTCCCCAAAAAAGACCAAGTGAAGTACAATCACCAAAAGTTCCTGTAAACTGTTGTTACATCTGAAAAAGAACATGAAAAAAATATAACACATTTTTAGCGGATGGATGGTGCTGTTTCAGCCCCTGCCAGTTTTACATCTGTTCATTTATAAGTATTCAATCCGTTCTTGTGTTTTGCATTTTTGCAAAATGAAAATGAGAGTATCTAATGCGAGTTTTGTGGATAGTTTGTACTATTTCAGTCCAGACCAGCTTTGCATCTGTTCGTTTAGATTAGAAGTATTCAATCCGATGGTTGTTTTGGGTTTGTGTGTGTGTGTGTGTGTGTGTGTGTGTGTGTGTGTGTGTTTGCATTAATGTGGAATTGAAGAAGCAAAACAAAATGCCAAGCACAAAACTGTGTTTATAAAGAAATATTGAAATACAAAATTTTGAAGATGTTTTGTCACAAAATTCCTGTTTCAAAATGCAATTTAATTTCTAATCTTCTGTAAGAGCTATCTGGCCTTAAAACTGTATTTTAAATCTGTTGGAAGAAATGTCCATCTGGGTTCAGTTCCAAGCGGAGAAAAAGACACTGGAAACATGGAGACTGCTTGGAAAGATGGTTTAATGGTGGACAGGATCACATGGTTTGAGGTCCTGGGCAAAAAGCACATGGCAGAGAGAGAGAGAGAGAGAGAGAGAGAGAGAGAGAGAGAGAGAGAGAGATTTATACCCTCTGTTGGGCTTTGAATTTGAACTTGTATTCTGATTGGTTGTCAGACTCCAATGGGGCCATGCAGGGGCAACTCTGTAGGCTGACCTGAGTCCCAAGCTTGGTTGACTCTTGCTGGGTGATGTAATGAAAGGGCTGTGGGCAATTCCTATTATGGCTCTGCTTGAAGGAGGTAGATCTTTGTTATGTAGAATAGACTGGCCCAGGCCTTAATGGTCCATTGACAAAGGGGTGGGGTGGGGCTTGTGAGTTTCTGCCTCCCTTTTAGGGGAAATATTTGCCCTTTTAATATTTCCCAAAATATCTCACTTTCCTAGGAGAGGGGTGGGTGCTAACTTCCTACACTGTGTTTTAAATCTATAACTGGGAAAGGTTTGGACTGAAAAACTGCACTGTGAATTCTGGGACCCACAATAGCTGAAGAATAACCACACTCTGATCCACACCCCACTTAGAAAGATGCAGGCACCCTTGTGTTTCTTCAAAGCACCTGACAGCTACATGACATGTGGTCTTAAAAGAGTAGCTTCCTTAAAATTAAATGCATCATTGGCAGAAATTCAGGTCTTTTGAAATCTAATTCAATTGCAGATCCTGAGAATTTCTTTTGTTAACGTCACATTCTGTTGGAATATCTGTGTGGTGGTCCTCACATACTACCGTATTTTTCGGAGTATAAAACGCACTCCCCCCCCCTCTAAAAGAGGGTGAAAATTTGGGTGCTTCTTATACACCGAATGTAGCCCCGCCCACCCGTCTGCCCCCACCCTTTCGGAGGCTGCAAATGCAGCCTCCCAAACAGAGAGCCTCTCAAAGAGTTTCCAAAAGAGAGCCTCTCAAGCAGAATATTTGTTTTTCTTCTTATTTCCCTCCCCACAAAATAAGGCGCGTCTTATACTCCGGAGCATTGGTGGCGGAGCAGACTAAAGTGCTGTTAAGTAACACCAGCTGCCTGCAATTACTGCAAGTTCAAATCTCACCAGGCTCAAGGTTGACTCAGCCTTCCATCCTTTCGAGGTAGGTAAAATGAGGACCCGGATTGTGGGGGCAATAAACTGACTTTGTATAAAAAAGAACACCCCTTGGTGGGGGGGCCGAAAGCCCTACTAAGCAGGTATATACAAAAGTATGAAGGCTATTGCTTAACGCATTGTAAGCCGCCCTGAGTCTCCGGAGAAGGGCGGCATATAAATCAAACCAATAAATACTCTGAAAAATACGGTATTTGATTTTATTCTCTGATTTGACAAGTGGCCTCAGAGCTTCACAGTGGCTCAGGAGCAAGTCAAGCAGGTTTGATCATTCAGGAAATTGACAAAAGTATTTATGTGAATGGTGTGTACATGATGTGTACACAATAAAGCTGTATATTCTGCAAGTTTTAGCTGCATTCTCAATTATCAGCAATCTGACAAATCATACGTGTTCATGGACACACAGACATACAGAGCTCAAGTGTTTAAAGGGGGAAGTCAGAAATTAAATACCCATCTATTTTATCCATCTGTTTCCTCTCCCTCTCCTTTCTTCTTCTTTCATTCTTTTAACATTTAACATTTATAAGTAGCAATACAGCAGAGAATTCAGCATTAAGTCCTAATCTCAAGGATTGAAACCTTTCTCATATTATAAAATATGTGTTTTGATGTGTTTTGCAACTGCTTATTAATGTAATATTCAGCATCACACGTTTAATTTAAGCAACCTTTTAGAAATCATATTTGACACTGATATATACCTTTTCCTCATCTTTAAAGAATTAACTTATCTAAGTTGTCACATGCTGGCCATTTTTAATTTATCTCATATATATACCACTATACTTAGTTTTCAGCTGTATTTTATAATGTATTATTCACATTTTATAATGCAATAAAACAATTCATTTGGGGGGGAAAACATTTGGCACCCTCTATTGGTGTCACTGTTGAACATAAATGATTTTCACTCTAGTTACAGAAAAGAAATTTCATTGCATTGTTATTTTTTCCTTGGGAACTGGAGTGCATTAGCTAAAATGGCCAGAGAGTATCTTTATTTATTATCTTTTATTCATTAAACATGAAACTCAGCCAACTGAACATTTAAAAACATGTCACAAATACCATTGATTGGTGCTAATTGTTGATACGGGATTATTATTATTATTATTATTATTATTATTATTATTATTATTATTATCTCTTTTATTCATTAAACATGAAACTCAGTCAACTGAACATTTAAAAATGTGTCACAAATACGAGTGACTGGTGCTAATGGTTGATACAGGTTGCTGCCAGCGTCCTAGGTTATTATTATTATTTACTTTATTCATTAAACATGAAACTCAGTCAACTGAACATTCAAAAATGCATCACAAATACCATTGACTGGTGCTAATGGTTGATACGGGTTGCTGCCAGCGTCCTAGGTATCAATCAAGTACCTTCTTAAGATGTTCCAAGTAGCACAGTTTTTTGCAGTTTCGCTGGTGTTATTGCAGGAAGCTGCAATTTGTTGATGTATCTTATAAAATTCTTGGACATGGTACCAAGTGCCCCGATGACAATGCGTATCACTGTTACATGTTTCATCCATAGCTGTGTAGTTTCAATGGCCAGGTTGCGATATTTCATGATTTTTTCCAGTTCTTTTTCTTCGTCTCTGGCATCTCCTGGTACCGCGATGTCAATAAATTGTACGTTTCAACAACTGTGATATCTGACGTGTTGTGTTCCAAGTGATGATCCGTCTGTATTCGAAAGTCCCACAAGATCTTCACCACCTCATTTTCTGTAACTTTTTCCACTTTATGTTCCCATGACTTTTTGGATACAGGTAAGTCGTATTTTTTACATAATGACCAGTGGATTAATTTAGCAACTCGGTCATGTTTAGCTTTGTAATCAGTTTGTGCGATTTTGCTGCATTCACATATTAAATGTGAAACAGTTTCGACTTTGTTGTTGCAAAGTCGGCAGTTTGGATTGTCGGTGAATTTTTGTATCCACCGATTGGATTTCATGGCTATTATTATTATTATTGGTTAATCTTTAGTGAGATTCACAGCCTTTGAGGCTGGTTAATAGCTCAGCAGCTCGAGTCCTAACCAAGGACCTAGGAACTGTTAAGGTATCGTCGGAGGATGTAAGCTGTTCTGAGTAAGGTGGTTTTTTGTAGAGTCAAAATGTTCAAGTCTGGTAAATTTAGAATTTCTAAATAGCGGGGTAGCCCTTTGGGTATTACTCCAAGGGCTCCAATTACAATCGGGACAACACACGATTTCTTTTTCCACAGTCGCTCAACTTCAATTTGCAAGTCCCGGTACTTTGTGATTTTTTCTTGATGATGATGATGATGATGATGATGATGATTCTCACAATCAGCCAGATGTTCAGACTGGAGTTGGCATTTTTGTCTACCTATTGAGTCCTTACCAAGGACCTGGGATAGGCAGATCTGGATGTTTGATGGTGTTACAGATATTGTCGCAGGATGGAAGCTGTTCCCAATAAAGCTGCCTTTTTCAATTGACTGATGGCAAATTTGTCAATGCTAATAGTGTTCACGTGATGCTCCAGTTGTTTTGGGATTGCACCCACGGCACCTATTACTATTAGTACGACCCTTGCTTGCCTTTGCCACAATCTATTTCTATTTCTATGATTATGATTATGATTATTATAGATTTAATCTTCCATTTGATTCACAGTCTGGGACTGGTAAAAATGTAACAGTTCAAGTCCTAACCAAGGACCTAAGAGCTATTAAGGTAGCATCTGAGTATACAGGCAGTTCCGAGTAGGATTTTTTTTTTTTTTTTTGCAAAGTCAGGCGTAAGAAGTTCAAAATATCCTTGTATCTAGGCAGCCCTTTGGATATTGTTCCAAGGGCTCGTATTACTATTGGTACAAGCATTTATTTCTTCCTCCGTAATTGCTCGACTTCAGTTTGCAAATCGTGATATTTCGTTATTTTTTTTTTCTAGCTGTTTCTCTTCAATTTGTGCAGCACCTGGTATTGCAATACCAGAATATCAGTGAACCAGACTTTTCTCTTTTCCACAATAGTCATATTAGGCATGTTGTGGGCCAGATATCTGTCTGTTTGGATCTAAAAGTCCCACAGGATCTTGACTTTCTCATTTTCAAGAACTTAGTCAATCAGGTGTTACCAGTCAATTTTGCTGCATTCGAATTCAAACTCCTGGCAAAGCTTCCAATGTACAATTTTGGCAACTCGGTCATGACATTGTAGATAATCCCAGTCTGTGAAATTTTGCTGCAGCCACTGATAAGATGATCCATTGTTTCATCTTTCTTATTGCACAAGTGACATTTGCTGTTGTTACTGATGTTTTGAATTTTTGCTTTCATGGAATTATTATTATTATTATTATTGTTATTGTGCTGCTACTGCATGAGTTACGAACCTGGATACTATTTTGCATGATCTGCAATGACCGTGGCATGTAAAATTGTTTAGAAATGGGCAGGTAATAAGTAGGTAGGAAATATTTGGAGGAAAAAACTAAAAAAAAAATTTTTTTTTTTACAAAGATGATAAAAAGAAAGAAAACCTCTCACCCCCACCAACAATTTTTTTTTTAAAAAAAACAAGCCATCTAGAAATTTTCTGCTTAGCTCTAAGGTTGCATTTAAATAAATAATGCAAACATAAAGGTATAGTTCAATTACTCTGTTTCCCTGGGACATTTTTCATTTTTCTCATCAATTTATTTTGACAGTTCATTTTAAAAATACTGTTCAAGTCAGACAAGAGTTTCTTCCTGAATATATGTCAGTACTCTGCATATGACTAAATGAAGGAAGATTGGATGAGTTGGGGGGAAAAAAGACAGAAGAAATTGTGCTGGGAAGACATTGAGATGTTCCTGAAAAGGAGAAAGAGAAGAGAAATTTAAAAGCTAGGTATGAAGCCACCGGTAAATATGGTGGACTCAAGGATGGTTTGCGAGGACAGGAAGATATGGAGAAGTGTAATGAACAATAATTAAAACTACCTTGTTTCCCCAAAAATAAGACACTGTCTTATATTTTTTTGAACCCTGAAATAAGTGCTTGGCCTTATTTTCAGGGAGGTCTTATTATTTTGGGGTGTGTGGAGCAAGACGGTGCTCCACTTGCTGTCTTACCTGATTTCCAGCTCTGTCTCCCTAACCCTAACCAGAGGAAATGGCAGGGACTGGCTGCTCATGCATTTAAATATTTTCGGGAAAGATTTATTTTGGGGGAGGGCTTATTTTCAGGGGAGGGCTTATTTTGGGGGGGCTTATTTTGCGGGGCCTTATTTTAGCACATGTGCTCAAAAACGCATTGGGCTTATTATCAGGGGATGTCTTATTTTCGGGGAAACACAGTATATTTTTAATTATTTTTTTTCTATGTTTTCTCTTTTTCTTATTTCAGTCTCCTCATTGTTTTTGGGTGCTATTTCCTTTTGTAAATGGGTCTAATAAAGAGCATGCTGGCCCAAGTGGTTGGAATGCCAGGCAGGAGGTTAGCAAGCCAGTGTTTGAGATCTGAGACCTGCTGTGGGGCTGGATTGAGCTCCCAACCTTCACTCCAGCTCTTGCCGGGAACATGAAAGGAGCCCTCAATTGGGTGTCCCCAGTACAAAGGTGATGTTACCAGCTAATCCTTTCAACCCGGAAGCCCCTGGATGCTTCTGATACGATTGCAAAAAAACCCCTCAGCATAATGTTGCTTACCTCAAAATGATGGCTATGAATATCTATGGATATTTGGTTGATGCCCTCATTTGTAAAAACAATTAACAAAAAATGAATTAATATTCAAAAATAGGTTTGGATTTATTTGACCAACAAACCCTGTTTGATTCTTAGAATGGTGAGAGGTATGAACCATCCCGTAGCAAACTACTTTTTGATGCTCTTTTGAAGAATGGGAGTGTTTATGGAGATTCTCAATCATCCAGGTCATGGTTGTCCCAAAGGTGCTTTTTCCAAAGGCAACTGGACTTTTGTTATTCCTTGAAGATGTTTTGCTTCTCATCCAAGAAGCTTCTTCAGTTCTGACAGAGTTTCTTCAGTCAGAACTGAAGCGTCTTCAGTGCGAACTGAAGAAGCTTCTTGGATGAGAAGCGAAATATCTTCAAGGAAAAACAAATCCAGGTGCCTCTGGAAAAAGCATGTTTGGGATGGCTGTGAATGCAAAATAAGGAGCTGTGCAGAAATGGAGATTTGTGAGCTTTTGGGAGGCTCTTAAAAAAAAATTCCTGGCATAGTGGGGACGGCTAGATCAGGATGTTCTAGCTACTTTAGCTTCCTTCTCAAATGTTCTGACTCAACCCAGTTTACCTCTGTGCTTTTTTCTTTAAGCAAGGAGGCAAATTTCCAAGCAAAAATCTTAGTTGTAGTCACTCACTAAGAATCATGAAGTGGTGTAGGGTTTCCTGCCTGGGCAGGGGGTTGGACTAGAAGACCTCCAAGGTCCCTTCCAACTCTGTTATTCTATTCTATTCTATTCTATTCTATTCTATTCTATTCTATTCTATTCTATTCTATTCTATTCTATTCTATTCTATTCTATAATCACCCGGAGAATTCTGTGGGTCCAGAATAATTCTAGAAAAATTCTATCAGACTTTGCTTTTTTTTTTGTTTTGTCTTTAAGTATGTCGATTGCATTTCAATGCAATATTCAAGGGATCTTTTTGGAAATTACTTGTTGATAGCCATGTTTTAAAGAATCACTTTTTGTCTTCGAAATTCTGAATATTTTTAATAACAAGTTGTTATTGTTGTTAGTTGCAAAGCCATGTCTGACGCATCGCCACCCCATGGACAATGTTCCTCCAGGCCTTCCTATTCTCTACCATCCTCTGGAGTCCATTTAAGCTCATGCCTACTGCTTCAGTGACTCCATCCAGCCACCTCATTCTCTGCCGTCTCCTTCTTCTTTTGCCCTCAGTCTTTCCCAGCATTAGGCTCTTCTCCAACGAGTCCTTCCTTCTCATTAGTATTTGAGTTTCATCTTCAGGACCTGGCCTTCTAAAGAGCCGTCAGAGTTGATCTCCTCTAGGACTGACCGGTTTGATCTCCTTGCAGTCCAAGGGATTCACAGGAGTCTTCTCCAGCACCATAGTTCAAAGGCCACAATTCTTTGTCGCTCCACCTTTCTTATGGTCCAACTTTCACAGCCATACATTGCAAGTGGGAAAACCATAGCATTGACTATATGCACTTTTGTTGGCAGGGTGATGTCTCTGCTTTTTAGTAAGCTATCTAGATTTGCCATAACAACAAGTAGAAATGCCATAAAAAATATGACAGCTGTAGTTGGGTAACTTTGTCATGAAAACCATATGATAAAATAGAATGACCACTGAAAGATATTGGTTGTCCTGATGCGGCCCTCCATGAAATCGAGTTTGACACCCCTGCTTTAACAGATACTTCTATCAACTGCTAGATTAAAAAATCCCAGTTATTGGCACACCTCCCAGGCTCACTGAAGTCTACTAGTACTTTGGAATTTTGTGGAGGACACCACTAGTTGCAGGAACCTAACTAGTTTAATGAAAAGAAGGACTAAGGCTAACATGATAGCAGTATTCCAATATCTCAGGGGTTGCCACAAAGAAAAGGGGGTCAATCTAATTTTCCAAAGGCAGGACAAGAAGCAATGGGTGGAAACTAATCAAGGAGAGAAGCAACCTAGAACCAAGGAGAAATTTCCTGACAGTGAGAACAATTAACCAGTAGCAAGGCTTGCCTCCAGAAGTTGTGGGAATTAATAATCCATGACTAATAAGACTTCAAGTTTGTTGTTGCAGAAAAAGTTAAAAGATAAAGTTGTATCAACTTTTCCACGTATGGAGTCTTTTGCATTTTTCATGGCAATAGGTTACAGATTGAGCATTTGGGGATCATTATATATATGAGGAGCTATCAATTAGATGATAGATTGCTAGATCTTGACAGAATCTGTAACAGACAAATGCCAAAAACTGAAGAGAAAAATAGTAAAACCTATGGATTTTTATAACTAATATTAGAATTGCTGTCATATTTAAATATTTGCTGATGAATATAATCCTATTTAAAGAGGAGAAATAATTCAGTGTATAGTGGCTCAGTGGGTAAGATGCTGAGCTTGTCGATCAAAAGGTCGGCAGTTCAGCGGTTTGAATCCCTAGTGCCGCGTAACGGGGTAAGCTCCTGTTACTTGTCCCAGCTTCTGCCAACCTAGCAATTTGAAAGCACATAAAAAATGCAAGTAGAAAAATAGGGATCACCTTTGGTGGGAAGGTAACAGTGTTCCCTGCGCCTTTGGCATTTAGTCATGCCGGCCACATAACCACGGAGACATCTTCAGACAGTGCTGGCTCTTCGTCTTTGAAACGGAGATGAGCACCGCCCCCTAGAGTCGGGAACGACTAGCACATATGTACGAAGGGAACCTTTACCTTTATCTATAGTGGCATACTATTGTATTTTCTAATTTTTATATTTTAACTAAAAATATGTGAACATTTTAACACAGTCCTGTAATATGTATTTGCAATTTATTTCTATACATGTATTATGGCACACAAGTTTGTACTTGGTTTGAGAAAAGTTGCCCAAAACTATTTTTCTCCACAAGTGGCATGTCAGAAATTAGAAGGCACCCTAGTGTTCATAAAATAGGGTTAAAAAATTAAAGCAAACAAACAGGTGGAGCTTTGATCACCTCAATGCAGTGACCACATTCTGTGTACCTCACTGGAGTTCATAATCTGGTGAGACCATAGCATTCAAGAAGGATCAAGGAAACTTTTTCTGCAAAATATTGAAAGATCATCATTGGCGGTTGGCAAATTTGCTTGCCAATCTTTTTCTTTGTCCATTTAAATTGAACTTTCTTGGTTAAAACAAGTTGCTGCCACTTGGTTTAGCAACATGGCTATGTAATTGTTGAATTGTTTTCAGATATGTCTCTCAAGAAAGACATTTTATGCTGTTTCAAGTAATTAATGGTTTGTCTCTTGGAATAGCCTCCAGAAATCTAAGTAATGTGTTTGACAGCAAACATGAATAAGCTTGTAAAAATTTAAGGGGAATTATTAGACCTGTGTGAGCTTGAGCTGCTCAAATCAACCTCCAGCAGGGAAGGCCTTAAACGTGGGAGTTGGACAAGACTTCAATAGAGGGATGTTTTCAATAGCCAATTTTTCATCCATCCAACCAGCAGATTAAGGCAGTACATCCCACAGTGTATAACAACCCTTCAAACAGTAGATAAGCAAAACAGTATTTTTAAGGCAATGGATTTGAGTACTTCACTCCTGTGCCTATGTTACAATGGTTTGCTCATGTTTAATGGAATAAGCTTTGCCAGTTGCATATTTTTCAGTGATTGCTAGATAGATTGATAGATTATGTGCTATATTTCAGTGTTGACTCTTAGTAACTATGGTGATGATCTGATTTGGCCGTTCAAGTCAGGGGTGCGTTCTACTTACCTGTACTACCGGTTTGCAATGGGGCCGCGCCCGTGCGCTCTTCTGCGCATGTGCAGAAGCATTTTGATGATGTCGGGGTCGGGGGGGTGGAGCCTCCCACCGGTTTCACTACCGGTTCTATAGAACCGGTACGAACCGGGGACAACCCACCACTGCTTCAAGTCTTCCAGAGGTCCACCCATTGCCACTATAACTGTGTCCATCCACTTTGCTGCTAGTCATCTTCTTTCCTTCTACCTCCAGAGCTAGATCTTTCCATAAGGTACTCAAATACAGATAGTCCTTGACTTAAGACCACAGTTGAGCCCCAAATTTCTGTTGCTAAAAGTTGTTCAGTGAGTTTTGCGCCATTTTATGCCTTTCTTGCCACATTTGTTAACTGAATCACTGCAGTTGTTAAATTAGTAATATGGTTGTTATGTGAATCTGGCTTCCCCACTGACTTCGCTTGTGAGAAGGTCGCAAAAAGTGATTACACGACCCCAGGACACTGCAATGCTCATAAATATGAATCAGTTCCCAAGCATCTGAATTTTAATCACATGACCATGGGGATGTTGCAATGGTCATAAACCACTTTTTTCCTTACTGTTGTATCTTTGAATGGTCAATAAACAAACTGTTGTAAATTGAGGGCTACCTTAGGATTATTTGAATCTGGTGATTTGTGCCTCAAGCAAGAACTCTGGGTTCATTTGTTGAATTCCAGTATCAAACATTTATTTGTTTTCTTGGCTGTCCACAGTATTCTCCAACACCAGCAGAAGTACAAGTATCTCTTTTATAATTATGCCTTTGTTAAACCACTTCATGACCCAATGTTTCCCAAGAATCAAGATATAAAGAAACCAAAGGAACAAATATCAGACAATGAGACAATTTAATGGCTATGGAACAAGAAAAAATCTTGGGATACAGTAGTTGCAAAATCAGCCAGGTTCTTTCCCATCTTCCCACCCCCACTCCTCAAAATCAGGTGGATGAATGCCAATAATATCAACATCATGTCAATTATGCAGGAGCAATTAAAAGAAGACAGAGATTCAAGATATGAATACCAAAATATGAGATTTCTCTCAGGAGTGATAACCAATTCTGTTTGCAAAGCCTGGTTGCCTTTGATTTTTAATTAAGATTGCTAGAGATTCATCCTGATCCAGATGAATCAACAAAGCTTGAAAAGCTTCCTTGTTCTTGCACACAGCGTGTATCAGGGATGAAAGATGTATCAGTGCAAGAGTGGAAGGTGTGTTTCTTCTTTACTCAACCCATATTAACTTACTGCCAGCAATGGAGGAAAAGAGTCTTGGTAGCCATGATCATCAAAGTGGAATCTCCAGTTTCCACCCAGATTCAGTGGAACTAAGACAAAATCATAGAGAAGATAACCATCGTTACGTTTTAATTCAGAATTGGTACAGACATAGAGATTCAATAGATAAGAAACATGCCTCTGAATGGTTTCCTTCAAAACCATCATGTCAGAACTGCCATCCTGAATTTCAGCCTCACTTTGTTGGATGCCAGCCTGTCATAAACTAGGGTGGGGCGGGAGCTGTGGGAAGGGGGAAACAGAAACCATTCATTGTGCCACCCTGGTTCATCTTTCCAAGGCCAGAGGCTGAAGAATGGAATGGAATGGCTCACCATCCAGCCCGCCATAGCAGGGACTGTTACTAAAACAACTTTTTCAAATGTAACTGGGCAGTGGGTAGATAAGGTGGGGTGGAACAAAAATGGGGAAATTAACTGGAGAACCTTTGTGTGCAAAACTTTAGTTCTGGTTTTTGCTGTACTGTAACCACTTGGCTTTTAGTAAAAGTATACTCTTTACTGCAAATGGAGTCAAGAGTCTTTCTTTCCTAAGGGACCGAAGCTGGGCCAGGACTGACACTCTGTCACCTGGAGAAGACTGCTTTAGAGACATGTTAGTATAAAAGCAAAGACACTCTGGAGCCAAGTCCAACTCCTGGTGATTTTGTGATGATGCTGTTTTCTTGGCAACAGAATGGAAATGGTTTGCCATTGTTTCCTTCCAAGTTATACTTTTTTTTTTTACTTCCAACCTAGTTTATAGCCTCTGGATTTCCTGATGCTCCCTCCAAGTACTACCCAAAACTGACCTCCTTCACTTCCAAGCTTAGATACCTTGTTGCTGGTATCCTTACATATATTGACTGTCTCCTAATATGATTTGATTGCTTATTTGTTCCCTATGACTATCATTAAGTGTTGTACCTTATGATTCTTGACGAATGTATCTTTTCTTTTATGTATACTGAGAGCGTATGCACCAAGACAAATTCCTTGTGTGTCCAATCACACTTGGCCAATAAAGAATTCTATTCTGTTCTATTCTATTCTATTCTATTCTATTCTATTCTATTCTATTCTATTCTATTCTATTCTATTCTATTCTATTCTATTCTATTCTAGGTGAGATTCACCAGCTGCTGTCACCTGCTAAAGGGGTGATATTTTTCAAATATCCAAAAGACTACTATGCAGACAAAGTTGATTCTCTCATTCTTGAATGGCAAGATTACCAATAGAAATAGCATTTTAGACTTATATACTGCCCCATAGCCCTTTACAGTACTGCATATTGTTCCCCAACAATCTGGATCCTCATTTTACCAACCTCGGCAGGATAGCTGAGTCAACCTTGAGTCCGTCAGAATCAAACTCCAGGATGTGGGCAGAGTTTGCCTGCAATACTTCACTTTAAGCATTGCACACAGAGGGCTCATTAACTAGAATGAATGGGTGGACATTTCAGTGGAAAAAAACATATTTCAACCATAATTAGGGCTGTTCAGCAGTGAAACAGAAGGTGGAGGGCTCTGTTTTCCTGGAGAATGTAACCAAAGGCAACTGAACATCTTTAAGGGATGCATCCCATGTAGAAGATAAATTAGAGTTGTATTGCTTGACGGTATCCATCTTTAATAAGACTGTTTGATTCCTATGAGTCTAAGAATAAACCAACTATCTTGTTCACATTTTGTTTAATAGTTTTAAGGTCGAACTACAAACTTACTGAACTCTAAAAACTGCCTATCCCTGAAATGTTAAAAATCAACATCAATGGGGCATTATTTTAAACCAGTTCTTTTTTTTTATTGGACTTTTTTTTAAAAAAATGTTGAACACCATTTATGTTTGCAATATCTCAAAAACATAGGGAGGTTCCTATATAGCTTCCTATAATTAACTGTTAATGTAAATTGCCTAAGAACCTTTTTTAAAATGCAAATCACCCTGTTTTCATTCTTTGACAAACAGATTTATCTGATGGGGGCTTTTAAAATGCAAATTGCCTCATGTAAGCTCTTTTTAAAAACGTAACTGCCGATGTTTCCCCACAACGTTCATTCCTATAGATTTCAGGTGCTTTTTTTTTTTCCATTTCGGGTTTTGTCTTTAAGTGGGATTTTGAATGTAGCATTTTGTTCACTGAGTGGGACACACAGATTTACTTTCAGCACAACTCATAGTAGAATTCTTTCACACAGTAGAATTCTTGCCCTACTGACACACCCTCGCCTGCTTTGGAGAGTGATGGCATAATGGGCAGAAGGACTAACCCTGAGAAACAGAAGGTAATGCCACAACCAGAACAACGGGCAGATAAAAGAAATCTGAGTCTGGGCCAGAACTGAAATCTGAGATAATGTCTCAGACAGACACCATCCTAATTCTCATACAGATAAAGGAAGAGAAGGGGGGAAACACATTCAGACTGACACGATTGTTACCATAAGCTTATGGTAAAAATGATACTGGCCTGTGTGACTTTGGTTTCCTAGTCTGGGTCTACCTTGAAGGCAGGGGTGGGATTCTACTGGTTCAGACCGGTTCAGGTTCCAAAGATCAGCTGGGAGCGAACCGGTTTGCCCCGACGATCAGATGGGCCCACCCGCCCACACGTGCTGTCTTCCTACCTTTATCTTCTCAGCTGATTCACGCGGCAAAGCAGATTGCCATGCCTCAGCTGTGTTTCTCCTCCGAAGAAATGCAGAAGTGAAGATTTCTTCAAACTGCGCACACATGCACAGTGCGCGATCACCGAACCAGTTGTTAAACCGGGAGGATCCCACTACTGCTTGAAGGGCTCGCAGAGAGATACTTTTCTGGTGGACATGATTAAACCCAACTTTTAAATCTTGTATGTTTGTGGTCCCCAATCCCCAGGTCACAACCCAGTACCAGGCTGCAGCCCATTTGGAACCAGGCCACAGAAGTGGTGGGTGAGTGCGTGTGCACCCAATGCTGCATTTGTGAAAGCAGCATGCATGCATGTGTGCAAAACCATCCCTTCACCACTGCCGCCACTGCCTTCACTGGTCCAGTTGGAGACTACTGAGGTCTCTATGAGCCAAGGTGGTGCAGTGGTTAGAATGCAGCACTGCAGGCTACTTCAGCTGACTGCTAGCTGCAGTTCAGCAGTTCAAAGCTCAAGGTTGACTCAGCCTTCCATCCTTCCGAGGTGGGAAAAATGAGGAGTCAGATTGTTGGGGGCCATATGTAAAGCGCTTAGAGAGGGCTGTAAAGCACTATGAAGCGGTATATAAGTCTAAGTGCTATTGCTATTGCTATTCTGGATAAGCATCCAATGTAGTATAGTATCAAATGTTGGTTATGAGAATTGTAATTCATCACATTTGATTGGAGAAAGTGGCTATAAAATAAAAGTGGCTATGAATAAAACTGGTGAAGTTTAATAGGTTAAATGGAAATTAGAACAGATTAGCAAAAGAAAGTCCCAATATTATTTAAGTCAGATCTTATTAGTGAGAGATACAGAGAGCAACCCAAAGGCAACATACTTGTACCAGGAAAATCTGTCCCATGAATATTCAGAAGATCATCATCTTTCAAGGGTAAAAGCTGTCCATTTGCACAATGCTAAAAAATTTTTTTAAAGACCATGTAAAAAAGGATAAAAGAATGTACATGGCATCTGTATTCTTAAAGCATGTATGTAGACAGAGTTTGAGCTTTGATGATGATGAATATAACCACATTATTTCTCATCAAGTGAGAAAATGTTATCTGGCTTTCATATACCTTATGATTTTGCTATCACTGTGGAATAGCCAATTCCAGATTGTTTGTGCTTCTCTTCTGTTTTTAACTTGGGAATTTTCCATCTATCAGCACTGACGTTTGTATCAGGTGTGGGAGCTGACAGGAAGGTATAATGGCTTTAGAAACTGCTAACTCTACCCAGCAATGGTACCATTGTCTTCATATATTCACAAGAAAATAACTCAATTCAAGCAGGGATGGCTCCCCGAGATATATCATGCACCAAGGCAAGCTTAGATATTTGGAATATGGTTTTCAAGAAAAAGAATTAAGAAACTAATTGAAAACAATAGATCAAACGATTGAAACAGATATAAGCAATAATCTCCAATTCTCAAAGAAAAGTATGAATGATTAAGTAGCGGTAACTAGCTGGCAAGAATTGAAGGGAAGGGACAAAATGTGCTATTGATAGTTCCTCATGGAAAATTTTTTACTGTTGTCATTGTACTACTTTGCTTTTAGTATTTCATTCTTTGATATCTATACTTTTTATTTTTTTATCATCAGCTTGAAGAACCTACGCTGACTGTATGCCTATAATGACTCTTTTTTCTTTCAACAGCCACCATAAAAGAAGTAATAAATGCACTCCAGATTTTTGTGCGGGTAGGAAGAAGGCTTCTGCCCAGATCAAGAGCTCAGAGGACGAGAAAAGAATCTCCTTTGGTCCCAGTTCTGGCTGCAGATCTTTGGTTCTTTCGCTGTCTGTTCTCTGAACCCAAAGTGTTGAATGGAATAGGAAGACTGGCGCCACAGGACCCATCCTCCTTTGCTTCTCTCCAGGGGTGGGCTTCAAAAATTTTACCAAGGGGTTCTCTGCCCAGTTGCTGGGTGGATGTGGCCATGGTGGGTGTGGCCTAGTTGGCCTGCTGCACCATGGCAGGGGGAGGGGGCTTTTTTGCCCTCCCCAGGCTCCGGAGGCTTTCTTTGAACCTCCAGAAGGGCGAAAACAGCCTCCTCAGGCTCCGGAAGCCCTCTGGAGGCCAGAAATGGGCCCATTTCTGGCCCTCCCGAACTTCCAGTAGGCCCGTTTTTTGCCCTCCCCGAGCCTCCGCGCACGCGGAGGGGCCAGCCAGGAGTGGGATTTGGGGGTTCTCCGAACTGCACAGAATCTTAGCTAGCGGTTCTCCCAAACTCCTGCGAACCCCCAGCAGCCCACCCCTGCTTCTCTCCTTCCCCTTTCTTTTCCTGAATCTTTTGACATCCCTGGAGCAGGGAGAGAGAAAAGATCCAATCCATTCTTTCGATTTGCTTCCTTTGCCATGGGTGGCAGGAGAAGAAGGGGAGAGAGCAAAGGACGGGAAACAGATCTTCTTTCCTTTCACCAAAGAGATGCCAGCAGAAGAAGGCAGCTGAACACAAGGCTGTTCTCTGAGTAATCTTTCAGAGAAAGGAGGCCCTTCAGCAAACTAGAACATTTTATGGTGCTGTTGAGGGTTGTTTTCAGCTGTTTGCTGAGGTCAGACCCTGAAATATAGAGCTTCCTTTAGTCTCTAGGGCAGAAACAAGGATCTTGGGCCCTCTCCATGACCAACCAATTTCTCACTGCATATGCATTCATAAATAAAGAGGGTTACACTAAAAGGAAGCTTTAGGGTCATTCCATGTTAAGTGGTCTGGGGAGTCCCTGCTCGTGTCAGCTTTGGAAGCCATATTAGCAACAGAATTTTCCACACTGCCACCTTCATGTGTGTGGGAAAGTAGGAGGGGGGATTTAGTAGAGGGAATGTAGTTAGACAAAATAGCATTCTTCTTTTTGGTCAAGGTCAGGACAATCCTGCATCTGGAGAAGGAGTGGTTGGAGTGATATATTGAGATGGGACGGATGGTGATTGGACAATGTGATGGACTGATGGGTGCAGGGGATGGATTTGGGGATTTTGATTTACTGAGGGGAAACCCGGAACTCTCAGATTCAGGTTTTCCCAGATGTGCCAGTATACCTACTCTAATAAATGGAATTTTGAGAAAATGCTTGCCTCAGAGGTTTTAATTGGAGTTGGGGTTTTCTGGAACGCTGACAGCACAACCATCACGGATTTTGATGAAATTTTGTGTGAACATGCACACGTGTCCCCAATGAACATTGGTAAAGTGTTACATGTGCCGATGTAATACTTGCAGAAATATTGTCATTTGTTTGACCCCATACCTCAGCCTTCTACAGTAGGACTCTGAGGTTCCAGCAACTTTGAGACATAATATCAATATTTTGTTGAGAGAAACAAAACCTGGCCATCTTGTACAACTTTTTGTGCTCTATTAAACAAAATAACAAAAACAATCTCATGAGCGATCGCCATCTAGATAATTTGGCGCAAGGTTGGCAAAAAATAGTGTGGCTCAAAAAAAGGTTAACGTTTGGCTTTTTATATCTCTGGAAGGAAAGGTATGATAAACGTGAAACTTTGCATGTAATAACTTAGCAACACAAGGTTTTCAAATATAAAATTTCATGGGAATGTTTTTATTATTTTGTTTAATAGAGCACAAAAAGTTGTACAAGATGGCCAAGTTTTGTTTCTCTCAACAAAATATTGCCAGAGATATTATGTCTCAAAGTTGCTGGAACCTCAGAGTCATACTGTAGAAGGCTGAGGTATGGGGTCAAACAAATGTCTATATCTCCGCAAGTATTACATTGGCACACGAAACACTTTACCAATGTTCATTGGGGACATGTGTGCATGTTCACACAAAATTTCATCGAAATCCGTGATGGTCGAGCAGGGCACTTTTCTGAAATCAGACCACTTGACATGGAAAAATGAGTACATCTTACAGATGTCACCAAATTCTTTTAGTTTTTTTTCCTACATGTTATAGTTTTCCCCATTAGAGAATCTTCAATACACACAGACTTAAATTCCCAAAGTTCTCAGCAGCCACCAGGCTGACTGAAGAAGTCTGGGAACTGAAGTCCAAACATCTGGAGGCTACTCAGGTTTGGGGAAAGCTGCTCTGATATGCAATGAGGTGGGGGGAATTTTGGATCCTTGCAGGGCTCTGCAAAAGTGACATAGTGAGTAAAAAATAAGATGGTTCCTGCACAGAATAAGCAACACCATTTCACCATGTCCTTTTTTTTAAAATTATATTTTTATTATTATTTTTTTAAAATATACATCCATATTGTGTGTGAACAGAGTTGGTTCTGGGTATCATTCATATTCGCAGTAACAATGTTGGTAATCTATCATATTTATAAAATTTAAGCAATCCTCATTATATTGTTTAAACCAGGGGTCTCCAACCTTGGCAACTTTAAGACTTGTGGACTTCAACTCCCAGAATTCCTCAGCCAGCTTTGTCAGGAATTCTGGGAGTTGAAGTCCACAAGTCTTAAAGTTGCCAAGGTTGGAGACCCCTGGTTTAAACATACATAAACAAAAAAATGCCTAACTCCTCATCTTTATCTCTATCTTCATCTCTATCTTTCCGTTTCACAGTGTCTTTAATGGTTGTCTTTGACAACTGTCCCTCTGTGCATTATCTAAGAAAGGTTGGAGGGTATCTTACCCTGATGCAGGATTGTATCCTAAATTTTGGAGCAGAGGTGTGGGAGCGCAGCAGTAGTTCCCATTGATCTAAGGATAAGGAAATGAACACACACACAAATATTTTACATTTATCACATAATTAACTTTGCCGGTGGATGCCTCTACTGTTGAGAAACCATCTGAGACACAACTCCTAATATCTATCCTATCTCAAAGCTACGGAATTATTGGCTCCCCTTTTTCCCTCCCTCCTCCCGCACCCGCCCACTAAGCCTGCAGACATAAATGCCGTCTTATCTCATGGCGGAGTCTCCTATGACGCCAAGGAACCTGAAAAAACCTGCCTAGCCCTTCTCAGCAGACAGAGACGTTGAAGCTCATTCCGCCTGACCTTACCTGCCTGCCAGCAAATGGGCGTTGAGAGAAAGGAGAAGCTTTAATCATTTTTAAGCACCAGGCAGATCAGCCAACAACCACCAAAATCACTGTTTTGGAAAACCTGTTTGCTCTCTTTTCCAATTTTCAAACTTCATGCCCCTCATAGTACTGCCATCTGCAGAGTGCTTCTTAATGCCATGGCTGGTGAAACAGAAGATGCCAGGACACCTGTGGTCCTGTTTGTAGGTTTACCAAGCACCATTGGCTACCAATATTGAACTGTAGAACATACAAAGTAGGCTTTATCTGAGAAGGTTCTTCCCGGGGTAAAATTCACTTACTTTCCCTACTGGTTTGCAAATGTGTGCGCGCCAGGGGTGGGTTCTACTTACCTTTACTACCGGTTCGCAACAGGATTGCGCTTGCACAAATCGCCTATGACAACATCTGGGGCGGTGGGCGGTTCTTGTGAACCAGTCCAAACCGGGGGCAATCGACCACTAGTGTGTGCCATCATCTGCGTACGTGCAAAGCCTTCTGCGCATGTACAGAGGCTGAAAATTGTTGCAAAAAGGGACGTTATGACGTCCGTGCAGGTGAGCGGGACTTCGTGCAGTCAGCCCTACCGTATCACGTGATCCAGTAGGAACCAGCTGAATTTCACCCCTGGTTCTTCCTAAGATCTGATGATACTTGCCATACTAAGAATGGAAAGCCTTTTCTACTTGCTGAGAAGTGGTCCAGCCCATGAAGTAAGCAAGACAGTGGCATAAAATCATCACTATGAAGACCAGAAACTGGATTTGGCTCCACCTTGATTGGTTAGGAGAGAATGTTTAAGTGTGAAAAACAGTCATCAGTCACTTTTTCCAGTGCTGTTGTAACTTTGGTTGGTCATTAAATGAACAGTTGTAAGTCGAATACTATCTGTAGACATGTTTGAGATGCATTGGAAGTTTAATGCACTCCTTTTACCGGTAGAAAAACTTGAAGAGATTGTCAACCTCTAGCACGGAGTAAGATATTTTAAAAACTTCAGCGATGCTGGAGTAGGATTCATATCTGAATACAGAAAATTCTTAAAGTGAATATTAAGAGAAAACCAGATACTTTTCTTTTGGGTTTAATGCAAAAAGACTTGGGGAAAAATAATCTGAGACTTCATTGTTATATATATGGACAGCAACAAGACTACTTTACGCACAGAAATGGAAGGTTACCTCAATCCCCACAAGTGGATGAATGGCTGCAAAAATTGATGGAGTTAGCAGAGATGACTAAATTGACTGCATTGATCAAAGAAAAAAATACAAATACTTTTATTTCTACTTGAAAACCACTTCTGGACTTTGTGCTTGAGATGGGAGGAAAAATGAGACTTTGACTTCAGGTTTCACCAATTAAATAGTTTGAACTATTATGTAAAAGTAAAAAGCTGAGTTTGATGTTAATGCCTTATTCTACTGCACCAAAGGGAGTTAGAAGTCAATGCCTTTTCTTTCTTTTTCCACTTCTTTTCCTCATTCTTCCCTTCGCTTTTCACTTTCCTATTTTTCCTATTATTTTTGTATTTTCTTTGTATGTTACATTATAAACTAATAAAAAATAACTTCAGCGGTGCAAACATGAGAAGATTCACTGGCATAAAAAAGAATCTGGTGGCCTATATATGCCACTTCTTTGGATATCAAATGGAGGGCACCAGTGGTGGGATACAACCGGGGTTGTATGGGTTCTAAAATTTTTTACTACTGGTTCTATGGGTGTGGCTTATTTTTGGGGCGTGGTTTGATGGTCATGTGACAATTCTTTAGGATTTAGCAGCGGTACTGGTCTACCAGGCTTTTAACTGCTTGTAGAGTTGTACCAGTCTACCCATTTGTTTTTGGAGCGTCCTGGTCTACCACCACACTGCCTTTTAACACTGATCAGTTGTAGGGTGGCCCTTTGAAGCCCTGTGGCAAGAGTTTAAACAGTTTTTTTTTCCTTCCAGCCGATCAGCTGGACTCGGGAGGCAGCGAAAAATTGGGGGCAGGGCCAAATAAAAGGTAAGAATAACGCAGGGGGGGGCGGGAGGGCTCCCGAACAAAGAGAACCAGTTCGGTGACATCATATTGTCACCACTACCGGCTCAGCCGAACCGGGCCGAACCGGGAGGAACCCACCACTGGATGCAACCAGTTTAACAACCGGTTCGGTGAGCGCACACTTGCGCACAGCATTCAAAATACAGCAATTTGAAGCTCAGTTGCTTACCTTCTAAGGCAGCCCCGGTAAGGAGAACAGTGGAGGCGCGGAAATCACCCCCTGCACCCTCCTGGGAGCAAAAATGGATCATAGGGGAGCGCACTGCCCCCCCACACCCCATTTTGGGCCTAGGAGGCCTCCCTGCACTTACCTGGAAGCCAAAATGGGGCGCATGGGGACTCCTGGAAGGGGTGGGGCAGGAAGGGGTAGGGCCAGCCAGCAATTTAACTACCAGTTCGCCTGAACCGGCCCGAATTGGCGGAATCCCACCACTGATTTAGATCAGGGGTCTCCAACCTTGGCTACTTTAAGCCTGGCGGACCTCAACTCCCAGAATTCCCCAGTCAGCAAAGCTTCCTTCCATGGAAGGAAAGCCAAAGCATTCATCCAATGGATTGTTTCAACTACTTACCATAGTTTGAATGGGATTTATTCCAAGACAGCAATTGCTGCATATAAAACAGATCCTATATATGTCCAATTATTTCACAGTTATATGAAATAAAAATAATAATCCTATTAACAGTAACAGTAAGAATAAGAATACAGGCAGCCTTTGCTTACCAATTGCCTTTTTAACGACCATTTGAAGTTACGATGATGTAAAAAAACAAACCATCATTGCAACCAATCCTTGTAATTACAACTGGGGCAGCCTCCTATAGTCACATGATTGCCATTTGTGTGCTTCCCAACCGGCTTCCAACAAGCAGAGTTAACGGAGAACATGGAAGTAAAATCACAAGTCAGGCCCACACAGTGTTTTTGCTTAATGACATCATAAAATGTCACTGTCACGTGATTTTTCCACCTAATAATCACAACGCTTAACGACAAGCGTTGTCAGCCCCAACTGCATTCACTAAAAGAGGATTACCTGTACATAGAAACAATAATAGCTGCATATCTTAACATACATTCTTCCTGCCAGCTTGCCTCGTCTTTTCTTTCCTTTACAAAATTTAAGATTCCAATTTAGTTACTGAAAATTTCCTATTCCTGCCCCCCTTCCCCCCCACCACCCTGGTTCCAAGGCTAAAATGTGTTTCCAGTCTCAAAGAATCCAGGATTTGCAAAAGAGAAGCCTGTGGGCTGCAAATGGGCCCCAATGTTTTGTATTCCTTCCTCTCTAAGGTACTCATAAAAGAATGCATAAAAAACCTGCTTGAGTTGCAACATTAATGTAGGCGACAATCAACCTTTCCTTGGTGCTGCATCTGGGAACAATACCTCCAGGCAGAATTTCAAGGTTGTCAAAAACACCTTTGAACACTAATTGCTGAGAGACAAATGAAGGAAGGGCAATTGCTTCGAATCTTCCATCTAGACTTCTCAGAAATATCTGGTTGGCTGGTCTAGAAAAGAGGATTCTGGACTAGAAAAGCGTTTGATCTGTTCAAGCTAGACTCTTCTCATTTCTTCTGGCTATAGAACATATAATAGCAATAGCACTTAGACTTATATACCGCTTTATAGTGCTTTACAGCTCCTCTTTAAGTGGTTTACAGAGTTGCCCCTCAAAATCTGGCTCCTCATTTTACCAACCTCGGAAGGATGGAAGGCTGAGTCAACCTTGAGCAAGTAAGAGTCAAACTCTTGGCAGTGAGCAGAGTTAGCCTGCAATACTGTATTCTAACTACTGTGCCATCACAACTCTAAAAGGTTGGTTGGAGATATGCTATATACTTGCCAATTTCTCCATTTTTACCAAACCGTGCCAAGCCATGGACATCGCTGAGAATGATTTGCTCTTATCCAAACACATCTACTCATGGAAACTTCATGGAGACTGTGCTTTGGCAGTGGTTTTGTTTTTTCTGTGTGCCTAATGTTTGGAAAAGGTTCTGTAGGAATGGCACAACCCTTGAATGGCTCCTCTTGTTCTCCCAAGCTTCTGGAAGAGCATCATGGTGGTTGAAAGTGAAGGCATCATCATAAAATATGTACAACTGTAAAACCAACTGCATTGGAAGCTTCTTGAGATGGTTTAGCTGCCAGAGTTTGAATACATAGAGATAGGAAAGTATTTTAGCTTTCGGTAGCAAGAATGTCTGCTATTGTGGCCTTTGAACTAGAATCATAGAATGGTAGAGTTGGAAGGAAACTTTGAAGGCTACCTAAACTATCATTTTTGTTGCTGCAGGGGTTCTCAAACATTTTGGTCTGAGGGGCCCTTTACATTCTTAAAAATAAAGACCTGAAAAAGCTTTGCTTTGTGTGTTGTATTAATTCATGTTCTATATTAAAAATGAAAACTGACAAATGATATATGTATCTATTAGGCAATCTGTGATTAGTTGGGTCATCATTTCAGAGATATGGAGGTCATCTAGTCCAACCTCCTGCTCTCTCAGGAGACCTATTCTATTTCTGATACATGGCTGTCCAGTCTCTTCCTAAAAACCACCAGTGTTGGGACACCCACAATTTCTGAGGGCAAATTGTGGTTTATTGTTGAATGTTGCAGCAAAAGTGGCAACATTTTGGCATACTGCAGTCCAATGAATGATCTGATGAAGGTCTGACAGTTCTCTCTGCTCAGCAATTGGCCATGAAGGGACAATTGGTGATATCAGGGGTGGGATTCAAAAATTTTATCAACCGGTTCTCTGCCCAGTTGCTGGGTGGGCGTGGGCTACTTGGCCTCCTGCACCATGGTGGTGTGTGTGTGTGTGTTTCGCCCTCCCCAGGCTCCAGAGGCTTTTCTTGAGCCTCCGGGAGGGCAAAAATGGCCTCCCCCAGGCAAAAGAGGCCCTCTGGAAGCCAGAAACGGGCCTGTTTCCAGACTTCCGGAACTTCTGGGTGGCCTGTTTTCACCCTTCCAGAGCCTCCGCATGGGCACTGCACTTACCAGACATCCAAAATGGGCTGCGTGGAGACTCCTGGGAGGGGTGGGGCAGGGTGGGCAGCGCCAGCCAGTCCTTACATCTACCGGTTCGGTGAACCAGGTGTAAAATTAGCATCTGGTTCACCCGAATCGGTCCGAACCGGCTGAATCCCACCCCTGGGTGATACGCTATTTATTGTCTGTCTATATATTGTCTGTCTATATCCTCAAAGACATAGAAGCAAACCCGTAGACATGATGTTCAAATGTTTGCAAACCTCCGAAGAGCCTCCATTGATCTTGGCTGCATCTGAAAGCAGATGATTTCAGTGACCAAAAGGGTTGTTCATCAAAAAGTAGGCCACACAGTAGTTTACACACGGCATCCCAGAGAATCCACACTCCCCAGATGCAATTTAAGGAAGCCTGCAAGAATTAAGAGTCAACTGCCATTTCAGTCAGCTTCTGCACATGGAATGGGGGAGGCACCACCTGGCTTTTCATCTTAGTCAGGAAATCAGTTTGGATTAGTTTTATCCTGGAACAACAGAGCACAACTTAGCTCATTTTTTTAGTTGAGCAGCACTTTAGGTATTTGAAGACTCCTGCAATATTTGTTTAACCGATGATGTGCTGATAGAAGAGGAATTATTTGAGGAATGTATATCAATAGAGCTATGTGTGCCAAATTCTGGATTTAGAATAGAATAGAATGAATGAGCTGGATGGGACCTTGGAGGTCTTCTAGTCCAGCCCCCTGCTCAAGCAGGAGAACCTATACCAGTGGTAACGAACCTTTTCGGCACTGAGTGCCATAAAGGAAGCACGCGCACGTCTGGGCCGCAACCCAGAAGAGGAGCTGCCCAAGGCACATGTGTGCACCCTAAAATGAACTTCCGGTTTCAGCTATTGAACTTCCGGTTTCAGCCAGCTACTCTTCCGGGTTTCTGGCACTCATGCGCATGCGATGATCCGCTGGCCAGTTCGCATGCTCACACAGGAAAATGGAAGACCAGTTAGAAGATGGCACTGCCGCATGGTAAAAGGCCAGCTGATTGTCATGCACACATGCGTGCCAGAAACCCGGAAGAGGAATGGGTGACACTGCGCGTGCCAGGCAACATAGCTCCGTGTGCCACTTCGGGCACGTGTGCCATAGGTTCGCCATCACAGACCTATACTATTTCTGAGGTGACATCTCTTCAACAATTTGGGACACCACAGACCTACAGGGATTGTAGCTTCCATAATTCCCGAACCAGCAAACAATCTAGAACAGAGTTTCTCAACCTCAGGAACTATAAAACGTGTGAACGTCAACTCCCAGAATTCCCCAGAATTGTCAGTTTGGGAAGTCCTGAGAATAACCTAGCCCTGTGCCATGAAAGGTTTTATACTGTAGGTCAGTGTTTCTCAACCTCAGCAACTTTAAGACGAGTAAACTTCAACTACTCAACTACTCAACTATCTCAACAGGGCCTGGTGGCTCAGCAGACTAAAAGCATTGTGATTAACACCAGCTATCTGCAATTACTGTAAGTTCGAATCTCACCAGGCTCAAGGTTGACTCAGCCTTCCATCCTTTCTAAGGTAGGTAAAATGAGGACCCGGATTGTGGGAGCAATATGTAAACCGCTGAGAGAGGGCTATAAAGCACTTTGTATAAATATACAAAAGTATGAAGGCTATTGCTTAACACATTGTAAGCCGTCCTGAGTCTCCGGAGAAGGGCGGCATATAAATCAAAAAATTTTTAAAAAACTCCCAGAATTCTCCAGCCAGCATGTTGTTGAAGCTGAGCAACACTGATATAGATAACAAATTGGAACAGGGTAGAGAGAGGGAGCCAATACAACTGTTGTAGAAACCATGTGATCCTATCACCAGATCTCCCATTTGTAGTTTGCTTCCCACATGCTGTAGGAATTTTTTCTGAACAGTCTCTAAAGTCATCTCCAGGCAAATTGCATGACAGTAGTTTTAATGCCAGATTAGCAGAGCAGAGCTAAGCGAAGACGGTCTATGCTCTACTTCTCTCCTATGACCAGCATCAGGACGCCCAGAAAACGTCCACATTCATTTTAAGCCTCACTGAAAGAACCCATTAGTTCACCAGGAGTGCACAGTTTCAATGAATACCTTATTCTGAGCTGCAGACATTAATCAGGAGAAGGGAACTGGCGAGCCCAACCTGTTAAGATACAAGCAATTGCGTAAGAGATGGATTGTTAAAGATGAGTTGTATCCTGTCCTCGGATTTCATGCAGTTCCATCCTTTTGGGAACTAGGAATCGGGTTTTTTTTTCCCCTGCCTCTTTTGCAAGGAATAAAACAGCTTTGGGGCAGGGCATGGTGAGCTATCTGACCACAGTTTTTTTTTCCACCCAGAAAAGAGACCAACAGGAGGAAGTAGAGTTTTCATATTTCTACAGTGGCATACAATCATTGCCTAGGGAACATTTAGAAGGGAAAGGAACATTAAAGACAACAGTTCCACATTCCAGGTAGAATTTACATACCCATTTATGTTTGTTCCCCTTTACTCATCCCCTGCCTTCAACTTGGTGAATTAAAGAATTTTGTAACTATTTTGAATGGGCCTAACCTACTTTGCCTGCTCTGAAGAATGAATCACTTTCTCCTCCTGCTGGCAGGTGATGGAACTGTATCTAGGAATTTACCACCATTCTGTCCAGCTCTCTGGAATTCTTGTTATGGCAGGCAGCAGGAAAGTGGCTACTGCTGATAATTTGGGGGTGGGGGTGGTACTGAAGGCCACATAGAATGGGAAAACTGAGGCACGGTGGGTAGGATTATATCATAGATTAGACTAATGTTTCTCGATCTTATTAATCAACCAGTGGAACAGAAGTTGCCTTCCGACGTTGTGAGAGCTTCTCACGTGAGACTTTCAAGAAGAGATTGGACTGCCATTTGTCAGAAATGGTGTGGGATCTCTTGCTTGGGTGGGGAGGTTGGACTAGATGACCTACAAGATCCCTTCCAACTCTGTTAATCTGTAATTCGTAATCTTGGTGTTATGTATATAGTTTTGGCGGGAGATTTGAAATACAATGGGTCAATTGTGATTGGTCAGCTCCCTGGCCGGCAAGGTATATAAAGGGAGCTGTGTTACTGTAACCTTCGCTGAAGTTCACACTACATTAAAGAGCTGTTGTCACACACTACCTTGCTTCTGCCTCCTCAATCGCCCAATTTAACACTTGGTAACTTTAAAACATATGGACCCCAACTCCCAGAATTCCCCAGCCAGCATCCCAATTCCAGTTAGGAATTGAAGTCCACATGCCTTAAAGTTGCCAAGGTTGAGAAATGCTGTGGCTTTTTTTTAAAAAAAAAATATTTTGGGGAGACAAGGCAAAACCTGCCTAGGTTCAGAAGCTAACCTGTTAATACTTGGGTGAGGGACCTCCAGGGCATCTGAGGGCTGTGGCCTCAACAGAAAAGTTGTAAAAAAATTAATAATAATCCCAATCTGGAAGAAAGGCACTTTTACATCCTCCAAGAAAATGACATGGAGACATGGTGTCTATGATATCAACCAAGCATTAGACTCAACTTGAAAGAGGCTTAGCCTTGATCTTGCCTTTGATTTTATAGCAGTGTAAACTATTTTAGATTTATGCTACAGGTTTCATGTGTTTCCCACTTCAAAATGCAGAACCTTGACATGTGGCAGCACAGGAGTGGGAATCAAGAGATTGCAAAAAAAAAAAAAAAAGGGAACTGGGACACTAAATGCAACTCTGCAACATTCTCTAGATGTGCTGCTCCCTGGATAACTGGTGATCAGCAGATGTCCATTAGGTCATCTGCTTCAGCCTCCTCCCATTCATAGCCAGCGCCTCAGCCATCTTCTGCTTGCTGTCTCAGCCCTGTCTCTTTTAAGACCACTGATATTCAAAGACCCAAACCTAGATTCAGAGGTGGTATGCAGCTGGTTTGGACCAGTTTAGGCGAACTGGTAGTGGTGACCTGCGGGTGGGCCCGCCCCCACCCCTGCCCACCCGCCTGGGCGCAATCCCGTCCTATATCACTGTGTTTTTGACGCTGCATACATGTGCTCCGGAGATGGGTTTCAGCAGGTTCTGACCAATGGTGGGTTGCTCCCGGTTTGGCCCGGTTCAGCCGAACGAGTAATGATGACAATGTGACGTCACCAAACCGGTTCTCTGTGACTGGGAGCTGGGCCCTCTCGCCCACCTCTGCTTTATTCCTACCTTTATTTCTTGGTTTTTAGCCCAGCTGATAGGTGCGGCAGAGTAGATTGCCGCACCACAGCTGGGCAGAAATCTAACGCACTTGCGATTGCGCACAAAGCGCGTGCGCAAAGAGAACCAGTGGTAACACCGGTTGGAACCCACCAATGGTTCTGACCAGTTCTGGAGAACCGGTAGCAGAAATTTTGAGTAGTTCGGAGAACCGATAGCAAAAATTCTAACTGGCCCCACCCCCATCTATTCTCTGCCTCCCGAGTCCCAGCTGATCGGGAGGAAATGGGGATTTTGCAGTAACCTTTCCCTGGAGTGGGGAGGGAATGGAGATTTTACAGTATCCTTCCCGTCATGCCCACCAAGCCAAGCCATGCCATGTCACGTCCACCAAGCCACGCTCACAGAACCGGTAGTAAAAAAATTTGAAACCCACCACTAATGTGCTCACATTTCCGGTGCTGGGCAAAACGGTTGTTACAGTATGTGAAGTCCACCTCTGCCTAGATTGTCAACTCTTTGCAGGAAGGATATGCTAAAATCAAACATGTATTAAAATTCAGAAAATTGATTATGCTGAAGTAGACCTCAACTACTAGTGTAAATCTGTGGCAAGTAGAACTGCGATCTGCAGAGGCAGTCCAAAAATAAAGTGTGAATTTGAAACAGCATGATGAATGGGATTTGATCAGTCTGGAGATTCAATTGGTTCTAGACCCTTAGTTCTCCAAAATGAATTTTATGGAGTTGTTTGTGAGAAAAATAGGTGATCTGTATAAAAGCAAATCCAATAAATAAATACAAGGTAGATGGCTGCTGCTGGATGGGGAAGGGAGCAGGGGATTGTGAGACTGGCTGGGAAACTGTCACAAAATGAAGATCACGAGACTGTAGCAGCAGCATAGCAGCAGCCAGTAGCAAACTGAAGCAAACGTCCCCAAATTTCAATTCCTCAGGAGTCACGAGTCCATAAATTAACTCAGTGAGGCACATTGGTTCAGAATTGTTGCCCTATGATGCACTGTTTTGCCCAGTTGAAGGTCAGGAGAACGAGAGCTTTAGAAGAAATGCAGAGAAAGGAGTGCATTATATATCTATTATTCTTTTGGAGAACAAGATGGCAGCCATAGAACACTTGCGGCTTTTTCATTAAGTCTCTCACTCCTAAGAACTACACGGATACATTGTGTGGCTCACCGTTGTCTTTTTTCTGAAATTTTTCTTAACCTCCCAATCCCAAGCCTGGGATTTCCGAGTGGTCTCCCATCTGCCAGGTTCAGCCAAAGTCAGCTAGGATTGTGCGTATATTACCTACTGGCAGTGTATTATTTTCTAGTTGGAATTTTGTGAACTTGGTTTTTGTCTGGGACTTTTGTGTGAATTTCATGCCTGGTTCATAAACCCAACTTCTTGAAATGCGTAATGGGTAGGCCAATCTGTTCTTCTTTGAAACTCCTCTGTCCTATTATCTATATATATCATATATATATCATATCATATCATATCATCATATCATATATTGACAATAGGGACTAAAAAGTGGACCCAGGGTCCAATCAAGCAAAAGATCTCACAGCAAGGAGGCTATGCTGGGGGCTGTTAATCGTTGCTTAATCGCGCATGCTATTGGCTCACTAAACCATTGCCAGAATAAATCATTATATGCTTAGAATAGGATTGCGAGGCTAATCTGAGACATGCCTGTTTCTGGGACCGAGTTGCAGGGCGTGCAAGGCTCACCATCTTTTAAACATCAAAGGAGGAGATCAAGAACCCAATGCTTCGGATCTTAAGCAAATCTTGTCTTCCTGCTTTGTTCAGGGTTACGGTTTGTTGAAATTATAATTAGCAAACAAACCAGAATGAGAAAACATTACCCAATCGTGTTTTGTGGTTAGATTAGCTCTATAGTCTACTCAACGGTTCAGATGCCAGCCAAGACTGTAGAAAGTCCCAGCTTCTTTTAATGTAAGTTTTATGTGCAATGCACATTAACAGAGAGGGAGTGTCAATCATGCAATTGCCACTGCCATCTTTACTTTTTTTGAACACATGCACGCACACACAAGCAACACACACAAACACACACAGAGGCTAACATCCCTGATCCACGTCCATCTAAAAGCTAAGTTCAGGCAAGTATTGTTAAATAGACAGAATCTCAGCTATAAGGTCCATTTCAAGACTGATCTTCCCAGGATTCTTCTACACCAATGTTTTTCAACCTTAGTAGCTTTAGGTTAACAGGGATGCGGTGGCTCAGTGGCTAAGATGCTGAGTTTGTCAATCGAAAGGTCGGCAGTTCAGTGGTTTGAATCCCTAGTGCTGCGTAATGGGGTGAGCTCCCATTACTTGTCCCAGCTTCTGCCAACCTAGCAGTTTGAAAGCACGTAAAAAATGCAAGTAGAAAAATAGGGACCACCTTTGGTGGGAAGGTAATAGCGTTCCGAGCACCTTTGGCATTTAGTCATGTTGGCCACATGACCACAGAGACGTCTTCGGACAGCGCTGGCTCTTCGGCTTTGAAACGGAGATGAGCACCGCCCCCTAGAGTCAGGAACGACTAGCACAGATGTGTGAGGTGAACCTTTACCTTTACCTAACTTTAGGTTGTATGGACTTCAACTCCCAGAACTCCCAGGATACTAGCTAAGGAATTCTGGGAGTTGAAGTTCACACATCTTAAAAGTTACCAAGACTGAGAAATGTTGTTCTACAGTTTTTTTTTTAATTTTTTTAAAATTTGATTTATATGCCACCCTTCTCCGGAGACTCAGGGCGGCTTACAATGCGTTAAGCAATGCATTAAGCAATAACCTCCATACTTTTGTATATTTATACAAAGTCAGCTTATTGCGCCCACAAACTGGGTCCTCATTTAACCTACCTTAGAAAGGATGAAAGGCTGAGTCAACCTTGAGCCTGGTGAGATTCGAACTTACAGTAATTGCAGACAGCTGGAGTTCAATCACAATGCTTTTTAGTCTGTTGAGCCACCAGGCCCCTGGTGTACAGTATTGCTCCTGGTGTACAGTAATGAATGAGAGCCACTTGAAAGTATAAAATACATCTTTTTCATCATATTAATTAGTTGGGGGGAGCTTAATTGGTGCAGGAGACGGAGGGCTATTTGGTTTTTCCAACTCAGATCAACCTGCTTTGGCATCCCAATGGTGCCTGTCTTGCAATTCTCAAGCCTGAAGGTACAGCTTATAGTTCATCAGCAATTATTGAACACAGACTGTCACACACACCCCAAAAATGTTATTCGGTTGCTTTTAATGATGATCCGATGATTTTGTATGGATTAGGCACACTAAACCAGCCATGCAAAGAGTTTTGATAGACATCAACTCTGCGTTCTGGATCTCAGCTGAATAATCCCTAACTGGTTATGCAAGGCTACATCAAGTCCTCAACCTTGCCAGCTGCTGGCACTGGGCCCAGAGAGAGAGAATATCCCTATAGTAAGATTTTCTTCAAAGGAGATTCTTCGACCGCTTCTCTCTGCTGAAGATATGACCAGAAAAAGTCTCCCAAAGAAGTCCACTTCTTTACCTCTTATTAACATGTGGTTGCTTAACGCATTGTAAGCCACCCTGAGTCTCCGGAGAAGGGTGGCATATAATTCAAATTAAAAAAAAAAATTAAAAAATTTGCTAAGCCGGTGGTGGTGAACCTTTTACTCACCGAGTGCTGAACAGGTCCATGCTTTGCACGCTTTATGCACACGTGTGCCATCGGTGCTAATGCATGGCTCCTCCCCATGCACTGTGTGTGCAACCACACCATCTGCGTATGCGCACAGCTTTCACATGTGCACCCCACTGTGCGCTGCACATGCAATTGCACCATCTGCACATGCGCGTGGTTTTTGCATGCACAATGCACGTGCGTGAACGCCGTCTGTGCATGAGTGAGCAGCGCACCAGTACACTCGTGTGCATGAGCAAATGTGCATGGATGCTCAGGAGAGCTCCAAAGATCAGCTGGGTCCCCTGAATTGCGCACATGCGCACTGGAGGCCCGAGTACCAGCTGGGGCGCGTGCGCATGTGCAGCTGCAGGTGAGTTGGGCGACAGCTCGCGTGCCCGGAAAAATGGCTCTGTATGCCACTTCCGGCACATGTACTATAGGTTCACCATCAAGGTGCTAAGCTTTTTAAATAACCAGTAACCTAGATGCTGCTTTAAAATTTTTTTAAAGTGGAGTCATTTAAAAAGAAAATGAATAACAAAAAAAGTAAAAGTACTGTATGTAAAAGTAACAAAAAAAGTTACAAAAGTACTGAATACTTCCTCCTCCTCCTCCTCCTCCAGATTTTGGTTCTATGTGAAAGAACCTATATACAAAAGAGTAATTCTGCGATTTAACAGAAGTAGTGAGTCTGAAAAGGAATATCGCTTAGACACGAGTAAATACTAGTCTTAACTCTTCCAAGTCAGCAAGTTAGTTTAGACCTTCTCCTTCTCAAGTGTCTCCCTCCTTCTGGCCTCATTCCAAGCTTTTGCCAAGGAAACACAAGTTACTTCAAGCATTTTGGCAGGCTCTGCCTAACACACCTATGTTACTAGCTAATGATCTGATCAGCTATTAGGGCTGTCAGATCTTTTCCTAGACAAGGATGGCTGCCTGCCAGGATCCTGGATACCAAGATGAGAGGGATATTTTCACAGGACAATAAGATGAGACTCGGCTTTCTTTTGTGATGTAACCTAGAGAAGATTCTTATAAACAAAAGCCTTTTTCAGCACAGCATAAAGCTTTGGTCAGAGTGATGTATCTTCAGTTGAACAGGAAAACTGTTTGTTCTTGACTGTTTAGATCCCTATCTATAATTTGGTTTGGAAGAATGCCCTGTTAGAATCTGTATCTGTACAATGCAATTCTCAAAATCTCAACTTATTTCCCAAAGTTTCCAGAAGTTAAAGCTTATCTTAGACTTAGGAGAGGAGCTTTCTTTAGGGCAGTCTTTTTTTTTATTTTATTCATTATTTGTCAAGCATATATAAGATAACAGGTAAAAGTATAAACGTAATTTGAATACATGAAAAGAGTAAGAGTAAAAAGGAATATTAGGACAGGGATGGTAGGCACGCTGGTGCACTTATGCACGCCCCTTACAGACCTCTTAGGAATGGGGTGAGGTCAACAGTAGACAGTCTTAGGTTAAAGTTATGGAGGGTTGAGGATGAAACCACAGAATTAAGTAGTCCATTCCAGGCATTGACCACTCTGTTGCTGAAGTTGTATTTTCTGCAATCGAGTTTGAAGCGGTTTATTTAAGTTTGTGTCTATTGTGTGCTCGTGTATTGTTGTGGTTGAAGCTGAAGTAGTCATTAACAGTAGGACATTGTGATAGATAATTTTATGTACTATACTTAGGTCAGACCGAAGTCGGCGTAGTTCTAAGTTGTCTAAGCCCAAAATTTGGAGTCTGGTGGCATAAGGTATTTTATTGCGGGTAGAGGAATGGAGGACTCTTCTCGTAAAATATCTCTGGACTCTCTCAATTGTATTTATGTCCAATATGCAGTGCGGGTTCCAGACAGATGAGCTGTATTCAAGAATTGGTCTAGCAAATGTTTTGTATGCTCTAGTTAGTAGTACAATATTACCAGAGAAGAAGCTACGCAAGATTAGGTTAACAACTCTTAATGCCTTTTTGGCCATGTTGTTACAGTGGGCTTTGGCACTTAGATCTTTAGAAATGAGTACTCCAAGGTCCTTGACAGAGTGAGGGTCATCTACAAGGTCATGTCCATCTAATTTGTATTTTATGTTTTGATTTTTTTTTTCCAATGTACAAGACAGAGCTTTTGTTGGTTGACACATTATTCATGAACCTCCTTCTCATTGGATATCCAATGTGGAAGCTGACAGAAAACTGATCTGGCTTAAAGAAAAACTGATTTCATTTCCAACTTGCAACCTGTCCTAGCAAAGGGGGTCTGTTTAACATCAGAAGCAGGAGGAGGATAAAATGCACGAACTGGGCATGGCTAGTCTAGTGAAGAGAAGGACCAGGGGAGACATGATAGCAGTCTTCCAATATTTGAGGGGCTGCCACAGAGAGGAAGGGGGTCAAGCTATTTTCCAACGCACACAATGGCCAGACAAGGAATAATGGATGGAAACTGAACAAGGAGAGATTCAACCTGGAAATAAGGAGAAATTTTCTGACAGTGAAAACATCAACCAATGGAACAGCTTGCCTTCAGAAGTTGTGAAGACACTGGAAGCTTTCAAGAAGACACTGGACTGACATCTGTCAGAAGAGTGTAGGGTCTCCTGCTTGAGCGGGGGGAGGGGTTGGACTAGATGACCTATAAAGTCCCTTCCAACTCTGTTAATCTGTTTGAAAAGCAGAATGGGGAATTTCTCCTTGGGTGCCACTTTTTACTGCAGCAGAAAACCCTCAGCTGGCTAAGGAATTATGGGAGTTGAGGTCCACAAGTCTTAAAGTTGCCAAGGTTGGAGACCCCTGCTATAAAGCAGAGTTCCCCAACCTTTCCGGCCTTCCAGACTGGCAGGGAGTGGGGAGAGAGGGGATGGTTCTGCATGAGTGGTGGGCAAGCACACACAGAGCTCCATTTGCATGAACGGTGGGCATGTGCGTGCACCCCTCACCCAAATCACCCACCACTTCTGTGGCCCAGTTGCGAATGGCTCAAGGCCCACTAGTGGGCCACGGCTCGGGGTGGGGACCCCTGCTATAGAGTAATCAGTCCCTAGGATCACAAAACTGGCCACAAAAATTCTATTTTCTCCTGCTTCTCTTGCCCAGAGAAAGGAGGGGAATTTTTTTTTTTTTTTGTGCCGGTGTTTCTGACACCAAAAGAACTTCATGTCCCCATGAGCCTTGGTGGCGCAGCAGACTAAAGTGTTGTTAAGTAATACCAGCTGCCTGCAATTACTACAAGTTCAAATCTCACCACGCTCAAGGTTGACTCAGCCTTCCATCCTTTCGAGATACGTAAAATAAGGACTCGGATTGTGGGGGCAATAAGCTGACTTTGTATAAAAAAGAACACCCCTTGGGGGGCCCGAAAGCCCTACTAAGCAGGTATATACAAAAGTATGAAGGCTATTGCTTAACGCATTGTAAGCCGCCCTGAGTCTCTGGAGAAGGGCAGCATATAAATCGAATCAATAAATAAACAATAAATAAATAAATAATTGAAATTGAGATGCACTTTCCCTGTTTTGGTGAAGAAAAGATGGGCTGCAAGTGCCCATAGATGCTATCAGAAGAGCCCTCATGGGCAAACGCATAGGACTATCAGCATCTAGAGGATGTTGAGAATTGGGGTTCCAAATCTACTTGGAAGATGCCATATTAGGGAAAAGATCTAGGATCTATTATTTGGGATCATCTACTCAGTTCTTTTTAACCTTCTACCCAGCAGACATGCTGGGCAAGCAACCTCTAGATTCCCCAGTCAATGTGGTCGATGCTGGCTAGGAATTCAAGGTGTCCCAAATCATCTGCAGAGTGCCAATTTTGTGAAATTTAGTTGAAGCCGATGTCTTTCAAATTGAGGATAAGCTCTATGAAAAGTCAAATATAGATAGTCTTAGACTATCCTCAAGACTAAGAGTCTTGAGGATATCAGACAGAATAATTGAATAAAAGAGAATAACAGAATAAGAGGGCCTTCTGGAAGTCTTCTTATCCAACCTCCTGCTCAAGTAGAAAACCCTCTACCATTTCAGACAAATGTCCAATCTCTTCTTAAAAACCTCCAATGTTGGAGCACCCACAACTTCTGGAGGCTAGTAGTTCCACTGATTAATTGTTCTCAGTGTCAGGAAATTTCTCCTTAGTTCTAAGTTGCTTCTATCCTTGATTAGTTTCCAGCCATTGCTTCTTGTTCTACCCTCAGGTGCTTTGGAGAATAGTTTGACTCCCTCTTCTTTGTGGCAGCCCCTGAGATATTGGAACACTGCTATCATGTCTCCCCTAGTCCTTCTTTTCATTAAACCGGACATACCCAGTTCCTGCAACCGTTCTTCATATGTTTTAGCCTCCAGTCCCCTAATTCTCTTTGTTGCTCTTCTCTGCACTCTTTCTAGAGTCTCAACTTCTGTTCTTTTACATCGTGGCAACCAAAACTGGATGCAATATTCCAAGTGTGGCCTTACCAAGGCATTATAAAGTACAGTAATCTTCATAAAAAAGGAAGAGTATTCCAAGTCTATCTATTTTCATCTGTCAAATGTTGAAGCATATAATATTCCCTGAGGATGGAAATCAAAGTGTGTTGTTTAAAACACATAACAACCCTTGTAAACCTGTGCACAGGATTGATTTGCTTCCACTACCCCTTCAGTGGTAAAAGAACACAGAGGTAATATATAGATAGAGTTTCATTTCAGAGTGTTGGGGGTGGGGGAATTCCTCTGGGGTATACAACGAAGAAGAAAGCTAAAGAAATTGTTCTTCTGCAGATGAATAAAATACCGAGTATAACATCCAGCTAATTATGTCTCTGGATTTTACAAGAGGGATTCTAAATGCTTTCTTTTCAGAAAGTGGAGATGGAAGTGAAGGGAGAAATCAAAGAGTAAAGATTGAAAAACACACATGAGAAGGTATAAAACAAGATGTATATCTACATAATTTCCTCTAATTGCTGATAGAAGATGTTAATTTTCCTTTTGATGTTTCACTCAGTGCCTCAGGTCTTTGGTGCAATTGCCAGGAATGGCAGGGAATCAAGGGGGATTAGCTCAAAGCTGCCTCCCACAGTAGCCAATATTACCAAAAAAAGCAACAAGGGAAAAAACGCAAGTGGTTTTCAGTTAAAGAGAAAGTCAAATTATACTCTCATTTTCCCCTGGGCTCCTCTCTACAAAATCCATTGAAATAAACCAGATCTGGGCTGAAAAAAATATATAAGCGTCTAGGGGGCACAAGAGAGTTCAGTTTCCTAACACTAATCCTCTAGTGGACGTCTAGATTTTTGCAGTTCAGATATGAGACACCCATTTTAAGATGATGATTTAAATAACAACGTCTTGCCATTGGATCATTGGTGTCAAGAATATTGGCTTTGCAGAATGGTTTCCCCTGCAGAATTCTGCAACTTGTAGTCTTTCCAGCCCAAATACCCAATATTCTGAGTGGGAAGGCTGGTTTATCTGAGACTCTTGTAAACATAGGCCTGTTTTCTTCACTGAATCATAGGTGGACAGCTTTTTAACATTTTACTGTTAAATTTATATGCTGCCCACCTTATTATCTCAACTCTTTTTAACTTCAGGGAGTTGCACAGGTCATAATGCAGATATATGTGTGCATCCCCATCCACACACGTGTAACATTATCATGACCCCATTTCTTTCTTTCCCTTACACTCAGGTGTATACATTGTTCCCTCCTTCCAACCATCTTGAGTGAGTTGCTGCCAAGTAAGAAGCAGCAAGGTTTCCTCTTCACAGTATTATAAGAAATAAACGAGACAGAATTGGTACAATGAACAGAAGAAAACAAAAGGAAATATACAAATAGCAATAGCACTTAGATGTTTATACCACTTCATAGTGCTTTACAGCCCTCTCTAAGCTGTTTACAGAGTCAGCATATTGCCCCCGACAATCTGGGGCCTCATTTTACCAACTTTGGAAGGATGGAAAGCTGAATCAACCTTGAGCCAGTCGGGTTTGAACTCCTGGCAGTGGGCAGAGTTAGCCTGCAATGCTGCATTCTAACCAATGCACCACCACGGCTGCTTCTGAACTTCCTTCTTCCTTCCTGCAACCCACTGCAGACGTGGCTTCTTCCTGCTACCGAAAGCAAAAAGCAAGTGACCCATTTCCTTTACCCATCTAGAGTACAATGACCCAGTTTTTAAATTCAGTCTGTCTAACAGAATAACAGAGTTGGAAAGGTCCTTGGAACTTGGAAGACTTCTAGTCCAACCCTCTGCTCAAGCAGGAAATCCTATACCCTTTCAGACAAATGGTTGTCCATTCTACTGCAGAACATCGTATGGAGAATACAACCTTCACATCAAAGGACGATTTTAAAACGGCAAGAATGTATTACAGCTAGTTCTCATCTTACAACCATAACTGACCCCAAAATTTCCATTGTTCCCCAAGATATTAAGTGAGTTTTGGCGCATTTTACAACCTTTCTTGCCACAATTGCTAAGCGAATCACTGCAGTTGTTAAGTTAGAAACACAGTTATTAAGTGAATCTGGCTTCTCCATTGACTTGTCAGAAGATTGCAAAAGGTGATCATAGGACTCCAGGATACTGCAATCATCATAAATACATGTCAGGGTTTTTTTTTTTATTTGATTTATATGCTGCCCTTCTCTGGAGATTCAGGGCGGCTTACAATGCGTTAAGCAATAGCCTTCATACTTTGTATATTTATACAAAGTCAGCTTATTGCCCCCACAAACTGGGTCCTCAATTTACCTACCTTAGAAAGGATGGAAGGCTGAGTCAACCTTGAGCCTGGCAAGATTCGATCTTCCTTTAATTACAGACAGCTGGTGTTAAATTACAGTGCTTAGTCTGTTGAGCTATCCAGGCTCCCTAGGCAACTGGGAGCAACTGGCTCCCAGTTGCCAAGCATCCAGAGTTCGATCTTTGCCCATGGGGGATGCTGCAACTGTCATGTGAAAAACAGTCATGTCCCTTTTTCCAGTGCTTTTGTAACTTTGAATGGTCTCTAAAGAAATGGTTGTAAGTGAAGGACTACCTATCTTGTAATCTACAAACTCTCTGAAGCTAAGAAAAGATTGGATAACCATTTGTCCGAAGTGCTGCAGGGTTTCCTGCCCAAGCAGGGGGTTGGACTAGAAGACCACCAAGGTCCCTTCCAGCTCCGTTATTCTATATTATTCTTTATTCTATCTACCAATCTGGTGATACCTGGGAGATTAGTTGGATTTAGATTTTCAAAAACAGAAGATAGGATTCTGCCTGCCTCTAGGTGCAGTTGAACCAGTGGTGAAATCCAGATTTTTTTTACTACCGGTTCTGTGGGTGTGGCTTGATGGGCGTGGCTTGGTAGGCGTGGCAGGGGAAGGATATTGCAAAATCTCCATTCCTTCTCCACTCCAGGGGAAGGATACTGCAAAATCCCCATTCCCACCCCACTCTGGGGCCAGCCAGAGGTGGTATTTGCCGGTTCTCCGAACTACTCAAAATTTCCACTACCAGTTCTCCAGAACCTGTCAGAACCTGCTGGATTTCACCCCTGAGTTGAACTATTACAACACCCAGCATTATTTATCACCTTCCATGCTAGCAAAGGTTGTAAAAAGAGATCCACAACAGGTGGAGAGGTCCCGGGCCAGAGGTCAGGCCATCTAAAAATTGCATGACAGAATATTGATTTATTGAGCAGTTAGCATCAGCATGAGTACAGCATTGTGGAAAGACTGATTCTAAGCTATAATAGATGTCAACATAATATAATAATATATAATAATAATAATATATAATATAATAGGATTGCCAACATGATCGCCAATGTCCGATGACAGACTTGGCACAAGAAAGAAGAAGAAGAATAGATGCACCAAAGATTAACTGAGTCATCTTACGAACCCACTCCAGGGTTTGATAGGGCTTTACCGCAATCTCTAAGCAATTTACAGGGTCAGCCTATTGTCCCCAACAATCTGGATCCTTATTTTACCCACCTCGGAAGGATGGAAGGCTGAGTCAACCTTGAACCTGGTGAGATTTGAACTGACAAACTCCAGGCAGCTGGCAATCAGCAGAAGTAGCCTGCAGTACAGCATTCTAACCACTGCGCCACCACAGCTCTTAATCTAGAAAGGATGGAAGGCTGAGTCAACCTTGAGTTCCATCAAGATCGAACTCCAGGCTGTGGGCAGAGTTAGGCTGCAATGCTGCATTCTAACCACTGCACCACCTTATGTGGATCGAAAGTTAACATGAACAGCCCAAGATAGTTGTGAAAATTAGGATCAGCCTCTGGATATTTTTTTCCCTCATTTTGAATAGAATAGAATAGAATAGAATAGAATAGAATAGAATAGAATAGAATAGAATAGAATAGAATAGAATAGAATAGAATAGAATAGAATAGAATTCTTATTGGCCAAGTGTGATTGGACATACAAGGAATTTGTCTTGGTGCATATGCTCTCAGTGTACATAAAAGAAAAAATACGTTCATCAAGAATCATAAAGTACAACACTTAATGATAGTCATAGGGTACAAATAAGCAATCAGGAAACAATATCAATATAAATCGTAAGGATACAAGCAACAAAATTACAGTCATACAGTCATAAGTGGAAGGAGATGGGTGGTGGGAACAATGAGAAGATTAATAGTAGTGCAGACTTAGTGAATAGTTTGACAGTGTGGAGGGAATTATTTGTTTAGCAGAGTGATGGTGTTCAGGAAAAAACTCTTCTTGTGCCTAGTTGTTCTGATGTGCAGTGCTCTATAGCGTCATTTTGAGGGTAGGAGTCGAAACAGTTTATGTCCAGGATGTGAGGGGTCTGTAAATATTTTCACAGCCATCTTTTTGACTCCTGCAGTATACAGGTCCTCAATGGAAGGCAGGTTGGTAGCAATTGTTTTTTCTGCAGTTCTAACTAGTTTTGACATTAGTTTTCCTCAAATTCAGAGGAGCCCACACTTGTGGGGAGCGATGGAAGCGTTAAAAATAGCTGCTATGACCCCATAGCAGCCCCATAAACAAAGCCTAGCTCCTTTCTTACTGAGATCACATAAACCACATTAAAAAGAAGCATACCATTCCAGGAGCCATCTTAACTGTTTGATTCTCCCCCAGGATGTAGATATGAGGAGAAATCACGGGTGTCCCCAGAAGGGAAAGTGACAATGTATGTTGACAATGCGATCATACAAATGCTATGACTCACATGTTTAAGCCAAATGTCTTGACACACGTTTGCAACTGTGAGTTGGCACGATTACATCACCGCGTGCATGTTGCTACTTTGGCACCCTTACGGTTTGCGAGGAGATGAGTATGACACATTCTACCCCGTGGCTTCATAAAAGGAAATCCCCAAGGAGAGTTTTTCCTGGCCTTCTAGGCAATTCTGAATAGAAATCGTGGAATGTTTTGGCTTGGGAAGGCTGAGCTTCTAACATCATCCAGTGCAGTGGTGGGTTTCAAAAATTTTTTACTACTGGTTCTGTGGGTGTGGCTTGATGGGCGTAGCTTAATGGGTGTGGCTTGGTGGGCGTGGCAGGGGAAGGATACTGTAAAATCTCCATTCCCACCCCACTCCAGGGGAAGGATACTGTAAAATCTCAATTCCATCCCCAATCCAGGGGAAGGTTACTGCAAAATCCCCATTTTCTCCCGATCAGCTGGGCCTTGGGAGGCAGAGAATAGATGGGGATGGGGCCAGTCAGAATTTTTACTACCGGTTCTCCGAACTACTCAAAATTTCCGCTACCGGTTCTCCAGAACTGGTCAGAACCTCTGATCCAGTGGCTCAGCATCGCAATCAACACCTAAAATGCCCTTGATTTATTTGGAAAAGGCTATGTTCACACATCTCGGCTCAGCCAGTAGGAGACCTTGCACAACCAAAAGGTTTCTCAGGCTCCATCCCTCCATCATCGATGTATTTTATTTATTTTTATTTTATTTATTTTATTTCATCAAGCATGTATTTTATGACAGATACATGTGTAAACATAATTATGAATACATGAAATGGATACGAATAAAAGAAAACATTAGGACAGGGACAGTAGGCACGCTGGTGCGTGCCCCTTACAAACCTCTTAGGAGTGGGGTGAGGTCTACAGTAGACAGTCTAAGGTTAAAGTTTTGGGGAAGAAACCACAGAGTTAGGTAGGGCACTCCAGGTGTTGACAACTCTGTTACTGAAGTCGTATTTTCTGCAGTCTAGTTTGGATCGGTTTACCATGAGTTTGTATCTATTATGTGCTCGTGTATTGTGGTTGAAGCTGAAGTAGTCATTGACAGGTAGGACATTGTAGCAGATGATTTTATGTACTATGTTTAGGTCAGACCGAAGACCGCAAAGTTCTAAGTTGTCTAAGCCCAAAATTTCGAGTCTGGTGGCTCTGTTGCGAGCAGAGGAGTGGAGGACTCTTCTTGTGAAATATCTCTGGACTCGTTCGATTGTACGAATCATAATATTTGCCAAGCGTTAGATTCGCAAGACAGACCAAGCTATAACCTTGTTCGTTTGATTTCAGCTTAACCCGCTGCAGCTGCATGATAAGGCTCCCATATCTGGGCTGCAAAACTCAAGGAATCCTTATATGGCAGCAGAGCAATTAAAAAAAAAACCTCTTTGCTGCTATTAAGCAGTTGACCGGCTGTTTGGAGCCCAGATATCATTGCAGAGCTGAAAATGCTAATGATTATTATGTTACAGTTAACAGGATAACAAGGTAGGCAACATAGCAAAATAATAGCACCCCAGAATTGTTGATGTTATACCAGTGCAAAATCACAGCTTGAAGCAAACAAACCTTGTGGGAACAGGAGGTGTGTTGATGACTAAGCTGCTAAAGCCATCTGCATGAATTGGCACCATAAAATAAAACCAACCAAAATGATTGCTATATATGTTTAGGATTATTAGGTATAAATTATGGGGGTGGGGGGGAAGCTTTCAACATGGATGGAAGCCTAAGAGCCGTGATTTTATGGAAATGGCAAACAGTTGTAAATGCTTAGAGCAGCCTTTCCCCAATCTGGAATTTTTTGCACAACTCTCATCTCCCATAAAAAGCTAGGTGTGGAAAATGGGAATTATAGTCCAATGTAGCATAGCATACCTAGTGCAGTGCCCAAATGAGAAAGGCTATCATATTGGTCTCATGAAGCCTACCATTTTTGCCACGGGCTCTCAAGTTATAAACAGAGACATCGAATCAAAATCACGTGAAGTATTAATACCGCTTTATAAAACCTTAATAAGCCCACAGCTGGAAAACTGCATCCAGTTTTGGTCACCACATTACGGAAAAGATGTTGAGACTTTGGAAAAAGTACAGAGAAGAGCAACTAAGATGATTAAAGGCCTGGAAACTAAAACATATGAAAAAAGGTTGTAGGAGTTGAGTTTGGCTACTCTGGAGAAGACAAGAACTAAGGGAGACATGGTAAAGGTGTTCCAGTATTTGAGGGGCTGCCACAAAGAAGAGGGGTCAACTTATTCTCCAAAGCACCGGAGGTCAGGACAAGAAGCAATGGATGGGAACTAATCAAGGAGAGAAGCAACCTGGAATTAAGGAGAAACTTCCTAACAGTGAGAACAATTAATTGTTGTGGTCCGCCAGCAGCCTGAAGAGCTGGCAGTGGAGTCGGACAGTGAGGAGGCTGGGGAGGAACATGGGCCAGTCCTGGAGTCTGGGGAAGGCCCGGACGAGGGCTCTGCGTCGGAGGTAGAGATGGGGCCAGGGCCATCTGGGAGTGATGCGTGGATTCCGGAGCCCCCAGAGTCGGACAGCAGAGAGGCAGAGGAACAGGAGGAGCCTGTTCCTAGTGGGTGCATGCACAGAGCTGTCAGAAGGCACAAACAGTTAAAACAAAAGGGACGACTCAGGAGTAAGGCCTGGAGATGATTGGCCCCTCCCATAAGGCTTAAAAGAGGAGTAAAGGCATGTGGGCCCTTTGCAGGAAAGCAACGTTGTTAATTCTGTTCCCAGTCGGCATCTCTGTTTGATTCTGGACTCCGTGTGACTTTGCCAAGTAGGTCTTTGACAACGTGTCAAAGGAGATAAAGGTTGGTGATTATCCTGAAGGACTTCTCCCGAAGGACTTTTTGCAACTAATTGGAACTCAGCTGTGTATGAAAATAATTTACTGCTGTTGCAATAAAAGAGGTTTTTGGGACTACTCATATGTTTTAATGACTCAGTAAGCCTAGGTCACAACATTAACCAATGAAACAGCTTGCCTTCAGAAGTTGTGGGTGCTTCATCACTGGAGGTTTTCAAGAAAAGACTGGACAGCCTCTTGTCTGAAATGATATAGGCCTCCTGTTTGAGCAGGGGGTTGGACTAGAAGACCTCCAAAGTCCCTTCCAGCTCTATTCTGAATTTGAATTTGAAAAAGTCAGGCCCATAGCTGGCCAATATAAGTGTGACCATAGTGGTTCAGGAGATGGGCTACCTCGGCACAAGGGGTGCTCTTGTGCATCACTGCAAAACCCTTAAATCTGAGCATGCTTAAATCAGTGGTGTTAAAATTATTTAAGAATAGGATGCGGTTAAATTAAAAAAGATTAGTACCAAGAATGCAGGAACATATCTTGATCTTCGGTTTGGGAGAAAAACTTCAAGGCAGGAGAAGAGGTGTTTGCTTTGGAACAAGATTTTTCTTTGGAGGCAAAGCCCATAGAGGATGAAGGCGTCAAACTCCACTCATTTAGGCAAGATCAAAAAAGCCTGAATTCCCCAAGTTTCCTTGAGCTATTTTTAAAGCTAGTCTGGGGGTAAATACTGGGCAGAATCTTGGAAACTAATATTTGAAAATATTTCTCCACTTGGGCTAAGTTTTCATTTAGATCAGTGGTGTCAAACTTGATTTCATGGAGCATCAGATCAAGGTTGTGCTTGACCTTGGGATCTGGGGTGGCCGTGGCCAAGGTGGCCGTGGCCAGCTTGACACCACTTGTGTCGGGGGGGGTCTGTGGTGGCCCGAGCATTCTGCCAGCGAAAACGGGCTCCCGAGCTCCGTTTTCAGCCACGATGGCCTCCTACCGCCCTCTGTCAGTGAAAACAAAGCTTGAGGGGGCCGTGCGCAGCCCTCCTGAGCGCCGTTTTTGCTGGCAGAGGCACCACAGGCCGGTCCTTTGCAGGGGTGAAATGCTACCGGTTCAGATGGCGGCGGGTGGTTCGGAGAACCGGTAGCAATGGCAGCGCGAGGCTCCACCCACTTGCCCGGTCATCATTACTTCCTGGTTTTAACCAGGAAGTAACCTGTTTTTTACCCTCTGCGCATGTGCAGAAGGGTTTGCGCATGCGCAGAGGGTCCGCTCATGCATGTGATGCATGCGCCCGCATGAGCTGAGTTAGCGCATGTGCGCAGTGCATGCACTTCCAAACCAGTAGAGAAGGTAAGTAGATCTCACCCCTGGTCCTTTGCTGTTTCTAGGGCAGCCCCACAGGCGAGATCTAAGCACCCCATGGGCTGGATCCGGCCCCCAGGCCTTCAGTTTGACAACCCTGATTTAGGTGATAAGATATCAGCCTTCTTGCCCACTGTTGTCCAGCTGCTAGCATTCTGCTCTCATCCATTCTTCTCCAGGCTGCCCAGAATCTCTCAAAAAGGGCAACACTTACCCTTATAATTCACCCTCATGAAGTAAGGCCATGCATACAGGTAGTCCTCGACTTACAACAGTTCATTTAGTGACCGTTCAAAGTTACAACGAAACTGAAAAAAAAGTGACTTAGGACCATTTTCGCACTTAAGACCATTGCAGCATCTCCGTGCTCACGTGATCAAAATTCAGACACTTGGCAACTGACTCATATTTATGACGGTTGCAATATCGACCCAGAATCACCTTATCACCTTTTGCAACCTTCTGACAAGCAAAGTCAATGGGGAAGCCAGATTCACTTAACAACCGGGGTTACTAACTTAGCAGCCGCAGTGTTTCACTTAATAACTGAAGCAAGGAAGGTCGCAAAATGGGGCACTTAACAAAGGTCTCACTTAACAACAGAAATTTTGGGCTCAGTTGTGGTGGTAAGTTGAGGACTAGGTCTATGTGTACATTTGCATGGAACAGTTAAAAACTGCCATTCCAGAAGTTCTTCTCACGCTGTCCCCTTTTTCGGGTGCGGGGAGTGTTCAGACTTACTTTTGAAACTTTTCAAATATCTGTGCTTTCTGCAGTTGCTACTTTTGGGTTGCAGTGTGCTTAACTGGGTCACGGAAAGCCCCAGCAGCTATGTTTGCATAAAATGTTAACTTTGATTAGTGTTGACCTTGGTTAGCTTTCTGGGGCTATGGGGTTTTTTTTGTTTTTTTTGCAAACGTAGTCCAATTGGCTATATTTGAGTTCGGTGTATCATTCAAACTCATAAAATGGGTTAATGCAGTAACTGGATTAAACATATTATGCAAATGCTGCCTTCCTTTGAAGTAGTTTGTGGAAGGATCACGCAACTGGACAATACGAAATCCCAAGTAAACATGCTAAAAAAAAAAAATCATTTAAATTACAGTTGTGTGGTGGGAAACGACAACATTTCATGAAACAATTGCTTTTTAAACAATGTCAGTTTCGTACGGCAAGGCAGAATCGCTATTTCTCCTGTCTGGTGTGGCTGTTTGCTAAACAAGCTGAACTGGGTTACTGGCAGACCCACTGGTTGTGCAAATATCTGAATTCAAATACCAAACATAAAATAGCACCAGGGCTGTTTTGGGTTAAGGTGCCCTCCCGTAATCAGCCATGTTATATAAACACCGGCCGTAAACTAAGTTGAATACCATAACAATTGCTCAGTATCATTCAGTCCTCCAATAAAAAGAATTACAGAGCAACGGAATTGGAAGGACCCTTATATATATATATATATGCACCGCCCTTCTCCGGAGACTCAGGGCGGCTTACAATGCGTTAAACAATAGCTGTCATCCTTTTGTATATTTATACAAAGTCAGCTTATTGCCCCCACAACTGGGTCCTCAATTTACCTACCTTAGAAAGGATGGAAGGCTGAGTCAACCTTGAGCCTGGCGAGATTCGAACCTGCAGTAATTGCAGGCAACTGGTCTTAATAACAGGGTGCTTTAGACTACTGTACTACCAAGGCTCTTGGTTCAACATTACAACGGCACTGAAAAAAGTTAGTGATGACCATTTTCACACTCAACAACTCTTACGGCATCCCCAGGGTCCCGTGATCAAAATTCAGACGCTTGACAACTGACTCATATTTGTGATGGTGGCAGTGTCCCGTGGTCATGCCCTTTGGTGACTTTCTGACAAGCAAAGTCAATGGGGAAGCCAGCTTCTCTTAACAACCGTATCACTAATTTAACAACTGCAGTGTTTCACTTAACAACTCTGGCAAGAAAGGTTGTGAAACGGGGCAAAATTAACTTAACAAATGTCTCGCTTAGCAACAGAAATTTTAGGCTCAATTGTGATCGTAACCAGGGGTGAAATGCTACTGGTTCGCTTCAGTTCGGGCGAACTGGTAGTGATAAAAACTACCGGTTCAGGCAAACCGGTAGTAAAAAAAAGCTACCAATTTGGTTGAACCAGTAGTTTAAAAAAATACTGGTTCCTCTGAACCGGTATTTCTGGCGATCAGCTGTGCCGCACAGTTTAGCTTTGTTAGAAAGCAGGAAATCCTGCTTTCTAGCGAAGCTAAATCGCGCAGCACAGCTGATCCTACCCCTCGCTGTTCTACTTACCTTCCCAAGCCTCCTTTTGATGCGCACTGTGCATGCGTGTGCAGTGCGTGTTTGTTGCACAATGCACATGCGCACATGCAGCACGCTCTTGGCATGCAGGGCGCATGTGCAGCCAGCGAACCAGTAGCAAACCAGTTCAGATTTCACCACTGATCATAACTACCTGTAGAGCTACCTGTATTGAATTCCAGACATTGATCTTGCGACTCGGAGAATCAGAAAATCTCTTGTGAATCAAAATATATCTTCACATTTATTCCTGCTGTCCCACAATGATCCAAAGTATTTCTGCTGAGACTGGCTCCAGTGTATATTATGCTAGGTAGCTGAGCTATAAATGAATATTTTAGAAAGTTATATCCACCATAGATTTTAAAGACATCCCCAGGATCACTAAGAATAAATAGAACAAAAAGGAAATGAGGACAAATTGGCACAGTCGTTTTGGAGTTTACTTCCTTCCTTGTTGATTAATGTTTGTATTGATTTCTTTTAAAGCACATATACTGAGTTCACCTAATTGAGAAGGGAAAATGTTGAAAACCTATGGAGGTTCTTACTTGGTGTCAGGAAGCAATACAGGTAATCCTCGACTTACGACCACAATTGAGCCCAAAATTCCTGTTGCTAAGTTAGGCATTTATTAGGTGAATTTTGACCCATTTTACGACCTTTCTTGTCACAGCTGTTAAGTGAATCACTGCAGTTGTCAAGTTAGTAATACGATTGTTAAGTGAATCCAGCTTTCCCCTTGACTTTGCTTGTCAGAAGGTCGCAAAAGGGGATTACACGACCCCGGAGGGACATTGTGACCATCATAAATATGAATCAATTGCCAAGCATCTGAATTTTGATCACGTGACCAGTGGTGGTATTCAGTCGGTTCTATCCGGTTCGGGTAAACCGGTAGCGGCAGCTGTGGGGAGCTCTGTCTATCTGCCCGGATGTCATCACGTCCCGTTTTTGATACTCTGCGCACTCACATCTGCGAACTGGTAGCGACGGTAAGTGAATAGCACCCCTGCACCAGTGGTGGGTTCTAACTGGTGTTATCACCAGTTCGCTTCACGCATGTGCTTTGTGTGTGATTGGCGTGCGCATACATGCTTTGCTCGCATGCACACCAAACTTGCACTTCACACAAGCACATTGAATTACATTACAGCTGAGGCATGGCAATCCACTGTGCCGTGCCTTACAGCTGGGCTAAAAATGAAGGAATAAAGGTAGGTCTAACGCGGGGGCGGGAGGGAGGACCCAGCTGCCGGTTGGAGCGAACCGGTTCGCTCTCACATCAAGATTTTCGCTACCGGCTCTCCCGAACCGGGGAGAACCGGTAGCAACACCCCACTGCCCTGCACGTGACCATAGGAATGCTGCAATGGTCATATGTGTGAAAAAGGGTCATAGGTCACTTTTTTAGTGCCATTGTAACTTTGAATGGTCACTAAACAAACTGTTGTAAGTCAAGGATTACCGGTACAGGACTGGATGGGCCAAAGCAAGTTTAAAGTAAATTCTAGCAACAGAGTTGCTAAAGTGAGCTGCTACTCACAACCACTTTTGCCTTTTAATAACGTTTATTACTCAGAATTGATACTACTAAACTGCGTTTGAGTTTTTTGGCACCAGAGACTAACATGACTTTCCTCTTACAATTGCTGCCCCACTGGTAATTGATCTGCATCTAATATGTGTATCTTCTGTATATCTTCACCTCTCTCTTTCTCTGCTGATCTAGACCCACAGGCATCAGAGAATATTTGTGGCTCAGGGCTGAAATGTGGGGACTTGGGGACCTCTGAGCTTGGTTGTTTTCTTGCAGATGCTTCATTACCAAACTGAGTAACATCATCAGTGCTAGGACTAACACTGATGATATTACCTAGTTTGGTAATGAAATGTCTGCAGGAAAATAACCAAGCACTGAGAGCACCAAGGACTCCACAGTCAACTAAACGCCTATGGAAAACCTACAGAGGGCAAAATTTTCAGGGTAAGCTGTCCTAAATATGGGAGAACGATTTCAGTACTTGGGGAAATAACACCATGAAATGAACTTTTGATTGACTGGTTAAGTGGCGGTACGTTGGTGTCCACTCTCAGCAGTTACATAGGTGGATAAAATAGAAAGAGGACCTGCTGAGCTAAATAAGCCTTGACTCCAGCTTTCTGCTTCTTACTGCATGAGCTATAATTTATAACACAACCCGTAATAATCAAAAAGGCCACGTTCCTTTCTTGCAGTGGCCTCCCACCCACTCTTATTAAATGGCCCATATCTCTAGATGTGGACTTTCGTTACTTTGTCCCAAAACATTTATAATAATATTAGAGAAGAAGAAAATCAGAACAGATGGTACCATTTCAAAGTGTAAAGTTTCAAACACACCTTTTCCTGCATGGGAAGCCTTCTGGGCAAGCAGAGCTCCTGCAGAGCAGTGGCCAAGACTAAATTACATACCATCTTTCTGATAAACAAACTTTCTCGTCTGCAGGGGGCTTTGGGGACAGCTGCCTTGTCCTACATCAGATACCAAATTTCTCTACCCGGCATGGCAACTGTTCTCTAGTAAAGAGAACGCCTTTTGCTGCCACCTGGATCTTTCAGGATCTAATCTCAGGATCGGTTGCATTCAAAGGAGATGCTCCTCTAATCCATTATGGGTTGTTGTTGTTTTTACCTGCACCCTCAACAGAAATGGCTGACTCTGGAGTGAGGCTCACTGTGTTTCCCATTTGTAGATGTCTAAACATGTCAACTAAGTAATTCAGGAAAAAAAGGAAGGAAGGAAGGAAGGAAGGAAGGAGGGAGGGAGGGAGGGAGGGAAGGAAGGAAAGAAAGAAGGAAGGAAGAGTGAAGGAGGGAAGGAAGGGAGGAAGGGAGGGAAGGAAGGAGGGAGGGTGGGAAGGAAGGAAGGAGGGAGAGTGGGAGGGAGGGAAGGAGGAAGGGAGGGAAGGAAGGAAGGAAGAGGGAAGGAGGGAAGGAAGGAAAGAAGGAAGGAGGGAAGGAAGGAAGGAGGGAAGGAAGGAAGGAAGGAGGGAGGGAGGGAAGGAAGGAAGAGGGAAGGAGGGAAGGGAGAGGGAAGGAGGGAAGGAAGGAAGGAAAGAAGGAAGGAGGGAGGGAGGGAAGGAAGGAGGGAGGGAGGGAAGGAAGGAAGGAAGGAAGGAAGGAAGGAAGGAAGGAGGAAGGGAGGGAGGGAAGGAAAGAAGGAAGGAGGGAGGGAGGGAAGGAAGGAAGAGGGAAGGAGGGAAGGAAGGAAAGAAGGAAGGAAGGAGGGAGGGAGGGAAGGAAGGAAGGAGGGAGGGAGGGAGGGAAGGAAAGAAGGAAGGAGGGAGGGAGGGAAGGAAGGAGGGAAGGAGGGAAGGAAGGAAGGAAAGAAGGAAGGAGGGAGGGAGGGAAGGAAGGAGGGAAGGAGGGAAGGAAGGAAGGAAAGAAGGAAGGAGGGAGGGAGGGAAGGAAGGAAGGAAGGGAAGAACGGAGGGAGGGAGGGAAGGAAGGAGGGAAGGAAGGAAGGAAAGAAGGAAGGAGGGAGGGAGGGAAGGAAGGGAGAGAGGGAAGGAAGGAAGGAAGGAGGGAGGGAGGGAAGGAAGGAAGAGGGAAGGAGGGAAGGAAGAGGGAAGGAGGGAAGGAAGGAAGGAAAGAAGGAAGGAAGAGGGAAGGAGGGAAGGAAGAGGGAAGGAGGGAAGGAAGGAAGGAAAGAAGGAAGGAAGGAGGGAGGGAGGGAAGGAAGGAAGGAGGGAGGGAGGGAGGGAAGGAAAGAAGGAAGGAGGGAGGGAGGGAAGGAAGGAAGGAAAGAAGGAAGGAGGGAGGGAAGGAAGGAAGGGAAGAACGGAGGGAGGGAAGGGAGGAAGGAAGGGGGGGAGGGAGGGAAGGAAGGAAGGAAGGAAGGGTTTTTGCCCTGAAAGCCTCTGTGTTTCTGACTCCATGTACATTCTGCTGAATATCTACAGTATATAAAGTACTCCAAATTCTCTTTCTCTGCTCCCCTCTCCCCAACCCATTAGTCGTCTGAGTAATTGCAGTTAAAGGAGGAAAGTTGGTATAATTAGCAAGAGGTATTTGGACTGAGTTGGAGCAAGTCAGGATGTGGGATGGGTAGCAGCAGAGGGAGGGCTTGGGCGGCAAAGACATTAAATCCAGGTGCAGTCATTCTTCCAGCGATTAGAGCTGATGTTTCCTGTACCACCCATCTTGAAAAGTTAACAGGTGGGCACATTAAGGGCTGATGTGAAATGAATGGCAGCACTGGACTTCCCAGCCAGCTGATTTTCTTTAAACTGCTTCTGAGCTATTCAATTGCCAACTGTTAATGTGAAGGGTGAGAGAACTAGCTTGGTTAAGGCACCATCAGTCTAGAAACTGGGGATACCATGAGTTCCAGTCCCACCTTAGGCATGAAGTAAGCTGGGTAACCTTGAACACTCTCTCTGATCCCTAGGAAGAATAGCAAACTATCTCCCCCCCCCCATTAAAAAAAAAACTTACTAAGAAAACTACAGGGATATTCCAGGCAGTTGCTGGGAGTCAATGCTGACAAAAATAGCAAAATAACCAAGTTGGAAGGGACCTTGGAGGTCTTCTAGTCTAGTGGTCAGCAACCTTAAACACTTAGAGAGCCATTTGGACCCACAGAAAAGAAAACACTGGGAGCCACAAAACTCTTCCCGTGCCTGGCTACTTCCTGAGCGACCACAAAACTAGTATATATAGTTGAATTAAAGATTCTGTTTTCTTCTGAAACTTTTCTTTTCTTGGATTTATCCATGGTTGGCCTACCAGGGGTCGAAAAGCTTAATAAATTGCGCATCAGTGGCAATTGGCAATTGGCATTGGCAGTTGTGATGCATATTTTTTTTTATTGAAAAATTTTATAAGAAATACAAACATTTTCTCCCCCCTGCCCTTCCCCCCTCAGCTCTTCCCTCCCCTCTTGCCCTCCCACCCATCCCCCCTCAGCCTTCCCCCCACCCCCCTCCCTTGACTTCCCAGAACAAGCACAGGGTATAGCATCCACAAACATAAAACTAAAATATGCTAACAAATTGTTGACTTCAAATTCTTTCTAGGTCTTTAACTCCTTATAACTCAAAACACTATAAACATAAGCTAAAAGTTAAAAATGTTTCACTCATAAGCTATATGAATCTTCTTAGTCGGATACTTGTTTTGAATATAGTCAATCCATCTTGTCCATTCCATTATGTATCTTTTGTTTGAATAGTCTTTAAGATATGCTGAAATTTTTGCCATCTCTGCCAAATGTACGACTTTTAGTGTCCATTCCTCAATAGTAGGTGGATCTTCCTTCTTCCAATACTGTGCCACCAGTAACCTGGCACTGTTATTAAATTCAAAAGTTGTGATGCATATTTTGAGCGACAGGGAGCTGCAGCAGAGGGGTGAAAGAGCCACATGCGGCTCCAGAGCCGCAGGTTGCTGACCCCTGTTCTAGTCCAACGCCCTGCTCAAACAGGAAATCTTATACCATTTCAGACAAATGGTTGTCCAATCCGTTGTTTGACAGAGGCAAACAACGGGTCATTTGAATGAGTTGGGATGGCATTCCATTTCATCCTGGTTCACAAGTTTTTCTTCACCACAAGAGTTCCTTGGCCAAAAATGTTTCTCACACTAGGCTTAGCCAGGTGAATTCTTAGGTTAAACTTCACCAGGTCAGTTGATGACTCTGAGCTGCATTCACAGGACATGCAAAGCTTGTTTTGTGCTCACTTTGTTTAGGGTTGGGGGAATAGGATTAGGGGAATTCTGACCATTTGGTTTATTATTTTTCAAATGGTATTTAGCAAGTTCTGACCAGTTCTGGAGAAGCGGTAGCAGAAATTTTAAGTAGTTCAGAGAACAAATAAATACCACCTCTGATTGGCCCTGCCCCCATCTATTCTCTGCCTCCCGAGTCCCAGCTGATTGGGAGGAAATGGGGATTTTGCAGTAACCTTCCCCTGGAGTGGGGAGGGAATGGAGATTTTACAGTATCCTTCCCCTGCCACGCCCACCAAGCCACGCCCACAGAACCAGTAGTAAAAAAATTTGAATCCCACTACTGGTGTGGAAGATTCGCTGTTGATTTGATTTCACAAGAATCATTACCTTTCTGGGTACTATATTCTCAGAAAAGATGAATAATGCGGGTGAAACTATATGTGAAGACAACATCCCTTCATTACAGCATGCGACGAGTTCTGAAGCATTGTTTTAAAAATTGAAATTTGAGGACTGAGAGGTCCTACTCCTATTGTTATCCCTAGGTAACATGCTTTCTTTTTTTAAAAAAAATCTTATCAGGTAGAAATGGCAAATTTTACACCAAGTTTCTTGATTCGAGTTGGGTTTTATTGTGCTAACATGTCTTTTTTTGTTAGAAATAAACACGTCATAATTGTTATACCATCACAAGAACAAAATAATTGTTGCTGAGACCAACCCTCACTCTGAACTGGCTTTGTAACAATATGATTTTATTTTATGGAAGGGGAGACTATTTGCAAATAATAATGACACAAGTTGAATTATTCATAAGCCCATAGTCAATCTTGTACTGTAAATACAACCCACGCACTGTTGGGTTATCGTTTCAGAGATATTTCTTACCTAAACAGAGAAATAGAATGACCAAGGGTGGGCAAAGAAAGCAGAGGGAGCAGGAGTGACTTCCGACTTCCTGCCAGCTTCCCCACTGAGTTTCCTTGTAGGAAGCTGGCAGGGAGCATTGGAAACGATGATTGTGTGACTGAGAGCACTGCGTTGATCACAGTTTTGCCAAATTTCATTTCAAAATTACCAAAGGAGTCATGGGTCTTAGATTTTGAACACTTTCTATTAGTCCATTTGAGGCGCATTGATTCAAAAATTGTTGCCCTATGAAGCACAGTTTCCTCCAATTGAAGGTTACAAACAGACAAATAAGACATAAGAGTTTTAGTAGTATAGAGATATTCCACATGTCTTTCCCCTTTCAAGCAGAATGAAATTCTTCCATCGCTAAATCCTTGTTCCATCTCCACCTTTCTCCCCAGCATGGCATGTGATCAATTGCTGCTCATTTTTAAAGCATATAGCAGCGTATATATGCTTGATTAACTTCAGTGGTTCAATTGACTGCTTGCATTTAAAGTAAACACAGGTGAGCACTCAAGGTCTGATAGGATTTTTTTTTTTTTGGAGATACTATAAAATGCAATTTATTCATTTATTGATTCATATATAAATAAAGCAGTCTAGGTGACCTACAGTCTCAATCTCTCTCTCTCTCTCTCTCTCTTTCTCCCCCTCTCCCTTTCCCCCTCTCCCTCTCCCTCTTCCCCTCTCCCTCTCTCTCCCCCTCTCCCCCCTCTCTTTCTCTCTCCCATCCCCCCACTCGGTTATTATTGGGGAAAATAGGATGAGGAAAGCAGTAAAGCAGTAATGTAAAATTTGTTACGGTACTACCGGTTCTGTGGGCATGGTTTGGTGGGGGGGGGTGTAGTAATGTGACTGGCCATTACCGTGGCATGGCCAACTTTTTTTTTTTAATTTTTAAAAGCATTTTTTCTACAACCTCTTCGGCCAAAGAGGTTGTTTAAAAAAAGCTTTTAAAAGCTTCTGACGATCAGGCAACTCAGCTGGGATCGTCAGAGGCTTTTAAAAGCATTTTTTCTACAACCTCTTCGGCTGAAGAGGTTGTAGAAAAAATGTTTTTAAAAGCCTCTGATGATCCCAGCTGAGCCGCGTGATTATCAGAGGCTTTTTTTTTTTACTTTTAAAAGCATTTTTTCGGCCCAAGAGGTTGTAGAAAAATGCTTTTAAAAGTAAAAAAAAAGTCTCTGATGATTGTGCAGCTCAGCTGGGCATGGAGGAGGGGCGCAGGGATTTTTGCTACCGGTTCTCCGAACCACCCGCCTCTATCGCTATCGGATCGGGCGATCCCGTCTGAACCGGGAGCATTTCACCCCTGGAGGAAAGTGTATTGGATATGTTCTCCACCCTATTATTTCTAAAAATAATAAAAGTCAGATACAAGCAAGCAAACAAATAAATGTGCCATCATGGTGGTTTTGAACTGAAGCACCTTTGAGATGTGTAGATTTGAATTCCCAGAATTCCCCAGCCAGCACTGGACCAGGAAAAAAAGAAGGAAGACAAGACCACTGTTATATCCTTCTTCTGGTCAAATTGACCAAAAGGGTAAACTGGCAGAATGTTAATTTGTTAAAAGAAAGCTCTGCCATTTTACCCTTTAAAACAGTGCTTCTTAAATAGTTTGACCCTTCTACTCTTTTCCAGCCCTGGAATAATGTCATTACCTCTACAAAAACAACCAACAAATAAAAACCAGACTCTTCTTTTACACAAGCAGCAATCCAGACGCAAATTGCAAATTGCAATTGCAAATTGCTTCATTACTTCTAATTCAAGAAACAACTGGTTTAAATACTGAACTTGTAAAATAAAAAACGTTTCAGAAACTCAGCCTTTCATCTCAGGAGAGAAAAGGACCAATAATTAATGAAGGAGAAGAAATATGTTCAGAACTCAAAGTCCAATTCAGAAGAAGGCAGAGATGCTGATAGAGCAGGGGTGTCAAACTCAAGGCCTGCGGGCCGAATCTGGCCCACGGGGTGCTTAGATCTGGCCCGTGGGGCTGACCAGGAAACAATGAAGGACCGGCCCACCATGCCTCTGCCAGTGAAAACAGAACTCAAACAGGCTGTGTGCAGCCCTCCCGAGCTCTGTTTTCGCTGGCAGAGGGTTGCAGGAGGCTGTCACAGCTGAAAATGGAGCTCAGGAGATCGTTTTCATTGACAGAGCACTTGGGCCACCAAAGGTGCCCCCGACACAAGTGATGTCGAGCTGGCCACCACTATCCTGGCCATGCCCATCCCAGCCCCCCAAGGTCAAATACAACCCTGATGTGGCCCTCAATGAAGTCGAGATCGACACCTCTGTGGTAGAGGATCATTATGCTTGATCACCCATTCTGTATTTCTTTTATTTTGCATTTATTTATTTATTTGTATTGTTTATTGCTATAAACAATACAACAGGTTTGGTGGCCTAGTGGTGAAGACACTTGCCTACCACTCGGGAGTTTGAGAGTTAAATCCTAGGTAGCCGGCAGATGTTTATCTCCTAGGGGGCAAAGAAAAAATATCTGCTGTGAACTCCGTGTGGCATCAGGAAGGGTATCCAGCTAGTAAATGCTCACCTTCATCGAGTCACCCCCAACTCTACCCTGAAGTAAGGTAAGACTCAGCCGCCTTGAGTCTTCGGAGAGGGGCGGCATACAAATTGAATAAATAAATAAATAAATAAATAAATAAATAAATAAATAAATAAATAAATAAAAAAGGGAGAGGTTTTTTTATTGCTATATGGATTTTTTTCCTCCTTTAATTTATTGGTTTTTATGCTGTACTCCACCAGGATCACACTACGTAAATCTTAAAAAAGATTTATAGATGGATAAATAGAAGGAGCCTGGATAGCTCAACAGACAGAGCTCTGTAATTTAACATCAGCTGTCTACAATTAAAGTAAGATCGAATCTTGCCAGGCTCAAGGTTGACTCAGCCTTCCATCCTTTCAAAGGTAGGTGAAATGAGGACCCAGATTGTGGGGGCAATAAGCTGACTTTGTATAAATATACAAAAGTATGAAGGCTATTGCTTAACGCACTGTAAACCGCCCTGAGTCTCCGGAGAAGGGCGGCATATACCGTATTTTCCGGCGTATAAGACGACTTTTTAACACATGAAAATCTTCTCAAAAGTCGGGGGTCGTCTTATACGCCGGGTGTCGTTCTCCTGTAACCAGGCAGACCAGCCCGAAAGGCTCTGACGAGCCTTAAATGGCTCTGGCGATCCCAGCTCTGACGATCCCAGCTGAGTTCCCTGCAACTCAGCTGGGATCGCCAGAAACCACGTAAAAGGAAAAAAGTTTTTTCCCTTTTACTCTGACGATCCCAGCTCTGACGATCCCAGCTGAGTTCCCTGCAACTCAGCTGGGATCGCCAGAACCATGGCTCTGATGGTCCCAGCTCTGACAGTCGATCCCATCCCAGCTGAGTTCCCTGCAACTCAGCTGGGATCGCCAGAAACCATGTAAAAGGAAAAAAGTCTTTTCCCTTTTACTCTGACGATCCCAGCTGAGTTCCCTGCAACTCAGCTGGGATCGCCAGAACCATGTAAAGGATAAAAAGTTTTCCCCCTCCAGCTTGCTTACCTCAGCTGCTAGTCCCAACGCTTGCCTTGCTTCGCTTGTCTGAATCTATTCCATCAGCAATCAGCAATCAAGCAAGCAGGGAGTTGTGGACTTCAACTCCCAGAATTCCTCAGCCAGCAAAGCAAAGCTGGCTGAGGAATTCTGGGAGTTGAAGTCTACAAGTCTTAAAGTTGCCAAGGTTAGAGACCCCTGTTCTATTGGGTAAGTTTTTTTCCCCTTTGGGAGCTTTAAAAAAAATAGTCAATTGGGGTTTTTTTAGTTGTTCTTTTTTAGACCTAGCCATTTAAAGTTTAGGAAGTTTTAAATTTAGCTTTCATATAAAAATAAAAATAAAATAAAATAATATAATATTTGTACAGCTTTCTGAGATTTAGTGTGTTTCTGTAGTGTTTCACTCTAACTACACAAACACACAAAATCTCACAAAGCTGTATGTGGAATTTTGTGTGTGTAAAGTGTGAAAGTTGGTTTTTTGGACTTTTTGTGGCTGTGTGAGGTTTCTGCTTGTTGCAGAGGCCATTTTGGGTCTAGCACAGCTGCTTTTACATTGTGGGTGAGCCAGTTGTGTTGTGTGTTTGTAGAATGTGAAAGTTTTTGGGGGGCTTTTTGTGGCTGTGTGAGGTTCCTGCTTGTTGCAGGGGCCATTTTGGGTCTAGCACAGCTGCTTTTACATTGTGGGTGAGCCAGTTGTGTTGTGTGTTTGTAGAGTGTGAAAGTTTTTTGGGGGCTTTTTGTGGCTGTGTGAGGTTCCTGCTTGTTGCAGGGGCCATTTTGGGACTAGCACAGCTGCTTTTACATTGTGGGTGAGCCAGTTGTGTTGTGTTGTGTGTGTTTAGAGTGTGAAAGTTTTTTGGGGGGGCTTTTTGTGGCTGTGTGAAGTTCCTGCTTGTTGCAGGGGCCATTTTGGGTCTAGCACAGCTGCTTTTACATTGTAGGTGAGCCAGTTGATATTTTTTAATTTTTATTTAGTGTGCATTGGAAGAGGGGTATATCATTATACCCCTTATATGGCGAGTATAGCCCAAACCCTATATTTTAACAGGAAAAGTTGGGGGTCGTCTTATACGCCCAGTCGTCTTATACGCCGGAAAATACGGTAAATCAAATTTAAAAAAAAAATAGGCAGACAGAAAGAGAGACAGACTTGTGTTTTCCTGCTCCTGGGAAATGGTTGGAGGCTCATTTTTCAACACTTCTTAACCGTTGAAGAGTTATTTCCCTCCATGTGGATACTGGCCTCTGCAATCATGCATGCCATATGCACAGAGTTAATTAAAAATGTGCATAGTTTGTTTTGGTTCCCTTCCTTTTTCTCCTGTAGTGCAATCATGGTGTCCCATCTGTTAATATAAGGAGAAAGATGGACAATGTGAAAGCAGCAGTCCAAAGAAGAGGGAATTCAGCGAAACCCTTCCCATTTCATCCTCACACCACAGAAAACAATTAGTTTTGATTGTCTCTATTTTGATGTCACGTTATAAAGCACCAGAAAACCTCTTTGTGCTGTTGGAAGAAATATCCATCTGGTTCAGTTCCAAGCCGGGAGAAAGACACTGGAAACATGGAGGCTGATTGGAAAGATGGTTTATTGATGAAGCAGAACCACATGGGTGGATCTGGTCCAGCTGACCACATGGAGTTGAGAGTGAGGCTTTTTTATACCTTCTCTTGGGCTTTGCACTTGAGCTTCCTGTTCCTGGGCAAGAACACGTATTCTATTGGCTGTTGTCAGACTCCCAAGGGGCCATGTAGGGGTTATGTTTGTCTGAGCTAAGTTTGGTTGAAGTTTTCTGGGGGTGGGGCAACAGAGATGACGCAATGAAGGAGCTTGTGTTCTGAAAGGGTGTTGGGCAATTCCTATTATGGCTGAGGGCTAATCCTACCTTTGTTCAGACCTTGCTGCAGGGAATTTTTGCCTAGAACTACCTACCTACCTATTTTTGCCTAAAGAACTACCTTCTTTCAGTAAGCTCTTTATCTCTTAAGTGATGACATCTGCTCAGGGCTGTTAAGAAAGGTGGGGGCTGCTTTCTACCTCTAAAAAAAGTGTTTCTCATCCAGGGAGATATAATAATCTGCCTTTTTAAAAATTTCTCAAAATATTTCATTCTTCTAGGAGAGGGATGGGTGCAGGGGTGAAATCCAGCAGGTTCTGACAGGTTCTGGAGAACCAGTAACGGAAATTTTGAGCAGTTCAGAGAACCGGTAGCGGAAATTTTGAGTAGTTCAGAGAACTGGCAAATACCACCTCTGGCTAGCCCCAGAGTGGGGTGGGAATGGAGATTTTGCGATATCCTTCCCCTGGAGTGGGGTGGGAATGGAGATTTTGCGATATCCTTCCCCTGGAGTGGGGTGGGAATGGGGATTTTGCAGTATCCTTCCCCTGCCATGCCCACCAAGCCACACCCACTAAGCCACACCACGCCCACCAAGCCACGCCCTTAGAACCAGTAGTAAAAAAATTTGGATTTCATCACTGGGTGGGTGCTAACTTTCTACAGTGCTTAATTACAAGGTGTAATTTATTTAATATGTTGCACCTATTGTTGCATTTATCTAACATGCAAAACTCTTCCTCTGAATTGAACAAATACCATTTCTTTATTTCTTGGAGTTACTATTTCTGCGTTTTGCATCCTGCTGCTTAGTCCCCATAGCAGTAGAAAGATGGGTGAGATGGGCAGCTGAATGAATGTGATCGATCAATCAGTCAATAAAGTTTCGTGAGAATCTTGATCCTGTCACGATTGACTTGTGCACAGAAAATAGTGGTAGAATATCACAGCCACCTGTATTGATGAAATACACTGTGAATTTGGCTGACTGACAAAACGAAAGGTTCCCAAATGAATTAAGGAACTGAGAACTGCTACAAAATCTGTAGTCAATTAATTGCACTTAAATCGGATTGGAATTCACGTGGCAATTTAGTTATGATTTAAGTACCTCTGGCTGCAGTGAGACCTAAGTTCAATTAACTTAATCTAGATGCAAATGTCTATTTGGTTTACTTCTACAAAGTTAGAAATGAAAACCTGGGGCCAAGGTTTTTATTCTCCCCACGCTTAGCAGTTCTTAGATAACAGAACTGACCCTTTTTAAGCAATGGTGGGAGGCGGGAGAGCAAATCTACAACATTCTAAACTGGAATTAATGGATATTTCATTTGAACAAACCCGCAGATCCTGGTATTCTTTGAAAACCAGAGTGTTGGTTAACTAAAGGCTGACATTGTAATTGTAAATGTACAGCACATTGAATCAATATTTTTAAAACGACCCCCAAAGATAACAATTTTTTCTCTCTCATTTGCTTTATATTTAAGAACAACAATAATTCTGCTTACAAAAAGACGCGCTTGAGTCATGTATGACACAGCCTAGTAGCTTTTTTCACTGTGGGGGATGAATTTCCTCCCTCCCCAATTTCCTTGTCTTAAGTTACAGGCTTAGAGTTTCCTAGTAGTTCCCCAGCAGCAAGATAGATGGACTCAGGTGATGACCATTGGGAGACCTGAAAGACCAGATTACAGACAGTTTTCTCTCATCGTGGAGAAACACCATCTATAACACCGGTTATCAACTGGTGGTCCATGGACCTCTGGTGGTCTGCAAGAAAATGTTGGTGGTCCGCAGAAATATTATTTGCATTTTTTTTATATTGCACTAAATCAGGGGTCCTCAAACTACAGCTCCTGGGACAGATACGTGCAATGAACGTTTGTGTTGCTGCAGAGAGTCTCCCCCTTTGGGGTCTTTTTGTGTGGGTTGGAGGGGGGCAGAAATTCTGACTTGGGGTCTGCTTCAGTCTCCTGGTGCAGGGCTTTGGGCAAAGGCTGGAGGGAAGCACCACTGGTGGCGAAGAGCCGGACGACCTTGTTCCAGTGGGACTGCATCATGGCCTGGAGCTGCCTGACCATCTCAGCCCGCTGAGCCTCCAGGCATTGGTACCTGGTCTTGCACTCACGCAGGTCTTCCCTCTGTTTGGGAAGCCTATGCTTGTAATCCTCAGTGAGGTGGTTCTACTGAGCCTCCTTCTCCGTCAGATCCAATTTGAACTGAGCTGTTTTGCCAACTCTTTCTCACAGTGGCTGTTTAGGTCCAACAACTGCTTCTTGTTGGGGCCCTGAGGAGCCTGGGCGGGGAGGTGAGGAGTGGCTGGGAGGGGAGGGGCGAGTAGAAACTGGCGAGGCACCTCTCGATGTAAGTAAGATTGAGTTGGCCACGCCCACCCAGTCACATGACCACCTAGCCACCTCCACCCAGCTGGTCATTAGGCAGATCATATTAGTGGTCCGCGGGATTTAAAATTATGAATTTAGTCGTCCCTGAGGTCTGAAAGGTTGGTGACCCCTGATCTATAAGGTTGCTAGGAGCTGAAAATCACTTGATGGCATATAATCAGTTAACCAAGCATCCAGTTGATCAATCAATCTATGGGTATTCCTGCCCTGTATAGTTTGATTATATTAAGATGGATCCCTGATTTTTCCATCTGTTAGTTCTTGTCCTATCCTCAGGTGCTGTGGAGAATAGTTTGACTTCTCTGTGACAGACTCTTAAGTACTGGAAGATAGTTATTCTGTCCCTCCGATCCTTCTTTAATTTAAAGTTCAGTTTTTGAATTCCAAAATATTGCCAATAACAGCAATTCATGGTCTTAAACCATGTTATGTCTTCACTTTACGTGTTGCTTCTCTTCCTCACATGTAATGTTACTTTTATTTATTTATTTATTTTGCCCTACTGTGATATGCTTGGTTGGGTAGAAATATATAATTGTCCTTTTTAGATGGCAGTTTCCTCAGGTTAATTAAATATCAATTGAACATTATAGGCCGTAGTAAGATTTATTAATCACCCTAGAGATAAATCTCTTTAGAATTCAATTAACTGAAAAATCACATAGCAATATATGTGCAGTTTTATGTCGATGTCCCATAAAAAAACCTGGTAAATTATTAGTGAAGCATTTTCTGGTAAATTGATAATGGAATTTAATGTGAAAACTGCAGGGAATTGATCTTTAACTACCTTGTGAGGGTATTAAAATATCAAATATTTAACTTCAGCAGTTAAGTTGTAGCTGAAAGCCACGTACATGATAAAGCAGATAATGTGTTGAATATTAGATTGGCTTGTTCCATATACCCAAAGTATATTTGTTCTAGTTTACTGTTTAATGCATTATGTTTGTACATGTACAAATAAATCTAACAAGGGATAGTGAATAACCTTAAATGCCTGCTTTCCAAATAAAATGTTTACTTCTATGATACCAGCTTGAACTATATGAAAATACCATATAACAAAGATTGGTTGCTTGGGAACCCACCAGATGTGATCCGCATCATATCATCACAAAAATGACTGATGATGTCATGATGGTAATGTCATTGTGCCATACTTAAGCAAACAAACAAAATCAGCCATAGATTACTGGTGGTCCTCACTTAATAACAATAATTGGGACCAGGAACTTCATCGCTAAGTAACCTGGTCATAAAATGTGATGTCATGAGCTCATGCTGACTTACAACAGCAATTCTGGCAATTCCAGGTATGGCTGTGGAGCGAATCCTACACCGTCATTAAGTACATCACACGATCACCATTTGCAACCTCCTGACAGCTTTCCCTCTGGCTTTGTCTGATGGAAACCAGCAGAAGGTCACAAATGGTGTGATACCCACACTGAGGACCAGCATAAGACTCCTTGTTCGGCACCATCAGAACCTCAAATGGTTGTTGAATGAACTACTGTTAATTGAGGACTATATCCCTGTTACATTTGGCATAAAAACTGATGTTGGGGATCAAGATGCATTCTGTTAAGGCTGAGTGGCTTTGAGTTTTAGGAGCAGACAGAGGAGCAGATGAAGTCGGCCACTGACCCTTCCGGCAGCCAAATCAGATAAGAAGGTGGCATGGGAGTCAGGGCCAGCATCAAGGCAACCTGAGAGCTCAGAGGGGGAAGAGGGAATGGAGTTGTCAGAGAAAAAGACAGAGGTGGAGCCTGGGTCGTCCATCAGCCCTCAGATAGAGAGTCATCAGCCCCCAGGTCTGGAGGTGGCTGATGAGGAAGAGGAGGAACAGCTGGGTCCAGTGCCTGATGCACAGATGCACAGAAGGGAGAGGAGAGGAGAGCAGTGGAAATCTATGGTCCGATCCTTGTGACAGAAGAGCCACCGCTGTTAGCGAAGCCCCACCCTAGCTCTGGGGATAAAAGGCAGGGGGCAGAGATGAATAGGTGTGGCAGACAACTATTCATCTCCCTGCCAGACAGACTTGTTAGCCTGCTGTGAGAGAGAGTTTTTTGCTGGGGCTGCTGGCGCTCTTAAGAAATGGAACATTAGTTTAACAATAGAGGGTTTGTCATGTTTGGGAGTCAGGTCAGAACACAGATCTGGGACTTTACCATCTTGAGTACTTGATGGAATGGCACTGCCCCAAGCAGTCCTTCTAGACTTATGCATATTTCTCATGGCTAGGAGAAAGCCTTTGTGTCAGTTGTGCCCATTCCTGGATCAGGAAGCTCTGCTCACAGTTACTCATGGCCTGGTCACCTCCCAAATAGACTACTGTAATGCATTCTACATGGGGCTGCCTTTGAAGTATTCGAAAGCTCCAACTGGTGCAAAACAAAGCAGTGCAAGTAATTTACATGTGTTCCTAAAATGGTACATTCTACACCTCTGTTCCACATCTGCGTTTGTTGCTAGCTTCCTAAGTTATCTTTAACATACTTTCCAGTTCTGTGATTTGGTGATTCCCAACCACCACCACCACTTGGATCAACCTAGCCTCTAACTTGATCATGATGCATGTACCAATGACAGCTAACTGCCCATTCGCCTAAAACTGGACATTCCCAACTAGAGGTCTGTACATATGATTGAAGTACTTAACCAGAGGTAGGCTTCAGATCCTTTAGCAATGGGTTCGCTGCCCCATTGCTGGGTGTGTGGCCATGGTGGGCGTGGCCTAGTCGGCCGACTGCACCATGGAGGAGGAGGGGTGTTTTCACCCTCCCCAGGCTCCAGAGGCTTTCCTTAAGCATCCGGGAGGGCGAAAACTGCTTCCCCCAGGCTCCAGAGGCCCTCTGGAGGCCAGAAACAGGCCCATTTCCGGACTTCCGGAACCTCCGGTAGACTCGTTTTTTGCCCTCCCAGACCCTCTGCGTGGCCCCTGCACTTACCTGGAATGATGAATGGGCCGCATGGAGACTCCTGGGCGGGGAGGGCAGGGAAGGGAGGGGCAGGGTGAGCGTGGCCACCTAGGGATGGCATTTGGGGGGTTCACCGAACCTTGGCGATCCTTGGCTAGAGGATCGCCCAAACCCTGATGAACCCCCAGGAGCCCACCCCTGTACTTAACCCATTATCCCCAACCAAGATGGCTACCAAATAGAATTGGCCGAATGTTTTTAAAAGAAATAAATTCATAAATTTGACAATATGGACAAAGACAGAAATCCAGTACAGTAAAATGATCAGATGTGAAAGAAGACGATTATCTTGTTTGTAAACTCGCGATGCAATTTCTTCACATTAACTGAATATGGAATGAACATTTCCCAAATGAACCGGCTTTGTATTTCTTACCTTTTGTTGTTGTCAGAGATATTAGCATTAAGTACTTACTACTTGGCTTAACTAAGGGGTAGAGATTGGATTTAATTTGTATGGATGAAATTCAATTATAGAGTGAAGGCCTTGGGGAAAAGCTGTAATACCTGCTGAATCTTTTTTGATTAGTAATTGCATACAAAGGATCTTTGCTTGCTCTTGTTCTCTCATTCTTCAAAAGCAGACATTTTTTTACAGGTTGCAGATTAGGTTGGGAGTTTGGATGGAGAATAGCATAACCCCATGTACCATGGGATTTAAAAGTCTGCCAAGAGTAAAGATGGCATGCACCTGACAAATAAAATATCTTTCAGAACAAATTCTCAAGCAATCCTTTTTTCAAATGACTTCCAGTGAGAACATGGAGAACTAGACATCCCTGAAGACAGAATTATGGCAGAGATTGACAGCTGGATGGTGAATTCTGGCCAGCAAAATCTCTCCGGAGAAAGGAGAGATCATGAGATTGCCCACATGTACTCAGGAGTAGAGTGTAGGAGCTAAAGGTTTTGTGATTGGCTTTTGAGTCAAGTGGCTGGGAATCAGAGGTGGGTTTCAGCAGATTCTGACCAGTTCTAGAGAACCGGTAGTGGAAATTTTGAGTAGTTTGGAGAACCGGTAGTAAAAATTCTGACTGCCCCGCCCCCATCTATTCTCTGCCTCCCAAGTCCCAGCTGATTGGGAGGAGATGGGGACTTTGCAGTATCCTTCCCTTGCCACGCCCACCAAGCCATACCCACCATGCCATGCCCACCAAGCCACGCCCACAGAAACGGCGGTAAAAATTTTTGAAACCCACCATTGCTGGGAGTGAAGAGATTCCAACTAAGTTTACAATCATAATGTAGCTCATGTGGACACAAAGTTCAGCCAAGTCTCATTTCTTAATCACTTCTAAATTTTTTAACTGTTTTTCAAGATCACCAAGTTTCAACATTATTTATATATACATATAGACACAGAGGTATGTTACACACACACATTAACCATATTATATATACAGGTAGTCCTCAACTTACAATTACAACTGAGCCCAAAATTTATATTGCAAGTGAAACATTTGTTAAGTGAGTTTTGTCCCATTTTACGACTTTTCTTGCCACAGTTGTTAAGTGAATCATTGCAGTTGTTAAGTTAATAACATTGTTGTTAAGACAACCTGGCTGTTAACCCTGAAGTGAACATAGCTGAGGCCATTTTGGAGGTTTCAGGGTTGCCACACAACAGAGGGAGGGGGGAAATAGTTAGATGGGGTTTTGTAGCCAAAACAATGAAGCTTTCCTGTGGGAACCCAAGGACATTCTCACAGGTGGCTGGCCAAAGGAGGAGTGAAGTAACCAAGCAACCATCCAGCTCCTGGATTGGAAAGCGTGACCAGTGACTTGAGGGGGGAAAGTAAAACTTTTACTTTTAATTAGGTGAAAGCCACAGAAACTTTTAGAGTCGGCTTTCACCAGTCGTGCCAATATGATGTATCCAATAAAACTGTTCTTTGAGGAATTTGCCTACCTCGGAGTTTTATTTTCCATGGGTGTATTACTTGGAACCCTGACATTGGCTTCCCCATTATTATTTTATTATTATTTATTATTTATTAGATTTTTATACCGCCCCCTCTCCCGAAGGACTCGGGGCGGTGAACAGCCAAAATTAAAAAACATACAATATAAACATTAAAATACGTTTAAAACAGAATTAAATCCAAAATGGCTCCCCAATTTAAAACGCCTTACCCATGACCCTATAAATAAGACGAATTTAAAATTTAAAATTTCCACATTTAAAAAAGGGGGAAGATTTAGGCCAGGCCAGCTTGATAAAATAGAAAAGTCTTAAGCACGCGGCGGAAGGTGCGCAGATCCGGGATCCTACGTATCTCCGGGGGGAGCTCGTTCCAAATCGTAGGTGCCCCCACAGAGAAGGCTCTCCCCCTAGGGGCTGACAGCCGACATTGTTTGGCCGACGGCACCCGGAGGAGCCCCTCTCTATGAGAGCGTACTGGCTGGTGGGAGGCTATTGGTGGTAGCAGGCGGTCCCGTAAATAACCAGGTCCTAAGCCTGGTTATTTATTGAATTTGCTTGTCAGGGAGTCGCAAAAGCTGATCACATGATCCTGGGACACTACAACTTTCATAAATACGAGTCAATTACCAAGCATCTGAATTTTGATCACATGACCATGGGGAGGGACGCTGCAACGGTCATGTGAAAAGTGGTCTCATAAGTCCTTTTTTTTTTTTACTGCTGTTGTAACTTTGGTCACTAAATGAACTGTTGTAAGTTGAGGACTACCTGTATTTATACATGGCCCAAGACAATTCCTCTTCATTCAATGCAGCCCAGGCAAGCCAAAATGTTGGACACACAGGATATAGGAGATTTAGGCTGCACTCTTATACTCAGATGACTGGAAACTTAATGGAGCTTAATGAATCTTACTTGTAAGTAGACACACAGATTGCCACTGTGGCAAACATTTTAATAAATGAGGAATAGATGAAGTAGTCAGCAAACTAATTCCCCCCTGCATAACTAATTCCTATGCCTCCGTGCCAATTCATGTTGCTCATTTTATTACATCGCTCTTCTAATATCATTATATACACAATTTGAAATCACAGCTGCCAGTTCTTTAGCTGGTGTTTGCCTTCATTCAGACTGAGTTCTTTGCCAGAACTTTGTAGTATGTGTGCAGATCCAAGCGGTTGCAGTCCTTTGTAATTAACAAATGGAAATTTTGTCAATTGCCACATCGATTGTCCATGCTTTCTCCTTTTCACCTACAGTTAAATCTGCTGCATTATGCACCGAGACCTTATCCGATTATATTTTAACCTGTTGATTTTCAATTATTTTTTCAACTATATGTTCCTATATATAGCTAAAGGTTATAGAATAATTCTGCTAATCAAAAGATTTGGGTTGGGGGTTTTTTGTGCATGATACAGCTCATCTGTCTGGAACCCGCACTGCATATCGGACATTAATACAATTGAACGTGTCCAGAAATATTTCACAAGAAGAGTCCTCCACTCCTCCGCTCGCAACAAAATACCTTATGCCACCAGATTTGAAATGTTGGGCTTAGAAAATTTAGAACTACGCTGCCTTCGGTATGACCTAAGCATAGCTCATAAAATTATCTGCTACTATGTCCTACCTGTCAATGACTACTTCAGCTTCAATACACGAGCACACAATAGATACAAACTTAAGGTAAATCGCACCAAACTCAATTGTAGAAAATATGACTTCAGCAACAGTGGTCAATGCCTGGAATTGGAATTGAGGACTACCTGACTCTGTGTTTCATCCCCAAACCCCCAACCCTAACCTAGGACTGTCTTCTGTTGCCCTCACCCCATTCCTAAGAGGTCTGTAAGGGGCGTGCATAAGAGCACCAGTGTGCCTACCATCTCTGTCCTAATGTTTCTTCTATTCTGTTTCTTCTATTCCGTTCTGAGGGGGAGAAATTGTCCCCCTCAGAACAGGCTTGCAATTTGGGTGTCCTCCTAGACTCACAGCTAAGATTAGAGCAACATCTGACAGCTGTGGCTAGGGGGACCTTTGCACAGGTTCGCCTGGTGCACCAATTGCGACCCTACTTGGATCGGGAGGCTCTCCTCACAGTCACTCATACCCTTGTCACTTCATGGTTAGATTATTGCAATGCGCTCTACATGGGGCTACCCTTGAAAAGTGTTCGGAGACTACAGTTGGTCCAGAATGCAGCCGTGCGAGCTATCGTGGGTGCACCTAGATACACCTACATTACACCAATTCTCTGCGAGCTGCACTAGCTCCCTATTGGTCTCCAGGCACAATTCAAAGTGTTGATTATTACCTTTAAAGCCCTATATGGCTCAGGGCCAGGTTATCTTCGAGACCGCCTTCTACCACATAGCTCCCAGCGACTGGTAAGATCCCACAGAGTTGGTCTCCTCCAGGTCCCGTCAGCTAAACAATGCCGGCTGGTGGGCCCACGGGGGAGGGCCTTCTCTGGCCCCAGCTCTCTGGAACCAGTTACCTCCTGAGGTCCGGACCACCCCCACCCTATTGGCCTTCTGAAAAGCAGTGAAGACCTGGCTTTTCCAGCAGGCCTGGGGCCATTGATCTCACTGTTGCGATCTTGTGAGATCCGGCCATGAATGGTGTGAATGGGTTTTAATGTTTTAATTTTTAAATGTTTTATAATGGTTTTTTAAATGCATTGTAAATCGCCCTGAGTCTTCGGAGAAAGGCGGCATATAAATTGAACTAATAAATAATAAATAAATAAATATTTGTACCTATTTTATGTATCCAATCCATGCTTATACTTATTACCAAATACGTTCTTGACAAATAAAATAAATAAATAAAATAAATGTGAAAACTACGAAGAGAAAGGTGAACAAACTCTTATGTTATTGGGACCACACCAGTTCTTCATTTGTTCATTGTTGACTCTTTAAAACATAATGTTAGTACAGAATGGAGCTCAATGTGATTTGCTTTCCAAAATAATTATTGGCTACTGATGGTTAATGAAACCAGAGTGGTGTTGTCAGAAGGCATCTAAGCAAAGGTGATCCTTGAGGGATCCAGGTTGACAGTTTTGTACAATCATCAAGTCAGTGAGATATTTGTGTTGTTTCCATGGCCATCACCCTGATCAGATATGAGGACTTCCTGGCTCAGACTTCTATGTTTTAAAAGGATACTAAAATCCATTAAGTAAAAATAGAAGAGGGATGGTACACCGACGCAGTTATGTAATGTAAGGACGTAGATATAATGGGTTTCTAGCCCTCTCTTTTTAAGACATGGGTATGTATTTATTGATTTACCTCAAACTCTGCTCTTTTTGGAGGACATCTTCCTGAATGGAACTCTAGACTTTGACCCCAAATTCTGCTCCTGTCAATAATAAAACTTGAACTGCAACATAGGGGTGGGGAGTGCATATAAATTTAATAAATATATTTCTGGAGCATGCTTTGTACCTCAGGTAATGATTGCTTATCATCCTCCCGAGTATTGGACTTAATCAATCAGATTTTAGTCAACCAGTTTTAATATCCAAACACAATTTTTATTTCAGGACTACATTCTTAGATGCTAGGATTCCTCAAATCTCTCAAATCCTGCTCCATTGTCCACTCATGTAAAATATATAGGGAATAATAATGCTAACTCCATATAATTGTTTGATTCAAATTCAATTTCATTTTTGGAGGGGTTCCACGTTTTGTCCTAATTTTGGAGTACAGCATAACAACATGCAGAAGCTGAAAACGCCAGTTGTACGGCAATTAATTTCCTCAAAGATTCTTTTTTTTTTTTTTTTGGAGAGGGTCCAAAATATGTCCATTTCATTTACTTGCTGAGTTGATTGAGGAATCCCTGCTAAAGACAGCAAAAAATATGCATGAATGAGAGAGAAATCCCCATTCTGACCTTATTGTGAGCCATTCAAATCCACTTTGCAGCTTCTTGTTTTTGTATTTTTTGTGGTAAGAGTCAAATACTTGAAGTAAGATAATTCCCAAAAGCAGAGGTAATATCCCCACACACTTGTCCAATTTTATTTTGGGTTGCCAAATGCAGGCAGAAAGTCAATTTTAAAGACAAGAGATTGTTTTCACATACAGAATGTTTTATTGGTCAGTGCATTAAATAAGTATGTCTTTGGTATCTGTGGGCTCTTTAATATTGCCCCCACTGTTCTGTAGAGGGGGGGGGAACACCCCAAACACCCAAAAAAAAGGAGAATACAAAACATTCCATATACAGTAATGAAACCTATAGTAAGCAAGAAGAGAAGTAGATGCAATTCAATAAAAATTTATGAACCTGAACAGTAATAATAAAAAAGCTGCAGAGAAGGGGTAGGTAGATGTCCCCCAGGTACTCCATTTAGGATCTGCATCTAGAAATAGTTGGGCCAAAGAAAGCTTCCAAATCCTATTTCCATTCCCTTAAGTAGTTACCACATCAAAGGTAAAAATTAAAGCAAAATTTGCAGCAAGTAACACTGGCGAAACAATTTCTGAGACAGCCCACAGGAGAAAGTAGCAAGATTCTGAAATTAGCCTTCCACTCATCTTTAAAGTAGTTTGACTGAAATCCAGTTGCTGGTTTGGATACACTGCTTTACCACTTAATATATCCATGAAGTTCACAAGATCTGACCAAAACTTTATTCATATTGGCATCCTCCATTAGGAAGAGAGCAGATAAATGAGTAAGGTATCAAAAGAACCTGGGACATTTTCAAATGTTCATAATGCATGGATATAACTTAAATAGATATATTTAATATTTCACATATATATTTATATAATACATACGGTCTTAACTAACATACCGAATTCAGATGCCTGCTTAAAGTGTGCTTTGCGGACTTTGATAGCAACTTATCCTCAGCCCCCCACCCCACCCCCCCACCATGGAACAAAGATGCTTTGCTGAAGGACGTATCTTCACAATGTTAGCTTGGTTTCATCCCCAGCAGATTAACTTCATCTTTAACTGTTCCAGTCCTAAATACTGTAATGTTTTCCCTCTTCTACCAAAGCAAGCCTTGCTATACAAAGCAGCATACAATGCCACCTTCACAGTGTTGGGGATGATGCCATCAACGGTTGAGATCTGACCAGTTTCCTTTGACTACTTTAAGAGTCCTGCAGAGATACCTTCTCCTCTCTGGCCACTGAATATTGCCTTCTGTGGCTATTTTGGCTTGGCTGTTAAACATACCTGGGATTTGCAAAGGGATGTCCTTGTTTAATGTCTGACTAGACCTGTCTCAAAGAGAGAGAGAGACACAGAGAGACACAGAGAGAGAAAGAGACAGAAAGAGAAAGAGAGACAGAGACAGAGACAGAGAGAAACAGAGGCACAGAGACAGAGACAGAGACAGAGAGATAGATAGAGGGAAATAGAGGCAGGGAGACAGAGACAGAGAGAGAGAGACAGAGAGAAAGATAAGAGAGAAACAGAGGCAGAGAGACAGAGAGACAGACAGAGAGAGATAGAGACACACAGTATTATATGGGCTCTTTATAAACACATGTATACCACTTTCCTGAAAGAATAGATGATCTGTTTATGAGAGAGAGGGAAGGAAGGAGAGGGAGAAAAAGATGTGTGTGCAGATGCATGTTTCTTGCTCGTTTTGCAATTATACACCCTTGGGATGTTTTTCTGTTGCTGAAACCATCCTTCCTGAAATTCAAAGGGGCTCACACTTTGAAGTGTTTATTTGGATCTCAGGCTTGAGCAGCAGAAATTGGGGTGGGGAGAAAGTTCCTTCTCACAAACAAAGAGCATGCTTTGCAATGTGCACACATATAGTGCCATTCCAAAATAATGCAATTCTGGAGTAGCCATTCCACAAAAGGTATTTTAGCATTATTTTTGGAATAGTGTCCTCCCAAGCACCAGAAGGTAAGACAAGAACCAACAGATGGAAACTAATCAAGGAGAGAAACAACCTAGAACTAAGGAGAAATTTCCTAACAGTGAGAACAATCAACCAGTGGAATGGCTTGCCTTCAGAAGCTGTGGGTGTTCCATCATGAGGCTTTTAAGAAGAAACTAGACAGCCACTGGTTGGGAATGGTATAGGATCTCCTGCTTCAGCAGGGGGTTGGACTAGAAGACCTTCAAGGTCCCTTCCAACTCTTCTTATTCAAGATGTTAAAGCCATATCCAGCTAATAGTTGGGCTTCTTTTGAACATACATACTTGTCAAAAAGCAAACATATTATGACACATGGCTAAATCCACCACTCTGGTCATCTATCAAAATTTGCCTAGTCTCCAGTCTCAGTCTATGCTAAAGAGAATGATGGTGGATGTTAACCCTTTTGGCTGGTGAGATTTGGTAGAAACTAAGCTTATGGAATTCACAAATCAATTTCTTTAACTTGTCCTCTATTAAGCCAATAAAGGACAGCCTTACACCCTTATCAAGGCAAAATACATATCTACAGTGAGGGCAGTGCCAGGTATGCCAGTGTACTTTTCTACCTCCTCAAAGTCTGTATAAAAGCACTTCAATACCGCTGTCTGCTAGTCACACTAGATGCTGTTTTAGGACCTCTTTCCAGAGCACGATACCATAGTCTTTTGAGACTGAAGGATGCCAATGAATGATTACTGTCTGAGGAAGCTCTTAGGAGTGAGTCTATGACATTTCAGCATGGCCAACTTGCCATGGCCAACTCATCACAGCCAACTTGCTGTGGTCAACTCATCACAGCCAACTTGCCATGGCCAACTCATCATAGCCAACTTGCCATGGTCAACTCATCACAGCCAACTTGCCATGGCCAACTCATCACAGCCAACTTGCCATGGCCAACTTATCACAGCCAACTTGCCGTGGTCAACTTGCCACAACTAACTTGCTGCAAGACAACTCACCACAGCAAACCCGCTGCAGGACAAGAGTTACATTAATATTAAAGAAATAGTAGAATATAATTATTAAAGAAAGGATTCAAAAGGAGGGACAGAATGAAATGTGAATGGCAAAAATTAAAATATTTTTTTGATTTTAAATAATTAAATAGAATTGTTCAATTGTTCTGCAGTGAGTTGTTCCACGATGAGTTGGCCATAGCAAGTTGGCCGTGGCGAGTTGTCCCATTCCACTTCGCAGTAGAATTACTCTGCATTAGTTCCCAGTCGCAACCCTGAAAATTTCTGCAACTGCTTCTGTTTTACATTTCAGATAGTGGCAAGGAAGGGAGAAGAGAAACATGTGCAATGCAACACAAAGGCAGGCAGGCAGGCGGGCAGGCAGGTGGGCAGGTAGTTATTTTCTTGCTTGTCAGATTTTTCTTTATCATCCAATCACTACTTCCTGTCATCCTCTTTATGGTAGACTCAAACATATGAAACCCAATAGGGAAGAAAAATCTTGGGTATAATGGTGGGGAAAAGATAAGGGAAATCATCCTGAATAAGACTTAAGTACCTGGCTTCTGTCTGCCATGTTTCTGCAAATTACTCCTAGCCTTTATCATCCAGGAACTTGCAATATGTACCTTTTAGGTATCCATAATCTCATTTTGCAATCAAAGAGCAACAAAATGGTACGGTTCAGCAATGTAGATCCTATCAAAATGATTTCATTTTGTAACATACAAGAAGACCGCTGATTATCAGAAACTATAGATGTACAAATTGTACATATCTTAAAGGACCATCTGCAATCAAATTATAAAACCTAAATCATTTCTAGCTGTTTAACCTCTTTTGGTTTACAGCTAAATGACAGAGGAATAAACGATTCAGCAGAAGCCTTCGGATTATGTTTTCCAAACCTTCAAGATAGGGGCTCTTGTGAGAAAGTGAAATAAATGTAATTTTTAATAGCTTTCAAATATTAAACAAGTTTTAGTAAAGAGAATATAGGAACGGTACCTTGAAACAGCCTTAAGCTACATTTATAAAAATTATTTTCTTTCTCATTTTCCATGATAATATACCTTAAACAAAGTAGCATTAAAAAAAAGATCAAGTGTGCTTTAATTTTCATCCTTGTTAATTAAAAGAGGCCCTTCTATTGCTCTAAGACAAACTTATAACAAGTTGTAGGTTGATAAACACATTTTAAAAATCTAATAAGCTGCACTGAATTGTGTTGCAAGAATTTCAATTTCGGTAAATGAACTAAGGTATATCTTCTATACAGTTAGCAAACTATTTGTATGGCTGCAAGACTTTATGTGAATTCTACTTAAGTACTGGAAAGCCTTAAAACCACCTCAGCTGTCCCTCCTAGTAGATACAGAGACAAAAATCTACATATTTCAATTCTAGAAGGATGGGTGTGATGTTACATCTTTTGTAACAAACAAGCCAAAAATGTCTAGTAGCAACTTAGAAAATCTATTGTATAATCTTTTGTTCATCACAATCTGATCACATCTAATGAAGCAGACTGAGATATACAGGACCATATGTGACAATAAATTTATTAATATTTAAGATGCCATAAGACACTTCATTTTTTTCCTTACATGCTGGAATGACACACTATTCTTGTCTCTGCCATTGACATCTCATGGTTGAACTAAAATCCAATGGGTGAGGCAATTCTCCACACTTTGCCTGTGGAATTTCATTCATTTGTTCAGTTATGAAGGTTATAGGAACATTATCAATATATACATCAATAACAGGTCCAAATGAACTTTAGTAAAAAGTGAAATAAGGAAGGAATCTAAAAAAACACCTTACAGGTAAAAAATTAGCCACAGTATAACCACAGATGGTAAACTCTGGCAAAATGATAACATTATTGGTTTTATAGACCTTAATTTTGGATTATAACATCAAAGTTACTACTCAAAAATCTAGTTGGATTTGGGGGGAAATTAAAGGAAAGTATGTATATTCCCTAGAGCTTGGCTCTGTGGATATATAAGCCATATATATATAATATTCTTGGCAACAGTATTTAAGGAGGTGGCATTAGAGCTGAGGTGGCGCAATGGTTAGAGTGCAGCACTGCAGGCTACTTCAGCTGACTGCTAGCTGCAGTTCGGCAGTTCAAATCTCACCGGCTCAAGGTTGACTCAGCCTTCCATCCTTTCGAGGTGGGTAAAATGAGGACCCAGATTGTTGGGGGCAATATGCTGACTCTGTAAACTGCTTAGAGAGGGCTATAAAAGCACTATGAAGCGTTATATAAGTCTAAGTGCTATTGCTATTACGTTCTTCTCAGTTGCTTGTTTGACTTCTCAAGCTAGCCTACAGCTCTGAGATTTTCTGGTTATCTCCAATCTACATGTTCACCAATTCTGTTTAGCTTCTCAAGATCAGTCAAGTTTGGCTAGGCACTACAAATCTGGATAACAGGAAGATTTATATAGAACATTGGTTTTCAGACCGAACTCAACTGTGTAACTGAGGTTTCTTGAATGCTTGGTGTGAGTTCTACAATTAGAACATCAGTAAGAGTCTTGAAGCGATCATTAACTACAGCTTACTTCTATTAATTGCCCCCCCTCCCTTGCAATATGAACTTGGATTGTTTTCTGCAGTGCATAGTCCATTCATTCAAAGCAATGGTAGGGCCAATAAACACATTCCGCACTCTTCGTGGATCAGGTGTGTGTGCTCTAGAATGTTATTCCCAGAATGTTCTAGACTGCAGCACTGGCTCCATGGCAGACAGGTTACATCAGTGATGTTATACAGACATCTCTACAAATGTTGGTGTCTTTATCACATGAGACTTCTTGGGATTGGAACTTTATTGTAATCACCTGAGACGGGCCCCAAAACAAGAACAAAAATAGCATGTATGTAAAATGTGAAGGATATTTTTAAAAGATCATGGAAAGTTCAAGGAAGGTATTCCAATTGGACATGGCTCCATCCTCCTGACCTGCAGGACTTCCCAACAGGAATAAACAGAGGTCTCTTCAAGCCTTCGCTGTTGGACCTACCAATGAAAAGGAATCCATTAACATCCAAAATCTAACTTTTGGACTCCCGTTGTTACTGTCATAGGAGGAACCAATTCAATTTCATGTCTTTACTTTCTTTTCATGTAATATTTAATCTTTTTAACTCTATTTAATTTTAATTTAATGTAAACCCAACCAAGCTTGACTTTCCCGCCAATAACACCCACTGTTTTTTAGGCAATTTATCACACAGAAGCCAAAGACAGTTCTTGACTTACAAAAAGATCTACACCCCTGTTTTACAGACTTAAAACAAGCAAAAAACAAACCACTATGCAGAAATCTACCCCCAAAGGGAATCCTGGAAAGGTTTGGATGATGAAGGGATTTCAATTAACAAATTGTTGAATGGATGCCAGGTGGATTTTCTATTCTAAGTAGATTCCCTGAGGCTCATAGTGGTGCCAGCCTTGTCTCGTTGTCTCGGAAATTATGCTTCATCAATACAGAGCAGCAGCATCTGGTGGGTATGAAGGTGTGTCAAAATCAGCAAGATGGCAGATGAAATATCACATGTAAGCCCCTCCCTTAAGGGTGGGGCTTGAATCTTATTCCATCCACCATTTTGTTGATTTTAATTCACTACTGAAGACAATGCTGATATACAATAATATTCCAGAATAAGCGTAACAAAATGGCAGCTTTTCCAAAGAGGCTAGCTAAATGCTTCTGGATACTTCAGAACTTGTGGGTGCTCCATCACTGGAGGACTTTAAGAAGAAATTGGACAGACATTTGTCTGAAATGGTATAGGACAGGGTGTCAAACTGGTGGCCCATGATGCGTCACCTGCAGGCCACACCCACCCCAGCTCTGCGAAGGGGAAAAACATTGCAAAACATCACATGATGGCAATGTGACGCCGAGAATTTGACACCTGTGGTATAGAATCTCCTGCTTGAGCAGGGGGTTAGATTGGAAGACCTCCAAGGTCCCTTCCAACTCTGTCATTCTGTTCTGTTTGGTTCTATTCTGTTCTGTATTACTCAGCTATTTGAGGTCTGCTGTATGATAGCATTTCCTAACCTGATGCATCCTAACTGGCTAGAATTACAATTCCAACCACCACTATTCTTGTTCGGGGAGCAAACTGGGAGGTACCAGGCTGCTTCTATGTGTGATGCACAAAAGAGGAAAAATAGTGTTTTTTGTCGATCATTTTTAATATTAAAAAGTGAGGCACATTAATTCATGCTTCAATGACTTTGTTTTCCTTTTTCCTCTTCTTGTGTTTCTCCTTCTATGCCATCTTTTTTTTTTTCATTTGAAACACCAAATGCAAGAACTGCTTGGATGTAATTACTGTGTAGGATGCTCTGGAAATTTTCAAGCTGAGGGGTGAGCCATACATTATTTAGATATATAATAAATAAAAGTAGCACCTACCCACGGAGTGTTAATCTACTTTAGACATTTAAACAAATTGGATTTCACAATCAAATCTACTTTCCAGTGTAAGTATTTTTTTCGGGCTAACACCCAGAGTGAAAAATGGAAATGTAGCAAAAAAAGCCATGTGGCCAAAAAAATAGATAAATCAAAAACCTTATATGCCTTTTGGTAAATGTTGTCTGTTAGAGAAGGCACCACCAAATTCCTTCTGATATTTTTGCCACTGGAAAAGTGAGTGAGTTAGAACTTTCTCAAATTCCCAACCAATAATTACTTTTGGAAAAACACTGTTCACAGCCAAGGTGGTACCAAAGCAATTGTTGAGTAGGAAGACCAATAAAAGAGAGGATCTTCTGGCGACACTTCTGCACACATTGGCATTGCCTTGCACAACTGAAAGGGAGAGGAGTACACGGACCTTACCAGGGGTGCTATTCAGCAGGCTCTGACAGGTTCTGGAGAACCAGTAGCGAAAATTTTGAGTAGTTCAGAGAACCAGCAAATACCACCTCTGGCTGGCCCCATGTGGGGTAGGAATGGAGATTTTGCAGTTTCCTTCCCCTGGAGCGGTGTGAGAATGGAGATTTTGCAGTATCCTTCCTTTGCCACGCCCACCAAGCCACACCCACAGAACTGGTTGTAAAAAAAATTGAATTCAACCACTGGACCTTACTAAAGTTTTATTGCCTCTGGTCACTTTTCGCCCTGGGTCTGCTGTCATCCAGAAGTGAAGAAAGGATCTGATTCGAATGGTGCCGCTTGTTTTTCGTGTTTGCTCGCAGCGGGGCGCCCAGGATCACATCTTGTCCTGAGCCTGGTTCAACGGAAGACAAAGAATCTGAAAACAAAGGAAACCGGGACGGGGGGTATTGTTTAAAAAACAGGGAGGGGACAATGGGAAATGCCCTGGCCACGGAGGACCCTCATCTCCCTGCAAAGAGAGAAAGTCGGAAAGCTTTGGCTGCCAGAGAGGCAGACAAGATCAATGGCAGTAAATTATAAATACTGTAATCAACTTCTATCCAAATAATCAAGAACTGGTTTCGCGTAGCAGTCAAAGTGCCGCAGTAGAAACTGGGAGACGGTGAGTTCTAGTCAGTGATTTTGGGGCAGACATTTTCTCTCAACCCACCCTGTCACACTGGGGCATCTTTGTTGTGGGGAAAATAGGCAGAACAGAACCATAAAAAATCATAAATGAATGGTGTTCTGGACATGTGGCTCAGAGGTGGGATTCACTTACCTTCCCTACCGGTTCGCAAATGTGAGCGTGCGTGCCGTCCGTGCATGCTCGATGCTCGCACCTTCCCCGCATGCGAATGGCCTCCAAAATGTGGTTAAATAGGACGACATTACGTCAGAGCGGGTGGGAGGGGCCAACCGCAGTCGCTGCTACTGGTTTGCCCGAACCGGACAGAACCGGCTGAATTCCACCACTGATATGGCTGCTCTTGCTGTATTGCTATACTTAGCCAAACTTTAAGGGGCCCACTCCAAAAATGCCCTTTTGCCCTTCCAAAAAAAGAGATAACATCACCCAAAAGGGAAACGTGGCGTGGTTTTGCTTAAAAATGTGTACCTGCTCATTTCAATATCCAGGTACAAATGTAGAAATCCATTTTAAAATTTAGACAAAAATGCAACACATCCTCTCATAAAAAGAGAAACTGAGTTGCTGAAGTGCATATATCAGGGGTGTCAAAGTCGCGGCCCGTGGGCCAGATATGTCACATGCTGGCCCCGCCCAGTTTAGTAAAGGGGGAGAAAGTCCCGATATGTCACGTGACGACATTGTGACAACGCCTGTTTTGACACCCCTGGCATATATGATCAAATGTCCAGGGGTTGGCACCTCTGAATAGACAACAATAAACTGTCCCTTCTTTAAGTCTTTAAACTGGACTTCCGGCAAACTACCTTTCACATTGCCCCTCCACGATAAGGCAAGCAGGTCCCTTGAAGTAAAGCCAGGTTTGCCAGCACTCACCATGAATCCCTATCATATGTTCTAAAATTAGCACTCTCTCTGCTAAAATCTTCAAGGCCTCTCGCAGTTGTTGGACCCCTTCACCCTACAGAGGAGAGAAAAAGTGAGGGAGAGACAAGAAATTTGTGCATGGTGTTAAACTCCTATTTCCCCTTTTCCTTTTTTAAAAGCAAATGGGAAGTATTTCAGTAGCTCATTCAACCTCTTAAGGACTGGCTGCATTGTTTCAAAATGGTTGATATAGGTAGTCCTCGACCTACGACTGTAATGGAGCCTGCCCATTATAATCCTATGTTGTAAGGGTCATAAAACAGGGCCAATCAGGTGACTGACCCAATTTTATGATCTTTCTTGCAGCAGTCATTAAGCGAACACTGTGGTCATTAAGCAAATCAATGGTTTGCTATGGGTTTGCTAAAAGATACGTATGTACCAAAACCTGGAAGTGTTAGTGTTCGATAAAACTATCGTAAAATGCAGTCATGTGACCATGGGATGTTGCAAACAACTGTAAATACAGCCATATTGCTGAGCACCTGAAATTTGAGGGTGAAGGTTCGTTCTCCAAGTTTATGGGTTGGTTTCCGAACGTTTCATTACCAGGCTAGGTAACATCTTCAGTGGAGTTTAGGCAGGGGTAGGTTCTAAATTTTTTTACTACTGGTTCTGTGGGCGTGGCTTATTTTGTGGGCGTGGCTTGATGGTCATGTGACAATTATTTAGGATTTAGCAGAGGTAAACCAGGTCTACCAGGCTTTTAACTGCTTGTCGACCTGTACCGATCTACCCATTTATTTTTGCAGGCACTGATCTACTCATGTATTTTTGCAGGCACTGATCTACTCATGTATTTTTGCAAGGACTGATCTACTCACGTATTTTTGCAGGCACTGATCTACTCATGTATTTTTTGCAGGCACTGGATCTACTCATGTATTTTTGCAAGCACTGATCTAATCACGTATTTTTGCAAGCACTGGTCTACCCATTTATTTTTGCAAGCACTGATCTACTCACGTATTTTTGCAGGCACTGATCTACTCATGTATTTTTTGCAGGCACTGGATCTACTCATGTATTTTTGCAAGCACTGATCTACTCACGTATTTTTGCAGGCACTGATCTACTCATGTATTTTTGCAAGCACTGATCTACTCACGTATTTTTGCAGGCACTGATCTACTCATGTATTTTTTGCAGGCACTGGAGCTACTCATGTATTTTTGCAAGCACTGATCTACTCACGTATTTTTGCAAGCACTGGTCTACCCATTTATTTTTGCAAGCACTGATCTACTCACGTATTTTTGCAGGCACTGATCTACTCATGTATTTTTTGCAGGCACTGGAGCTACTCATGTATTTTTGCAAGCACTGATCTACTCACGTATTTTTGCAAGCACTGGTCTACCCATTTATTTTTGCAAGCACTGATCTACTCACGTATTTTTGCAGGCACTGATCTACTCATGTATTTTTTGCAGGCACTGGATCTACTCATGTATTTTTGCAAGCACTGATCTACTCACGTATTTTTGCAGGCACTGATCTACTCATGTATTTTTTGCAGGCACTGGATCTACCCATTTATTTTTGCAAGCACTGATCTACTCACGTATTTTTGCAGGCACTGGATCTACTCATGTATTTTTGCAAGCACTGGTCTACCCATTTATTTTTGCAGGCACTGATCTACTCACGTAATTTTGCAGGCACTGATCTACTCATGTATTTTTGCAGGCACTGGTCTACCCATTTATTTTTGCAGGCCCTGATCTACTCATGTATTTTTGCAGGCCCTGATCTACTCATGTATTTTTGCAGGCACTGGTCTACCCATTTATTTTTGCAAGCACTGATCTACTCACGTATTTTTGCAGGCACTGATCTACTCATGTATTTTTTGCAGGCACTGGATCTACTCATGTATTTTTGCAAGCACTGATCTACTCACGTATTTTTGCAGGCACTGATCTACTCATGTATTTTTGCAGGCACTGATCTACTCACGTATTTTTGCAGGCACTGATCTACTCATGTATTTTTTGCAGGCACTGGAGCTACTCATGTATTTTTGCAAGCACTGATCTACTCACATATTTTTGCAAGCACTGGTCTACCCATTTATTTTTGCAAGCACTGATCTACTCACGTATTTTTGCAGGCACTGATCTACTCATGTATTTTTTGCAGGCACTGGATCTACTCATGTATTTTTGCAAGCACTGATCTACTCACGTATTTTTGCAGGCACTGATCTACTCATGTATTTTTTGCAGGCACTGGATCTACCCATTTATTTTTGCAAGCACTGATCTACTCACGTATTTTTGCAGGCACTGGATCTACTCATGTATTTTTGCAAGCACTGGTCTACCCATTTATTTTTGCAGGCACTGATCTACTCACGTAATTTTGCAGGCACTGATCTACTCATGTATTTTTGCAGGCACTGGTCTACCCATTTATTTTTGCAGGCACTGATCTACTCACGTATTTTTGCAGGCACTGGATCTACTCATGTATTTTTGCAAGCACTGGTCTACCCATTTATTTTTGCAGGCACTGATCTACTCACGTATTTTTGCAGGCACTGATCTACTCATGTATTTTTGCAGGCACTGATCTACTCACGTATTTTTGCAGGCACTGATCTACTCATGTATTTTTTGCAGGCACTGGAGCTACTCATGTATTTTTGCAAGCACTGATCTACTCACGTATTTTTGCAAGCACTGGTCTACCCATTTATTTTTGCAAGCACTGATCTACTCACGTATTTTTGCAGGCACTGATCTACTCATGTATTTTTTGCAGGCACTGGATCTACCCATTTATTTTTGCAAGCACTGATCTACTCACGTATTTTTGCAGGCACTGGATCTACTCATGTATTTTTGCAAGCACTGGTCTACCCATTTATTTTTGCAGGCACTGATCTACTCACGTAATTTTGCAGGCACTGATCTACTCATGTATTTTTGCAGGCACTGGTCTACCCATTTATTTTTGCAGGCCCTGATCTACTCATGTATTTTTGCAGGCCCTGATCTACTCATGTATTTTTGCAGGCACTGGTCTACCCATTTATTTTTGCAGGCCCTGATCTACTCATGTAATTTTGCAGGCACTGATCTACTCATGTATTTTTGCAGGCACTGGTCTACCCATTTATTTTTGCAGGCCCTGATCTACTCATGTATTTTTGCAGGCCCTGATCTACTCATGTATTTTTGCAGGCACTGATCTACCCATTTATTTTTGCAGACACTGGTCTACTCATTTGTTTTCTTTTAACACTGATCAACTGTAGGGCGACCCTTTGAAGCCCTGCGGCAAGAGTTTAAACAGTTTTCTTCCTTCTAGCCGATCAGCTGGGACTCAGGAGGCAGCAATAGATTGGGGGTGGGGCCAAATAAAAGGTAAGAATAATGTGGGGGATGGGAGGGCGGGGGGCACAGGGGGGTGGGGGGGCAGGGGGCTGAACCGGTTCGGTGACATCATATCGTCACCACTACCAGCTCAGGAGAACTGGACTGAACCGGGAGGAACCCAGCACTGAGTTTAGGGAATGTCAATGTCAGTGTTCCTCTGTTTATAAGGGCTTCAGGTGTGGGTGAGTCAAGTGAGGGTCTTTTGATGGGTTAGGATTAGATCACAAGACTCTCACTTGACACACCCACACCTGAAAGCCTTATAAACAAAGGAACACTCAAACTGATATCCCCTAAACTCCACTGAAGATGTTACCCAGCCTGGTAATGAAATGTTCGGAATCCACAAGCTCAGAGAATGAACCTTCACCCTCATCCTACACCCAAGCTACAGATATCTGCTACTATTGCAAACCTGAAATTTGGTCATGTGACTGCAGAGAAGGCCCAACCATCAGAATTCCCTTTTTTGGATCAGTCATAACTTTGAGTGGTAAGTGATCGGACATGAAGTGAAGGCTATCTATTTTTAGCTTACAATCGCAGTTCCCAAGCTTCCTAGCTTTGCAGATAGGAAGGGGGAGAGGGATGGTTTTGTTGCTACTCATGCAAATAGAGCTGCATGTGCGCATACACTTGCCCACCGTTTCCGTGACCTAGTTCCGAACAAGCCATGGCCTGGTACTGAGCCAGGGGTTGGGGACCTCTGGTTTACAATATGGGTGGATTCACCTGTACCTACACATTTGTGCACACAGTTTCACAGCATTTGAAAAGACAGCATAAGGATGACCTTCACATGCTATCTTTCTATTACAAGGAGCATTTTGCCATTCTTGGTGCTTTCTCTCAGGTTCTACCACAGGTTGATTAGAAGCTTTAAATTTCACACACCACTCTGAATTATCCATTTATGGCTGATATGCAGGTCTGGAGAAATCCAAATGATGGATAACTAAACAGAGTTGCTGCTTGTTTGTGGCTAGCACAAGGATAGAAAAAGGCTTACTTGCCTAGGCTGCTCCTACCCATCAAGAAACTGGATTCACCTTTGAGGGTCAGAACTTCAGATTAATACTCTAATCCTATTTCTCACTTGATATTTACAGTTAGCAGTTAGCAGTCTTTAGTCTTTAGCAGTCTTTAGCAGTTCGTATTTAACATTTGGCATTTCATCTCCTCTTGTTCGGATCAGAGCAATTGGGAGCAAATAGGATTTAAAGCCTGACATGCAATGACTGGAAGGTCTAATAACAACATGGAGATATCATACAATGGTATTTCACATTTAAGACCAGACCTTGATCTCATACAGTGGTGTTTGGAGATTTTTTTTTACACTTCACACCTTCCAAACTCTTGCAAATTTCCATTCTGTCTGACCAGTTTTTGAACCTCTACCTGAATTAAGGCACAGAAGGTCAACTGGAGGCTCAAAATGAATTACAATTAATATGCAGAGGGCACCCATTCTCTCCCCCACCCCCACCCCCACCCATTTCCAGTTATTTCTTCCACAGAGACGGGAACTTCTGAATTAGTGTCTGGAGGTGACTTGAAATCAGTGGTGGGATTCAAATAATTTAACAACCGGTTCTCTGCCCTAATGACTGTCTGGTGGGCGTGCCATGGTGGGCGTGGCCAGGGGGTGTGGCAGGCAGCACTCGGCCTCCTGCACCCCCCCCCCGGGAGCAAAAACAGGCCATGGGGGGGCACCGCAAACTCCCCTCCCCCCGTGCCCCGTTTTGGGCCTAGTAGGCCTCTCTGCAACCTCCTGGTAACAAAAACGGGGCGCATGGGAACTCCTGGAAAGGGTGTGATGGGGCAGGGCCTGCCAGCAATTTAACAACCAGTTCGCCTGAACTGGCCCGAACCGGCTGAATCCCACCACTGCTTGAAACTGAACCAAAACCTAATCCAAAAACAAAAAATGGTGTACACAGAGTTATCACTTGCTCAGATTTATATTTAATTCTAAGATGTTTGCCTTTCCCCGAGTGGCCAACTCCACAATCAGGGAATTTACTGAATCTGAATTAACTGGGAAGTCTGAGTTTTCAATGATTGTGAAGAAGAGTTTTTAGGAAGTGAACCTCCTACATCAAATGCCATCAAGTCTGAGGTGGTCTCTGTCACCTCATTTACCACAAATGGTGTCAGATTTAGTTTCTTACAAAGAAGCACGCGCTGCTTTACCACTTGTCAAGGAAAGCCCTCCAGAATGTGAAATATTAAAGAATCTCTCCTACTTTCCGAGAAGTTTGGCTTAAAATGCTGGCCTTTGGATGAACGCCGAGAACAGGCTTCTGAACCTGAGAGAGTAGATAATGTTAGATACTAGATAGGTTTAACAGTAACAGAGTGGGAAGGGACCTTGGAGGTCATCTAGTCCAACCCCCTGCTCACGCAGGAGACCTGTACTAGGGATTCGAACTGCTGAACTGCCGACCTTTCTGATTGACAAGTTCAGTGTCTTAGCCACTAAGCCACCTAGTCAGGCAGATACTATCAATGCTAGATAAATGTTACACAGCAGTACAAGGAGAGACTGTTGACATGATTCAGAAAAGTTGATTGCATCCTTACATCGGCACCTCTGTCTCCTTCTTCACCTTTCTTACCAGGTTCACCCTAAAAAAAAAGCAGACAGATATTGATATCAAACTGACAACAGTGTCTTTCCAGTAGTAAAGAGGGATAGATCCATGCTATGAGCTATGATTCAAGATCTTAGTCTCCTTCCACATTCCCCAATGTTGTCTCTTCCTGAAGCGCTTTCATCAGCTGTTCCTACAACATTGGCTGGAGAAAGCTAGTCTATCTTCTCCAAGGAAACCCTTAAGTAGCTTAGTTAATGCTTATTGGTTGTTGAATAAGGCAGGGGTTACAAACTTAATGGGTAGAGCCATGAAACCAAGCAAGCCATAATAGGGCTTGCCAATAACATTTAGGAGGCTCCCTCTAGAGCCAACAGTGGTTGTGGTCAGCTGCTTCAGCACAGGTACACCTGGCTTATTGAAACACCACTCCAGGGACAAGTGTGGGATCTGAAATCCATTAACAATACGCATCGGCTTTGATCTCTTCCTGAAATACGCTATCCATTAGTGGTGTACTTTAAAATTATCTCCTGGACCACCCAAGAAGCAGCTCTCCACAAACAAAAGCATTGGATTAAAAACAGAGGGCTGGCTTGAGTAACAGGACGTTCCAGAAGAAACTTGGCTCCGATGGCTGTCCTTGGAAAAACTCCGAATGCGAAGGATGGAAAGAGATTTTGCCAGTGACAAAAAAAAGAGGCAGAAAGTTAATAAACGGGTAGAGGTTATTTTTTAAAAAAATGGAAGAATTCACTTTTACATGATTTTCTGTGTTGTTTCTCTAATCTAAGGTCCTCTGGATGTATTTAAGCTAGAAATCCCAAAATTCCAGCCTCTACAAATCTGAGTAAAGTGATAGGAGAAAAAGTAGATATAAATAGATTTTTTTTCTCTTTTTCGTGCCTTCAAATCACCATTGATTACAAGTAGTCCTTGATTTATGACTGGTTGCTTAGCAACCATTGGAAGTTACAACAGACCCATCAAAAGATACTTATGACCCCGATTCAAAGTTTCAATAGTGGTGACATAAGTGTGCAGAGGAGCTGGACAAAGGAACAGATTTGTCCAACTGTACTGGACAGGGATGTGACAGAAAGTAAAACGGGATTAGAGAATGAAATCTAGTGCTACGAGAAACAATGTGGGACAATGAAGACTATCCAGTGATCCAGAAAGTGAATGATGGGACAGTAGAGGACCCTGACAAGTGGTCTATGGACAGTAAGGGGATGATGGGGATTTAGATTAGTGCCCCAGGGCGGAGGCCATTTTGGAGGCCAATTTGGAGAGAGGAGGCCATTTTGGATGCCAAGACTAGACCATTGTCCTGAGGCTGCAAGCAGTCATTAAATACAAGCCACAGACACTAAATAGGAGACTTTGGGCAATTGTTATGGGTCCTTCAAGAGGGTCATGATAATGATGAGGATGGGACTGAATGGAGCCACAGAGGAACAGGTGTGACATAATCTGTGCATAATCAATTAACATCAAAAAGATGCTGGCCTGGGTGAGATAGGAAAGAGGTTAGCACACCTAATCTGGGAGAACCTAAGGGGTGGCTGGGACTCCTGGTGTCCCACTATGGACTCCTCACTATGAGTAGTGAGTGAATAAAGTCACAGGATATTTTAAAAATAATGGGCGGAATGAGAGGGAAGAGATGAGGCACTTCTGCTTCTGGGACCAGAAGAGTCCTGACACCAAGGGATTGGCAGAGTGGTTAGATCAGATATGGATAGAGTGGGAATGGAAAGATGTGTGAATGGAAGAGGGATGAATGTGAGCTGGGAGGGGAGGATGGCTTTTGGGACTCCTGCAGCTAATAGGGGAAACAAGGAAGAACTAAGAGGAGGTAGTGTGGAGGGTGAATGTTGAAGTAATAATGGGTTGGAGATAAGAGCTGAGCAGACTATTAGAGGAGAAAAGTAACAGGCAATTTGACACTCATCTCTCTCCCAGCTCAGCATCCTCAGCCCAGTGCCTAAGTGGCCGAATTGTGGCTTCCCTCAGCATCAAGATGTTGCCAGTTCTATGTAGAAGAATAACAGTCATGTTTATGACGTTTATTACCAAGATTTGGCTGGAAAAAGAGGCAATGTACTTCTCCCTGAAACCTACCCATTGAGTGTTTGTGAAGTGAGGAAGCAAAGACTGCCTGGCACAAATTAGCTGTGAACAAGGGTCATGCTATAGAGCAGGTATGTCAAATTCAAGGCCTGTGGGCCAGATCTGGTTGGCGGGGTGCTTAGATCTTGCCCGCAGGGCCGCCCTGGAAACAGCAAAGGACTGGCCTATGGTACCTTTGCCAGTGAAAATGGAGCTCGGGAGGGCTGTGCACGGCCCTCCCAGGCTCTGTTTTTGGCTGTGACGGTCTCCTGCAGCCCTCTGCCAGCTAAAATGAAGCGGCCTCCCCGAGCTCCATTTTTGCTGGCAGAGAGCTGCAGGAGGCTGTCACGGCCAAAAATGGAGCCTCAATGAGAGACATTGAGCTGGCCATGCCCATCCCGCCCTCTCGCCCCCCGAGGTCAAACACAATTCTGATGTGGCCCTCAATGAAATTGACTTTGACACCCCTGCTATAGAGGGTGCTAGCCTGTTTCTGATCTTGTGCAGTGGGACAAATGAAGGATCCTGTTTATGTTCATCTTGTTGTGTGGCCCAGTCCATATTTGATCCCCTGGAGCTTATTGCAGGGGTCTCCAAATGCAGCAAATTTAAGGCTTGTGGACTTCAACTCTCAAGAGTTCCTCAGCCTGCATTTTGGGAGTTGAAGTCCACAAGCCTTAAAGTTACCACGTTTGGAGATCCCTGGCTTATTGGAAGGTTGGCTATGGTGTCATCTCAGCTGTGGGGTGCTGTAGAACCTCAACCTTTATGCCTTGGGTGAAATTAAGCCGAAAACATACATGGACACACATAAATAAATCACTTACAGGAAAACCCTTAATGCCTCTTTCACCAGTCTGCCCCGCTGGCCCCTGTCAGAAGTAAAATCAATTAATGGGAAAGTCCAGCTGCTAGGTTAGTGGCTAAAGCAATTTGTTTCTTTGTTTGTTTACATGAGAAGAAGATAGATCAGAGAAGGGATAGATGAGCATCAGGATGTAGAATCGAAAGTCTTTCGAACAACATTAAATGAAACTGATTAAATGTAGTGTTTTGATACGAGATAGCCGAGATACCTTTTCGAAAAAGAAATAACTAAGGTTTTGGGAACCAATTCTGTGATCCTTTTGCTTATTTGTATTATTGTTCTTCTCATGTTTTTTTTAAACTGTGAGTTACCATACCTCAGGGTAATTTTCAATAAAAACTTCAAACAGTTAGTAAAAATCCTAAATTTATAAGTGAGCATTAAAATCCAACAAAAATTAAAAGTCCGCTCAAAACGTGTATTTATAAGGCTTTTTTAAAATGCCAGCAAAGGTGATTTCAAGATCTAAAGAGGCAATGCTGTTCAGACACTAAAGGAACTATAGAGATGGCTCGCTACCTCGTGATCCTTGGAAAAAATGTTATCTTTATTAGTTTTTTATCTCAGCGTTTTAACGTTTTTTTTTTTACATCAAATTCAAAATGGCAAATAAAATATTCCTGCCTTCTATTTTTCCCATAAGAACATTGTGAAGTGGATTGGACTGAGAGAGAGTGACTGGCCCAAAGTCACCCAGCTTGCTTTCATGCCTAAGGAAGAATTAGAACTCATGGTCTCCTGATTTCCAAACCAGCACCCCAACCACTAAAATTGGTGTAGTAGAATGTACAGTTCTTGGGCCTAATGTACATTGGTTTTAATATACATTGTATTTTGTTCTGAAGTGTACGGGGATCAATACATTCCAATGGCATTGGCTGTTTTTCCACGTTGACCAATGGAAGAAGAACAGAATTTCTTCCGTTTGGAATCTTCTTTTGAGCATCCCCTGATTGTTAAACAAATTTTCTTAATTTCCTTTCACAAGAGCTTATGAAAGTCCTGAAGCTACTCCCTTTTTGGTCAATCAGGAGAGATCTACCGAACTGAAGAATGGAATAGTAAAGGCACACCTACTTGGAGAACAACTTTTTTCCACGTGAATTTGCCTCAAGTGCCATTTTTCATCTAAGGGCCTTCTCCTGATATTATAATCGTCTCAGATATACCAAACTATATATGTCATTAAGTGTATTATAGGTCCAAATTATATTTGACAGTAAATATACCACCGAGTTTCCTTAGACTGTGCTATAATCCAGATTCAAAGAGGAAATGGTGATTTGGTATGCATGGAAGTATTGGCCTCATACCAGTTGGTAAGTCCTTACAGAAGTGTACTTTTTTTCTGGGTTTTTGCTACACCAGTGATGATGCATTTGATTTAATGTGGTGCCAATAAGTACAGTGTACACTTCAGTGAATGGGTGGTCAGTTAATGCCTGATTGCTTCTTCCCCTCTAAATCTGGATTGATGCTTTGCCTCAGTATTTAATACTCTTTTAAACATTTCATTTTATCTGTTGAATACAGATAGTCCTTGACTTATGATCAGTTGCTTAGCAACCATCCAAAGTTCTGACATGGGGGTACTTACACCAAGTTTCAAAGTTCCAAAGGTCACACACGCACATCCCCGGCATTCACATGACCGCACTTTGGAAGCTTGGCAACTGGGTTACATTTACTGCCATTTGCAGCAGTGGTGAAATGTAAAATTTGTTACTACCGGTTCTGTGGGCATGGCTTGGGGGGTGGGTAATGTGACTGGGTGGGCGTGGCCAACTTTTTTTTTTTTTTAAAACTTTTAAAAACATTTTTTCTATAACCTCTTCGACCGAAGAGGTTGCAGAAAAAAATGCTTTTAAAAGCTTCTGACGATCAGGCAACTCAGCTGGGATCATCGGAGACTTTTAAAAGCATTTTTTCCCCCAGTTCATAGAAAACCATGAGTTTGCCCTGGTGGTGCAGTGGGTAAGTGGAATATTGCAGGCAAACTCTGTCCACAGCCTGGAGTTCAACCCTGACGGGGCTCAAGGTTGACTCAGCCTTCCATCCTTCCAAGGTCAGTAAAATGAGGAGTCAAGTTGTTGGGGGCAGTATGCAAATAATGCTTTTACCTTGTACTTCAGGGTCTGTTTCTGTTGCTCCCCTCTGGGAGGAGGTTTCGAAGTATTTTTAGCAGGACTACCAGATTCTGTAACAGCTTTGTTCCCTATGCCATCCGTCTGGTAAACTCGAAAGATTCGTTTTTTCGCCATGTACATGTATACATCCAAACTAGAATGTGCTGTTTCTCTGTGTCATATAATATATGTGAGTATATGCATACTTTTGTATTCGTTTATTTATTTAGTCATGTTTATGTAGTGCATATTGGAGGTGGTCCCTTTGAGAGCTGTATGCAACAAAATTTCATTTTAATGTATGCCGATTAGTGTACATTCAAAGTGACAATAAAGTTATTCTAAATCTAAACTGCTCAGAGACTGCTCTAAAGAGCTATGGAGTGGTATATAGGCCTAAAATTATATTGCTATTGCTATGAGTTCACTTAACAACCATTGCAAAAAAGCTCATAAAATCGGGTCAGTCATATGGCTGACCCGATTTATGTCTGTCGCGTCTTACGACAGTGATGGGCAGGGTCCATTACGGTTACAACTCGAGGACTCCCTGCAGGCAGGGGAATTTAGAGCTCCTGATATCACAAATGACAGTTTCCCTTGCACTACAGATAACAACGATGATTAAGATGTGGTTCAGAGGAACATATGGTGAAATTATTTGATGAATGAAGATGGAACTAATTGGAATAGCCATGTTTATATTCTTTTTTTTTTCTTTAAGTGTTTGAATATATGAATAGAAAAATTACTTATATAAGTAACTGATTATATTAAAATGTTGGATGTATTACTTAAGAAAATGTAAGTTATAAAACAAGTGGGCTCATTATTCCTATAAGAACTGAACAATTGTAACAACATAAAATTAATTATTCTGATGATGGATATAAAAACAGATGACAATAAGATGGAGTTTAATATAGACTAGAAGGGAAAATTGGAATTTGGTTAAAGTTAGAGATGAAAATGAAGGGTAAAATTGGTAAAAAATAGATGAAAATGCAAAAAGGAGGTTTAGAAACAGTAATTTTAATTGTAAAGATTAAAAATTGTTTAAATTTGTTAACCGGCCAAATACTCTGATCAGCAAAAATACATTGTATGTTTGTGTGTGTGTATGTGTAAAAAATAAAGAAAAACTTTTTACAAAAAAAAAAAAAGATAACGATGAGAATGAGTTGAGCTGTGAGTTGAGGTGTTGACAGTGGTGGGTTTATACCGGTTCGCCCCGGTTTGGACGAACCGGTAGTGGTGGCGGCGGCGGCAGCAGGAGGCTCCGCCACCCACCCAGACATCATCACGAATGCTCTGTGCATGTGCACACGGGCAAAGCAGGCACACACGCACGCACGCTCACAGTTCCGAACCAGTAGCGAAGTTAAGTGGAACCCACTACTGCATTGTATAGTTACCAAATAGCAAGCAATATGCAAGCCTATGACGTATGCCAACACTGTGTGGAATTAGTCAGCCTGATATCACAATTGCATCATGTAACATGAAGGTTCCTACAGGAAACATCTTTGATGGCAGCAAGACTTCCTCCTCACTCTTTTAATTAAAAGATGGCAAGCTAGTTCTTTGCAAGATCAACAATAGCCTCCAATTTAATCCGTATTTCTATAAATATTTCTGGGCTTCATGTGAGCCTCACTTGAATTTTTAGGAAATGGAAACAAAAAAAGAATTAGCGCTTTGTGATTCATTCAGGGGTAAATCTAGTTGCCCGTATCTTTTAACAGGTCAGTTGTGAAGAAAGGGTAGAGCATTGTTTCTCAACATTAGTAACTTTCAGATGTGTGGACTTCAACTCCCAGAATTCCTCAGCCAGCCATGTCTGCTGCTGAATCCTAAGAGTTGAAATCCATATATCTTAAAGTTGCCAAGATTGAGAAACAAAGGTGTAGATGAAGGAACTCTTAAGTGAGCAAGCCAGCCAAACAATCACTATGTGAGCATGCCTAAAACATGCTTCCAAAATTCCAATTATGTCCATTGACATAAACATTGCCCTGAAGTTCATAATTCATATTTTTAATGCATAAAAGGGATCTGCTGATCCGCACCGGTGATCTGGCACAAATCTAAAACTTGGCTTACCCTTTCGCCCCGATCACCTTTTGGGCCCTTCAGCCCAGGCTGTCCAGGAGAACCAGGAGTGCCCTGATGGAAAGCAAAGACATTAGAACTGCGTTTGTCAACCTGGGCTGTTTTAAGATGTGTGGACTTCAACTCCCAGAATTCCCCAGCCTGAATGAATTCTGGGAGCTGAAGTCCACACATCTTAAAACAGCCCAGACTGAGAAATGTTGCATTAAAAGATACATTGCTTATGGAAAACTGTAATCTCTGATGGCTCCTTCAGCAATAATTATGTCTTATGTTTTATCAACAGTCACTGGTTGAATTCACTACTGTAATATAAACAATACAAGACATTGTTGTATTATCACAGATAATATCACTCTGTCATATTAATGCATAGTGCTGGATCTTTTTATAGGTAAAAAATATTGCCTTTTGAAAAATCACACACTTATCTTGCCTGGGTTTTACCATGCCCTGCAAATATAATTGCACCTACCTATGACATCTATGTTATAAATGCTGGTTTTACATAGTATGTGGTGCTTTTCTCCGTCTTTAAGCCAAATAACTAGCAATACTTCTGCATTGCTGAAAAAGTTCAGGTAGTCCTCAACTTAAAACCATTTGTTCAGTGAGTGAAATTACAGGTAGTCCTTGACTTACAACAGTCCATTTACAACAGCACTGAAAAACAGTTATGATCTTTGCAGCATTCCCATGATCATGTGATCAAAATTCAGATGCTTGGCAACTGGTTCATATCTATGACTGCTGCCGTGTCCCAGGGTCATGTGATCATTTTTTGCAACGTTTCTGACTTTACAAAGTCAATAGGCTAGCCAATGGATTCACTTAACAACTGGATTACTAACTTATCAATTGCAGTGATTCACTTAACAACTGAGGCTGTAAAATGGGGCAAAACTCACTTAACAAATCTCTCACTTAACAACAGAAAATTTTGGCTCAATTGTGGTCGTAAGTCGAGAACTATCTGTACAATGGTGCTGAATGAAAGGACAAATGTCCTGTACTCTTAAGTTACAGTCATTGCAGCACTCCGGCAATCACGTGATGAAAATCCATGCACTTAGCAACTCCATCTGCCCTTACGACTGACCATAGGGACATTGCAACTGCCCACATCCTCCCTTGAAGGACCCCTGAGAGGCCTTGGGTCTCCTCCCTGTCCCAGCATTGCTCCGCTGACCTCCTTTGAAGGTTGCCTTTCCAAAAGAGAAAGTCAATGCGATGTGTGACCTTCCTACAGAGGCCACCTCGTGCCATTCCAGAAGCAGCTGCTTCTAATTTTCCTACACGCTGCTCGGACACTCCTCAGAATGGGATGCGATCACTCCTATTCGCACAGCTGAGTGTCAATCAAATCCCTCTGGAGCTGCATCCACCTCACTTCCTGCTTCCTCCTCAGACTTTTTCACTCAGCCATTGCAATAGCATCGAGTGTCTGTTCTCTTGATTACATTTCGTTCCTAAATTACTTTTTACTTTACTGAATTGGCTAAATATTATTTATTTACTGTTTAAAGGTGCTGCGCTTCGTTTGCCTTCGCTTGGAGAGGTTTTAAGCGCGTAGCGGCGGTTCGGGGCTCCGGCCGCCGCTTGCGGCTTGGCTTGGCTGGCGCTTTAATTCTAGCTATTTTTTCCCGCCGTTTGCCGCCATTGCCGCCATTTTGCTGCCAGTCACTTTGCGAGGCTCTGGTTTGCCTTAGTGGCCATTTGATCGATCGGCTTGAGTCCCTGCCGGCTGGCATACTCATCAGCTGTCTTGAAAATTGTGACTGCTCCCTCTGCTGCAGCTTCAGTCCGGCCGCAGGTGCTTTGTTTCGCCTGGCTCAGGACTTCTGGAAATTCGCCTCGCGGGCCGCCATTTTGGGCCCTGATCATCGGCACCGCTTTTGGATCTCCGTGGCCATAGCGACCTGGGCTTTGGTTTCCAGGGTCGCTAGATTACTGGCAGGTGGGGACGCTGTCCTGCTTGTACCTGCATTTCACAACGGCCTGTAGAGGAGTGCCTGAAAGTTCCAGGGAAGTACATATTGCTTAAATTAATTTACATTCTTATTTAAAAAAAAAAAAAAAAGGGCCGTTGCCTTGTTATATTGATAGACTGGTTTGGTTGTAGATACTTAGTGCATTTATTACAAAAAAAAAAAAAAAAGAAAAGAAATAATAATAATAACAGAGCATATATATATATATATATTACAATTATATTACTAATATTCAATCATATATATAAAATTGATAATTTTCTATTTACAATCAATTAATTAATTAATTAATAATTCATTGGGGTGATTGATCATGGATGACAGGGAGGAAGGTGCCCTTTCCTCTGATATGGACAGGAGTCCCTCTCCCTCCCCAGTACCTTCCCCTAGACAGCTCAGGGGGAAGAAATCTAAGGCTTCCAAGCAGACAAAGTCCTCCAAATCTGCCACAGCAGATAAAGATGCCCAAAGGAGGCATAAAGCATTAGAAAAGCAGTTTGCTAAGGCTAGGCAACGGGCCCAGGACCCTGGTCAAGGACCAATTCCTGAAGGCTTGAGCCATGAGGTGACCTGTGAGCCCTCGGCCTCTCATAATGTAGAATTGTTGGTCAGTGGTCTGAGGGAGGATGGCCCATCAACCTCTCAGGAGGCTCCAATGTCTGCGACTAATCAGTCAAGGGCTAGTGTTAGGTCCCGCTCCTCTAGTTTTGCAAGCCATTTTTCTCAAGCTTCCAGGCCAGGCCCTGAAGCTACCTTTACACCCACTGCAGCAGGCCTCCGCCCTGAAGCGGGCCCAGGGTTCCCTCAGCCTGTGGATTTTCAGTCCTTTTTTACTCAGGCCATGTCCCATATGTATCAAATGGGGTTGCAACAAGCCACTGGTGCCTTCCCTGCTCCTATGTGCCCTACTACTTCTGCCTTTTCCATGCATCCCCCTGGTGCACAACATCAGCAGCAATCTGTTGCCTGTAGCCTTGTGCCTGAATCAGCCCGGGAGGATGATTTCCTAGAAGATTATGAGATGTCAGAGGATGAAGAAGAGATTCAGGACAAGCCGGCCTTTCCGGGACTATTTAAACCTTCTTTGTTTCGCTCTCTCCTACGCAAGGCAAAAGCTGCCACTAATATGGAGTCCACTCCTCTTCAGGGTTCCTCTTCTTCTACTCCATCTGGTCCCAGTAGTAACTTGTTCAATTTACCTCAACCTGATGAGGATTTTGTTCCCTGTCCAGATCTTTTTTGCCAGGTTGTTCAAAAGCCTTGGGACCGCCCCGCCTCGTCGTCAGGTCCGAATTCATTTGATCGAAAGCTCTATGCTTCGGCTCCTGCGCTGGATGCCCTTTTGCAGTTGCCTACAATTGATGATCCGGTGGCGAGTCTCACATCGTCTTCCATCCTGGTAGGTGAAGCGGGGGATGGCCTCAAGTTTGAGGACAAACGGGCCGAAATGGGTTTTCGTAAAACACACCAAGCGGCGGCTTGGGCCATTCGTGCTGCAACCTCTTCATCATTTTTTAATCGGGCGTCGCTGGTGTGGTTACGTCAATTGAAGGACAGACTTCCCCCGGAGGATGCACGATTACAGCAGGACCTGGCCAAACTGGTCGCGGCTGCTGAATATTCAGCCGATGCGTCCTTGGACACAGCCAAATTCGCTTCCCGGGCCTTAGCTTCGACAGTATCTTCTAGACGTCTCTTGTGGCTTCGTAACTGGAGAGCTGACGCCAAGTCCAAGTGGCGCTTGACTGCGGCCCCTTACAAAGGCCCTGCCTTATTTGGCTCATCCCTGGACTCTGTGTTGGTCGAGAATAGGGATAAGAAGAAGGTGTTACCCACGTCTTTCCGACGCCAGGAGAGGCGCTATGTACCTTATAATCGACTGCCCTTTCGTCAAGAGCAAGGCGCCGGGGGCGCCTCTTACTACAGATCTTCGCAATCTCAGTACCAGTCAACTTCGGACAGGGCGCCCTTTCGTGACCGCGGTCGCCAACAATCCAACTTCAGGCGACCTTTCAGACAGTCGGCGGGCCGTTTTTCCAGGCGCGGTAAGTGACTCGCCGCCTCCGGTCCCAATCGGGGGCAGGCTCCAGGCATTCTCTCACCTGTGGCCAACTACCACCTCGGATGCCTGGATTGTCCAAACTGTCACCGAAGGGTTACGTTTGGAATTCACCACCATGCCACAGGACTTTTACTTTCAATGCCCTTGGCCACTTCAGCCGGAGAAGCGATCTCTTCTGTTGCTCGAGATTCACCATCTGTTGCAAATCCAGGCCATAGAACAGGTTCCATTAGGTCAACTCAAAACCGGCTTTTATTCAACACTATTCCTGGTGCCGAAATCCTCGGGCGATTGGAGAGGCATTTTGAACCTTCGACGTCTCAATCAACACATCTTGTACCGCCGGTTCAAAATGCATTCCCTCAAGTCTCTGCTGGGCTGCATTCGTCGGGGAGATCTGATGCAATCTGTAGATCTCAAGGAAGCGTACTTGCACATCCCCATTCATCAGTCGCACAGGAAGTTCCTCCGGTTTGCATTTGGAGACCACCACTTTCAATATCGGGCTATGCCATTCGGCCTTTCGTCCGCTCCGAGGACGTTTACAAAGTTGCTAGCAGCAGTAGCGGCGTCGCTCAGAGAGGTTCCGGTTCGTCTGGCATGTTACCTCGACGACATTTTGATCCTGTCGTCTTCTCCCGAACAGGCGACCCAGGACCGGGAGCTGGTACTTCAGTTCCTTCAAGACCACGGGTTCACTTTGAATCTTGCCAAAAGCCATCTTGTTCCCACATCGAGTATCCTTCATCTCGGAGCAACGATAGATTCGACGCTGTGTGTGGTCTCCCTATCTCCCGACAGACAAGCCAGCATTCGGGACCTGACATCTCAAGGTTTACTACACCGGACTGTGACCTTACTGTCTCTCTCCCAGCTTCTGGGAAAGTTGATATCTTGCATAGACATTATTCCGTGGGCGCGTTTCCATCTTCGTCACCTCCAATGGTTCCTGCTCCCTTACCAGAGACAGGGTCGAGCGGAGTCTCTTCTCAAGGTAAAGGTTCCAGCTCATGTTCGCCTTTCCCTGAGGTGGTGGCTGTCTCCGGCCCTCAACAAGGGTTCCCCCTTTCTGGAACCAGCTCGGATGGTGTTGACCACGGACGCAAGTCTGCGAGGCTGGGGGGCTCACCTCGACCGTCAGCTGGCCCAAGGCGCCTGGTCGTCGGCGGAAAAGCTGCACAATATAAATTGGCTAGAGCTCAGAGCGGTCCGACTCGCCCTGATACACTTCAAACGCCTTGTATATCGCCAGGACCTCCTGATTCTAACGGACAATGTGGCCACCAAGGCCCATATCAACAAACAAGGGGGGACCCGCTCCTGGACACTAATGCAGGAGGCGGAGCGTCTTCTGTCATGGGTGGAGCTCCACCTCTCGTCAATAAAAGCCGAACACATCTCGGGGACTCTCAATCGAGAGGCAGATTGGCTCAGCAGAGACCAAATAGATCACGCCGAGTGGAAGTTGGACCCCAGCTTGTTCCAGGACCTGTCCAGGAGGTTCGGCCTTCCCCTAGTGGACCTGTTTGCGACGGCTCAGAACACCCAATTGCCGAGATTCTTCTCCCGCTATCCATGTCCAGCAGCGGAGGGGCTGGATGCTCTTCGGAGTCAGTGGCCCCGGGGCCTTCTTTATGCCTTCCCTCCCCTTCCTGTCATCTCCAAGGTCGTGCGGAAGGTCATTCACGAACGGGCGAACCTTCTACTGGTAGCACCGTATTGGCCCCGTCGAGAGTGGTTCGCCGACCTCAAGAACTTATCGGTCGAGCCACCGTGGAGGATTCCACCCGACAAAATAGTACTAACTCAAGGAGCCATCCGTCATCCGGAACCAGAATGGCTTCGATTAGCCGTATGGCATTTGAGCGCATAAAGCTCATCAAGGACAATCTGTCTGACGACGTTATTTCCATTATTCAGGCAGCTCGAAGGCCATCAACAATTCGTATTTATAACGCCTCATGGACTGCCTTCACGAGATGGTGCGGGGATCATCACGTAGATCCCACAACAGCTTCTGTTCCGGACATTCTGTGTTTTCTGCATGCGGGATTCTCCAAGGGCTTGGCTCCCGCGACTCTACGCCGACAGGTGGCGGCTCTGGCGACTGTCCTGTCAGGAGACTCTCGTGTTCCTTTGTCTCAGGACCCCAGGATCCGTTCCTTCCTCCAAGGGGTCTCAAACTTGCGGCCTCCGCCGATTCACCGCTACCCCACTTGGGACCTTACTTTGGTGTTGCAGGCCCTGACGGGTCCACCGTTCGAACCCATCGCTTCGTCCAGTCTACGCTACTTGTCCTTAAAGACGGCCTTTTTGTTGGCAATAACTTCAGCGCGCAGAGTATCCGAAATTGCTGCCTTGTCCATGAGGAGTGATCTCTGCATCTTCTATCCTGACCGGGTTGTCCTACGCCTTGACCCGGCTTTTGTTCCTAAAGTGAATACTCGCTTTCATCGAGCCCAAGAACTTGTCTTGCCTAACTTTTGCCCGAACCCGCGTCATCCTGCTGAAAAGCGGTGGCATACTTTGGATATGCGACAGGCATTGAGAAGATATCTTAAAAGGACTGCCCCTTTTCGAAAGACTGAGGCTCTGTTGGTGTCCTTCCTTCCCTCTTCCCTGGGCCAGAAGGTTTCTTCAGCTACAGTAGGCAGGTGGCTCAAAGCCTGTATATCCAAGGCATATGGCTTAAGAGAGGCCCCTGTCCCGGGTGGTATACTGCCCCATTCTACTTGTAGCGCCGCAACCTCTGCAGCTTGGGCTACCCAGGCTTCAGTAGATGATATTTGCCGGGCGGCCACATGGTCTTCCCTTTCATCCTTTGTAAGTCACTATAGGCTGGATAAGTTTGCTTCTGCAGATGCTGCCTTTGGCAGACGGGTATTACAGGCTGTAATCTCTCCCCAAGTCCAGTCTACGGCTTAAGTCCCCCCCCCTTCTTCTCTAACTTGGGTATGTCCCATTCTGAGGAGTGTCCGAGCAGCGTGTAGGAAAATGGTCGTTGCTTACCTGAACGACCCTTTTGTACACGCTGTGAGGACACTCCGTCCCTCCCTTTTTCTTGGCCGTGCCTGGCTTTGGTGGAGGTCTGCTTTTTCTCCCTCTGTAGCTGTCTGCTTCCTGTGGGTCTTCCTTATGGAGTTTCTCGCGGTCGATCCTGCTGCTATTGAACCAAGTTGTCTTCGTGAAAAGTCTGAGGAGGAAGCAGGAAGTGAGGTGGATGCAGCTCCAGAGGGATTTGATTGACACTCAGCTGTGCGAATAGGAGTGATCGCATCCCATTCTGAGGAGTGTCCTCACAGCGTGTACAAAAGGGTCGTTCAGGTAAGCAACGACCATTCTCACTTACAATCTCTCAAAAGACATGATTTTCCAAATCACTCCAATTGGAAAATTACGCTCTTCTGAGATGGCCCTAACGATGCCCATTTTCAGAATGGCACGAGGTGGCCTCTGTAACAAGGCCACACATTGCACATTGACTGGGTGCTCTTTTGGAAAGGTTGGCCGCAACGGACTCAGAGGTGGTCATAGGTAACTATACCTGTAACTATACTTGTAACTATATGGGTTGTATCAGAGATTAATGACTCCTAAATTGTACATAGTTTAAAATGTTAAACTATCACGTGTCTGGTACAGAAAGGCAGAATCAGGGAGATCAAGCTATTACGACCATGCCTCTTTAAAAAACAAATAAAAGAAATATGAATAATAATTTTTGTTAAGCTTAGTAGAAAAAAAAATCACTTTAATTTGACCTCAAAAAGGCTCAACAGGTGGGTGAAAATGGTTTGCCTACCTGTAGTCCAGGTGCTCCCATTGGCCCTGGTGCTCCCTTGGGGCCTGAAGATCCAGGTGGGCCTGGTGAAAAAAATGTATTAATGTATTTTAAGGATTTGCATATTACTTAACACACATCTGTATTCTGATGCAAATACTAAGTTGCAAGATTCCAGGCTTTCCTTGAGCCAACGATATCCTGATATGGTTGGATTACAAATTCTGTCATTCCCAACTGCCCTGAGTGTCTTAAATGATTTAATTAACCCCTTTTGTCTAATATATTTGAAGGCACCACTCTGAAGAAAGCGTTAGAGCATCATCTAGGGTTCATCTATCTGTTCCTTTTTGTTGGAGGAGAAGTGCAGAGGATCTAAAAAAGTGGTCTTTGGGTCTCATTAAAATGAAACTCAAATACTTTGGCCACCTAATGAGAAGGAAGGACTCACTGGAGAAGAGCCTAATGCTGGGAAAGATTGACGGCAAAAGAAGAAGGGGACGACAGAGAACGAGGTGGCTGGATGGAGTCACTGAAGCAATAGGCGTGAGCTTAAATGGACTCCAGAGGATGGTAGAGGACAGGAAGGCCTGAAGGAATGTTGTCCATGGGGTTGCAATGGGTCGGACACGACTTCACAACTAACAACAACAACAACAACAACAACAACACCAGTGTAGGGAAAAGGATAGACAATGATCTTGATGTGCTATCTTTCTATTATAAGGATCTGTTTTGCCATTGTCGGTACTTCCTTTCAGCTTTCACCAAAGAGTCATTAGAAGCTTTAAATTTCACACACCACTTCTGGAATATCCATTGATGGCTGATATGCAGGAATGGAGAAATCCAAATGATAGACAACCAAACAGAGTTGCTGCTTGTTTGTAGCTAAGAGGCGGATAGAAAAAGGCTTACTTTGATAGGCTGTTCCTACCCATCAAGGAACTGGATTCGCCTTTTGATGGTCAGAACTTCAGGTTAATATCCCAGTCCTATTTCACACTTGATATTTACATTTAATAACACTTGGCATTCCATATCGTTTGAGCCGTCAAGAGCAAATAGGATTTAGAGCTTGACATGCAAAGTTCGGAAGCTTGTAACAATACAGAGATACCATACAATGGTATTTCCCATTTAAAGACCAGACCCTGCTCTCATATAAGTGGCGTTTGGCAATTTCACTCTAGGAAACCTATTTATGGCTGATACGTGGGACTGGAGAAATTTAAATGATGGATAATCAACTCTCAAACTTTTAATTTCGCTCATTTGCAAATAAAATAAAATAAAATAAACCAATTTGAAAAGTCTATTTATTTCTGCCATTCTGCAACAAGTTTTGGCAAGATGTAATAGAGCAGGCAAGATTCATTTTATTTTATTTTTAAATCAGCCTGAATAAAAACAAGCAGTGATACAGTAAGGACCTCTGAATTAGATAGGGTTAAGGAGGTTTACTGGGAAATCTAAAGGTATTACAGGGGCTAGGGCAAGGGTCAGCAACCTGCGGCTCTGGAGCCGCATGTGGCTCTTTCACCCCTCTGCTGCGGCTCCCTGTCACTCAAAATATATGTTACAACCGCCAATGTGCAACACCCACCGGTAAAAGTGCAACTTATTGAGCTTTTCAACCCCCGGTAGGCCAACCAGGGAGAAATCCAAGAAAAGAAAAGTTTCAGAAGAAAACAGAACATTTAATTCAACTACATATGCTAGATTTGTGGCTGCTCAAGAAATAGTCAGGCACAGGAAGGATTTTGTGGCTCCCGGTGTTTTCTTTTCTGTGGGAAACGGGTCCAAATGGCTCTTTGAGTGTTTAAGGTTGCAGACCCCTGGGCTAGGGGTAGTATTAAACCTGAAGAAAAGTTTACCCCTCCAATTTGTTTTGATTTATGCCTGGAAAGCAGCAGGAAATGGCTTGCGATTTCTGTGCAAATTTTCTACTGAAATCTGAGCGGTTTAGGTTGCCTGCACACCTTCCTTGCTTTTAGGAAGCAGTGCCAAGAACTGAAACTTAAGTGTTTCTGCAAGCAAAGCAGGTGCTCTTTCCTTGAACTGGTGACAGATCTAGACTCCACCTACATAACTTGCCAGGCATAATTTTGGATCCAGCTTCCAAATCTCTGCCCTAGAGAATTCTTGTGACTCCAGACAGGCGAGAACTTCCCGCCGTCTCTTTCCTAACAAGCGTTGAGTTCTTCCTGGCATGCAGCAAGCTCACTGCTTGGCAGAAGGAGAAGACTCATTTGGACTGATCTGCTTGTTAATGCTGCCTGCATCGTAAAGGGATTGCCTTCAAATGGCTTCACCCTACCTGAAGAAAAAAAAAAGGGGGTGGGGGGGGACAGGAGTGATATAATTTCTTCCAGACGCCGACTATTAATTACACTTGCCAATCTTTGGGGAGGAGGGAGGGACCGGCATGGGCTCCTTCCAAACTTAGCCTTAATTGTTTCAGTTGAAACCCCCAAGAGCTCCAGACAGCTCACCAGGGCAATTGAATCTGCCTCCATAATTAATGCAGCCCTCATATATCAAAGTCTGGGATGAAATGAGCTGAAGGCTCAATGTAGGAATGCGGTAATAAGAGAAAGGACGTCTTGTCATCCTGATGGGAGGTCACTTTTGAGTGCCTCTGCCATAGACAAATCACTTAAGACAATTTCTTTTTTTTTTAAAACAAAAAAACAAAAAAGCAAAAAGAAAGAAATGAACATTACAGTTAGAAGTTACAGGCCAGTCTAATGGAAGGAAGAGCTTTTTAAACTATCGTGATTTCATTCCTGATTGTTGGGTGGACTGAAAAGATTGCTGTCATCTGTGGCTCTATGATTCTGTGCCCCCCCCCTTTTTTTTTTTTGATTTGAGGGCTAGGCATCTTTTGGGTAGCCGGAGACAATTCACAATTGTTACCGTTTAGTGGGAGTGATAGTTTCAGTAGTTGGGTAAGATGCAGGGGTGGGCTCCTAGGGGTTGGGCAGGGTTTGGGCGATCCTCTAGCCAAGGATCGCTGGGGTTTGGCAAACCCCCAAATGCCACCCCTGGCTGGCCATGCCCACCCCGTCCCTCCCACCCCTCCCCTCCCAGGAGTCTCCACGCGGCCCGTTCATCATTCCAGGTAAGTGCAGGGGCCATGTGGAGAGTCTGGGAGGGCAAAAAACAGGCTTACCGGAGGTTCTGGAAGTCCAGAAATGGGCCCGTTTCTGGTCTCCGGAGGGCCTCCGGGGGAAGCTATTTTCACCCTTCCAGGGGCTCAAGGAAAGCCCCTGGAGCCTGGGGAGGGCAACCCTCCCCCCCATAGTGCAGGCAATTAGGCCACACCTACCATGGGAATGCCCATCCAGCAACGGGGCAGCGAACTCATTGCTAAAGAATCTGAAGCTCATCCCTGGTAAGAGGGCAAAGGGCGTTTTTAAAAAAAGTCAAATGAGGGCAACTGGGCCAAAGTATATAAAGTTGCCTTGATTTAACTTTTTTTTAAAAAAAATACTTTTGGCCTGGGTGATGGAGTCTTCTTTGACACAGGGCAAAGGGTGTGATTGGGAATTGCAGTCTTTAGGAAATTGAGAGTTTTTCTTTTCTATATGTAAAACAATCACGGGCAATCCGTAGGCCACAGCTGCATACGATTCCTGCAGACCCATTTTGTAGACATCCACCCCTCCAAGATTATACTACTGAAATTTGGCAGTAAAATGCACTTTACTTCGGCATTTTACTGTTTCTTTTTCTTTCTTTTTTAACTAAATTAAGACCTCAAATAGGTTGTTTACGCTTCTGGTAGGCTTAAAGCACACGCTTTGTACAAGAATCCCTCCAAACTGATAAAAGAAAGCCCTCTTTTCTCCCCCACCGCCCATGTCAACCTCTCAAAGGAAATTGCAGAAGAAATTTATTCACCCTTATTGTAAAACCGGGAGTGGGAATGTTCTGTGCAGTACATTCACAGCGCATGGGCATAACTTATAAAGTTGCTGCCACAGCAGTGGTGGGTTGCCCCCGGTTCGCACCGGTTCTATAGAACCGCTAGTAAAACCGGCGGGAGACTCCGCCCACTGACCCCGACATCATCAAAACGCTTCACAGCACGCGCGGCCCTGCTGCAAACTGGTAGTAAAGGTAAGTAGAACCCGCCCCTGTGCCACAGGAATACGAATGGCTACGCTCAGGGGTGGGCTTCAAAAATTTTAGCACGGGGTTCTCTGCCCGGTTGCTGGGTGGGCGTGGCCATGGTAGGCGTGGCCTAGTCAGCCTCCTGCACCACTTCTCTACTAGGATGGATGTTTCCTTTCTCTGCTTAACCTTGCCTCTTTGTGAAACAAAGCTCCAAGTTGCAGCTGTCATATTCTTATCCTCCAAAAACACTTATGCAATCTTGTTGAGTCCCAGAAACATTCTTGAAAATAAAGATGATTGTTCAAGCTGCCACTTTGTTTGCTTCCCATTTATTTTTCCGAAATGGAATACAGATGGAAAGATCGAGGGTTGGATGTTAAAAAATAATAATAATAAAGTGTGTCAAGTAAACAGGTTCTAGAAGTGATTATCTTGGAGCGTCTCAAACACAGTTATTGCTTTATTCCTCTGTTTCTATCAATCCATCTGTCTTACCTGGCAGCCCTATGGGTCCTGGTGCCCCACGAGGTCCTGGCAAACCAGCCAATATAGTGTCAATGACAGTAGAGGCTAACTGTGGCTCTCCATCTGTATTAGCAAGAAAAAGAGGCGAGACGTCATTGCACGTGCTAAATTATGAAATGCATGTTACTGTATTTTGTGCCATCTGGTGATTTCCCCTGCAGACAAATAGAAAGGCAGAGCTGGACAGTCCTTTAGTTCTATTTCCTTTCAGTCCACGTTTTATAGTATAATACAAGATGCAGCCAAAGAATCCTGACTGTTTGCTGTCTAGCCTCCAAGGAGAGGAAGAAGCCCTTTACGTCTTCAGACAGTTATTTGCATTGTCGATCATCTCTTACCATTAGAGTAAGAATTTCTCCTAACAGTTGAGCCAAAATCTGTTCCCTGTAATTTGCCTTTAATTGCTTCTAGCCCTGCCCTCTGGTGAAACAAAAAACAAGTCTGAACAATACCGGAATAATTACTAGCATGCTTCTTTTTCCATTTTTTCCATTCGTTCACTGTCCTGCAAATTCACCCCATCTTCATTCTGCTCTTTCTGAATTCTGGCTTAAAAAGAACACCCAACGTTCATTTCCAAAATTAGCCCAGGTAGGCAATAGTCCCTTTGACCCATCTGCAGCTTTTCTCCATCCTTTTGTTATGGATCTGCTGTTATCCGTTAATAAAAGATTTCGAAACAGTGATTTTCCTCTGCAATCCTATGTGATGGTACCAAAGTTTTGTTTTAATGCAGTATCCAAGTAATATACTCCACAGCTCCCATGTTTTACCATAATATTGAACTGACTTATACTTTTGTACTATCATGTTAAGACTGCTGGCTTCTACCGCACTTTATGAAAGTGTAAAACGGGCCCATTTTTTTAAAAAAAAAATATGAACAAAAAGAACCTTATTGTTGGAGGGCGTTCCAATTTTATATTTTAATACAGGCAGTCCTTGCTTAATGACTTAGAAACTGTTTGAAGTTAAGACAGACTCCTCCCCAGAGCTATTTATAACCCATTTTCAAAGTTCTGATAGCTACACACAGACACCTGTAGTCACATGACTGCATTTTGGGCGGTTGGCAGCTGGCTTGCATTTACAGCCATTTGCAGGATTTCGTGGTCACATGACTGCAATTTTTAGCAGATTTTCCTGATTTCCTATTTCTAGCAAAAACCAGCCACTTGGGGAAAATGGGCTTGCTGGGGGAAAAAAAGTTGTAAAATTGGGTGCAGGCAGTGATTTTACAACCATAATTTACGACCATAATTCTGGGCTCAATTACGACTGTAAGTCGAGGACTATCTGTAATGTGTATGTGTTTAGGTGTTGAAGCCAATAAATTCTGAAAGAGCACCCAATCTTGCTATTCTCCCTTGTCCTTCTGAATATCTTCCTCCTGTCTTGGACCTTCCCTTCCCTTGGTAGGGAAACTAAGAATGACTGAAAGAGGGAATAGTCATATCAAAAAGCAAACAGGCTGGAAACAGGAGTATTACTTTGGTGTTTTCCCTTATTTGTTTCTCCTTTTTAAAACCAACCATGAACATTCAGAGAAAATATTTTTCCCCCCTCCTCTCTCCTTTCCAGAATGAAATCTTCAATAATGTTGGAAAAAGAGCATCGGAGAGAGATAAGCTAAAGTCAACAGCAGAAAATAAAATAATGAAATGGGTATGTGAAGAGAAGCAGGCATATAGATCATGGATCAAAGAGAAGAATTTATAGGGCCTGAAGTGCAAAGTAAAACAAAGGTCTGGGCCAAGAGATGTATACTGAGATGGTCAGGCCATATACCAGGGGTTTCAAACTCAATTTCATTGAGGCAGGGATTAAAATCAAGAAGTAATGACGTCCAGGCGGGTGGGCAGAGCCTCGCGCGGCCGCCGCTACCAGTTCTCTGAACCACCCGCCACCACCACTACCAGTTCAGCTGAACCGGTCCAAACCAGTAGCATTTCACCCCTGCATTGAGGGCCACATCAGGGTTGTGTTTGACCTTCGAGGGACCAGGGGTGTGTGGCGAGTTCGACGTCACTCGTGTCGGGGGTGCCCGTGGTGGCCCGAGCATCCTGCCAGCGAAAACGGGCTCCCAAGTTCCATTTTGGCTGCGATGGCCTCCTACAATCCACTGGCAGCGAAAATGGAGCTTGGGAGTGCCGCCCACGGCCCTTGCGACAGTGGTAGGTTGCTCCCGGTTCTGTCTGGTTCTATAGAACCGGTAGTAAAACTGGCAGGAGGCTCCGCCCACCTGCCATGTCATCATGGGTCATCTGCACACGCGCAGAAGCGTGCGCACGAGCAAAGAGAGCACGCCTGCGCGCTCCTGCTGCAAACCAGTAGTAAAGGTAAGTAGAACCCACCCCTGCCTTGCGAGCTCCATTTTCGACTGCAATAGCCTCCTGCAACCCTGTGCCAGCGAAGACGGAGCTTGGGAGTGCCACATGCAGCTGTCCCGAGGTGCGTGTTCTCTGGCAGAGGCACTGCGGGCCAGTCCTTCGCTGTTTCCAGGGCAGCCCCGCGGGCCAGAACTAAACACCCCGCGAGCCAGATCCAACCCCTGGGCCTCAAGTTTGACACCCCTGCCATATACAGTCCAACAATTCCTAGATTCAACTTTCCCAACTTTCCCTTCAGATCAGTGGTGGATTGCCCCTGGTTCGGACCGGTTCACAAGAACCGGTAGTAAAACCGGCGGGAGGCCCCGCCCACTGCCCCGGATGTTGTCATCAGCGATCTGTGCATGTGCAGAAGCTTCTGCACATGCACAGAAGCAAGGTGCGCGTGATCCCGGTGCGAACAGGTAGTAAAGGTAAGTAGAACCCACCCCTGCTTCAGATGTATTGGAACAACAACTCCCACAATTCTCCCAGCCTTTGGGCACACTGACTTAAACCAGGAGTCAACAACTTCTTCAAAAAGCACACAGTATTGTGCTTCTCTTAATTTTAAAAATTGCCAAACTCTTACAAGATCTCGTGTTTGAACTAAGACTTTTCAAGATTTGGTTTATCAGGTGAAAGTGGATACTGCAATATTATTATTGTCATCACCAAGATCATTACATCATGGTCCTTGACTACCACCTAGTGTCCCTGCAGCTGCTGCAAAATCAACTTTTTCTTCCTGCTCCTAAGTAATGAAAGAGGAATGTACCAATACTGATGGAAACATCCCAATTTCAACGTTTTATGTATTGAGGATTATGAAGCAGAATAGAACAGGTCAACAAGTGCAAATAAAAAGAAGAATACTGCAAAGTATTGAAGCCAAGTTAAAGAGCAAGTTAAACTATTTGAGTTATTAAAAATAACGTTTTCTCTTTGGGTTTCTCCCAACAACAGAAAGAAGCAATGATTTAAGCCAAAGAACTATAAAATCCTGTAAAGTGATGTGACTTAAGGTTGGTACCCTTCCAGTTACAGCTGTCATCAAAAAGCTGCCCAAGATAGCTTAAAAGTCCTTTTTGCTAGACTGGCCTTCTCATAAGGGATGCCCTGGAATTCCTTGATAGTAGAAACCTTTCACCGTGATGGCTCAGAATGATGGGAGATATGGCCTCAATGCACCCGGAGCTCTCCTGACGAAAGGAGAAAGCAAAAACCAGCTTCATGCCGAAAACCTCTGAAAAACAGGTTGGTCCAGGGTTAGGAAGAGAGAAAAACTATTGATGTTTTTTGATGGTTGGAAAAGATTCTTGAGAATACCATAGGCAGCCAAGAAAACAAACTAATGAATCCAGAGTTCTCATTTGAGGCACAAATGACAGGCTCAAATGATCATACTTCAGATACCTTATGCAAATATCTACTCCCTTGAGAAGTCCACAATGTTGGGGAAAGTAGAAGGAAGAGACCACCAACAGCAAAATGTTAAGACTCAGTTATGCTCCATTGGAAGATCTAGAAGACTAGGATAGGAACATCATGGAGGGGGAAATCTATCCATGTGGTTGCTAAGAACCAAAACTAACTTGATAATAATCATCACAGCACATAATCAGAGTCACCAATGGTTTGCCACTAGCAGTACCCTTTTCATCATTACCTAGGTTCTGCCTCCCTCTGCTGTTAGTAATCTGGAGCTGCAGCTTAAAGTTTTGCAACAGGTTCTGTAAAGCATAAAAGGTAAAGGTAAAGGTTCCCCTCGCACATATGTGCTAGTCGTTCCTGACTCTAGGGGGTGGTGCTCATCTCTGTTTCAAAGCCGAAGAACCAGCGCTGTCCGAAGACGTCTCCGTGGTCATATGGCTGGCATGACTAAACGCCAAAGGCGCCTGGAACGCCATTACCTTCTCACCAAAGGTGGTCCCTATTTTTCTACTTGCATTTTTTACGTGCTTTTGAACTGCTAGGTTGGCAGAAGCTGGGACAAGTAACAGGAGCTCACCCCGTTACGCGGCACTAGGGATTCGAACTGCTGAACTGCCGACCTTTCGATCGACAAGCTCAGCATCTTAGCCATTGAGCCACCACGTCCCTTCTGTAAAGCATATTGCATCCCAAAAGTTGGTTTCACCTCTCTGAGAAGAGTTAATCTGGAAATTGATGAAGGTGACAACTAAGGACTAACTGTGCGGACAAAAGGCCATGAAGCTGAAGTGGCCAAACATCTTCCTTAGCCTCTACTCTCAAGAGGTAGACAGGGACAGACAGTGAGTTAGGGCAAGTTCTATCTTCCTAATCTGCAGCCAATGCTTTACTGCACTCAAGGTAATGTTCAAGGCTTTCTAGAATAGCTTGCCCAAGCCATTTGGTCTGAGATGATCCTTCTAGAAATGCTTTGGGAGGTGGCTATCACATGTACCTACAAAGGCAGCCATTCTGGAAGCCTCACAAAGATGTGCTTCAGAGGGAGCTCTCAGAGGTCAACTGATCTATCTAACCCCTATCTAACAAAATGAAATTCAATGTAGAGAAAAGTAAAGTCTTAGGCAAGAAAAACCAAAAGCACACATATAAACTGGGTGAAACCAAGCTTAATAGCAATGACTGCGAGAGGGATCTTGGAGTCTTCGTTGACAACCAATTAAATATGAGCCAGCAGTGTGCAGCGGCAGCCAAAAAAGTCAATGCAATCCTAAATTACATTAACAGTGGGATACAATCAAGACCAACTGAGGTACTAATACCACCCTATAAAGCCTTAGTAAGACCACATCTAGAATACTGCATCCAGTTTTGGTCACCACACTATAAAAAAAAGATGTTGAGACTCTAGAAAAAGTGCACAGAAGAGCAACCAGGATGATTAGATGACTGGAGGCTAAAACATATGAAGAAAAGTTACAGGAACTGGGCATGGCTAGTCTAGTGAAGAGAAGGACCAGGGGAGACAGGATAGCAGTGTTCCAATATTTGAGGGGCTGCCACAGAGAGGAGGGGGTCAAGCTATTTTCCAAGGCACCTGAAGGCCAGACAAGGAATAATGGATGGAAACTGAACAAGGAGAGATTCAACCTGGAAATGAAGAGAAATTTTCTGACAGTGAGAACAATCAACCAATGGAACATCTTGCCTTCGGAAATTGTGGGAGTTTTATCCAGTGATGAAGCTTTCAAGAAGAGACTGGATTGCCACTGTCAAAAATGGTGTAGGGTCTGCTTGGGCGGGAGGTTGGACTAGATCAGCAGTCACCAACTGGTGGTCTGTGGACCACTAGTGGTCTGCAAGAAAATTTTGGTGGTCTGCAGAAAAATTATTTGTATTTTTTGTATTGCACTAAATCAGGGGTCCTCAAACTACGGCCTCTGGACTGGATACATGCAACAAACATTTGTGTTGCTGCAGAGAGTCTCTCCCTTTGGGGTCTTTTTGTGTGGATCAGAGAGAGGGGGGAGAAATTCTGACTTGAGGTCTGCTTTGGCCTCCTGATGCGGGGCTTTGGGCAAAGGCTGGAGGGAAGTGCCGTTGGTGGCAAAGAGCTGAAGGGCCTTGTTCCAGTGGGACTGCATCACGGCCTGGAACTGGCTGACCATCTCAGTCTGCTGAGCCTCCAGGCACCTGTACCTGGCCTTGCACTCCCATAGTCTTCCCTCTGCTTGGAAAGCCTATGCTCCTAGTCCTCAGTGAGGTACTTCTACTGAGCCTCCTTCTCGGTCAGATCCAATTTGAACTGAGCTCTTTTGCCAACTCTTTCTCATGGTGGCTGCTTAGCTCCAACAACTGCTTCCTGTTGGGGCCCTAAGAAGCCCGAGAAGGGAGGGGAAGGGAGAGGAGGGGCAGGTAGAGGCTGGCAAGGCGCCCCTCGGTGTGAATGACATCGAGTTGGCCACGCCCACCCAGCCACATGACCATCTAGCCACGCCCACCCAGCCACATGACCATCTAGCCACGCCCACCCAGCCGGTCATTAGGCAGATCATATTAGTGGTCCGTGGGATTTAAAATTATGAATTTAGTGGCCCTGAGGTCCGAAAGGTTGGTGACCCCTGGACTAGATGACCTACAAGATCCCTTCCAACTCTGATAATCTGTTAAACTGTTAAATCTAGAGGATAAAAGTGGTCTTCCTGAATGGGAGGAAAAAGGGGAATTATGTCAGGTCCTTCTCCCACCCATGTGTTCTCTCCAGTAACCCTTAAGGCATAAATTATAACTACAATCATATTTTTTGTATTTGTCCCAAATGACCAATATTGAAATAAATATGTTACATAGTCTCCGTCTCAATTGCTCTCTCTCTTTCCCTCTCTGTCATACCTTCACCACCCTTCGGTCACGGAGATTGAGAACATCTTGCCCTCAAGACAACCTTGAAATCCAGGTTGCTTATTAATTAATATATTAATCAAATGTATATAGCTTCCCATCTGCCAAAGGAACTCTGGGCAGCAAGCAATGATAAAAAATAAAATGCCAATTTATAGTTAAGAATAAATATGTTGAAGCTCCTACAAAATTCTCCATTTTAACATCCAGGCATACCCACATTTCTGTCAATCAGTGGGCAGCAAGACAAGCATTCTAGCCCAACATTTTGGGGATGGCCACTGTCCCCTCCATCATGGTTTTCTTTCCTTGCCCTTCTAAACAGTCCTGAACATTTTTTTGCTTTTAGAATGGGGATCACCTTTATCCAGTCTCTTGATCATTTTAGCTCCCCTATCCCAACACTTTTTTTTCATTTCAGAAACCACTGGGAGATTTTTTTTTTTTTTTTGAAAGAGAATGCTTGGAAGAGAAGTCTTCAAGGCACCATAATGCAGAGCAATATTTTTCAACCTTGGCAGCTTTAAGATGGGTGGACTTCAACTCCCAGAATCGCCTAGCTGTCCACACATCTTAAAGTTGCCAAGGTTGAAAAACACTGATGTAGAGAGTAAGGGTGGTTGATCTTGACCCTGGCAATGCATCTTGCATATCTTCATCAAGGCAGTGGTGGGATTCAAAATTTGTTACTACCGGTTCTGTGGGTGTGGCTTGGTGGGCGTAGATGGGGGTGGGGCCAATCAGAGGTGGTATTTGCCGGTTTTCTGAACTACTCACAATTTCCGCTACCGGTTTTCCAGAACCGGTCAGAACCGGCTGAATACCACTTCTGCCTCAAGGTCATCTTCCTTACTCTCTGCACAGAGCTCGCTTCTTTGCTCTTTCTCTAGGTTCAGGTCACACACAGAGGAAGGGGGAGGGGAATCAAAAGAAATTAAGGATATTCTTCCATCTCTTCATTCTTGTTCTGCTTGCAGAAACTTAGAGAAGACAGGATTGTTGGAAGCAAGAGGGATGGCATAAAGCAAGATGGCAGGGAAATGCCAGAATGGGCAATAATAACAAGAACTTCAACATTCACCCCTCAATAACTACCTAGGTGGCCATCTCTGGTTCAACAATTATTATTATTATTTGCAATAGTAGGTTTCATGTATTTGTTTCTTTGTTATTATTTATAAAGTTCCTGGGATTTTTTTTTATTCAGGAGCACAACACATTTCTTCCTCCTGTTTCTCCCTACAGCAGCCCTGTAAGGGAGATTGGGTTGACAATGAATAACCGGTACCAAGGAGCTTCCGTGGCTGAGGAAGGGCTCAAACCTGGATCTCCTCCCTCCTAGTTCAGGACTTTCACCAGTATACCTCAACACAGGGGTGGGATTCAAAAATTTTAGCAAGGGGTTCTCTGCCCGGTTGCTGGGTGGGTGTGGCCATGGTGGGCGTGACCTAGTCAGCCTCCTGCACCATGGTAGGGGGGTTGCCCTCCCCAAGCTCCGGAGGTTTTCCTTGAGCCTCCAGGAGGGTGAAAACAGCCTCCCCAGGCTCTGGAGGCCCTCTGGAGGCCAGAAACAGGCCCGTTTCTGGCCTTCCCGAACTTCCAGTCGGCCCATTTTTCACTCTCCCCGAGCCTCCACACGCACCCTGCACTTACCTGCAACCAAAACGGGCCGCGTGGGGACTCCTAGGAGGGGAGGGGAGGGGTGGGTGGGGCCAGCCAGGAGTGGGATTTGGGGTTTCTCCGAACTGCACAGAATCTTAGCTAGAGGTTCTCCCAAACCCCTGCGAACCCCCAGCAGCCCACCCCTGCCTCAACAGCTCTTTACATGCATATACAGTGTACTGGGTACGCATTTCATTTTCAAACCATGTGTAGACCTACTTTCTTTTTCACCACTGGGCTGCAGTGAGTAAAGAACTCCTTGTTGAAATGTTAATGGGAGATTTGGAGATGCTGGAGGTCCCGGTGGGCCCGGTGGACCAGGAATCCCTGTCTCACCAGGATAGCCTCTAGGTCCTGGAGGTCCAAGTTGTCCTAGAATTCAGAGCAAAGAAAGAGTCAGGATTCCTCAGAGCACTGGAAGCGCATTGGCTTTGCTGAGGATTAAGCTGAGCCTGAAGGCATCTGTCAGAGAGCCTATTCCTTAATGCAAAAAAAATCTTGCCTGAGATATGTGAAACATTGATAAAGGAAGGACAGCTTTCTGTCACAACTAAGGCATGGCCAAGCATGATTCAGCTCCCCCCACCCACCCAGTCTATCAAACCACTTCCTCCCAACATTGGATTATCAAGCATAAATATTTTGCATGCCAATTCTAGACCTTGGTGGAGAAAGTCCTGGCTGTGAGCAGGAGACCAGAGCAAAAGGGTATTAGTGCATCCAGTTGAGCTACAAAGCAACTAAGAATCAAGAAATAAGACAGCTTGTTTAAAAAAAAAAAAGGTCCAAATGGTACAGGAGTACTGTATTTTTCAGAGTATAAGACGCACCGTTTTTCCCCAAAAAAGAGGGTGAAAATCTGGATGCGTCTTATATTCCAAATGTAGCCCCGCCCAGCTTCTCAAACCAGGTTTCAGAAGCTGAAAAAAAGCATCAGAAACGAAGCTTCAGAAAAGAAGCCCCCAAACAGAGCTTCAGAGGCTTTTTTTCTGAAGCTCTGTTTCGGAGGCTTTCAGAGGCAGGAAAAAGTTTTTTCAGAAATAGAGTTCCAGAAGTTTCACAGGCAGAAAAAAAAAGCAAGGCGCAGAGCTCACAACCAAGGAACCTGTTGCTAAAATTCACCTCTGGGAACAGCTGATTGGGGGTATTTCGGGAGGCCAATCCACCTGCCAATCAGCTTTTTTCTTATTTTCCTCCCCAAAAACTAAGGTGCATTTTATACTCCGGTTTGTCTTATACTCTGAAAAATACGGTATATACCAACTTGAGGAGAATAGGTTGCTCAAGTGAGCTTCAATTTGAAGGGGACGTTTTCTTAATCCTCTCCAGAAAGACTGAATGGCTGGCCTGGATGGGGAAGCATCCTCAGTCCAGCATGGAAGGTTACAAAGCACTATAAAGGTCAACCTTTGTCTTTAATGATCATTTGCAGTCTCGAAAGAGGAGCTTTTCAGCCCATAAAGCACTTCCAGCCATTGTAAAAAGTTGTGTTGCTCTTCCCCACCCACCCAGTCACATGACCACATTTTGGGTGCTTGGCAACTTGTTCGCATTTACATCTGGTTGCTAAGTGCCATGTTATCATGCAAGGAGACAAAATCCTCACTTATGCTGGAGGAATGGACTTCAAAGATGGCTGAAGATATTTAACAGACAGAGGGAAGACACATTCAGATTTGCAAAATTCTATTACTGTAACCCTGTGATAAAAGTAATTTTAGTATTCAGTATATAGTAGTAACTGTGAGAAGGATCTTGGAGTCCTAGTGGACAACCATTTAAATATGAGCCAGCAGTGTGCAGCAGCTGCCAAAAAACCCAACACAGTTCTGGGCTGCATAAACAGAGGGATAGAATCAAGATCACGTGAAGATCTATAAAGATCTATAAAGTGGTGATCTATACCACTTTATGCCTTAGTAAGGCCACACTGGGAATATTGCATTCAGTTTTGGTTGCCACGATGTAAAAAAGATGGGGAGACTCTAGAAAGAGTGCAAAGAAGAGCAACAAAGATGATTAGGGGACTGGAGGCTAAAACATATGAAGAACCGTTGCAGGAACTGGGTATGTCTAGTTTAATGAAAAGAAGGACCACGGGTGACATGATAGCAGTGTTCCAATATCTCAGGGGCTGCCAGAAAGAAGAGGGAGTCAAACTATTCTCCAAAGCACCTGAAGGCAGGAGAAGAAACAATGGGTGGAAACTAATCAAGGCGAAAAGCAATTTAGAACTAAGGAGAAATTTCCTGACAGTTAGAACAATTAATCAGTGGAACAACTTGCCTCCAGAAGTTGTAAATGCTCCAACACTGGACGTTTTTAAGAAGAGATTGGATAACCATTTGTCTGAAGTGGTGTAGGGTTTCTGCCTAGGCATGGGGTTGGACTAGAAGACCTCCAAGGTCCCTTCTAACTCTGTTATTCTAATTCTAATTTATAACTTTGGTTACAGTACTTTGGTTACTGTCTGAAACCACCTCCCCTTTCCTATCTTTATCTATAAAAGATTTAGGGAGGGTCAAGTCTGAGACTTTTTTTCAAATTATATTTCTGGTTTGGACTCAGATCTCTCTGACAGTTGCCTTGGTTGCTCTTATTCCTCAAGGTTATTCTCACAGCTCATTATACTTCTCCTGGTTAGTGCTCCAGGTGGTCGAGGTGATCTTGTTTCATGCTAATTCCCTGCAGCTTCTGAGATGATATGGTCAAAAACCTTTAGTGAGATTGCCCTGCCCCACTACCCCTTCACCCTTCTTTGCCCGAAGTAGAGAAGCACTCCATCCTAGGGGGAAAAAAATGTAATGACTGGTTCTGAACTGTTCAGATAAAAACCCTGGATGAGCTAAGATCTAGAAGCCCTGGTCTCTGGAATTGCAAAAACTGTATACGAGGTTTACTCATGAATTCTTTCTATATTCCAGTTGTTTAGACTGCGAAGTGTAAACAACTGGAATATACCAAGTAAGAAGAGGCCATACAATACCTCTCAAATTTTGGGGACATGTTTTCTGTCCAATTTCTAGGCATGCTTATGCTGTCACATATCTGGGAACAAGTCAATTGATGAATTAGAATGTTTATTTACATGGCACCATTGTTCTACAACCTAGTGTTCTCCAGATACAACTTCTACCTCCCCAGGCCAGGCATCATAGTCTAAAAACCAAGGGAATCTTTCCCATGTAATAGAATTGCTTACATCCCAATAGTTTAGAAATATGATTCGAAGTAATATTAAAAACAATCAATGGCTCCCCCCCACAACTTCTATCGTATGTATTGAGTGCCATACAGATTTTAAGGGCAAAATTGTTCTAAAAAAAAAAAAAAAGTATACTACTACTGATGAGAAAATGTTGCCTTTGATGGCACATGTGATGTTCATCAATAAAATGAGGACCTAGGACAAATCACACAAACATTCTCAAATGGAATAAATTACCGAGACTTGTTTTTAAGTTTTGGAAACAAGCTGCTTTAATAAAGAGTTAAGCATTGGGATTAGGAAAAATAGCCAAGAAGAAAACTCAATTTTAGCCATCAAGACTGAAGATTTGTGTTTGAGTGTGCAGGGTTCCAGGTCCCAGAAGTCCCTTCCTGTAATCTAAATCACTGTACTGATGGGGACTATGGGAATATGGTTCATCTGGAAGTTGTAGAATTGCCACATAACATGTAGCCCAACTCCAAGTATCATCATGGAATCGGCCAACTTGGGCTCCATATTGTCCTCCCATAAGTGTAGCTGCTTCTCTCCTCACTCCACTCACCTGGTGGTCCAGTCGGTCCTTTTTCACCAATCTCTCCCTTTTCCCCCTTTGGCCCTTGCAATCCTGGTCTCCCAGTTGGTCCTGGAAGCCCTAAAAATAGAAACATAAACATTTTGGTTCAAAGGGTAAACTACAGTATCAAACAATAGGGGTCATTGGGGGAATATTTTTCCTTTTGGCGCACTGGTTAGAATGCAGTACTGCAGGCTAATTCTGCTGACTGCCAGCAGTTCAATCCTCACTGGCTCAAGATTGACTTAGCCTTCCATCCTTTCAAGGTTGGTAAAATGAGGACCCAGATTGTTGGGGGCAATATGCTGACTCTGTAAATTGCTTAGAGAGGGCTGTAAAGCATTGTGAAGCAGTATATAAGTCCAAGCGCTATTGCTATGTTTACAAATACTCTAGTTATGTGTCTGTATGTATCTTTATTACAGTCAAAAAAAGTAGAATGTGAATACAACTTGCCTAATTAAGCAGTCTAACTAACTAACATAAAATATTCATTAATAGGAAACCGCTCATAACGCAGCAAGAATAATAATTGACACCTTCCTAATTGATTCACAAGCTGTGTTCTTAATTGATAAGCACTGCCAAAAATTCAGCTGCAGCAGGGGTCTCCTTGAAATTTCTGTCACAAAACAAACACGTTACATATTCAGCATGAGATCTGCCTGCAACTATTTTTAACATGACCCAGATCAAGTCTAAGACAAGCCTCTTTCTCACACCACTCTCACAAAATTACAGCGGCTCCAAAGCATATTTGAGTCTAAGCGATAATGTGAGAAAAAAAGGAAAAGCTTGAAAAAATTGGGTATGTTTGGCACGGAGAATGTACATGTTGCCATCTTAATCATCCTTGAATCTTTTCTCCCAAAGAACACCTGCTCTTTTACACTTTTCTTTCTGTACTGCCTTCCCTGGAGCATTTCTCCCCGAGAACCATTTTTCACTCAAATAATTTTACCCCTTTCTCTTTCCTTTTCCACCCATTCCCTGTCACTCGGACAATCTTCTTCTACCAGAGGATGGAAAGAGAGAGCTATTGCATATATCATGAGAAATTACCATGAATTTGGTACTGGTGGAAGGAAAGCTTTAAAGAAAGACTTCCTCAGTCTTTTATCATTCTGTGTATCAGACAGAGGTGGGGGGGGGACAGAGACAGAGACAGAGACAGAGACAGAGAGACAAAGAGAGAGACACACAGAGAGAGAAATAGTGGCAGGGAAGTGATGGTCATACCATTGCAACCTATCCATTACTATTTCAACCAAGGGAAGTTGGTAAAAGAAGTGGAGTATCATTTGTCATTTGGATAAAAGCAACCTCACACTCCCATGACACAAGCCTCATGTCTTTTATGAAGACATCATAATGATGTCACGCTCATGATGTTATGCAGACGTCCACAATCAGTGTGATGCTGCTTTCTGATAAAAGTGGCTGAAGTTGTAGAAAGCCATGTCTCTAGACATTGTGGATTAGCGAATGTTGGAAACGGTTTACTTGAAGAGTTAACTGCATAGGGAAAGAATTCTCTCTTTATGGAGATCCAACAGGATTTCCACTTTTCTTGGAAAGTGTCTAGATCAGAGGTAGGTTTCAGCAGGTTTTAACCAGTTCTGGAGAACCGGTAAATACCATCTCTGACTGGCCCTGTCCCAATCTATTCTCTGCCTCCCGAGTCCCAACTGATTGGGAGGAAATGGGGATTTTGCAGTATCCTTCCCCTGGAGGGGGGTGGGGATGGAGATTTTACAGTATCCTTCCCCTGCCACACCCACCAAGCCACGCCCACCAAGCCATGCCATGCCCACCAAGCCACGCCCACAGAACTGGTAGTAAAAAATATTGAAACCCACCACTGGTCTAGATATACCTTTTTTTTTTTACAAATGGCTGGTTACTTTTTTTTTTTTTAATTTGATTTATATGCCGCCCTTCTCCGAAGACTCAGGGCGGCTTACAATGTGCTCAGCAATAGCCTTCATCCTTTTGTATATTTATACAAAGTCAGCTTATTGCCCCCACAACTGGGTCCTCACTTACTTTCTTAAATAAATAAGATGCTTCTATAGCAAATGATAATGCTTTAACTAATGATTACATTACTTGGCCTGAGTCCAGACTTAATGTTATTTGGTTGAAATAATGAACCACAAGTTCAATGCAGAAAAAAGACAGAATTGGCCTATGAAGAAATACATGGCACTTCCCATTTTTATGAAAACCAAATGCCCAGGATGAGAACACAAGGCAATCTGCTCACCAACAGGTCCCATTGGTTTCCTCAGGGCTGTTCCTGGATTAGCCAGTGGAATAGCATCAGGCACCACATCATCATACCAAGTGGCTGTAGTTCTTGTCATTGGAAGATCATTGTCTGAAGGTGAAGCTCGTTCTGCAGCCTCAAGCAAAAGGATCTGGATGGAAAACATAATGGTCAAAACAAATTGTATACTACATGAAAGTTACATGGAGACAATCATACTAAGTCTTTTTGAATAGGACATGGTGTTTAAATGAAAATCAGGACCACGAACAGCTCCTAATTGGTCCTTGAGGGCTGGAACAGCCGGAATTTCTCTGGAATAGGATTCTGAACCATTGGCTCAAGGGATGGTGTCCTTGAGAAAACTTTGGATTCCTGGAACACACTCTTTAGTACCTATAGAAAGAGCTTCTGGAACAGATGGGCTGCGCCTTGCAAAAACTAAGAAGAATATTTTTGGAAAACATATTGTTGAAGTCATCTGGAGGGCAAGGGAGTCTATTTCCTAGAACCACATTTAAACCACAAGTCTAAAGTCAGTATATTGTATCTTACATACACTAGGACAGGGGTCTCCAACCTTGGCAACTTTAAGATTTGTGAACTTCAACTCCCAGAATTCCTCAGCCAAGTTTGCTTCTGTGCATGTGCGCTTCTGTGCATGCGCAGAAGCTTTTGTGCATGTGCAGAAGCTTCCTGATGACATCCGGTTCGGTGGGCAGAGCCTCCCGCCGGTTTTACTACCGGTTCTTGCGAACCGGTCCGAACCAGGGGCAACCCACCACTGCCCCAGTCCTTCTCCTCTATAGGCTAGACATATCTAGCTCCCTCAACCATTCATCACGTGGTTTAGCCTCCAGACTCCTTATTGAATTAAGTCTGAATCTGTAGGCACATTTATCTATGAGAAAGCATGATTTAATTCACTAGGACTTATTTCTGATTAGATGTGGTTAAGACTGCATTTCATCTCATATAAGCTGTTAACAGTTATTAAGAAAAAATGTGTTTAAATTAAATGCGTGGAACAAAAACTCTATTTTCCTTTAAATAAATAAGCACAAGCCTTTTAATGATATGGGGAAAAGATATAATTTGGAGCCTGGCAGAGAAAAATAATTATATTACAAAAAATAGCGATCATGCAAAAACTATGTGGTCCTTTAGCTATCACACACGGAATCAATCATAACTAGCATTTGTGTACTCTTATGTCCTCACATCCAGGACACCATAGCCTATGCCCTCCACTGGGATGCATGATATAAGCTCAGATCAGATAACTGCAAGTTTTCAAGGAGCGATCCAAACCTTAGATTTCTAACAGACTATTCATAATCCACCATGGATTTTGCTAAAAGACATTGGCAGATAGGACCAAAAAACCCCCCATACCTAGGCTCCAGAGAACCTGGCAAATATTTATAGTTCTGGACAGATTATACATTGTGAAATCTAATACTTAAATATAGTTTTATACTTTATGCAGTATATGCAGCCATGTACGTGCAAGGCTTCATGCTTGGTCAAATGCTGGTGGCCTTGAAACAAAGATCCACAATAACCAAAAAGAAGAGAAGAAGAACAAAGATGTTTAAGAGGCTAGAGGCTAAAACACATGAAGAACGGTTGCAGGAATTGAATATTTCTAGCTTAATGAAAAAAATGAATGATCTTAAAAAAATCTATGCACATAGTATATTCTTCCTACATTCCACTTCCCTGAAGTTGAACTTCGAAAGACCAAATCTCCTGGCCTAAGGCAGAAACAGCCTTATCTCGTTTGGTGACTTCTCACTTGGGATAATGCCTACATTATGTGGTAGGATCAGCTCAACTGAATTGGTCTAGGAACTCTCATATAAAAGAAAATTCTCAATCAACCTATCCTCAGCCAGTTAGCACCTAGGTTGAATGGGAAATGTAGTGTAGCAGGGAAAGCCAAGCTATTAACACTACTTACTGTGCCATAAAGAATCAAAGGGAATATACTAGGCAGGAAATGTTGAGGACAACTCCTAAGGAGTTGAGGACAAGAACTGTGCATGAGAAAGAGAATAACTTGAGAATTGCATTAACCAACCTAACATTAAAAAATCCTTCCATTTTTGGGTGGGGACAATCAATCTAGGAGCGTCTGGACACTATAATAATGAGGGAGAAATAACGAAAGAAGCTTAATTTCTCAGAGCGAACAAGTTCATGGAAATGGACTGTGAACCCAGATGCCTCCTAAGAATACCTAAGCAAGATGCCCACAAATCTAGGACTGAGATTTCAGGAATTCCCTGTCAACTTGAAGATAAGGCCTATTTTTCATTTCTTTATTGGATGAATTTTAGTTAGTGGCAGATGTAGAGAAAATGTTGCTTCTCGACTTTTCAGATTCTCTTAGTTTCCTTAAAAATGTTATTTTTCCCACCTCCATCAATATCTAGGGCTAATATACATTCATCTCCCCATCTGTGAAAAAGGTCCGTAGCTTGTGGTACAAATAAATAGTGGTTTCTTCTGCCCAGCCCACAGTAATCTTGATAACATGCAGTGTTACAATTTTAAGAAAGGAAGCCAGCATCATACAAGACCAGTACTGATGGGTTGAAACTTCATGGTAGTAGATTCAGATGAGATATTAGGAGGAAATTTCTTGATGATAAGAGATTGATTCATGAATGTTGGAGATTTAAAATATTCTATGAGCATGTGTGAACATTCTTGAGAGAACTCTAACTTGAACTATTATTAGTCAAGCAGGATATAACTATAACAGGAAGTAGGTTATGGGAATAGAATTGAGGCCTTTGAACTATGGTGCTGGAGAAGACTCCTGCAAGTCCCTTGGACTTCAAGGCGATCAAACCAGTCAGTCCTAGAGGAGATCAACCCTGACTGCTCTTTAGAAGGCCAGATCCTGAAGATGAAACTCAAATACTAATGAGAAGGAAGGACTCACTGGAGAAGAGCCTAATGCTGGGAAAGATTGAGGGCAAAAGAAGAAGGGGACGACAGAGAACGAGGTGGCTGGATGGAGTCACTGAAGCAGCTTAAATGGACTCCAGAGGATGGTAGAGGACAGGAAGGCCTGGAGGAATGTTGCCCATGGGGTCGCGATGGGTCGGACACGACTTCGCAACTAACAACAACAAGCACCTAGCTAACTATAATTTACTAGGAGAAGAATCAATGAACATATGTTCTTGCATCTGTATTTTGGGGGGAAAAAGCAGAAGGAAGTGTCCATAAATTAGGAACCTGACAGATAAAAAGTGGGCAATCAATCCTTAATGCTATCTATATCCCACTGCCTATTTGATATCAGTAGGCCAAGAGGCATTAAAGAATCAATGCCATTCAATTCACACCTTCAATGATAAAGTGGCCTATTCCTTTTGCTTAGTGGTTATTTTCAGATAGACCAGGGGTATCAAACTCAAGGCCCAGGGGCCGGTTCCGGCCCACAGGGTGCTTAAATCTGGCCCACAGGGCTGCCCTGGAAACAGTGAAGGACTGGCCTGCAGTGCCTCTGCCAGCAAAAATGGAGCTTGCAGCACTCCTGAGCTCCATTTTTGGCTGCAACGGCCTCCTGCAACCCTTTGGTAGCGAAAACAGAGCTCGGGAGGGCCGCAGGTGCTCAGGCCACCACAAGGGCCCCCGACATGAGTGACATTGAGCTGGCCATGCCCAGCCTGGCCATTTCAACCCCCCCAGCCCCCCGAGGTCAAACACAACTCTGATGCAGCCCTCAATGAAATTGAGTTTGACACCCCTGAGATAGATACTGGATAGCCATTTGTTTAAAATGTTTTCTCAGATCCTACATTAAGCAGTGGACTGAACTAGATGCCTTCTGAAATCTTGTCCAATTCTATGATTCTGAGCATTTTTTCTACTCATACATTAAAGGAGAATGATTGAAGTCTTTCAAATGAGGCTCTGGGAGATGCTCCAGAAATATGGGATGGGATATTTTAGAACAGCTGAGATCAATGAAGTCAGGTAGATGAAGGCCAAAGGCAAGGAGAATTCTCAGCCATCCAAATGGTTTCCCGAATAATTTACTTACTTTGGCTTCCAAGATATTCAGCCTTTCAGTCATATCTGTGAGCTTTGTGCAATTCATACATTCTAGAAGAAAGAAAAACATTGAGTCTGTTACAACATATGGTTAAAATAAATGAGTAATTCATATTGATCATGTTTTAATTTTATTTTAATTACTGCAATGTACTGTTTGTGCTTAGCTTTTCAATTTTTTTTAAAAAAAAAATCCCTGGGGGGAAATTGTAATGATTTATTAACACAATAACATTTCAAAAACAGTACACATTCCTATGTTGAATGCAAATAAATAGATGATTAGTTTCATAAAAGAAGCAGATGGATGATCCTTGTAACATTTAAAGAGGGGTCTATAAATCAAGGTGGCCTGGAAACAATAATGATAAAACAATGAGAAATGTTTTAACCCAATTTACTTGCTGGAGAACAAGGATTAGACAACAGGGTGGTAGATGATTTGGACTACGGTTCCCATTTAGCACCAAACAAAAAAAGGCCAATGAATAAGGATTCTAGTAACTTGTTGTTCAGAAGTCTTCGGTTGCTTATCCCCATCCTAAGTAAGGGATGGGGAAAAGCAAATTTCCTTACAAATCTGCAACGGAATTGCATGGAGGCTTGGGAGTTCTGAACACATATTCCGCCTCCTCTGTGAAGATCATTGGATGGAACTACAGATGGTCCTCAACCAGTGATTTAGCAATTGTCAAGTTACAACAAAGCCCTCAAAACTTACAACCTGATTCTGAAGTTCGGACGGCCACCCCACCCCCACCCGCCCCATGATCTCACCACTGCATACTGGCCTGCATTTACAATGTTTACAAGGTCATAGGACTGCAATTTACCCATTTATTTAAATGTATACACTTCCCATCTTGCAATCTGAGGCAATTCTGGGCAGTTTACAATGCAATAAAACAGCAATACATTTTTTAAAAAAACTGCTGGAAATCAACATTTACTTCCAGTTTTCAGCAAAAACTGCCCATAGCAATCAATAGGTTTGCTTAAAATCATCACAAATTACAAATGTAATTGCCAGGGTCACTTTACAATCTTAAGTCAAGGATTTCCTGTAATAGAGGGGAAAAACAGCATCACCTGGAACCCAGTCATCAGATGGTCCAATGTCAACAATAGAACAAAGCATTCAGAACACATTTTCTGGAACCCTGTCCAACCCATTAACTAGCACTGGCTATAGGAGGTGTATTTTCTTTTGTGAAACAATAGCAATAGCACTTAAGACTTATTTACTGCTTCATACTGCTTTACAGCCCTCTCTTAGCAGTTTACGGAGTCAGCATTTTGTCTCCAACGACCCGGGTCCTCATTTTACTGACCTCCGAAGGATGGAAGTCTGAGTCAATCTTGAGCCCATCAGGATCGAACTTCTGGCAGTGGGCAGAGTCAGCCTGCAATATGCATTCTAACCACTGTGCTACCACGGTTCCTTAAGGAGAAACCAAGTAATGTGTCCCATCTCTGAGATGTCCCAACTCTGAGATGTGTCTCTGTTCTCTTCTCATATTGTGTTTGCTTTGAGAAGCAATTCCAAACAAAACTATGTTTTATTTAAGCTAAATGTTTTGAGGATGAATATGATTTTTGAGCTCTTTTGAGAATTCTACTGTCAAAGCTCCTAATGTTCCAAAAACTATGGAGAAAATCTTTCCAGTTTACTCTGTCATCTAAGTATTCAGTACCAATATTTACAATCCTTTCCGCTTGCTTTTAAGCTACTCTTTGCTTGGTAGTGCCACATCTACAGTATATGTACAGCTTCAGCTACTATGACATAAATTGTGTTCTGTTTTAGATGTCAAGTCTTTCTGAACTTGAAAGGCCCATAACCTTTTTACACAATTGTTGTGAAATACACATTTATTTATTAGATATATATCCTGACCTTATTTTGTACAATTCAAGGCAGCAAATATAATAGCAACAGCACTTAGATGCATATACCACATCACAGTGCTTGACAGCACTGTCTGAGAGGTTTACAAACGTCAGCATATGGCCACCAACAATTTGGGCCCTAATTTTACTGACCTCAGAAGAATGGAATGCTGAGTCAACCTTGAGCCGTTCAAAATCGAACTCCTGACAATGGGCAGAGTTAGCTTGCGATAGTGCATTCTAACCAATACTGCACCACCATGGCTCCTAATGCTCCATTTTTCTCATAACAACAATCCTGCGAGGTGGCTTGGATTGACATAGTGTCATTGGTCCCAAATCACATAGGTCATAAAATTATCTGCCACAATGTCCTTCCTGTCAATGACTACTTCAGCTTCAACCACAACAATACACAAGCAAATAATAGATACAAACTCAAGGTAAACGGTTCCAAACTCGAATGCAGAAAATATGACTTCAGTAACAGAGTGGTCAATGCCTGGAATGCACTACCTGACTCTGTAGTTTCTTCCCCAAACCCCAAAAACTTTAACCTTAAGCTGTCTCCTGTTGACCTCACCCCATTCCTAAGAGGTCTGTAAGGAGCGTGCTCCTTTTTACTTACTCTTTTCATGTATTCAAATTATGTTTATACTTTTACCTGTTATCTTATATAATATGCTTGACAAATAAACTTATGCCTAAGGGAGACTAAAACTCACAATGTCTCACTTTCTAATTCAGCACCGTAACGGCTATATCAATTGGTTCTCGCGTTTTTACATCTCACTATCTGGGGCCATCAAATCCCATTGGAGTCAAATCCTGCCTTCCTTTAATTTGTCTATGAAATTACTGAGAGACCTACCTGAACTTTTCAGACTGGAAGAAATTAAAGAAAGAGCTTGCAAAATCTCTACTGGGGTAGTCTCCGTACTATATACATTATCTTTTTCACTCTTTTGCAAGCATTTTTAAGCATGAGCTGACTCATCTTGCATTTGTAGTAGATCCATTTAGATTCCAAAACTGCTGATAAGAAGCCACCATTTCCTATTAGGCACAGTACTTCCAGCTGCATAAACAGTTTTTTTTTCCTAAGTACCAGTTGCTACAAACTTGAAAACCAATAAAAAGCCATAGGAATTGATGCCCTGTTTGTGGTCTGGGCTGCCTGCTGTTGGAAAAAAGTTGCTGAACCTGATACATAATTTTTCAATGCATCTTAATCAGCTTTTGTCCCAAGGTAATAACAACCAATATGTAAAATAAATTTTAAAATCTATAAACTAAAATAAGACACTAGGTGGCAGTACTGACAAAGCAACATCTTGGAAGGAAACTAGGAAAAGGAAGGGGGGAAAGGAAAAGGAAAGGTGAGGGACAGATGGATCTTGTCTCATTAGAATGTTATTTTAACAGCAGTAAAATAGTTTACAATGGAAAGGACTCGTTACACACACCAACCACCAGACTTACTTGTTGAAAGATGAATGAATGAATGAATGAATGAATGAATGAATGAATGAATGAATGAATGAATGAATGAGTCAATGTTCCAAACAATGCACACATAGAAAACAGAACTCCGAGGCAGATAGATTCCTCAAAGATCAATTTATTGGATATATCATATTGGCACAACTGGTAAAAACCGACTCTGAAAGTTTCCTCAGTTTTCACCTAAATAAAAGTAGAAGTTTCCCCTTTCCCACCAAGTCATCAGTCATATTGTCCAATCGAGGTGCTGGCCGGTTGCTTGGTTACTCCACTCCTCCTCTCCTCGGCCACCTGTTGGAATGTCCTTGGTTCCCACAGGAAAACTTTTTGTTTTGATTACAAAACCCCAGCTATCTTTTTTTCCCCCTCCCTGTCCCCTCTTTCTCCTTGTGGCAACCCTGAAGCCTCAAAGATGGCCTCAGTCAGGTTCGCTTCAGGGTTGACAGTATGAATGAATTTGAATCAATTTACTATGGAAAGAAATGTCCCTAATGTGTTTAGTGTTAACTCACAATACAAGATCCCAATAAGTAAATGCCCACTGCAAAATAGCTCACTTATTTGACAGTAAGAACTACTAAGCAATGGAATACTTTGCCCCCTGGACTTGTGGATGCTCCGTTGCTGGAGGTTTTCAAGAAAATAAAGCTTTTAAGAAGAAGGTAGGATATTCATTTTTTTTTCTTTTGCACATGACAAGCTCATAAAATGTTTTACATAAAATACTGCAGCTCCCTTTGATACAAATGAATGTTTTAATAGGGACAAACCCATACTGACATACCGCTGAATTCAGGAAATGGCCATTTATTAGAAACTCAGAAAATGGCTCATGTTTGAAAGAAAACAGATGGCGAAGAGCTAGAGCAGGGGAGTCAAACTTGATTTCAATTAGGGCCGCATCAGGGTTGTGTTTGATCTCAGGGGCCAGGGTGGGCGTGGCCAGGGTGGGCGTGGCTATCTTAGCATCACTCATGTTGGGGGTGTCTGTGGTGGCCCAATTCCTCTGCCAGCGAAAACAGGCTCCCGAGCTCCATTTTCCGCCATGACAGCCTCCTGCCACCTTCTGCCACTGAAAACAAAGCTCCGTTTTCACTGGCAGAGGGCGGCAGGAAGCCAGTCCTTTGCTGTTTCTAGGGTGGCCCTGCGGGCCGGATCTAAGCACCCCACAGGTCCGGCCCCCAGGCTTTGAGTTTGACACCCCTGAGCTAGAGCATTGTGGGCTGGCCTCTCCACATGAAGGGGCCACCAGTCCCACCCCTCTATTAAACATTGAGTCTGTTCACATTCATAATCCAGTTCCTGAATTAATCCATTTTCTCAGTTCATAATTTACAGTAAGGTTCAAAAATAGAAACTATCAAATACTCCTACTACCCCAACTAAAGTTGGTATTAATCTAGTTTAGGGTTAATGTTAGAGAGCAGCAGCTTCTAAGTCTTTTCATAGATTTGGATAAATATTGTGAAAATGATCCTCCAGAGTATCATATATAAATCAGAGATCTTCCATACAGAAAAGAAAGGGAAGGTGGAGAACTAACAGCAACTATACATAAAATAACTTTACAATCCTTGTACAGGATTTTTAATCTTATTGTTTCATTATTTGCAGGTTTACACCAATAAAAGATGTTGATTCCTCAAGTTCAGAACATTCCAGATGGTGGCTAATAATCTAGGATTAAGTCAAATCCTGACTTAAATCTGATTAGAAGCTGGCTTATTTTGGTTCAATAATAAACATATGATAAAATATACAATAAACAGTTGCAGGAATTGGATATGTCTAGTCTAACGAAGAGAAGGACAAGGAGTGAAATAATAATAATTCCAATATCTGAGGCGGGCGGGGGGGAGGTCAACCTATTCTCCAAAGCACCTGAGGCAAGGCAAGAAGTAACAGATGGAAACTTATCAAAGAGATCCAACCTACAACTAAGGAGGAATTTCCTGACAGTGAAAACAATCAGTGGAACACTTTGCCTTCAGAAGTTGTGGGTGCTCCAACACTAGAGGTTTTTACGAAGAGACCGGACAGCCACATCCAGAATGGTTTATGGCAGGGGTGGGCAATTGTGACTCTTTTACAACCTGTGGACTTCAACTCCCAGAATTCCTGAGACAGCTGTCTCAGGAATTCTGAGAGTTGAAGTCCACAGGTTGTAAAAGAGCCACAATTGCCCACCCCTGGTTTAGGGTCTCCTGCATGGGCAGGGCGTTGGACTAGAAGACCTCCAAGGACCCTTCCAACTCATTTGAAGCCTATCTAATAAGCTCCCCAGGGGTGAAATCTACTTACCTTCCCAACCGGTTCAGAAGTGCACATGGTGCGCGTCAGGTGCACGCACAGATCCTCTGTGCATGCGCAAACTTTTCTGCGCATGTGCAGAGGGTAAAAAACAGGTTATTTCCTGGTTAAAACCACGAAGTAACAACAACTGAGTGGGTGGGCGGAGCCTCATGCCACAATCGCTACTGGTTCTCCGAACCACCAGCCGCCATTGCTACCAGTTCGATCGAATCGGTCCGAACTGGGAGCATTTCACCCCTGAAGCTCCCTGACCGAATGATATAAAAACATGGCCTCTCACCAGTAGAAAAACAAGCAATTCAAGAAAAGATTTAATCCACCTTTTGCCTACTCTGCTGGTTTTCTACTTGGGAGTTCTTTTTTAAAATGTTGGCCTGTATTCAAATAAGGTTTCCCCAGACAGCAATCTGGCCTTCTCTTTTCAGCTGCTTTGTCCTTGTGTGGACCATCTTTTAGAACGGAAAACTCCCCAGCTGAGTCTTGGAGAAAGTTCCCATTTCCTTTTGCCATCTCCTGATGCCTCAATAGGAAGCCTCGGACACCAGAAACTAAGGAAGTTCATCCAGAAATTACAGGGCCTACAACTTCCGATTCCTTTCTGCCCAGGCATCCATTATCAATGATGACAACCACTGCCATTTCTACAAGTACCCCACCCCCACCCCCAATTTGCAGGAAAGCAGTTAAAAGCATCCCACTTTGAGAGAGAGAGAGGAAGATAAATCTCTTCTCAGCAGCCCCCAAATTCATCTCCAGAGACCTGGCTTTGCACCTCCGGTTTTGCTAAAACAACGTCTTGTCCTCGTCAAGAGGTTCTACTCTGGAGCAAATTACTCAGGTTTCTACTGCAAGCCGGCATTGGGTTTCTACTGAGCCTGCTGGTTTTTGCCAGGGTGGCAAAAGATAAGACATCTAGGCCTGAGCCCTTTTATCCCCAGATGTGCCATTGCTTCCTTCACAAAACCCCTCTGTGGTTTTGGGCAGCTCATCTGCGTAGCAGATGTGCCGCTTCTATGACTCCCAAGTTTTTCCCCTAGAACAAATCTACAGATGTTCACTGAGGTATACCTTTTCCTAAACAACATTTTACTTCCCTGGAAGCTTCTAGACTCTCTGATCACCTCCTGCTGGGATCCTGAAATCTATTTTCAGTTCTAAGCAGGGACACAACGTGACGATGATGAGTGCTTTCAACCTAAGGTGTTTTTAAACCTTAGTAATTGTTAGCCGAGAAAAGACAGAATGCATGACACAAGGAGTCAGATTACAGAATCAGATTTTCTTTTATGCGAAAAGAGGCTTGCTGAGCTGCATTGTACAGATAGTCCTTGACTAATGATCAGGGGGTGAAATCCAGGAGGTTCTGACAGGTTCTGGAGAACCGGTAGCGGAAATTTTGAGTAGTTCAGAGAACCGGCAAATACCACCTCTGGCTGGCCCCAGAGTGGGGTGGGAATGGAGATTTTGCAATATCCTTCCCCCAGGAGTGGGGAGGGAATGGGGATTTTGCAGTATCCTTCCTCTGGAGTGGGGTGGGAATGGAGATTTTGCAATATCCTTCCCCGCCACACCCACCAAGCCACGCCCACAGAACCGGTAGTAAAAAAAATTGGATTTCACCACTGCTTATGATGATACATTTAGCAACCATTCAGAATTACAATGGTGCTTTAAAAAGTGACTTTATGACCATCTTACAATCATTGTAGCATCCCCATGATCATATATTCAAAATTCAGATGCTTGGCTTGTATTTATAATAGTTGAAGCACCCCAGGGCCATGTGATAATTATTTGTGACCTTTCCAACTGGTTTGGGACAAGCTAAGTCAAGGGGGGAAAGCCAGATTTGCTTAACAACCATGTGTTGGAAGAAATATCCATCTAGTTCAGTTCTAAGCCTGGAGAAAAACACTGGAAACATGGAGGCTGATTGGAAAGATGGTTTAATGATGAAGCACAACCACATGGGTGGTTCTGGTGCAGCCGACGACAAGGAGTTGAGAGAGGGGGGTATTTATACCTTTTCTTGGGCTTTGCCCTTGAACTTCCTGTTCCTGTGCAAGAACATGTATTCTATTGGCTGTTATAGGGGTCATAGCTGGCTCTGTAGGTTGTCTGAGCTACGTTTGGTTGAGGTTTGGAGGTGATGCAATGAAAGAGCTTGTTGGGCAATTCCTATTGTGGCTGAGGGCTAACCCTACCTTTGTTCAGACCTTGCTACAGGATTACCAAATCTGCAGTTCTAAAAGCTGGCCTCAGTTTAGTATCTGCTTGGGGGCAGGGAGCTGGGACGCTGAGTTTCTGTCTTCCTTAAGATTTTTATTTCTCTTTTAGGGGAAACATTTTATCCTGCCTTTTTAAAATATTCCTCAAAATATTATTATTTCATTCTTCTAGGAGAAGGGTGGGTGCTAACCTTCTACACATGTGATTTACTTAGCTACTGCAGTAATTTGCTTAACAACTGTGGCAAAACAAGTTGTAAAGTTGGGCACAGCTCACTTGACAACCACCTTGTTTAGCAACAGAAGTTCTGGTTCTGATTGTAGTCGTAGGTGGAGCAGGGGTGGGATCCTACTGGTCGAACAACCGGTTTGCCGAGCCCACGCTTCACACACACTTCACACGTACTTCGCATGCACTTCATATGCATGCCAAACACACACTTTGCACGCGTGCCAGACACACGCTGCATGCGTGTGTGCAGTTGCCATAAAATTGAACTTCCGCATTGCAAACAAAGAAAGGAGCAAGGGAAACAACTGAGGAGGGCCAATTCAATCTGCCACCCCTGATCAGCTGGGCTTCAGAAGTCAGTATAACCCGGGGATGGGTGGGCAGGCCCACTTTCCAGGCAACAGAGAACTGGTTCGCTCTCGGCAGGAAGTGGGAACTACCGGTTCAGCCGAACTGGTCTGAACCAGTAGAATCCCACCACTGAAGTGGAGGACTACGATACACAGAGAAGTCAGTAAAACATTCTGGAGTAGCCAAAGGCAAACCACTTCTCCATCACTGCCATGAAAACTGCTTGAATTCAGCCAAACTAAGATCAATATTATAGTTTCTTTATACTTTTATATTAAGAAATACGCATATTCAACTTATTCTGTGACTTTCTGGCAAGCAATCCTTTAAAGAGGGATACCCTTATTACAGCTAAACTAGAAGTTTATTTAAGAAAACTCCAAATTGGAAGCTTAAATTTATCTACCACCTATCTCATTTTCAAGGCAATGCTAGGGCCTAGCATTGCCTTGAACAGCAGTTTACAATATCATGAAAATAGAAATATAACCATTGTACATTGATTGGCTCTATTATGGTCTAACCTAAAGAGGCAACAAACTGATTTAAAATGTTAAACCAAAATGCCTTTTCCCAATATTACTACTTCACTGCACAAAGAAAATCTGGAAAGCTTTTCAGAGTTGGATGAGTGGGCGGGGGGAGTTACTATAAATATTCTGCTTTTTGTTATCATTTCATGGCATCATGAAATTATCCAACAGTGAAATGCTGGAAATATACTTAACAGATTGGATCCTTTTTCCATATGTGGTGGCAATGTTGTAAAGCTCAACAACACTAGAAAACAATCCACCGTAGAATGGAACAATTCAGAAAGATGTACTCCTATTCCATCCTGAGATATTTTTATTACATTTCATGAAATCATATATTCCTTTAAAATATATTGAATTGGCATTGTGTATATTAAAGATTACATGCTTTTTATTGGAAAACAACTTTGATTCCCTCCATGGAAGAATGGCTAACCAAACCGTGGGAATATGCTTCAAGGTCTGGTATAACTTCGTATTTAGAAAATAAATCTGATGTAGAATTCAGTTATATTTGAAACTATTTTAGACTGTGATTTTATATATGGAATTTTGGAAGGTTGCAGATACAATGATTGGTTGCGAAGTTATTTTTTCATCATCAGTCGCTAAACAAGGCAGGCATTAAGCGAGCATGACTTGTATGCAGTTCAGAAGTGATTAACAAGAAATACTGTGCACCCGGCATAAATTCAACCACAATGCCTGTTTTCTCAGAAAAAGATGCCACTGCTTTAATGAGCGGACTCATTTGCATGACTTCTAAAAGAGCAGCATCTTTTTCCAGGATCCCTTGGAAGACTTTTGGGGGAGTGGAGGGGAGGAGGAATAGAAAGAAGCCTTTTTAATGAAAAGCAGAGAAGTGTTACAGTTAGGAGATCTGAAACACATCTTTCAAATTGTTTTTGAAACATGCAGAGTCCTAATTTTCTTTTGTATACTATTGGGCACTGCACTGTTCTTTTCAGGTTGACTGTGAAAGGTGATATAAATTGCCCACAGTGTGGCGTAATACACTGGGGGGGGAGGGGGCGTCTGACCAATTTTAATTTGCCAGAATATTAAATTAGTGCATGTCTTTCTTTAGATTATAAAAGAAACCAGCCACCATACATATACTGCAAAATGTCAGTTCCAACCTTCCATTTTTAACATTTCAACATTCTTCTATTCCTTTGTCTATGTACAGCTAAATATAATACTGGGCTTTGGCATATAGACGGAAAGAAAGTAGTTGGATTTTTGCTTCGAGAAGAACGAAACCTTTCTCTCAAAGAGAAAAAGAATTGTTTTCAGAAAAAGAATTTGACCCGGCTCCCTGGAGTAGAAATGACCCAACACTAATCTGGCTTCAGATAGAAAAAGAGAGATGGCTGCCAAAACAAGTGTATCTGGTCCTTTGGCAGATTTACCTGATTTTAATCAGGGCCTGGTTTTTATTCATCATTGTAATTCTGATAATTCCTCCTGAAAATCTGACTTCCTCTCCTTTCTGCATATGGCTAAAAGCTCCTTCCAAGGAAAGTAGAATCAGTCACCTCAACCAGAAGATCCCTGATCTCTTCTACAACTTCTAGCCCTTCCAGACAACGAGTTATGGGACAAATCAAGTAATTACAATTCTCTACTTTTGTAGGATCTGCTATAGCTTTGCAGTGTTGAATGAAATATCCTAGCAATGAGTGGCTGGCTATGAGGGATTCTTCTTGGCAATGACTGGACACACACTACAGCAGAGATGAAATTTCCACACAATGCAGATAGCCCTCAACTTACAACTGTTCCAAAGGTTGGGCTACCTCTGAGGACATGGGACTGAACTTCAGGTATTCAGTAAATAACCATATTTAGGGCTGTTTGTAGCATCCCACAGTCACATGATCACATTTCACAATCATTTTGCCCAAAACCCGCACTTTCAGTGTTCAGCAAAAATGTTTCACCAAACCTACACCCATAGCTAATTACCGGTTCATTTAACAACTGCAGTTTGTTTAATGACCACCACAGAGACTTGACAACTACTACAAAAAAAGGTAATAAAATCAGGCTGGCTCCTTTATGGTCATATGCTGAATATTACTGTACCTGTGCTTTATTTAGCACATACATACCCCAGCAATTGGCTAATAACTTTGCTAGAACAAGGTTAACTCTACTCTTGTAGCACTTACAGGTTGGCTTAGCCACATAAGTAAGTTTTAAAATAATTAAAAGTTTTAAAGGTTTTAAAGCGACATACGGTCCTTGCCTCCTTTCATAAGTTTTTGCATTCGTTGGGGATGCAAAAGCTCCAGGCCATGCTCCAGGCTCTTCTCTTGAACACCCAAAAGTAGCTTGGGTGCTAATTTCCAAGGGATCAAGCCAAGATGGGCTGCTTACTATGGCTTGAAGTCTTAGCAGTTGACTGTCAGCCCTCTTGTTACCCTATAACTTATCAAGGCATTGCTTCCTGCTTTACCTTTGCTTTATTCATATTTTTATTCTAATTTAACCCATCAATGGATAGTTAGGACTGCAGCCAGCAGTTGCAACCAGACTGCCTTCTATTGAGGACTTGTATATTGCACAGGTCAGAAGGAGGGCTGAGAAAATATCTACAGGCCCCTGACCCCTGTATTATCCTTCTCATATTTTCTATTACTTTCTCCTATTAGTATGATTATATCACCTTGTTGTTTGTACATACATGTTGTTTGTATGTATATTGATTATATTGTCTTGCTGTTTGTATGTTGTAGAAAATTAGCACCCACCCCTCTCCTAGAAGAATGAAATATTCTAGGAAATATTAAAAAGGCAGAATATTTCCCCTAAAAGAGAAATAGAAATCTTAAGGGACACAGAAACTCAGCCCCAGCAGATATTTTTGTGCCAGTTTATCTACAAGACAAAAGACTGGGCCATCTTATCTACAAGACAAAAGACCTTTGGCTCCCGGCAGGGTTAGGATTAGCCCACACTCAAGATCCAAACCAGGACAAAGCCATTAAGCCATAATAGGAATTGCTCAAAGCCCCTTCATTACATCACCCAGCAAGATTCAACTAAGCCTGGGACTCGAGACAATCTACAAAGTTACCCCTGCATGGCCCCATGGGAGTCTGACAACCAATCAGAATACATTTCTTTCACAGGAACAGGAAGCAAGTTCAAAGCCCAAGAGAGGGTATAAATCTCTCTCTCTCTCTTTCTTACTCATGTACTCAATTGCCCAGGACCTCAAACCATGTGGTCCTGTCCACCATTAAACCATCTTTCCAATCAGCCTCCATGTTTCCAGTGTCTTTCTTCCCACTTGGAACTGAACCCAGATGGACATTTCTTCCAACAACATACGCTGAGAGCTAATGCACCAGAGAGAAATTTATTGGCCAATCACAGTTGGCCAATAAATCAACTATTCCATTCCATTCCACTCTATCCTTCAGTAAATTTCTAATCCAACTTCCATTCTTATACCTGCTTGTATCCCCTCTTCCTCATGCATATACATTGGCTTTTCCTATTGGCATGGGTGTGCTGCTTATAAGCATTGGTATCTTCCTTTAAAAAGCCAGGTTGTGCCACAGTTAGCCAGCTGGGGTTGTTGTTACACCAGTCAAATGGCTGGGATACCGGTGTGGATGGGCGAGTGAGTGTGTGGTGATCAGTCTGTCTCTCTCAACAAGCTGGGAGGGAATTGAGCACTTCCTCTCTCAGGTTTCCAAGCTTGTAAATGTTTATGTCCCTGTGGGAAAGGGGATGAGCTGAGTGTTGCCTTGGGAAAGGATGGGGAGGAGGGCACTTCTGTCAGCATTTTCAGAGCAGTTTTTTCTTAGCTTAGAGAGCAATTTTAACCCCTTTTCCTCACACTGACATAGTACACATCCTGGAGAAATCAGTTTCTAGTTAATTTTATTTTCTTAGCTCCTCTAAGGCAAGGGATTACTATTTCTTTAAGGTGGGGTAAAAAACAAACCCAGTTTAACTATAACTGGGAGAGGGTGGTAATAACAATTTAAAAAAAAACCCAAACCCGAGTTCTGTAATGTCTACTTCAAATCCTACTTGTAAAAACTGATGATTTTTCAAAGTCTCTGAATCATCAAAGAGCATATTTCATTCATTCATTCATTCAACATGTACAAGATAACAGGTATAGATATGAACATGGTCATAAACATAGGAAATTAGTACAAATAAATGAGGACAGTAGGACAGGGACGGTAGGCACGATGGTGCATTTATGTACGCCCCCTTTACGGACCTCTTAGGAATGGGATGAGATCCACGGTAGACAGTTTAAGGTTGAAGCTGTGGGGGTTTGAGGATGTAACAATGGAGTTAGGTAGAGCATTCCAGGTGTTGACCATTCTGTTGCTGAAATCGTATTTTCTGCAATCGAGTTTGAAGCGGTTTACCTTGAGTTTGTATTTATTGTTTGCCTGAGTATTATTGAGGTTGAAGCTGAAGTAGTCGTTGACAGGTAGGATGTTGTAGCAGACAATTTTGTGTACTATGCTTAGGTCAGACTATAGGCAGCATAGTTCCAGGTTGTCCAGGCCCATAATTTCGAGCCTGGTGACATAAGGGATTCTATTGTGAGCAGAGGAGTGGAGTACTCTTCTCGTGAAATAGCTCTAGACCAGTTCAACTGTATTAATGTCTGATATACAGTGTGGATTCCAGGCAGACAAGCTGTATTTGAGAATTGGTCTGGCAAAGGTTTTGTATGCCCTAGTTAGCAGTACAATGTTACCAGAGAAGAAGTTTAGCAAAATTAGGTTAACAACTCTTAATGCCTTTTTGGCAATGCTGTTTTTGGAAAAGTCTTATCGTATTTTGTTTTCTGGGCTGGTAGCCAACCTTTGCCGGACTTTGGTTTATTCTTGCTACTTAATCAATTTGATAAGGACCGTTGTTGTGTGTCAATATCCTCGGAAATCCGGAGATGGGGCAGAACAATAGGTTAGGTTAGGGTTGCATGTATAGGCACAATCAGGAGAGTGCTTAAGAAAGCCAGTTCTTCTTGTTATTCACCCTTGTTAGATGTGACACATGAGTGTTTTATAACAACCCCGCATTATGGAGTGTGCATATGTAAGTTTCTTAAGAAAAAAAGTTAAGTTAGATTTATTACAGTCAAAAAGACCACCATGATATTTTTGTCATTCAATCTCTGTCTTCTAAGTCTTTGATGTCATCATTTTGCCATGGCTGCCTGTCAACCTATCAAAGGGCTTTTACAACATAGAAGCCGACTCAAGGATGGAATAGCCATTTTGTTAAAATTCCTGTTGTCCCTTTTTATCTGTTTTTAAAATGTGTAAAATAATAGGATTTCCATGTAAATGGAGTTCATGATTGACTTGCCTCACATCCTTAACGGTTGTAAGTACTTAACCAAGTAGCAATAGTACTTAGATTTATATACCGCTTCATGATGCTTATATACCCTCTCTAAGAAGTTTACAGAGTCAGCACATTGCCCCCCAACAATCTCGGCCCTCATTTTACCGACCTCGGAAGGATGGAAGGCTGAGTTAACCTTGAGCTGTCAGAATCGAATTTCTGGCAGTGAGCAGTGAATTAGCCTACAATACTGCATTTTAACCACTGTGCCACCTTGGCTCCTGTGGATTGATACCCATCCCTGCCTAAGCTTTCAATTCTTTTCTTTCATTTTGTTTGTCCCTCTCATCTCTTCTTCTCTTATTAAGGTTGGGAGTGAGCAGTACCTTGTCTTCCTTGCACAGAGGTTGGACCCTGCTAACCCCAATAGAAACCAATAATTCTTTTGTTAAGCCGCGCAGTTGTTAAGTGTGGGGTCTCATGACCCTGCTGACTTACTCCATCAGTTCTGTTGGTTGTGGCTGTGGTTGTTAAACATATGACCTGATTTTTCATAATGGCTGCCTTAATCAACTTTGCTTGTCATAAGACAGCTATGAAGGTTACAATTGGCAATCAAGTGACCAAACGGATGTTGTGATGGCTGCAAATTTGAGTTCCTGTCATAAGTCTTGTTGTCAACACAGCTGAAACTTTGAATGGTTGCTGAATGTGTGGACAGTAAGCAAGGACTAAGATGGAAACTTGGGCTTTGAGAATTTCCAGGGGCTTGTTTGGCAGATTCTCTGTAAAATTTTGCAAAAGGCTCCCTTAGAGAGTCTTTAAATTATTTATTTTATTTTTAACTGGGATCCACAAGTAGAAAAATTGAGCAGTCAGCAGACTACATCTGGCTATGAAGTTAGCTGCATTGCCATCTTTTAAACATTTGAGAAGAACTAGGGCGACATCATAGCAGTCTTCCAATGTCTGAGGGGCTGCCACAGAGAAGAGGGGATTGAACTCTTCTCCAAATAAGAGCCTGGTGGCACAGCAGACTAATAGCCTGTTATTAACATTCAGCTGCCTCCAATTACTGCAAGTTCGAATCTCCCCAGGCTCAAAGTTGACTCAGCCTTCCATCCTTTCTAAGGTAGGTAAATTGAGGACCCAGTTTGTGGGGGCAATAAGCTGACTTTGTATAAATATACAAAAGTATGAAGGCTATTGCTTAACGCATTGTAAGCCTCCCTGAGTCTCCGGAGAAGGGCGGCATATAAATCAAATTAAAAAAAAAAAAGCACCTGAAGGCACGACAAGAAGTAACGGATGAAAGATGATCAAAGACAGACCCAATTAGAATTAAGGAGAAATTTCCTGAAAGTGAAAACAATTAATCAGTGGAATGGCTTATCTTCAGAAGTTGTGGGTATTCCATCATTGAAGGTTTTGTCCAGAATGGCATAGAGCAGTAATGGCTAACCTTTTCCGGACCGAGTGCCCAAAGTGCACATGCGTGAATGCGCAAGTGCAAGCCCAAACCCCCAAAATGCAATGTGTACATGGCCCGTGCATGCCCCTTGCCCCCCATGCATGTGCACACGTGCCACATGCCCCCGCGCAGCATGCGTGGCAAAGACCCAAAGACCAGCTGGACGGCAGGAGCCCAGCGCGCATGCGCAGCAGAGCTGAACTGGGGCAATAGCTCACGTGCCGACAGAGAGGGTGCTGCGTGCCATCTTTGGCACTCGTGCCGTAGGTTCGCCATCACAGCCATAGGGTCTCCTGCTCGAACAGGGGGTTGGACTAGAAGACCTCCAAGATCCCTTCTAACTGTAATCTGTACTCTATTTCAAATCTAGATTCTTGGCCTACCCTTGAATATGCTATGTTGCCGCTAAACCGACGACAGCTCTCTGTGAGCAGGGGGCGTTCTTTTGTAAGATCTGCAAGTTGTGGACTTTCAATCTCTCCCTGGAGAGCCTGTTCTAAAATATCAAAGAGAGATATTGCATTACTTACAGACTGAACTTTCTTGTTGGACTATATTGGTCAACTTTCAGCTGTTTCGGAGGTCTGGATGTAGCCTGCCTTTTTTTCCCCCTCCAGCCCGTGTTGGCAGCATTCCTTTTCTCCAATCTGATTGCTCAATGTGCCAGAAGGTTCAGGCAAGTGGTGTGGAGTTTTAAAAATCAAGATTTTAACAAAACATAAGGTAATGGGAAAGGTTCCCCTCGCACATATGTGCTAGTCCTTCTAGGGGGCGGTGCTCATCTCCGTTTCAAAGCCGAAGAGCCAGCACTGTCCGAAGATGTCTCCATGGTCATGTGGCCAGCATGACTAAATGCCAAAGGCGCAAGGAACGCTGTTACCTTCCCACCAAAAGTGGTCCCTTTTTTTCTACTTGCATTTTTTACGAGCTTTCGAACTGCTAGGTTGGCAGAAGCTGGGACAAGTAATGGGAGCTCACCCCATTATGCGGCACTAGGGATTCGAACCGCTGAACTGCCGACCTTTCGATCGACAAGCTCAGCGTCTTAGCCACTGAGCCACTGCGTCACTAACAAAACATAGCACAGTTAAAAAAAAAAGAAAAAAGTAAAATAGAAGAGTATAAAAGATGTAAGGCAATAAAGGAGGCGTTTTCTTGTCACCATCTGTCAGCTTCCCCAAACCAAGAAAGGCACACAGAGTTACTTCGAAGCAGTTTCCTTTCTGTTCCTCACCTATAGACAGAAATCTCCAAATTAAAGCAACTACTTGCGTCATTAAAGATATACCCTGAGAATTTTTAGGGATATAACCTGAGAATTTTTAAGGAGGAGCCATCTTGACTCTCTTTCTCTCAACCAAACTATCTAAATTTCGCTGTCTCTTGGTCCTTTGGAATGCAGCCCCTCCCTCCTGGGAATCCAGACTACATTCTACCACACCATCTTTCCTTTTCTCCAGGTTGCTGTTGGTAAATGATTCTTTGAGTTCTTCTAGGCCACGGGTGTCAAATTTACCGTGTCATGTTGCCGTCATGTGATGTTTCACGATGTTCTTCCCATTCACGGAGCTGGGGTGGGCGTGGCCTGCACATGCCGCCAGTTTGACACCCCTGTTCCAGGCTTATGCTTGTGTCATTGGGATGTGCCAAGTGCCAAAATTGCAATCTTATCCTACACTTAAGTTATTTGGTCGCTCTTCTGGAAAAATTGCAGGGCAATTCATTCATCTTTACTCTTGGATTTGCTCTTTCTTATCTCCACCATCCAGAAGCTTTAACCTTTCTTCCTCTAGTTTCACCTTCTTCTGCCACCAAAGAGTTCTATTTTCTATCACTCTTGGGGTTATAATGCATAATGCGGTGGAACCAAGGTATAGGTAGTCCTCCACTTACAACCATTTGTTTAGTGACCATTTGAAAGTTACAACAGCACCAAAAAAAAGCAATTTGCAACTAGTCCCCATACTTAGAATTGTCACAGCATTCCCATGGTCATGTGATCAAAATTCGGGCACTTGGTAACTGGCATTTATTTACAATACTTGCAAAAACCTGGCCTCATGTAATCACCAATTGCTACCTTCCCAGCCGGTTTCTGACAAGTCAATTTGGGAATCTGGATTCTCTTAACAACAGCATGGTTCACTTAAAGCTGCAGTGATTCACATAAAATTGGGTATGACTCACTTAATAACCACCTTTGTTGCAATGGAAATTCTAGACCCAATTGTGGGCATAAGTCGAGGACTACCCATATTTGAAAATTGTTTCTTCCCCTATTAATATGTATGTAGGCAGGGGTGAAATGCTACCGGTTCGCACCGGTTTGGGTGAACCGATAGTGATAAAAGCTACCAGTTCAGCGAACCGATAGTAAAAAAAAGCTATCAGTTCGTCTGAACTGGTATTTCCAATGATCAGCTGTGCCGTGCGATTTATATTTGCTAGAAAGCAGGAAATCCTGCTTTCTAGAAAATCTAAATCATGCGGTACAGCTGTTCTCCCCCACCCGTTGTTCTACTTACCTTAAGCCTCCTTTTTCTGTGCGAAGTGCGCATTTGGCACGCACTGACATGTGTGCACAGTGTGCTTTTGGCACGCATTGCACATGCATGGGCAGCGAAATGGTGGCAATCCATGGAGGATTTCACCACTATATGTATGTATGTATGCATGCATGCATGCATGTATGAATGAATGAATGAATGAATGAATGAATGAATGAATGAATGAATGAATGAATGAACAAACATTTCTATGGCTGCCCAACTCACTCACAATCACTCCAGGCAGCTTACAAAGATAAACGGATAAATAAAATACTGGTAGATTGTTCCCACAAACTAAGAGTGGTTAAGCATTCTTTCTCTGGAATGCTGGTTAGACAAGCATCTACTTTCTTTAGCATCAAGCAGACAAATAAACAATTTTGATTTTGCTTAGTTTTTAATTTAAGATGACAGGTTTCCAATACTCTATTAATAGTGGAGACTTCAACATGGCTTCCAGCTTAATGTGTTTTAGTTTTTATTTTAAATATCCCTTTTGAAAACTCTAATTGGCTAAAAAGGAGTTTATAAACATATTTTTATAGCTAAAACATTTTCCCCTCACTGGATTGTATAGATCTGGAAAGAAATGTATCCTGGACAGAGATACCCCAAAAAAAAAAAAAAAGTACATCCCATATAATATACACTTGGCAAAATATATAAGATGGCTAGAAAGAGAGTATTATGTTTCAGTAATATTTCCTTAAAAGAAAAAGGAATCCTAGATTATGAAGGAACGCTGTGAAACAAGTGCCAAAGTTGTAAGTTTTGACTTGAGAACTGAATTCCACCTGCTCAGGACAACTACTATTTTAATCCTTGATTTACATTAAAGCAACTTCCTTTAAGTGAAAATGAGTGACTTGTGAAGAGATGATGTTTCAGAAAGAAAGTGAAAAAAGGCTAAAAGATGTATAAAGGTAAAAGTAAAGGTTCCCCTCACACATATGTGCTAGTCGTTCCCTACTCTAGGGGGCAGTGCTCATTTCCGTTTCAAAGCCGAAGAGCCAGCGCTGTCTGAAGATGTCTCCGTGGTCATGGGGCTGGCATGACTAAATGCCAAAGTCGCCCGGAACGCTGTTACCTTCCCACCAAAGCTGGTCCCTATTTTTCTACTTGCATTTTTTTACGTGCTTTTGAACTGTTAGGTTGGCAGAAGCTGGGACAAGTAACGGGAGCTCTCCCCATTACGCGGCACTAGGGATTCGAACCGCTGAACTGCCGACCTTTCGATCGACAAGCTCAGCATCTTAGCCACTGAGTCACCGCATCCCTATAAAAGATGTAAACATTTCCTATATTTCTATCCCCACCCTTGCTCCATGGAGCTGGGGCACTTCCAAGGCCCAGTCTATTTTAACTACCGCAAATTTGAAGAATAATCAGTGATGGGTGAGCGAATCAATCTACATTTAATGCAGGCCACTATGCCGTTAGAGCATTCTTTCAAATTTCTTGTTATTTTTAAATCCTAAAAAAAAAAAAAAAAAAAAATCACAATTATTGTCAAATGCAATATTGTCAAATTGAATGATTTTAAATTGGGTTTTAATTTTGGGTTTTAAAATCCGGCCAAAACTATTTAATGATTTTAATTAATTTTTAACTAGGATATTGTATATTTGTATTTTAATTCTGGCTGTACACCGCCCTGAGTCCTTCGGGAGAATGGACGGTATATAAATAAAATTATAATAAATAAATAAATAAATGCACCTTTTCCTGGCATACATCGTTTGTACGCTCATTTTGTAATTTTCCCAATAGATTTATTTTGGAAAGCAATGAGAATTCCTTGAATACAAGAATGGAAAGGTTGGAAATGACTTTTGCGATCATCTAATTCATCTCTGCCTACTGCAGGAATCCATGATCACAGGATCCCAACAGAAATTGATCCCGGCTCTCATAAACTTTTCTAGCGAAAGATCTACTTTCTTGTAATTTCAACCCATGGTGGGTTTTTTGTCCTGTCTTCAGGAATGACTAATTACGGGTAGTCCTTGACTTACAACCATTCATTTAGTGACTGTTCAAAGTTGCAAGGTCACTTATGACCATTTTTCAACTTATAATCACTGCAGAATCCCCATGGTCATGTGATCAAAATTGGGACACTTGGCAACTGAGTCATAGTTATGACGGTTGCAGTGTCCCATAGTCATGTGATTCCGTTTTGCGACCTTCTGACAAGCAAAGTCAATGGGGAAGCCAGATTCACTTAACAGCTGGGCTATTAACTTAACAACTGCAGTGATTTGCTTAACAACTGTGGCAAGAAAGGTCGTAAAATGAGGCAAAATTCATTTTAAAGCTGTCTCGCTTAGCAACAAAAATTTTGGCCTCAGTTCAGGGGTGAAATGCTACCGGTTCGGGGCAGTTCGCCCGAACCGGTAGTGAAAATGCTACTGGTTCGCCCGAACCGGTAGTAAAAAAAATGCTTTAAAAAGTTTTTTAAAAAGTTCCGACGATGGCGCAGCACAGCTGATTGTCTGAACGTTTTTTAAACTTTTTTAAAGCATTTTTTTACTACCATTTCGGGCAATAGGTAGTAAAAAATGCTAAGAAAAGAGGAAAAAAAGGTTCCGACAATCAGCTGTGACAATCAGCTATGCCATGCCATCCTCTGAACTTTTTTTTTTTTATTTTTTAAAGCATTTTTTTACTACCTATTGCCTGAACCGGTATTTTTGTGTAAAGTGTGATAGTTTGTTTTTGAGCTGTGACTCTGTGAGGTTCCTGCTTGTTTGCAGGGGCCATTTTGTGTGAAGTCCAGCTGCTTTTGCATTGTGTGTGGGTCAATTGTGTAGCTTTTGTGTTATTTTTGTGTAAAGTGTGATAGTTGGTTTTCCCGGTCACATGACCCCCAAGCCACATGCACCAAGCCACGCCCACCAAGCCACGCCCACAGAACCAATAGGGAAAATTTTTGAATTTCACCACTGGCTCAGTTGTGGACATAATTCGAGGACTACCTGTATATGAGTCTCTTCTTGATCAGGTACAATGTCCTGCTCCTTACAGGATCGGTAAGCATCTCTGACATGGGACTCTCTAAGTTTACATACGAGGTGTTTGAGTGTATAAACATTTGAAATTAATAAAATGGCCAGTTCTGTAGATTTCCAATTTCACAGTTGCAAGCAATGGTAAAAAGAGGAGATTCTGTTTCACTGATCTACCCTCCCCATCCCCCACACACAATCCACTTAATGCAGCAGTTCCAGTATACGATCAAAGTGTGGATACAATCCAGGGATCTATCTCAAAGGTCTCTGAGCACATTATCATCTCCTGAATTTCTGACTTGGAGCAAATTTTATTCTAAGCGGAGCCAGATGAGCTGGTCTTTCCTCCACCTCCCAAACACAGTTGAAAAGGGGAAACAAAGCAATTTTTTTACATAAATTCAAAGATGTTATTTCCCCCCCCCAAAGTATTTTTCAAATTTGCTCTCTGCTCTGCAGAAATCTCTCAGGCTGACTTATTTTTCTACACCTGCACCCTTGCTGGGGAAAAAAAAATATTCCTTTGAAACTCAATACTTTAGTGTCATAGACTACATTTTGGAAATTATACAGCTTCACATAAATCACAGAGAGCCAAGCAATTGAGCGAATGGTCCAAACTTGGCAACTTTAAGACTTGTGGACTTCAGCTCCCAGAATTCCCCAGACAACATGGAGAATCTGAGAGCTGAAGTCCACGAGTCTTAAAGTTGCTAAGGTTGGGCAACCCTGATATAAAGCAAAGAGCAAGCAAAAGAGAGGACTAAGTTCACTGTGTCTTACACTGTTTGTTTAATTACAGTTTACTGCAAAAACTGTTGGGTTCAAACAACATGCTAATCTACAAATTTAGCTTAGTGTCTCTTGTGTTCACAAACAACACACAAGACATATTCAATATACTACACTCTGACTTGGAGTGTGATATATCAATAGGGACCTTTGACTATAGCATTCTGCTTAGTGCAGAAGTCTTATATAGGTAATCCAGGGGTGAAATGCTCCCGGTTCGGACCGGATCACCCAATCCGGTAGCAATAGTGGCGGGTGGTTCGGAGAACCGGTAGCAAAAATCTCGGCACGCCCCACCCATGCCCAGCTGAGCCACGCGATCATCAGAGGCTTTTTTTTTTTACTTTTAAAAGCATTTTTTCTACAACCTCTTCCCACGAAAAAATGTTTTAAAAGTAAAAAAAAAGCCTCTGATGATCGCGCGGCTCAGCTGGGATCCTCAGAGGCTTTTCAAAGCATTTTTTTCCTGCAACCTCTTGGCCAGAGAGGTGGTAAAAAAATGCTTTGAAAAGTCTCTGATGATCCCAGCTGAGTTGCCTGATCGGCAGAGGCTTTTCAAAGCATTAGAAAAAATGCTTTGAAAAGTTTTTTTTTAAAAAAGTTGGCCACGCCCACCCAATCACATTACCACCCCCACCCCCACCAAGTCACGCCCACAGAACTAGTAGTAACAAATTTTACATTTCACCCCTGGGGTAATCCTTGTCTAGCCAACCACAACTGGAACAGCCAACGTGGTCATTGAGTGAAGCAATTGCTAAATGAAAGATCATAATGTTAAGATCTTAATTCATCTTACCATTGTTTTACAGACCGGCTAATAATCATAAATGTGAGGACTGGTCATTTAGTTACATTTTCATCACTGTCATAACAGTCATATAACAATCGCTAAACAAGGCTGTCACTAAACAAGGGCTACCTGTAATTCAGAGAGGGACAGCCAGCTGTGTGACAAAGGAACCCCAGCCTTTTCTTACATCCTTCCACTTGCCTCCAGAAGAAATTTATTGTACAAAGTTCTACAGTTCTCACTTTATTAAGTTTCTGCTTTTATATGATTCTGTTGCCCATTCTTTACTAAAACCGCCATTCCCGGTATCAATAAAGTCTTAAGATTGTGGCAGCTAAAAAACCCAATAAAAACCAAAATATCCAAATATGCAATAAACAGACTTTTAATCTTCAAACTGATTAAATCCCAATGACCTACTAAACTTCAATCTGAATAGATCTGGAAGGGACCTTGAAGGTCTTCTAGTCAAACGCTCTGCTCAAGCAGGAGACCCTATACCAGTGATGGCGAACCTTTTCGGCACCAAGTGCCCAAACTGGAACGTGTGCATGTGCGTGCGCCCCAGAAACCTGAAGACCAGCTGGCGATGGCACTTGTGCCCACAGAAAGGGCTCTGCGTGCCACCTCTGGCAACGCATGCCATAGGTTCGCCATCACGGCCCTATACCATTTCAGACAAGTGGCTGTCCAGTCTCTTCTTAAAAACCTCCAGTGATGGAGCACCCACAACTTCTGAAGGCAAGTTCTTTCACTGGCTAATTGTTCTCACTGTTAGGAAGTTTCTCCACTATTCCAGGTTGCTTCTCTCTTTGATTACTTTCCATCCATTGTTTCTTGTCTTGCCTTCGGGTGCTTTGGAAAATAAATGGACTCCCTCTTCTTTGTGGCAGCCCCTCAAATGCTGGAATAAGTGCTATCATGTCAACCCAAGTCCTTCTTTTCTCTAGACTAGATACCACTTCAGTCCACACCAGGGGTGGGTTGCCCCCCGGTTCGCACCGGTTCTATAGAACCGGTAGTAAAACTGGCGGGAGGCTCTGCCCACCAACCCCGACGTCATCAAAATGCTTCTGCGCGCAGCCCCGTTGCGAACCAGTAATAAAGGTAAGTAAAACCCATCCCTGGTCCACACCATAGCCTGTCCTTCCCAGAGAAGGCTTGTTTGTCTCTAACTTTTTATTCTTTGCTATGCCTGATCAAACTGCAATTTTTGAGAAAGCAGCAACCTTGCCTTGGCTCCATGTTGTACTTAGTTACACAGAAGTACTGCAGCTTAACCTTTGACATTCTGCTAATCACCAAGTTCTTTGGCATTGGACTGCAAGTATTAAAACTAATCTGAGGTTAATATTGTTGTTTTTATTGTGCTACAGCTTGTCAGTGTACGTTGCTTTGGGTTATGTTATTTTTAAGAAAAAGAAAGATGTAAAAAAAAAAGTTTGTCTTATTGGCTGAGAAACCTAATGACTGGAGTCCCAGATATCTGGAGGTCAAAGGTCAGGAAGGTTTTATTAAACAAACAAGATGAACTTTTTCAAACTGAAAGATTATCTCGCCCACTTGTAGAAACAGAATACTAGGCTCAACTGGAAATTTAGATGAAAAAAAGCAATATGAATCAATCCAGCAAAACAATCCTTATTTTATCCTGTTCCTTTCCCATGACCAATTATATTAAAGTACCAAAAAAAAAAAAATCATGCTACTACTCCTGTATCAACACTAGCATAATTTTGAACAAAGAAGAACCCTCCGTTTTCCTCATTCTTATTTTTCTTTGTTTAATAACCTACAGAGGCCTTCCATCTCTCTGGCAGCTGATTTATTTCCTTTCTTGCTTTCACACTGCTGTCAGTTCAGATCCCTGGACCTCTCCCACCAGGCTAATATTTCTGCAAACTTAAGATATACAGGTTTCAGCCAAATGCTGTCTGGAACTTGTTGGTTTTTCAATAAGAGTTTCAAGTAAGGGGAAAATATCCACACACCTGTTCCCCATGGATGTTAAAAGGTTCCATCTCTCATTGCTTGATCTCTTTCTTGTATCTTGAATCTAGATACATTAGGTGTCCTCTTAATTAGTAAAAAAAACTGTTGCAATATTTTTAGGATCAGACTCAATAATGATAATAATGATTAGAGGTTCAAATATATTTCTCTTTAATCATAACAGGCATTCTATATTCACTGAATATTCACAGATAGAAGCAAGGAAAATGGTGAGGGTGGCTCCTTATATATACAAAGGGCGGAGTCAAGGATGGGAGTGGTGAATTATGAATACATTAGGAAACAAAGAATAAGTTAACCCCCGATATCCCATATATACATTATTTACACATTAGGGAATAAGGCATTTACATCTGACAAATCCCCCTCTAAATGCCGGTTCGCTATACAACACCAATTACATTCAGATTCAGGACAATATAAGACATATAATTTTGAAGTTAAATATTTGTGCTGTTTAGAAGGTAAAGGCTTCGTTAATATGTCAGCTAATTGTTCAGAGGTATCACAATGCACTGCTTTGATAAATCCATCTTGAGACAATTGTCTCACATGTTTAAATTTTATATCTATATGCCTGGATCTTTGTCCAATGGCATCGGATCTGGATATTTCAATGGCTGCTTTATTATCTTCATGCATAACAAAAGGTAAAGCAGGTTTTTTCCAGACATCTGAAATCAAATCATTAAACCATACAAGGTTATTTGCAGCTTTGGATAAACAAACATATTCCGCTTCTGTGGTTGAAGTGGCTACCAGTTCTTGTTTACCAGTGTACCAGTAAACTGGACAGTTATTTAATAGAAAAATATAACCAGAAGTGCTCTTTCTGCATGATATATCTCCAGCCCAATCCGCATCTGCGTAACAAGTAAGTTTTGGTTCTTTGTCATTACTAGGTTCTAATACTAAACAAAAGTCTAATGTACTTTTTAGATATCTTAGAATTCTTTTGACAGCTTCCCAATGATACATAGTTGGTTTACTAACATGTCTTGACAATAAATTGAGAGGTAATGCAATATCTGGCCTGGTCCAATTAGATATATAAAGAAGTGAACCTATGACTGATCTATAAAATGTATTATCTTTGAATTCAGGGGAAGACTCATCAGTGTTTCTAAGGAAATCAGTTTGCATAGGAGTGTCACATGGTTTAGCATTGTTTAAATTGCATTTGTTTAAAAGTTCAATAATCTTATCTTTCTGAGTAAGTTTGAATCCCCTTCTAGTTTTGTTAATTTGTACACCAAGGTATTTGTTTACTTTACCTAGAGATTTCAACGAAAAATGTTCGTTTAGCTTATTCACAAAGGTTTCTCTTCTCTCCTTGTGTTTTCCTATATATAAAATATCATCTACATAAATTAACACGAATTCAATGTGATCATCACTTTTTTTTACAAAGAAACAGTTATCAGCGGTGGTAGCGTTAAAATCCATGGTCTTAAGTACTTTTACCAAACAATCATACCATCTTTTGCCAGATTGTTTTAACCCGTATAGACTCTTGTTCAATAGCCAGATTTCATTCTTATTAGTGTATTGACTGTGTGGTGCCCTTACATATATTTCCTTATCTAGTTTTGCGTGTAAGTACGCAGTCTGTATGTCATATTGAAATACATCAAGATTGAGTGCAGATGCCACTACCAGAGCTGTTTTAACACTCTCTGTTCTCACTGTAGGAGAGTATGTGTCAGTATAGTCCTCCGGATATTTTTGTGCATAACCTTGTGCAACTAATCTGGCTTTGTATAGAGTATTGCCTCCTTCTAGATTCTTGATTTTATAAATCCACCTAGTACCTATGATTGTTTTATCTTTAGGTGCAGTCGCAGGTGTGAATACATTTAATCCTTGCAAACTTTCCATCTCTTTTTTCATAGCTAGTTCCCATTTTTCCTTTTCTTCATAAGGGAGTTTTAATACTTCCTCATATGTATTAGGTGTTATTTGTTCACCATCCATATGCATTATGTAATCTCTGTATTTACCTGGTATTTGATTTCTATTGTTTCTAATAGCTCTTTCAGGTTTGCTATGGTTGTCATGCAAATATCTTGCTTCCTTTTTAGTTAATGTGTCTGTCTTTATTTTGTGCTGACTATTTGTCCAAGTTTTGGTTTTGTTTGTATTTTTGTTGATATTTCGATTTTCTATTGTTCCTTCCTCACAAGATTTTGTATCTTTGCATTTATCTGGAAATATTTCATTAAGATGTAATTTAGACCAATTGGCTTGTTCATGGAACACAGCTGTTCTGGAGACTATAAATTTGTTATTATTATCAATGAATCTGTACCCTTTGGTGCCAGTTTCATATCCCATAAATCTTAATCTTCTGGATACGTTTTCTCCCTTTCTTCTCAACTGCTTAGGTATGTGTACGTCTGCAGTGACTCCAAATATGTGCATGTGTGCTAATTTGGGTTTCCTATTATACATCACCTCATATGGTGTTTTATTCACAATACTGGACCAGGTTCTATTTTGAGTGTAATTTGAATAATGTAAGGCTTCTGACCAAAATTGTTTGCCTAAACCAGCATCCTCTAATGTGCACCTAATCATGGTTTGTAGTGTGGAATTCTTTCTCTCTGCAATCCCGTTTTGGAATGCAGAAAATGGACTAGACGTGAAATGTAGCATTCCTCTATCCTTTAACCATTGGGAGAATTCTTTAGACATGAATTCACATCCCCTATCTGTCATAATTTGTTTTATTCTGATATTATGTTGTGTTTCTATGCGTTTGTAGAATTCCTTAAATTTCTGAAAGGTTTCATCCTTGTGTTTTAATGTGTAAACAAAACCATAGCGACTGTAGTCATCTACTATTGTTAGGAAGTAACGTTTTCTATAAGTGATTGATGGAGTTAATGGACCAACTAAGTCCATATGTACTAAGTCAAAAATTTTGTTAGTTGATCTGTTGGATTTTTTTGGCCTGGGACTAGTTTTTAGTTTAGTGGATTTACATACTGAGCATTCCAAATAATTTTCACAATTTTTTATTTTGACACCTTCTGCGTGTTCAGTCATTTTTTGTACTACAGGAAAACTTGCATGTCCTAACTTCCTATGTAAGATGTGAGCACACTCATCATGAATTGGTTTACCTATTCTTGGTTTCTTCTCTTTGTGTGTATTTGTGTGATCATGAGATATTTCACATTCATCATTGTCACTGTTACTAACATTTTCATCATCTGCCTCAATACAATCTTCCATATTTGAGTCAATGTTATGTAACCATCTTTCTTTTGTTACCAGATAGGGTAGGCCTCCTTTAATCATCACAGTACCTACATTTGTTTTGTCCTTCTCTAAAGTTGCTTTCCCCTTTGAGAAAACTATATTGATATCAGAATCTCTACTTAGTTTTATGACACTTAGTATGTTATGAGGTATTTCAGGAATTAACAATACCCCCTCTATTTTTCCTAGACCAGGCAATGTTATGTTTCCTCTGCCTAATACTTGAACCTTTTCTTGATTAGCTACCTTTATTACAAACTTATCTTCTGTAAATGAAGACAGAATATTTTTGTTATTAGTGGTGTGATTGGTTGCCCCAGAATCGATAAGCCAATTATTGTTCTCATTTTGTTGTGTTTTAGTGCTGTCTTGTTTATTTAGTCCATTCAGTGAACCAGATTTTCTCTCTTTTGAATTTTCTCTACCCCCTCTACTTTCTCTGTAATTTGGTGGGCTTCTATATTTATATCTATCTGTGGAAGACTGTCTATAATTGTATCTGCTTCTATATTCTGGCCTATGTCTCTCCTTTGATATTTTGGGACAGTCTCTTCTATTGTGTTCCCTGGACCCACAATTGTGGCATTTAAAAGTTTCATTGTATTTTTCTTGGAAAGCTACCTTCCTAAAGGATTTGTGTTCTGTGTGATTGCTAGAACGATTTTTTCTTGAATTGTCTTCAGCTATCAATTTGTTAGATAGACTCTCTATGGATAAATATCCTAGATTGATGGTGTCTAAGTGTGACATAAAACTATCCCATGATGAATCAAGTGAATTGATAATAACACTTTTCATTGTTTGATCTGAAATCACTTCCCCCCTCAGATGCAGCTCAGCTCTTATTTTGTTTAGAGATATCAAATGCTCACTTATGGAAACCCCTGGTTTTACTCTAGAAGAAAAGAAATCCTTAGACATTCTTGTAGTGGTAGCTACACTGTCGCTGTGAAACAGATTAAACATGCATTGAATTATTTCTGAAACAGTTAGGTTTGGTTTGATACTATGATACATTGCAGGAGATACGCTAGATATTATTAAGAAGAATGCTCTATGATGTAAACAATCTATTTTTAAAGTCCAAGGTCTTCTTGGAGGACTAGTGATAAAGAATAGTAAATTTTCTTTCATAAAGACAACCTGGAGCTGTTGATACCACTCTTGCAAATTAATGCCATCAACTCTAAGTTTTGGGAAGTCACTGGGTAAGTTTCCCACATTATTTTGTCCATTACTTACAACCTGAGGTAGTCCGTGATCTCGCAAGTGCAGGAAATTGCAAAACGGCATGGGGATGCTCGCAACGAGTCTGCGTGGTTCTCTGGCCAGTTCAAGTCTTTCCGGACCGTCTACGTGGTTTCGCACATGCGCGTTGCTCATTTCTTCTTTGGCATCGTCGTGGAAGGTTCTCTCCATTTCAGCTCGTTCGCTCTGCTCCTCTTCAGACGAGTCGGTCTCTGGCTCGGTTTTAGGAGTTCTGATGGCGGCGACTGTTCTTCTCTTTCTCTTGTGTGCGTTGATATTTGATCCGGTCTGCGGCGTGGGGCGGAATCGGCATGGCTCTCTGGGCTCTGGCGTCGTCGCTCTCGAAGTCAGGATGGGAGCGTGTAGGTCTTGAGGTATCGGCTTGTTCTCTCGCTTCTTCGTTGGCGCTTTGGAAATTTTTAATTTTGGCCCAAATGCAGCAAAAAGCGTCTTCATTGCTGATTTTATTTGGGATTTGGTTAAATCGTCTTCGCTTTCTGATTCGGGTTCTTCTGGAGATTTCGAATCTTCCTTTTCACTTTCGTTGTCTGATAACGTTTTTCGCGCCAGAAATTTTGAACTGAGCATTTTGATTGGCTCTGCTTCGCTCCCTTTGGAGGCTTGTTGAAACCAAGATGGCTGCCATTCAAAATTTCGCGCGGTATCACATCTTTTCTTTTTCATAATGACTTTCTCTGTAGTCATATCACTCACAGTTTTTTGGTCTTTGGGTTTCTCTTTGACGATGTTTTTCTCTCTCGCTGCTCCGCTGTTTTTCAGCATTTCTTGGAGATTCGCGATGAGACTTTCATCATTTTTCTGGCTTTTTAATAGCTTTAATATTTCTGACCTGAGTTCGTTATTTTCTATTTCGATTTCCTCGTGGTCATTATTTTCATTTATTAGTTCTTCTTCTTCTGTGGTGTACTCTTCGGATTCTCTCGAAATCGCGTTTGTGGATTCGTTGATTATTTCTTGTTCAGTTTCTATTTCTTTGCTGTAGGCCCTGGTGTTGGGCCTATCTTTCTTAGACATTTTTAATTATTTATTGAGTCAATTAACCATCCTCTGCTACCAGTTTGTTGCAATATTTTTAGGATCAGACTCAATAATGATAATAATGATTAGAGGTTCAAATATATTTCTCTTTAATCATAACAGGCATTCTATATTCACTGAATATTCACAGATAGAAGCAAGGAAAATGGTGAGGGTGGCTCCTTATATATACAAAGGGCGGAGTCAAGGATGGGAGTGGTGAATTATGAATACATTAGGAAACAAAGAATAAGTTAACCCCCGATATCCCATATATACATTATTTACACATTAGGGAATAAGGCATTTACATCTGACAAAAACTGGACCTTCTCAACCTAAACTTTTTGTATTTCAAATGTCTATGGAGATGCTCAGTCATCCATGTCATGGTTGTCTCAAAGGCGCTCTTTCAAAAGGCAAATGGACTTCCTTAGTTTTTCCTTTCTTTCTATTTTATTCTATTTTATTCTATTGCATATTGGACATTAATACAATTGAGAGAGTCCTAAGATATCTCAGGGGGGTGGGGGTGGGCAGAACCAGTTCGGTGACATCATATCGTCACCGCTACCAGCTCAGGAGAACCGGGCCGAACCGGGAAGAACCCACCACTGTCCTCTACCCGCAATAGAATACCTTATGCCACCAGACTTGAAATTTTGGGCTTAGACAACTTAGAACTACTCTTCTTCGGTCCGACCTAAGTGTAGTACATAAAATTATTTGCTACAATGTCCTACCTGTCAATGATTACTTCAGCTTCAACCACAACAATACACAAGCACATAATAGATACAAACTTATGGTAAACTGCGCCAAACTCGATTGCAGAAAATACGACTTCAGTAACAGAGTTGTTAATGCCTGGAATGCACTACCTGACTCTTTGGTTTCTTCCCCAAACCCCCAAAACTTTACCCTTAGACTGGCTACTGTCGACCTCACCCCACTCTTAAGAGGTTTGTAAGAGGCGTGCATAAGCGCACCAGCGTGCCTACTATCCCTATCCTAATGTTCCCTTTTATTCGTATCCATTTCATGTATTCATAATTATGTTTATACTTATATCTGTTATCTAATACCTGCTTGACGAAAATAAATAAATAAATAAAATAAAAATTTAAAAAATATCTCCCTGTTTTTGAAACATTTGCAAGCTTGTCCTGTAAACTGTGGTGCCTACAATTCCTTTCTACCTTATGGAGATTCCCAGCCATATCTTTTCCAGATACCTACAGTATCTACCACCAAGAAAATATTAGTTATTTGATATCACCCTCCAATCTTACAGGAAGACGTACTTAAGAAGATGTATGGTCTGTGTTCGGGGGGATTTTATCGAAACCATATGAATACCCAGTTTCAAGTTCTGGTCTAAAGCCAAAACATATAAGCAGAAAATTACAAAAGTGTAAAATGTGATGGTTGGATTTTTAGAGGAGGAGAAAAAGTCACCTTTGTGTGGGTAAGAAAAAAGGTTGATGTAGGTGAGTATTCTTCAAGTATACTAGGGAGACAAATTTTCAACCTGCCTGGCTATTCGTGATTGGAAAGTTAGGGAGTTGGAGCCATAACATACTTTGAAAGGCAAATGGACTCTGGGGAAGTCTAACAAGAGGTTATTTGTGCAAATTAATATTACTAGTTTGAGTTTCATATAAAACTTTACATTAGGTACTCCAATCAATCTGTATTGAAACACATACAGCGATGCTTAAAAGTTTGTGAACCATTTTGGATTTTCAATATTTCTGCATAAATATAACCTAAACCATGATCAGTTTTCTACACAAGTCCTAAAACTAGATATAGAGAAGCCAATTAAACAAATGAGTCAAAAGCATTCCAGACAGGGGTGAAATCCAGCAGGTTCTGGAGAACTGGTAGCAGAAATTTTGAGTAGTTCGGAGAACCAGCAAATACCACCTCTGACTGGCCCCAGAATGGGGAGGGAATGGGGATTTTGCAGTATCCTTCCCCTGCCATGCCCACCAAGCCACGCCCACCAAGCCACACCACGCCCACCTAGCCACGCCCACAGAACCGGTAGTAAAAAAAATGGGATTCCACCACTATTGCAGATAGTACAGGCTGTCCCCCCCGTGGTCACATGACTGCACTTTGGGCACTCAGAAACTGGTCTGCATTTACGGCCATTCGTAGTGCCCCACAGTCATCTGACCACATTTTGCAACAGTTTTGCCAAAACCTGGTATCTACTTCGAACTGGACTGCAGTGAATCATTGGTTCATTTAACGATCATGTCGTTCAAGTAATCAAGGCATTGGCTTAATGATCGCTGCAAAAACAGTTGTAAAATTGAGTGAGTCATGTAGATGACTCAATTTAAAACCGTCATGACTTATGACAATAATAGTAGCTACTATGATTGTAAATCAAGGGCTACCTGTATATTGTATAAGAAAGAATAGAAAAAGTATGGGCGAGAAGTATCCAATCTGGGCTGCAAAAATCTGAATGACCACTAGGGAGCAACGAGGAGTTCCTGAAAAGCCTAGCGTTTGCTGCCCTCTAATGGTTGCCTGAATATGGATGAGCGTACTTGCTCACTCCCACAGAGTGTTTCCCAGGGATCAAAATAGAACCTTTCCTCATTTTTGCCTTACAAGAGAAACATAGCATATTGCCAAGCCACACAGCCTCCACTATTCTAAAAAATCTATAGAACAAAGATCACATAGAATGAGTTCCTCATGCATGTTTTCATAGAAGATGCATAGAAAAACTGTATTTTCAATGTTTCTGTAGATTGGAATGCAAGGAAGAAAGGAAGGAAGGAAGGAAGGAAGGAAGGGAGGGAGGGAGGGAGGGAGGGAGGGAGGAAGGTAGGTGGGTGGCAGGGGTGGGTTTTAAATTTTTTTACTACCGGTTCTGTGGGCGTGGCTTATTTTGTGGGTGTGGCTTGATGGTCATGTGACAATTCTTTAGGATTTAGCAGAGATACTGGTCTACCAGGCTTTTAACTGCTTGCAGAGCTGTACCGGTCTACCCATTTGTTCTTGGAGAGTTCCGGTCTACTCATTTATTTTTGGAGGCACCAGTCTACCCATTTGTTTTTTGAGCACACTGGTCTACCACCACACTGCCTTTTAACACTGAGCAGCTGTAGGGCGGCCCTTTGAAGCCCTGCGGCAAGAGTTTAAACAATTTTTCTCTTTCTAGCCAATCAGCTTGGACTCGGGAGGCAGCGAATAGATTGGGGGCAGGGCCAAATAAAAGGTAAGAATAACACGGGGGGGGCAGCTCCCGAACAAAGAGAACCGGGTCGGTGATGTCATATTGTCACCGCTACCGGCTCGGCCAAACCGGGCCAAACCGGGAGGAACCCACTACTGGTGGGTGGGTAGGTTGCCAACTAAGAGCCTGTAGTACAGTGGACTAAAGCACTGTTATTAACATCTGCTGCTTGCAATTACTGCAAGTTCAAATCTCACCAGGCTCAAGGTTGACTCAGCCTTCCATCCTTTCAAAGGTAGGTAAAATGAGGACCCAATGTGGGGGCAATAAGCTGACTTTGTATAAAATATACAAAAGTATGAAGGCTATTGCTTAACGCATTGTAAGCCGCCCTGAGTCTCCAGAGAAGGGCGGGATATAAATTAAAGCAAAAAACAAAACAAAAAACTACCTGTAGTTTTAGGCTACAGTCCCCTAATCATCTTTGTTGCTCTTCTCTGCACTCTTTCTAGGAGTTTTTCCTCGCTCTACCTGAAAGTATGTGAGCAAGGGTAAAGCTGAAGGCATGTTGCATGTATACTAGGTCATGTACTGCTGTACTTCATCATATGTTGCAAACAGTTTCTTTCACTTTGGTGAGGGAGGGGAGAAGGGGCTGTTTTCTGATTCTACATTAAGAGAAAATGGTGGAAATACAAACACTAGAATGTTTGTGGTGAAAGGGAAAAGATAGAACCCAGAGCAAATTACAACGTGTCTCTTATAAGAGTTCTTCTTTCATTGGGTTCACTGATTTCAGAGTTTCCTGTTTGAAAATTGAGCAATAACATAAGGATTGTAATTTATCTTAGTCACTCTGTTCCGTGCCCCTGCTCCCACCTCAACCCCCATTTGCCAAAATCTGCTCTACAACTGTTTTCCACACGGATATACTTTTCCCCCTCTTGAAAAGGGAGCGTTCTGGGTCTGTGCTTTGAAGTAATTGTTAATCATTGCAAGACGCTCTCCTTCACAGAGATAAGCACGAAGCACTGAAGTAATATTCATTCAGCCATTAAAAAGGCAAAAAAAAAAAAAAATCCCCTAGAAAAGGAAAATTGCTGGCTGAGACGTCAGCAGAACTTTAAATCAAGTCACAGGTGGTTTGTCCTGTGGACTGTCTTTCTTTCTATCCCTCTAGAATTACCTTCCCACCAAAGGTGGTCCCTATTTTTCTACTTGCATTTTTTACGTGCTTTCAAACTGCTAGGTTGGCAGAAGCTGGGACAAGTAACGGGAACTCACCCCGTTACGCAGCACTAGGGATTCAAACCGCTGAACTACCGACTTTTCGATCAACAAGCTCAGCGTCTTATCCACTGAGCCACTGAGCGTCCCTTCATCTGAGTTCGGGGTAACCTATATTAGATTTTTGTGGCTTGTTGCCTTGTGTGAAATTGGCCTGTTTTGGTTCATTGATTATTCACTCTGTTGTATAGACCAGGTAATGTGTTAATTAATTTAAGATAAATACATGAACACAGTCAATCAGTAACTTTGACTGAGCCTGGATGGGAACAGTGTTGCATCAAATTATAGCTGAAGATTAACTAGACTTTGAGGAGGAAAATGAGCAGGCCCGTAAAAGCAGTTAAAGTAACTGAATCTTCCAAAGACAAAATACATGCAAAGTTTAAATTAATCTCTCTTTGACCTTTGACCTTCTGCTGCATCGGAAAGAATAATCCTTGAGAGGCCATCCCTGGAAGTTTGATAATCTCTTAACTTGAGCAAATTGTAATGGTTTTTCTTTGGACCAAATTTTCAAACAGCTGCTGCAGTGGAACTTCCTCCTTCATCACTTTCCAAAAGAGATTGTTTTCTGCTTTAAAAAATCTCAGGTCATCCGGGGAAGATTACGTCTGCAAATGTCTTTTCTCATTGAAACAGATCAACAAACAAATAAACAATGCACTTTGAACAATGTAGAGAAACACCACGGTTTTATTATGATGTTTTTTCCAGAACCAGTCAAGGGAAGGAGCAGATGTCCCACATGCTGCTGCCTATTTCGATAGCATCATAATCAGGAAAACATTCTACTTTTTCCAATGTAACAATGCACTGGAATATTCCCGGTTTGCAACTGGAGGTTCCAAGGATGCATAAGCTCAAAATCTATAACTGTCGTCTTCAGAGACCTCCCATTGTGGTTACGAAATCATAAAAGCAATCATTACAGAAAGGGGAAATTATTAAAGGCATGGCTTGCAAACAGTCATATTAAATGTATTTAACTTTTGATTACATTTCAGTGTAAATGAAATAAGTCAATTTTTGCTTTCGACTGACCAAGGCCATTATGTTTTTGAGTGTCATGTTTAGTGAAAAAGTACAGAGGACCCGCATAGGAGTTTTCTGTATCTCTAGCAGAGGGGTGCCAAACTCGATTTCATTGAGGGCCACATCAGGGTTGTGTTTGACCTCGGGGGAAGGGGGCGTGGCCAGGGTGGGTGTGGCCAGCTCGACATCAATTGTCGAGGCTTCAATTTCTGCTGCGATGGCCTCCTGCAGCCCTCTGCCAGCGAAAATGGAGCCCCCCACCCCGAGCTCTGTTTTTGCTGGCAGAGGCACCGTAGACCAATCCTTCACTGTTTCTAGGGCAGCCCCGCGAGCCAGATCTAAGCACCCTGCGGGCCAGATTCGGCCCACGGGCCTTGAGTTTGGCACCCCTGCTCTAGCAGTTCATATTTCTAGTCTGGATATTGCAAACCTAGATATGGTAAGCTTATTAGAGAAACAAAGGCATTCTTCAACTCAAAAAAGTTGTGCACACCTGTAGATTAGTGTGTGGCCAAGAGATTTATTTTTATTTGTAATTAGCCCTCTTCTCCCATAACAAAACGTAACCCCTGGCAACTCAGGGAAAATGTCTCGAACTTTACGAACACAAAAACTCAGTGCAACAATTGCCAATAGTTGGTCATTAATTTAGATAGCTTGAAAAGGGAATTGATTTTTTTTATACGAATACTAACTGGATACCTGTGCTTCGCTATGTAACTATGTGATGGGGCTTGATAAATCGATACTTACAGCTTAAAAATTAATTAGTAGTTATGATCGGCCTCTCCTCTCCCTTTCTCTCCTTCAGCCTTGCCCCACAGAAACGTCTCCTATCCTATCCCCCTTCTCTCCATCAGCCTTGCCCCACAGAAACGTCTTCTGTCCTATCCCCTTCTCTCCCTCAGACTTGCCCCACAGAACCCTCCCCTATCCTATCCCTGGTTGCTGCTGTGAAAGTAAAACTGAAACTGAAACTCTTCTCCTCTGCTTGCGTTTTGCATTTGGAACAGATTTCTTTTGAGGGGGAGAGGGGGAGTAGAACTCCTTAACAGTCAGAGACTGTTTGGAAAGTGAAACAGTATTTGCTGTGTGATCAAGAAGGAGACAGGAAGGAGCCTGGCTGTGGCTTAGCTCAAGTGTTCTGTATTAAAGCTGCTTCCTCTTGTGAAAGTAAAACTGAAAGTGAAATTCCTCTCCTCTGCTTGTGTTTTGCATTTGGAACAAATTTCTTTTCAGGTGGGGAGGGGGAGTAAAACTCCTTAGCATCAGAGCATGTTAATAATAATAATATAGAAAATACTAATGCTCTGATGGTCATTTCGAAAAATTCTTTCTTAGTGAGCACCTAGAAGCCAAAAGGAACATACGTGGCAAATTTCAAGTTTGTAGGCTTTACAGTTCTGGAGATTTTGTGATTACGGCATCACAATCACGGCATTGTGTTTTCGCATAGATAGATAGATAGATAGATAGATAGATAGATAGATAGATAGATAGATAGATAGAGATAGATAGATAGATATAGATGATATAGAGATAGAGATAGATAGATAGATAGATAGATAGATAGATAGATAGATAGATAGATAGATAGATAGAAAGAAAGGAATCTCTGCTCTATGGGACCAAATACCTATTTCAAGAGTAGAATAATTCAGAGCACAAAGGCTCTACCTTTCCAAAAACTATTATTCTTTAACCCTTTTAGAGCAGTGTTTCTCAACTTTGGCAATTTTATGTAACACCATTTTACCACTTTTCTTGGCCACTCATCTCTAGTTCAGGCTCCATCCTCCATCCTTTATTTTTTAATGAAGTCATTCACCCAGTTTGGAAATTCTTTGGAGAATTTCTTTTCATCCCATTAGTGGATACATTAGCTACTACAGTTAAATCTATCAGTGTTGCCATTTATCAAAGTTTTAGTGATAACAAATGAGCAGTGTGGTGGCCTAGTGGTGAAGACTCTCACCTCCCACTTGGAAGGTTTAAAGTTCAATCCTAGGTAGTGGCAGATGTTTCTCTCCTAGGGCGCAAAGAAAAAAATATCTGCTGCAAACTCCGTGTGGCATCAGGAAGGGCATCCAGCCAGTAAACGCTGAGCTCCATCCAGTCGTCCCAATTCTACCCTAAATTAACCAATTACAGGGAGTTAAATTTGGATCACAATATTGAGAGGTTTATAGACATCCAGACCAGTCTGAACCCTGCTCACATGACAACCTTCACTGAGTCAAGGGATAAGGTTGTTAATGTGTTGAGCAAACATCAAACCAAGGAAGTAGCATTATTTGGAGCTAAACTTATTTCCTTCATGGAATATAGATGAGTGTTAATAGCTCCTCCTGCTGTTGACACGGTTCTAGAGCAATGTAAAAAATTTAATATTTCTCCTGGATATTTGTTGTATAGCTGTAAATGAAAATGTTTCCTGGGGTGGGGGTGGGGGGCAACAGAGTAATAGTCTTTATAGGTAATCCTCGACTTACAGCCACAATTCAGTTGCTAAGCAAGACAGCAATTATGTTTAGTTTTGCCCCATTCTACAACTTTCCTTGCCACAATGGTTAAGTGAATCATGCAGTTGTTAAGTTAGTAACACGATTGTTAAGTGAATCTGGTTTCCCCATTGACTTGGCTTCTCAATGGAGCAACAGTAGTAAGTGTGAAAAATGGTCATAAATCACTTTTTCCAGTGCTGTTGTACTTTCAAATGGTCACTAAGTGGATGGTTATAAGTCACAGACAAAATGTTGCATTTTCTTTTAGATATGAAAACTATAGCCCAAATTCCTCCATTTCACCTCACCAAGAGTTTTATAAGCATATGGAAAACTAAACAACTATTTTCATGTTCTGAGTGAAGCCAAAATATTCCCATTGAGTAACTTTACACCAACATATCCCATTGAAATCAATGGAGTGTAAACTTTCAAAACGTTAACCATGCTTCAAAATCTGGAAACAAAAACCATAGCAATTGTTTTTCTTCCCACTGGACCCTCAAAATCATATCCAAGCCAGCAATTACAAGGGATAATATTTGCCTGGTGTATCAAATTTCCAGCTGACAAACATACAGCTATTGCAGACAAAGTCAATTTTTAATCCCTCGTTTTAATTCTCTCCATGGTAGAATGTTATTTTAAGCAGATGTTTATGTCATGGGACATAATAAATTAGACCTTGTGAACTATCTGGTGGTATCTGTTTTCTTTCAGTGACTATGCTTGCCCCCTCATCTTTTATCCCAATCATGTTCCAAATTCAATGTACATGAAAATGGTGGTGGTGGAAATGGCAGACATCTTGAGCAATATTAACCAGATCTCTTGTTCAATCAAGAATATAATAAAAACATGCCATGAGGTAAAACCCTTCCTGTCCTTGAAATGAAGTCTGATCTTTGTCTAAGCTACTAACCATACAACTCTTCCTTCTCTGTGATGTCATTCAAGGGGAAAAAAGGCAGATCTCTGCAAATTCCAGCCAACATAGCTTTTAACAGAGTAACATAGTGAGAAGGGACTTTGAAGGTCTTCTAGTCCAACCCCTTGCTCAAGCAGGAGACCCAATACTATTTCAGACAAATGGTTGTCCAATCTCTTCTTAAACACCTCCAGTGTTGGAGCATTCACAAATTCTGGACCTGAACAGCAGCACTTGTCTGGGCCTGAAGTAAAGGCCCAGGCCTCAAATTCAGCTCTAGTGCCACCACTGCTATTCCAAAAGGCCACCTAATTCTGCCCCCCCCCCACTTCCAGTACCAGTACTCCCCAGGATCTGCCATATGCTGCTTCCTTTGAGGTTGTTTCTGTTGACAGGCCTCTGTGACCTACCTGAGGCTACTCTGGGTTATATGAGACCTTCATTCTTGAAGTGGTTTCGAAAACCTCTGCAATCTCTGAAAAGCACACAAAACCACAACCTGTTCTAGTATGACTTCCCAGAGGGTCATGCAAGAGCACACCCCATTCACCAAAACATTGTGGTGTGTTACCTTTGATGCGTGTACCATACCATAGATTCAGCATCACTATGCTAGAGGCTCAAGATTCTCCAAGCTGCAACTGGCCCTTAACAACTGCAGTGATCTGCTTAACAACCATGACAGAAAAGGTTGTGAAATTGGGTGCAACTCACTTAACACTTAACTCATTTAACCACGTTATTCAGCCATGGAAATTCTGGTCCCTATTATGATCATAAGTTAAGGACTATCGGTACATAAATGTACATGATTGAGATTGGGCAAATGCATTCCAAAAAGCTTGCCTTAACTCTATTTTGTGGTCCTTAAGAAAACGTAACTAAGCAGGGTCCCAAAAGTGCTTTTTTTTCAAGAGGGAATAGGATTTTCTGATTTTTCTTTGAAGACGTTTCGCTTCTCATTCAAGAAGCTTCTTCAGCTCGTGCTAAAGAAGCTTCTTGGATGAGAAGCGAAATGTCTAGAAAGAAAAACCAGAGAGTCCAGTTGCCTCTTGGGAAAAAAAGCACCTTTGGAACAACCATGGCCTGGATGACTGAGAATCTCCATAGACATTTAACTAAGCAGAGTTTTAAGAGCTTTGAATCTTCGCCGCTTTGCTGATAACTGTGGACAGCTGGAACATGTGCATTAATCAGAAGAAATGAAACAGTTAAATCCAATTACAGAGAACTGGAGAAAAGAGGAATGGGCAGTTTGTACAGGAGACATGTTGGCACCAACCCATTGTCACATACAGCTGGGATGCCCATTCACAGGGCACCCCATCCCCCAAACACCTGCGATTGAAAGATATTATTTCTTCCTTCTGAAGCAGACAAAAGCCATGGATTCATCACAAACATGCTGAGTCAATGTCAGATGTGAACCTGGAGTGATATACTGTCCAGACATCTCTTTGGGAACTTCTTGTCTTGAAAGCATTAAAAGAAGAAAAACCAGTAAAAGTGTAACACACACACACCCATTTGACTTATACAAAGTTTGCATTCATTCCAGACACCTGGGCCCGGCACTCCACAATCTGGAGGCCTGTCAAGAGCACTCCAGAGGAGGAAGAAGGCAAGTTCGTAAAATAAGAGCAGAGATTGAGGGAATTGAAGGAAAGCCCTCAATTAAACCAGCAGCGCACGAGGAACAGCATGAAGAGATTTCTGGAAGAACTCCAAGTATATTTAACATCAAAACTGAAACTACAGCAGAACACCAAACCAGAGCTGAATTCTAGGATCGATGATTCTTTCAGAGGTCCTGAAGTTCTTCCAGAGGAAAGCTTCATCAGAGCTCCTTCCCATCCATGAGTCCTTTCACAGCAACACAGGAGGGACCTAATGCCATCTAGCACTAGTGGAGAAAAGCAACAAGCAGAACCCCTGAAAGGCTGAGAGGGTGTGGGGTTGTGTGATCTGAGTTTACAACATTTCTTTCTCTTTTTTTTTCATGTTTCATTTATTTATATAACATTCAATTTCCATCGAACAGTGTGTGATCTGGGTACAGTTTTTTTTAAACAGTCATAATCCACATATTTGTTGTAGTATGCATCACAATAATATTGATAATATGATAATATAATAACAATAATACTTAACGTCATCTTCTTAAACAAACTCTCCACATTAATATTTCCTCTTTTTATGTCTCATCCTTTCTAACTTCTGTTTCTATTGTCTAGCCATTGATAAAATAAATCCCATATCAAAAAAATATTCAGTTTCTTTTTTATCCTTAACAGTGAGCGTTAATCTATTCATTTCTGCGCATTCTAATATTTTCTTAATTACCTTCTCCTCTGACGGAATCTCATCGCTTTTTCATTGCTGTGCAAATACAATTCTAGTTGCAGTTAGTATATGTAAAACCAGATATATAGTCCTTTCTGAACCACTATATGGGATCTTCTTTTAGCATTCAGGCCTCATGCTTGTCACCTACTCAGGTTGGTCCCAATAATGGGATACAGACATCAGAAATTTGAATCTGCCAGCTTGCTTACTTCTGTTCCTTGGTTCTTGCCTTTGTATCAATGGGCATAACTTGGCTATGGAACTTCTTGTCTACATTTGTATAATGCAATGAACCAATCAAGCCAATAGGCTGGTTTGAGAAACATACTCAAAGCCAAGATTTCAACAAACCAGACTCTAACTCAGAGGTCTTCAAACTTGGCAGCTTTGTGGACTTCAATTCCCAGAATTCTCCAGCCAGCTATGCTGGGTTGCCACACATCGGTGGGAGGAGAAAAACAGTTAGATGGAGTCTTGTAGCCAAAACAATAAAGTTTTCCTGTGGGAACCAAGGACATTCACACAGGTGGTTGGCCAGAGGAGGAGCCAGTAACTGAGCAATCAGCCAGCACTGGGATTGGACAGCATGACCAGTGACTTGGGGGGGGGGGGGTGAGGAAGAAAAACTTTTACTTTTGATCAGGTGAAATTTCAGAGTTGGCTTTCACCAGTTGTGCTAATATGATGTATCCAATAAACCGTTCTTTGAGGAACTTGCCTACCTCAGAGTTTTGCTTTCTATGGGTGCATTACTTGGAACGCTGACAGTCATCGGACCATCTTTTGCAACCTTCTGACAAACAAAGTCAATGGGGAAGCCAGATCGACAGCCACCAGATTGTTAACTTATCAACTGCAGGGATTCACTTAACAACGATGGCAAGAAAAGTCGTAAAATGGGGCAAAACTCACTTAACAAATATCTCACCTAACAACAGAATTTTTTTGGCCCAATTTTGGTCGACTACCTGTAGCTTATTCAGTCTGAAGCACTGAAGCAAGGAGCAGGAATAAGCAAGCTGGTTAGCTTCAAATAGCTGATATCTGCATCCCTTTAATCCAGAGGTCTTCAAACTTGGCAGCTTTAAGACTTGTGGACTTCAGCTCCCAGAATTCTCCAGCCAGCTAGGCTGGAGAATTCTGGGAGTTGAAGTCCACAAGTCTTAAAGCTGACAGATTTGGGGACCCCTGCTTTAATCTATCGGGCCGAATGTTAACTCTCTATTCTATTCTATTCTATTCTATTCTATTCTATTCTATTCTATTCTATTCTATTCTATTCTATTCTATTCTATTCTATTCTTTGTTGTGACCAGCCTGAGTCGATGACAAGCATGAGAACTGAACGCTAAAACAAAGAATGCAAAATGTTTCACACCAACAGGAAAAGAGGTCCAGTTGCCATGACTCAACTTCCAAACAAGTTACAAAGATGTTCCTCTTTGTGAATTGTTGGAGAGCAGCTGATCTATTCCTCTTCCCCCTCCTTGTTCCGAATCTCTCCCTGCTGATACAGCATTGGATGGAATTCTAAGTCTTTTTGAAGCAAACGGTGTGAATTCAGCCAGCGCATTATCAACATAATTTGATAATTTTTCTGGATGGGTTTTAGCTGCAGTCAAGGCTGCTTTCTGTGCTACCCAGACCCAGCAAATTCGCTACGACTTCATACAACTTTGTTTCCTAGATGAAACACGTTACAGTACTTATTTTTATACATGCTGCAATCAATAGTTAATCATTTTTCCAGGCCCTGCTATTTTTGAAAGCTCTAGTTACTGGTTACAGAATCAACCTTTTTTTGGGTTAGCACAATACACTGAACCACACACAAGTACTGTAAACTGGATTCACACAGCAGACTAAGTCCCAAAGGTGCTTTTTCAACAGGCAACTGGACTTTCTGGTTTTTCGTTGAAGATGTTTCCCTTCTCATCCAAGAAGCTTCTTCAGCCAAAGCTGAAAGCAAAACCAGAAAGTCCAGCTGCCTCTTGAAAAAGCACCTTTGGGACAGCAATGACCTGGATGACTGAGAATCTCCATAGACACAGCAGACTAAGGCACACACAAAAATAATTTAAAAATAATCAAGCTACATATACTGTACAAACATAACCAACTGAGGTTTTGGAGCTATCATATCTGAACTGCAAAAATTCAATGCACCACCATGCAGTAGACAATAAAGGAATCCCAAAACATAAGACCTTGCTAGCAACTTCAAGTCACCTGCAGATGTCCGGATATGATAGCCCAACTTTAGTTAACCTTAAATATGTTATGTGAACTGAGCTAAGTGGCCATGAGAAATTATTCCTGGTAGACACTAAGAAGATGTCCAGTGATTCCAAAGCAACTGTTTGGAATCCAAACTTTTTTAGATACGTTGAAATATTGGGTAAATTAGAAGTGTTCTCACTATGCTTCACCTATTCTCAAAATGCCACCATGGAGAGCATGGCCAATTACAAAACTAATGAGGTTGCTTCCTACCATCACCTCTGGATCCACAATTAATCTCCTACCAATCTATTTTATGTGCCACAGAGGACAATATTTTAAACAAAATACTAAGGTGCACTCACCTATCTTTTTATCTTGTAAGCATTGTTTAAAATAGAATAGAATAGAATAGAATAGAATAGAATAGAATAGAATAGAATAGAATAGAATAGAATAGAATAGAATAGAATAGAATAGAATAGAATTCTTTATTGGCTAAGTGTGATTAGACACACAAGGAATTTGTCTTGGTGCATAAGCTCTCAGTGTACATAAAAGAAAAGATACGTTCATCAAGAATCATAAGGTGGGAACAATGAGAAGATTAATAGTAGTGCAGACTTAGTAAATAGTTTGAAAGTGTTGAAGGAACTATTTGTTTAGCAGAGTGATGGCGTTCCGGAAAATCTGTTCTTGTGTCTAGTTGTTCTGCCTCTGTATGAAACTTAAAGACATTTTGGGAAACAAGATGCTGGAAACCAATACAACATTTTGTAATGTGTCAATTTCTCAAACTTTTAATTAAAGGAATTTAAAATAATACTTAGTGAGCTAGGATGGTATCAAGAAATGTCTTTGCACTTACGCTCCAATAATCTGTGATTACTTGCTGGATGTAATTGAGATAAATATTTATGCCTTTTTATCTCCTTATCTTCTCTAACCATTTTTATGTTATTAAACACATTTCCTTAGTTTGTGCTTACAGAGGGAAGACTATATATTTCTGTGATTAAGAGCATGACAGAGATCTAATTTATAGCCTGTCTTTTTTCTAGCTCTTAAAAAAATCCTAAAATATATAGCAAAAGCTATTTCCCCCCCTCATTTTAATGTGGTTTTCAGTATTAGGTTTATTGTTATGCACGGTGAGATTTTTTCCCCCAACATTTCCCCATGCCAAGACCATATGTTTGCAATATATCTACATATTTCCAGTTTCCAAAGGTAGACTGTGCCCATTTCACTTAAAAGGCAAAGCAAAAAAGGAAGTCTATCTATGGGGTCAGCCTGGGCAGTTGATCCATCTGAAGCATGAAGGAATTAAAGCCAATTAAGCAAAGACGATATATAACCAAATTTATGAATAAAAATAGCAAGAAGGCAAGGTCTGCGTACCATTGGCTTACAAAAGGAATTTTACTGTGCAGTAAGAATATAATATAGTAATTTAGTCTTCTAATGATAACAGATATCCATAGAACCAGAGGTGGGTTTCAGCAGGTTCTGACCAGTTCTGGAGAACCGGTAGTGGAAATTTTGAGTAGTTCGGAGAACCGATAGTAAAAATTCTGACTGGCCCTGCCCCCATCTATTCTCTGCCTCTCAAGTCCCAGCTGATCGGGAGGAAATGGGGATTTTGCAGTATCCTTCCCCTGGAGTGGGTGGGAATGGAGATTTTGGAGTATCTTTCCTCTGCCACGCCCACCAAGCCACACCCACCAAGCCATGCCATGCCATGCCACGCCCACCAAACCACACCCACAGAACCGGTAGTAAAAAAATTTGAAACCCACCACTGTATAGAAGGTTACCCAGAAGGAAGAGGAGAAGGAAAATGAAGAGGAGACAAAACTTGGACCAGCATTTTGTAATCTGAACATAAAAACAGGGAAACAGCTTTCGTCGACCTAATTTTTTATATTAATTACGCCAACTGATTCGTAGACTGGCCTTCCCCATTTTCTCCACATTGCAGCCGTCTAGATGTGTTGGACTACAAATACCATACTCAGAATAGTAAACGGTGAAGACGTTATGGGAATTTTTAAAGAATAAAAACTAGACCCAGTGCAAAGAATTGGAAACTGATGAAGTGATCTAAGTTAGAAAAGTTTTGAAAGACTAAACTAAAACATCCTTTTGTCACACATCTCCTGAATCAGCAAAGTCATAGATACTGTACTTCTTTCATTTTGTTTGAGGCAATGCACCAGCTGCTGGTGAAAGGGGAATACCCCATGAATCAGCCAATATGGCTGTGTGCATTACATTATTACTGAAGTAACTAGACTAGCTGCCAAATAGCTTCTGAGACGGCTCTAAATAATTTGGGACTAAGATTCTTGGCAGACTATCACCATGATTACAATCTGAGATCAACTGCTAAAATAGTCTGGAAAAGAAGGTCCTCCCTATGTGTACTAAGAACTATAGGATATCATCTTGCAATGATTCATCAGTAAGCCTTCTTGGTTTTGGCGCTATTATTCTGGAATGCTCTATTGTCTTATTTTAATTGTTAATAGCAAGCTTTGCAAATTCATAATAATGATAGTATGCAAATACATCAAAGAAATAACCATAGAAATAAATACTGTAAACTTAAACTCTACCCTCAAATGGTTTTGGTTCATTGAACATTATGTTGACCTTGGATTATACTTCTATTTCCAAAGAGATCCATGATTCATATCACAGATTACACAAGAGATTTCTTTTTCTGTCTTCGTAGATGGATAGGGAAGAAACCACCTGTTGACTTGGGAAAAGATACTCTTTTGAGTCAAGCTTTAGAACCGAGCCAAACATTCTTGGAAGTCTGGCTTTCTTTTTTCAGAAAAAGCAATTTGCTATTCTGTGTGGGCATGTATCATCACCATCATTTTTATCTTACAGTACATGTCTGCAAACCAAGCTAATCCAGGAAATTGGGATTAGGCCAGCAAAAGTTGATTATATGCCGAGAATAAGGATGAAAGCACATTTTCTTTTGAAATTCTCCTTTGGGAAGTGGAGCTAGAAAATTGCCATTTTCAGCAAAGTAGCAAACAGATTAATTGCATTTTCCTTTTTCATCGCCTAAGGAAATTCTCCCGGATGTTTCTTCTTCTTAACTCTCTCCTTTAGTTTCTTGAGGGAGCAAAATTCCCCATCTGATTCCTTTATTCTTCTATCAGTTTTATCAGACATGCATCTTAATCTCCTTGAATTTCTAAAATTTAGACTATTCTATTTCTGCCTTATGCATAAAAGAAAGTTGGGTGAAGTTGGACCAATCACTCTCACTGTGCCCAACCCACTTCACAAGGTTGTTGTGGTGGGAAAAATAGGAGGAGGAAGGAGTTGTTCACTGCCTTGTGTTACCTATAAAATAATCCAGGTAGTCCTCGCTTACGACCACAATTGAGCCTAAAATTTCTGTTGCTAAGTGAGATAGTTTTTAAGTGAATTTTACCTGATTTTACGACCTCTCTTCTTGTAGTTGTTAAGTGAATCGCTGCAGTTGTTAAGTTGGTAACAGAGTTGTTAAGTGAATCTGGCTTCCCCAATAACTCTGCTTATCAGAAGGTCATAAAAGGGAATCACATGACCACAGGACACTGCTAGCATCATAAATATGAGCCAGTTGCCAAGTATCCCAATTTTGACCATTACAGCATGGGGATCAGAGGTGGGTTTCAGCAGGTTCTGACCAGTTCTGAAGAACCGGTAGTGGAAATTTTGAGTAGTTCGGAGAACCGGTAGTAAAAATTCTGACTGGCCCCGCCCCTATCTATTCTCTGCCTCCCAAGTCCCAGCTGATCGGGAGGAAATGGGGATTTTGCAGTAACCTTCCCCTGGATTGGGGAGGGAATGGAGATTTTACAATTTCCTTCCCTTGCCACGCCCACCAAGCCACGTCACACCCACCAAGCCACATCACGCCCACCAAGCCACGCCCACAGAGCCGGTAGTAAAAAAGTTTGAAACCCACCACTGATGGGGATGCTGTAAAGGTTGTAAGTGTGAAAAACGGTCATAGTGGAAGTCATTTTTTTCAGTGCCATTCTAACTTTGAACGGTCACTAAATGAACTGTTGTAAATTGAGGATTATCTATAAAGGTATGATAAAAAATCAAATAAAGACATAAATACAGTTCCAGTATTGGATCACTGTAGGTTTTCTGCTGATTTTACTTAATTCCATTTGTGTTCTTACTTTCCCTGTTATTGTAACTGGATAAAGAATGCATGTTTAAAACAAGGATAAATGTGATAGTAATATATTCCTGACTGCTTCTGAATGGAAAGATCAGTGCCAATCAATAAATAGATGAGATAAAGATAATAAATTAACTAAAAGAAATAAAATCCGCCGCAAAGCATCCTGGGGAAGTGTTGGTATAATATCTGAAAATTGAGAAATGGAAGAGCAGAGAGTTGCTAATGCCCGGTTTACACTTTGGGAACATATCCCAAGTTAAATAATTTTGAACTCCAATCTAAAGGAGCTGAATGAAAGACAGCAAAATAAACGAAACATGAAAAAGCAGCCTTTCTAAACAAAACAGCAGGGATTATCTCCATTATGTTAGTAATTGCCTCCAGCACAGTACTATCGAAACTAAAACATTTAGAACTCAGAATGGTTGGAGCAACATGTCCAGAATGGCAAGGACAAACACAACATTTTGATACACGTATTTCAACATAATTGTTTTTTAAACTCATTGTCTGAGTCATTAGTCCAATGAATCATTTAATCATCATCAAAAATATTTTAAATTCATTTATCTTGCTGTACTGCTGTGCTGTTGGCTGTTAGCAATAGCAATAGCACTTAGACTTATATACCGCTTCACAGTGCTTTACAGCCCCTCTCTAAGTGGTTAACAGAGTCAGCCTACGGCCCCCAAAAATCTGGGTTCTCATTTTACCCACCTCGGAAGGATGGAAGGCTGAGCCAACCTTAAGCCTAGTGAGATTCAATCTGCCAAAGTGCTGGCAGGCGGTGATCAGCAGAAGTAACCTGCAGTGTTGCACTCTAACCACTGCGCCACCACGGCTCTTATAGCAATCCTATTTGCACCAAGTGTTGTGGTCCTCCAGCAGCCTGCGGAGCTGGCAGCGGAGTCGGACAGTGAGGAGGCTGGGGAGGAACAAGGGCCAGTCCTGGAGTCTGGGGAAGGCTCGGACAAGGGCTCTGCGTTGGAGGCAGAGATAGGACCAGGGCCATCTGGGAGTTATGCGCCAACTCCGGAGACTCCAGAGTCGGATATCAGAGAGGCAGAGGAACAAGAGGAGCCTGTTCTTAGTGCACGCATGCGCAGAGCTGCCAGAAGGCAAGAACAGTTAAAACTAAAGGGACAACTCGGGAGTAAAGCCTGGAGACGATTGACCCCTCTCATAAGGCTTAAAAGAGGAGCAAAGGCATGTGGGCCCTTTGCAGGAAAGCAACATTGTTAATTCTGTTCCCAGTTGGCATCTCTGTTTGATTCTGGACTCCATGTGGCTTTGCCAAGTAGGTGTTTGGCAGAGTGTCAAGGGAAATAAAGGTTGGTGATTATCCCGAGGGACTTCTCCCAAAGGACTTTTTGCAACTAATTGGGACTCAGCTGTGAATGAACGTAATTCACAGCTGTTGCAATAAAAGAGGTTTTTGGGAGTACTCGTGTGTTTTAATGACTCAGGAAGCCTAGGTCACAACACCAAGACTATCATATCCAGGCTGCAAAAATCCAGATGAATCTATAGATGGATGAATGGAGATGCAGAAGAATCTATACTTTTCTCTAGTGATATTTGGACTGTTGGAATCAACATATCGTGCTCTGTTTCATTACTCAAACTAGGAACATCATCAGCGCTCTGATGATGTTACCTAGTTTGAGTAATGAAATGTCTGCAAGAAAACAACCAAGCTCAGAGAGCACCAAGGACCCGTCATAAGGTACCCTAATGTATAAATTGTAAGGCTTACATTGGAATACATCCCCATGGAACAATCCAAAACATGTTGGCTCCTATGTGGTTCTTCCTGATTGTACAGTCTGCCAAAATATTATTTATTTAGCATGTCATCTCCGCCTATGATTCTTATTTATTGCTCCCTTTAAAAAAAACACAAAATTATAAACCAAGATTCTATAAATCAAGATTTAATACATTTCAATATAATTGGCTTATTTGAGAAACATCAGAACTACACATCTTCACAGCAGCAAGAATTGTGTATGTGCAGCAGTGGAAGTATGAAAATACCCCCTCCGAGGGAGGAGACGATAAGGAAGATACTAATCTGTGCGGAAATGGACAGACTAACGCTAAAAATAAAAGGTAAAGGAGATACAGAATACTATGCTACATGGAATAGATCAGATGTGGGTTTCAGCAGGTTCTGACCAGTTCTGAAGAACCGGTAGCAGAAATTTTGGGTAGTTCGGAGAACCGGTAAATACCACCTCTGACTGGCCCCGCCCCCATCTATTCTCTGCCTCCCGAGTCCCAGCTGATTGGGAGGAAATGGGGATTTTGCAGTAACCTTCCCCTAGAGTGGGGAGGGAATGGAGATTTTACAGTATCCTTCCCCTGCCACGCCCACCAAGCCATGCCCACAGAACCAGTAGTAAAAATTTTTGAATCCCACTACTGGTGTGGAAGATTCGCTGTTGATTTGATTTCACAAGAATCATTACCTTTCTGGGTACTATATTCTCAGAAAAGATGAATTATGCGGGTGAAACTATATGTGAAGATAACATCCCTTCATTACAGCATGCGACGAGTTCTGAAGCATTGTTTTAAAAATTGAAATTTGAGGACTGAGAGGTCCTACTCCTATTGTTATCCCTAGGTTACATGCTTTCTTTTTTTTAAAAAAATCTTATCAGGTAGAAATGGCAAATTTTACACCAAGTTTCTTGATTCGAGTTGGGTTTTATTGTGCTAACATGTCTTTTTTTGTTAGAAATAAACACGTCATAATTGTTATACCATCACACCACCTCTGACTGGCCCCGCCCCCATCTTTTATCTGCCTCCCGAGTCCCAGCTGATTGGGAGGAAATGGGGATTTTGCAGTAACCTTCCCCTGGAGTGGGGTGGGAATGGAGATTTTGCAGTATCCTTCCTCTGCCACGCCCACCAAGCCTAGCCACGCCCACCAAGCTACACCCACAGAACCGGTAGTAAAAAATTTTTAACCCACCACTGGAATAGATTCTATCGATGGTTAGAAACACAAGGTAGAATTTGGATTGCGAAAGAATCAGGTTAGGTGGTCATGGAAAGAGATACTATGTAGGTATTAGAATGTAGATATTAGAATGATAGATAAATTGACATTCTAGAATATGATGGTCAAAAATAAATGTACAACACTAGCACTGTTTAAAATAGTATACATGTTATTTGTTTTTACCTTTGTTTTGTGGCAAGTGGAATGCCAGGACAATTACACTGTATTCAATATATTTTATATGTAAACAATAAAAGTATATTTTTTAAAAAAGAACTACAAGTTCAAACATAACTTCTGGTCTACCTATATTAAGCTAAACTCATAGTAGCTGGGAGAAGAGGTGTCTTGCATGCCACAGCTCTCCAGTGAAAGCTATGGTATCTCCACTTAAAAGCCTATTAGAAAGCTCACTCCCTTTCTATGGAATAGACGCATGTGCCAGAATAAACAGTGATGAAATTCATGTGGCTACAGTCTGAGTGAAATAGACTTTGTAAGAGCAGTGAAGAAATACAAGAACGCTGGTTGCTGTAAATCCACAGCCACCACTTTAAGACTGGGGAACGTGCCAAAGGCTTCATGGAAGAGGTGGCTTCTCTAGGTGCAGTTGAAGAAAGATAAATGACATCATTGGAAATGTATGAAGGGTCTACAGGATAGTTAGAACATGTGTGCCTATAATACTGTCTTGTTGGTGCATATACTGGATCTCTATTTACTGTCTATCCTTTGTTTTTGAAATTGGCCAGATGGGTTATCCATTTTTTCTTTCACGCAATCTCTGCCTTGGAAAAGGGAGGCAGCAGTAGCCTTTCTTTCCCTCTTCTTAAGTGAATGGGGCTGTCCAATTGCTGCTGCCACTTTCTTCAGATGGGTAGTTAATATACCCCGCTTATGCTGGCAGGGGAGGCATGCTGCAGATCCCATCGGTCAAGGAATTCCAGCTGGCAAGGTACAGGAGAAGAGCCTTTTCTGCTGTAGCTCCTGCCTTTTGGAACATGTTGGTCCCACCCAGAGGTGGGTTTCAGCAGGTTCTGACAAGTTCTGGAGAACCAGTAGTGGAAATTTTGAGTAGTTCGGAGAACCAGAAGTAAAAATTCTGACTGGCCCCACCCCCATCTATTCTCTGCCTCCCAAGTCCCAGCTGATTGGGAGGAAATAGGGATTTTGCAGTAACCTTCCCCTGGATTGGGGAGGGAATGGAGATTTTACAGTATCCTTCCCTTGCTACGCCCACCAAGCCACACCCACCAAGCCACACCCACAGAACCGGTAGTAAAAAAAATTGAAACCCACCACTGGTCCCACCCTCCTGACCTTCCATATGTACAAGGTTAGCACCCACCCCTCTCCTAGAAGAATGAAATATTTTGAGAAATATTAAAAAGGCAGGATATTGTATTTCCCTAAAGGAGAAATATGCTCTTAGAAAGCAGCCCCCCACCTTTCTTAATAGCCCCAAGCAGGACTGGGCCAGCCTATCTACACGATAAAAGACCTTCAGCTCCAGGGTGATGGGATTAAGACATGACCCTCCAGGACGTAATAAGATTAACCCGTCTAGCAGCAGAGCTCACCACATGGCACAATCACTGGAGACATTGCATCACCCAGCAAGCTTTAACCAAACCTGGGAGCTCAGACAACCTCAGCTATGACCCTTGCATAGCCCTATGGGAGTCGGACAGCAGCCAATAGAATACATGTTCTTGCACAGGAACAGGAAGCTTAAATTCAAAGCCCAAGAGAAGGTATAAATAGCCCTTGCTCACAACTCCATGTGGTCAGCTACCGAGAACCATGTGCTTGATGGTTCTGCTTCATCAATAAATGGACCCCCTTTCCAATCAACCTCCATGTTTCCAGTCTCTTTCTCCCAGCTTGGAATTGAACCAGATCAATATTTCTTCCAGCACATAAGACCCTGAAGACCTGGCTCTGCCAGCGGGCTTGTGGCCCCAACGGGAGAGTATTATGCCGGAGGTGGTTGATGGACCAACAGAAGATCCCAGTACCACCCACTGCACATCCTGCTCTATCCTTCCCCATCTTTTAATTATAATTTAATTATAGTTTGTATTTTTATTGTTATTAGAAATTTTGTATGGTTTTGTTGTTTTTATTGCTCTAAGCTGCCCAAAGTCATCTTGGGGTGAGATGTCAGCCAACACATTTAATAAATATTGATGACACCTGTGATCGCTTGCTCTTCCATCCCATTTCCCTTATAGATACAAGGGAGAAAGGTTCAACAAGACACCTGACTCCCAGGGATTCAGCAGGCCAATACTGTCTTCAGAAGGGGACTTGCAATGATTGCTTGTGTTTGCTGGAGAGATGCTGGAAAGATACTGTTTGGTTACTAAATGAAGATAAATGAAGAACAGGGATGAATTCCCTGTGTTTTGAAAATGCAGAGCCAAAAACATTTATGTCTCTTCCTATCCCTTGGGAGAATGCCTTCAATTTTTGGCTGTGCCTTTCGTTGAGAGCAGTGGCCTCCAGCTGGCACCGGTTTCCAAAGCTAATTCAAAGAGAAAGAGAAATGACAGAAACCGAAAAACAGCAACTCCAAAAAGACCAGACAACAGATGTCCAAAGAGAAGGAATTGGCTGTCCTTCTCCACACCACTGAGGAGCAATTTTGGTCAGAGCAGGTGAGCAGTTACTGGCATTCAGGCAATCCCGATTGCTGCATCCTCTGGAAGTCTGCACAGGGAACTGGCAAACCAAGGTAAAGAGCAATGAAGCGCAGCCACATGCAACTACTGTTGAAGGAATGCAAAAAAAAAAAAAACCACGAGCCCACTGAGCTCAAAATGCATCCGAGATAGCAAGTGGGCATGACGTTTCAGAAGTGTCTTTCCAACAAATGACATAAACCATTAGTCCATATGCTTCAGGGATTGAAATAGGATTCTTCTGCATGTGAACTATATTGATCTTGGATAAGTTCAAAGAAAGGGAGTAGCGATTAGGGGGTATGGAAATAGAAATAGTGTAATCTGGGTATGTTTAGCCTTGAAAAAACAACGACAGAGATGCGGGTGGAAATAGAAGAATATGATAGCATTCTTCCAGGACCTGAAGGAGTGTCACTTAAAAGAAGATCAAGCTCTCTTCTGAACTGTCCCAAAGCACAGGAATCAGAATGATGGTTTAATTTATAGAAGGCAGCAGTTTGATTAGCATTTAGCACTTTAGCATTTTATTAAATTTGTATACCGCCCTACTCCCGAAGGACTCAGGGCGGTGAACAGCCATAAAATATAAATATAAAATTTAAAATAGAGATAAAACAAATTAAAAAAATTTGGCTGAACCATTTTAAAACCATTTTAAAACCCCAATAATTTAAAACCAAATTTAAAATTCCCATTTAAAAGAGGAAAAGTTTAGGTCAGGCCGGCTTGCTGGAATAGGAACGTCTTAAGCGCGCGACGGAAGGTACGCAGATCCGGAATCCTCCGTATCTCCGGGGGGAGCTCGTTCCAGATAGTAGGTGCCCCCACAGAGAAGGCTCTCCCCCTGGGGGCCGCCAGTCGACATTGTTTGGCCGACGGCACCCGGAGGAGCCCCTCTCTATGGGAGCGTACTGGTCGGTGGGAGGCTATTGGTGGTAGCAGGCGGTCCCGTAAGTAGAGCAGTGAGCTCCCCTTTGCAGGTTGGAGGATCATCTGTTTCAGACACTTTCATTTGGATTCCTATACTGAGAAAGTTGCCCCTTCCATCTCTTTGATTCCTCAGAAATTCAATTAGCAGGCACAACTGATTTCACACATATGTTTGGAAAATGAACCTAACCTGGTGATCTAATTATGCTACTACTTTATTTCTTATTTAATCACTCGCACCATCCCTCAAATAAATATTTCTGCTTCTACGCAACCGTGCCAAGTCTTTAATCAAGCTAATGCAGTGCACTCTGACTGTTATCTTTTTCAAATGACACTTTCAATTCAATTAGTCTCTAAGATTAAATCACTTCCAACCTATTAAGCAAAACAACTAGGTCATGCCAAGATAATGTGTCACACCACTCTCTAATCTGTTTCTTGAGGCTCTTTTAGTAACCTAGACGGTGTATACAGAAGGAATTGCACATCACAGTCACGCAGAATTCATGGGAAATCTGACTTACCATGAAAATACATGCACCAAATGGAGGAGAGCCATCACCAATGGGACACACTCTGGAGGAGAAACATCTCCACAGAATGGTGGCATCACCATAAACCAAGTACAAACATATCACTAGTAGGCATTTATCTTGTCTTGAGCATTGGGACATCTGAGGTCATATCTCATAATATTAAGAGTTTGGCATGTATATACAGCAGCAAGCACCTTGTTAGTATGTGTGTGGTCGCTGCTGCACCCATGCATGTTGCAACAACTACATGAACACAAAGTCCCAGTGCATCTCCAGGCAGTTCATTGAGCGAAAGTCTCCTATGTCAGCAATATGGGCCTGTTATCTGCCTGCATTAAGAAACACATACTCCTCTGTCAGACATAGCCATTTCACTGGAGACAGCCAAACACAAGGAAAAAATAAATATAACATTATGTCAAACCTAATAATTCACTAGTCTGGGTTTATCCAGGCTGAGTCAGCAGTTTATTTGATTAGAGTTATTCCCAGATGTCTAACATCCTAGTAACCATTAGCAACCAGTTCATGAACTCCATCAAGAGATCAAATGTTGAAGTTTTGGGGTTCTTAGCTAAAGTTGCAGCTTCAAAGAAGAGGAGTTAATGGAGTGTGTGTTTGAAATTTTAAACATTGATGAAGCAATAAGTAGAACCCAAAAGAAAATAAAATGGGGGCATGCTTTTTCAGCACCATTTTTCCCATCTGGCCTTGTTTCCTTAATATCTCACAATTCAGGTGAAGATGGAAAGGAAACAGTATGAGATGAATTAAGTTACATTCCCAGCTGCAACTCCTTTTAAGATAAAAGTCAAACAGAGCTCCCAGACAGGGAGGGAGGTAGTAAAGAAGAATAGGCAAGAGAGTTGTGTTTACATTTTAAGTGTTTTACATGTAGATATTGTATCTTTAAAATGTTTCGATGAGTATTGTATTTTTCAAAAAATCTAGTTTGGAGTCAGGGGTGAAATCCAATTTATTTTACTACCGGTTCTGTGGGCGTGGTGTGGCTTGGTGGGTGTGGCAAGGGAAGGATACTGCAAAATCTCCATTCCCACCCCACTCCAGGGGAAGGATACTGCAAAATCCCCATTCCCTCTTCACTTCTGGGGGAAGGATATTGCAAAATCTCCATTCCCACCCCACTCTGGAGCCAGCCAGAGGTGGTATTTGCCGGTTCTCCAAACTATTCAAAATTTCCACTACTGGTTCTCTGTCAGAACCTGCTGGATTTCACCTCTGCTCAGGGTTGAAATGAGGGATCCTTGGTGCTCTCTGAGCTTGCTGAACTTGCAGCTACTAAGATTGTTGGCCACGCAGGTACAAAGATAGCCAGGGAAATGACTGAAGCCTGGGAAAACGGGCCTCTTGTCAATCAACAGAAGTATTTATTTACCACCAGTGTATCAGATACTTAGGAGCCAAAGGCTTGGCAGCACAACGAAACAATAGCCAATCACTGCCATCAACACACCAATCAACCAACAGGAAGGCACCACATAAATACGACTAGCTCAAAGCACATACTGTATTCCAGTAGAAAGAAGTTCCCTGAAGATGGGCTCAGAGGTGGTATTCAGCCAGTTCTGACAGGTTCTGAAGAACCGGTAGAGGAAATTTTGAGTAGTTCAGAAAACCGGTAAATACCGCCTCTGGCTGGCCCCGCCCCCAATCTATTCACTGCCTCCCGAGTGCCAGCTGATCGGAGTCTCAGCTGATTGGCTGGGTCTTCTTTTGTTGCCCTGCACAGGAGAACGGAGCTGGAAAGCAGGTTAATGGGGTGGGGAGGGAATGGGCATTTTTACAGTATCCTTCCCTGGAGTGGGGTAGAAATGGAGATTTTACAGTATCATTCCCCTGCCACGCCCGCCATGCCACGCCACACCCACCAAGCCACACTACGCCCACCAAGCCACGCCCACAGAACCAGTAGTAAAAAAATTTGAATACCACTACTGGATGAGTCCAAAAGCTCAGAAGAGTAAACCTCTGGTCCCAGTGACCAATCACGATCGGATCTTACAACATTATCCTGGGACATGTATATTTGCCTTCATTCATAACTAAATGGCCTAAAAGCCTTTTTAAAAATCCAAGGTTAATGCTTAGCATGGTATACATAGCAAAGACTATTTTTTTTCCTATTTCAGCATTTGGCATGTCTCCAGAATACCATCAATAGTCTCTTTGCCTATTATATCTATGACATGTCTTAAGACAACAGACATTCCTTAAACCTTTTAGATCTGAAAGGGGAGGCGCAGAGAGCAAGTTTCACAAAACCAAGGCCTATACTTTTGGGTGAATCTTCTTAGCCCAGTTCATGTTTTTTAACATGGGGTCTTCCAAATAATAACCCAGGATTCTGCAGTTCAAAGGTAACCCTAAGTGCTTGCTACTGGGCTGCAAATCTTATAAAGAAGAACATTGGTTCCATCCAGAGGCTGGGTCATATGGTATTTTATCATTCAACCTATTTTCTAGGTTTGCAGAGTTGACTGAAATACAAACCAGTCAAATGAGTGATGTTAACATCAGACCATGTCCTACTGCAGCCTAGTCTCCCCTTTCATCTCTATAATGTTGATAACCAAACCCCAAACCATTGGATGAACTTTCCAGAGTGAGAAGACCAAACTCTGCAGCATCCTACAAGGGAGCAGTCACTGGCCCAACCTCTCCTTCCTGCCTTGCAACTGTAACCATCCACGGACAAAGGAATGGAGCTATTATAAAACAGTGCTTCCAAATACAAGCCCCACAGATGGTCCAGAAGCACATAATAGTTAATGTTACAAAAGACTGCTATGTGGTCTAGAAGGATACAATAGGCACATTTCTCCATTCCAGATCTCAACAATAGCCATCGATTAGCGAATGTTGTGTTCTATGCCCCCAAACCTGAAGTCTAATGGAAGAGCAGCCAGATATCTAGCATTCATTTCTGGGTGCTCTGTAGTTGTTGCCCCACCAACGTTTCAAAAACCTTCTCTAATAATGTGGCCGTTGTCTAATACTTTTGCATCCCAAGAAGGCATCTTAAGCAAAGGGCTGACCAAGGTCTCCTTTAAGACTACAAGCAATAATCTCTTCAAAATGAGGAACTGACAATTTCCTATCCTTCTACCTTGCAACAATACATTCCTGGAATCTCTTTTTTCAACAAACAATATCCCATTTGTTGACTAAGCCTACTTTGAAGGGCTGGAAGCATCTATCAGGGCTTGGCCAGATACAGTATTTATCTTTTTCCACCAATGATGGAGACATTGCTTCTGCTGCCTCATCTCTTGAAGCCCCCCACAGGAAATCAAGACGTTCACACATCTTAAAATTGTCAAAGTAGAAATACTGGTGTTGTGGCCCATCAGCGGCCTGCACGGATCGTGGCTGATCCTGACGACAAGGAGGCTGGTGTGGTGTTGTGCCAGCAGCCTGTGCAGCCAGCGCTCGCATCGGACAACGAGAAGGCTGAAGAGGATGTGGTGCCAGAGGCAGAGACTCAGCCAGGGCCTTCAGAAGCTCCAGAGGCTCCTTCAAGTGGAGAGAGAGAAGTGGAGGAGCCTCTCCTCAATGCTCGAGCACGCAGGGCTGCCAAAAGGCAGAGTGGCTACTCAGGAGGAGGAGGTCTACTCGAGAGTAGGGCTTGAGGATAATTGGCCACTCCCTTAGCCTATTTAAGTCACATGCAGCTAGTGCTTTCTTGCTGGAAACAATTCATATTTATTATCAGAGTATTTTGGTTTATCGTATCTTGTTTTCTGGGCTGGTTGCCAACGTTTGCTGGTCTTGTTTATTCTTGCTACTTAATAAATTTGATAAGGACTGTTGGTGTGTGTCAATATCTTCGGAAATCCGGAGCTGGGCAGAACAACTGGTACCGTATATGCCCGTGATGGCAAACCTATGGCACACCATAGGTGGCACGTGGAGCCATATTGGTGGGCACATGAGTGTTGCCCTCACTCAGCTCCAGCACACATGTGGGTGCTGGCCAGCTGATTTTTGGGCCTTCCGGTCGCACCGGAATTTGGGAAACAGGCCGTTTCCAGCCTCCGGAGGGCCTCCGGGGGGATGGGGAAAGCCATTTTCACCCTCCCCAGGCTCCTAGAAAGCCTCTGGAGCCTGGGGAGGGTGAAAAATGGGCCTACTGGGCCCATCGTGCTATCGTGTGCCATAAGCAGGGGGAAGCAGGGGGGCGCATTGAATTATGAATGTGGGTACACATGCCCACGACCCCCCACGCTCTCCAAGCTTTTGGCACGCGATGGCAAAATGGTTAGCCATCACTGGTATATGCCATAGTCAGGGAAATGTAACTTCTTAGTTACACAAGGTAAGAAACCTCACAGGGAAACCATACTTCTCTCATGCACAAATTTTTTGTTACTTTTTTGCTTAAGAGAAAACTCTTTTGCTGTATTTCTTGAGTTTAGCAGCATATTCTAGACACTAGACTGGGTACTTGCACTTATAGAATTCCTGTCTTTAACAGTAAGAATGTTTTAAATCAGTCTCCCTCAATTTGGTGTTTTCCAGATGTGTTGGAAAGCAGCTCCTAGAATTGCCAGCCAGCATGGCTCAAGACCATTCTGGTTGGGAATTCTGGGATTTGCAGTCCCAGCACATCAGAAAATTGCCAAATTGAAGAAGGCTGTTTTAACTTAATGTATCCTTCAGTCCTAAGTGTAAAACATCTGTTGTTAATTCACAACTTGGTGGAAGAGAAATGCCAACACATCATTTATTAGATCCGTTGATGCTATAATGTCCTTCCTCATGTTCCTTTTGTCTTTTTCTCAGAGAGCATAATAGATTCCAGGATGTCTTTTGTTTCACAGTATAGACCATGTTTCCTCCCATCAAACAGAGCAAGATATAATGGATTCCATATATATATATTATATATATAAGGTCTCTTGCTATTTGTACTTAGCCCTCTCTAAAATACAAATGCAATCACGTTGGGAAAATTGGAACAATTTTGAGTGATTTAGTTCAAAATTGCAATGCATAGCATTTTATTTTTTTGGTCCTTGTTTGGTTTTTATATAAAAGAATAAATAGAAATGCTACTTCATATTTACTGTAATGCTTTGATAACATATAACAAGAAATGCTGGGTCAAACCATAAATCCATCTTTTGAAGCATCTTGTTTTCATAGTGGCCAACCTGATGTCCCAATGAAAAGTCAATAAACAAGATATAAGTGGAAACAGCCCTAAGTAGTTTGGAACCAAAGTATTCAAACCTCCTCCCGCCCTGCTTTATTTACATTAAGATTTACATAACATCCTGATTCTTGTTTTTTTTAATATAGTGATACTATTTAATTTTTTTATTTTGGAATATGAATTCATGACAATAAAGTAGATTAACTAGGTGTCTAGTCCATATAAATCTTGCTTCTAGAATCACACACGGACTCTAAAGTATAATTAGCAGGATCACATTTCACAGATAATTCTCCCAGGTTAGACTATCAGAGCAACTTTCTCCAGCCTGGTGCCTTCTAGATACATTAGGAATACTACAGCCAGAATTCCCTTGCAGGAGGTTACATTAAGATTTCCAGCACAACTAACTCCAATACTATTAACCCAGTTAACAGTAAAGCCAAGAAGACATTTCTAATTAACAGCTGGGGCCTTCTTAGAAGGTAACTAACTTCATTCATTTAACTCACGGGGTGTCAAACCCGTGGCATCACGTTGCCATCATGTGACGTATCACAGCGGTTTTTCCCTTTGCGGAGCTGGGGTGAGCGTGGCCTGTGCATGACGCATCTGGCCCATGGGCCACAAGTTTGACACCCCTGATCTAACTCATTTAACTTGGAATTTACCCAGTTTGCTGAATTGTAAAGCAATCAAATAGGCTGGTTTGAATCAAGATACTAAACCACTAAAAGCAAACATACAAAACCAAGAACAAGACTACTCAATTAAACTTGATTGTGCACATGTATTCATTAGATCTTGTAGGTGTTCAGTGTGAGATGCTCAATGATTACAGCCAAAGGTGTTAGGCTCTATCTTCCACAGCCAACATCCTCCAGTGGCACTGACCTAATTGTCAAGGGATGGGGTTGTGGTTCTACATGTAGGTAGTCTTTGGGTTGTGACAGAAATTGGGACTAGGATACTATTGCTATTGGTGTGATCATAAAATGTGGCATCATGTGACCACATCGCTTAGGAATCCAATCCTGGCAGTTGCTATTGTAACCCCAAGATGTGCAGGTCATTAAGCAGAAAGAGGTTGTAGTCCCAAGTAAGAAACATGGGGGCACCACGTAGGTGCATAAGGAATGGGGGGGGATGTCTTGGGAAGGCTGGGGGAGGCTTTGTGCAGGACTGGAGAAAACATGGGAAGAGATTTCTGTAGGAAATCTCTCCTTTGCTTGGCCCTTCCCTCCTTTTATAGAGCAGAGAGATTGGAGAGGAAGAGATTTCAAGAGAGTAAGCTAATTGCTATACATTGAAAAAAAAATGCAGTTGCACCAGCAACCAAATTAAATTAAATTAAATTAAACCAAAAAAAAAGTCAAACAAAGGAGAGATTGCCCATATAAACAGATTGCTTTCTGTCTCATCTTTGAAGAATGGAGAGATTGGAGAGGAAGGGCTTGCAAGAGAGTAAACTGTTCACATAACACCCTCGTGGTCCCAGGCCAAAGCTGCCAGCCTGACCACATTGCTTTTGAAGCAGGCACTGGATCATTCCAAAGGGCAGTTGGGAGGCAAAGAAAAGCTGAAGGTGTGAAACTGATTAGTTTCGTCTCTTTCCAGTCTGAAAGTACAGTCAGGGCCATGTGATTTCTCATTTAAACCACTTAGTGGTGCAATTGCCTGTCCCAATTAGGGTTATTAAATGAGGACTATCTGTATAGGACAGGGGTCGGCAACCTTAAATGCTCAAAGAGCCATTTGGACCCGTTTCCCACAGAAAAGAAAACACCGGGAGCCACAAAACCCTTCCCGTGCCTGACTATTTCCCAAGTGGCCACAAAACTAGCATATGTAATTGAATTAAATGTTCTGTTTTCTTCAGAAACTTTTCTTTTCTTGGATTTATCCATGGTTGGCCTACCGGGAGTCAAAAAGCTTAATAAATCGCATGCCAGCAGGTATCGCACATTGGTGGTTGTGACACATATTTTGAGCGACAGGGAGCTGCAGCAGAGGGATGAAAGAGCCACATGCGGCTCCAGAGTCACGGGTTGCTGACCCCTGGTATAGTGATAATATAGTATAGGCTTAGTAATAAGTGATAAGGTAGAAGTTAGGATAATAAGTAAAGCTTGTTAAATTTTATACTATAGTAAAAGCCTCCCTGAAAATCCAGGAAAGATAAAGGTGCCTCCTGTTCCAACTGTAAGTTTAAGATGAGCAAGATTTTCTCTGATATCTCTAGAGAAAAATAATTACTTTTCCACTCTGGAAAGGTTTTTCCTTTGTTGATTTGTAGAACTCCATTCAGGTATACCTATATAAGTTATCTGTGTAGAGTTTATCCTTTTAGATAAAACAAAGGAAATCCTTTCAGAGATTGGGCATTCAGAGCAAATCATGGATTCCTGACTGTACACAGTATTCCAAGATAAGTTATATATGTATACACTACACAAAGTCAAATCATAGTTGTTCTTTCCATTTTCCAGGGCAGGTAATCAATTTCAAATAAAACCAATTACAATAAAACTATGCCTATCTAGAAACCAAGGTACTTGTCACTAGAGTCCAATAGGTGTTTTTTTTTTTTTTTTTTTAATATTGCAGGAAGTATCACATTTCATCTTAGGGGCTATTGGTCCATGTTGTAATGCAATTCCTTTTTCTCCCATTTCCTGCTTTTCCTCACAGCTGTCCCACAGAATTACTTGCAGACAGACAATAAAAAAAAACTTGGGAGAGGGAAAGAAGGATGAAGAGGTACGGCAAGACCAACTCTGTTTATTTATTTACATATTTATGACTAGGATTTCTGTGCGGCTATATTTCAAAATGACACTGAACAGCATACAACAGAAAAAAAAGGTTAAATACATCAAACAGAGGCAATGTATGTGTTATGATTGCACTAAATAGTGGAGGTATTTCATATCATAAACAGAAACTTAACATCCCCCAAATGGTCTCTTCCAGAGTGAGATTTTCATCTCATATTGGAAACTCAGAAGGAGAGGAGGCAATTCTTACATGTAAATAGCAAGTTATTCTACCAGATGGGTGCTACCATTGAGAAGGCCCTGCTCTTGGTCCCTTATAGAGAGAATTTCTTCAAATGGGAGCCTCAGCAGAGCAGCTTTCCATGAACTCACATGGCACGCAGATTCGCTTTGAAACACATGGTATGAAAATAGCCAGGCCTTATAATAGGCTGTGAGAACAACCTTGAGTGAAAAGTGAGAGAGCCACAGCCTAGACCCATGATGGTGAACCTGTGGCACGCGTGCCAGAGGTGGCACACAGCACACTCTGATGGCACACGAGCCGTCGCCCAAGTTCAACTATGTCACGCATGCACATGTGCCTCCCGCAGGCCAGCTGGTCTTCGGGTCTCTGCCACACATGCTTGGGGGGGTGGGATGCGTGCAGGGTGTGTGTGTGCATGTGTGGGGGCAGCACGCATGCAGGGGCCGCATGGGGTGTGTGGTGCATGCGGGGGGCGCACCCGCATGCATGGGGGGCAAGGCACGTGCAAGGAGGCCACATGGGGTACACGTGCATGCGTGGGGGGTAGGGTGCGTGCATGGGGCCGCACACACATTGCATTTTGGGGGTTCCGGCATGCACGCATTCGCTCGTGTCCACACTTTGGGCACTTGGTCCAGAAAAGGTTAGCCATCACTGGCCTAGACAATGATCTGATTCCAAAGCAGGAAAGGGGATGGAGAAAGCATCTCAGAAGAGACCCTCTCTAGTTTTCTGGTATGTAAAAACACGGGAGGTGGGAAATGCTTTCAGACTTGCAAGTTTCTATTACTTTAACCTTACCATAAAGATACAGTAGTATTTTTGGTTTTGGTTTCCTGTTCTAGACTACCTTGAAGTGCTGACACGCCCTGAACCATACAGATTTTACAAAGTGATCACCAGTACTTTAAATTGTATACAGAAACTGATTGGCAGAGTGCAACTCTTGTTATATGAGGAAATCTCAAGATTATCCAGAATTTTTGTGTAGAGCAAGAGTGTCAAAAGGTCCACGGGCCGGATTCGGCCCACGGGTTACTTAGATGTGGCCAGTGGGGCTGCCCTGGAAATAGCGGAGGTGCCTCTGCCAGTGAAAATGGAGCTCAGGAGGCCACGCACAGCCCTCACAAGCTCCGTTTTCGCTGGAAGAGGGTTGCAGGAGGCCGTCCCAGCTGAAAACAGAGCTCATTTTCGCTGCCTGAGTGCTCGGGCCACCACAGGTGCCCCCGACACGAGTGACATAAAGTGGCCACACCCACCCTGGCCATGCCTCCCCCAAAAAGTCAAACACAATCCTGATGCAGCCCTCAATAAAATCGAGTTTTGACACCCCTGGTGTAGAGATTTAGGATAGAATTTTTTTTTTTCTTCCATTCAATCGGAAACTGCCTTAACAGTTTTCTTAGTAAGGTTTTTCAGAAGTGGTTTGTCATTGCCTCCTTCCTAGGGCTGGAGAGAAAGTGACTAGGCCAAGATCACCTAGCTGGCTTTGTTCCAAAGGCAGGACTAGAACTCACAGTCTCCTGATTTCTGGTGACTTTTTTTTTAAATTTGATTTATATGCCGCCCTTCTCCGGGGACTCAGGGCGGCTTACAATGCGTTAAGCAATAGCCTTCATACTTTTGTATATTTATACAAAGTCAGCTTATTGCCCCCACAAACTGGGTCCTCAATTTACCTACCTTAGAAAGGATGGAAGGCTGAGTCAACCTTGAGCCTGGTGAGATTCAAACTTACAGTAATTGGAGACAGCTGGTGTTAATCACAATGCTATCAGTCTGCTGAGCTACCAGGCCCTACCCCAAACTAACTCTCCATATAGAAATATACAAGAACCCTAACCTAAATAAAAGCATTTTTAATGCCCAGAAATTACACAGGCAGACACATCTCTAGTTCAATGGAACATATGAAGGGTGAGGAACTACAACACAATCAGACTTGCAAGATTCTATTATTATAGCTAATAATTAATCAATGGAATGGCTTCCTTCCAGAAGTTGTGAGTGCTCCAGGTTTTAAGAGATTGGACAACCATTTTCCTGAAATGTATAGAGTTTCCTGCTTGAGCAGGGGGTTGGACTAGAAGACCTCCAAGTCCTTCCAACTCTGTTATTCTGGGAAGCCACTTCTGAAAATGTTGCCAAGTAAATTATAGAGATTACTGTAATTCAGGCAATGGCCAAGAATTCAGACAAACCCATAGCTTACTCTTTAAAGAATTCTCCAGCAGGACAAGAGACTTCTGCAGCTTGAGTTGGAGAACGTATGTCCCCTACTTCTTCCTCCTACCAGAGGAAAATAAGTCAGTAGCTTATACATTCCTATCCTCTCTTGACACTGATTCCCATTTGGAAAATCAACGTTTTGGTTTTTCATGCTTTTTCATCAACGACAATTAAAACTCTGGGAAGGCATATATGTAGTTCTCAACTTACGGCCATACTGAGGCTAGAATTTATGTTGTTAAGCAAAGCAGTTATTAAGTGAATCAAATCCAATATTACAATCTTTTTTGCCACAGTTGTTAAGGGAATCATTGCAGTTGTTAAGTGGATAATATGATCTTCAAACAAATCCAGCTTTTCCATTGACTTAGCTTGCCAGAAGCCAGATCAGAAGGTCATAAATGATGATCACATGACCCCAGGATGCTGCAACCATTGTAACCCAGAGTCCCTTGGGAATTGGGCGGCATAGAAATATGATTAATTAAATTAAATACATGCCATATGTCAAGCAACCAAATCATGTGACCTGAGGACAGGGGTGGGATTCAGCCAGTTTGGACCGGTTCGTGAGAATCGGTAGCTCCGACGATCAGCTGTCCCCGCCCCTCCACCCCCACCCTATCCTATCCTATATTTCCTTCTTTCTGGCTCAGCTGATTCACAGCTGATTTCCGCGCCTCTGCTGTTCTACATACCAGGGCTGCCTTAGAAGGTAAGCAGCTGAGCTTCAAATTGCTGTATTTTGAATGCTGCACGCAAGTGCGTTAGGCAAAGCACGCACTCACTGAACCGGTTGTTAAACCGGTTACATCCCATCGCTGCCTGGGGATCAGTGGTGGATTGCCCCCGGGTCGGACCGGTTCTATAGAACCGGTAGTAAAACCGGTGGAAGGCTCCACCCACCGACCCTGATGTCATCAGGAAGCTTCTGCACATGCGATCCCGTTGCGAACCGGTATTCTATGGGAGGAAAAACATTTAGTCCATCAGTACTTCCGGAGGCATCATATTGGGAGAGCACTATTGGATATTTGAAAAAAAACAAAAAGAAATAATTATATGGAAATTCCTAATTGGGTGTCAACAGTAGAAATGTACATGCATCCAAATTTGACAAAAAGAGGGGGAGCTGTCACCTATAAAGATATTTTGAATGAGAAAGGAGAATTAAAAGCGAGAAATACTTTAAAGGAAGAAGGAATCGAATTGGAATGGTGGGTATATCTCCAAATTCAATCTAAATTTAGCAAAGATAAAAAGGAATGGGGCATAAAGCAAGAATCATCAGAATTAGATAAAATTTTATTTAGCAGGGGAGGCAAGACCATAAGTAAACTATATCGATATTTATTAGAACAAGATATGATTGAGGAACAGGTGAAAGAAACTATGATAATTTGGTGTAAATATTTTGGGCAAAATATCGATTTGAACAATTGGCAAAGTTTATGGGGAAAAAAATTAAAAATCACACTAGCAACTTCCTACAAGGAAAACCTCTATAAGATGTTCTATAGGTGGCACCTCCCCCCCCCCACAAGATTAGCACGAATGAATAAGGGGAAATCCTCAATATGCTGGAAGTGTGGAGAGACCGTTGGGAATTATTACCACATGTGGTGGGAATGCCCAAAGGCGCAAAAATTTTGGAATTTTCTAAAGAACTGGCTGGAAGAAATTTTGCTAACAGATATAGAGGTCAAACCAGAATTTTTCTTATTGGGAATTATAGAAAGAAAATATAAGAAAGATACAAATTATTTATTACTGCATATACTCACAGTGGCACGAATAGCCTTCGCTCAAAAATGGAAAGAGAAAGATATTCCAACTGAAGAGGAAATATTACTGAAGATCTTTAACTGCGCAGAAATGGACAGACTCACTTTGGAACTCAAGGATAAAAGCGAAACTAAGTACTACAAAATCTGGAAACAATTTTATGATTGGATAGATAACAAGAGGGTAGCCAAGACAAATGTATAGTATTAGAACACAGATATAGATGTTATAGATAAATGTATGTTTAAGAGATAAATAAATATACAGAAATAAGGGAAAAAGTATTAATATCATATATTATGCTTAAATAGTGAACAAAACTTAAGAACCATATGTTTATATGAGTACTAATATTATTGTAAAGTGACGGAATGTGTTTGGAACCAGTGATGTCATATCTATGTCCAATGTTTTTTAATTTTGTATTATTAATAAAAAACTTTTAATTTTTTTTTTAAAGGAAGCTTCTGTGCATGCGCAGAAGCGCACGCAGCCCCGTTGCGAACCGGTAGTAAAGGTAAGTAGAACCCACCCCTGCTGTGGATGTTGTAGTCATCACTGGAGAACTGGCTGTAAGTCATATTTTCAGTGTCACTATAACTCTGAACAATCACTAAATGAATGGCTGTAAATCAAGGACTACCTGTATGAGTTTCTCATACTTCCCTCATCTCCATTTGAGGAACACTGCACTAAATATGAAATGAAACAGCTGTTGGAGAGAGGGGAGATGAGAATTCCAGTTCCCAAAACCAACTCTTCCTCCCAAATCAGGAGGTCAGTGAAAATTCTTTCAAGTACAAGCCTGCATATGAAAGTCTTCTTACAAGAGAGATGCAAAACTATCTTGTTAATTTTTTATAGCCTTAACCGCTAAACAAGCTACTTTTTCAATAATTTATACCTGAATGGTGTGTCTAGACATGACATCATTTTAAGATATGCCTGATGTTTTTGTGGTCTATTTACAATAACCAGGATGTATAATTGCTTTCATTCAGGTCAGCAAAAGGGGGTGATTAGTGGGTTAAGGAGTGGTGGAGAAAAATCAAAAACCGCATAACAGCTGTTTTAGGGAATGGCTTTTAAAGGCTGTTGTTCTCTGTCAAGGAGGCAGGCCACAAATGTTAGAATCCCCATTGAATCAGTATTCTTTGCAGTAAGGAGGGACGGCAAATACCGCAGATAATCTCCAATTCGTAAGTAGTTTCTTGTGGATGGTTTCCATTAAAGTCATGAAAGCAAGCCAGTTGTGGTTAATGTATAATATCTATGTGTATGGGTGTAGACAGACTGACACGGCAAGGACAAGATCCTGAACGTATTTATAAAACATGATCTTTTCAAGTACGTTATGCTTTTCGATCTTTCCGTGCGGATCTGGATGGGGAAGAACAGGCTCAGGCTCAACCCATCCAAGACCGAGTGGCTGTGGTTTCTGATGTCCCGATATAGTCAGTTGACGCCATCGCTGACTATTGGGGGCGAATCGCTGGCCCCCACGGAGAGGGCTCGCAACTTGGGTGTCCTCCTGGATTCACAGCTGTCTTTAGAAGAGCACTTGACGGCCGTGACTGGGAGGATTTTTCATCAGGTTCACCTGATTCGCCAGTTGCGTCCCTTTCTGGATCGGGACTCCCTACACACAGTCACTCATGCCCTCATCACTTCCCGCCTGGACTACTGCAACGCTCTCTACATGGGGCTCCCCTTGAGGAGCACCCGGAGGCTCCAACTGGCGCAGAGTGCGGCCGCGTGGGTAGTTATGGGAGCAACATGGCGCTCCCGTGTGACACCTTTCCTGCGCGAGCTGCACTGGCTCCCGGTGGTCTTCTGGGTGTGCTTCAAGGTTCTGGTTACCACCTTTAGAGCGCTCCATGGCTTAGGACCTGGTTATTTACGGGACCGCCTACTACCACAAGCAGCCTCCCACCGGCCGGTACGCTCTCATAGAGAGGGGCTCCTTCGGGTGCCGTCAGCTAAACAATGTCAACTGGCGGCCCCCAAGGGGAGGGCCTTCTCTGTGGGGGCACCCACTATCTGGAACGAGCTCCCCCCAGAGATAGGGAGGATCCCGGATCTACGCACTTTCCGCCGTGCTCTTAAGATTCTTCTATTCCAGCAAGCTGGCCTGGCCTAATTTTCTCCCCTATTTTAAAATTCTTTTAAATCGAAATTTTAATTTGTTTTAAATTATTGGGATTTTTTAATTGTCTTGGGCTAAATTATTTAATCTGGTTTTAATTATATCTTTTAACTTTTGTATTTATGTATTTTATTCTGTGCCTGTTCACCACCCTGAGTCCTTCGTGAGTAGGGCGGTATATAAATCTAATAAAAGAAAGAAAGAAAAGAAAGGAAGATTTGCCTTTGAGCAGGGAGCAAGACAAGGTATAAAGTCCCCTTAGGTCAGGGGTCTCCAACCTTGGCAACTTTAAGACTTGTGGACTTCAACTCCCAGAGTTCCTCAGCCAGCTTACATATAAGGAATATTTGCTGTGATGTTAGAGGTGCAGTGCAGTTGCTGGTGACAGGAATGGGTGTGCATTTTTGTACACAGATGAAGTCATCATTTTGCTGACAGCTCAAATGATTTTGCGGCAAATGTCAGTCATGTCAAATGTCACAGGAAGGAGCACAGATTTGAAAATTAATATAGTGAAGATGAAGGTAGCTGTATGTGGGTGGGGGGAAGAGCAAACAAATCCAAGTTATACATAAATGGCAAAAAGCTAGTCAAGGTATTTGTATTGTATTATATTTATTCAATAAGGTATGTTCACTTTCTTGAGTTGACCAAGTATTTTAAAAAAGTGGGATAAGATGATGATGACAATAATAATAATAATAGTTAATACAATACTAGACAAGACAGTATCAACAGTAGAGACCTTCTAGATTCTACCATATCTCAAGACCTAAAATGGACACCTAACATCAAAAATGTCATTAAAAAAGCCCAACAAAGAAAGTTCTTTCTGCACCAACTCAGAAAGCTCAAACTGCCCAAGGAGCTGCTGATACAGTTCTACAGAGGAATTACTGAGTCTGTCATCTGCACCTCTATAACTGTCTGGTTTGGTTCTGCAACCCAGCAAGACAGACACAGACTTCAGAGGATAATTAGAACTGCAGAAAAAACAATTGCTACCAACCTGCCTTCCATTGAGGATCTGTATACTGCACGAGTCAAAAAGAGGTCTGTGAAAATATTTACAAACCCCTCACATCCTGGACATAAACTGTTTCAACTCCTACCCTCAAAACGACGCTATACAGCACTGCACACCAGAACAACTAGACACAAAAACGTTTTTTTCTGAATCTTTCTCTTTCTCTTTATTTGATTTGTATACCGCCCTACTCCCGAAGGACTCAGGGCAGTGAACAGCCAAACAGTAAAATACATAAATATAAAATTTAAAAACAGGATAAAATCAAATTAAACAATTTGGCCCAGACAAATTAAAACACCCCAGTCATTTTAAAAACAGATTAAAATTTACATGTTTAGAAAGAAAAGAGGGAAAAAGATTAGGCCAGGCCCGCCTGGTGGAATAAAAAGGTCTTCAAAGCGCTGTGGAAGGTGCGCAGATCCGGGATCCCCCATATCTCCGGGGGGAGCTCATTCCAGATAGTAGGTGCCCCCACAGAGAAGGTTCTCCCCCTAGGGGCTGCCAGTCGACATTGTTTGGCTGATGGCACCCGGAGGAGCCCCTCTCTATGAGAGCGTACCGGCCGGTGGGAGGCTATTGGTGGTAGTAGGCGGTCCCGAAAGTAACCAGGTCCTAAGCCATGGAGCGCTCTAAAGGGTGACTCAGCCAACCAGGAGGACCCAGATTGTTGGGGGTAATAGGCTGAGTCTGTAAACTGCTTAGAGAGGGCTGTAAAAAACGCTGTGAAGCGGTATATAAGTAAGTGCTATTGCTACTAACCTCCCAAAAAGGCAATAATTGCATATTTTTGGCCAAATCAATATATTGAGTGCAAGAAATTAGATTTTTCTCAAATATAAAAGGAAAAACTCTGTTTTTGAAAGCTGCACAGGCAGAGGCAGACTCATCTGGGAATCTGTCTACCTAATGGTTTCAGAAATTTTGTGGAAACCTATCTGATGTTGTTTAATAAGCACTTCTCAACTGGTCTATTTACAGGTTTCAGAAAGATTGCTTAGAAATGTCAATGGCTTTATTTAAGAACAAACACTGTGAAATGTCTATTTGGTGGATGGCACTTCTAAGGACCAATAATTGAAGTATTAAAGAAAATCAGAACAATTTTACTGTATTTCATTTTTATCTTTAATCAAATAAATTCTGCAGATTTTTGAACCAGTATAAAAGATCCAAGATTAATAGAGGTATCATTCTTAATTCTTTATTTCTGACTTTATATCTACCCGAAAGGAAAACTATGCCCTCCCCAAAATTAAATTTATAAGTCATTTTACTTTTGCTAAAAATCCAATAAGGGAAGTAATAGATCCCTGTGGTCTATTTTTTGTTTGACATCTTCAGTGTCATTTTTCTTTGAGATGCAATTGGTATTTAAGTCAGGATTAGAAGGAGTGTAGGAGTTATATTCAAGCATCAGTGCAGTCAATACAAGGTTAAGAGACGGAGGTTAGAACACAGGGTGATTTTCCACTCTCTTTTCAATCTGTTAGAAAAAATTCTCCTTGCACACTTTGCTCTGGGTCTCTATCTTTAAAAAGGAAAGAGATTTAAAAATAAAACAAACTTTACAATTTCATAGAAGAGGCGGGGCTTAACTCTACTCCTTACCTAGTCTATGGCTGAGCATGTGAGCTCAGCATTCTTCATAAACTACAGCTCCCAGAATCCCTTGGGAGAAACCAGGGCAACTAAACTGTTTACATTCTCCAGGGAGAAGCCAAAGCCTTAGTTACTAAACTCAGAGGGAGATGAACCAGGCACAAACTCTGCTGCTTGATGGTCTCATCAAGACAAAGCATGTCCACAAAGCTGCCCTTATCAGACTATCCGACATGAATGTGATGACATCAACACAAGGCTTTGGTATTCAGAACTGGGCCTCAGTCATTGTCCAAGCCTTCTTCAACAACCCGGCCCAAATGCGAAAGGAAGGGCAGTACTTTTATGACCGGTATTATAAATGCTTCCGAGCAGATGGCAACTCCATCTACCTTAAAGCAAAAGAAGAGGGAGTGATACTAGTTAAAACAGCAAGCTTTGTCCTGGTCGGAACATATTGCCAAGGCATGTACCCCAGTGTCTGCGTCGAGGCAGTGGAGAAACTAGCAGACTACCTGAGAGCAAAAGGGAACTGAAGAAAGTAAAGAAGAAGGAAAAGAGCAACAGAACTTTCTACTCAAAATTCTTGCTTGGCACAACCAGGAGAAAAAGAAATGTCCCTTTCTGAACAACACAATGGGTTCCCTGCAGGTCAGTCTCAATGGACGTGTCCTTTGGAGGCACACAGGAGAATACCCAGCATCATCATTAAACACTTTCAAAGTGTAGACAAGTATCTTGAGGTGGAATTGAATTACTATTTCCAGAGAAAGATATAGCAGGCAAGCATGGGCGGAGACGGACACCATTTCCTTGCTATTAACCTGCAACGAAAAGGAAACCGGCTGAGGTTGGCAGAGCTGTTGCCACGACAACGACAAGTCCCTTGTTGAGAAAAAGGACCACCAGGTTGCCAAGGCAATGGACCACTGGGCTTCCATGGGGAATTTCCTGTCAGAGCCAGCTCTACCGTTGGACGGAGTAAGGTAGCAGCTTAAAAATGCAGCAAACCGTTGTTTCCTTGGTTTTATTCTCAAGAAGAGGCAGTTCTGGGATTTTGCTTTGCCTCAGTTACAACTTGGATTGCCTTTGGTCCCCTTGCTGCCAGACGTAAATAATGTTTTCTATCAAATCTTGGGTGCACATTGTCTTTGCCATGCCAAGTAATAAACAGGGCGGCTTTTTTCAAGCTGAAGACTGTAACCGGCCACAGACTGGCATGCCAGGGTTGTGCTACTTTGAAAGCAGAGTTTCATGCCATTTTGAAAGCAGACAGGTCCAAAGGAGTGGGTGAGCAAGGAGGAGTAATTTTAAATTTGAGTTAATGTTAATTTGTAAATCTTCAATAAATGTGGTTAATAGTATTCCCTGTCTGAATTATTTTCCTCTTCTCTTCCATTAAGCATTACAGTTGGGGAGGGTGACTTTTGAAGAAGTACAAGCATACCTTGGGGATATTGTGGGTTCAATTCCAGACCACTGCAATAAAGCAAATATCGCAATAAAGTGAGTCACAGAAATGTGTTGGGTTTCCAAGGGCATATAAAAATGATGTTTACAATGAACTGTAGACTATTAAGTGAGCAATAGCATTATGTCTAAAAAAAACCACCAATGTGGATACCTTAATTAAAAAATGACTTTATTGCTAAACAGTGCTAATCATCATTTGAGCCTTCAAAGCCATAATTATTTTGTTGGTGGAGGGTCTCGTAAAACACACACACACACACACATAGAAAGAGAGAGAGGGAGGGAAGGAGGGAGGGAGGGAGAGACAGTATCTGCAAAGCACAATAAAGTATAATGCAATAAAATGAGGTATGCTTGTACAAGGGGCCACACACAAGGTTTTCTAAGTCCATATGTGGCCCTGGGGCATAAAAGTGGTCATCCCTTATATAGAGAGGAATAAATAACCATTTTTATTCTCTTTTTCCATTTTTTCTCTGCCTTTTTCTCATCCTCATCTCCTCACCACTTTTGTTTTACCGATACTTTTTTCCTTTCAGCCCTGCAGTTTGCTGGAAAAGAGACAAATTTCTTTTGTTATAAATCTTAACTCACCACCACCACCACCCCAAGGCTGATAATGTTAGGCCAAGGACTGCAGGTTTATTACCTCAGGTAAGGAAACTTGGAGGGAAAGCCTGGGATGCAACTTAGAACACTACAATGTCAATTGTAGGTGCCGTCAGCTAGGCAGTGTCGGCTGGCGACCCCCAGGGGGAGGGCCTTCTCTGTGGCAGCACCTGCCCTCTGGAACGATTTGCCCCCAGAGATACGGAGGATATCAGATCTCCGGGCTTTTCGCTGCACCCTAAAAACTTTTCTCTTCCATCAGGCAGGGCTGGCGTGAACACCCCCCCCCCCCGTTTTTGAGATATTAGATTTTTAATTGTTTCATGGGTTTTAGTTGTAAGGTTCTTAATTTTTCAGCCAAAGGATATATTTCTTTTAAATTTTTAACTTTTGTATTGGATGTTTTTTACTTGGCTGTGCACCGCCCTGAGTCCACCAGGAGAAGGGTGGTATACAAAGTTAAATAAAATAAATAAATAAATAAATAAAATGAGGCCATTTTAACATCCGAGTTTCCAAAGCTGGGTTTCTCACCTGGCGGAATCTTCTTTACCCATACTGGGACACAGAAATAAAGCAAGAGGAGAAAAGCAAGCAATACAGGATTTAGAATAGTTGTCAATATGTTTTCTTCCATCTAAATTAATACATTCGTTTCTGTACATAGTTTCATTCCAGACAATTAAAAATAATTCTATTTTTAATTCTCACTAGCATAGTCAAGAGATCCAGATCTCATCTAAGAAAGCCCCAGGAGCTACTGTGTAGAAGCTTTAAGCCAATCCCACATTACTGAATAATTTTACTAAAGACATTTTGATTTGACCAGTGGTGGAATTCAATTTTTTTTACTACCGGTTCTGTGGGCGTGGCATGGTTGGCATGGCTTGGTGGGCATGGTGTAGCTTGGTGGGTGTGGCAGGGGAAGGATACTGCAAAATCCCCATTCCCACCCCACTCCTGGGGGAAGGATATTGCAAAATCTCCATTCCCACCCCACTCTGGGGCCAGCCAGAGGTGGTATTTGCCAGTTCTCCGAACTACTCAGAATTTCCGCTACCGGTTCTCCAGAACCGGTTAGAACCTGCTGAATAGCACCCCTGTATTTGACTGTTTCTCCAAGGACTTCGGGAAGCACATGGGTTTTCTCCCCCTAATTTCCACATCTGAAAACAAGACAGGCAGGCAGACAGACAGACCTACAAACAGGGAGGGAGGGAGGGAGGGAGAGAGAGAGAGAGAGAGAGAGAGAGAGAAAACAACCCCTGATTACCAGGCTGAGTTTCTCGTTAAAAGCTTAAGCGTGTTTCAGGCCTTTGTTCCAAAATACTCCTCAAACAGGTGCAACTTAGATACAGCAGATTCCAATAGGCTAAAAATCATTTCAAATAGATGGTCATATAAATTCACAAATAACATCAACAATAATCATGAGGAAGAGGAGAGCATGCCCACATACAAATGCTCTCCATCCACTTAGTTTCACTCCCCATCCTTACAAGCAGTCCTCAAATTACAAAGGCAATTGGGATGTGGTTGTAAAGCTTGATGTCATGTGACTGAATTGCTTAGCAACAACCATCCCAATTGCGGTCAAAGCCCCAGGAATATGGAGGTCATTAAACAAGGCCCTCACATAACAGTGTGGGAAGAAGTGGGATTCCCAGGCAAGCAACCCAGCAGGCAGTGGGATGAGTGCTATGAATGGGTGCTGGCAAGCAGAGGCATGGGTGGGCAGATGAGCAAGTGCTATAGGTGCTATGAAGTGGGTGGGTGGGTGGGCAGGTGCTGCAGGCAGGGACTATAGAGGCAGGCAAAAAAACAGCAAGACCCATCTTCTGCCAGTTTCCCAGTTGCTTGTGCGAAGACAGAATGGAAGGTAACCAATGGCGTTGATATCACTGCAGGATGCTGCAACTATAGTAATTGTGAGTTGGATGTCAAATGCTAAAATTCCAATCACATGACCGCAGGGATGTTGTAAACAGTCACAACTTTATGGATTGGTCATAAGTCTCCTTCATTCATCACTCTGTTGTAACTTTGAACAGCCGCTGAATAAGTGGTTGTAATCTGAGGTCAACCTGTATTCTCTAAGAGGGAAAGCTGGAAGCAGATTTCTTTCTTTCTTTCTTTCTTTTTTTTAATCAAGTTTTATTGATCCCCCCCCCCCGCATCTTTTTTTGAACAGAGTATTGGCCATTTCTTATCTTATACAATTTTTCAAGTTCAAATACATTTTACTCAATTACAATTTTTGCCAAAATCTTCCTTTTTTCCCTATTTTTTCTTTAATTCATATCTCAATATTTCTATATTTATTTATATAAACAACGTCTTCATTCGCTCTCAAATTCTAATTTTCCTGTTTGTTCACATTTATTCTCTTTTATTTTTTAACAATTTCTTCTTTATCTTCATATATTCATATGTGTGTTTGGGGTTGCCTTTCTTCCATTTCCTCTTTTTTGTTATACAACAATCTTTCTTCTCAGTCTCTTCCCTCTCCCTCACTTCCTTCTTACTTTCTTTCCCTCTTCTCCTGCTCCTTACTACTTCCCCTTCCTTTCTCCTTCTCCTCCTTTCTTCCTCCCTGACTAACCCTCTCTCCTACTCTGATTTCCCCTTCCTTTTCTTCCTCCCCCTCTTCTATCCCTCTCTCCCCTTCTCTCCCATCTCTCTACTTCTTCTTCCATCTCTCTCTATTGCTGTATAGATTTTCAATTTAATATTTTCACTATGGTGTCAGGCAACCCCGACCTTTCTTTCATTTATTAAATATCTTTCTCAAAATTCTTATTTTTTTAATTGTTAACAATATATATTTATAATTCACAGCTTAATCATTTCTAATTGCCCCCAATCTAATTACTTCTTATTTTAATCTTAATTTGCCTTCTTTCTTTTTTTGATTACATTTCAAATATATAGTTTAAAATATTCCAATTTATTACAATTCCTCCAATTAAATTTATTCATATTATTACAACTTATCATTTTATAAACCTCTAACACTGCACTTAAAACTTTGACAATTCTTTCAATTTCTCAAATTTTCAATAGAGCATGTTTAAAACATAAAACATCAAACATAAATCTTATTTCATTTACTTCATACATCTCTATAATTTCCCATTATTTTAAATCACTTAATTAGTATCACTTTTATCTTTTTTCTAACACTCATCTTATCTGTTAAATCTTACAATTCTAAATTTATTCCCCCTTTCATTTCTCCTTTAATTTTTATATCCAACCAATCTGTTTATAATCCAATCCAAACCTGAAAAGTCCAAATTCCAACTTCACATTTTCATTCATATTCAACTTTAAATCTTTAGTCGCGCTTGTCACTTCCATATTTTTTCTCTATCAGTTGTCTCCCCTGTCGCTATTTAGCCGCTATTTCCACACTGGGGTAATTCTAAAATTTTCCAATTTTTCTTTTATTACCAGTGAGTTGACCAATCACTCATCCGGTACCAGTACTCTGTCCAAATCTTCACTCCTGCACAACACTTATTCCGGATGCTCCGGCTTCATGGCGATTCGCACTGATTGCCGCCCCCCATTGCCGGATCGAAGAGTTTTCTTGGGCTTTCCAAGGAACTTGCCTGTTCCTCTATAGCTACCGAGCTGCCTCTCCTTCTTCACTGTCCCTACAGGACAGATCCGGTCCAAAAACCCCTCCCCCAGAGACGATTCGTCTTTGGAGCCTGGTATTTTCCCAACCAGTCACGCTGCTCGTGGAAGCAGATTTCTGCTTTAGCATGGTTCAAATGATTCCATCAGATATCCCTGCTACAGTATTTCCTAGTATGCCAAGGACTGTGTGAAGATACAGGTAGTCCTCAACTTACAACCATTTGTTTAGACTGTTTGAAACTGTTAGAATTTATGGCAAATTCCATGAAAATACTTTATTGATCTTCAGTCCTGCTTCTTCCCTACACATCACACAGACATACATACAGAGAGAGAGAGATTCATTTACCTCTGATATTCTGTGATCAAGCTTTTATGACTCTGTAATCCCTTAATTCAGGGTAGGAGAAGGAGAAAAACCTAGGTAATACAGTTAAAAATGGGACTTTTAACCTAATACATTATGCAAGATTTCCGCCACCCAGTCATATCTCTTTCAAGAGTCTCAAACCCTTCCTTGGTTTTCTATTTTTTTTCCCACTGTAATTTTCTAGCATTCTGCATTATTTATTTGAAAAATGTACACATTGTACTTCATAATATAGCTTTCTTAAGCTATATTAATATAGCTTAATGTTTATAATGTTTAAAAAACCCTGATCCTAATCTTATATACTTCATTAATGGTTTCGAAGAGTAAGCTACCATATTGGTCCAGGGCAAGTTAGTAGATAGATGGTTTTTACTTCCCAGAGTAGAGTTGATTGGCTCAAAACCATCCAGCTGGCTTCCATGGCTGAAGTTCGACCCATTCCTAGTCCAGCACCTTAACTGGACTAGGAATGGTCTATTAACTATTACATGATATTGGCTCTCAAAATTGATATAAAAGCATATAAACATAAATACAAAAATACATAAAATTGTCTGCTACAACGTCCTACCTGTCAATGACTACTTCAACTTCAACCGCAATAATAAACGGGCAAACAATAGATACAAACTCATAGTAAACCGCTCCAAACTTGATTGCAGAAAATACGACTTCGACAACAGAGTGGTCAATGCCTGGAATGCCCTACCTGACTCTGTTGTTACATCCTCAAACCCCCATAACTTTAACCTTAAACTGTCTAGCGTGGACTTCACCCCATTCCTAAGAGGTCCGTAAAGGGGGCGTGCATAAGTGCACCAGCGTGCCTACCATCCCTGTCCTACTGTCCCCGTTTATTCATACTCATTTCTTACGTTTATACTTATACCTGTTTATACTTACATGTTTATATGTTATGTTTATTCTTATACTTATTTTCTCATACATGCTTGACAAATAAATAAATAAATAAAAATAAAATAAAAATAAATGAAGTGGTAAACAGCAGAAAGAAAATAAACTTAAAAACTCCATTGCTGTATGAATATTAAAGCATTAAAGTTACAGTAGAAGTCATGGAAGAATAAAAGTGCCTTTCCCTGATGCTAAAAAGATACTAAAATAAGGTCTAAGGCTATCTCACTACCAGAGGGCATTCCAAGGTTGGGCGCACCCACTAAGTAAACTTGTTCCTATGAAGTTACCCATTATATGTTACTACGAGAATTACGTGTAGCCGAATTTCCAACAATGATCTCGGCCAGAAGCATGTGCATACTGTTCTTCATATTCTACATATTCCTTCTACAGAGGAATTATTGGGTCTGTCATATGCACCTCTATAACTATCTGGTTTGGTCCTGCAACCCAACAAGACAGACACAGACTTCAGGGGATAATTAGAACTGCAGAAAAAAAAATTACTACCAACCTGCCTTCCATTGAGGACCTGTATACTGCACGAATCAAAAACAGGGCTGTAAAAATATTTACAGACCCCTCGCATCCTGGACATCTTCTTTCTTTATCTTTATTTGATTTATATACCGCCCTACTCCCGAAGGACTCAGGGCGGTGAACAGCCAAATGATAAAATACATATTTACAAAATTTAAAAAACAGAATAAAACTGAATTAAACAATTTGGCCCAGACAGATTTAAAACACCCCAATCATTTAAAAACAGATTAAAATTTTCATATTAAAAAGAAAAAGGGAAAAGATTAGGCCAGGCCCGCCTGGTGGAATAAAAAGGTCTTAAGAGCACGGCGGAAGATGCGCAGATCTGGGATCCTCCGTATCTCTGGGGGGAACTCATTCCAGATAGTAGATGCCCCCACAGAGAAGGCTCTCCCCCTAGGGGCCGCCAGTTGACATTGTTTGGCCGACGGCACCCGGAGGAGCCCCCCTCTATGAGAGCGTACCAGCCGGTGGGAGGCTATTGGTGGTAGTAGGCGATCCTGTAGATAACCAGGTCCTAAGCCTAAGGCATAAATTGTTTTAACTCCTACCCTCAAAACAACGTTATAGAGCACTGCACACCAGAACAACTAGACACAAGAACAGTTTTTTTCCCAAACGCCATCACTCTGCTACACAAATAATTCCCTCAACACTGTCAAACTATTCACACTAAGCTGCATTACTATTGCTATTGGTCTTCTCATCGTTCCTATCGCCCATCTCCTCCCACTTGTGACTGCATGACTGTAACTTTGCTGCTTGTATCCTTGCGATTTATATTGATATTGATTGTTTCCTAGTATGATTTGATTGCTTATTGTACCATATGACTGTCACTGGATGTTGTGCCTTGTGATTCTTGACGAGTGTATCTTGTCTTTTTATGTACACTGAGAGCATATGCACCAAAGACAAATTCCTTGTGTGTCCAATCACACTTGGCCAATAAAGAATTCTATTCTATTCTATTCTATTCTATTCTATTCTATTCTATTCTATTCTATTCTATTCTATTCTATTCTATATAATAAATCAATAAATAAACCTTAGGTTGCAGATAATAGATGGGAGGAAGTTTCATTACATGTACTGTGCTGGGAATGGTCATAAAGTATAATTGACATTTGTGAAGCCTCTCAATAAAATGAACAAAGCATGATGTACATTTAACTGAATCCAAAGTTGAAATATTGTTCATGAGAATGGCAAGGTATCATGGCCACTTTTGTAAGCCAAGGCTTAAGAGGATACGGCCTTTAAATATTTATAGAACTACAAGCCAGAGCATTCAAGACCACTGCCCATGCTAGTTGAATTAAACATCTGTTGTGCCAAATGCTCCAACTTTGTGTCAAGCACTTGGAAATGAATTCCAGATCTTTTTTCTCTTTCTTGTAAAATCCTCTTTTGAGAGCCTGATAGCTATTGTAATTTGCAGTGCAGGCAAAGTAATGAAGCTGAAAAAGCAAAGGAACTATGATTTGGATACCCAACCATATAAAAGCTCTTCTTTCCAGATTGGTGGCTGAAAATGGGGAAATGCTAAATGAAATTTTGCATGATAAGAAAACTGGGATTATCTAGTAGGCAAGGAACACAATCAAATGTTGACCAAAATGGAGAAATAGGCAAAAGGCCAGGCAATAAGATTCCAAAATAAATAATGTAAAAAAAAAAATGTTTCTTTTTACAAAGATAATGGAGGAAATAAATACCTAAATCAAAATATCAACTAAGCGAGGTCAGTTTAATCCACTGATAATTAGCATGCTGTGCCAGAATAGACGACTATAGCTGAGCTCTGCAAAATATAAATTACTAAACTGGATGGATCCAGGGACTGATGCATCTTGGTATCCCATGCAGTTTTTATCTCCCTGCTCTACAATATTGTCTGAAAGAGAAAAGTGAGTATACAGTGCCAAGATTCCCAGCCAGAGAACACTTGCTGAGAGGTTAGAAAGGAGGGGGCCTAAAAAAAGGCAACCTGTGTGGCAGCCACCACCACCCTTCCTGGAATGACTCACCCCCAAAGGCTTAAGTGACCCCCCCCCTCCCAATAGCATTCTGAGAGTCTGTATAAATTTAACTGTTCTGACAGATCTTTGGAATTTGCTGTTTTATATTTACTGGCAACAAATGCAAGCATTACTGTAATTATATATGGTTATCCTTTGGGTTTGTTGTATTATTGTGTTATTTTATTGGCTATGTTATCTTGTGCTTGTATACTGCCTAAAGGTCTTGAAATTGAGATGCATACATTCCATAAATATATGAATGAGCAGCATAAAATGCGGTAAATAAATGCAGAAATAATCACAAGCAGGACAAAGATGCCGAAAGTGACACGAAAATTCCACCCAATTTTAAATATGTATACTATTTGATATATTCAAAAATAGATATTTTCAACATTTCTGGTTTCTTGGATTCTTAGAAGGAACTAAGATATATTCACACAGGATTGATCTAGAAACAATTAGCTATAAAAGCTACAGTTGTTTACATAGGCTTATAAATTCTGATCAAAGTATATGTTTAATGAACCCCTTATATGCTTGCTTGTGGAATTTTTTCACTTCTCCTTGCACTTAAGCATTAAGAACGGGGGTGGTTCTATTATGCTTTGAGATTATGTTGTAGTAACCAGTGGCAGAGGAAACATTTTGCAGGTAGAAGACAGAATGCATTCAGCTAAATATAAACATATCCAAAAAGCTAATGTCTGAAATTCTTTAATTAGAGAGGAGAAAGGTAAAGGTTTTTGGAATGCCTTTCACAGTACCCAGAATTGAGCATAATGGGAAATCTCAAAAAAACAATGCATGCAAAGAAACTTGGCAATAATTCTGGGCAAGAAAAATTGGGCAAGAAGGAGTAAGAAAAAACTCCAAAAGCAAGAATTTAGCCTAGCGGACTACAAGACATATCTGCAAGCTGTTATTGTTTCCAAAGAAAGTGTGCCAAAGAAAGTGAAGGGCATCCAAAATTATGCTATATTCATGTTTAATATGAATCTGTATTTAACTTAGGTCAGGAGTGTCAAACTCGATTTCATTGAGGGCCACATCAGGGTTGTGTTTTACCTTGGGGTGCTGGGTGCAGTGGTGAAATCCACATTTTTTTACTACCAGTTCTGTGGGCATGGCTTGGTGGGCGCGGTGTTGTTTGGTGGGCATGGCTTGGTGAGCGTGGCAGGGGAAGGATACTGCAAAATCTCCATTCCCACCCCACTCCTAGGGGAAGGATATTGCAAAATCTCCATTCCCTCCCCACTCTGGGGCCAGCCAGAGGTAGTATTTGCCGGCTCTCTGAACTACTCAAAATTTCCACTACTGGTTCTCCGAACTGCTCAAAATTTCTGCTACCGGTTCCCCAGAACCTGTCAGAACCTGCTGCATTCCACCCCTGGCTGGGTGGGTATGGCCAGGGTGAGCGTGGCCAGCTCAACATCACTCGTGTCAGGGGCACCTGTGGTGGCCCAAGCGCTCTGCCAGTAAAAAGGGGAGCTCCATTTTCTCTGGCAGAGGGTTGCAGGAGGCCATTGCAGCTGAAAATGGAGCTGGGGAGGAGAGCGTGCAGCGTGCCGGTCCTTCATTGTTTCCAAGGCAGCCCCATGGGCCAGATCTAAGCACCCCGCGGGCCGGATCCAGCCTGCGGGACTTGAGTTTGACACCCCTGGCTTAGGTAGTCAATGAAAAATACATGTCTAAAAGACAGGCCTAAACATTTTCATGTTTCCGAAACACGGATTGTTTTCCTAAACAATTATTAGAGAAACTGAAGAATAGCTATGAAGACCAGTTTCTATGAGAAGAAGCAAATAGTGGTAGCAGGAACATCCTTAAGCAGAACCACTTAAATCAGTTCTCTTGATGTTTTTTGTATTACGTGAAACTGCAGGTAATATGGACGTACCCTTAAGCATACCTTCATAAAAGCTAGATGCTTCATTCTAGAAAAAAAAATATGCTAAGGAAAGTACATTTGACATATATATATATATCCTGAATTACCACAAAGTCACAGCTTGCAAACAACCCTTCCCAGAATAACCAGGTAGAGCAATTGTCGTCCTTGGTGAATTGCTACTATTCCTTTAAAACATAAAAAGAATCTGTATCTAAAAAGGACAGAAGACAGGGTTGACATTTATATGAGCAAACGTAAAACAGTTGTCATTAGCTGGCTGCATCAAATTGGTGCCAAGATTCCAAGTTGATCGGGGACATTTTAGCCTCCCCAGAGAAGATCCTCGTCTTTGAACTTCTAAGCACATGGGAGAAGGGAAACAGACTAGGTTGAGGTGTCAGCATTATCTTGGATTCAAATCAATCAAGTTGATGCATGTTGCAATAATTAGTGCACATCACCTCTGGGCTGCCCCCTTCCATATGGTCTTTATATTAGGATTTAGCAGTCTGGGTGGCTGAATAGGCTCATTTCCTGTTCTAGCTAAAAACTCCTTTTGCTCCAAACAGAGAGAGAGAGAAAGAGAGAGAGAGAGAAATAAAGTCAAGCTTATTATACAGCAGAATTGTTTGAATAAAGGCCTTCAAAGCCAAAAAAACAATTCCTGCTAAGTTCTTCATTATCTTACCAACCTAACTAGATACAAGCAAAAGGAATAAACAAATAAATACTGATGAGTCCCCAAGGCTAGTATGCCTCACACGTTTCATTACACAGATTAATTTGCAGCATCTTCCATGATCCAGGTCCCCAAATTGAAGGATGCTAGAAATATTGAATCTAGGATTCAGGCAGCTGGAATCAAATAATTCCTTTAAGTAGCAAAGAAACTGTCCAGATATTTTGCTATCAAAGGTGAAAGATAAATAGTAATCTCCTTCCACATAAAGAAATTGGTTAGATTTCTTTCTTCTAACTGAAGACAGTCCAAAATTCTCTATCCCATCCAACTGTGGCCAACTTAAGAAGACATTTGACAGGCTACATCTTACACTGCCTACTCATTACCCAGGGTCTAGGACAACTTGCCATGGCTGACTCCCCGTGGCTAACTCACTGCAGGATAACTCACCATGGGACAATTCAACGCAGGATAACTCAAGACAAGGACAAATGAATTATGCCACAGCGAGATGTCTCACAGTGAGTTGGCTGCAGCGAGACATTGGGGCAGGTTGACTGGGGCTAGCTGGCCGGGGTGAATTGTCCCATTACACATTGCCCACTCAAACTTTTATTTGTTGCTGCTAGCTGCCAGTTTTATTATTATAATTATTAGAAAGAGCAATTCTCCTTGGATCAGTAGTAATTAAAGAGGTTGGTAATTAGTATGGCTGAAATTTATACAATAGCAAGGAGTTTGCTAAGTAAAGATTGATTTATTCAAATTTGGCCTTCAGTGTTTAGCTCTCATGAACAAACTATTTTTAACAGATTATTTATAAGATCTCTGGTTAAAAATACTGAATATCATAGAATCAGGACTGGAAGGGATCTTGGAGATCATCTAGACCAGGGTGTCATGGGCTGGTGGGGAGAGGGGGCGGCAGGGAGACGGGACAGATGCCTCCTGCAGCACCCTGCTGACCAAAAAGGGATGTGGGGGTGCATGTGTGGCTCCCCTGAGCCTCGTTTTTGCCATCCCCGGCCTCCAGCAGCACTCTACTGGCCAAAAATGGGCCACAAGGCCCCCATGGAGCCATTTTTGGCCCCCCATTTTTGGCCAGCAGAGTACTGCAGGAGGCCATGCAGGTTGACAACGAGGCGCGGGGAGGCTGCACAAGGCCCAATTTAGCTGCCAGAGGCACCCAGGCCGGTCCTTTGATATTTCCAGGCCGGCCCCATGGGCCAGATTTAAGCACTCCGTGGGCCGAATCTAGCCCGCAGACCTTGAGTTTGACACCCCTGATCTAGTCCAACTCTTTGCCCAAGATAGGAATCCTCATCCCAGGCAATTGGCTATCTAGCCTTTGTTTAAAAATATTGATAGAATTACTGCAAATCCGACAAGGAGGCTGTTCCACTGCTTAATAGCTTTATTTACTTATTTACTTACCAAATTTATATGGCCACTCATCTCACAAGACATGACAGTGGGCAACATATAACAAAAAAAAAAAAAAGTATAAATATGTCAACTGCAGTTATATTAAACCCACACTAACAAGATTTGTTCAGCAATGGAGTCACTTCAAGATCTGACCGGTCCCGCGACCCTTAAGGTTGATGACAAAGCCAGGTCTTGAGGGACTTCTCAAAAATAAGGAGGGATGGAACTGTTCTCACTTCAAGGAAGAGAATGTTCCATATAAGGCAAGTGCCATGGCAGAGAAGGCTCGCCTCCTTGGACTCGCTGAATGTAATTTCCCGAGGGACAAGAACCAGTGGATTCTTTTGAAACAAACAGATGTAATCGGGCAGAGGTGGTTCCTCAGATAACCTGACCTCATACCATGAAGGGCTTTAAAGGTCAAAACCAGCACTTTGAATTGGATCCGAGATGTCATGCTGATATACTTAAAACTTTGCATCTCTCCTTAAGATTTCAAATGTGCAGCCTCCAACTATTTTTTTTCCTCCCCAGTTCCTTTCGCTACCTGCTGTCCTTTAAAAAAATCATTGAACCATTAATGTTTTATTAAAATAACAAATGTGGTCATACAACACCACTGCATGGTACAGAGAACATTTTACCAGTAAGAAGCCTGGTCTGGTCTGGATGCCCTTTTCCTGCTTGCTGGCTTCTGAACTCTTTTTTGTAAGACTCCTGTTGTGGCCTGCCAGATGCCAGCGGAGCTGGCGGCAGACTCGGACAATGAGGAGGTTGGGGAGGAACTTAGGCCAGTTCTGGAGTCTGGGGAAGGCTCTAATGGATGCTCTGCATCGGACGCAGAGATAGAGCCAGGGCTGTCCGACATTTCCCAGCCACCAAAGGCAGAGGCAGCTGCCTTTGGAGGCTGAGATGAGTGAGGAGGAAGAACAGCTAGGGCCTGTTCCAGATGCACTTATGTGCAGAGCAGTTAGGAGAGGTAAACAATGGAGGACAAGGCGTCGACTCGGGAAGCAAAGGACACATGGACTCTGAATGTCCCCTCCCTGGCTGGGGAATAAATAGAAGGAAAGGGGAGTGGTTGTCGTAGGAGACAACAGTTCATATTTCTGAAGATTTTGCTCATTGTGTTTTGTGCCACAAATTTGCAGCTCACGGCCTTGCAATTATCGCAAGGAACTGATAAGGTCTGTTACTGCAGTTAACTCCTTGAAGAACTATTGCCTGGACTTTTCAGTGGGTGAATGCAATTAATTCACAAGAGGTAAATAAAGAGGGTTTTTTTCGTGACAAGGAGTCTGTTTCTTGCTTCTGCTATGGCTGGGTCAGAACAACTCCGACAAGGCAGGAGAAAACAATTAGGATAGCTACCATCCAAGGCAGTGGTGGGTTGCCCCCGGTTTGGACCGATTCGCAAGAACCGGTAGTAAAACCGGCTGGACGCTCCACCCAGCGCCCCGGATGTTGTCATGCGCAGAAGCTTCCCGTTGCGAACCGGTAGTAAAGGTAAGTAGAACCCACCCCTAATCCAAGGGGATGAGGTTTCAGGGTCTATGACTGCACAGCTTTCAAACAAAACAATCATTTATTTGACAAACTGCTAAAGAAAAGGCTTTTGTAAGCCCAGTGAGTTGTGTGGCCATATAAATTTTCTTAAATAAATAAATAATTTAAAAAACAACAACAACAATGATACATCATCACAAAATAAGGAGCATAACAGAGAAAAACATGGAGAAATTTTCTTAGGAATTTAACTAATTTTGTATCCTTATACTGTAAATAAAGTTCTTACATGCGTTAGGAGGAGCACAAGACATGGAATATGAAAAGGGGTTACATGATTCAGCACACCCATTAATTGGCCAAGTCTTCCCCACAAAAAGATGGAAATTAAGAAGGAGCTCTTTAGATTGCCCCAAGGAGATGATGATGATGATGATGATGATGATGATGATTAAATTTGTATACCGCCCTTCTCCCGAAGGACTCAGGGCAGTGAACAGCCAAAATTAAAATACATACAGTATAAAAATTAAAATAAATTAAGACAGAATTAGATAAGTTTGGCTTCCCCAAATTTTAAAACCTTTTACCCATAAAATAGCCCATTAAAATTTTAAGCCAGCCCGGCTTGCTGAAATAAGAAGGTCTTCAAAGCTCGGCAGAAAGTACGGAGGTCCGGGATCAGTCGTATTCCTGGGGGTAGCTCATTCCAGAGGGCGGGTGCCCCCACAGAGAAGGCTCTCCCCCTGGGGGTCGTCAGTCGACATTGCTTGACCGACGGCACCCTGAGGAGACCCTCTCTGTGGGAGCGGATTGGCCGGTGGGAGGTTATCGGTGGCAGAAGGTGGTCTCGTAAATACCCGGGCCCTAAGCCCATGTAAGATTGTTCTTACACCTCAAAAAGAACGATTAAAAAGATGGAAACTTCAAGTTAAAAAATCTTCGTAATTGGATAGAACCGCTTAAGGAGTTGCCTGGAGGTTTGGAAGAGAAATGGACGTTTTGGAGATGTTTAAATAGACTGAACACTGGTTTGGCTAGGACTAAAGACCACCTGGAAAAATGGGGGCTTCTCTCACAGGACATTTAGTGCGAATGTGGCAATAAATGTCACATATTCAAACAACTATCCATCTTTTACAGTGCCTCCTGGGACCAACATACATAACATTTGCTGGTCACAAATATCCTTGCCATTAATGTAGCCAGGCACTGGGCTAGAACTATATAATTCTATGCTTTTATTAAAGCTTTTAATGTTTTTAAATGTAATTAATATTTTTCCCCTTTCTAGTTCCTGCATTTCTGACACGAGACAAAATCAGTAAAGCTCTCTCCAGGTTCGGCTAGACAAGTTCTTTTGATCCCAAGGTCTTTCTACTATCTCAAGAGATTTGCTGAGCATAAGGAAAAAAATACTACTTTCAAGGTTTGGGGGAAGGAGGAAGCAGATAAATTTTACGTTTCGGGTATCTTTCTTCATGCCTATGGCAGCCTTCCCCGACAAAGTGTATAATGAATGCTCTTACTGGAGCAGAATACTGGGAGCCATCATCTAACATAGCTGGAAGGCACCAACATGAGAAAGATTGGCCCTTTCCTTTTATTATGCTGGAAGATATTAAATTAGTAACTCCAAAATCATTTGCATACTGTGAGTGAAAAACATCAAAGTTAAAAAGTTCCAAAGTTCTGGCTCAGTTTTCTATTAAAACTGATGTCAAAAATAAAAGAAAAATAAAGGGAACCGAAAGCAAACATAAGTGAATGAAAAATTAAATCACTTGAATGTTTAAAATATATATCCTTTTAAGTTCCAAATGCACTCAAAATAAAATTTCACTAGGGACAGGAAGCTATGTCAAAACAAACAATCTCTCTTCTTTCTTCAAAACCCCTTCCCTTTATAAAGCTTCTGCTTCATATATGGATGATATTTTTCTATCTGGCCATAACCCTGCAAACAAAATTAACCTTAAATTAGACTTAGATTTGCAGGCTTGAGGGATTGAGAAGGATTTGCTTATGTGAAGCTACCTAATGCAAAACGAAGAATATGAGTCAATCTATTTTATTTGCAAATCGGTCTTGTAGCTGCTATGCTAATTACTTTTTCTGCCATCACATCCTAAAACTTTTCAGGAGTTAAGGCCAAAAGACAAAACTACAGCCAATCTGTAATTTGTGTCAGTACCTGGAAAGATGAAAAAGAATATATCAATCTGTTATCTAAAATTAGTTTAATTGGACATAACTGTCTCTCCTCTAACACAAGCTTCACAGGTAATTTCCTGCAGATGATTACAGGTACAAGTTTGTGATGCACTGTTGGAAGAAATATCCTTCTGGGCAGGGGTGAAATGCTCCCAGTTCGGACCAGATTGCCCGATCCGGTAACAATGGTAGTGAATGGTTTGGAGAATCGGTAGCAGAAATCCCTCCCACCCCCATGCCCAGCTGAGCCGCACAATCATGAGAGGCTTTTTTTTTTTTTACTTTTAAAAGCATTTTTTCTACAAATGCTTTTAAAAGAAAAAAAAAGCCTCTGATGATCGCGCGGCTCAGCTGGGATCATCAGAGCCTTTTAAAAGCATTTTTTTTACAACCTCTTCGGCTGAAGAGGTTGTAGAAAAAATGCTTTTAAAAGTAAAAAAAAAAAGAAGTTGGCCAGGCCCACCCAGTCATATTACTCCCCACCAAGCCATGCCCACAGAACTGGTAGTAACAAATTTTACATTTCACCACTGCTTCTGGGTTCAGTTCCGAGTGGGAAAAAGGACACTGGATTCATGGAAGTTGCTTGGAAAGGTTTATTGATGAAAAAGATCACATGGCTTGAGTTCCTGAGCAGAAAAGGGCAGAGATGCTGAGATTGCCTTGGTTTTATGCCCTCTGTTGGGCTTTGAATTTGAGCTTGTATTCTGATTGGTTGTCAGACTTCCATGGAGCCATGCAGGGGCAACTCTGTAGACTGTCCTGAGTCCCAAGCTTGGTTAACCTTGCTGGGTGATGTAATCTTCCCAGGTGCCATAGAGAGCTAATCCTATCATATCCTGAGGGCCATGTCTTAATCCCATCACCCTGGAGCTGAAGGTCTTTTGTCTTTCTGGGGCTATTAACAAAGGTGGGGTCTGCTTTCCAAGAGCATGTTTCTCCTTTTCTCATCCAGGAAGGTATAATATTCTGCCTTTTTATTATTTCCTAGAATATTTCATTTTTCTAGGAGAGCGGTGGGTCTAGGAGAGCGGTGGGTCACTTGGCACAACATTCACAAAACTGGGCTGAATCTTATCAGTTGGGCAAAAATTTATTTATTTATTTATTTATTGAATTTATATTGCCGCCTATTCACACAGGGCAACTCAAGGCGTCTTAGAGAATATAAAACTTCATTTAAAAGAATAAAACTAATAAAAAGGATCAAATAAATTGATGTAATGTAATGTAATGTAATATAATATAATCACCCCCCGCCCCCACCCCCTGGCCCAGCAACAGCAGATCACACGAGCCATTTAATGGGCTCCATCCTGCTGGTATAACCAGGTCTTCAGCGCCTTCCGGAAGAGTGTTAGAGTGGGGGGAATCTCTGGGGAAATAATGTTCCAGAGAAAGGGAGCCACCACGGAGAACACCCTTCTTCTGGGTCCCACCAGGTGTATCTCCCTGCCTCCCAAATGATGAAAGATAGGCAGTTCCTCAAATAACCAGACCCCATGCCTATTGCCTGAGTGTATTTATTTATCTACTTCATATGGATTTTGTTCCCATGGACTGGATTCTCTGGCATTCCTTTTTTTTTTATCCTATTTTTTGTTGTTGAAAAAAAATCTGTTTCTCCCCATTCCAGTGACTCTTTTTTTTTTTATGCTTTGTAGAGTTGAACGTTGTTGAATCTCATTTTAGAGTAAAACAGAAAGTCTTGACCCTTTGTTAATAGGTTCAGGTTTTGAGAAAAGTAACCACTTAACCATCACCAGCTGGTGGGCACCTCCTTAATGCTAAAGGCTACAGATTGTTTAGATTATAATTATCTCAGGAATTTTAATTCTTAACCAGGCAGCTGACAAAAAAAAAAAAACCTCCAGCCTGTGAAGAAATCTTTCTGGCAGTTCACTCAACTCTATGTCATATGTGAGCTTTAAATCATCACGTTTTCCTCTTTAGGGAAAGAGTTCCCTCTATATTCATGAGATGTTCTCCTTCCTATGGAATATGTCATGTCTGTGTTGACACACGGCAATTTCACAGAGCTATTTTCTGAAATCCCACTCTAGGAGACTTTTTTTTTCCTGGCCTTCTAAACTATGGGCCGATCCTTCTTTTGCTTTTGTTCTTAGTTGAATTGCACCAGAACTGGGCCCTCAACAAAAGAGAAGCAAATGTCCATTAATTCTATAATATCCTACTTTAATGCAAGTGTTGGTTGTCTATCACATTTCTATAACCCCCCCCCCCCCAATCTCACCTAAGTGAGTTTGGGCAGTTTATCTCTCCATGCTTATCTCAGGCTTCCTGGTTAAACCAGACAGGAAATACAATTAGATGAGGTAATTCTTACTTTAAAGTAAGATACATCGACAGAATTTTGCAAATCTGAAAGAACAAAACTTCCTGTTACCACTTTTAACTGCTTGGTCCGTTAGGGAGGATCCTTTCTAAGTTTCTTTTTCTGACTGTTAAGCCACTGGGGCTCCTGCCTCTTTTAGCTGATTTTCCTAAGCAAATCTCTTCCTCTCTTTCCCACATTCTATTACAATTTACTAGAACGGGATGGGGACATGGTGGCTCAGTGGCTAAGATGCTGAGCTTGTCAATCGAAAGGTCGGCAATTCAGCGGTTCAAATCCCTAGTGCTACGTAATGGGGTGAGCTCCCGTTACTTGTCCCAGCTTCTGCCAACCTAGCAGTTCGAAAGCACGTAAAAAAAATGCAAGTAGAAAAATAGGGACTATCTTTGGTGGGAAGGTAACAGCGTTCCATGCGCCTTTGGCGTTTAGTCATGCCGGCCACATGACCATGGAGACGTCTTTGGACAGCGCTGGCTTTTTGACTTTGGAACTCCCCCTAGAGTTGGGAACGACTAGCACATATGTGCGAGGGGAACCTTTACCTTTAGAATGGGACAGGCTATAAACTAAAATTATGCAGCTGAACTTCTGGGGTTCCCAATTCTTATTTTGAGTTCCTAATTATTAGGTCTCACCCAATAATAAGTCTTGAAAAGGTAAAAAAAGGCATGATGTTGGACCAGTTTGGTGCTCACGCTAAACTTAAGTAAAAAAAATATATACAATTGCTGCACTCATACAATAAGTTGCACCAAACAAGCCTGGAGTAACACAAGACTTTAATACATACAATAGACTAAGAAAATAGCTAGGTTTTCACAACATACTGAACTGAAAACAATCCAACCCCATTTTAATGCTAACCTAAAAAATTATGTATACCCATTCAAACCATGACAAGGAGGTTCAGAAAATAAATCACTAAAGGGCCAACTAGGGAAGCGTAAGAAAGTAAATTGAGAAATCAATTAAACAAACTTTAATTCATGCTGATTTGTTTCGCATCTTATATGTGGATCATAGTGGTCTTTCTCCAAATTCTGTGAAGCACTTTGACTTCAAATATATAGCAATTTTTCAAAATACATAATTCAGTATAAAGATATCTAGAAAAGTATATGTTGAAGTAAAATCCTCATCTAAATAGCAATAGCAACAGCACTTAGACTTACGGTATATATTGCTTCACAGTGCTTTACAGCCCTCTTTAAGCAGTTTACAGTGTCAGCATATTGCCCCCAACAGTCTGAGTCCTCATTTTACCAACTTCGAAAGGATGGAAGGCTGAGTCAACTTTGAGTCAGTCAGGATTGAACTGCTGGCTGTGAGCAGAGTTTGCCTGCAATGCTGCATTCTAACAATTGTGCCTCTATGGCTCTCTCTAAATGTGCAACTTATAAGAATGTGGTCTATACATTTTAATAAAATTATCACTTTAAAAAAATCCATTCACTAATGCAAAAAGAGAACACATTTATGAATTAATAATTGAATGATAAGTAAACTCTGGGGGCCATCTTTAAGATCCAAAGACCTCAGTCACTGCTTACTTAATGGTTGCACAGATACCTTTTCCAGTAATAAAGCAGATGAGCCGAGTTAATGAGGAGAGAATCTTGACCTGCTTCCTCCCCACAAACCTAGATATGTAATTTTCTTCTTAATGGTATTTGTGAGGGGGATTGTTCACCAAACAATTAGGCTGATCCAACAGGCCCAAAAGAAAAATGTGGCAGCCATAAGTGTTCTACAGGCTATTGAGATTTGCACTGCTGGCCTACATATTCTATGACTATCACTAAATGTTGTATCTTATGATTCTTGATGAATGTATTTTTTTATATACACTGAGTGCATATGCACCAGAGACAAATTCCTTGTGTGTTCAATCACACTTGGCCAATAAAGAATTCTGTTCTGTTCTGTTCTGTTCTGTTCTGTTCTGTTCTGTTCTACTCTACTCTACTCAAAGGGGAGCGGGGAGGTCATTTCAGCAAATCACAATTTACCAGAGAAAAATAATATGATGTGTAATGTTTTCCAATCTTAGAACATTTCAAGATGGGATTTGTAATTCCAAGGCTTACAGTTTTTATTGGAGCTCTATATTGGTTTTATCTCATCCTCAGAACAAACCAGGAAAAAAAACACTTTTGATTCGATCTAAAAGCTATTGATTTTAGGCTGGCTAGTCTAGTTCCAATGATTTTCTTTTCCTTTCCCCACACCCTTATCTCCTCCTTTCTGAAAGGAAGAGACAATATTCCTCCAGTTGCCTGACCCTTCATCAGTTTCAACAATTTCTCAAAGATACTACAAGTGACATATAAATTGATTGTTTGATGTAAATAAAAAGGTAGACCATTAGCTGGTTCCTTCAGTTCAATTCCTCTGGAGATTTAGGTATTCCCCAATCATATTTCTTTTATGTACACTGAGGGCATATGCACCAAGTACAAATTCCTTGTGTGTCCAATCACACTTGGCCAATAAAAAATTCTATTTTATTCTACTATATTCTATTTGAACTGAGATGGCGCAGTGGTTAAAGTGCAGTGCTGCATGCTACTTCAGCTGATTGCTAGCTGCAGTTCGGCAGTTCAAATCTCACCAACTCAAGGTTGACTCAGCCTTCCATCCTTCCAGGTAGGTAAAATGAGGACCCAGATTATTGGGGGCAATAGGCTGATTCTGTAAACCACTTAGAGATGGCTGTAAAACCACTATGAAGCGGTATATAAGTCTAAGTGCTATTGCTATATATCAGGTAATCCCAAACTTCCTTTCTGTTCTTTAATCTTGCTCTTCACAATTACCTGGTGAAACACATTACATTCAGGGGAGTCAAACTCGCGGCATCATGGTGGTGCCATGTGACATACGGGACTTTTTCCCCCTTCGCTAAACCGGGCATGGGCGTGGTCAACGCATGACGCATCTGACCAGCGGGTCGCAAGTTTGACAGGCCTGCTCTTATTGGCGACAACAGAATCAAAATAAGAGCTCTGGCTTTTCTTTGTACCCTGTTAACATTTTTATGTCTTCATTGAGTTGTTGGTTTATTGATTCTTTTCTCTTTTTATTTTAGATAGTCGAGAGCAAACTTCTTGAATTCAAAACAGCTGTTTCAAGATCAGGATTGGTTATTCCAAACTTAAAATATTTATCGGAGCCATTTCAAGCTCAGAATGTTTCCAGGAAAGTTGGAAGGCTTCCTGTCAGGATGGAACAGCCCATTTTTAAACTTGAAACAACTTTCAAACTCAAAAGCTTTCACACTTATAATGGTTTCAACAACTCTAATATTACAAACCTTTATAAAAGCCTTTTTTATTGTTTTTAGCATCCTTTGTCAATTTTAGCTCATTCTCACATTTCTTACACCATTTCTGTAGTTTTCATCCATCCGTATGCATGCAGTATGCTCAGGGTCAATTCCCACACACCTGGGCAAGTTTAAGAAAGCCAGAACTACATCAATTTCAGTAAAGTACCTTTAATGGTAGTCCTGAGGTAAACACAGAGTCTTGAAACCACAAGAGGAATTTCCAACCCTCCTTTAGGTTGGCTGGGGAGTTCTGGGAATTAACGACATCCACACAGCTTGAAGTTACCAAATGTGAAAAACAGAGTGAATTTATTATGCTAGCTTTAGAGTCTGAAATGTCCGACTCAAAAGAGAGTCTGAATTTTCGGGCATCTGGGCTGAGTTGCCATTTGTAAGATAAACTGCCAATGGCCTCACCTTTTATCTCTTCATTAGATCTGCTTTCCCTTCCATTTCTTTCTCAGCTTCCCTATAATCTCTTATATTAAGTGATCTATCCCTCTTTATGTATCTTTTTGGCTTTCAAATCTCCACTAATATTTTGTGAAGCCATATTAGCTTTTTCTGTTATTCTCTTTTTTATCCTCTGTGGAATTGTTTGCAATTATGTTTTCAGTATTTCCTTTTTGAGGATGTCCCACCAAATTCTGAGATCTTTTCCCATTAACATACCTGCCATGGAATCCTGCAATGGAATCTTGTATTGAGATTTCATCTGCTATTCCATGGTATGTTTGTTTTTTCATGAAATCACTGGAAGGATTGTGCTTGGCAGACTTTGTATTCCAACAGAAATTCCATTTCTGTTGGGTGGAGCGGTGGTCACAGGTGCATGCGTGGGGGTGGAGCACAGGGGATGTGACGAGCCCCCTCACAGCCCATTTTTGGGCCCAGGAGGTTACAGGGAGGCCTGCTAGTCCAAAAATGGGGACTGGGGGGTCGCGTGCGTATACACGGCGGGTGAGGGGAGCATGGGGGGTGTCACGTGCGCATGTGTGAAGGGCGGGGGGACCCATGAGGGGTCACATGGGCACATGCGCAGGGGGGCGCATTGCATCATCATCATCATCATCATTATTATTATTATTATTATTATTATTATTATTATTATTAATTTTATATACCGCCCTTCTCCCGAAGGACTCGGGGCGGTGAACAGCCAGCAGATAAAATACAGAAAATACAAAAATTAAAACATATTAAAAAAACCAATTAAATTAATTTGGCCCACAGTTAAAACACCCCCATATTAAAAACCCATAATTAAAGCAATTTAAAAAATATGGTCAGGTCAGCCCATCTTGATGAAACAAAAAAGTCTTTAAGGCACGGCAGAAAGTGCGTAGATCCGGGATCCGCCGTATCTCCGGGGGCAACTCGTTCCAGAGGGTCGGTGCCCCCACAGAGAAGGCTCTCCCCCTGGGGGCCGCCAGCCGACATTGTTTGGCCAACGGAACCCTGAGGAGCCCCTCTCTGTGGGTGCCAGCACACACATGTGCTGTCGCACGTGCACACGCTTTCGGCACATGACGAGAAAAAGATTAGCCATCACTTCCTATAGGTAGCCTGTTAGGTCAAGAAGTGAGTAGTGGTGGTGGTGGTGGTGGTGATGCCAGGGGAAACATATATGGGAGAGAACAACAGAGATGAAATTCTTTTGATCTATGCCTTGTGGGGAAGCTGCGAAAGATTGTGAGGAGGCTGGGAAAAGGATGGAAGGGTGTTCTGCCCCAGCTCCGGATTTCTGAGAATATTGACACACACCAACGGTCCTTATCAAATATATTAAGTAGCAAGAATAAACAAGACCGGCAAAGGTTGGCAACCAGCCCAGAAAACAAGATATGATAAACCAAAATACTCTGATAATAATACGAGTTGTTTTCAGCAAGAACGCACTAGCTGCATGCGACTTAAATAGGTTAAGGGAGTGGCTAATTATCCTCAAGCCTTACTCTTGAGGAGACCTCCTCCTCCTCCTAAGTAGCCACTCCTGCCTTCTGGCAGCCCTGCGTGCTCGAGCATTGAGGAGAGGCTCCTCCACTTCACTCTCTCCACTTGAAGGAACCTCTGAGGTTCTGAAGGCCCTGGCTGAGTCTCTGCCTCTGGCACCACATCCTCTTCAGCCTCCTCGCTGTCCAACGTGAGCACCGGCTGCGCAGGCTGCTAGCACAACCCCACACCAGCCTCCTCATCGTCGGGATCAGCCACGATCCGCGCAGGCCGCTGGAGGGCCACAACAAAGGGAGAGTAGACATAAACATTCGAGAGAGAGAATGAAAATCCTCAGGCAGCTTATCTCATAAATGGCAAGCTAGCCTAGATAGTAAGATATTTTGGAAGGAACATTTAAATTACTGTACTCAAACAGTCTCTACAGTACTTCAATTAACTCACTATAAAAGAAGATGGGAAATTCTTCTTATAGTTTCCAATATTATGTATTTACCTAATATACCGAAATCTCATTATGTTTTGATGTGCTGCATGGGACTTGACAGAAGCAAAAAAAAAGGGAAAGAACTAGAAGCATGCTCTTGTCAGAATGGGACAACTTGGTGAGGCCAACTCGCCACAGCCAACTCACTGTAGGACAACTCACTGTGGGGCAGCTCAATAATTCAATTTAAATATTTAAAATTATTTTAATTTTTGTCATTCACATTTCATTTTGTCCCTCCTTTTGCGTCCTTTCTTTAATGATTCTGTCCCACCGTTTCATCAATAGTAGTGTAACTCTGGTCCTGAAGTGAGTAGTATGGTGCGTTGGCCACGGCATGTTGTCCCGCAGCAAGTCGGTGACAATGAGTTGTCCTGCAACAAGTCGGCCCGCACTGAGTTGTCTTAGACCTTGCTCTTGTTGACAGCAGGGTAAATAAGGTGAGTTTATTCAGCAAGGTTCTCTGTCAACTCCAGTATTATCCTTCAAATAGGTACCATTGTCCTTGAGGGAGCAGTTACATGAACTGGGGCTCCTCCTGAACTGAAAGCCTTGGTAGTACAGTGGTCTAAAGCATCCTGTTATTAATACAGCTGCCTGCAATTACTGCAGGTTCGAATCTTACCAGGCTCAAGGTTGACTCAGCCTTCCATCCTTTCTAAGGTAGGTTAAATGAGGACCCAGTTTGTGGGGGCAATAAGCTGACTTTGTATAAATATACAAAAGTATGAAGGCTATTGCTTAACGCATTGTAAGCCGCCTTGAGTCTCCAGAGAAGGGCGGCATATAAATCAAATTTAAAAAAAAAAAAGCAATTTCCAGATGGATGGGTGAAAATCTAGCTAGGAAGGCTGTCATCTAGCTTTGGCTGATACATCAGTTGTGGCCCGACTTGGAGTGAGAGGACTTTGTAACTCATATTGCGTAACTACCACTCACAAATCGCACTTCATCCAAAACAGAACAGCTCATATATTAATGGGTTCTGGACACACATCCCTCTGTGTTAGGGGTCTTTCACTGGTTGTCAATATGTTTCTAGATGCAATTTAAAGGAGTGAATTTAATTTATAAAACCTTACATGGTTTGATGCTACAGCATCTTCAAGACTACTTTTTTCAAATAGAACCCACCAACCTAAAGACAACTCAGAAAAAATTAGTAATGTCTATCAGTAACAGTGTGGTCAATGCCTGGAATGCACTACCTGACTCTGTAGTTTCTTCCCCAAACCCCCAAAACTTTAACCTTAAACTGTCTACTGTTGACCTCACCCCATTCCTAAGAGGTCTGTAAGGGGTGTGCATAAGTGCACCAGTGTGCCTACCATCCCTGTCCTAATATTCCTTTTTACTTACTCTTTTCATGTATTCAAATTATGTTTAGACTTTTACCTGTTACCTTATCTTAAATGGGTGGTGAGCCGAGGCTAGGAGAAGCTATTTCTCAGTACAATAATGCATTTTTATTTATTTGTTCAATTTTTATGGCTGTTCATCTCAATCACTGACTCTGGGCAGCTAATGGTCTTACATTATGGAACAGCTTCACCCAAGAAACTAGATAAGCCTTGACGTTATTTGCCTTTCTGGAAACAAGATAAAACAAAAATCTTCTGAAAGTCTTTTTAAATTTGATGTAATGAGGGAACGCAACATGTGTGTTTATATTGCTCTAAGTTGCTGTTTTTAATTTTGGTATTGTACTATTATTTGGTATTTTTATGATTAGACATTTTGTAATTATTTTCATACCCTGCCAAGAGTGGCATGATTGCAGCCATTTAGAAACTAATAAACAAATGAACAAACAATGGAAAAACCAAGAACCAAGAAGAGGGTTGACAGAAAAAAAAAAAACAGCAACAAGAGAGAGAAGAGAATTGAGAAATAGCAAATCAATGGGTTTTATTGCAAGTCTCACCCTTAAAATTCATAGCAGAGCAACCTTTACTGAAAAACAGTGGGTTTTCCTCTTGTGTATTTTAATAATTATGCAATTATAACTGTAATAATAGATGAATCAAAAGTGGTTTTTATTTTGAAAAGGCAACTGGGCTGATTTTTTGAGGAAAAAGACAAGATATTTCGTTTCCTATTCTGGAAGCTTCATCAGTTGAATTGAATGCTGTGGGAGATAGAAGCAACAGTAATAGCACTTAGACTTACGGTATATACCACTTCACAGTGCTTTACAGCCCTCTCTAAGCAGTTTACAGAGTCAGCATATTGCCCCCAACAATCTGGGACCTCATTTTACCGACCTTGGAAAGCTGAGGCAACCTTTAAGCATAATTATTGACAGTTAAGATTAGTTGCAAAGAAAACACAATCTTTCCATTTCCATTTCCCCACAATCACCATCCTGTTAGAACCTATCATTCTCCCTCCCACCAACTAATCTAACTAATAATTGTCAATAACTGTCCTTCCATCTCCCACAGCATCCGATACAACTGATGAAGCTTCCAGAATAGAAAGCGAAACGTCTTGTTTTTTTCTCAAAAAATCAGGCCAGTTGCCTTTTCAAAATAAAATCCACTTTTGATACAACTATAATTGCACTTAACAATGAACTAAAGGGCCACTATCAGTGAGCTGTTGGACAGCATTACTTAGTCTGTTGTGTGGATGTTTGGGTGATTTAGGGGTGGGGAATTATGGTGGGGGGGGGTGTTTGGGGATTGTTATGTGTGTTGGACCTGGTCTTTGGGTGTTAAGTGAATTTCGTTGTATGGGTATACTGTGTATACACGTACAATGACAATAAAGTTATTATTATTATGATGATGATCTGGATCCGTGCTGGCGAACCTATGGCACGCGTGCCACAGGTGGCACACGGAGCCATATTAGTGGGCACGCCAGCTCAGCTCTGGGGCGCATGCGTGCGCCGGACAGCTGATTTTTGGGCCTTCTGGGCCCACCAGAAGTAGGGAAACAGGCTGTTTCCTGCCTCTGGAGGCCTGGTGGGAGGTGGGGAAGGCCCGTTTTTCTTTCTTACCTGGCTCCAGATCCTTTCTATGGATATGGGAAGGGCGAAAACAGCCTTTCCCACTCCCTTGGAGGCCCTACGGAGGCTGAAAGGGCCCATTTCCCGACTCCCGGTGGAACAGGAAGTGACTTTTTTCCTGTCCCCAGCCTCCAGAGACTCCTAGAGAGGCTCCTACAGACTCCTAGAGAGGTTCTGGAGGCTGGGGACAGCAAAAAACATCACTTTCTGTCCCACCAAGAGTTGGGAAATGGGCCCTTTCAGCCTCCGTAGGGCCTCCAAGGGAGTGGGAAAGGCTGTTTTCGACCTTCCCAGATGCATAGAAAGGATCTGGAATCAGGTAAGAAAGAAAAATGGGCCTACCAGGCCATCATGTGCCAGGAGCGGGGGTGGGTGGGGTTGCGTGCGCATGCGCGTGGGCACGTGTATGCGCGACCCTCCCCCCGCTCCCCCGTCTCCTGGCACGCGATGGCAAAAAGGTTAGCCATCACTGATCTGGATAATTGAGAATCTTCATAGACATTTGCAATAAAGGATATACATATTAAGAAAATAGGCATGTAGATCTATAGAATACAGAAATATAAAAATATTCAGTAGTTACTATAGGTCACTGTTTGGTCAGGGTGTTTAGTGGCATACATCTACTATCTGTTTGACCACATGTGAGTTGCTAGGAGCCATCTTGTAACATATTTGGTCATATAACAGAGACTAACATGGTGGAAATGTGTATAGAACATGAGATGCATAGTGCTTCTGTCCATTGCCATGGGAGTTACAATAAAGATAGTTCAATTTCAGTGCCATGTACTGAGATTTCCTAATTAGTTGTAGACTAATGCAACATGGGAGAAAAAAAATCTAAATAGCACATGATACATCACTTAAAATTAGTATGGCTTACAAGCCATAAAAGCATACATCTATGAAATCCTCAGAAATTTAACTCTTGCTTAAGGGTAAACACAGATGAAACTCTCATAGGATCACAGTCCAGTATTTCTAATCTAAACCAGTAAATCCTCCCATTTCTAACTACTAGCATATTCCAGTCTCCCATGGTCCATAGAAGGTGGGCCTACATCCATAGTCTCCATGCTGAGATTCATGCTGAATAGGGTTGTAAGAATCCAAGTCAACACAACTAGAGGACACCAAATGGGAGAAGGCTGGATGTATATACTCACAGCTTCATAGACACAGCCTCTTGATGGGCAGTGTCTGTCAAGTATGCAGGAGTCTTACCTTCCTCACAGTTGCTTCCAGTGAAACCAGGGCAGCATCGCCATTCAAGAGCAGTTACTGTTCGGTAAGCTATCTTGTACGTGGGTCGGATGAGGGTCCTGTAACTAACACAAGCAACACGTCATCCACAATATTCAGTCCAAACCTGCCAACATCAGTAGCTGCTCATAGGAACAAGGTCAAATCCAGGGAGTCCTTGATTAACAATCACAACTGAGCCCAAAATTTCCATTGCTCATCAAGACAGTTGCTCAGTGAGTTTTGCCCCATTTTATGACCTTTTTTCACCACAGTCGTTAAGTGAATCACTGCGGTTGTTAAGTTAGTAACACTTTTGTGAACGGAATCTGCCTTTGCTTGCCAGAAGGTTGCAAAAAGTGATCACATGACCCCAGGACACTGCAACCGTCATAAATACATGCCAGTTGCCAAGCGTCCATATTCTGATCATATGATCATGCTGCAACTATTGTGTGAAAAACAAAATAAGGAATTTTTTTCCGTGCCATTGCAACTTTGAATGGCCACTAAATGAATGTTTGTAAGTCAAGGACTACCTGTACAGTTTTAAGCAGCCCAGTTCAATATACGTCTACAGATAGAATTCAATGGGATTATTCCGAGGTGACTAAAAAATTGCACTCTATATTATATATATATAGAAGAGACTGGACTGCCATCTGTCAGAAATGGTATAGAACAGTGATGGCTAACCTTTTTGCCATCGCGTGCCAGGAGAGGGGGGGGCAGGGGAGGGTCGTGCGCGCACGTGCCCACGCGCATGTGTGTACAACCCCCTCTCCCCCCCCCCCGCTCCTGGCACATGATGGCCTGGTAGGCCCGTTTTTCTTTCTTACCTGGTTTCAGATCCTCTCTGTGTATCTGGGAACGGCGAAAACAGCCTTTCCCACTCCCTTGGAGGCCCTACGGGGTTATTATTATTATTATTATTATTTCCATACAATCCAATTTCTTACAAATCAATTAATTATATTTACCAATAATAATAAACCAAATAATTTCCCCCATATATTCCTCCAAACCACAACTTAACCATTTCTGCTTTCAACACAATATACAATTAATAGTATTTTAATAGTGTTTTAAAATCTTGAACTCTCCTCTTTTCCCCTAAATTTCCCATTGTTTGCACCTACCTTTTTTGGTGAGGAAAAAGAAAAAGAAATCTCTCTCTGCCTCATTTTGCCACGTTGCAACAACAGCAAAGCCAACAGCCTGCTTTACTTTCCATTTCGTTTTTCAGCATAGTTAGGGGGAAAAAAATCAGCACTCTTTGCAAGCAAGCAGCAGAGCCCTGAGCAAAACAGCTGAGAGCAAATTAGCTGAGAGTCGGGAGCCGATCTAATCAAGGGCTAATTAGCCTATGTTGAAGCTCCGCGGGCCAATAAAATTACAAAAAAACACCGAACCATTTGTTAAATTGCTGGCTCGCCCGCCTCTCGCCCACCACTATTTATTGGCAATAAATAGTGGTGTGGAGGGGCAGGGCAAGCCAGCAATTTAACAAACACAGAATCTCACCACTGGCTCTAGGGTGGCCCTTTGAAGCCCCGCGGCAAGAATTTAAACAGTTTTTTTTCCTCTAGCCATCAGCTGGGACTCAGGAGGCAGCAATAGATTGAGAGTGGGCAGGGTAAGCGAACGGCCGGCGATCCAACAGAGCAGAGAGTGAGGGTGAGTGAAGGTGTGGGGGGGCGAGAGAGGGCTTTGGCAACCCCTGTGAAATCGCCGTTCGACCCCCAAAGGGGTTGTGACCCCCAGGTTGAGAACTGCTGCTCTAGAAAGAGTGCAGAGAAGAGCAACAAAGATTATTAGGGGACTGGAAACTAACACATATGAAGAACGGTTGCAGGAACTGGGTATGTCTAGTTTAAGGAAAAGAAGGAGAGACATGATAGCAGTGTTCCAATACCCTCAGGGGTTGCCACAAAGAAGAGGGAGTCAAACTATTCTCCAAAGCACCTGAGGGTAAAACAAGAAGCAATGGGTGGAAACTAATCAAGGAGAGAAACAACCTAGAACTCAGGAGAAATTTCTTGACAGTTAGAACAATTAATCAGTGGAACAACTTGCCTGCAGAAGTTGTGAATGCCCCAACACTGGAAGATTTTAAGAAGAGATTGGACAACCATTTGTCTGAAGTGATGTAGGGTTTCCTGCCTGAGCAGGGGGTTGGACTAGAAGACCTCCAAGGTCCCTTCCAACTCTGTTATTCTGTTATTCTATTATTCTTTATTCATTCACCTTGTTTGTTTGTCTGCTTGGGAGACACCTCATTGGAATGTATTTCTGAAGATGCATGAAGGGAAGGGAAGGAAAAGGAAAAGGAAGGGAAAGGGAAAGGGAAAGGGAAAGGGAAAGGAAAAAGGAAGAGAAAGGAAAGGAAAGGAAAGGAAAGGAAAGGAAAGGAAAGGAAAGGAAAGGAAAGGAAGGGAAGGGAAGGGAAGGGAAGGGAAGGGAAGGAAAAGGAAAGGAAAGGAAAGGAAAGGAAAGGAAAGGAAAGGAAAGGGAAAGGGAAAGGGAAAGGGAAAGGAAAGGAAAGGAAAGGAAAGGAAAGGAAAGGAAAGGGAGGGGAGGGGAGGGGAGGGGAGGGAAGGAAAAGGAAAAGGAAAAGGAAGGAAAAGGGAAAAGAAAAGGGAAAGGGAAGGGGAAAGAGAAAGGAAAGGAAAGGAAAGGAAAGGAAAGGAAAGGAAAGGAAAGGAAAGGGAGGGGAGGGGAGGGGAGGGGAGGGGAGGGAAGGAAAAGGAAAAGGAAGGAAAAGGGAAAAGAAAAGGGAAAGGGAAGGGGAAAGAGAAAGGAAAGGAAAGGAAAGGAAAGGAAAGGAAAGGAAAGGAAAGGGAGGGGAGGGGAGGGGAGGGGAGGGGAGGGAAGGAAAAGGAAAAGGAAAAGGAAGGAAAAGGGAAAAGAAAAGGGAAAGGGAAGGGGAAAGAGAAAGGAAAGGAAAGGAAAGGAAAGGAAAGGAAAGGAAAGGAAAGGAAAGGAAGGGGAGGGGAGGGGAGGGGAGGGAAGGAAAAGAAAAGGGAAGGAAAAGGAAAAGGAAGGGAAAGGGAAAGGGAAAGGGAAAGGAAAAAGGAAGGGAAAGAAAAGGAAAGGAAAGGGAAGGGAAGGGAAGGGAAGGGAAGGGAAGGGAAAGGAAAGGAAAGGAAAGGAAAGGAAGGGAAGGGAAGGGAAGGAAAGGAAAGGAAAGGAAAGGAAAGGAAAGGAAAGGAAAGGAAAGGAAAAGGAAAGGAAAGGAAAGGAAGGGAAAGGGAAAGGGAAAGGGAAAGGGAAAGGAAAGGAAAGGAAAGGAAAGGAAAGGAAGGGAAAGGGAAAGGGAAAGGGAAAGGGAAAGGGAAAGGAAAGGAAAGGAAAGGAAAGGAAAGGAAAGGAAAGGAAAGGAAAGGAAAGGAAAGGAAAGGGAGGGGAGGGGAGGGGAGGGAAGGAAAAGGAAAAGGAAGGAAAAGGGAAAAGAAAAGGGAAAGGGAAGGGGAAAGAGAAAGGAAAGGAAAGGAAAGGAAAGGAAAGGAAAGGAAAGGAAAGGAAAGGAAGGGGAGGGGAGGGGAGGGGAGGGGAGGGAAGGAAAAGGAAAAGGAAGGAAAAGGGAAAAGAAAAGGGAAAGGGAAAGGGAAAGAGAAAGGAAAGGGAAGGGAAGGGAAGGGAAGGAAAAGGAAAAGGAAAAGGAAAAGGAAGGGAAAGGAAAGGAAGGGAAGGGAAGGAAAAGGAAGGAAAAGGAAAGGAAGGGAAGGGAAGGAAAAGGAAAAGGAAGGGAAAGGAAAGGAAGGGAAGGGAAGGGAAGGGAAGGGAAGGGAAGGGAAGGAAAAGGAAATAATAATAAATAATAATAATAATAATTTTATTTCTATACCGCCCTTCTCCCGAAGGACTCAGGGCGGTGTACAGCCAATTTAAAAACACAAGACACAACAATAATTAAAAATTAAAATAATTAAATAGATTTGGCCGATTTAAAACCCAAAAAATTAAAATACCCCAATTTAAAATTATTATATTGACAGCCCTGCCTGGCAGAACAACAGGGTCTTCAGTGCGCAGCAGAACACCCGGAGGTCGGAGATCTTACGTATTTCCGGGGGCAGTTCATTCCACAGGGTTGGGGCTCCCACAGAGAAGGCCCTCCCCCTGGGTGTCGCCAGCCGACAAGGAAAGGAAAAGGAAAGGAAAGGAAGGGAAGGGAAAGGAAAGGAAAGGAGAGGAGAGGGGAGGGGAGGGGAGGGGAGGGGTGGGGAGGAAAAGGAATAGGAAGGAAAAGGGAAAGAGAAAGGAAGGGAAAAGGAAAAGGAAAGGAAGGGAAGGGAAAGGAAAGGAAAAGGAAAGGAAAGGAAGGGAAGGGAAAGGAAAGGAAAGGAAAGGAGAGGAGAGGAGAGGAGAGGGGAGGGGAGGGGAGGGGAGGGGTGGGGAGGAAAAGGAATAGGAAGGAAAAGGGAAAGAGAAAGGAAGGGAAAAGGAAAAGGAAAGGAAGGGAAGGGAAGGGAAAGGAAAGGAAAGGAAAGGAAGAGAAGGGAAGAGAAGGGAAGGGAAGAAAAAGAAAAGGAAAAGGGAAAAGGGAAAAGGGGAAAGGAAAAGGAAAGGGAGACTTGTTGCTCTGTTAGGGAGATGGATGGTTTCTAAATCTGATTCAGTGGTGGTATTCAGCCAGTTCTATCCGGTTCAGGCAAGAACCCACCTGCCCGGATGTCATCCCGTCATCCGTCCCGTTTTTGACTCTCTGCGCATGCGCAGAAGGCCCTGTGCGCGCACACTCACATTTGCGAACCGGTAGCGAAGGTAAATGATATACCACCCCTGATCTGATTACATATGCATGCATGTGGAAAAAAGAGAAAGGGAGACAGACAAAGAAGATGGTAGAAACAAAATAGTTCTTCCATTGTTAACTCTGGCTTCACTCCCTATTGACAAATTCCTCAAACAAATATAGCTCTCAGCATACATATTCATACTGTACCACCACCACTCTGACACACATAAAGTTTCTATTACACATAGGAGTTTTTTTCAAGCTTTACTTAAATGATCAATTTAGGGACTAATTGAAATTTAAGTCTATACCAGGAACTTTCTTACTTCCCTTGCTATGGAGAAAGAATCAGGGCTTCTGTTTTATGTTTGCAGTGAGCCCCATCCTCAGCAGAGAGATGAAACCCCATGCCTACAATTTCAAATTGTGGCAATATTGTACATCGACTATTGTGCTAGAAAAATGTTGCCAAGGAAAACGTGGATCCAAATATGTCTGGGCTGCATATGCTAGCTGGGAAATTTGGAAATTGCAGGCTGACACATATGGAGGATATCAAACTGGGAAGGCTAGAGTGAGTGTTACACTGGGTAACCATAACAAATGTGTCTGGCACAGCTCACACAGTTATTTCCTAAGCACTGAGAGCAACACTATATTCTCCTTAAGCTTCTCCAAATATACTTTTTAAGCATGTGTAAAAATTACATCTGAATATAGTACATCAGGGGCTTATTGGATAACCCAAATGGGCCATTAGAGATGAAATGTAAAAAAAAAAAGGCTGCTAAGACAATACATCAAACCAGATTTCTTATCTAGCAGCACCTGTGGTGTTTCCTCCAGCATCAGCTGTTCATCTTCCTGAGCGGTCACTCTGGAGAAGCTCTGTCTATATAGCTACTAAGAGTCAGTATCAACTTGACTGGTGAGAGTTGGATATGATGGGAGTTGCATATAAGCAGTTGGAGCTAGGCATGATGGGAAATACATAGGTAAAGGTTCCCCTCGCACATATGTGCTTCTCGTTCCCAACTCTAGGGGGCGGTGCTCATCTCCGTTTCAAAGCCGAAGAGCCAGCGCTGTCCGAAGACATCTCCGTGGTCATGTGGCCGGCATGACTAAATGCCAAAGGCACATGGAACGCTGTTACCTTCCCACCAAATATAGTCCCTATTTTTCTACTTGCATTTTTTACGTGCTTTCGAACTGCTAGGTTGGCAGAAGCTGGGACAAGTAGCGGGAGCTCACCCCATTACGCGGCACTAGGGATTCGAACCGCTGAACTGCCGACCTTTCGATCAACAAGCTCAGCATCTTAGCCACTGAGCCACTGCATACTTTGGAAAATACATATAAGCGTACTAATACAAGTAGTCCTTGGCTTATGACAGGGCAGGCTCCATTACAGTCGTTAAGTCATGGCAGTCATTAAATGAGTTGCCCATGTGACCTAATTTAATAACCAAAATTCCTGCTCTCCCCATTGCAGTTATTAAGTGACTGCACAGGTCATTATGCAGAGCACAAGGTGTCTTGGATGGGAGAGACACTAAGAAGCTTAGCACAGGTCCAGGCCCACACCGCTTATGTCTGCCCTGGGCCTCCCAGAGCCCCCCAGACTCCATAAGGCAACCCATGTTCCACTTCCTGCCACATGGGTCCCCCAGGATTTGGGCCTGCTTCTGGCCCCGCTGGGACCCACACTCTCAACCCCACCTGTCACAGCTTGGTCTACTCACCTTTTCCATAGATCTCTTTCTAGAAGCAGCTGATCCACCACGTGGTTTTGGGACCAGTGACAATTCATTGTGTCTATTCCAAAATGGCGTCAGCTTCTAGGACGATACCACATGACTTCCATAGACTGATGAGCAAATTTCCCAGTTCTCCTTTCCAAAGGTGATCCATAACTTCGGTCAGGGGTTATACATTCCTTCATTCAACACTATAGTATTTTCAAACAGTCACTGAATGAATGAATGTAAGTCAAGCACTACAGTATCTGTTTCAAGTTCAACATCTGAATGAAGCCTCCTGGGTATTTCTGGTTAGACTAAAATAATCTCCATGGTTTTCTTATGCTGATGCTCTCAAATGGATTTTCCCTGCATTTTACTTTTTTTTAGAAATCTACTAAATGAAATACAGTCACATGCAGGGCTGTTTCTGAGCTCTACGCTCAGGATAAATTACCAAAAGGCATGTGCATTACTAGATGAGAAGCCTAGCTTACATTATCAACAGTACATGGCCACAAAATGTCACAATTACATACATTATGCAACAAACTCGTGGCAAAATGTACTGTAATTTTTCATAGAATAAAAAACATTAGCCAATTTTTTTTTAATATGTAAATTTTTCTCTTTCTTTTTGCTGCAAGAAAATGAAACAACTACCATATTTTTCGGAGCATAAGACGCACCTTTTTCCCCCCTAAAAGGGGGTGAAAATCTAGCTGCGTCTTATATATCGAATGTAGCCCCGCCCACCCACTGGCCCCCACCCTTTGGCCTCTGCCTTGCAGCAGTTACCTCCTTGCAAGCAAACAGCAAGAAAAAACCATTCCTTTCAGCTTCAGCACAGTCTAATTAGCACAAGTTGATTAGATCGGCCTCCCAACTCTCAGCTGTTTTGCACAGGTCTCTGCTGCTTGCTGCATAGAGGTAAATTGCTGGAGCAGATTTTTTTTTTCCTTGTGCTAATCAAGCTATGCTGAAAACGAAACTGAAACAGGCTGTTTGCTGTTTGCTGCAAGGAGGCAAAATGAAGGCTATTGCTTAGCGCATTGTAAGCTGCCCTGAGTCTCCGGAGAAGGGCGGCATATAAATCAAATTTAAAAAAAAAATGCTCAGAGGCAGAGGGAGATTTCTTTTTCTGCTTTTCCTCACCCAAAAAGGTAGGTGCGTCTTATACTCCGAAAAATATGGTAACTCTCTGGAAACAGTTAAAAAAACCAAAAGCATAGTGTGTGTGTGTGTTTGTGTATTTAATCTTTAGCCATATAACTGCATTAACGTTGCAACCTAATCTCCTTTTTCGCTATTTTTTCTTCATACTCAGGAGGGTATATAGCTGTCAGTATGGATGTTTTTTCACTTATCCAAAAAGAACAGCAACTTTTTCTGGCCCTGGACATTTTCCAGTACACTGTCCCAATCCATGAAAGTTGCAAGGCCACTCATCAGAATGATGGCATTTTTGTCAGAACTCAGCACCTTTTATTTTTTTCATTTTGATGTGGCATAACACATTAGTTGTATCCCCTCGAGCTAGAAAACAGAACTCAAGTGGACTTTCTCTCATAGAAGAGATAAGCAAGCCATTGAAGGGAGACATTCAAAAAAATATTTCCAGAGAAAGAGGCAAATGTGAGAAAGAACCTCAAAATAACCCTGCCTTGAATTTGTTTGGTATAAGATGTGGAAGAGAGGAATATTGATAGGCAAATTGTGTTATTCTGCCCTATAACTATAAAGATCATTCCTAGAAACTCTGCCATTCCTGTTTCTTACCTTCATCTACTGAAATACAGTTATAAAGTTCTCCAAAGACTGGAGCAACTACACAAGAAGCTGTACACCCAGTCTCCATTCTCTGGGAAACCTACCAGAAAAATTGGGGAGGGGGTGGGGGGAAGAGCTCACAATCAATTCCTGAATATCATTATGCAGTGGGAATTGTTTCGGACAGGCCAACCAGTGGAATTGCCTACAGACTGGTCCAAGGTGGGCTCTGTTCCTAGCCTGCTAAAAGAAGGGGCAGTCAAATGAGATATGCCATTCCTTGAGGGCAATGATGCATTGGTGGGTAATTGCCACAACTTCATGCAAAGATTTAGAGCTGCTTTTTCAGCCAGGAGAACTACAGAAAATTGAGTCACTAACTGAAGCATGGAAATTGCCAAATTTGGGAGTACAGGCAGTCTTTAACTGGTTTCAGCAGGTTCTGACCAGTTCTGGAGAACCGGTAGCGGAAATTTTGAGTAGTTCAGAGAACCGGTAGAAAAAATTCTGACTGGCCATGCCCCCATCTATCCCAGCTGATCGGGAGGAAATGGGGATTTTGCAGTAACCTTCCCCTGGATTGGGGTGGGAATGGAGATTTTACAGCATCCTTCCCCTGCCACGCCCACCAAGCCATGCCCACCAAGCCATGCCACACCCACAGAACCGGTAGTAAAAAAAAATGAAACCCACCACTGGTTTGAACCTAGAATTACGATTGTAAGTTGTTGCGGTCATACGTTGAGGCTGTAGGAGATGACCTTGTCAGAGGCATCACGTAACCAGATTCAAAGTTACAACTATTTTTATGATGGTCTTTTTAAACAAATGTGGTTGTTAAGTAAATCCTTTTTCACCAATGGTTGGGGTTTTTTTGCTGGAAACTGGACATAAACTCCACAAACCAGCAAAAAAATAAATAAATCATAAATCATGTTCATGTGACCACAGGACACCGCAAAGCAGTGGTGAAATGTAAAATTTGTTACTACAGGTTCTGTGGGCATGGCTTGGTGGAGGAGGTTCATGTGACTGGGTGGGCGTGGCCAACTTTTATTTTTTTACTTTTAAAAGCATTTTTTCTACAACCTTAAGAGGTTGAAGAAAAAATGCTTTTAAAAGCCTCTGATGATCAGGCAGCTCAGCTGGGATCGCCAGAGTCTTTTGAAGGCCGAAGAGGTTGTAGAAAAAATGCTTTTAAAAGTAAAATAAAAAGCCTCTGATGATCGCGCGGCTCAGCTGGACATGGGGGGAGTGCATGGATGTTTGCTACCGGTTCTCTGAACCACCCACCGCCATCGTTACCGGATTGGGCAATCTGGTCTGAACCAGGAGCATTTCACTCCTGCCACAAAGGGACATAACGTCAAACGTCAACTGCCCAAATTGCAATCACGTGATTCAGGGGGGACATTGTAATTCAGAAAATGGGTGATAAGTGGCTCTGACAAGATCTATCATAACTTCAAACAGTTGTTAAGTGACTAGTAATAACTCAAGGATTATCTAGAGGTGATTTCCTGTTGTTCGCCAGAGATGTGGTCTTTAGAACGATCTTAGCCTGACCAGTTTGGGAAAGACTTTCTGATAAGAGTGTTAATCAGCAGATGATTGAGGAGTTGAGGCACGAAGGAAATAATAGGAGGAGGAGATTTTACTACTATTTGTAATTCCACGCCCCCTCCCTCTGACCTCATTGGACAACAACCTCATAGAAGCCAGGCAAATATGGTTGATGAAGAGACCCTCATCTGCCATAGAGAATAGAATAGAATAGAATAGAATAGAATAGAATAGAATAGAATAGAATAGAATAGAATAGAATAGAATAGAATAGAATAGAATAGAATAGAATAGAATAACAGAGTTGGTAGGGACCATTGAGGTCTTCTAATCCAACCCCCTGCTTAGGCAGGAAACCATTTCAGACAAATAGTTATCCAATCTCTTCTTAAAAATTTCCAGTGTTAGAGCATTCACAACTTCTGGAGGCAAGTTATTCCACTGTTTAATTGTTCTAACTGTCAGGAAATTTCTTCTTAGTTCTAGGTTGCTTCTCTCCTTGATTAATTTCCACCCATTGCTTCTTGTTCTACCCTCAGGTGCTTTGGAGAATAGCTTGACTCCCTCTTCTTTGTGGCAGCCCCTGAGATATTGGAACACTGCTATCATGTCAGCCCTAGTCCTTCTTTTCATTAAACTAGACATACCCAATTCCAGCAATCATTCTTTATATGTTTTAGCCTCCAGTCCCCTAATCATCTTTGTTGCTCTTCTCTGCACAAACATAGAAGGATCTCTGTGTACACTTTTGCTGTGGATCTCAAGGACATGTATTGACACGTTTATATCTGCAGCATCTGCATTGATGTTTTGTGTAAAAAAAGAAAGATAATATTTTGAGAGTTGTGGAGTATGATAGACTTCTGAACTCTATGGCCTTTAGGAACCAGCACACTTTTCAGTTCTGCTGAATCACCTTCAGAAGGTAATCACTTTCACTACAGTATACTTTTAGGAATGAATTAAAAGAAACTAACAACATTATAACGTATACCAGGGGACCCCAAGTGGTGAGTGAACACGTGCGCACAGGCAGCTCCATTTGCACGAGTGGCAGGCACTCACGCTCGCCCATAACTCCAGCTCTGTGAGCGGTAGACGCTCGTGCAAATGGACCTGTGCGCCTGCCTGCCGCTCACACAGAATCCCTCACTGGGCCGCCAAGCCAGAAAGGTTGGGGATCACTGCAATTCAAGCTGACCAGGTAATAACACAAGAATTGCTCCGGTTTTCAGGTAGACCTCAATTCACATGTTTACAGATGTCTCTGAACGGAAGTGTAGATGATGTCAAAGAATGAAACCATTTCCAAACAACTATACAGATTCAGCAGATCATTCAAATGGGCTGCAGTCTTGCCAACCGTTGGCTTCTGTCAACACAGTAGAGTATTTATCCAACGCTATTTCTCTGTGGCTTGGATCAAAAAAACAGGTCTAAAACACAGTCCATTACCTCACTAAGTTGGCACAAGGTCCCGGCCACCGGCAGCTCTGATAAACCCTTTGGATCACTGTCTCCGAGCCATTCTGCACTTGACAGGAAACTGTCCGGGTGACTGTGTAGTGGCACCAATGACTGCGGAATAGAACAGAAGACAAATTCTGTTATTCAAGTTTAATTATTTGTTTTAGCTGTAGTTCGCTGCAAATTCCAAAGACAAGTCAACAAGTACCAATTACCAGACTAAGATTGAATGCATGCCCAGGGTCCAAAGCTTCAGCACAAAGTCAGGTTTACAAGTCCTTATTAAAAAGGGGACGCGGTGGCTCAGTGGCTAAGATGCTGAGCTTGTCGATCAGAAAGGTTGGCAGTTAGGCTGTTCATATCCCTAGCACCGCATAATGGAGTGAGCTCCCGTTACTTGCCCCAGCTTCTGCCAACCTAGCAGTTTGAAAGCACATAAAAATGCAGGTAGAAAGCATGTAAAAATGCACATAAAAATGCAAGTAGAAAAATAGGGACCACTTTGGTGGGAAGGTAACAGCGTTCTGTGCTCCTTCGGAGTTTAGTCATGCCGGCTACATGACCATGGAATTGTCATTAGACAGTGCTGGCTCTTCGACTTAGAAACGGAGATGAGCACTGCCCCCTAGAGTTGGGAACGACTAGCACGTATGTGCAAGGGGAACCTTTACCTTTATTAAAGGCCAACAGGAATGGGGCCAATATAATATTGGGGAGGGGAGGTGGTAGTGATGATATTCCAAGGGGCAAGGGTGGCTGTTGCAAAAAAAGGCTGATTTCTGGGCCCTGCCAGCCAACACTCCCTATTGGATGTTTCCCAGAGCATGCCCTTCCTTCCTGCCAGATTAGATAGGATAGAGAGAAAAAGTCCCATAAATGACTCAGTCCTAAACTAAGACTTAAAGGTTGCACCCATAAGCACACTTGGGCACCAATATACCACAAGCCGCCACATTTTGCATCAGTTCAAACTTCAGAATATTCCTCAAGAGCAGTCCCATGTAAAGCACATTGCAGCAGTCCTATCTGGAGGTCGTAAGCACATGAATGACTTTAAACAGGGCTCCCTGATCCAGGAATGAGTGAATTGGCCCAAAGCCTAAGCTCTGTAAAGGACCTCCTGGCCATGGCTATCATCTGAGTCCAGGAGACCCCCCAGACTGAACATCACGTCTGTCTGGGGCAGTGCCACCCCATCCAGAACCAAAGATGAAAGGTCCCTGAAACCAGAAGGTCCAAAAACTTAGAGCAGGGGTGTCAAACTGGCAGCCCACAGGTCGGATGCGTCAAGCACAGGCCACGGCCATCCCAGCTCCGCGAAGAGAAAAAATGACACAAAACATCACATGACAGCACCTGCAACCTAGAGCCATTCAGTTTTCCTTGGGCTGAGCTGAAGCTTGTTATACCCTATCCAGGCCCCCACAGGCTCCAAGCTCTGAACCTTGATAGTATCACTCAGGCAGCCTGAGGTAGAGATATAACCCCAAACTTTGGATGACCTCAACCAGCAGCTTCGTGCAGATATTAAATAGAGAGAGTACCAAGGGCCCTGAAGCAGCCCACAAAGGAGGCGTGGCCAGCGGGATCTCTCCCCCATTAACACTTACTGGAACCAATTCCAAAAGGAGGAGGAGAATCAACACAACACCCTGACACCCACTCCCACTCCTAGAGCTGGTCCAGAAGACTATCATAATCATCAAAGGCCACTGAGAGGTCAAGAAGAGCAAAAATGGACACACTACCCCCATCCTGCTCCCGGCAAAGGTCATCGAAAAGCATGATCAAGGCCATTTGAGTCCCATACCTAAGCCTGAACCATCATTGAAAATGCTCCCGATAACCCACTTCTTCCTCTGAAGCTTCAATGCATCTATTTTCTCTACAACATTTCCTAGAAAGGGAAAAGCGGAAACTGGATTAAAATTGTACAGGATGGTGGAGTTTAGTAATAGCTCCTTGAGGAGGGGGCAAACCATTGCCTTCTTAAGAGATAGAACTACCCTCTCCTTCGAGGGGCAGTTAATCACCACTGGAACCTAATCACATGTCCCTTCCTAAGAAGCCTCAGCCAGCCAGGAGGGACATGGATCTAACGGAGGTATCTGCATTAACAGCCTCAAGGACCATGTTCACTTTCTCAGTCTCAACAGGATCAAAGATAGCCAAGCTAGAACCAGCCAAAGTAACTTCCACACAACCTGCCTCAAGGCCAGAGACCAGCTCAGAGCAGATCTGATCAACTTTGTCCATTAGCCTAACATATTCTTTACATAGTCCTGTTAGTGAATCTTAGAATCATTTCCACCCAGAAGGCATGAGGTCACACAAACCAGGCCACTGGACAGCTATCTGGAGATGTAATAAGGGCAGAGAAATATTGACATTTCTCTGCCCTTAACAACTGTGTTGTTAAGCACAGTTGCTTAACAACTGTGGCAAAAATGTTGTAAAATTGGGGTCAACTCATTTAATACCTGCCTTACCCAGCAACGGAAATAAAGGTTTATCTGTAGATGGTGGTTGGTCTGCTAACATTTCTCTGCTAATATTTCTTATGCTCTTGTCATCTTGAGCATATTGTCAGGGTTCCAAATAATAGACCCATAGCAAGCAAAACTCCAAGGCAGGTAGATTCAACAGCGGTTTCCTCCTAATTAAAAGTTTGTCACTTTCTCAAAACAATCAGTCACATGGTCCAATCACGGCGCTGTCTGGTTGTCTGATAACATCACTCCGCCTTCCTCTGCCAGGTGTGAGAATATCCTTGGTTCCCAAGAGAAAGTATTTTGTTTTGGCTACAAAATCCCAGCTATCTAAAATCCACCCTCCCTATCCCTCAGCTCCAGTGTGGCAACACTGAAGAATCCAAGATGGCTTCGGTCAGGTCAGCTTCAGGGTTGACACATATATCCAGATAAATGTAATGTTGGCCATCCCTGAGCTACATTTAGTAAATGTATGGCATTACAGGAAGCCTTCAATATCGCTGGCTCAGACATGAGCCTGACTAGCTGGCCATCTTTTCCTTGCCAGGAAACACTGAGATAGGAAGATGAAGTAGAAAGTATACTACAGGAGGATTAAACTTTATAAAGTTTTGACACTGAGGAGGAGACCCTAGCTGTGTTTACATTACCCAACGCAGTTAAAATTTTGCATCCTGGGATGAAGGATTTCCTAGCAATAAAACAAACAAGATAATTAAAAGCTTCTCTCGGTCCCTTGGATGCATCTTCTCATCTTTAAGGGAATGACTCATGGCTTTGACCTCATGGGACTGTAATTTTATGACAAAGGAAGATGCATTTTAAAAAAAATATTTCAAGTGAATGAGGACTTGTGCAGAAAAAAAAATCTGCAACATCCAAGACAAAAATGCCCAGTTCACTTCAACCTTCTCTATTTGAACACCTTTTTTTTAATACAGCACTTATAGTTAGATTCTAAATTTACCCTAAATGGATTCTAATGTAGTGACATTAAAGTTTAAAAAAAAATACAAAAGGAGATTTTAAAATGTATTATTCCATGCTTCACAGAGACATCTAAGAATAGATAATGGTGAAGGAAAATTACTAATTTATTATCTGTTAAATATCACCTTAAAAAAGAATAAGCAAAAATGAAGAATGGAAGCAATAATTTCACAATTCCAAACACAGCTAAATGTAAGAAAAGGTCATATCATAGTTAAATGCTAAAAAACAAACAAAACTAGGCCCATTTCTGATGGTGGGCAGGGCAGATGTTTCTTCTGCTCCATATAAAGTGAATGAGGAAAATTTATGATGGGACAAGAAAGATTTCCTCAAAAGTTACACTTAAGATAACTGTTTAAATGATGTCTAAAGAGAGAAAAACCATTATCAAAACATAAAAAAGGATGCCAATATTTTTCTATCTTTTTAAACTGTTGAAAATTAACATACTGATTGTTCTGAGCCAAGCTTCCTGGGACAGTAAAAAGCACACGCTTAGTCCTAAAAACCCTCTTTTTATTTCAACTGCTGTGAATTCTGTTCATTCACAGCCCATAATGAGTCAGAAATATTTTGTAAAGAATCCAACAGAAGTCTGCCACAGTCTTTCAGGATAAGGCTGAAAAGCACCCACCTTTATCTCCCTTGACACGCTGCCAAAGACCTAATTGGCAATTAGCTTTGCAAGGCCACACGGAGCAGTCAAAACAGAGCTTCAGAATTCAAACCAACCAGAACGAACAAAGTTGCTTCCTGCAAAGTCTCAAGTGCCTTTGCTCCTCCTTTATGTCTTATGGGAGGGGCCAATCATCTCCAAGCCCCTCAGATACTCCCAAGTTATCCCTTTTGTCTTAACTGTTCTTGCCTTCTGACAGCTCTGCGCATGTGTGCACTGGGAACAGGTTCCCCCTGTTCCTCTGCCTCGCTGATGTCTGACTCTGGAGGCTCCAGAGGCAGCACATAACTCCCAGATGGCCCTGGCCCCTTCTCTGCCTCTGGCGCAGAGCCCTCGCCCGAGCCTTCCCCAGACTCCAAGATTGGCCCATATTCCTCCCCAACCTCCTCACTGTCCGACTCTGCTGCCAGCTCCGCAGACCGCCGGCACACCACAACACTGATAGACTCACAGGTTACTAAATAAAAATGTAAAATTTCAGGAATAAGGGGGGAAATCCTCTTACTTTGGTCCCTTGGTACTCAACTGCTTTGAAACTCGTCAAATTTAATACTGAACATATTTTGATATAACATTTTTGACCCACTACTCATTGTTTGTTTTGGTACTCAATGCACAAGCTAGAACTTATCGGTGTCAGCTGCCTTGTGATTCACTACATTATTCCTTACAGGAAAAATTTGTTTGGTACTCATTGTTTTTGGTACCCATCGCACCTCCCGGAACCAATTAAGGATGAGTACCGAGGTATCACTGTATTTTTCTTGAAAACATTGGGACAAAATGAAATATATGCAATACTGTACTTACTTTTTAAAGTACCCTTTATAGCAGTGATTTTCAATCCTAGCAGTTTTAAGATGCGTGGATTTCAGCTTCCAGAATCCCCCAGCCAGCAAGCACTGCTTCTCAACCTTAGTAACTTGAAGATAAATGGACTATAACTCCCAGAATTCCATGCATCCTCGAGTTGCTAAGGTTGAGAAACACTGCTTTACACTTCTAAATAAATGGATGCTATTGCCAAGGCCTATCCCATTTCCCAGTGCCTGGAGATTCAGTATAAGACAGGAACATATTGACCTATCTCTACATATGTATTTCCCAATCAGGAGAACTTCCAGATGTGTAACTTCAACTCCCAGAATTCCCTAGCCGGTTTGGCCATTGTGGAGAATTCTGGGGGCTAAAAGCCACACATCTGGAAGTTGCTGTGGTTGGGAAAGACTGTTCTACATCAAAAGTTAACAAAAGCAAGCAAGGCCATGAGCTTAGAAACCAAGACCTCCTCTTGTGAAAATGAATGCTATGTTTCTTTGGAGAAAGAGTGGTATTATGTTGCTCCTGAGAACTGTATTATTTAACTTGTCCTCTGCATGCAGGAACTGTAAAGATTTAACTGTGTGATTAGCCTTATACAAACCTCCTATTCCATAGCTTTTGGAAATAAAATTGAGGAGTAAACACTAATAAAAGATTAACCCATTTCTTAAACATTTTAACTTGCCATTTTAAAACAAAATATGAGGAGGTAATATCAATCATTATGAAAACAAAAAGCAGTACAGAAATACCCACCCAATTTTTCTGCACTCTTAACATTCCAGCTACTGGACATGGACTTCCCCAATAATATTAAATATATTAGGATTCTTAGCTATTATTGCCAAGTCTGTACTTGGGAAGTGTAACAAGTATTGGTAGTCTTCAACCTACGGCCACAATTAAGCCCCAAATTTCTGTTGCTAAGCAAGACATTTGTTAAGTGACTTTTGCCCCATTTTACAACCTTTCTTGCCACAGTTGCTAAGTGAATCACTGCAGTTGTTAAGTTAGTAACATGGTTGTTAAGTGAATCTGGTTTATCCAGGGGTAGGCTTCAAAAATTTTAGCAAGAGGTTCTCTGCCTGGTTGCTGGATGGACATGGCCATGGTGGATGTAGCCTAGTCAGTCTCCTGCACCATGGTGGTGGTGGGGGGAGGGTTTTGCCCTCGCCGGGCTCCAGAGGCTTTCCTCGAGCCTCTGGGAGGGTGAGAACGGCCTCCCCAGGCTATGGAGGACTTCCTGAACTTCCAGTAGGCCCATTTTCCGCCCTTCCTGAGCCTCCGCGTGTGCCCTGCACTTACCTGCATCCAAAACAGGCTGCGTGGGGACACCTGGGAGGGGAGGGGAGGGGTGGGTGGGGCCAGCCAGGAGTGGGATTTGGGGGTTCTCTGAACTGCACAGAATCTTAGCTAGAGGTTCTCCCGAACCCCTGCAAACCCCCAGCAGCCCACCCCTGGGTTTATCCATTAACTTTGCTTGTTGGAAGGTTGCAAAAGATGATCACATGATCCCGGGACACTGCAACCATGATGAGTCAGTTGCCAAGCATCTGAATTTCGACCACGTGACTGTGGGGATGCTGCAACGGTCATAAGTGTGAAAAATGGTCATAAGCCACTTTTTTCAGTGCCACTGCAACTTTGAACGGTTACTAAATGAACTGTGGTACGTCGAGAACTACCTGTAATTTCAATTATTCTGAAAACAAGAAGGAGTATAGGAGTATAGGAATACCCACCCAATATTTCTTCAAGGCTTTTTCTTTACTTTAACTACTGGAGACAGACTTCCCCAATAGTACTAAATATATTAAGGTTCTTTATTTTGGCAGATATTATTCCCACACATATATTTGGGAAATGTAACAAGTACTATGGGATACTGCATGCTAAGCGAGAAAGATTGAAAAGAGAGCAGATCTGCACAGCATTCACATACCAGTGTATTATCTTATTTAACAAAATGCAAGTGGACATCCTAAATACAAACTAGCCTATCCATATGCATTAAAAGCAACAAAAATTATTTGCTATCCTTTCTGTAAACCAATATCTTAACTGTTCTTATGAGATTCCAAAGCTTTTCATCAAAAGGCAATAAAATACCACCATCTTAAATTCCAGACTTCACAAATGTTCTACCATCAGCATTACATACAGATGTCCCAGTGCAAGACATCGTTAAAAATGCAATTGGCACAAACCCAGATTATAGCAATAGATATAGCGCTGCTTCTCCATGTGGAGAAAAATGTACTGATTCATGTTTTAAGTCTCCAGTGCAGGGGTCTCCAACCTTGGCAAATTTAAGACTTGTGGACTTCAGCTCCCAGAATTCCTCAGCCAGCTTTGCCATTGCAAGCCACACATCTGGAAGTTGCTGTGGTTGGGAAAGACTCTATGAGTTGAAGTCCACAAGTCTTAAAGTTGCCAAGGTTGGAGACCCCTGCGCTAGTGCTCATAGCTGCTTGTTTGCCTGAACAAGGTTCAGCAACTGTCTTAAACATATAGAATTCCACCTGTGCTGAGCAGATCAAGTTTAATTTGTCTTTTTTTAAAAAAAGTTTTTTATTAATAATACAAATTTAAAAACATTGGACATGGTTTGACTTCTCCGGTTTAGACATTTTCATCAATTTTTACCTTGCAACAAATACAATTTCTTATCGCTATACATATTTATGTTATTTATCACATTTCAAGTTTAATTTGTCAATGACCTCTTTACAGCACAGGAATATTGGAATATTGGAGAGATATCATAAATGTCGTAATAACTACTGCAACACGTTGGCGCCTCCTGAATGGCTGTAGAATAGCTTTGCCTAATCTAGGCAACTTCTATAATAGATATGAGCCACGGTGGTGCAGTGGTTAGAGTGCAGTACTACAGGATACTTCTGCTGACTGCCGGCTACCTGCAATTTGGCAGTTCAAATCTCACCAGGCTGAAGGTTGACTCAGCCTTCCATCCTTCCGAGGTGGGTAAAATGAGGACCCAGATTGTTGGAGGCGATATGCTGACTCTGTAAACTGCTTCGAGAGGGCTGTAAAGCACTGTAAAGCGGTATATAAGTCTAAGTGCTATTGCTATATGGACATATGGATTTCAGCTCCCCAATTTCCCATTAACAGCATGGTCACTAGTGAGAATTCTGGGAATTGAAGTTCACAAATCTGGAGGGTTCAGCTGGGCTAGTGAAGCTGATTGCACAAAATATGAAATTTCAAAACAACCATCAAAATAGGTTTTTGACTGTTGAGCAAAATATTCAAAAACATTGTTCTTTTGGCACTATTGTAGAAAGACAATACAGGATGTCCTCAACTTACAACTACGTATACTTGAGCCCAGAATTATGGTCATAATCTGCCTGTTTTAAGCAGATCATACGACTGCGCCCAATTTTATGGCCATTTTTGCAGTGATTGTTAAACAAGGGGCACAGTCATTAACATAATCCATTGTCCACAATAGGTGTTTATTTTGCCGGAAACTGGAAATAAATGCTGGTTTCCAGGGGTGGGGGGGAATCATAAATCAAGGTCACTTGATTTTGGGATGCTGTAAATGTAAATGCTGGCCAGGGGCAAAAAAATGTGATCAAGTGACTGTGAGGGGTAATTTGAATTGGGTCATAAGTAGCCCTGGGGAGGTCAGTCATGCCTCTGAACTGTCGCTAAGCAAGCACTGAGAGGTTAAGAATTACCTGTCATGATTTTTCACATAGCACAGGGGTGTCAAACTCAAGGCCCGTGGGATGGAACCAGCCCGTGGGGTGCTTAGATCTGGCCCATGGGGCCATCCTGGAAACAGTGAAGGACCGGCCCATGGTGCCTCTGCTAGTGAAAACAAAGCTTGGGAGTCTCGCATGCGGCCCTCCCAAGCTCCATTTTCACTGGCAGAGGATTGCAGGCGGCCATCCCAGCCGAAAACGGAGCTCGGGAGCCTGTTTTCGTTGGCAGAGAGCTTGGGCCACCACAGGCGCCCCGACATAAGTGATATCAAGCTGGCCACACCTACCCTGGCCATGCCCACCCCAGCCCCCTGAGGTCAACACAACCCTGATGCAGCCCTCAATGAAATCGTGTTTGACACCCCTGACATCGCAGCTAGAATGCAGTAAGCAACCTGCCTGTCACAGATGTTGTGGGAGAAAAGTACTTCAAAATTCCAGGTACCATTTATTTATTTTTAATTATTTATTATTTATATCCCACCTTTTATTGTGTTTTTTTTTAAATAACTCAGAATGGTGAACATGCCTAGTACTGCTACCTCCTCCTGTTTCCTGTTTTCCCCACAACAACAAACCTGTGAGGTGAGTTGGTTGAGAGACATTGACTGGCCCAAAGTCACCCAGTAAGTTTTCATGCCCAAGGCAGAACTAGAACTCACAGTCTCCTGATTTCAGGTCTTCTTTGTGTTGAACTAGATGCCTCTTGATTTGCCATGCAATTTCTCAGCAAAAGTGAGAAAATGGTTGGCCACTGTCTTCTTTCATAATGCTTTTTTGACTTCCCAGTCTAGACTATACCCCTGGAATTTCCTAACAATTTCACATTCACATACTCATCAGGCCAGTCCTGCTTAACTTCTGAGTGTAAAGTCAGTCATGTGCATCCAGCTAAAACCAGTGGTTGCAAAAGAGATAAGTGATCATACAATGGACATACTTCAGTGAGTACACAGAATTTCACAAAAGCCCATTTTTTGGACCGTCACCCCAAGGATTTAAAATCAGAACAATAAAACGAGAAGAGCGAATTAAACAACACAGCCAGAAAATAAAATCCAGATTTTTAAAAAGCAGATAGAGCAAATAAAAAATAATTAGTTCTAAATTTCTTCAGGCTTTCTTTGCCAAATATCTAAAACAAGAGCAAGGAAGATTTGGGGCAAATTGAGAAGGCTTTTCCCATTATTTAACATCACCACAAAAAGATCCCTCATCTCCAAGGCTACTACGTTGCCTGCCAACACCTTCTTTGGGAATCTGACAGGATATGAAACACAGGGCCAGTCTCCAGATCATTTATTTCAAGCATACTTCGAAACCTTCAATAATCCCTACCTGGCATCCTTAGAAAATCAAAATTAGGGGCTATATTACGGAAGCAGAGAACATTCTGGAAAACTGGAAGGAATGGTGGGGAGCAATCTCATTAGTGGTCTTCTGCTAAGTTGAATTATTTCTGTCCAAACATATAAGTAGCTTTTCTTTTGTTAAGAATAATTCAACAGTTTTGTTCAAACTAATGAGCCAATTCAGTTTGGAAAGCTTAAGAGATCATTGTCCTGTGAATTTGGAGGTGGAGCTGATCCTTATAAATGCTAAATGTCCTTCTATGAAACAGTCTTGATGATACAGTTTGGGTGGTACTATGATGACCCCCAAATATGTGTGTGTCAGCTCTTGTATGTGACAATTTCCAGTAAAAAAAAAAAACGGCCCTAAGAATACATGGATTCATTCAACGAGTGTGGCATGCTGTAAAAAACTCATAAAATTAGATCTGGTCTGGTCTTCAATTTATGATTGTTATGACTTACGACAGAAATTCCAAGTTCTATTGCCATTATTAAGTCAAGGATTACATATAACCTCATTCAATACATACCCCACTCAGAGCCAGCTGTGATTGGAACAGCTTAGAAGTCCAATAAATGAATAAAGAAAATGGCCTTACTTTTGCAATCGTGAAGTGGCCAACCCACCTACCCACCAACCCGCCCTTCCCCAAGACTTCACCGCTCTCCACTCTACTGGGATGTGAAAGATTTCTGTCAGTATCATGATATACAGGTAGTCCTCGACTTACGACCACAATTGAGCCCAAAATTTCTGTTGCTAAGCGAAACATTTGTTAAGTGAGTTCTGCTCCATTTCTCGCCACAGCTGTTGAGTGAATCCCTACAGTTGTTAAGTTAGTGACACAGTTTTTAAATGAATCTGGCTTCCCCATTGACTTTACTTGTCAGAAAGTCGCAAAAGGGGATCATATGACCCTGGGACCCTGCAACCATCCTAAATATGAGTCAGTGGCCAAGTGTCCGAATTTTGACCACGGGAAATACTGCAACACTCATAAATGTGAAAAATGTTTGTAAGTCACTATTTTTCAGTGCTGCTATAACTTCAAATGGTCACCAAAGGAACTGTTGTAAGTCAAGGACTACCTGTATTCAAAATCTGATCCAGGCCCCATCAGCTCTGTACCAGAGGTGGGTTTCAGCAGGTTCTGACCAGTTCTGGAGAACCAGTAGTGGAAATTTTGAGTAGTTTGGAGAACCAGTAATAAAAATTCTAACTGGCCCCGCCTCATCTATTCTCTGCCTCCCAAGTCCCAGCTGATCGGGAGGAAATGGGGATTTTGCAATAACCTTCCCCTGGATTGGGGAGGGAATGGAGATTTTACAGTATCCCCTGCCATGCCCACCAAGCCAGTACAGAACCGGTAGAAAAAAAAATTGAAACCCACCACTAATCTGTACATCTTATTTGCTAGTGATTTTAAGTATGCCGCTCAGGGAGCTTTTTCAGATCTAGATGCAGATGAAAGTACTTTATATAAATAAATGATCATGGCCCTGGCATTTAGGAATCTAGGAATAGAAGGATCCTTAGCTCTGAAAATTTAATAGCAGGGTATCTTAAAAGCATGTTATCAGCACAAACTACTGCATTGAATTATCTTCTTGTTTTCCTAAAGATAAAAGTTCTCTGTACAATACCCAACTGAGAGCAATATTTGAGAACAGGAAAAAAATGGTAGGAGCATTTTGCTAAGGCCAGTGTCTGTCTTTTATTCCCTCTTGAGTTACTCCCTGGTGTTTCATTGCAGAAATATCTGGTTTCTCTGTAAGGGAGGACTGGAATTTCAATAAAAACTCAAAAGGTCATGGACTCAGAATGGGAAAGGGGATGATCAACAAAAGCCATCAAGAACTTTAAAATTAAAAAAGGGTGTGGAGGTCATTCGTTTCATAAATCAAACTGCTCACCAACTTGTGAGGATTGCTATTGCAGATAGTCCTCGACTTACAACAGTTCATTTAGCGACTGCTTGATGTCACTGAAAAAAGTGACTTATGAGCATTGCAGCTTCCCCACAGTCACATGATCAAAATTTGGATGCTTAGCAACTGGTTCATGTTTATGACGGTTGCGGTGTCCTGGGGTCATGTGATCACCTTTTGCGACCTTGTGGCAAGCAAGCTCAATGGGGAAGCCAGATTCACTTAACAACTATGTGACTAACTTAACAACTGCACTGATTCACTTAAGAAATGGGGCAAGAAAAGTCATAAAATGGGGCAAAATTCACTTAACAACTATCTCACTTAAGTGTTCTGCCCCAGCTACGGACCCCAAAGAACGCAGCACACACAAACTCTATACAAAGCTTATTTTATTCAAATAACTTAGTCTTTATCATTCAAAGCCTGTTAATGAACTTTCTTAACAGCCTACCAGAATTCTAAGATAAGATAATCACAGTTTTACTAGAGTTGGCAGAAAGCCCAGAAGCAATTTTGCAGACAGGAAGGAGAGTGAACTAAAGTTGTTATTTACAGCTTGTTGCAAGTGGCGTTCCTTCTTAAATAGGCTAAGGGAGTGGCCAATTAGCCCCAAGCCTTACTCTCGAGGAGACCTCCTCCTGAGGAGCCACTCCTGCCTTTTGGCAGCTCTGCGCGCCCGTGCATTGAGAAGAGGCTCCTCCTCTTTGTCCTCTTCACTTATGGGAGCTTCTGGAGGTTCTGAAGGCCCTGGCTGAATCCCTGCCTCTGGCACCACATCTTCTCCAGCCTCCTCACTGTCCGACTCAAGCGCCAGCTGCACAAGCTGCTGACGCAGCACCACACCAGTCTCCTCGTTGTCAGAATCAGCTACAATCTGCACAGGCCGCTGATGGGCCACAACACTTAGGAAGAGAAATTTTGGGCTCAACTGTGGATGTAAGTCAAGGACGACCTGTATACTGTACATATCTTCATACCTGTTCCTTTAGCCTGAAGAGAGTTAAGTGCAGCAGCCTTGTCTGCTTTTTCGGATGGATTTGTGCCCCACTTCCATCAAGTTGAGAACCATTTTAGATTTTGCCCAATAATCAAAACCCACATTCCAAAAAAAGATATAAGCAAGACTTTGGGGGAGGGCCAAAAGGAAGAAAAAAGTTTGAAACTGAATTATGTACAAATGATGAACATGTTATTGCTAAAATGTATACACTTTTATTGAGATTTGAAACAGAAGAGGAACAAGTTAAAGAGTGCATGATAAAATAGGCGAAGAATTTTGGTTATAACATACAGATGGACCAACGGGAGAGAATGTAGAAAAAAGGACAGAAATTCACATTGTGTTCCAACTTAAAAGAGAACTTTTATGAAATGATGTACCATCAGTATATGACTCCAGAGAAACAATCAGACGTATAAAATTACTTCTAATCTATGCTGGAAATGTGAAGAAGATGAAGAGGCATTTTATTATGCATAGTAGATTTGCAAAAAACCAAATGAAAATCAGATTCACGTACAAACAATGATTAAGTTTTAAAGATCAATATTCAGATGAAAACAGAACTTTTTGGATAAGACTTACGGAAAAATGATTTTGTATATATATGATAACTGCAGCAAGACTATTATATGCACAAAGATGGAAAAAATATTAAAATACGCACAACAGAGGAGTGGATTGTGAAGATGGTGGTACTTATAGAAATGAGGAAGTGTAAGGAATGAGGACTAGCTGCTTTCCCCTCTTTTCTTTGTTTTAGGTGATATGGCCGTTGCATTATTGATAGCAAGCCAGCAATGTTAGCTACCAATAGCTTACTAGGAGGAAGAACATCACTACTGTGAATATTGACCCTAGCTATTTCTTGCACTACCGTTGTATTGCTATGATAACAAGATGCACCCTTTCAAGAATTTCTAAATAAGGAAAAAGGAAGTGCTAGAAGGAACTTCACGTTATGCTAAAGCTGATTGGGGAATTCTGGGAATTAAAGTCCACACCTCTTAAAGTTGACAAGTTTAGAAAAACGCTGTGCTAAAGCATAGTACAATGCAGAGGTGGGTTTCAGCAGGTTCTGACCAGTTCTGGAGAACCGGTAGCAGAAATTTTGAGTAGTTCAGAGAACTGGTATTAAAAATTCTGACTGGCCCCGCCCCCATCTATTCTCTGCCTCCCAAGTCCCAGCTGATCAGGAGGAAATGGGGATTTTGCAGTAACCTTCCCCTGGATTGGGGTGGGAATGGAGATTTTATAGTATTCTTCCCCTGCCATGCCCACCAAGCCACACCCACAGAACCGGTAGTAAAAAAATTTGAAACCCACCACTGGTACAATGTGTTTGCTTTTGACTCAGCATGTCATGTGAACTGCATCAAAGACTAGGCTTTATGCCAGTTTGCACCAAATGAGTCCTTTCTCAGACATAGAGACAATCTGAAATGTTCTCTCCACAGGTCATCCTTAGTGAAGCATGCAAACCAGCGTCTGCATTTCCTGCGTCGGATGAGGAGAGCACATCTTTCTCCTTCTGTCCTGGCCACTTTTTACAGAGGCACAATTGAGAGTGTTTTAACAAACTGCATCACTGTTTGGTTTGGTGGCAGCAGTGCCTCAGACAGAAAGCTCATACAGTAAGGACAGCCAAGAAGATCATAGGAAGCTCACTTAGAATAACAGAGTTGGAAGGGTCCTTGGAGTTGTTTCTCTGTGACATATATGTGGGTATATATGCCTAATTCTGTATTTATCTGTATTTATTTATATTATGTAGTGTATACTGGAGGTGGTGCCCTTTGAGAGCTGTATGTAATGAAATTTCACTTTAACATATGCTGGTTAGTGTACATTCAAAGTGACAATAAAGTTATTCTGTTCTGTTCTGTTCTGTTCTGTTCTGTTCTGTTCTGTTCTGTTCTGTTCTGTTCTGTTCCGTTCCGTTCCGTTCCGTTCCGTTCCGTTCCGTTCCGTTCCATTCGCTGAATACTCATGCTCCACTACGAAACTATTTGATCGGGCTTGATAAATCGACACTTAGAGTTTGAAAATTAATGAGTAGTTATGATCAGCCTCTCCTCTCCCTCAAGCTAGCCCCACAAAAGCCTCTCCTCTCTATCCCCTTCTCTCCCTCAGGCTTGCCCCATAGATCCTCTCCTCTCCCCTTCTGTTCCTCAGGCTGGCCCCATAGAAGCCTCTCCTGTCCTCTCCTCTCCCTTTCTCTCCCTCAGGCTTGCCCAGTGGTGGGTTTCAAAAATTTTTGCTACCGGTTCTGTGGGTGTGGCTTGTTGGGCGTGGCATGGCTTGTTGGGTGTGCCATGGCTTACTGGGCGTGACAGGGGAAGGATACTGTAAAATCGCTGGGACTTGGGAGGCAGAGAATAGATGGGGGTGGGGCCAGTCAGAATTTTTACTACTGGTTCTCCGAACTACTCAAAATTTCCGCTACCGGTTCTCCAGAACTGGTCAGAACCTGCTGAAACCCACCTCTGGGCTTGCCCCATAGAAGCCTCTCCTCTTCTCTCCCTCAGCCTTGCCCCACAGAAACGTCTCCTATCCTATCCCCCTTCTCTCCCTCAGGCTTTCTAACCCCTTCTCTCCATGAGGCTTGCCCCACAGAAGCCTGTCCTATGCTATCCCATTCTCTCCAGAGTTATTTTCAAGTTGGGGGTGGGGAGTAGAACGTCTAACTAATTAGCATCAGAGCGTGTTATAATAATATAGGAAATACTAATGCTCTGATGGTCATTTCGAAAAATCCTTTCTTAGTGAGCACTTAGAGGAACATACGTGGCAAATTTCAAGTTTGTAGGCTTTATGGTTCTGGAGATTTCATGATTAATGCATGAGTGGTTTTCGCTTTTATATATATAAATTCTAGTCTAGTCTAGTCTAGTCTACATAGGGTTTTGGGCAGCTTCATGTGCCCTTGTTCCCATGGTGGCAAAATCACAGTAGTAAACAGTTGTTGGGCTGGACAAGTAGCAATAAGTGGGAAGTATGGAAGCAAGATTTGTCTCCGAGGCAGTGCAAGGTGGGAGAGCTACAGCAGATGCTGCAATGGACTGGGGTCCAGTCCAGACCCACCGCTTGAAGCAAGAGACTCATCCTGCCTCAAGCGAGAGCCAGCCTTGCATCCAAGCTGTTCCCCCCCCTGCCCCCCCACTCCAAATCCGGCTGAGACGGCCAAGCGAGTCAATCCTTTTCCAAATGCTCATTACAAAAGATGGCTGCCACCCACACAAAGTACCATGGCATTGAATGGAAAGGTTAGGGTTGCTGCATAACTCAGGCTTCCCCTGCAGAGAAATATAATAGCGAGGTATTTGGCCAAAGCGCAGCAATGCTCGCCAAGGAGGGAATGGGTGGAAGGTCCTGCAGGAAATGGGAAACACAATTATTCCTTGCAATATCTGAGACGCACCAGGGAGCATAGCATTCCTAAGGTAAGCAAGTGTTTTATTTCAAATATCAGGTGCTAGAAAGCAAAAAAGGGAAACCTGTAACTTTTCAGAAAGGATCCTGCAGGGTAGGGAAAGGCCCCGGAAATCAGTAACCCGTATATACCCCTCATATACCTTCCTCGCAATTGGGAATTTTTTTAGATTAAAAAAGATATTCAAATCAATGCTAAATGTTAATAAACAACCTTGCAAAGGGATAAATGGTAGGTGTATAAAATGCTTTAGGAATTAACAAAAGACATGAATTCTGCAAACAAAAAAAAAAAAAAGAAAGACAGACAAATCTTATCCTCATTTGAAAAGGGGGAGAGAACTATTATCGTATTTTTCGGAGTATATGACGCACCTTAGTTTTTGGGGAGGAAAATAAGAAGTCCACAAAGAGGGCATGCATAAGCACATCAGTGTGCCTACCGTCCCTGTCCTACTGTCCCCATTTATCTGTACTTACTTCCTTTGTTTATGTTTATGTTTATACCTATACCTGCTATCTTGTATATGTTTGACAAACAAAATAAATAAAATAAAATAAAATAAAATAAATGATATTCTCAGAAGTCTTCTCCAACACCAAAGTTCAAAGGTGTCAGTACTCTTCCTATCCTGCTTCTTTAAACTTGCTTCAATAGCAATAGCACTTAAGACTTATATACTGCTTCACAGTGCATTCCAGCTCTCTCTAAGCAGTTTACAGAGTCAACCTAGTGCCCCCTGGATCCTCATTTAACTGACCCCCTAAAAGATGAAAGGCTGAGTCAACCTTGAGCCTGGTGAGAACCAAACTGTCAGCAGCCAACAGTCAGAAGTAGCCTGCAGTACTGCATTCTTTTTTTTTAAAAAAAACAAAAAACATTTTTTATTAGATTATAGAATAAACTACAAAAAATATGAAAGCAAATAATAGGACAAAATGAGGAGGAAAGGGGAAAAGAAAAGTGAGGCAGGGAGGAAGAAAATAAAAGAAAAAGAAAAAGTGTTGACTGCCAACTCCCTCTGTTGCAGTAGAATAAAGCACTAACATCGAACCTCAACTTTTTACTTTTCCAAAATAATATAAACTAGCCATTTCTATAACGACAAATGAATCTAATCAGTAAAACCCAAAATTCAAAGTTTCATTTTTTTTTCCACCTCAAGCACAAAGTCCAGAAGTGGTCTCCATGTAGCAACAAAAGTGCTTATATTCAGTGGTGGGATTCAAATAATTTAACAACCGGTTCTCTGCCCTAATGACTGGCTGGGTGGGCATGGCCATGGTGGGTATGGCCAGGAGGTGTGACAGGCAGCACTTTGCATCTCCCTGGGAGCAAAAATGGGCTGCGGGGAGGCCGTGCCGCGCCCCCCCCCGTGCCCCGTTTTGGCCCTAATAGGCCTCTCTGCAGCCTCCTGGGAGCAAAAAAAGGCTGGGGGGGCACACCCTCCCCCCCACGCCCTGTTTTGGGCCTAGTAGGCCTCCCTGCACTTACCTGGGAGCCAAAATGGGGCATGTGGGGACTTCTGGAAGGGGAGGGAAGGGGAGGGAAAGGGCCAGCCAGCAATTTAACAACCGATTTGCCCGAACCGGTCTCAACCGGCTGAATCCCACCACTGCTTATATTCTTTTCTTTAATCCAAACAGTCGATTTATCCATCTCTGCCAGTTCCATCAACTTCTGTAGCCATTTGTCCATGGTGTGCATACAGTAGTCTTGCTGAGTACTTCATTCTAACCACTGCACCACCACGGCTCATATTCAAAAAGGGCAAACAATATGCCAATTCACTCTATAGCAGCAAAGGAAGGCAGAAAATGCTTTGCTGACATCTAAGGGTCATTCAGTCTTCTCTACTCCAACGAATCACTGTCAGCCTACCTAGATGGACCAGATAGGAAACATAACCAGATGAGCTAATTCTACTTTATTGTAAGGCTTCCTTAAGAGAATCTTGCAAGTCTGAATGTACAATTCTCCCCCTATTGCCTTTACATCTTGAAGAGTTAGGGAGGTTTCTTCTGAACCTCTTGCCCTGTCCACAGTTGGACTAGAAGACCTCCAAGGTCCAACTCTGTTATTCTATTCTATTCTATTCTATTCTATTCTATTCTATTCTATTCTATTCTATTCTATTCTATTCTATTCTACCTTTACGCCCAGGTGCATGAAACATTGTTATCTTCCCATTGAAGTGATATCTATCTGTTTGCTTTCGAATTATTAGGTTGGCAGGAGCTGGGGCAAGAATAGAAGCTCAACCCATCATGTGGTGTTTGGGTCTCAAACTGCCAACCTTCTGTTTGACAAGCCCAGCGACTTAACCGCTAGGCCACTGTACCCGTTATTGCCATTTACTTATAGTCTGACTGTTTCTCGGTTCTGATTTGGACCTAACTCTCTTCACCACCAAATACGCAGTAATAATTCTGAGCTAAGCAGGAAGGCTCTTCAAACCATAATGTTTCCACTCAAGCCAGCAACGAGCACTCAAAAACTATTGCATTAGTACTAAGTATTGCTATTGTCCTTTGCCACTTCTAAGGCATTTCTGGTAAATACTGAACTTATTTTAAACATAAGGTACTTATTCTTACTGAATACTGAAGTTAATTTAAACAAAACTTTAAAAAAGAACCCCCAAAGCACTTAACCTCAAAGTCGCTATGAGCTTGTGAACCAAAACACCTCATAACTCATTTTTAAAAAAGAGAAAGAGAGAGGAAATTCATTATTTGAACTTGGCATACACAAGCCAGCGCCTTTAACTTCCATTTGCAGAGATAAGCTAGTTTTGACTGCTGTTAAGATATAAGTACTCTTAAATTTAAAGGGGCGGACAGGAATTTCTTTTACAAAAATGTATTTATTAGATAGTGCAGAATGTGAGCTGGACAATAGATGCAGAAACGTGGCCAGAAAAGAGAGAAAATGGAGTGACTGTTTGAAGAAATAGAGCACCTTCTCCAAAAGCCTGGGTGTTAACACACGCAGACAAAAATGCATGGAAATGTTTTCAAACCACCACCACCCGTACTCAATTGAAATGGCTCAGTTATAAATGAGGAAGCAAATCAGCCTTCCATTTCTACAAACTGGAAAGCCCAAATACTAGTTTAAACAAGATAAAGTTCTGTCTTAGTTGGCTTAGTTCTGTCTACTTTCAGTGTACATCATTACTCTTGCTTTCACTCTAACATTATGTCCATGAAAGTTTAATTGGAGAAAACAATCAGAAAATGTAATTCAGCACATCTCTATTCAAACATCGCACAATGTCCAAATATGATTGGTTTGCATTTATGGTGAGGTGACCAATCATCTTCCTTTAGGGAGGACCGTCCTTCTTTTGTAAGTTCTGTCCTCTCTCGAAAAGTGCCCTCCTACATGTCCTCCTTTTCGATATTTGAAGACTAATCTGTAAATCTCCGTATTCGATCGATGCCGATCTGATCCGATCCGTTGCGTGTGATGTGACGTATTTGTATTTGACATGACGATTCGTCAAGGCTCGGTACAGTGCAGCGAGACGCAATTATGAGACGCATGCGCTCCGCACAGGAGAATTGTTTTGAGAGAGTGCGCTGCACGCAAGTGGCTTTGTTTACTTCTTAACGAAACACGACACGGCACACACACACGTCCTCCTTCTCATTGTAAAAAAGTTGGTCACCTTATTTATGGTACCCGGTATGTTATACAGGTAGGCCTTAACTTACGACCACAATTGGGAGGGATGGCACCACGTGCGCTTATGTGCCTCTTAATCAGGATCTTTAGCTTGGACTGTGTGAAATAAATTCATCTTCTGAGTAATGATGCTACTGTACTGTCTTCTACATAGAAGCTCCCTCACTTGACTATAAAATGTGAAAGATGGCTGAATATCATTAAGAGGCTTTGTTGCTGTCGTTATTCAGAGCTAACAAGGAAGAAATGAAGGATCCAACTTCCACTTAGACTCACTATCAAGCATGACCAAAGAAAGCCTCAGGGATACAGGAAACTAGTGCAGATTTCAGATCCAGACAAAAAAGCTATTGAATCCCAGAAGGAGCTCGCCTGGCTTGAACGTGGCTTGCTGTTATCCCTCCAGGCAGAAGCTCCAGACTTTCTCCATTCCATCCCCTCCCCAATTTCCTTCTCCCTCTTCTGACAGGCTCAACCTGACCTCCTAACTTAAGCCTTCTGCGGAAAGGTCAAATAGAAAGACTAACTCCCAGGAGGATAAACCGCATCAAGGAATTAAAAGGAAAAGAAAAGAAAAAGAAAAGAAAAGCAAGTTCCATTACACACACACACACACTTCAAATCTGCACAGACGGAAATCAGGATGGCTTTACGTTTATTTATTCTGGAGCTAGACTTGAGAGGAAGCCAACACAATCTTATATACCAGCAAAAAAAAAACCTCAAAGGCTCTCAATTAGGTAGGGATGTTCCATCCACCCATACACTTATGAATACAAACAGGCACATGCATGCAAATACATACACAAATACAAGCTTCTAGATCTCTTTGTCTTAAACAGTATTGCCTCAAGGCAAGGGACAATTTTAAGCATCTATCCTTTTTACATGATGGGGAAAAGGCAGGGGTGGGCTGCTGGGGGTTCGCAGGGGTTCGGGAAAACCTCTAGCTAAGATTCTGTGCAGTTTGGAGAACCCCCAAATCCCACTCCTGGCTGGCCCCACCCACCCCCACCCCGCCCCTCCCAGGAGTCCCCACATGGCCCGTTTTGGATGCAGGGTGCACGCGGAGGCTTGGGGGGGGGGCAAAAACGGGCCTACCGGAAGTTCGGGAAGGGCAGAAATGGTCCCATTTCCAGCCTCCAGATGGCCTCCGGAGCTTGGGGAGACCATTTTTGCCCTCCCTGAGGCTCAAGGAAAGACTCCAGAGCCCATGGTGCAGGAAGCAGACTAGGCCACGCCCACCATGGCCACGCCCATCCAGCAACCGAGCAGAGAATCCCTTGCTAAAATTTTTGAAGCCCACCCCTGGGAAAAGGTGTCCTAAGGAAAAGGATAAAGCAGTCCCAGCCTCATTGGAAAGGACCCTGATGTTGGGAAAGACAGATGGCAAAAGCAGAAGGGGATGGCAGAGGAGGAGCTGGTTAGATCGTGTCATCGATGTAGTGGGCATAGTTTGGGCAGACTCAGAGAGACAATGGAGAACGAGGGACCTGGTGTTCTCTGTCCATGGGGTTGTGAAGAGTCAGATACAACTTTTTTTTTTTTTTTTAATTTGATTTATATGCCGCCCTTCTCCGGAGACTCAGGGCGGCTTACAATGCGTTAAGCAATAGCCTTCATTTTTTTGTATATTTTATACAAAGTCAGCTTATTGCCCCCACAAACTGGGTCCTCATTTCACCTACCTTAGAAAGGATGGAAGGCTGAGTCAACCTTGAGCCTTGGAGAGATTCGAACCAGCAGAAATTGCAGGCAGCTGTGTTAATAACAGGGTGCACTAAACCACTGTACTATCAAGGCTCTTAGCGACTGAACAAGAACAAAAACTCCAGGTAGATGGGTGCCTTCAGGACGACATAACATGGATTTCATAAAGTAAGGTGACATCCTTTCCTGACAAAGTTTGCACAACACATTGCAAAGAGGGGAAATTATTTTAAATCTAATTAGGAAAAACAAAATTCCAGGAGTGTCAGGAATTTCAGTGATTGAAATGGGAATGTTTTGTCTCAAAGCAGCTTAATGCATCCCTTTCAGGGGTAGGTTTCACTTACCTTTGCTACCAGTTCGCTCACATGTGCAGATCGTATTTGATGACGTCCGGGCGGGTGGGTGGAGCTCCCGCTACCGGTTCGCCCTGGTTCGGGCAAATCAGTAGCAACCCATCACTGATCCCTTTCCTTCATTAATATTGTTGCTTTGCAATTGGCCATGTTGCTACCAAATGGAGAATTAGAATTACAGAAAAAGGGACCTTGTGGGTCATCTAGTCCAACCTGCTGCTCAAACAGGAGACCCTATAGTACCATTTCCGACAAGTGGCTCTTCTTGAAAGCCTCCAGTGATGAAGCACTCACAATTTCTGAAGGCAAGCTTTGCCACAGATTAAAATTACAAAATAATCAAACAAACTAAAAGCCCTAGGTTTAGTGTGGAGAGGTGCTGGTGCCGTCTCTATTACTGCACCAACCGCCTTCCAACCAACAGTTTCTTCCAGATTCCAAGACAGGGGTCAGCAACCCACGGCTCTGGAGCCACATGTGGCTCTTTCATCCCTCTGTTGCGGCTCCCTGTCGCTGGTCGGCACCACAATGTGGAGAGGAGCTTCTGGTTAAGGGGGGAAAAGCATGGCGTCCCAGAAGGAGACTCTATGGCAAGGGGCAGGTTTTCTGGTCGGCTCCACAATTGATAGGGCTTTTGGTTAGGACAAGTAGAGGAAAAAGAACACCGCATTAGGAGGAGACTCTATGGTGGGGGAACCGGACTTCCTGTTGGCTCCAGAATTGAACGGGGGGCTTCCGGTTAGGACCTTTGTGGCTCTTTGAGGGTTTAAGGTTGCCGATCCCTGCTCCAAGACATGGCCTAGTCAAGTTTTAAGGCTTTTCCTGAAGTCTAAGAGAGGGGGCAGATCTCACATTCAGTGGCAAGATGTTCCAAAGGGCAAGGGCCTTGACAGAAAGGACTCTTCTCCTGGATCCCACCAGCCAAAATTCCTTGGCTGAGGTCTGCAGTAGGCAGCCCCTTCTGCCAGCACAAGCGGGGTGGGCTAATCCCATTGGGGGAAGACAGTTTCACAGATATCCATAGAAAGTATTAAAGGTGATAACCAACATACTGAATTGCACCCAGAAGCAGACAGTGTAGCTCATGTAATAGTAGTGTTACATGTGCCACCCTAGGGGCCTCCAAAACTCTCCGCACCATTTCTGGTTTGTGGAGCCCAACAGTTGAAACGATCAGAGAATATTCAGTCTTTATTAGGAAGTTAGAGGTAGCCCTCGATTTACGTCCACAATGGAGCCCCAAATTTCTCTTGCTAAGTGACACATTTGTGAATTTTATCTCATTTTACGATCTTTCTATCCACAGTTAAGTGAATCACTGCACTTCTGAAAATTAATAATATGATTGTTAAGTGACTCTTATTCCTTCCCCATTGACTTTGCTTATCAGAAGGTTGGAAAAGGGGATCCCATGGCCCTGGGACACTGCGACGGTCATAAATATGAGTCAGTTACCAAGCATCTGAAATTTGATCGCATGGCCATGGGGATACTGTAACTGTTGTGAGAAAAACCGTCATAAGTCACTTTTTCCAGTGATGTTGCAACTTTGAACAATCACTAAACAAACTGTTGTAAATCGAAGACTAGCTGTATTTGTTTCTCTAAGTCTGTGATGGCAAACCTGTGGCATGCATATCTATATCGGTGGGCACACAAGCTCAGCTCTGGTGCGCATGTGCGTGCCAGCCACCTGATTTTCAGGCCTTCTCGGCCCACCAGAAGAAGGGAAACAGTCTGTTTCCTGCCTCCGGATGGCCTCCAGGGGGGTGGGGAAGGCTGTTTTTGCCCTCCGCAGACTCCTAGAAATGCTAGAAAACGGGCCTACCCTGCCATCATGTGCCAGGAGTAGTGGGGGGTGTCGCACGCACATGAAGGGGGCAGGGCACATAGAATTATGGGTGTGGGCACACATGCGCGCGACACCCCCCCCCCCCGCTCCTGGCACGCGATGGCAAAAAGGTTAGCCATCACTGCTCTAAGTGGTGAACACCCAAAACTAACTTTCTTCTACTAGCAATCCAAATATGTGTTATCTGCTTAATCACAACACTGTGCTACATGTATTGTTGGATCATCTTCCCCTTGGATATGATTATTTCAACGCTATTAATAGGACTGCTATATTTGTATTAGAAATGACCAAAATCCTATTAACTACAGTTGAATACACTTTGTTTTCTGCCCTATCATACTTCCACTTCTTGTCAGCACTGCATTTTCTTATCATTTTTTTTCTGTGTAACTAACAGTTCTTTTGCTTGGTTTCATTCCCTTTTAATTTCATAATTACATGGGCTTAGGCTAGCTTAATTCAGAGCAATATATTTTACTTCCAAAGTGCTCAGTCTTGATTTCTTTGAAACAAATTAGGTGGTAAATCATTAAGTTGGTTAAATTAAGAACTGAGAACTCAATTTTCTCCTCGATTTTGGGAACTAAAAATAGACATGCTCCCTCTACTGGCAGAAACAGGATTTAATGCTCTTGTGTTATACAGTACAAGAGTCTGAATTTTCCTGCTTCAGGAATCCTTTCCGTATCAGTTTGTACTTGAAAGAACAGATTAGGGATAGATCGTCATGGAGAAAATCTATCTATGTGGTTAGCAGAAGATGAAAATGACTTGATAGCACATAATCAATCAATCAATCAATCAATCAATCAATCAATCCATGTATATCAGAATACCATAGATATCAAATGGGGACAAAAAAGAAAACATGAGTCATTGAGCAAATCTTCATTTATTTGCAATCCAACGTCAGATACAAATATGTAAGTAATGGAATTTGCATCATGATTTGTTGAGTAAATTAAAATCAGCTGCATGTATGCAACATGCTGTGAACTCTGATTTTAAATAATGGTTGAATTTATGCATTGCCTTGTCGTGGTTTTTTTTTTATCATGGTTTATTGTATAGACCTCACTGAATTGCTGTGTGCTGAAAATTGTGGTTTAAAACAATGGCTGGGTTTGTGCAGCAAGCTAAAATACATAGAAGCAAATCATTTTTTTGGTTTAGAGCAAAGTAGGACTAGAGCTCCTACATGTTAGAAAATCAAAGTACGAGTGCTTGTAATTTGGGGCATAAACGAAGTACCTGTTCATTGTGATTTATCACTTTGCAAATGGTGGCCTCTGCTGAAAGAATGAAAAAGGCCATAATTAAAATCACATTCACTGTTAGAAGAACCAACAAGTCTTTAAAAAATTACACATGTGTGTCTTTAATCCTTCCCTACCCAAAGTTGAGTGATCTGTTAGCTAAACTTGAAACTCTAGTTTTGAAACATCTGGTTCCCTCTGAGTTAATGCACTACATATGTTAATTCTACTCCGCACTGGAATAAAACAAGACGCAATGAAATCACCTAAGTTTTCTGAGTCAAGGACCAAGGAGGTCTTTTCGGTTCTGTACAGCAGAGGAAGGTAAATCTCAAGATACTTTGCGGAAGATTAGCATGCATTTTCCACTCCCAGTTGTTTAGTAGCAGCAGTAAATAACCTTACTTCACTCTCTTAAATTAGGATGCCTAACCAAGAAATAGTGGGAGAAAGCAGAAACAGATTCATGGATGGAAATACGTGTATGCAGGCTGTAGTTCTGGAATGAACATAAATCCCTGCTGAGCTGTGCATCTGCTTGAAGACAACTTGGTCTACAATTACACACTGATCTTTTCTGAGCAAGCTTTCGGCATTGGGGTCTAGTTGGTGCATCTCAGCCATGTTCCTGAACTTGCAAGCCTAAAATCTGCTTTTTCCCTGTGGGATTAGTAGACAGTGTTGTTTCTGAAGCTGGAAGACTCCCATGGCTCTGTGCAGCAAGGCTGTGTCAGGTTCCGGATCAGGACGGGAAAGGAAAGCTTTACCTTCTGCGATCCAGCACGCTCCAATAATCACCCAGTGCAGTTTCAGTGAAATATTGTCAGCTCTAGCCTCTTCGTGCTCCTACCACCATTTTAAACCAATTGGGGCCCACCCTGCTACTCCACCCCGACTCCACCCCCAAACCCTGCTTCCGATGGAGGGCTCCAGCTGCATCCCTTCTGTTCTGCCCCAGCTACAGACCCCAAAGAACGCAGCACACACAAAGTCCATACGAACCTTAATTTACTAATTAAAGACTTCTAATGAGCTTTCTTAGTAGTTGTTTGAACACAAATACAATAAACCAATCTTTTCTGAACAAGGGCTGTTAATTTAACTTCATTAATAGCTGACAAGAATTCAAAGAATAATAACTCAGTTCTGAGGCATAGTATTTCAGATAACCATAATCTTACTGTGGTTGGCAGAATACCCAGAAACAATTTGCAGGAAAACTGATAAGAGAGAAACAAGAGCCAAATCAAATGTTTTCTGGAATCAAGATGCCTAAGAATTTGAACGAAGTTGTTTCTTGCAAATTGCATCAGTTGTCCTCCTTCCTTAAATAGGCTAGGGGAGTGGCCAATTAGCCCCAAGCCTTACTCTCTGAGGAGCCAGTCCTGCCTTTTTGCAGCTCTGTGCACTCGTGCATCAAGAAGAGGCTCCTCCTCTTCCTCCTCTTCACTTATGGGAGCTTCTGGAGGTTCTGAAGGCCCTGGCTGAATCCCCGCCTCTGGCACCACATCTTCTCTAGCCTCCTCATTGTCCAACTCGAGTGCCAACTGCACAGGCTGCTGGCTCAGCACCACACCAGCCTCCTCGCTGTCGGAATCAACTACTAACTTCACAGGCCGGTGACGGGCTACAATACTTTCTGGGCTAGCAAGCCACAATCAGTCCTGGGCCGTCGGGGCCATTGAACCGTAGATATTCTCGGCAAGCCCCGATTAATGCTGGCTATTTTGGCTGGCTTGGCCTCTGCGCAGGTGTGGTCCTGTCCACCTCTTAGCTGAGGGGCGGTAGTGCGTCCGGTGGTAATGGAGAGGATGGTGGCCTCGGGAACAGTGAGCAGAAGAGGGAACTACCAGCTGTCATCAGGAGAAAGCAGGCGGAGACAAGGCAAGGCTTCCCAGGCAGCTGAAATGTGGAGTGACGCAACCTGTTTGCCTCCGTCCCCACTGGAATGGCAGCCCCGGCGAAGTGGGCTGACAGGCTCAGAAAAGGTGTAACTGCCAAGCATTGAGTAGGGGAACACACTCTGTAGAGCAGGGATGTCAAACTCAAGGCCCGTGGGCCGGATCCAGCCTGCGGGATGCTTAGATCTGGCCCACGGGGCTGCTCTTGAAACAGCAAAGGACCGGCCCATAGTGCCTCTGCAGCGAAAACAGGCTTCTGATCTCCGTTTTCAGCTGGGACGCCCTCCTGCAATCCAGGGGTGGGTTCTAAATTTTTTTACTACCGGTTCTGTGGGTGTGGCTTATTTTGTGGGTGGGGCTTGGAGGTCATGTGACTAGGTGGGCGTGGCTAGCTGGTCAGAGTCATTTCTGGAAGGTCCTCGCACTTATGACCAGTCCTCGCACTTACGACCCAACTCATTTGTTTGCTTTTAACACTGATCAGCTGTAGGACGGCCCTTTGAAGCCCCGCGGCAAGAGTTTAAACAGTTTTTTCCCCTCTAGTCATCAGCTGGGACTCAGCAGGCAGCAATAGATTGGGGGTGGGACCAAATAAAAGGTAAGAATAACATGGGGGGTGGGGAGCGGGGGGGAGAACCGGTTCGGTGACGTCATATCGTCACCGCTACCGGCTCGGCCGAACCTGATCGAACCAGGAGGAACCCACCACTGCTGCAATCCCTCTGCCAGTGAAAATGGAGTTCACTGGCAGAGGATTGCAGGAAGCCGTCCCAGCTGAAAATGGAGATTGGGAGCCCGTTTTCGCTGGAAGAGCACTCAGGCCACCACAGGTGCCCTTGACACAAGTGATGTCAAGCTGGCCCTGCCCACCCTGGCCACGCCCGCCCCAGCCCCCAAGGTCAAACACAACCCTGATGCGGCCCTCAATGAAATCGAGTTTGACACCCTTGCTGTAGAGCAGTGGTCCTCAATCTTTTGGGCAGTGGTGAAATGTAAAATTTGTTACTACCAGTTCTGTGGGCGTGGCTTGGTGGGGGGGGGTTAATGTGACTGGGTGGGCATGGCCAACTTTTTTTTTTTTACTTTTAAAAGCATTTTTTCTACAACCTTAAGAGGTTGCATGCGAAGCCATGCAATCATCAGAGGCTTCTTTGTTTTATTTTTAAAAGCATTTTTTCGGCCGAAGAGGTTGTAGAAAAAATGCTTTTAAAAGTAAACAAAAAAGCCTCTGATGATCGCTTGGCTCAGCTGGGCATGGGGGGGGCAGGGATTTTTGCTACTGGTTCTCCGAACCACCCGCCGCCATCGCTACTGTATTATGTGATCTGGTCCGAACCAGGAGCATTTCACCCCTGCTTTTGGGCAACAGGGACTGGTTCGGTGGAAAACAATTTCCCCCCAAAAAACAGACCAGGGAATGGTTTCACACGCAACCTAGATCCTATGCATGCGCCGATGAAGCTTTGCTTGCTTGCATGGCTGGTTCCCAATGGGCTGCAGACCGGTAGCAGTCCATAACACATGGGTTGGGGATCCTTGCTCTGTAGAGCATGTAGTTCTTTCAATACAGATAGTGCTATTGGGCCCAGATATTGAATAATGTTTGTGTGGGGGAAACTATCATATTTCCATTTCTTACACCTGAAACTTCTGATACTGAAAACAAATTCCTAGTCTGAAATGCACTCCCCTTATTCCTTCTTTTGAACTTTGCTGACCATTTGGGAACTGCGTCCCAAATTATGGTATGATGCTAGTTTAAGATCCTGGTTTACTCCTGAGCTGATGATTATAGTTTTTTTGGCTGACTTAAACAAGAAAGCCATGGTCAGCTGCAGAGATTATGATTAACTCTTGGCTGAGTTCTGACTTGAAAGGGTTATAAGCGTGGGCAAAAGAAGGTATCCTATCTCATCGTAAGAAATCAAGATATGATCATCCAAACCAAACTAATAATTCTTAGGGATAATTAATTAATCCACACTGTATATTGGACGTTAATACGATTGAGTGGGTCCAGAGGTATTTCACGAGAAAAGTACTCCAGGGGTGAGTTCTACTTACCTTTACTACCAGTTCGCAACGGAGCTGCGCGCACTTCTGCACATGCACAGAAGCTTCCTGATGATGTCAGGGTCGGTGGGCGGAGCCTCCCACCGGTTATACTACTGGTTCTATAGAACCGGTCCAAACCAGGGGCAACCCACAACTGGAGTACTCCATTCCTCTGCTCACAATAGAATCTCTTATGCCACTAGGCTTGAAATTTTGGGCTTGGACAATCTGGAACTGCGGTCTGATCTAAGCACAGTACACAAAATTGTCTGCTACAACATCTAAACCTGTCTACGACTTCTTCAGCTTCAACCGCAATAATACATAGGCAAACAATCTATTTTATTTTATTTTTATTTTATTATTCATATTTCTATGCCGCCCACTCTCCGAGGACTCCGGGTGGCTTACACCAAAGGCAGTATACTAAATAGCATATTGCCCCCAACAATCTGGGTCCTCATTCTACCCACCTCAGAAGGATGGAAGGCTGAGTCAACCTTGAGCCAATGAGATTTGATCCCCTGATCTGCTGAACTAGCAGTCAGCTGAAGTAGCTGCAGTACTGCACTCTAACCACTGCGCCACCTCGGCTCAATCGATACAAACTCAAGGTAAACCGCTCCAAACTCGATTGCAGGAAATACGACTTCAGCAACAGAGTGGTCAACACCTGGAATGCTCTACCCAACTCCGTTGTTACAACCTCAAACCCCCACAGCTTCAGTCTTAAACTCTCTAGCGTGGACCTCACCCCATTCCTAAGAGGTCAGTAAAGGGGGCATGCATAAGCACACCAGCGTGCCTACCGTCTCTGTCCTACTGTCCCCATTTATCTATATTAATTTCCTTCATTCATGTCCATGTTCATATTCATACCTGCCATCTTGTACATATTTGACAAACTAATAAATAAATAAATATAAATAAATAAAACTAGAATCTCCAAGTTCAGCAACAAATAGCAGCAGCTATGAGAGAGTTCTATTCCCAGTTAGCCATGTGCTCTACTTTCCTTTAACCTCTGTCTGAAGGGATTTTCTACAATATTTGAAACAGGTGGGAGATCCTGGCCAAGCTTATCTAGGCTCACAAGCTAAACAAGGTCAAGCCTAGTTAGCACTCCAGGGAATCCCAGTTTATAGGCCAGACCAGGAAGTTGGGCAAACATTTCTAGAAGAAGGCAGTTTGCAGCAAATCACGTCTGTCTTGCTGCCAAGAAAATTACATGAATGTGTCCTTGAAATCAGCAATTCCTTAGCCCTTCTTGAAACTTTATTTCTATGTGAAATTCTGCCCAATCAGCTTTAGGAAACAAGGGATTCCATTAATCAAATGGAATTAACAACTGCACAATGCCTGGTGGCTGTACCTTTCCCCATTATAGCACGATATATATATATATATATATATATATTTAATTTGATTTATATGCCGCCCTTCTCCGGAGACTCAGGGCAGCTTACAATGCGTTGTGTTTCTGTTACGATGACTTCCAAATTGCCCTCCATGCGTTAATCAACAGGACTGAATCAAACTAATGCATTAACAAGCACAATAGTTATGCAAATCTCTGGCTTCTCTTCTGTACTATGCAATTCCCCTCTCTCAGGGAGTGCACTTGAGCCACTCTAGCTACCTGTGGGCATCCCAGAAGCCTCTGGCAGACCTTGGTGGCACAAAAAAACAAAAAACAAAAACAGGATGTTGAACTAAAAGCAGCAGGCTGCTGTTCTGCTCAAACCAGCTCCTTACATATACTAAAGTGGTTATGTGCATTTTTTTTTTGCTGATAAGCAATCATTTATTTATTCAACACCATAGGAAACTGCCTTATATGAAGTGAAGCCTCCAGGTCACTGAGTCCATTACTGTTTATTTTAAAACAGACCCCAGTGGCTCTTGGGGGTCTTTCTCAAGACCTCCTACTAGGCTAGCAGAAGATGCAGGGATTGCATTTAAAAGAAGCAAAGCTGCCCTCTTCCATCACTGAGTAATGGGATCTCCAGAGGCCTTTTTTATGTGTGTGACTATATGTAAACCCACCCATTAATATTTCACAGATGAAAAGGGGCATATGGTGGAATTCCTTTTTAAAATAAGCCTCCCAAATCTCTGATCAGCCAGACTATTTCTAACAGCTCTATTTATCTTATCTTATCTTGCTTTATCTTATCTTTTCATTCCATTCCGTTCCGTTTCATTCATTCATTTTACAACAGCCTGAACAGCACTAATCTTAAAGAAAGATGGGAGGGGGTCTTTATGTTAACATAAACTAGAACAGTCTCTCTTAACTTGCTGCCCTCCAGATATGTCAAGTCTGTAACTCCCAAAATTCCTTTCCAGGACTGTCATCTTGCTTGGGAATTGTGGGATTTCAGCACATCTGGAGTATGCTAAGTTAGGGAAAGCAGTTTTAAAAAGACAACTTTTTTTCCCTCTATAAAATATGATCCCACATTTCCGTTGCTTTGGCATTCTCCAGAATCCATGCTCAACTAAATTTCATGCACTAGTAAGTTTTTAGCCTAGAGATTGTTTTGCTTTGTGAAATAAAAAGTAACCACTACAGTACAATAATCTTCATCATCTCACTTCTGATACTGAAAACAAATTCCTTGTCTGAAATGCACTCACCTTGTTCCTTCTTTTGAACTTTACATCTTACACACTGGAATTATTAGGAATGCTCCTTGGGGCAAAAGATTCAGATTTCATAAAACTCCTTTTTGACTATGGGGGCCAAAGACCAGAGGGGGAACAGTGGTGTCTGCAAGAGGGGGAGGTGCAGGGGTGAAATGCCCCCGGTTCGGACCGGATCGCCCAATCCGGTAGTGATGGTGGCGGGTGGTTCGGAGAACTGGTAGCAAAAATCCCTGCACACCCCCCCCCACCATGCCCAGCTGAGCCGCACGATCATCAGAGGCTTTTTTTTTTCTTTTAAAAGCATTTTTTCTACAACCTCTTCCCACGAAAAAATGCTTTTAAAAGTTAAAAAAAAAGCCTGTGATGATCGCGCGGCTCAGCTGGGATTGTCAGAGGCTTTTCAAAGCATTTTTTTCTGCAACCTCTTGGCCGAAGAGATGGTAAAAAAAATGCTTTGAAAAGTCTCTGACGATCCCAGCTGAGTTGCCTGATCGGCAGAGGCTTTTCAAAGCATTAGAAAAAATGCTTTGCAAAGTTAAAAAAAAAAAAGTTGGCCACGCCCACCCACTCACATTACCCCCCCCCCACCAAGCCACACCCACAGAACCAGTAGTAACAAATTTTACATTTCACCCCTGGGGAGGTGTACCTTTTATTTATTAAACAAATGTACATGGCCGCCAAACTCACACTCAAGTGATGCTGGGTAGCTTAACAACATTAATTATTCAGAGCATTAAAAACCATAAAACTCCACCCACACCCCCATGGCAGAAGCAACACAATCAGACCAATCATTTCATTGGCTCTATCTCCATTTGGGGCTTCCAGGCTCACTGACAAAACCATTACCTACAGGGCCCTTTGGAAAAGCAACAGGATGGGGGCCAATTGTATCTCATTGAGAATGATATTTCATAGGAAAGGGGCCACCACCGAGAAGGCCCTTCTTGGTGGTCCCATAATAAATGGGACCTGCAACGTGCCCTGCCTTCCCATCCTGATGGGCTGGGTAGATGCAATGGGGGAGAAACGAACCTTCAAATAGTTTGGCCCCAAAGCTTTGCTATGAAGGCCCTGAACATCCACGCTTGGGGCTTGTCCATCTTGCCATCGCTGACTCTTGCCAATGTCAGCAGCTTGCCAATGTGGACTCTGTCCTGCAGACACCGCAGGGGGTGAATGGAAGCCCTAATGAAAGATTCCAAAGCACAATGGAAGATAATGAACAATAGTGACATCAAATGAAAGAAATGCCATCCAAATAATGCACAGAGATGCCTTCCAAATATCTTGCAGAAGGAACTGAGGGAGGGAGAGGAGGAGGAGTTGGTGAAGGCAAGCCAGCAACAGGGGCCTGTGCATAGAAGCCAGTCAAAGAAATGAAAGTATTTGAACCATCACAAACTCCCTCTTTTCCATTCTACTCCATCTATCTACTCCCTACAAACTTCCAGGAGTATCTTGGTGTCTAGTTCTGCCTTGCCTTTGCCAGACACAGTTGATAGTCTGCAAGATGAGATTACACCCTGTTGCATTTCAAAGGAAGAATGGCATCCTTCCAATTTCTCTTATCCCAAGGAATTCTCCTTCCTCTGCTGCTTTTGTTCAAATCCCTTTATTTTTTGAGTTTTAATGATGCCACTAGGCACGATGAACAGTTCCCAGAATTATTTAATTCAGAGAATTCTCTTTGCAAGAAATTTACATTTAACCCTGATGACCTTCTGAAGACTTGCCAAAATCCATTTCTTTCGAACACTTGGCAAGTTGTATTTCTTTACCTTTTCTTTAACTGAACTAGCCAGCAGTTTTGCATGGCTTTCTGCAAGACAGGCTTCTCACCATAAAGTCAAGAGGAGAAAAGAGAAATACAAATGGACCTCAAAGAGAAAGGCGCACTGCATTCAATGAGACTTACCCTCAAATGCATGCACAGGATTTCACCAGAGGCAGCATAGCAATTAGGAGAAAAGCAAATTACACAATAGTACACAGCAACCTATTATGCGGCATCATGACTTCTTTAATCGTGCTTTGATAAACAACCGACATTAAGCTGGGTTCCCAGATGACGACAGTTTGCAAACCAAAACCCTGGGGTCCATGAACATGCTAAGCTCATGGCAAACAAACTGCGGTTTGATTTAGCGCAGAGCAGTGTGAAATGTAAAATTTGTTACTACCAGTTCTGTGGGCGTGGCTTGGGGGGGTAATGTAACTGGGTGGGCATGGCCAACTTTTTTTTTTTTTTTACTTTTAAAAGCATTTTTTCTACAACCTCTTCGGCCGAAGAGGTTGTTAAAAAATGCTTTTAAAAGCCTCTGACGATCCCAGCTGAGCCGCACAATCATCAGAGGCTTTTTTTTTTTTTTACTTTTAAAAGCATTTTTTCAGCCGAAGAGGTTGTAGAAAAAATGCTTTTAAAAGTTAAAAAAACAGTCTCTGATGATTGTGCGGCTCAGCTGGGCATGGGGGGGGGCGCGCAGGGATTTTTGCTACCGGTTCTCTGAACCACCCGCTATCGCTACCGGGTCGGGTGATCCGGTCCGAACCAGGAGCATTTCACCCCTGGTGCAGAACTCTTCAAACTTGGCAGCTTTAAGACTTGTGGACTTCAACTCCCAGAATTCTCCAGCCAGCTATGGGAGTTGAAGTCCACAAGTCTTAAAGCTGCCAAGTTTGAAGTCCTCTGGTTTAGTGTGATGTGTGAATCCAACCATTTTGTCAACTGTTCCCAGTGAACTAGCCTTAACTCCAACTGTGTGGTGGCATGTGTGTCTGTGTCAAACTGACCAGTCTGATGAAAGCAGCACTGCATCGTTGTGATTGCAAGCCCCCATCCCTTTTCCACATGCCTCCTTCATCACACGCTCATCGCAAAGGGTAGCACTGGTGACACAACGTTGCTTTTGTCCTTTTGACCGACGCTGGGGACACTGAGACTTAATTCAGCATCTGTTATTCTTACATAAAGTAAAATTGCCAGGCAACAATTCTGTATTGTACCCATTTCGGTGGTAAATCCAACGGAGCAAAATAAGCCTGATTATAAAATAATTACATCAGCACACCATGCCTCGTTTTTGCACCGTTGATAAATGTCTTCATTTTAAGCGAGGACTGGCCCAATTTTCAAGCTGTAAAATTCTGCTATAAAATTAGGATTCCTGATAAATCTTGTGCGTTGGATGGCTTCTCTGCTCTGACCTGGTTTCACAAGAACAAGACAAACAATAAATTTTGCTAACTTTCATTTGCTTCTAGCGCATCATCTATTTGCATCATACACCCCAAATATGCAAGTTTCTGCGAGGCGGTCAGTCTGCTTGCTCCAAGTCTGCTTCTTTTGGCAATCCACTGTATTCTTCCAAATTCATTATTCAAAGGAATTACTTTTTTCCTCTCTTACTTCTACCTCAATATCCTGCTTTCACAACTATACGTTACCACAGGGGGAAAAAATATTCTAATGTTTGGATCAAATCAAGGAGATTAGATATTGGATATTGAAACTAATCAAGAAGAAAACCAACCAAGAACTAAGGAGAAATTTCCTAACAGTTAGAACTACCGTGTTTCCCTGAAAATAAGACCCTGTCTTATTTTTTTGAACCCCGAAATAAGCGCTTGGCCTTATTTTGGGGGAGGTCTTATTATTTTGGGGCAAGACGGGGATCCTCTTGCTGTCTTACCTGATTTCCAACTCTGTCTCCCTAACCCTAACCGGAGGAAATGGCAGGGACCGGCCACACATGCGTTTAAATATTTTGGGGGAGGGCTTATTTTTGGGGGAGGGCTTATTATCCAGGGGAGGGCTTATTTTCGGGAAAACACGGTATTAGTTAGTGGAACAACCTGCCTCCAGAATTTCTATGTGCTCCAACACTGGGGGTTTTTAAGAAGAGATTGGACAACCATTTGTCTGAAATGGTATAGGGTTTCCTGCTTGAGCAAAGGGTGGACTAGAAGACCTCCAAGGTGCCGTCCAACTCTGTTATTCTGTTATTCTTTGCTATCCAAGAAATATTCTTTATGATCTTGTTTGAGTTAGTAATTGTTTCCACCCTAGAATTAATCTCTTCTCCAGTATACAGTTAGTCCTTGATTTATGACTAATCATTTACATCGTTTGAACTTACATTTCTTCCTGGGGATACCTACAACCTGATTCCAAAGTTCCAATGGTCAGTCTCCCTTCTTATGTGACCACTCTTCAGGTGCTCAGCAACTAACCTGCATTTATGGCCATTTTTAGCATTCTGTAGTTGTGTGACCACATTTTACAATGTTTTTGCCTAAAACCAGCCCATAGCACACAATGGGTTCATTTTACGATCTTAGCAATCACTTAATGGCCACTGCAAAAAAAAAGTTCATAAAATCAGGTCAGTGATGTACTGTCAGTGATCTGTTTTGCAGCCATCATGATGTAAGACCATGCTTAACGCATTGTAAGCCGCCCTGAGTCTCCGGAGAAGGGCGGCATATAAATCAAAAAAAATTTTTTTAAAAAAAAATGATAAGCAGGCTGCAATATTTATTTTTTTATTTTTTATTTTTTATTTATTTTTATATGCCGCCCTTCTCCGGAGACTCAGGGCAGCTTACAATGCGTTAAGCAATAGCCTTCATACTTTTGTATATTTTATATAAAGTCAGCTTATTGCCCCCACAAACCGGGTCCTCATTTTACCCACCTTAGAAAGGATGGAAGGCTGAGTCGACCTTGAGCCTGGTGAGAATTGAACTCGCAGTAATTGCAGGCAGCTGGATGTTAAATGCTGCCTTAGTAGGAAGCTGCAATATGGCCATAAATCGAACGTAGTGGAATTTTTCTATTTTCTGTGGTTTTGTCAGGAGATTTTTTTGGGGTGCCTTCTAGTCAGTGTTGATTCCTGATGTCTGCTTGGACTAGTCCCTGCAATTATCTTGGCAAAATTTTTGGAAGTGGTTTGCCATTGCCGCCTTCTTCCTAGAGCTGAGACAGAGTGACTGGCCTAAGGTCATCCAGTTGGCTTTGTCCCTAAGACGGGAACTAGAACTCACAGTCTCCCAGGTTCTGCCCCAATGTCTTAATACTATAGCAAATTGGCTATCTACTGCCCATTAGAGAGGTGCAAAATATTGCATGCACAAAATGTTTGGTGCACATTACTATGGATCTCAGTAGGTCTATGCCTAAATTAAAGTTTGGAGTATTTTGGTCCATGCATAGAATTACATGAGGCTATTTTGACCAGGGTGTTTCTACCCATGGAAAGTAGGGAAAGAAGGGAAGATGCTTGAAAAATACAGGGCAGGTGGCAAATGATATACAACAGAACACTGTATGTTCTGTAGGTATGTAGAACGTCTTCTGTATGGAGAAGAACATTTTTTTTAACAAAATTTATTTTATTTTAATACAATCCATCTTCCATTAAACAGTGTGTCATCTGGGTACAAATGTCTTGCGCAATAACAATTAAAATTTACAGCCATATTGATTATTTATCTATCCTTAACTTAATACTGATATACATTGCATGCCTAATACTGTAACAATTCACTTAACTTATTTCTATATTTCACTAATCTACTTTTATTTTTAACTTTCATATTTAATCTCTAGCCATCGGTAAAATAGTTCCCATACATTATAATATTCAGTTTGTTCCTTCTCTTTAATTGCAAGTGTTAACCTATTCATTTCTGCATATTCTAATATTTTCCTAATCACATTCTCATCTATAGGAATCTCTTCACTTTTCCAGTTTTGTGGAAATACAATCCTAGCTGCAGTTATTACATGAATAATCAAATATACATTCTCTTTACTATAAGTTTCTGGACAAATCCCCAACAAAAATATTTCAGGTTTCAGATCAATATGTTGTTGTATCATCTTCTCCAACCACGTATGTATTTTTGTCCAGTATTTTTTGGCTTCTGTGCATTTCCACCACATATGATAATATGACCCAGTGTCTGGTGACATTTCCAACACTTAGCTGATTTGTCTTTAAACATCTTTGCCAGTCTTGCTGGTGAAAAATGCCAACTATAAAACATCTTATACAAGTTTTCTTTATATGCGGTTGACATTGTTAATTTATAGTTTCTATCCCATAATTGCTGCCATTTTTCTAGTTCTATTGTATAACCAAAATTTTTTGCCCATGCTATCATTATCTCCTTCACTTGTTCCTCTTCAGGTTTAATACTCAATAAATAGCTATACAATTTCTTTATCACCCTTTCTTCTGTATGCAGAAGAACATTCTGATGATGGCAATGGCGGTGGTAGCAGAAGCAGTGGGGTGGGGGGACGATGTCAGAAGATGCCTGGAAAATGAGTGATGGCTGCTAAGATATGCCACACTGAAATATCTGGTGCAGTGGTGATGGAGGAAAAAGGCTGGGAAGAAGGGGAGCAGATGCTCAGGGGGTGTGCAAGAGTGCAACAATTAAGAGGAGGGAAGGAAGGTGTTGAGAAAACCAGGGGCAGTGGAGTTTCATGCCCTATTCACTTCTAGGTTGGACTATTGCAACACTACATGGGTTATTCTTAAAGATCATCTGGAAGTTACAGTTGGCAGAGAATGTGATGGTGCACCACTATTGTGCACCCTTCAGTTTTCCCGTGTCACACCATCGTTGCACGAGCTGCCTATTTCTTTTCAGATACATTCAAAGTGTAGGTAAGTGATGGTGAACCTTTTAGACACCAAGTGCCCAAACTGTGCGTGCGCATGCCCAAACTGAAAGGTGTGTGCACACACATATGTGAATGCGACATGTGCGGACATGCGCAGCAGAGACCCGAAGACCAGCTGGTCAGCGGGAGGTGGGGCATCCCAACACTGGCAGCGCAGTAAGAGGTAAGATCTTCTTCTTTCGCGAGCTTCTGTTTCATCATTTGCAGGGAAACAGAAGCTCACAAAAGAAATGCCACAGAGATCTGAACCTGGGACGACGGCACACATACCAGCAGAGAGGGCTCTGCGTGCCACCTCTGGCATGCATGCCATAGATTTGCCATCATGGGTGTAGGTTATGGCCTTTAGAGACCTACATGGAATAGAGCCAGATTATTTGCAGAACTGTCTCTTTTTGACAGTATCTGTTCATCCAACCAGGTCAGATAGGGAGGTCCTTTCCCTGAAATGCTGCCATATAGTGATTCCTAGGAAGCATGCCTTCTCCATGATGGCCCCTACCTTGTGAAATATCACAAGGTAGCCTCCATTCTTTTGGCCTTCTGGAAGGCCATAAGACCTGGCCCTTCCTCCCCTCTCCTCACACTGGGGGTAAAGTGTGAGAGAAGCCTTCAGATGGTTGATGGGACATCCCAAGAGGATGTTTGAGATGTAGGGTTTTAGTCTTGGCTTTTGTAGTTTTTATGGTTTTATTGTTTTGTGGTTTTATTGTTATTGTGTGTGCCCATAGTTGAACTCCAAGATGGGCAGCCCTACAAATCTTATAAACAGACAAACAAATATTGAGGGGTGGAAGAGAAGACGAGATCAGCATCAATCTCGCCCACTCACCCTTCTAGATTTTGTTTGAAACCAGGAACAATCAATGTTTCAGTTATGCCAAACTATGCCTGGCCAAAAATGTCTCTTGAAATTTGTCTTGAAATACAGTACACAACTTGAAACCTGAAGGTTTGCTTTAGTTTGAAAACAAAACATTTTCTCATGGCACAAAGACCTCTAGTATCCATCTTTATCTATTCTTGAACTTCAGCGATCTTAGTTAATGTTAACAAAATTATTGCCCCTTCCCCCCCCCAATCAGTTCTTTGTCATCAATAGCGGGTAAAGTAAATGTGCTGGTTGACAGAGTATATTTTATCCTTTTAACATTTAACATTAACCAAGATTTTTCACTTTCTATTTTTACTTTCATAATGAGCTCTTCTAATCCTTCTTTACTTTCATCTATCCAAGTGGAACCATGGGAAAATCTCAAATTATTACCATGTTGACCTCCCATTTTTATTCCCAGCCTGTCATTCTTATAACATACCATATTCTCTGCTTAAGTTAAATAGAATTGTAACCACACACATCCTCGTTTTACTTCTTCTCTATTCTGAATCACTCTGTCTCTCCAAACTTAATCCTTTTGCAGTAGCTACTTATTCATTGTAATGGTTCCTAGATGAATTATCACAAGTTTTGGCATTCCCCTTAGCTTTAATGTGTTCCATGTTGTGGAAGAATAAAAAAAAAAACTTGCTATAGTCAAAAAGGCAAAGGTAAACCTTCTCCATTCTCTTCCTTCTCCATTACCCGTTACATGATATTGTAGCTCTCTGATCGTGTGTCCTTCTGCCTTTTCTGAAGCCAGCCTTGATTTGACATTATTTTTCCATTGCATACATATATAATGTTTAATGTGTTTGATATCAAAGAAAAACATGTGCTTCTTGTCTGGACCACAGTACCTTGAAGGACTGGAAAGAGATCTCCTCTTGAACAATCCACAAGGATTAAAATCAGCCCCATCCAAGATGTTTTTTTCCATAATGCAATTAAGAGCTTCCTCAGAGCACTTGGGAATGGAGGAATATTAGGTGGCTCCTACAGAACTAACACTAAGTGACTGTTGTGGTTTGACAGGTATGGCTGTGTTGAAATGAGAGTTGCTGCCTCTGCCATTTGGTTTCAATAATATTGATTTAACTTTAATTTGACCTCATTACTTTAATGAGCCATTTGGAATCATTTTGGAGTGGAGTACCAAATAAACGTTAAACAAATAAGCCATATAAGTTGGACCCCATGCAATAGAAATGCAGACTTATTATTGTCATATTGTGTCATGAATATTATGTATTTGCTACATCTCCAACAGGGATTTGCTTTTCCATCTCTGCTACTATCAGCTGTCATGTCTACCCCTCTTAACTACTTCAAGCTTTGTTGAAAGCCTACTCTTTCTGAAAGACCCTGTCTCTTGGAAATGATCCTGCCTCAATTTGTTGTCCTTTACATATATTGGACCTCATCTTCTATAACCTCCGGACAACACTGTCAAAAGTACTTGAAGTCCTGTAATTTTGGAGGACATCAAATTAGTTTTAAAATAATAAGCATTAGATTACTTTTTATCTGAATTCTAATTAGAATTGGGTACATCTACGTTTGCTTTCTGCTTTAATGGGGTATAATTCTCTAACTGGATGCTACAACCATTATTTATTCATTTTCAGTTGCTTCTATGGATGACAGGAAGTTCTGGATCTTTGATTCTCCCCAAGACCACACAGAGATCTTCTCTAGAGCATCACTCAACTCAGTAATGAAAAGGAACTCAGAAACAGAGATGTTGCACTTAGAAAGAGCTATGGATCTGCTTCTATTTGGTTTATTCCAAAAAACAAATCCTCAATATGTCAGGGTTCCAAGTAACACCCCCAACGAAAGAAGACTCTGAGGCTTGAAATTCCTCAAAGTTCCATTTTATTAGAAATGTCATATTGGTACATCTGTGAAAACCCAAATCTGAAAGCTTCTAGGTTTTCCCCGCCCATAGGAAAGTCCAGGTCCCTGCCCAACACCCACAAGTCCATCACATGGCCCAATCAAAGCACCGTCCCAACTACAGAGGCCTCCCAATTCCAACCCTCCAGGTGCAGGGCAAGATGTCCTTGACTCTCTGAGAAAAGAATATTATGACTATATATCAGTCATGCTCCATACAATCCCCCCCTCCCAGCTTTCCACAGTAGGAAGTGTGGCAGGCCTGAAAGCCCAATGCAAAAGATGGCTTCCAGGCCTGACACAATATCAGATTGAAATTCAATAGCAATAGCACTTAGACTTATATACTGGGTTTTCCCAAAAATAAGCCCTTCCCTGAAAATAAACCCTTCCCGAAAATATTTAAATGCATGCGCAGCCAGTCCCCGCCATTTCCTTTGGTTAGGGTTAGGGAGACAGAACTAGAAATCAGGTAAGACGTCTTGCTCCACAGGCCCCAAAATAATAAGACCTCCCCAAAAATAAGGCCACGTGCTTATTTCAGGGTTCAAAAAAATATAAGACAGGGTCTTATTTTCAGGGAAACACGGTACCACTTCAGTACTTTCCAACCCTCTCTAAGCGGTTTACAGAGTCAGCATATTGTCCCCAACAATTTGTGTTCTCATTTTACCAACCTCAGAAGGATGGAAGGCTGACTCATCCTTGTGCCTGGTGAGATTTGAACTACCAAATTGCAGGCAACCAGCAGTCAGCAGAAACAGCCTGCAGTATTGCATTCTAACCATTGAGCCACCATAGCTCTGGACAGAGCCTGGACAGCCAGTTTTCTGAAATGATATAGGACAGTGATGGCTAACCTTTTTGCCATCGCGTGCCAGGAGGGGGGGGAGGGGGGTCACGCGCGTCCGTGCCCACACCCATAATTCTGTGAGCCCTCCCCCTGTGCATGCGTACACGACCCCCCCTCACCCCGCTCCTGGCACGCAATGGCCTGATAGGCCTGTTTTTCTCTCTCACCTGGCTTCAGAGCCTCTCTAGGAGTCTCAGGAGGGCAAAAACGGCCTTCTCCATCCCCCTGGAGGCCAGAAATGGCCTGTTTGCCAATGGGCCATTTTCGGCCTCCGGAGGACCTCTGGGGGGATGGGGAAGGCCGTTTTCAACCTCCCCAGACTCTAGAGAGGCTCTGGAGGCTGGGGACAGCAAAAAAAGGGCCTTCCCCACCCACCCCACCACCGAGGCCCTCCGGAGGCAGAAACAACCTGTTTCCCTACTTCTGGTGGGCCCAGAAGGCCCGAAAATGAGCTGGTGCTGAGCTCGCGTGCCCACTGATATGGCTACATATGCCACCTGTGGCACACATGCCATAGGTTCGCCACCACGGGTATAGGGCTTCCTGCTTCAGCAGAGGGTTGGACTAGTAGACCTCCAAGGTCCCTTCAAGCTCTATTATTCTGTTAAATTAAGTTTCTGCATCTTGAACATTACAATGCTACAAGTAGCAAGTTGTTCTCAGCAGGGACAAATCTAGAAGAATGACACAGAGAAGTTTGTTTATTAAATTTATCTGCTGCCCACCTCAACCACAAAGTGACCCTGGGTGGCTTGCAATGTTAACATTCCTTATCCTTTTAGGCTAGCAGATACATTCAGAATTTAAAAGCATGCTGTGGCTCTCACAAAACGACTGCCAGATTGCCAATCCAGTCACTTTTCCAGAAGGCAAAATGGTGAGGTTGGTCCTCATCGCTTACTCTAGCTTTTCTGGAAGATACTTCACTATATCTTGAAGTTACCATATGTGAATTGGATGGGCATATACATCAGTGGTGGGTTTCAAAAATTTTTACTACCGGTTCTGTGGGCGTGGCTTGGTGGGCGTGGCATTGCTTGGTGGGCGTGGCTTGGTAGGTGTGGCAGGGGAAGGGTACTGTAAAATCTCCATTCGCTCCCCACTCCAGAGGAAAGTTACTGCAAAATCCCCATTTCCTCCCAATCAGCTGGGTCTTGGGAGGCAGAGAATAGATGGGGGCGAGGCCAGTCAGCATTTTTACTACCTGTTTTCTGAACTCAAAGTTTCCACTGCCGGTTCTCCAGAACTGGTCAGAACCTCCTGAAACCCACCTCTGATTTACATGTGTTTAATAAATAAAAAAGGTAAAGATTTTTTCCCCTGTCAGTCGTGTCTGACTCTGGGGCACGGTGCTCATCTCTGTTTCTCGGCCAAGGGAGCCACCATTGGCAATTTCCATAAATAAATAATTAATATAAACATCTCTGGATCTTTTTTTCTGAGTTAATGGACACACATCCATACAAAACATTAGACTGCAATTTCTTATAACTCTGGCTCTCTAGGAATATATCTGAAGTATATGCAAACTCAAAAAAATTCCAGAAAATGGTATGCCTGTAACTAAACCTCTGCTGTGCAGAGATTTAGTCCCATTTTATGTTTTTAATTACAATAATCTAAAACTAATGAAATGAAAGCATGTGAAGCATGTAGCCTAATGGCTTCCAAGGTGGGTATCCATGATTGCCATGGTGGGGATCCAGGTTACTTACAGCAAATTCCCTGGGACTGCCCTTTGACATGCATAGGCTATCTCCATTTCCGCTACTTCAAATCCCTTCTCAAAATGCTTCTTTTTTATATGGCACTTGGCTTTTTTATGGCACTTGGTTAGCAATTCACAATATTTTCTGGTGTCATCCAACCATCACTCTCCCAGAAGAATAGCAATGTGGTCAGACTTCAAAGATGGCTGGATGATGCTATGAGGACATTACTAATCACTAGCGTGAAATGACTGCACCTCAGTTGCAACCAACCTTTGTAGAACGTACTTCTACTTCTCCCTCAACGTCCTTTTTGTCTGCTTTTAGATTTTAAACTTCATAGGAGCACAGACCTGATTATGTATGCAGCCAAGTATATAGGATGATAGTCTGCAGAGATTCTCAGTCATCCAGGTCATGGTTGTCCCAAAGGTGCTTTTTTAGGAGGCAACTGGACTTTCTTGTTTTTTCTTTTGAAGACGTTTCGTTTCTCATCCAAGAAGCTTCTTCAGCTCTAACAGGATAGTGGGGGATGGAAGGATTTATATTCTTTGCAGACAGCTGGTAATTTGCATCCTTTTAGAAGGTCCTTGAAGTACTTGGAGGTTTATCTGTGTCCTCAGGGTCACCTGAGTAGTGCCCCTGGTTCCTGTAGTCAGCAATTTTTTTTTCTTTTTCTTTTCCTCTGGAAATCCATTCCTACTCCCACACCATTCAAAGGGTGTTCATCCCAAACTGTATAGCTAAAAGTCCGTAGAGTCCCCACTATCCTGTCAGAACTGAAGAAGCTTCTTTGGATGAGAAGCAAAATGTCTTTGAAGAAAAAACAAGAAAGTCCAGTTGCCTCCTGAAAAAGCACCTTTGGGACTATATAGGATGATGGTAGAAAAGCAAAAACCCATGATTCATAGGCAAACACCTTATAAACCCTCTTCTTCACACTGCTGGTAATGTATGAAATATAGAACACCTGAAGCAAATCTCCAGGGCAGGTTCACCTTGCACTGCAATCATTTGAGTTCTCAAAAATGACCCCAAGTTCCGAAGCTGGCAGACAAATATTGATGCTTGAAATACTAAATTAGTTTAAGTAGGCTACTGAACTAATGCTTTCTGGTCCACACTGAACCACTAACTAAATCAAACAGAACTCGCTAAGCAACATTATTAAAATTAAAATACAAAATGAAAGCCAAGCACCAAGGTTTAAATTATTCTATGAACTCTATGAATTAACAAAGCTTGCATATATTATGCAAATGCAACAACCATTTGGGACTTTAATTGGGTTAGTGAAGCGCACTATGTGCAAACCTTACCACCTAACTGTAGATGCATTCACACATTCAATGAGAGAAAAGCTGTACAAAAGAAACTTGAAAACAGAACAATTTGGGTCCGGCTTTCTGGCATCACATCTCCTTTGGTGCAGTCTAACTAACTATGGCTTGGCCTTTCTCCCTTATAGTCCCTCACACCTTTTCCTTTTGAAGAAAGAAGATTAATACAAACTAGGGATAAAAAGGGAGACAAAACTTAAGGAGCAAAAAACAAGGGAAAAGTGAAGGAAGGAAATCTGCAATAGTCCATGTATGTAACTTATAGTGGATCAATCCAGGATAACCACAAACCAAAAATCCCATTACTGACTGGAAAAGGAGGAGGGAGGCGTGGAGGGCAACGACTTTCGCCGCTCGACCGAAGAAATGTGCAGGCAAAATTAAAAACCCCACTTCTATTTTTTTTTTCTTCCTCAGAAACGGAGCCCCCCCCCCCGGCTGTTGGTCCCATTAGCTCTAAGGTAGCCATTCGTTCTTAAGAGGCGCCGGGCCGTTCCCAGCGACGGAGGGGGTCTGGCTTACTCACCGACGATTGGCGAAGGCATTGCCCGCCGCCGGTCCCCCGGAGCTCTGCTCGGGATAATTGTGTTGCAGAGTCGATGCCGGGAACTGATAGAGAAATCCGGTCCCGAAGGAACATCTCCAAAGGCAGCAGGAGCACCACAAGAAAACCAGATACATTTTGGGGAACGAAGTCTGGACTGGCGCTTCGGAGTGCAACGAACAGGACGCGGAGGAGACGCGGGAAGGACCCCAGGAGAGACTTAGAGACTCATCCTCCGGGGCTAAGGCCAAATGCAGGGGGGAGAAGTGGGGGGGGGGGAACTAATGCTGGATTATTATTATTTAAAAAAAGAAAGGAGCTGAAGAAAAACTGGGTTTAAAGCCACCCCGCCTTTAAGGAGAGGTACGTGCGCTGTAGGCGCACAAGTGCTTTGAGGGTGCTTTTTCAAGCGAGGTTGGTTCAGCAGCATTCTGCAAAAGGGGGCGTGGGGTGGGTGGGGGGCGCCGGTTTAACCCTTCAGGAACGAGGCTGCTGCTGCTGCTGCTGCTGCAGATGTCATTGTTCCCGTAGAAGAGAGTATACGTGCAATTCAGGATTGAACGGTGGAGTCCTTGGTGCTCTCTGAGCTTGGTGGTTTGGCTGCAGACTGGAGTAAAGGTAATGGGCATGGCTGCTCTAGTGAAGAGAAGGACCAGGGGAGAGACATGATAGCAGTCTTCCAATATTTGAGGAGCTGCTGCCACAGAGAGGGAAGAGGTCAAGCTGTTTTCCAAAGCACCTGAAGGCCAGGCAAGGAATAATGGATGGAAACTGGACAAGGAGAGATTCAAGCTGCTACCGACGGCCTCCCATCGACCTGTGCGCTCCAACAGAGCGGGCCTCCTCGGGGTGCCATCAGCCAAACAATGTAGGCTGGTGACCCTCCAGGGGGAGGGCCTTCTCTGTGGGGGCACCCACCCTCTGGAACCAACTGCCCCCAGAGATTAGGAGAATCCAAGACCTCGGTGCCTTCCACGGTGCCCTTAAAACCCTCTTTTTTCAGCAAGCCGGGCTGGCTTAACTTTTTTTCTTAATTCTTTAAATGTTTTAAATGGGTTTGTTATTGTTCTTAAATTACGGGGCCAAATTTATATATATTCTTTTAATACTATTTTAATGTTTGTACTTTATGTTTTTATTCGGCTGTACACTGCCCTGAGTCCTCAGGGAGAAGGGCGGTATATAAATTGGATATAAAATAAAATAAATAAATAAACCTGGAAATGAGGAGAAATTTTCTGACAGTGAGAACAATCAACCAACGGAGACTTTCAAGAAAAGATTGGACTGCCATTTGTCAGAAATGGTGTAGGGTCTCCTGCTTGGGCGGGGGTGGGGGGGTTGGACTAGATGACCTACAAGGTCCCTTCCAACTCTGTTAATCTGTTAATTTAACAACCATTGCAAAAAGCTATTCTAAAACTGAGTGCAACTCACTTAACAAACACCTTGCCTAGCAATGGAAGTTCTCTTCTCAATTGTGGTCTTCAAACAGTGGACGCCAAACTGGCCCTTCACATCGTCCAATAGTGCACTCAGTTCCACTGTATTTGGGGCCATCCATCTTGCTGCCGGTCATCCTCTCCTCCTCCTCCTCCTCCTCCTTTCCATCTTTCCCAGCATTGGAATTTTCTCCAGAGAACTGGATCTTTTCATAATGTACCAAAATAGGATAATTTTAACCTGGTGATTTGTGCCTCAAGTGAACACTCTGTATTGATTTGTTCTAGGATCCATATATTCATTTTCCAGATTATCAATGGTAATCTCAGGAGACTTCTGCCACAGAGTATTTTAAGGGAAGCCATTGCCTGCATGATTCTGAACTTTGTAGGTGTCACACATCACAGCATCTAAAAATCTTTCAAATGTCTTCATTGCTATTCTGCCGAGAGCTAATTTGTGGCACCTTTTTTGATTGCTGGTTCCTTTACTGGTGATGTTTCTTAAGATTTGGATAGATCTGTGACAATTAATAGGCCCAGCATAGATTTGTCGCAAATGAATTGTGCAGATTATCATATGGAATGGGACAACCCACTATCATAACCTCAACTCCTTTAATAAAGTTAGTAGTTCAGTAGATCAAAGAAATCATTTAGATATAGCGTATTAACATTTTTAGTGAATGCCTCATGATATTCTCCTTTCATAAAATGATAAAATATGGGCTAAATGATACTGTGTTAGATGAACTCACAGCTGGCTGATGTAACCATACCACAAAAATGCTTCATAATGGCTCCAGCTTGCAGAGATGTTAGAGGGAAATGTCATAGAACTCTTTCCTAGGTGCTCTGCTGTTCAACATTTTTAACCATGACTTGGACAAAGGTGCTGAGGGGATGCTTATCAAGTTTGTAAATGACACAAAGCTGTCAGCTGTTGCTAATGCCTTAGATAAAAGAGGGAAGATTCAGAAACATCTAAACAGAATTTGAACACTGGATTGAAATAAAGATTATGGAATTTAACAGGGAAAAACGCAATGTTCTTCATCTGAGAAAGAAAAACTAAAGACAAGTATAGAATGAGGGAGACTGGCATTGGCAGTAATATGTATGAAAGGTGTGTGTAGCCTTTGAGTAAATGTTGGCTCCTGGTGACTGCCTGGGCAAGTTTGTGCAGGTTTTTCTGGCAAGATTTCAGAATGGTTTGCCACTGTTTGCTTTCTAGGGCTTAGAGAGAATGACTGGCCCGAGGTCACTCGGCTGCCTTTGTGCTTAAAGTGAGAGAAGATCTCATGGTTTCCCTGTTTGTAGCCTGGTACCTTAACCACTACACCAAACTGGCTCTTTTCTTTGTTGACCACAAGTTAAATATGAAATATGAGACATTCTTTTTGATGCTGGGTTTATTCTTTTGGCTGGAGAATTAATATGCAAGTGAGTATTCCCAAACAGTTTACAGTAAAGGTAATTAGTTCTGATGGTAATATGGAACCTTCATGTTCAAAGGTAAAAGGTGTCCTTAGTAATAGTTGCTATAGAGCAGGGGTGTCAAACTCAATTTCATTGAGGCCGCATGAGGGTTGTGTTTGACCTCAGGCGGCTGGGGTGGGCATGGCCATCTTGACATCACTTGTATTGGGGATGCCTGTGGTGGCCCGAGCGCTCTCCCAGCAAAAACAGGCTCCCAAGCTCCGTTTTCAGCTGCGATGGCTTCCTGCAACCCTCTGCCACCGAAAACAGAGCTCAGAGGCCTGCGTGAGCTCTGTTTTCAGCTGCAACGGCCTCCTGCAACCCTCTGTCAGCGAAAACAGAGCCCTCATGAGTTCCATTTTTGCTGGCAGAGGCACTGCGGGTCAGTCCCTCGCTGTTTCCAGAGTGGCCCCACAGGCCAGATCTGTGTGGCTTGGTGGGCATGGTGTGGTGTGGTGTGGCTTGGTGGATGTGGCTTGGTGGGCATGGAAGGGGAAGGATACTGCAAAATCTCCATTCCCACTCCACTCCAGAGGAAGGATGTTGCAAAATCCCCATTCCCTCTCCACTTGGAGGCCAGCCAGAGGTGGTATTTGCCGGTTCTCCGAACTGCTCAAAGTTTCCACTACCGGTTCTCCAGAACCTGCTGGATTTCACCCTTGGTTGAGGTATATGGCTACTTTAAATAGCTGTAGTAAACCAGCCACTATCTTATTACGTTGTGTAAGAGCATTATTTAAGCAATATTGCTTATACCGTAGTACTTTATTTTTGGAGGGCATAGCATCTTACACAAAGGCAGCAATCTTGTTTTCTTAACCTGTCTTAGAATTTAGTGTGTTCTGTCTACTCAGCTGATACAAATATAAGAGCTGTAATTCAGGGGGCGGGAAATATCCTGGGTTCATAGGGTATTGTAAAAAGAGTTCATTGTTCATTACCAATAGTTGCTTCAAGCATCATAAATTACCAGCAGACTTTGGAGTAAATTTAAATACATAATACAAAACAGAAGATATTGCATTCTAGTCAGCCAAAACATTTCTAGGTGCAAGGTTTGGAACAGACTATGAATTATTGTTTCATATGTAAAGGATAAGATTAGAGTATTAAAGAGTAGATTTGCCAGGAAGATTACATATGGAGGATATTCCTGGATTCTTGGGAGCTGAGTGGTACAGGAAGGGAAGGGAATGGAAGAGATTCAGTACTGATACATAAAAAAATCTGAAGCACAATGGGAAGAGTTAAGCATTGTGAAAAAGTAGGAGAAAGTTCTCCAAATTTCAAGAAAAGCTCATACGATGAAGGATGAAAGGCCTGGCCAAAAAGAACATAAAATGACTCAAGACTTTTAACATCAATCAAGGAAAGAAACAGGCAAGGAAAATATCTCAGGAAAGTCAACAAATAGTGGAAAATAACAAGAAAAGGAAAATAAATTATGCCCTATATCTGTTTAATTTATCCAGTTAATACAATACAGGTAGTCCTCATTTAGTGACAGGAAAGCTGAAGTAAGATAGTAAGCACGGTTTTGGTTTCACCTAGATCTTTAAGTAAGTTTGAGAAACATACATGACACCACTTTAATGAATAATAGCAAAGACATAGAAAAGCTTATTATGAAAATAACAAATCTTTGTTAATGTTAAAAATTAAGAAGATGACAAAGGGAATGTCAACCTGCAGACTTGGTTCATTCCCAGTTAATGGGAAAGATATTAAGGTATAAATAGTTTTGTTTTCTTATAGACTCAAGAATAGATAAAGGTGGACTATATAATGGAGAAGCAAAGAGATCAATTCAGGGGAAGAATTACAAACTTGGGCAAGATCATGAAGAATATTTCTGTGACAAAGTTAGAATTGTTAAAGAAAATGTTTTTTTCAGTGATAATAGGCAGCTGGATGAAAGCTGGATTGTTGCAATATTTTCAGGATCAGACTCAATAATAATAATAAGAGTTAGAGGTTTAAATATATTTCTCTTTAATTATAATAGGCATTCTATATTCACTGAATATTCACAGATAGAAGCAAAGAAAATGGTGAAGGTGGCTCCTTATATATACAAAGGGTGGAGCCAAGAGTGGGAGTGGTGAATTATGAATACATTAAGAGTCAAAGAATAAGTTAACCCCTGATATCCCATATATACATTATTTACACATTAGGGAATAAGGCATTTACATCTGACAAATCCCCCTCTAAATGCCGGTTCGCTATACAACACCAATTACATTCAGATTCAGGACAATATAAGACATACAATTTGGAAGTTAAGTATTTGTGCTGTTTAGAAGGTAAAGGCTTCGTCAATATGTCAGCTAATTGTTCAGAGGTATCACAATGCACTGCTTTGATAAATCCATCTTGAGACAATTGTCTCACATGCTTAAATTTTATATCTATATGCCTGGATCTTTGTCCAATGGCATCGGATCTAGATATTTCAATGGCTGCTTTATTGTCTTCATGCATAACAAAAGGCAAAGTAGGTTTTTTCCAAACATCTGAAATTAAATCATTAAACCATACAAGGTTATTTGCAGCTTTGGATAAACAAACATATTCCGCTTCTGTGGTTGAAGTGGCTACCAGTTCTTGTTTACCAGTGTACCAGTAAACTGGACAGTCATTTAACAGAAAAATATAACCAGAAGTACTTTTTCTGCATGATATATCTCCAGCCCAATCCGCATCTGCGTAACATGTAAGTTTTGGTTCTTTATTATCACTAGGTTCTAATACTAGGCAAAAGTCTAATGTACTTTTCAGATATCTTAAAATTCTTTTGACAGCTTCCCAGTGATACATTGTTGGTTTGCTAACGTGCCTTGATAATAAATTGAGTGGTAATGCAATATCTGGCCTAGTCCAATTAGATATATAAAGAAGTGAACCTATGACTGATCTATAAAATGTATTATCCTTGAATTCAGGGGAAGATTCATCAGTATTTCTAAGGAAATCAGTTTGCATAGGAGTGTCACAGGGTTTGGCATTGTTTAAATTGCATTTGTTTAGAAGTTCAATAATCTTATCTTTCTGAGTAAGTTTGAATCCCTTTCTAGTTTTGTTAATTTGTACACCAAGGTATTTGTTTACTTTACCTAGAGATTTCAACGAGAAATGTTCATTTAGCTTGTTTACAAAGATTTCTCTTCTCTCTTTGTGTTTTCCTATATATAAAATATCATCTACATAAATCAATACAAATTCAATGTAATCATCACTCTTTTTGACAAAGAAACAGTTATCAGCAGTGGTAGCGTTGAAATCCATGGTCTTAAGTACTTTTACCAAGCAATCGTACCATCTTTTGCCAGATTGCTTTAATCCGTATAAACTCTTGTTCAATAGCCAAATTTCATTTTTATTAGTGTATTGACTGTGAGGTGCTCTTACATATATTTCCTTATCTAGTTTTGCGTGTAGATACGCAGTCTGTATGTCATATTGAAATACATCAAGATTGAGTGCGGATGCTACTACTAGAGCTGTTTTAACACTCTCTGTTCTTACTGTGGGGGAGTACGTGTCAGTATAGTCCTCCGGATATTTTTGTGCATAACCTTGTGCAACCAATCTAGCTTTGTATAGGGTATTGCCTCCTTCTAGGTTCTTAATTTTATAAATCCACCTGGTACCAATAATTGTTTTATCTTTAGGTGCAATCGCAGGTGTGAATACATTTAATCCTTGCAAACTTTCCATCTCTTTTTTCATAGCTAGTTCCCATTTTTCCTTTTCTTCACGAGGGAGTTTTAATACTTCCTCATATGTATTAGGTGTTATTTGTTCACCATCCATATGCATTATGTAATCTCTGTATTTATTTGGTATTTGATTTCTGTTGTTCCTAATAGCTCTTTCAGGTTTGCTATGGTAGTCATGCAAATATCTTGCTTCCTTTTTTGTTAATGTGTCTGTCTTTATTTTGTGTTGACTATTTGTCCATGTTTTGGTTTTGTTTTTATTTTTGTTGATATTTTGATTTTCTATTGTCCCTTCCTCACGAGATTTTGTATCTTTGCATTTATTTGGAAATATTTCATTAAGATGTAATTTAGACCAGTTGGCCTGTTCATGGAACACAGCTGTTCTGGAAACTATAAATTTGTTATTATTATCAATGAATCTGTACCCTTTGGTGCCAGTTTCATATCCCATAAATCTTAGTCTTCTGGATACGTTTTCTCCCTTTCTTCTCAACTGTTTAGGTATGTGTACGTCTGCAGTGACCCCAAATATGTGCATGTGTGCTAATTTTGGTTTCCTATTATACATCACCTCATATGGTGTCTTATTCACAATACTGGACCAGGTTCTATTTTGAGTGTAATTTGAATAATGTAAGGCTTCTGACCAAAATTGTTTGCCTAAACCAGCATCCTCTAATGTGCACCTAATCATGGTTTGTAATGTGGAATTCTTTCTCTCTGCAATCCCGTTCTGGAACGCAGAAAATGGACTAGACGTGTAATGTAGCATTCCTCTATCCTTTAACCATTGGGAGAATTCTTTAGACATGAATTCACATCCCCTATCTGTCATAATTTGTTTTATTCTGATATTATGTTGTGTTTCTATGCGTTTGTAAAATTCCTTAAATTTTTGAAAGGTTTCATCCTTGTGTTTTAATGTGTAAACAAAACCATAGCGACTGTAATCGTCTACTATTGTTAGGAAGTAACGTTTTCTATAAGTGATCGATGGAGTTAATGGGCCAACTAAGTCCATGTGTACTAAGTCAAAAATTTTGTTAGTTGATCTGGTGGATTTTTTTGGCCTGGGACTAGTTTTTAGTTTAGTAGATTTACATACTGAGCATTCCAAATAATTTTCACAATTTTTTATTTTGACACCTTCTGCGTGTTCAGTCATTTTTTGTACTACAGGAAAACTTGCATGTCCTAACTTCCTATGTAAGATGTGAGCACACTCGTCATGAATTGGTTTACCTATTTTTGGTTTCTTTTCATTGTGTGTATCTGTGTGATCATGAGATATTTTACATTCATCATTGTCACTGTTACTAATATTTTCATCATCTGCCTCAATACAATCTTCCATATTTGAATCAATGTTATGTAACCATCTTTCTTTTGTTATCAGATAGGGTAGGCCTCCTTTAATCATCACAGTGCCTACATTTGTTTTATTCTTCTCTAAAGTTGCTTTTCCCTTTGAGAAAACTATATTGATGTCAGAATCTCTGCTTAGTTTTATGGCACTTAGTATGTTATGAGGTATTTCTGGTATTAACAATACCCCCTCTATTTTTCCTAGACCAGGCAAGGTCACATTCCCTCTGCCTAATACTTGAACTTTTTCTTGATTAGCTACCTTTATTACAAACTTATCTTCTGTAAATGAAGACAATATATTTTTGTTATTAGTGGTGTGATTAGTTGCCCCAGAATCAATAAGCCAATTATTGTTCTCATTTTGTTGCGTTTTAGTGCTGTCTTGTTTATTTAGTCCATTCAGTGAACCAGATTTTCTCTCTTTTGAATTTTCTCTGCCCCCTCTACTTTCTCTGTAATTTGGTGGGCTTCTATATTTATGTCTATCTGTGGAAGACTGTCTATAATTGTATTTATTCCTATATTCTGACCTATGTCTTTCCTTTGAAATTTTGGGACAATCTCTTCTATTGTGTTCCCTGGACCCACAATTGTGGCATTTAAAAGTTTCATTATATTTTTCTTGGAAAGCTACCTTCCTAAAAGATTTGTGTTCTGTATGATTGCTATAACGATTTTTTCTTGAATTGTCTTCTGCTATCAATTTGTTAGACAGACTTTCTATTGATAAATATCCTAGATTGATGGTGTCTAAGTGTGACATAAAACTATCCCATGATGAATCAAGTGAGTTGATAATAACACTTTTCATTGTTTGATCTGAAATCACTTCCCCCCTCAAATGCAGCTCAGCTCTTATTTTGTTTAAAGATATTAAATGCTCACTTATGGAAACCCCTGGTTTTACTCTGGAAGAAAAGAAGTCCTTAGACATTCTTGTGGTGGTAGCTACACTATCGCTGTGAAACAAATTAAACATGCATTGAATTATTTCTGAAACAGTTAGATTTGGTTTGATGCTATGATACATTGCAGGAGACACGCTAGATATTATTAAGAAAAATGCCTTATGGTGTAAACAATCTATTTTTAAAGTCCAAGGTCTTCTTGGGGGACTAGTGATAAAAAATAATAAATTTTCTTTCATAAAGACAACCTGGAGCTGTTGATACCATTCTTGCAAATTAATGCCATCAACCCTAAGTTTTGGGAAGTCACTGGGTAAGTTTCCCACATTATTTTGTCCATTACTTACAACCTGAGGTAGTCCGTGGTCTCGCAAGTGTAGGAAATTGCAAAACGGCATGGGGATGCTCGCAACGAGTCTGCGCGGTTCTCTGGCCAGTTCAAGTCTTTCCGGACCGTCTACGTAGTTTCGCACATGCGCGTTGTTCATTTCTTCTTTGGCGTCGTCGTGGAAGGTTCTCTCCATTGTAGCTCGCTCGCTCCGCTCCTCTTCAGACGAGTCGGTCTCTGGCTCGGTCTTAGGAGTTCTGATGGCGGCGACTGTTCTTCTCTTTCTTTTGGGTGCGTTGGCACTTGCTTCGGTCTGCGGTGTAGGGCGGAATCGACATGGCTCTCTGGGCTCGGGCGTCGTCGCTCTCGAAGTCAGGATGGGAGCGTGCAGGTCTTGAAGTATCGGCTTGTTCGCTTGCTTCTTCGTTGGCGCTTTGGAAATTTTTAATTTTGGCCCAAATGCAGCAAAAAGCGTCTTCATTGCTGACTTTACTTGGGATTTCGTTAAGTCGTCTTCACTTTCTGATTCTGGCTCTTCCGAAGAGTTTGAATCCTCCTTTTCACTTTCGTTGTCTGATAACGTTTTTCGCGCCAGAAATTTTGAACTGAGCATTTTGATTGGCTCTGCTTCGCTCACTTTGGAGGCTTGTTGAAACCAAGATGGCTGCCATTCAAAATTTCGCGCGGGATCACATTTTTTCTTTTTCATAACGACTTTCTCTGTAGTCATATCACTCACAGTTTTTTGGTCTTTGGGTTTCTCTTTAGCGATGTTTTTCTCTCTCGCTGCTCCGCTGTTCTTCAGCATTTCTTGGAGGTTCGCGATGAGGCTTTCATCATTCTTCTGGCTTTTTAATAACTTCAATATCTCTGACCTGAGTTCGTTATTTTCTATTTCGATTTCCTCCTGGCCATCATTTTCATTTATTAATTCTTCTTCTTCAGTGGTGTATTCTCCGGATTCTCTCGAAATCGCGTTTGTGGATTCGTTGATTATTTCTTGTTCAGTTTCTATTTCTTTGCTGTAGGCCCTGGTGTTGGGCCTATCTTTCTTAGACATTTTTAGGTATTTATTGAGTCAATCAACCATCCTCTGCTACCAGCTTGTTGCAATATTTTCAGGATCAGACTCAATAATAATAATAAGAGTTAGAGGTTTAAATATATTTCTCTTTAATTATAATAGGCATTCTATATTCACTGAATATTCACAGATAGAAGCAAAGAAAATGGTGAAGGTGGCTCCTTATATATACAAAGGGTGGAGCCAAGAGTGGGAGTGGTGAATTATGAATACATTAAGAGTCAAAGAATAAGTTAACCCCTGATATCCCATATATACATTATTTACACATTAGGGAATAAGGCATTTACATCTGACATGGATATTGAAAAAGAACAAGAGAAAGAAAATAAAAGCTTCCGAATTATAGATTTAAAGTTAGTTATGTACTGAAGTATCATGGGTTAGAAGAAGAACTAGCTAATTATGTGATTGTTGTAAATGGATGATGGACTTTAATATACTTTGTCAAATTGGGGAAATAGAAAAAGGGGAAGACAGCAGAAAATAATGATGAATGGGATAAGGGAAATCAACAAATTATTTTGGAGACTTACAGATTAAATCTGAGCCAGGCTGAGATGTTAGGCATTGGTCAATACCAGGAGTTTTCAAATCTCAACTATGGAAATTTTAATTTAAAAATATCTCATAAATCTTGATCAGCAGGCAAAGTTCTAGTAATAGAAATTTGATGTTTACATCTGAACTCTTTATTTCCCTGTGATGTCTCAGGGAACCTCAACAGCTTGAAAGATCCTGGTCTCTATGTTTACCACTGGTCATCCCAATTTTTTTCTTTTTTATATACTTCATTAAAATTTTATAAAAGCTAAAATATAAAATGCAAACAAACAAAATATTAAGAAGGAAAAAGATAGGTTAAGGGAAGGTGTAAAGAAATAAAGTAAAACAAGAAGAAATAAAGAATTAAACTTTCAAGATAGTTATAAATATATAATGCATTGAACTTTTGATCTAAAATTCAGTAATACCTGTATTTCTATCATCATAAACACTTCTATTTGTCAATCTTAAAATTAATGTAGCATTTCAGTTTCTAACAAAAAGTCAAAAAGCAGTTCCCACGTGGAAACAAAGTTAGACATTTTAAAAAAAAAGGTAGTAAATTTTGCCATCTCAGTCAGTTCCATTATCTTCGGCATCCATTCTTCCATTGTGGGACACTCTAAGTCTTTCCATCTCTGAGCACACAAAAATCTTGCTGCAGTTATCATCTATAGAAACAAAAATCCCAATTTTTTTTCTTTAACTGCTTATCCCTGAAACCTAACTGGTCATCTCAAATGAATGGCATTGAAGATCACATATATTCCGAATGCAATTTCTAGTCAGGATAGGCAATGGGAATTATAAGAGTTGCACTCAATGGGTTTGGGGATATTGCAGGGGTAAAATCTACTTACCTTCCCTACCTGTTCGGAAGTGCGCGTGCCATCATCATGTCCTATTTTTGACCCTCTGCGCATGCGCAAAGCTGCCTGCGCATGTGCAGAGGGTCAAAAATGGGTTCCAACCAGGAAGTGACTACATCCAGGCGGGTGGGCGGAGCCTCACACTGCTGCTGTTACCAGTTCGCCAAACCACGCACTACCGTTCATTACCAGTTCGCATGAGCCAGACAGAACCGGCAGGATTTCACCACTGGGATATTGGGAAACTGCCAGCCAAGCTGGAAGGAGGGTCAAGCAAGGGCCTAGCTTGAAATCTTCACACAGCCACAAGCAGGATAAACTTAACTTCCCCCATGATCCACGAAGCCTTAGCTGGTTGTTCCCAGGGGAAGGCAAGCAATCTGGTAAGATTCTTGTAACATAAGTGGTATATAATAAAGTTACTGACTTTTATTATTCATGAGTGGCTCTGGTTGCTTCTGACAGGAAAATAACCAAGTTTAATTAAACTGCTCCAAGCTCCATTGGGGGATGAATATAGAATACCGTGTTTTCCCAAAAATAAGACCCTGTCTTATATTTTTTTGAACCCTAAAATAAGCGCTTGGCCTTATTGCCATGCGCTCAAAAGCCCGATTGGTCTTGTTATCAGGGGATGTCTTATTTTGGGGAAAACAGGTTATAGATTCTGATATCCTGCACAGTATGAGAAGTAAGATATTGGGCTAAGAAAATGATGACAGTAAATAGATTTTTTTTAAAAAAAAAAAAACTTTATAAGAAAATCTAAGTGCAACTTACCTGTTTTTCAAGGTAACATGGGTTGGTTTTGGAGAAGAGAAAGAAAGCAGCATGATCCTTTTAGAAGTGGAAAATTGAAGATGACATACATTCTTTAGTCTTTTTGAGATATGTCATATAATGACTTATATCAGGAGTAATAAATGGATTCCCTCTTTCCCCCTAAGGTGTCTTTCAAAACTGTCTATCGGAACAATTTCTTAAAGCTATGTTGATAAATTGGATGCAGCACAGTTTGGAAGCAGAAGCAGCCAACAAAAATACCCATTCATTCCATTTATCAGGAAGATTTCTTTTCTGTGTTTAAAGAAGAGCAACCTAGAAATATGAACAGGCCAATTCATAAAAAACATTGTATACTAATAAGGTAACAGAAACAAAAGGGAGAGTTTTTCTACTAATTTGAAGAGTCACCTTGGACAACGAGTAAATAAATAATAAATAAATGTATTTTAAGTGTATTGATTAAATATTTGCTACACAATAACCATGCAGACAACCTTTTCATTGGATGAAAAGTAGCTACTGCTGCTTTCTGTGTCTGGGTTCACATACCATGCTGAGCCAAAAGGTGATTCATTTTATCTTTGGTTTAATGGCTTGCAACACAAAACATGGCTTACTTCAGGGATGGCTGAGTGTGCAGCTACATGGTGCCTATCCCCTCTTCGCAGCCTTCTGTCCATGCTTCCTGTTTTGAGAGTAAGTGTAGTATACCCCTCCTGCAGATGAATGGATTTTATTCTCCTGAGTGTCTCTCTCAGTTTTATGTTATTATAATATATGGTTTTATTTTTAAATTAGATTTGTACTGGTATTCATCTCAATTGTGCATTGGGGAGCTGAGAGTTGGCTGACTAGAGTGGCTGACAGTTATAAGCCCGTAAGTAGTAAAAAAAAAAAAAAATTAGTTAAAAACTTAAATTAGTAAAAAGTAGCTTTTTAAAAAATCAGTACTAAATTACATTAGTACTATTAATAAATAATTTTTTAAATTAAATTTGAAAAAGCACTTTTTAAATAAGTAAAATGTAGTTTAAAAAAGTTAAAAAAGAAAATCTTTGAAACTCCAATGAATAACATAATTCTGCCTACAGGCGGATTTTTTTTTTTTTTTAAATTTAGGCAGGAGATACCAGTGCTCCTTTTCTCTTGCAGGTCTGCCTTCCAGAAGACCACACCCCACAAAATTAGATTGTCGTTGATTCTGCCAGCTGTTTGCAAAGCACTAAAGATCTGGATGTGCTCCAAGGCCTAAGGCCTAAGGAGCTTATTTAATTTACCATATTGTAGATGATGGTTAGATGACCCTTGAGATGTTACCGTTCTTCTGAGCACTTATTGGGTTTATTCTAGGTCAGGGGTGTCAAACTCGACTTCATTGAGGGCCGCATCAGGGTTGAATTTGACCTTGGGGGGGCGCTGGGGGGGGCATGGCCAGGGTGTGTGTGGCCAGCTTGACATCACTCGTGTTGGGAGCACCTGTGGTGGCCCAAGCGCTCTGCCAGCGAAAACAGAGGTCAGGAGAGCCGCGCGCAACCCTCCCAAACTCCGTTCTCACTGTCAGAGGGCTGCAGGAGGCCATTGCAGCTGAAAACGGAGCTTGGGAGGGGTCAGTTTTCGCTGGCAGAGTGTTGTGGCCCGTCAGCGGCCTGTGCAGCTAGTAGCTGATTCCGACAGCGAGGAGGCTGGTGTGGTGCTGCGCCAGCAGCCTGTGCAGCTGGCACTCGAGTCAGACAATGAGGAGGCTGGAGAAGATGTGGTGCCAGAAGCGGGGATTCAGCCAGGGCCTTCAGAACCTCCAGAAGCTCCCATAAGTGAAGAGGAAGAAGAGGAGGAGCCTCTTCTCGATGCACGGGCGCGCAGAGCTGCCAAAAGGCAGGAGTGGCTCCTCAGGAGGAGGTCTCCTCGAGAGTAAGGCTTGGGGCTAATTGGCCACTCCCTTAGCCTATTTAAGGAAGGACAACTGAAGCAATTTGCAGGGAACAACTTCGTTCACTCTCCTTCGCGTCTGGATCCTAGTTCTCTTATCAGATACCTGCAAATTGCTTCTGGGTTTTCTGCCAACCATAGTAAGATTATGATTATTTATTCTTTGGATTCTTGTAGGCTGTTAAGACAGTTAATTAACAGCCTTTGTTTGAAAAAGACTGATTTAATTTAGTAAACTAAGGTTTGTACAGACTTTGTGTGTGCCGTGTTCTTTGGGGTCCGTAGCTGGGGCAGAACACAGAGGCACTACAGACCGGTCCTTCGCTGTTTCCAGAGTGGCCCTCTTAAACTTATTTCTTAAGTTTGTATGTTACCCACCTCATTGTCAAGCAACTCTGGGTGGCTTATAAATTGTTTTCTTCAGCTGCTGATGCTGTCTTGCTTGCTATTCCAGGTCGGGCCTCTTCCACTCCATTCCCTGCCCATCTGCCATCACTTCATTTCAGGCATCCAGCTTGGCTAGATTCTCAGGGTTCTCCCTGATTCTCCCCCTCCAGTAACTCACTTCACATGGGGACTGAAACAGCTTTGCCAGATCAGTCCTTCCACCTTCACCACCCTTTGCTTTTCTGTTTCTTTCTCATACTTATTATTCCCAACGGAGGATCTTGTCTTGTTTTCATAAGCTTTGTCCAAATCAATTTGATTCATTCCCCTCACCGGTCTGAGCGGTATCATGACTGAGCCCCAGAGAATTCTCTGAGCAAATTAAGTCAGATGCCAGAATCTTTCCTCCCTCTTTTTTATCTTTCAGCTAAAATACAGCTTGGCTGGTGACATTCTGAAGCTCTCCCAAAGGTGATTTTTCAAGAGGCAACTGGACTTTCTCGTTTTTCTTTGAAGATGTTTCGCTTCTCATCCAAGAAGCTTCTTCGGCAGAAAATAATGTTTTCGCCAAAGGACTGAATTTTGCAGTAACAGCTGCAAATTTCGCAGTAACAGCTGTAGATCTCCTCACAGCCACAGAGTCAGCCATCAGGAACAATAAACTGGCAGAACCAGAAGCAGAACAATTAAGGATGAAGGTATCTGCAGCTCTCGCCAGTGCCAAAACATCCCCTTCCAACCTCAGAGCTGAAGAAGCTTCTTGGATGAGAAGCAAAATGTCTTCAAAGAAAAACCATGACCTGGATGACTGAGAATCTCCATAGACATTCTGAAGCTCTGAAATTCATTCATTCATTCATTCATTTGTCTGTTCAATTTACACACCTACCCATTCTAAATACATGGCTCTGGGTGGCTTAAAATAATTGGGAAAAAAAAGAAAGAAATGTAAATATATAAAAGCATTAAAAACCATATAAAATATATAATTGGCAACCAAGGCATAAAAGGTATTGGTTCTCATCTTCAAAGCGCTCTATGGCTTAGGGCCCAGTTATTTACGAGACCACCTTCTGCCACCGATAACCTCCCACTGGCCAATACGCTCCCACAGAGAGGGCCTCCCCAGGGTGCCGTCTGTCAGGCAATGTCGGCTGGCGACCCCCCCGGGGAAGAGCCTTCTCTGTGGGGGCACCTGCCCTCTGGAATGAGCCACACCCAGGGATACGACTGATCCCGGACCTCCGGACCTTCCGCCGGGCTCTGAAGACTTTTTTATTTCAGCAAGCCGGGCTGGGTTAAAAATCTTTTAATTGGTGAATTTTATGGGTAAGGGGTTTTTAAATTGGGGGGAGCCGAAGATAAATTTAATTCTGTTTTATAGTATTTTAATGTTTATATTGTATGTTTTTAAATTTTGGCTGTTCACTGCCCCGAGTCCTTCCGGAGAGGGGGCAGTATAAAAATTAATTAATTAATTAAATAATAAAATAAAATAAAATAAAATAAAATAAAATAAAATAAAATAAAATAAAATAAAATAAAATAAAATAAAATAAAATAAAATAAAATAAAATAAAATAAAATAAAATAAAATAAAATAAAATAAAATAAAAACAACAACTTTCAACAAAGCTACTGCACAGGCTCTACCACACACCTGGGTTTCCATGTCTGGTGACACAGCCACATCTTCAAGGGTTTGAGGATGCCAAGGGTCAGGGCCCGTCTGATCTTCTCATCTAAGAAACTTCTTCAGCTCTGACTGGATGGTGGAAGCAGAACGTCTTCAAAGAAAAACAAGAAAGTCCAATTGCTTCTTGAAAAAACACCTTTGGGACAATCATGACCTGGATGACTAAAAATGTCCATAGACTTCCACCTGCTAAGCCATACATACTGTAGACTGTGGTTTTCAAACCAGATTATGGCTAAATTCACAATGTGTGAATCCAGCTGTTTTCTTAAATCCTCAACAGTATACAGTCTATCCCTTCACACAGTACTATATATTTTTTATTTTTTAAAAAACAATAACCTGCTCACTCAGGATTTAATGTTTCTAGAACACAATTTGTCTGCTTCAAAATAGTATCCAGTTTAAGATTATAATATGTTGGATGCAAAAAGCCAAATAACCATTAGATGACAGCCAAGAGGCAATAAAAGCACATCTTTTCTGCCAACTGGTGGTTGACCATGATATGAAACAAACCAGAAGTGAGGAATAAATATTGTGTGGGCTGTTAACTTTATGGAAAAAGAAGTTGGAGTAACTAGGATCACACACGCACACACAGGTATGAAGACTGTGCTTACCCACTCAACCACAACCAAAAATAACCAAGATTATTACTTGTTAGCATGTTGAAGGAATGCAGCCGCTATCTCCTCTGCTCTCATTAAACATGCTGTATGAAGTCGGTTTATTTAGGTTACATTTAATATGCTGTATGAGCCCAGCCATTGGTTTATTCATCCAATCTTTATTAAACAAACTATGGCCTACTTGGCTGTAAACATTTGAGTGACTACAGATCAAAAGTTTAAGCAGCTTGACTTTTACTGTAACTATTGTTAAATAATTAGGAGTGAGAAACATAATTGCTAAATAATTGGAAGCCAGCTGCTGAGATGCTGCATTAGACATTTTTATTTTGATTAATGTAAGCATCCAGTTTCAAATTTGTGGGCTAACCATGGTTTGATGATAACCATCTCAATAATGGTTAGGATCTACCTTGTGTGCTAAGCCAAATCAGACATACCACATTATTGTTTTAGCACCACGTATGAGTGCAGCTAGTTGGAAACTGAAGAGAACATGAGTTAGTTACAAGTAGACATAATATTTTACTTCCAGTAATCAGATTTTATTATTTTCTGTTCCAAAAACACAAGCAATACGTACAACGGTTTGCAAATGTAATTTGCCAGACAGAGCAGTGAACAAAGAAAAAGTTAGGTATGCCTGGGTTGCAAGCAAAATATCGTCCCAATCACTGTCAACTTTTTTTTTTTAATGTATTATTAGTCTCCAAGCCCAGATGTCAGCCAGGGCTCTCTTAGACCACAGGCGAAGATAGGGGAAAAAATGTAACTCAGGCAGCAAACAGGGACCTGCAGCTTAACAGACCAGGCTTTTACAAGCCTAAGCAGAATTTTATCATCTTGTCCACTTGCCAGTATTTTAGGCACAGGAGATGTGAGCCAAAAGAAAGAAATCTTCCCAACCATCCACTTGTGTTTTGATTTTGTACAATGTGACATAGAAACAGACAGAAGAGAGGGCAGTAGCTCCAACCTCTAGCAATCTACTCCCACATTTTAGGGACCCTTGTGAGATCTGAATTGGGAAAAAGGTTTATGTAACTATGTCAATAAATAGAAATAAAGGAGACTTGGAACAGACTCGGGTTCTAGGGAATTGTTATCCCTTGGAGGTTATTCGGACAAGAAGCATAAACCACGAGTAGTAATTACTAGTGTCATGCAATGTGCATTTAGAGAAGAAATGTGGAGGGGGGAGGGGGGCAGAAAGTTCCAGAGAGAAACCCCAAATAAGTGACTATTCTGAATACTTCCTGAACAAGTCCCAAACTGGATGGGGAAGGGAGTGAAGAAGAGGCTCAGGTGGCTACATCCTGGAATCTCTCAGAGTATAGGTAGTCCTCGACTTAAGACCATTATTGAGCCTGGAATTACAGTTGTAGGTTGTTATGGTTGTAAGTCAAGGCATCACATGGCTAGACCTGATTTTTTTTTATTATTATGCAAATACTGTTATCACTGAGCAAATCCATACTACCCAATGGGTGGGGTTTTTTGCAAAAAAAAAAAAAAAGTAAATGCCCAAAACTAGCCAAAATATCAAAAATCATGGTCACATGATGTTGTAAGAGTGAGCTGGTTACCATGCACCCAAAATGTAGTCACATGGACTGTGGGGCGATGCGGCATCGTAAAACCCATGATGGCCTATCAAATTCAAACTGAAGAACAAGGTTTGTCAAGATGGTAATCATAACTGAAGCTTTGCCCATTTTTACATGAAAAAAGGGCAGGACTTCAATTTGGCAGCTGCCATCTTGACTTTTTTTGCCGTCCACCCTCAAAGACTCCACCAGGTTCACAGTAAGAATGAGGCCATTTTGCCAAGAAGAGTTTGAGAATCCCTTCCACACTATTCCACTCAAGCCAACAGGATTTCAAGGGAATGATCTATGAATTAGCTACCTGATGAGTGATTTGCTCCAGAAGTAAATAACTGCACAAACCACCCTGGAGCTAAACTCGAAGAAGTGTTATTCCTGAGGAAGTATTGAGTTGCACAGACAAGGGTCAGGTTTTCGAATGTAATGAAGTCACCATCTTGTCGCCAGTGAGATGACTTTCTCCTTTAAAAGAAAAAGAGAGAAAGTGTACTGGAAATCAGAGTGCCAGCAGGTCACTGAAGTGTGTAGCCCACCCACTCACAGGCTAAATCAGCAACCAATCCAGCATTCTGCTTGCTGAACCAGATAATGGGTGGGTGGGGGGAGGGAGGGAGGGAGGGAGAGAGAGAGAGAGAGAGAGAGAGAGAGAGAGAGAGAGAGAGAGAGTCAGTTGGATGGGATACTTTTTATCCTAACAAAAACAGAACACAGGAGAGGACTGGAGAAAAAGTGGGGGCTGCTACACACAATGAAAACCTGTCAGTGGTATTAAGTTAAGGAAAACAGAGAGAAAGGAAATTAATTTAAATACACTCAGCCACTAGAGGTTACTGTTGCTCTATCTATTTTTAGATTAGAATGGCTTTATTAAGAAAGGGAAACTGCTCTTAGTGTCCTCTTGGGTACCCTCTTTCTAGGTTTTCAGCTGAAAACTTTTACCGCTTCAGATGCAATCACGGTTTTAATTTTTCTGCCATTTCTTTATCACCGACCCTTGTGATAGAGAGAAATCTGGACAACATTTTGGAGAAATCAAAATCTGCAGTATTCACACTGCAGACCTGTGTTTCCAAGAAAGAATCAATTCAGTGAAATATTCACTTGAGAAGAAACAGCATGCTCTCTGAGCCAGTTCTATAAACACAAGTAAAATAAAACACAGATTTTGTTTTTGTTCTTTTTAAAAAAACAGAATTCGTTTGAGAGTGCAAGAGTAATCTTCCTAAATGACATTTATTTACGTATTCAGTAGATTTATAAGGCTGCCCAATTCAATGTGACTCTAGGGTGGTGTGCAACAACAAAAAGCAAACAATAAATCCAAAAAAGAGTAAAATGATGTAAAAACATACACAATATATAAATATGAATATGAAAGCAAAGTCAATTTTGTCTGCTCTCTGATTGCCTTGCTGCAAGCATCTCCCAGTTTTGGGAAACTAGAACTGATATCATCACTATGTATACTGATATATCTATATATACTGTATATATAGATCTATCTAGAAGAGTGCTGCCTGTTATTACATTTGTCCAAAGGTTGTTCTCAGTTTCTGAGCAGTAAACAAATCTACCATCTCATTTTTTGTTTCCTGCCCTAACAACACTTGTGGTTAAAGGTTAAGATGATAATCCTATAGATTCTTTTTCGATGATTTACAGTTTTATCATTTTACTGTTTTATGATTGAAATCATTGTGTAAACTGTCCACAGAAATGTAATTACTGTGGATTAAATATTTCTTAGTAACAGTAATAACAATTGTGTTCTTCCTCTACTTAAGGTACCTTACAGAGGGGCAGACCAATTTTCAGAACTGAAAAAGATGCAATCAGACTCTCATAGGTATACTTACATAGCCCTGTTGTCATCTCAATCCCTACAAATGAGTCTTTGTTTCTTATCTCCCTTCATTGCGAATATTGTGCATTTATTCTTATTATTTTCAGTTCTTCGCCAAACTTTAACCCATCAGAGGACTCCGTCTGGATTCTCATCACTGCTTAGTTCACCCAAAAATTTTCAATGAGAAACCTTTTAAAAAGGTTTTTCTCCTTTATCAATTTATCTGATTTTTTTGGGAGGGGGGGGAAGAATCAGGAAATTTGGGCACTGTTTTGAAAAATAGATTTGGATTTGGGAATAGAAAGAAAATATATTTGTTTGGATGCAATATCCCACTGAATTCAATTTGCAAATCCTTCTGGCAACTTATTCCATTAGGCTTTCATGGATCACAGCCTGGTTCAGCAAAAGCAGGGATAAAGTCATGAGAAAAGGAAAAGAAAATAAAGAAAACGTTGTCTTAGGAGCGTATTCCTTGCAACTAGTGCAGTGCGATTCTGTGATTTAGGCAAGCAGGAAACAACTTCAAGTTGCCAGAATATACTCTGTTGCCTTTAAACCAAAAGTCTAACGAATGGTTGTTTTTTTTACGATCTGCAACAGAAGCAAACAATTTAATTACAGACAAAGATAAAGAAAGTCTTCTCCGCCCCGCCCTGAGAGACCTGCAAACAGAGCCTGTCAGGGCAGCCTCTCCTTCTCCCGCCCATAGCAACCGCCCTTAGCAACACGCGCGTGGCTGGATTGGGCGGAGCTGTCTGGATCTTCGGTCCTTTGGAGCGTCGGGTCGGCTTTCTATGCAAGGCCGAGGCTGCATGGCCTAGTCCGAAAGGGATGCTAAAAGTAAAACTCCTTTTCGTAGGCCCCAGCGAGGTGAGTGTGTGCTTCCAAGACCTTCTCAAAGAAAGGAAACCTCTCACGGTCTTGTCTCTTGACTCCTCGTCCTTTTCTAAAATCGGACGGGAAAGGCTGCGAGGCAAACCGGAGTTACAGCCTACTAAACTCCTCCGAAGATCGCCAGGTGGGGAAGGATGGAGCTCTGTTGCCTTCACTTGCCTCGGTGGACTCCCAAAGGCATCGGGTTGCCTAAGGGTGAGAAACAGGATGCTGAAGAACTGGATGCCAGCTTGGCATAATCGAGCAATGCATTTTCTATTCCTACTGACAACGGCCATTAAAACAGTACTGTAGAACCTTCATGTTAAGAAACAGTCTATCTTTGCGAACAAGAGATCCCATTCCTTAGTATTCTGCTGCGTCTTTCTTCTCTGGTTTCCTAGATAGTCTGATCCAGCAAGTTTCTACTTATTACAGGTAGTCCTTGACTTACAACCATTCCTTTAGTGACGGTTCGAAGTGACAATGGCACTAAAAAAAGTGACACACACTTATGATCGTTGCATGGATGGTCATGAGTTCAAAATTCAGATGCTTCATATTTATGACGGTTGCAGTGTCCTGGGGTCATGTGATCGAACACCTTTTGCGTCCTTCTGACAAGCAATGTCAATGGGGAAGCTATATTTACTTAACAATTGTGTTACTAACTTAACAACAGCAGTGATTTGTTTAACAACTGTGGCAAGAAAGGTTGTAAAAATGGAGCAAACTCACTTAATGACAGAAATGTTGGCCTCAATTGTGGTCGTAAATTGAGAACTACCTGCTACTTTATTCTCAAGATGCCTAATCGTTGCCAATTTGGGTTGAGGCAGGTGGGAATTGGAGTCCAAAATATCCTCTCACCTTGGATGGGGAAAACAATGTCAAAATGTTCCTTGAAACTAATCCCAGTTGTGTGCACTCATTCATGCATCACATTTCAAAACTATTTAAAAATATATCAGTCACTGTGGGGAAGAATTCCAGGTGGGATCTTCTTTAAGCTGCAACCAGTATTAAAAAATACCTCTGTTCCAAACTTGTCAGAGCAGCCATGAAAAGGTATAGTTTTGTCGGGTGCATCATAATACTTTTGTTGTAATTTAATTCCTGCTGATGCTTAGGTAATTTTGTTTCTGAATTTGTTTGTGATAGGCTGGAAAATCTGTCTTGGCAAACTTCTTGTCAGAGACCATTGAAGGTATTGGCAGTTACATCCCCACACAAGGAGTAAGGTGAGGAGGAATAGACTTATTTACTGTGCACCTGATTAAACAAGCAAACTTTAAAATGTCTGAAACCATTCATTAAAATCATTGTTAGTAATTTCTCCCTGTCTGGAAACAACTTAGATCATACTGATTTACAGGCAGTCCTTGATTTATAACACAATTGGGACCAGAAATTTCCATTGTTAAACAAGGCAGTTATTAAATCACTTACTTTTTTCAGTGTCACTGTAACTTTGAACAGTGCCTAAATGAATAATTGTAAGTTGAGGACTACCTGTACTAACTTACTTCTTCAATAATGAAATCTTGACATTTAGTACATACCCAGTCTAATACATGTGGATCACTGCAGAAATGAATGTGATTATCTTGCTTGTACATAACTCTCCCAAAGCTTACTATCCTGCAAAAAGGTTTGCTAAATGTGTGGCTCAGATGAGATAGCTGCATTTTTCTGCTGAGAACAGAACAAGGAGTTTCATTCTCTGGCAACCTGTTTGATTTGTTAATCTCAGGATGCAGGGAATAGCTTTCCATTCCCCTTTTCATTCAAATTCCATGCAGTACATTTGTCAACATGTAGTTTTTGACTGACAGGCTAATGCATAAATCCAAGATTATGAGTGCCTCTTTCTGTTGAAACAAGCGGTAGTAGTGGCTGATATTAGCCAGTGGGCAGAGAAGATTGAATGTCTGAGAGAGTTCTAACTAGACTTTGATTGGAAAGAAGAGAAATTAACCATGGCAAGTAATATGATACAGTACAGTTCATTTGAAAAATATTCTGTCAGTATCCAGATCAGGATTCCTTTTTCTCTAGCACGCCTGCTTTATTTACTCAAATGTAGTACCTATTTTACATTTTAGGATTTTAGAATATGAGAAGCCACATTTCAATGGAAACAGCAAAGGACCTGGATGTCGGTTTGAACTGTGGGATTGTGGAGGTGATCAAAAGTGAGCAAGTTTCTTATATATCTTGCCAGCTTTCTCAGTGTAGGTCCATTCATAACCTGGGCCAGACCGTTAAGCTAAGGAACCTTAACTATGATTTGGCATGGTAGCTGAATTGATGATTTGTAATCAGCTAGCAAAATAGAGCTAGAAATTATGATTTGAAAGGGAGATTGAACACCATGACATTTGGTACCTACACCTTGGTATGATACATCGATTAAAAAACCAGTTTTTTAAAATCACATAGAAAGCCTCCACAGATAAAGACGCACCTTGTTGCAGGCAAGTACCGTAGTCTGGTGGGTATTTGCATTATGGCATAAACTGATGTAAATTAGATTCTGAAAGAGGATATGCTCAAGGCACATAATGTTTTTATTATTTATTATTGCAATTACAGTATGCTTCTTATTTGGGGGGAATTTAAAATGTTATACATGAGAGTTTCTCTCCCATCATTCAAGCTACAACCACCCTGTGAATTATGTTGGGCTGTAAGAGAAACTGAGATATGCACATCTGTAGCCATATAGGAATTTCACATATAACACTAAGGCTTAATTAAATTATAATTTGGCTTGCTGGTTATACAACATGTCAATGTTTCTCATCAACTTTAAAATATGTGGACTTTTAACTCCCAAAATTCCCCAGGCAGCAATTATGGGAGTTGAAGTCCACTCATCTTAAAATTGCTAAGGCTGAGAAATACTGTGTTATATGAACCCAACTGATGTGATTAGCAAACTATGCTTGACATTTTACATTAATATTTATACTTTTGATAGCGAGATGGGCTGCATATTAAGTAGTTGAAAAACTGTGGCTTGAAGCAGTGTGAAACCAGTTATTATCTGCAACTGGGTTGCATAATTTCTTATCAAACAATACTGTTTCCAGCCACATTCTTTTTCTTTTGCACTTCTAGATTTGAGACTTGCTGGCCTGCCCTGATGAAAGATTCCCATGGTGTCGTCATTATTTTTAATCCAGACTTGCCAAGCCATGTGAAGGAAATTGAAATGTGGTACTCCTGTTTTGTCCAACAGCAGCAGTTGCTTGAGAATCAGTGCTTGCTCATTGCACATCACAAACCAGGCACTCCAGGAGATGTAGACAATCTCACTTTGCGTAAGACCATAAATTTTATTTCCCCACTTTTGTGTAATCTTTCTCAAATTACAAACCTGATTCACTGTTTTCTCTCTTCAACTTCAAAGCTTCACCATTGAACAGGCTGACATTGATACACTCCAGCCTTGAAGAAGATCCTGAAGATGTTCGAATGGAATTCGTGAAGTTCCTGAAGAATATTACTAATTTGGTAAATGAGAACCGGGACAGAGAGGAGATGTTGATTATTAATTAGTAATATGATAAACGTTGGACAAATAAATGGCTATTATTTATTAATAACTTAAGTTTCCATTTGGATTTTCTTCATTATTACAAACTCATTTATTTTTTCTTCCAAATGTGAGAATAACTGTATTGACTTGGAATTGTGTAACAAGGGAATCAGCATTCACTGTGCGGTACACAATGAGAAAGAAATACATAGCTATGGATCCCTTATACAGGTAGTCTTCAACTTACAACAGTTCATTTAGTCACCTTTCAAACTTACAACAGCACTTTAAAAAGTGACATGATCATTTTTAACACTTATGATCATTTGCAGCAATGCTCTGATCATGTGATCAAAATTTAAATGCTTGGCAAATGACTCATATTTATTACGGTTGTAGTGTCCTGGGTCATGTGATCCCCTTTTGCAGCCTTCTGACAAGGAAAGTCAATGGGCAAGCCAGATTCACTTAACAACTGTATTACTAATTTAACAACTGCAGTGATTCACTTAACAACTGTGACAAGAAAAGTCGTAAAATGGGGAAAACTCACTTAACAAATTTCTTACTTAACAACATAAATTTTGGGCTCAATTGTGGTCGTAAGTCAAGGACTTCCTGTATTAAAATTAAATTCTGAGTCCACTGTTCAAAAATATCCTTCAGTATATCCAATGTTGTAATATTTGGCTTCGTTCTGTAATTGTAAATTAAGTTTGTGTTTCTTTAACTGTTATCTTCTTTACATCACATCTGTTGGCATTCATTGCTCCACTAAACCATGCTGCATTTCTGAAAAGCATCCATCTCCAATCTAATCAGCCAGTTGTGTGCTGCAACATCTTATTTAAAATTGACAATGAGCTCTAATTTGGGATCATCTTTCTGCTTTTTTTTTCATCCATGCTTGATAAAGCAGTTGGCTCTTTAGGTGCAAGGATGAGACCAGAGAGCTGATTAACATTGTTTGCTTGCTTATATTTGAATTCCTTGCCTACCAGTAGTTGAGCAGAAGCTTCAATGTGTTTGACATTATCAGCAATAGCAGGAAAATTGGTGAAATCATTAACTACCCGAGGCCAAAGTTTCCTTCCAGCAACATTAAGTGTGCTTTGGTTTATTTCATCTAAGGATTCCTTAATGATAAATAGTGTCATATATCATTTTCATGTATCTCAAACAAATTCTTAACTACTTGGGTGACAATGGCCCTGGTTTAGATTTCTCCTGAGTGGCCATTCTCTGTATGCCAAATCTGGAAGGGCTTTTCAGTTTATAGAGGAGTCCTGGCAGATGAAGTTGCAGAAGAAACATCTATATAGTACTAGAGAAAGACAAAGAGTCTGACATGGGTAAAAGTCCACATTAAAGATTACATCATGCTGATAAGAGTAGAAAAATGAAATTATTCTGCAGATATGTGTAACACGACCTGGACCTTATTAGAGAGGAAATTGCTATGAGAATTCTAACAGAGGGATAAAAACACTTTGATCTTCTCTGAGTTATAGCATGACCGTGCAAAAATAAGTGCTATTAATCAAATGAGATCTACTAACTAATCATGCAAAGCCTCATGCTGTAAAGTTCATTTTTTTCCCCATAAAACAAAGTCACTTTCATTTTTGTCTACATTTTTATAGATAATAAATGAAATGTTTATACAAATTAGAGTCGAATAAAGGTAGTTGGCGGGATTGTCTTATTATACTTTAAAAGATCAAACAAAATGTATGTATGTGTCACAGATTGCCATTTTTCTCTCTGTAGTGTGAGAAGGAATCAAGAAATATGTTAGCTTTAATGAGAAGTAACTCATATATTGTCTATAAAAGATGACTCCCAGGAAGCAGGGATGGAAAACATTCTCAGTCTTGCTTTTTCTCCACTGGTGGGTTTCAATTTTTTTTACTACCGGTTCTGTGGGTGTGGCTTGGTGGGTGTAGTGTGGCTTGATGGGCATGGCAGGGGAAGGATACTGCAAAATCTCCATTCCCACCCCACTCCAGGAGAAGGATACTACAAAATCCCCATTCCCTCCCCACTCCTGGGGGAAGGATATTGCAAAATCTCTATTCCCACCCCACTTGGGGGCCAGCCAGAGGTGGTATTTGCCGATTCTCCGAACTACTCAAAATTTCCGCTACCGGTTCTCCGGAACCTGCTGAATTTCACTCCTGTTTTCTCCTTTGGGAAAACTCAGATGTGTGGCATTTATTCAATTTGGCAATATCTATTTGATTTTCTGAAAGGCATATGGAACATATATTTTTTCTCCTCTTTAAAAGAGAAAGATCTTAAAAGTAGTGTTTATACAGCAAGTTTTATTTTGGCAACAAGACACCAAACATTCCAATACCATTGTGCTGTTTAAAATTACACAAAATGCAACATCAGTTTTTTGCACCCATTCCAACCATACAATACCCCCTTTACTCAGAGGTGACTCCGACTTGTCCTCTTCCTCTGCCTTTGAAATGAAAGTTTAACAAGAGCTTTGGTGCATCAAAAACAACTAACCAAATATTATTATTTAAGTATGAAAAATAATATAAGTACAAGACAATGCCGTTGGGTTTATAGATCAAGCTCAATTATCAAGTGCTTTGTTAAGTTTAGCCTATTATGTTCTTTGACCCAGCTAGTCTGATTTTTCAAATATATTTTGCAGCCATTAGTTAGTATGAACAAAGTCAATGGTATTTTATTGAACAAATAAACTAAACTCAGAGCAAGTCCTAGGTAGCATGATATTTGAATCCAACCTACGGTGTATTCACACAATATATTAAGTCAATTCAACTGGAGATTTACTGCTTTACTTACTTTTTAATTTGCAGAAATCAAAATTAAAACTTGCAATAAGTCATTTTGTGAGATTCTTTACCAGTTCAGTTTTTCTTCTGCAGTTAGGCTAAATATTTTTTTAATAAACTGCCTGGAAGAAAACAATTCATTGTTTGTTAGGTATGGGAACGCAGGTTCTCCGTTTCTACTGTTTATACAACATATAGGAATGTTTTGAATCTATGTGTCCTTACTGCAAAGGGGCAAATTTCAAAAAATTTCTTGCCGAACTGCAATCAGTAGATTCTTTTCAAAGTGGGAAGTTCTCTTATGCCTGTACAGTATTGGGGAGAGAAGGAATTTTCCATTTCCATTCACTGCCATTTGAAAAATAACCACTAGCTTGAAAAAGACAAGTCCAGAGAAATAAATCACCGAGATAAGGACAGATTCTTTTTTTAAGTCTATGTACTAGTGAACATATCTTTTTTTGTTTTAGTTTTGAATAATTTGTCATGGTGTGCCAGCAGATTTTGCTAACGTGGGAATTTCACCACAAATGCTTCTCTGACCTAACCTAAAATTTGAGTACCATTAATTTTCAATCATTAGTTTCAATCAGTATTTATTTATTTATTGTGCAGGAAGAAACAAAATGTTCAGGCTCATGAAATATCAAAGTCTTTGGTGAACACTTCTTACAGAGGAATGAAAGAGTGCTTTCAAACTCTTAATACGGGCAGCTTTCAAATGAGATCATGAGTTTTGAATCTATTTCAATTTATAGTCAATGCAAGGAACATTAACTACTAGTACATTTGTTTTTAGCATTTGGGGAGGTGTCTCATCTGCTTTCCATCTATTCAGAACATGCACCCACATGGAACCTTTTAGACAAGAGGAGGGAAATTACAACCCCTCTAAATGTTTTTTTTTGCAAAGATTTTCAATCACATAAAATATCTGAGAGGCAGGATAGGTTAAGATAATTTATGATTGCAAGCAAACTATTGTTTCAGGATGAAAACCAAATTATGGGGCTGTTGCTGGAATGATCCTTGGCAGTTTAAAATGTATACACCAGTCTCTCATGAGAATCCTGGGGCTTACCTAAATTTCCACAACAAAATGCCATTAATAAGAAAGATGCTAATAAATATGTCTTTGCTTAGCAATGTACATGCATCATTCTTATTTCTGATTAAAATTAGAGTAGGGGATAAAAAAAGAGCTGACATTGTCTTTGGGCATTTATGGGATACAGTTCCAAAGTCGTAAATTGACCGACTTGATTTATTCAAACCTTTGTTGAAAAACTGTACAGAACAATCCCTGAGGAATCTGGAATTACCAGCACAACAACAACAACTACAAAACTGTGCCCAAGTTCACATTTTAGAAAACAGGCTTGCCAGATTAGATATGGGAGACCCCAAAGGTTTGATATAATCCCTTTGACTGAATTGGGAATGGACAAAAAAAACAACAACAAAATTTAGCTTTGTTCCTTGTAAAAATGCAGATGAAATTCTCATAATTTGTAGAAGAGATCTGTGAACTATAAGCTAGCCAACTACATTTTATCTTGCATATTGAGAGAACCTATCTTATACCTTTACAAGCTAATAATTCAGTGTATTATGTGAACCCTGAAATTGGTTTTTTTCTTAAACTCTGGTTAACCCAACTGAAGTCAGAAAATTCATAGATGTTAGCTCTAGATTTCAAGCATGGTGGATACAAGAAGGAAAAATAGCATGTGAAGGGCCTTTGTCTAGCAAGACAAGTACTGTATTGTGATAAAAAATAACACTAACCTTTGAATGGAAAATGAAATGTGGAATGTGGAAGCTGAATGGAACCAACCAGAACACTGATTGACATCAAAAACTTGTAAGGAGCACAAGATGTAAGGCTTCCTCCTTTCACATCTTATTAAGGTAAATAACCCATGCAACTATTATGGCCAGGCTTGAATTCATACTGGTAGAGCCCTACTACTTTCTCCCAACCCTGTTCAAAAAAGGTGGGTGTGTATAAGGTGAAAGTTGTTTTTTCCATGGAATCCAGGCCAGGCTTCTTGAGGAGTGTCTGGAATGTCCTCTTCCTTCAGAGAAGCACTGACCACAACCTGGATCCAGCTTCAAATATCTTCCCAGGTGGGGCAAGGATCCAATGCACAAATGGGAGAGCTACAGTATAGCAATAGCACTTAAACTTAAATACCACTTCATAGTGCTTTATAAGCACTCTCAAAGTGGTTTACAGAGTCAGACTATTGCCCCCAACAATCTGGGTCCTCATTTTACCGACCTCAGAAGGATGGAAGGCTGAGTCAACCTTGAGCCTGGTGAGCTTCGAACTGCCAAATTGCAGTCAGCCGGCAGTCAGCACAAGTAGCCTGCAGTACTGCACTCTAACCACTGCACCACTGTGGTATTGAGAACTTGGTCCTCTTCCTTGAGGTCTACAGCTAAAAAATCTTCAATGATGTCTGTCATTTCAACAGAGTCCATCTATCTAGTTTCCAACTTGGAGCAGGTAAGACCTGTTTTATCAAGGCTGTAATAGCTGTCGTATGTTTCTTATTCTGGCCAATTCTTGTATAAATAAGATCTGAGATAACCTTGGCCAACATTTTGCCGATGGAGTAAAAGTATGGAAGTGATTCTGCCTCACCACCTTTATCGCTTACATAATAGGGTCAAATTTTAGTTCATACCTATGTCCAGGCATATTCACTCTTTGAAGATCATATTTTAAGCTGTTCTCCAAACACATTCCTCCATATCCTACTTTACAGAAATAGTCTTTCACTTGAGTTCTCAGGGGTGTAGACAGCCCTCAAAAAATCCTGGATAATGTCCATAAAACCACTTCAGGCATTGCCTATCTAAATCACAATTTTAATATGCTAGAAGGAGAAAATAAGTAAATACATATGGAGCAGATATATTAATGGCATTGTATTAAAATAAAAATTACACTAAATTATTTTTTTCCTCTTGGCACCACAATGCATGCAGTAACAAGAAGAGGACCTATCTGCTGTGTTAGAAATCACCTGGGATTACTCCTCAGAAACATAAATCTTCCATACCAAATTTGCAGAATAAGGTACTGTTATAAATAATGCAATGGATTATGCATGAAAGACAACTACTCATAATCTTTTTGCTTCTAAAACAGAACAAGAATAGCATTTCTGTTTTGGTAATACAGTTCTAATTACTGTGACATCTGCAAGCAGAGAAAACAGATAAGGTGCTCTTCAAGTATCTATAGTTTCCAATTTATAATTAAACTTTTATTACATTGAAGAACATGATGTTCAACCTTATTGAATCCCAACCACCTTTTCTTACATTTCTCTCTCTCTCTCTCTCTCATCCTTGTGATGGGAGGTATGCTTAACCATCAAGACAAAATAAAGAATTGACTAGCTACGATGCCAACATTTCAGGGTTGCTTTCCTTAACTACCGTGTTTCCCCGAAAATAAGACCCTCTCTTATATTTATTTTGAACCTTGAAATAAGCGCTTGGCCTTATTTTCAGGGAGGTCTTATTATTTTGGGGCGCATGGAGCAAGCTGGGGTTCCTCTTGCCGTCTTACCTGATTTCCAGCTCTGCATTTAAATATGTTCGGAGAGGGCTTATTTTCAGGGGGAGGCTTATTTCAGCACATACGCTCAAAAACCCGATTGGGCTTATTATCAGGGGATGTCTTGTTTTCGGGGAAACAGGGTATACAACCAGAAACATCTTTACCTAAGCATTTGTGCAAGGTGTTTGATATGACACGTGTTCAGATTTGCTGCTGCTAAACTCTGATATATACTTGTCTGTGGTAACTTCATTGAACACAATTAAGGATGCTACCTGGACTATTTTGTGACCCTGGGGCCTCAACTGCATCTCTAAAATTTGGGGGCAAATCATCAAGGGCAGCCTGATTACCCATGGTTTCAGAAGAACAAGACAAATATAAGGGGTACATTAGACCAGTAGTCCTCAGTTTAACATATTTTAAGTCCCACCATTTACTCAGTCAAAGAAATTGATTCTCACCAGTGGTTTCTACTGGTTCGCCCCGATTCAGGTGAACCGGTAGTGGCAGCGGGAGGCTCTGCCCATCCGCCCAGACATCATCACGGATGCTCTGCACATGCGCAGAAGCACCATATGCGAGCGCTCACAGTTCTGAACCGATAGCGAAGTTAAGTGAAAACAACTACTGGTTCTCACCATAATAGGAAAATACCCATGTAGGACAGGAATATGTTTACAGGCATTCTATTATTGTACTTATTATTTCTGAAGGGTGTTAAATCATAAAAGCACAGAATTGTAGACGAGAAATGAATTACAAGGATCGTCTAGCGCAGTCTCTGCAGTGTGCAGGAATGTCAAATTGTTCTCGGGATGGTATCCAGGGTCTTCTTCTAAAATATCAAAGGCAGAGTACCCACAATCTCTGTATTTAGATAGACTGTTCCACTGTTCTACAGGATTTATTTTAATTAAATTTTTTGACAACTAATCTAGGTCCCACATTGTTTGTTTGTTTATTGATTCCTTATGTTCCAAATCCAAGTGAGATTTCTGACTGCCATCTGTGATAAACTTACCACTGGTTAAGAACAATCAAACAATCACATTCACTTTATTTTTCTTAGTTAATTCCAAGGACCCCAAAATAAAATAATGAAAGAGGAGGAGGAGGAGGAGGAGGAGGAGGAGGAGGAGGAGAGAGAGGGAGGGAGGGAGGGAGGAAGAAAGAAAGAAAGAAAAAAGGAAGGAAGGAAGTAAGGAAGGAAGGAAAGAAAGAAAGAAAGAAAGAAAGAAAGAAAGAAAGAAAGAAAGGTCAGTCTGTCTAGGTCTGCTGTTTCCAACTCCAGCAGCATCACTGCATCTTCACCATGAGAGAATAATTCCCAAAAAGCAAGCTGGCCCTAGTTACAAAACGTTTGTGGGGCGCTGCCTTAAGCCATTAACGTAACTTGTGGACCCAGCTACATGCAACCTTTTATTCCAAAACATATCAACCCCAACGAGACACTGCATCTTCATCCCAGCTTTTAAATTCAGTTTCTCCCCCCCTCCCCCAATTTAGCAGCCACTTCCATCACCCTCACAAACAGGTAGCTGCTGCAGCTTCTACTCCCCGCTAGGCTGTGAGCCCTCAGCACGGTATTCCCCCCCCACCCCCCGGCCGCCTCTCTCTCCCCACAGCTTTCGGCGCCACGGTGCGCATGCGCAGCCGCTCGCGCTCCCTCCTTCCCCCCCCCCGCCGCCGACTCCCCGCCCCCTTCGCCTGTCAAGATGCGTTCGGCTTCGTCTCCTGACGTAGCGGACCCGGCCTCGGCGTGACGGGGACGAGCTGGCTCGGTCATGGCTCAGCCCGGGGAGACCCCGGCTTCGGAGCCGACGGAGGGTGAGGAAGGGAAGGCCGGGGGAGGGAAGGAGAGAGGTGGGGGGGGGGGGGAAGCCGGCGCCGGCCTGAGGCGCGGCCTGCTAATTCTGCCTCGACCTGGGTGCAAAAGGGGGGCGTGGGAAGCGGAGAGGAATGCAGGCCTCAGAGGGAGCGAAGGAAGGAAGGAAGGAAGGAGGGGATGGTGGGCATGGAAGGAGCGGAGTCCCTCGCACTCCCCACCGGCGCTTCTTCCCCTCCCCGCGGCCATCCTGAACCAAGCCCTCAGTTTTCTTCTACCTTTCGTCGTCGCTCTCCTCGCCCCCATTCTTTCGAAGCCCCCCCCCCTTTCGCCATTTCTCTCCCTCTCCTCCCCAGCCCCTCGTCCTCCTGCCTTCCCCCTCTCCTCCCCTCCCCTCCCCGGTCCCTTCTTCTCCTTGGCCCAGCGTCGCCGCCAGCTCCTTAGGCACCAGTGCTTTTTTTTGCAACGATTTCTGGCTTCAGCCACCCATCACTCACTGCGGTCTCTTGTCTCTGTCCCCATCGTACCCCCCCCTTTCCTCCCCCCCCCTCTTTCAAGTGATTCCTGCATTTTTTCCTTCCATTCTTCCCCAAACAGCTGGTGCTGCTTCTCCTCCTCCCTCCAGCACGTGAGTTTTCTTCTCCCTTCTTATCTTTGTGTCTCTCTTAAGCCCGGAACTATTTTATTCCTTGTTCATTTCTCTCTCCCCATAACCCCCCCCCTCTGTTTTAGCTTTCCCCAGCTTGGAGTTGTAACTGGATGCAAGTAGAGTTCTTTGGGGCTCAGAATGTTGTGTGAACCCAGCCGATTTATTGTTCAGAAACTGAGTTAATTTAGTGGCCAGGTTATAAATTCAGCCACAAGGTGTTCCTCCCCATCCCCTTTTGTCTTCTTTGCAAAGCAAATTTGTCCCAGTTATCTTTTCTGCTTGTAGCTTCCCCCTCAATTCTCAGGGACCCTCATCATTTACTGTTCTGACTTTAGTGGTCTCTTCTTTCACCTCTGATCCTCCTTCATGCCTAGGCAACCACTTACTTTAACTGTCACCTAAACAGACTGTTCTCTCTTCTCCACAGTAACCACTTCCTGCATCTTTGAGGTGTTAAATAGTAATACTAAACGTGATATCAACTGTGGTAAGGCTGAAACTATCAGGACCATGGATTAATGTTGTTAACAGGTTTACACAGGCTATCTAGATCAAATAAGTCCAATATTAACGGTATGTTTAATCACTACAGAAATAAGATAGACAGTCAGAAATATGATGGTTATGGCATTTGTCTAAGAATGGAGAGTCAGATTCAGGTTTTCCCTCTTCCATGGAAACTGATTGCCAGATTGTAGGCTAGTCACTGCTTCATTCCAATGAATCTCACAGGTTTGTGGTTGTGGAAACAAATTGAAGGAGGAATACTATGTAAACTGCCTTGACATTCTAGTGAAAAGACAGATTTATATCTAATATAAATAAAAAAGAATAACTAATTTTATTAATTTTCTAAAGCTGATGCCTCATGTTTGTGTACCAGTTGCTCCTTGAACTTTTCTCCTTCTGCTGTAAAGGCAGGCTTGGTTCCCTTTTTTTAATCAGCATTCTTCCACTATGCTTGCACACTTGTTTTTTTTTTTAAATAAACAATTTATAGTTGACTTGAAAAATATTGGCAGTATTAATGAAGATATATTATGGGTGATGTTTTCTTAGAAAATAACAAATGTAATAAATAGGGGAAGTATGTATTAAAATTGTAAGTAAGAAGGAGGGGAGCTACCCATAGTGCATGTACATATACAACTACCGTTGGTAGAGGTGTCAATTTTGTAAATTTGTGTCACAGTTATACAGAAACCTGCTATTGCAATTGAATGTGTGAAATAACAGATTTTATTGGTTGCAATTCTAAACCACAAGGATAGTTATAGAAAAGTTGTTTTTAATGCTACAAAATCTTGTAAAGTAACTAATAATAACGAATAAATTTATTTTTTATTTATTTATTTATTTTTGCGATTTATATGCCGCCATTCTCCCGAAGGACTCAGGGCGGTTTACAACAACAATCAATAATACAAATCACAAAATAACAAGATAAGTTAAAAACCCCTTAAAAACCATATTTAAAATTATTACAGTTTGTGCAACTCCTAGCAGATCAAGTTATTTGACAGAAGAGCCACGTCTTCAGTTCGCGGCGAAAGGAGAGGAGGTCCGGGGCTATTCTGAACTCAGTGGGCAAATCATTCCAAAGGGTCGGCGCTCTGACAGAGAATGCTCTCCCCCTGGGGGCCGCCAGTCGACACTGTTTGGCCAACGGCACCCTGAGGAGGCCTGCTCTGTGGGAGTGCACGGGACGGTGGGAGGAAGGCAGAAGATGGTCCTGCAAGTACCCCGGGCCTAAGCCATGTAGGGCTTTATAGGTAAGCACCAGCACCTTGAAACGGACCTGGAGAGCAACCGGCAGCCAGTGCAGCTCGCGCAGGAGAGGTGTTGCACGGGAGTAACGAGGAACTCCGGTAACTACCCGCGCGGCCGCATTCTGGACCAGCTGGAGCCTCCGGATGCATCCCAAGGGCAGCCCCATGTAGAGGGCATTGCAGTAATCCAACCGAGAAGTAAAATAAAATAGCAATAGCACTTAGATTTATATACTGCTTTACAGTGCTTTATAGCCCACTCTAAGTGGTTTATAGAGTCAGCATATTGCCCCCAACAATCTGGGTCCTCATTTTATTGACCTCGGAAGGATGGAAGGCTGAGTCACCCTTGAGCTGGTGACAATTGAACTGCCGAACTGTAGCCGGCAGTCAGCAGCAGTTCTGCATTCTAACCACTGTGATACCTTGGCTCATATGCTTGATTTGCTGGGCGAAGACTTATGAATCTCTGTATTGTTTCAATTATTTCTTTGATAGAAGCAACTCTCCAGGAGAATACACATTTCTACAAAAACTGTATGTGGTAAATGCCATAATATCATATCTTGCTCCCAATGCTAAGGGCCCAATTTGGATAGAAGGCTGAGTCAACCTTGAGCTGATGATAAAATTAAAAGTAAATTGTAAAACCATCTATTTAGATAAAAATATTCAGTTAATACTTGGTACCCAGTCAAAATTCAGAGGAAGTAAATCTTCTAAAAACTGAGACTAATTTAAATTTTTAAAGAATAGAATTCCAAAAGTTATTGGCTAGGGTTTGTGTGTTTGTGTGTTGAGTTAATCTTTTCCACTATGTGGCAATGTCCATGCAGTTTTCTTGGCAACATTTTTAAAAGTGGATGCCATTGTCACCATTTGCAGACTGAAAGAGAGTGACTGGCCCAAAATCATCCAGTTGGCTATTATCTAAGGCAGGACTGGAATTCACAGTCTCTCAAGTTCCATGCTGGTGCCTTTAACCACTACAACCAAACTAGTTTTCTGCTAGGTTCATACACTGCACTATACTATGATGCAGTTTGCTTGTGGCATTTTATATCATCTTAATCCAACTAAATATAAATCATATTAAAATAGTTTATGGCTTAGTAGTGTATTGACCAAAATCAGGAGCCAGAATATTTTTCTTCAGTTAAAGGAATCATGAATAAGGTTTTAACTCTAGGATAGAGTTTTGGGACACGGGGAGAAGTTGACGTGTGTGAAAGCAATTTTCAGTTGCCTTAGATTAAAGCCATTCTGAGCTTTAAATGTTTTTATGAAGTGACTTTATAATCATATATGCATGACGTTGGCTTTTTATAGGTAGTTATATTACATTATTTCTCCACTCTGGACATGAATCCGAATACTGTATATTGGAAAGCTTGTAACTTTTTTATAACATTCAGAGGCATTGTCATGGTTGAGTGCATAATTTTAATTCTATTACCATAGATTACAGTAGGTAGCAATGGCTAGATCTCACTTCCCTCAGAGAAATGTATGAGTTATAAACGTTGCAAAACTGGAGATAGACAGTCATGGCCAGTGCAACTACCTGAAAATAAATTACAACATAGAAGTGTGGGTTCTGTGACTGTTAAAACTCTTCATGTGAATAAAGAAATGATTAACGTCAAGAGATGAATAAAGTCATTTCAGCCAGGGATATGGACCAAATCCTACTTTTGTTACATGGAGGGAAAGGAATGCAAAAATGCTTCTCTGAAAATCCACACAAATTTGTACCATGTAAACAAATATATTAAAGTGCAGGAAGTATCAAAAGAAGAGTTACTTTCCCTTATAACTATTTTTATGTCTTTGCTGGTCATAAAGGAGAATTTTACCTTTTGGTAATTGGGTTTCTTTAATACAAAACAGGAAGGCCTGTTTTGTATTAAACCTATAATGTGTATTTCATTTTGGTTTGACCTATTGGGCAAACCCAGCTTTTTCTATATGGAAACCATGGGTTTGGGGCATGTTATATATATGGCTACCCAGTTGTGGTTTATTCAAGAAATTATGGTTATAATAAGGTGTGGGTGCATCTGTTAAAGGTGTTGATGCATTGATAATGAAAAGCGTAATGTTGTGGTTATGTGGTTCCATCCTACGTCTTAAGGGAATTCAGACACTCCAATTTACTATACTGTCAATTTTTAAAGTACTGTTACATGAATCATTTCCGGTTTTTCATCTGTCAAATGCAGAATATTTGTATGATGATCATCTGCTTCTATTATGGAATAATACTATAGTGGAAAAGAGATGGAGTGTATAGATTAAAATTTGTAGTTTATTTATGTAGTGCAGATTTTGAAAACTTGTTGGGGATTAGAATAGAATAGAATAACAGAGTTGGAAAGGACCTTGGAGGTCTTCTAGTCCAACCCCCTGCTTAGGCAGGAAATCCTATATCATTTCAGACAAATGGTTATCCAATCTCTTCTTAAAAACTTCCAGTGTTGGAGCATTTACAACTTCTGGAGGCAAGTTGTTACATATTGGATTGCATACGTATTGCAAGAGCAATTATCTGAAATAGTACAAGATTTGTTTGGAAATAGACAGTTATTTCTTTTGCAAAAATTGAGTACAGGAGGGAAAGAGTTTCTGTCCATAGTAAAATGACCTAATAACTTGCTTTAAGATCAAATGAGATATTGAAGTTTATTTATTTATTTATTTGTTCAACTTGTATGCCGCCTTTCTCCGAAGACTCAAGGCGGCTTACAATGCATTTAAAAACATATATAAAAACATTAAAAATTAAAACATTAAAAACAATTAAAACCCATTCACACCATTCATTCATGTTTGGGAGATAATGATGGCAACTTCTGAAATATTTTTTAAGTTGATAATATTGAGTATCTAATATATTCTGGAGAGAATTAATAACTTTGGATTGACTTAACTTATTTGATAAAATAAGATATCTTTTTGTCTGCCTAGTAGTCTCCAGAGGAGTTTTTGTTTTTAGTGAGGCATAAATACTGAGAATTACTGAGAAACACTGAAAAATTGACCAAAAAAATATTTTTCCTGAATTGCTACAGGTTCCTAATTCTTAACTGAAAATCTCTGTTGTGTTGTACTGGAATGGAATATTTAAACATCAATTATTGCTTCAGAATAAAGATTCAGTTGTAAAAATGGTAACACTTTCACTGCATCTAATATGTTGTCAGTTGAAAAGATTATTTTTAACTGTTGAAATTTGCTGCTTAAAATGAGAAGTCACAGAATGCCTGTTTTAAGGCTTACTATTGTAGACAAGGAGTAAATCTTAACTTTAATCTTAAACCATATTTTTATTTTAGGTCATATTTTCTTTCCTTGCAGTCTATTGTATTGAGTAACTAAGGTTTAATGGTTATCCTATTGTTAAGCAACCACTAATCCTTGAAGAAAACAATATACAGCAGTGTGCAAGGGCAGCTATAAAACAAGACTGTACCTTGTTTTATAACACTTTTTTCTAATCTGCAGGGTGCCTCTTTTGAAGAGCTGGGGGTAAAGTAAGTTTTCCATACTCTATGGAGTCCTGATCACTTGTTTATTTGTTATTGTTTGGAAAAAAAAGTGCTACCTGACACAGAGGTATATTTTAATTACACTCAGCTGTTTATATCTGTTGTGTGAACATAGTGAATCAAACTATGAAGATTAAAAAAAACTGCCAGAAAAATGCAGCAAAGAAATGACAAAATCTCCTTTTTTTAATACAGTAGTGTAATTTTCAGACAGTTTTTGCACTTATTCAATGTTATCATCTATCCTATCTAAAGTACAGCAACCATATGCTTCCTTTTAAATACAATTTCTTTTAGATGGAATGCATCTCTAGGTAATTTGACCTTGTAGAACTGGTTCACACATAATAGAAGTCTTTATTTTGCTATTATTTGAATAAGATTTCCCTTTTAATATAGTACAGTATGTTAACCATTTATAATTGTCCTCCAAAAATTATTTAAAGATCCAACTATAATTTACGGCCCTGATTTGGAACTGTTTTTTAGTAGCACACGGAAATTATGTTATGTTGAGAGACTGACCAAAAAAAGGGATTTTGGAGTTAAGATTACTCAAACAAACTAAGAAATTGTGTTGAAGTCAACTGAGAGACAAAAGGGGACCATGTAGACAGTATACGCAGCTTGTATATAATAAATATTTTTTTCTTATGGGACATGAAGATGTGCTTTTTTTCTCTTGGACTGAAGAGCCAGTAACACCAATTGTGCCTGCTGATTCTTCACTCTTTCATGAACAATCATATAAAAAAAGCATTTTTAAAAAATGTTTTGTCATTTCTGAAAAATTGGATATGCTTTGGTAGAACCATCTATTTATTCTGCGCCTATCAGGTGGTTACTGAGAACTGCTTCCCCAGTATTACATATAATTATATCAAATGTTATGTTTTATTTGTATTAAAGTACAAACAACTTGGATTTGAAGACACTTTAAAAATGCTGTATCCCAGTATTAAAAATGAAATAAAAACAAACATCATTATTTGAACAGGATAGAAAAAAGCCAACAAATTAATCAATAACCAGGTAGCAGTCCGGTCACGATGGCATTTGGGATCAGGATTGCCATTGCTAAGTAATACAATTATAAAGTACAATGTCCTGTGACTGCTTTGTATAGTGACAATCTCAGCAATCCTGGTTGATGTAATCCCAAGACATACTGTATAGAAGAAGTGGGAATCCCAGCTAACAAGTGCAGGGATGACCCTGGATAGTGGAGGGGGGCCTGGGAATGCCGGCACAGGCCATGCTTGGGGAGGTGGTGGTACTGCTGTCAAGAGGAAAAGCAAGAACGACTTGTGACCTTCCCTGGTCACAAACAGGGAAGACTTTTCTGGCAGGAAATGTGGCTATTTATTTATTTGAATATGTTTAGTGATCATGTGACTGCAACTCCCTGAAATTTTGTAACCACGAGCTGGGACCTGAGTGAGTAAGTACCCTGTTTGCAATCCTGTGCCATCAAGGTGCTGTAATGGCCAGAACGTTGAGGATGAGTCTGTCTCTTTTTGCAGCTCCACCAGAACTTTGAACAAATGGACATAAACTGAGGACTACCTATATAGGAATTTTCTTTATCAGGATCCAAACGAAATAGAAAAGAAAAGATACATTGGCAGCCAAGAAAGGGAGCGTTACAAAGTATCCAAATGAGAAAGCTGAAATGATACAGGATTTTCTGCTTGAAGGGGTTGGACTAGAAGACCTCCAAGGTCCCTTCCAACTTCTTATTATTCTGCTTTATCTTGCGTAGTGTAATCAACAACAGCTGCTGATTGTGATTGGTTCTGAATGAAACCAAGAAGCTACAATAATAGTAATGCTTGATGAATAGCTGTTTATAAAATTGTTTCAAATAAGCATTTAAGTATTTGTACATATGGTTACATGGTAAAGGAATGAATATAAATGTAAAAATGTAATTGATTGTTTATGATAAAGTACAGACTTTCAGGGTGGACAGTGTTGACTCAGCTGTATTGGGAGTTACCAAAAAAGCTTTGAGGAATATCTGTAACTGAGAGGAGTCTTTGCTAAAAATGTATAGTAAATGGATAAAGATAAAGATATAGTAAAAAGGTAAAGTATCTTATGGAGCTTCCTGGCTTAGAGCTAGTTTATTAGATGGACTTGTGTAAAAAGCTCAGTAGAATTTGCTGCACCAAAAAGCTGTTTATCCTATTTTGCCTTTGCCTCATTGGAGTGAGAATTAACTGTTGATTTGATCATCAGAAAAATTATAGGTGCACAGTATATTTTGACAACATGATAAAACTCTAAATGCAGATGAATAATTTCAGCTATTGTAATAATCATCTAAAAATGATAAAGTGAAATTATTACTGAATGTTTTAGCTTAGTTGTTTATATTTATTTCCTCTGGTTGATTATGACTTTATGGATAGAATATGCATTTTAGCTGTTAAATTGAAAAGCATTGTTTGATATTACCTTTTCTTGCAATATAATTTGATTCGCCAGTTGCGTCCCTTTCTGGATTGGGACTCCCTACACACAGTCACTCATGCCCTCGTCACCTCCCGCCTGGACTATTGTAATGCTCTCTACATGGGGCTCCCCTTGAGGAGCACGTGGAGGCTCCAACTGGCGCAGAGTGCGGCCGCACGGGTGGTTATGGGAGCAACATGGCGCTCCCGTGTAACACCTCTCCTGCACGAGCTGCACTGGCTCCCGGTGGTCTTCCATATGCGCTTCAAGGTTTTGGTTACCACCTTTAAAGCACTCCATGGCTTAGGACCTGGTTATTTACGGGACCGCCTACTACCACAAATAGCCTCCCACCAGCCGGTACGCTCTCATAGAGAGGGACTCCTCTGGGTGCCATCAGTCAAGCAGTGTCGACTGGCGGCCCCCAGGGGGAGGGCCTTCTCTGTGGGGGCACCCACTATCTGGAACGAGCTCCCCCCGGAGATACGGAGGATCCCGGATCTACGCACCTTCCGCCGTGCTCTTAAGACCCTCTTATTCCAGCAAGCCGGCCTGGCCTAATTTTTCTCCCCTTTCTTTTAAATTTTAAATTGAAATTTTAATTTGTTTTAAATTTATTGGGATTTTAATTGTTGTGGGCTAAATTATTTAATTTGATTTTAAATTGTTTTTAACTTTTGTATTTCTGTATTTTATCCTATGCCTGTTCACCGCCCTGAGTCCTTCGGGAGTAGGGCGGTATACAAATTTAATAAAACTAAACTAAAACTAATCTAGAATCTAGATCAACAGTCTTCTCAATATGTTGTTTTAATAATAATAATTCACATCCACCAGTAATGTGAACTACATTTTTAGTGATAAGTACACTTCTGGGTTTGTATTGTGAGCTGACAAGTTTATTTCAGACAAAGATTACTGAAGTGATAGTGAATGCATGGGTAATGGACTGTTTATATATACTCAGGATTTCCAAAGGGAAATCATTCCATCTCTTTTTTCTCTCTCTTGAGATATTTCCTTTAGATTGAAAGGGGTAATTATGGATTCCTCAAAGTTTGTTAGATTTGAGTTGAATCATGTAAAAAGAGACAAATTATTTGTAACTCAATCTCTTAGTTATTATATTTATTCTATTTTTAAAACTGACCAGAATACATCTTCTTCCTTATTTTTAGTGTGTTATAAAAATATGGTATAAAGATTGTGATCTTTCTATGACTTCAACTGAATTGTCCGATATTTATACAAGTCTGGGTTTATTATTAAAGTTATGACAGAGATACTCTCAATGCTTTTTCCATACATGAAATATAGCTTTTATGGATATATTTGTATTTCTATAAACAGTATCTTCTTTCACCCTCAAATTCTATTTTCTCCATTTTTAATCATATATATTCTCTTTTAATTTTTAATAATTCATTATTTATCCTAATATATTTAAACATGTTCGGGGATGCCTTTCTTCCATTTCATCTTTTTTGTTTTACAGCAATCTTTCTTCTCTTTCTCTTCCTCTCTCTCCCTTCTTTTATCCTTCGTACCTTCTTCTTCCCTTCTCTCTTACTCCTTCTCTACTTCCCCTTCCTTTCTCCCCCTCCTCCTTTCTTCCCCCCATCTAACTTTCTCTCCAACTCTTATTTCCCCTTCCTTTCTTCCTCTCCTCTTCCCTTTCTTCTATTCCTCTCTCTCCTTTCCCTTCCTTCACTCTCCCTACTCCTTCTTCCATCTCTCTCTATTGCTGTATTCATTTTCAATTCAGTGTTTTTTTTCTATGGTGTCCAGGCATCCCCAATTTTCTCTCCATTTATTGAATATATTCCTCAAGATTCCCATCATGTTTTTTAATTCTTAACAATGTATTTCAATTTATTACATTTTTACCTTAAAACCTTAATTAATTACTTAATTAACCTTCCACCTCTTATTTTCTTTAATTCCTAATTTCTTATTCCCACTTCAATAATTATTTTTCTTTTTTCCTATTATTTCAATTACTTTCAGTTATTTTTATTTATAAACCATTCTGTATCTGCTGGTCTATTTTACATTAAACAATATACTCCTTTAAAAAAAATCCTTACTTATATTTCATTTCATCTTTACTTACATCATTTACTTACATCATTCACTAACATTTCAATTTTATTTCTTAATTTAAATTAATTCCTTTGCTTTTTTCAATCTTTGGCACACATTTCTTTACCCTCAGCAGGTGTTTCTCTCCCAATCCATAAATCCCCAGACAACAAAATATAAACCTATCTTTCACATTGCATCTACTGATCTGTTTTACATTATAAAATATATTTCTTTTTTTTAACTCCTTACATACATTTCATTTCATCTTTACTTACATCATTTACTAACATTTCAATTTTGTCTTAATTTCAATTGAGTATTCCCTTTTACAATAATCTATATATTTATTCCAATTTGTTTCTTACATACAATTTCTACTACTAATACAATTCCCTTAAGTCAACATGTTAATTCCCTTTCTACTACCTTTTTTTTCTTCCCCTTTTTAACCATTTTCTTTTAAACTCTCCAGAATTTCACTTCTTAATATTTTCCTCCCTTTCTCCCATTCTCTTATTTCTTTCTTCTTCTTTTTCTTTTTGTATTTTTTGTATCTTCCTTCCTGCATCCTTTCTCTAGTTTTTAACTTTATTACCCCTTTAATTCTCCCCCTCACTCTTTTCCCATTTCCTTCTCTTTTCTTCTTTTTTGAGAGATATTCCCCCCTATCTATTTTTATTTTATCACTGTTGATCTTAGTGTAACCATCTATATTTTTTCCTTCAATTATTTTCTTTCCAACATTATATTCTTGCTTCTCACTTATCTTTTCTCTTTCTTTTTTCTTTTTGTATTCTATCCAATCCTCTGCTTCTTTATTTCCCTTAAACGCTTCTCGCACCTTTTGCAACATCTCCCTCAGCTCCTCATACTCATACTCCCAATTCTTCATATTTTCAATTTAAGAAGAAATAATTTTTAAATTTATTATTATTTTAGCTTATATATAGTTCAAATTCAAGTCCATTTGATGTCTTTTTTCTTTCCAAGTAGTGTCCAATTCAAATAGTCATTTGACCCATTTCAGTTTGAGATTTTATTCTGTCAACTTCTTTTTGTAATCTTGCTCCAGCTGTTTAAACAAATACTCCTAAAAGGCTTCTCACGATGATTTGATGATTTATTACAATACTACTTTCCCGCCAGCAGATGTCTCTCCAATCCACAAATCCCCAGGCAAAAGTATCAATTGTAAATCCACATAAGTAGTACTTCCTGTTCTTCAGTTAATTCATTTTGTTGTTAAAAAATGCTTACAATTTCCTTTTCCTTATATTATTCTTAATTTCTTCCAAATCCAATTCTAAATCCAGGTGGTTAGTTCTCCTTTTAGGGCTTTTGTTTTTAAAGTTCCTCTTTATTTTTTTTCCCTTCACTTTAAATTCCCAAATGCCAATTTTGGGCTGGGACCTCTTTTAAGGTTTTAAAAATTTTTCTTCTTACCTGTGAGTTGGCCAATCACTCACTTGGTAACAATACTCTGTTTCATCACCGCTCCTACTCAATTCTTAGTCTGGTTGCCTCAGCTTGTAGCGGCTGTTTCAATGGCCGCTGCCACCAGGTCAAAGAGCTGCCTCCAACCTTTTGAGGAACTTGCCTGTTCCTTTTGGTCTTCCAAGGCGCCTCTCTCTCTCCCCCGTCCCTACAAGACTGATCCAGACCGAAGACCCCCTGACAGTGGTTTGTCAGTTTGGGTTTTCGCAAAGCTCAATGGAGCTTTGCTATTTCCCAACCAGTGTCGCCATGATGCTTCTGGTTTCTCACTGATTTACATTCTGTGATCTTTTCTGTTGTTTGTTCCATGGGTTCCACGGAATGTGGACAGATGAAAATGATTGAATAATTGAAATAGTATTTTTTTAAAAAGTTCTATAGTAAGCTTTTGAACAGTGGTGATATCCAAAAACTATGATTGATGTTGAAAAGTCAGAAATGAGACTGAGTAAATTTTGCAGACAACAAAGTCGTCATGATTCGTTTGATGATTTTTTTCCTTCTTGTTAATTTGCTATTGCCTTGACTGGTAACTACTATCAAGCTGAATCTCTTTTAATGTCTGCAAACTCACAATCAGTAAGCCATTCCTCATCTCTTGGTAATACTATGAAACTATGGCCAATCTCTGAAATACTTAGACCACCTGGGTAGTTGACATGATCATTCCTAGAAATCCTCTTTCTTCTAGAAGAACCTAAGGAGCACTTGGTTTATCATAGAGTTCAAAGCAATGAAATAGTTAATTGATGGCTGGAATGGAGGTGGAGGAACTCTCAGGAAGAATTGGATTGAACATGGAATCCAACCCTGAAATCCTACTCCTTCCCAGCAGATAATGTGAAAAGGGCAAACTTCTCTGCCTACATTGTATCTATACAAAATTGACAACAATGCTTTCCATATTACATGACATCTCATCCATTTACAGGTTGGCAAAGGAGAGCCAAAACAGGCTCTCTGAGAATTTTCAGTATTTTGAAGACGAAATTGATTACATTCATATCAATTTCAACTCCAAAAATGGGATAGGTCATAGGGAGGTGACCTCAACAACTGCTTGTTATGTTCAAATGGATTGTTTCCAGCTTGTAGATCTCAGGGTTATGGAAAAGGTAAGGTAGAGTGATGAGTCATTCTGCCAGTTTGTTGCCCCTCCTAGGAGATTAAGTAGCAAATGAATCCTGATCCTTTGTTTAAGGAAACGATTAATGCTTCCTTAAGGAAATGATTAATGCCTTTCCAACTAACTTATAATTTACCAAGATTTGTGGATAACCCCATAGATGTACTAGAAGTGGATCTCAGGTCAAAGGCATATTTATCTTTTTGTATGCAAATATACTCAATAACTGAATTGATCAGTTAAGTAGCAACCTTGATGCACTTTTTTGGAAGTTGGTTCCATGATATCAGGAATGTTTATTCTGAATGCATAGGGTTATTTGGTTTTGAGTGGCATTTCTATAAAATATTTTGCCTATTCTAAGTTGAATTATTGTATTGATAAGTACAGATGTTGCTTATTGATCATCACGGAGAAAATTTATCTGCTTAATCTCTAAAAGTTGACACTGATTTGATGGCACATAATCAAAACAACAAATGTTGCTTACAACATATTGTCAGTCATAATAGCATTTCTGTCTGAACAGTTCCCTCTATATTTCCTGCCTGGAGGCATGTATTCTGAATATATTCATTCATATCTGATAGTGCAGCCATGAGTCAATGACATTTGGGTAAATGTATGGTCCCTGTCTCATATAATTCAGAACTTAATTGTAAATTCATTATGTGGATTTAAAATATGTTGGAACAGTGATCTTGCTTTAAAGGGCAGAGATCGACCCCGAGGCGCCTTGTATGTGGGGTGCCACAAGGGTCGGTCCTCTCGCCCCTTCTGTTCAACATTTATGTGAAGCCATTGGGCGAGATCATCCATGGTTTCGGGGTGAAGTACCATCAGTACGCTGATGACACTCAGCTGTATATCTCCACCCCGGGCCACCCCAATGATGCCTTGAAGTGATGTCCCGGTGCCTGGAGGCCGTGCGGATCTGGATGGGGAGAAACAGACTCAGGCTCAACCCGTCCAAGACCGAGTGGCTGTGGTTTCCAGCATCCTGATATAGCCAATTGGTGCCGTCACTGACTATTGGGGGCAAGTCGTTGGCCCCCACAAAGAGGGCTTGCAACTTGGGTGTCCTCCTGGATACACGGCTGTCTTTAGAAGAACATCTGATGGCTGTGGCCAGGAGGACTTTCTATCAGGTTCGCCTGATTCGCCAGTTGCGTCCCTTTCTGGATCGGGACTCCTTATGCACGGTCACTCATGCCCTCGTCACTTCCTGCATGGACTACTGTAATGCTCTCTACATGGGGCTCCCCTTGAGGAGCACCCGGAGGCTCCAACTGGTCCAGAATGCGGCCGCGCGGGTGGTTATGGGAGCGACATGGCGCTCCCATGTAACAACTCTACTGCGCGAGCTGCACTGGCTCCCGGTGGTCTTCCGGGTGCGCTTCAAGGTATTGGTTACTACCTTTAGAGCGCTCCATGGCTTAGGACCTGGGTACCTACGAGACCACCTTCTGCCACCGGTAGCCTCTCACCGGCCAGTACACTCCCACAGAGAGGGGCTCCTCAGGGTGCTGTCGGTCAAACAGTGTCGACTGGTGGCCCCCAGGGGAAGAGCCTTCTTTGTGGGGGCACCTGCCCTTTGGAACGAGCTCTCCCCAGAGATACGGAGGATCCCAGATTTACGCACTTTCCGCCGTGCCCTCAAAACTTTTTTATTCCAACAAGCTGGGCTGGCCTAACTCTTTTTAATTGTTCAATTTTAATTTGTTTTTTAAAAAGGGGTGTTTTAATTAGTATGGGCCAAATTTGTTTAATATGTTTTTAATTGTTTTTTAAATTTTATATTGTATGTGTTTTATCTTTGGCTGTTCACCGCCCTGAGTCCTTTGGGAGAAGGGTGGTATATAAATCCAAACTAAACTAAACTAAACTAAACTGAACTAAAAAATAACTTTCGTCAGTTTGAGAATTACAATAAATCTAATCTTCCAATTGACTAGGATTACAGAACCCCATAATTCTGTCAGCCCAGGTGTTCACAATAATGAATCAGCTGTTTTAAGTTCCTGATCTGCTGAGTCGGCCACTTTTGTTGCTGACATAATATAGAGCATGAAGTAGAATTAGCAAGATTTCTACAGATCAATCTGGTTTAGAGCATCTGGTTGAAAGCTTTGGAAATAGCGGGCTTTAATATTAAGAGGAAGGCTGTGTGAGTAGAAACGTACATTGTTGTGTCCCAAACTAGATTAAGTCTTATGGAGGACTGCTTTATACAACATGATGACTTCGACATACAATAGGTTGGTAATCGTGAAGTGGTCTGAGAGTTATTTACAAGAGATGGACAGGAAATAATTGAGTTTCTATTTATCATTTTTGTGCAACACACTGTGTGTATGTGTGCTGTAAGTAGCATTCATACTTGGTTATTTATCAAGGACATCATCAATCTTGACTTAGAAATACAAATATGCAAATAGATAGACTAGGAGAGGAAACAGAAGACTAGATAAGAAAACTATTACAAGGTGAGATTTTAAAAAACCTTCCAAAATAAATATGGTGTATAAAAGATAGTTAAAACAGTATCAGTTCCACTAAATACATTACCTCAAGCTAATATTTATAACATCAAGCCTTTGTGTAAATGTCAAGTTAACAGTGAGCAAGTTTTTGTATAGCTCTTTTAGTTGTATGTCTTTCCTTTTGATCCGTTTGTTCTTAAGCTGATGGCATCAATAAACATTCCAAATAAGATCTCATTGCAAAAGAAGAATATTTTGTCCTACCACTACTATTAAAATATTTTGTTCACTATTCCATCTTTATCATCTTAATGGTGAAAAGATGGAAGAAATGAAGAAAATGTAGATTAGTTGAAAATAGAAGAAAGAAACATTTGGGATTCTTTGGAATTCTGTGAACAAGTCAGACCAATTGAATGATAGAAACCTCACCTAACATTATAGAAGGGTGTTATTTGCTTATCATACAATTATGTCATACAGAATCAACTTTCTCAATAATTCTTAGTGTTGCTCTGAAAACTGTATAGTAAATTAAGCTGAAATTGCCTATTGCAAATAATAAGCATCTTCTTAGGGCAAATGGCTAATTTCCCTTCTTTCCATATCATACTCTTGAACCTTCTTGTATGTATTCATTAGAAATTCATTGTCACTCATCATTTCTATTTAGATCCTTTTTTGTTTTGCTTCTTGAACAATCTTTGGAAATTATAATGACTCATTTATTTGTTAAGGAATCATATTGTACACAGGTCATGATTTTGATCATAGGTCATGGGATTGTAGCTCCTATTCACCATGAAAAATTCACAATCCAGTTTTTATTACCAAATAGCTATAAACATTTGCATCTATTTATTAAATTTATATAGCTGTCCAACTCATGAGAAGTGATTTGGACAGCATACTAAAAAGTACAGTACTATTTAGAATTATTCACTGAGCCAGGAATAAAAAATTGGGGGAAGGGAGGAAAAATGCAGTTGATCTTTGAGTATTCTCTGTACCCAAGTATCTTTTTAGATGGAGTGAAGGTACCACAGTAATGCAAATTTGAGTTTATCAAGTATAAGATATTGCTACCGTGTTTCCCCGAAAATAAGACCCTGTCTTATATTTTTTTGAACCCTGAAATAAGAGCTTGGCCTTATTGCCATGCGCTCAAAAGCCCAATTGGGTTTATTATCAGGGGTTGTCTTATTTTGGGGGAAACAGGGTACATGATAATTTCTGGGTGTAAAAGTTCTAGTTCCTAACATTAAGGTATCATTCAATGCTGTGTGAGATATGTGGATTCGTTTGAAAAGAAATTAACTAGACCATCTTCACATTAACAAAAATTAAGTCAATTTTAGTTGTTGTATCAAGTAGTATTTTAAAATATTTGGAAAATTATGTATTTACTTTGATTTCAAACTACTGCTATTCTCATTTAAATTTCCTAATGCTGCAAGAGTTCATCATTTCATATGTAAAACAAACAAAATAATCTAAATCAGTGTTTCTCAACCTTGGTTGAAGTCCACCCATCTTCAAGCTACCAAGGTTGAGAAACACTGATTTAAATGGATCCAGAGAATCTTCTTTGTTGAAGGATTGATCTTCTAGCATTCTTGGAGAATGCTGCTACCCCGCATTCATTTAGAAAATTGTTAAAAGTATGGCTTTTTCCCTAATTAGTTGAGTAGTGAGCTGTCATAAAATTTTATCAGTTGAGTTGATGGTTATCTCTTCTATATGTTTTTTTGCCTCTTTTCTACTTCATTTATGGTTTCTGTATTATTTTTATTGTTGTAAGTTGCCCAGAGTCATCATGGAGTCAGACAGCTTTATTATTCTTATAAATAAAAAAGCATGAATATTTATAGTAAATGTTAATTAGGTATCTTATACAGTAAATGTGTTGGGAACATGTAAACAAGTTACAGCATGTTTATGGACTTTTAATACTGTTATTTAGCTCTTCTGTATGTTTCAATTAATAATTATATTCTATGTTAGTAAAATATTATTTTTTCCACCAATGCATATATTTTTTTTAATTTGATGGTTGCTTACTTTTTTCCTAAATATATTCAGGAAAAGCTTCTGTGCAATTATTTTATGAAAACATTATGTTCAGAAATAATCTTACTGATAATCAGCTTGCTTTTAGTTCTAAAGTTGTTACTGTGTACATTATATTATCCAAAACTTTGGCATAGTTGTTGAAATCTTACATGCCTAATAATTTTAAGTGTATGAGGTGGAATTTACATTAAACTTCCCAAGTTTACTAATTGTAGCAAGCTTTTTTCACTGTGTGACAAGAATAAAATATAACTGGCCAGCAAAATACTGTGTTATATTTTTTCTTTTTGAATCGTACTTGTAATGGAATGACACTTCAAAATTAAATATTTAATTAAAACAGATGTTTGAAAGGACAGACCAAGGAAGCTTATGGGTAAGAACAGTATTTTGCAAATAATAGTCAAGGAATACTCAAACTAGCATTAGTCTACTGAGAATTCACAGGTAGTCTTTAATTTACAACCACAGTTGGAACCATAGTTTCCATTTCTAAGCAAAGCACTTGTTAAGTGGGTTGCACCCTATTTTTTGGCCTTTTTTGCCATGATTGTTAAGTGAATCATTGCAGTGAAGTGAACCATGCAGTTGTTAAGTGAATTCAATTTCCCATGTTGACTTTGCTTGTTGGAAGCCAGCTGGGAAGTTTCCAAATGGTGATCACATGACTTTGGGATGCTGCATCTGTTGTAAATACATGTCAGTTGCCAAGCAACCAAATTTTGATCATGTGACTATGGGGATGCTGCAATGGTCATAAGTGTGAAAATCAGTCATTTCACTTTTTTCAATGCTGTTGTCACTTTGAACAGTCACTCAGTGAATGCTTATAAATCAAGGACTATTTATATAAAAATAGTGTCAAGATTAAAAGAAATCCACATCCCTCTCAATTGTGTATTGGCCAAATTTCACTTAAAATATTGCATTCAGTCTGGGCACTGCACTGGAATGAGCTTCCTTTTATACCCACTTTTCTTCGTTTCTTTTCTTATGGAATTGATGACAAGGCTTCAGGAAATGACTGATCTCTTTGTCGTCCCCCCCACCCACCCTAAATATATTACAATATGCTGAATCATGGATCATATGATCTCTGCATCTTGGATTTTGGTGTCTGATAACAACTTCATGCCATACTTCTATAGTATTCTGGATATTATTCCAATCCTTTTATTTATTTTGTTATTAAATTTATATGCATCCCATCTCCCACTCAGCTGGTATATTTTTTAGTGCTGCTAACTTAATCATCTTTGTTTTACTATATAGGTGGTCACTATATTTATACTATACACAGAGGCTATCATTAGAGTTGATTGGAGTAGAACTACTCAAACATAAACATGTTTATTTATAACAGTGGTATAATTACTATATTTAAAGTTTGAGGTCAACTGAAGGCCAGCCTCCTGTTTACATATTACATTTTGCATTCAGAAAATACTGGTAGATATTTTTCATGGCCAATTTCCAGTACACCGAGCACTAACTATACAGTACAATCTTGGTAGATTTGTCCACTAATAGATGTTAACTGTGCCAGTTTTTTTTTAAAAAAAGAAAATAGATGCTGAGAATTTCTTCCTAGGATATTTTGATTTAAAGTTTGCATATGATGAGAAATAATTTATTAGGTGAGTCTGAAGTTACAAAACACAGTCTTTTGAATTCTCTTTTAAATTAATTTTATTAAAGTCCTTTACAAAGTAAAAACAATACAATTTAAAGAAAAAAAGTAAAGTAAAAAAAGAGAAAAGTAAATAGGAAAAGAGAAAAAAAGAAAAAATGGTTTCTGATCTTTACAGCAGCTATAAATCGTTTATATTTTGTCCTCTCGCTATCTGATTACATCTTGGGTCTTTTCTTTCCATATTCTATCATTTGTAATCATCAAACCCATAAATCACATTCCTTTCTTTCCATTTTCAGCAAAAAGTTCATAAAGGGTTTAAAGTCACTGACAAATGTCTTTTTCCGAATCAGACAAGTCAGTTTTACCAGTCCTGAAAATTGTGTCATCTTTATTAACTGTTTGTCCATTGTGAGTATTTCAAAGTCTTTCCATCATTGTGCACATAATAATCTCACTGCACTTACTAGATACAAAAGCAATCATCCATAAGTCTTTTCTAACAATCTTTTGAATTCTCAAAGTAACCTTCATCAAAGCAGGCAACAAAGAATGAAAAAGGGAGCTGATACACAAACCATATTTTTCACAGTTGGGAGGAATATTGGAGCTGACTCCAGACATGTAAATTAGGCTAGTATCAGATGCACCAGAACATTCATTAAACTGTTGGGATGAATAAACATACAAACTGTGATTATTTCCTCTTTTTTGAAATCCAGCTGTTAATCTTGAACTGGCTTCCAATCTGTAATTAAATGCAAACATTAGAACATTTGCTCTTTTATAGTTTGTAATCATGTTTAAAGAATAATTTTTACTTAGCAACCAATTCACTGTGCTCTGTTGACTAATGATACATCTTAACCCCCTACTCTTAAGCTTCTGCCTCAGAATTTGCCTTCTTAAAATGTATGTCTGTTCTGTAAAGATAGAAATTATACTTTGATGGCAAGAAAAGCAAAGAAATACAATATGAACAAGCAGCCCCAGTATAAAGCAGAAGATACCATGCTGCTGCTGAACATCAGAGTTCTGTAAATTTAGTACATGAAATACTGAAATGGAAAACAAGTTTCAGAGGGGAGAAAAGAGAAAAAATTGTAAAGAGTGTTGGAAGAAATGTCCATCTGGGTTCAGTTCCAAGTAGGAAGAAAGACATTGGAAACATGGAGACTGTTTGCAAAGATGGTTTAATGGTGGACAGGACCATGTGGTTTGAGGTCCTGGGCAAAAAAGAGCACATGGGTGAGAGAGGGAGAGAGATTTATACCCTCTCTTGGGCCCTGCCTTGGAGCTTCCTGTTCCTGTGTAAGAAATGTATTCTGATTGGTTGTTAGACTCCCATGGGGCCATGCAGGGGTAACTTTGTAGGTTGTCTTGAAACCCAGGCCTGGTTGAATCTTGCTGGGTGATAATATAACAAAGGGGCTTTGGGCAATTCCTATTATGGCTTAATGGCTTTGTCTTGGTTTGGATCTTGAGTGAGGGCAAATCCTATCATGTCCTGAGGGCAGAGGTGGGCATCACATACTGTGACAGCCGGTTCACCCAGCATCAGAAATGTGAGTGTGCGCGTGTGCGGCATCACAAAACACAGCAATTCGCTCGCTCGCACCATCCACACATGCGTGCGGCATAAAAAAACATGGCAATTCTCTCTCGTGCACCTTCCACACATGAGTGCAGTGTCGAAAATGGCAATCTAGGACAGGATTGCACCTGGGCTGGTGGGTGGGCCCAACCACCTGCAGGTCGCAACTACCGGTTCACCCGAAGCAGTCCGAACCGGCAGTAGCCCACCACTGCCTGAGGGCCATGTCTTTTGTCTTGTAGATAGGTTGGCACCAAAATATCTGCTGGGGCTGGGGGGCAGGGAGCTGAGGCTCTGAGTTTGTCTTTAGAAACATGTTTCTCCTTTAGGGAAAATATAATAATCTGCCTTTTTAATATTTCCTAGAATATTTCATTTTCCTAGGAGAGGGGTGGGTGCTAACTTCCTACAAGAGAAAGCCTGATACCTTTTATCTTGTAGGAAATCATTTATTTACTTAATTTTTATCATTCCTTTATTTTTGGTTAAATCAAGGTAGCATACATACTTCATTCGCCTGTCTCCTGTTTTTCCCTACAACAGCAATCCTGCAAGGTGGATTGGTTTAAGAGAAGAGAATGACTGTCTCAAAATCACCCTGTCAATTAAGGGAGGACTAGAACTCATAGCTTGATTTATAACCCAGCTCTTAACCACTATCATGTTGTCTTTCTTTAAAATTTAAATGTGGGGAGGGAGTAAAGAGGGACTGCAATAGAAAATAGATTGTTCTGCATCTTTAATGAAAAGAAATACACAAACTTCTATTATCTACAAACCTGCTCTACACTGTTGCAGCAAATTTGAGTATTTAAGGAATATTTGATCATGTCTGAAATATAAGTAATACATTGCTAGACCAAGTCATACTCTTGAGGTACCCTTTCATCTGTATTTACATGATCCAGAAAATGGAACATGAAATGTACTGTTGATTCCAAATTTCTTAACATGGTGTTGTGCATATGTGGCAATGTGCATGTGTACAAGGGCAATATATTTTTATTATTTTATTTTATTTTATTTATTTATTTTCATCCAACCTTTATTATTTTTACAAATAACTCAACATGGCAAATATATTCAGCTTATCTTCCTCCTCCTATTTTCCCCATAACAACAATCCTGTGTCATGGCTGATTTGCTACGCACTCCACTCGCAACCAGACAACAGAAACAGAGTTGGGGTGGGCAGGTTTGGAATGTAAGGGAGGCTTGGGAGGAAATTGTGGAATGCAAGAGAGCCCACTGTCGCCTGGCAACATGTTGGTGCCCAAGGTCAAATGATGGGAAGTTCCAAGGTGCTCAGACCATTTCCCAAAACAAATTGACTGTAGTTTATTGGTGGACAATGAACAGTGGGTGGCCCAGGAGAGAAAAGGGGATTTTACCTATGCCGCTTCAAGCGCAAAAACTTCGGAACTCTTGGTAAAATAATGTCCTAGGGTTTGGGGTGTTTTTTGTTTGTTTGTTTGTTTGTTTGTTGCTTATACCAACAGGATGGTTGACATCCTAGTTCTACAAATGATATGGTTGAGATACACTCAATTTGATTACACTCAATACTCAGCTTGATTTTTTCCCTATTTGTATTTATAGTACTGAAGGTTCTTTGAAACTGTATTGTGACTTGTGTGCCTCTACAGAGTTATTTAAAACTGTACACCTTGTTTGATACATTGTTCTTCTGTAGTAATACTAGTGCAGATCAGGTACATACATTAGGTACATACTTCTAACTTTAGTCTACAGCTGACTAAAAATGTTGGTTAAACAGATTATGAAACAGATAAGAAAAGCCTGGACCTTGGAGAGTCTTGAATAATTGAATAGAAAGTGTTGCAAGCAAAGGCTTGATAGCAAGGAGTGTATTGGTTAAGATTTGACGAAGAATGTTAGTACTTGCTGTATTTGTATGCAGTTAGTCCACAAGATGTTGCAAATTAGCAAACTTTTTTGGGGGGGGGGACAAGGACACATCTAGAAATTTAAGGGCATAGTATATTCAGAAATTATCTGCCAAGAGTATACTTACATATTCACAAATTGCCTGCTATGGAGCATATGCCATTGCAGCAAATTCGTTGTAAAGATTTTAGAAATTTGTATTGTACTGTTGTGGTTTAAAGAGAGATGAACCATCTCACCCTGAAGGGACTGGCCCACCTGCGCTGGCAGAGGGGGCACACTGTGGACTCCATCAGCCAAGGAATTTGGGCTGGCAAGCTCCAGAAGAAGAGCCTTCTCTGGCATACAGTAGCTCTGACCTTCTGGAACATCTTGTCCCCTGAGATGAGATTGGCTCCACCCTTCTGACGTTTCATAAGATTCAAGACCTGGCTCTGTCAGGTGGCTTGGGGACCCAATGAGGGAGCTTCATACTGGAAGTGGTTGACTGTTATTAAAATTTAATCCTACCTCCCCACCCCTGTGTGTCCAGCCCCTTTCCCATCTGGTGTTAGTGGTTTGTATTTGTATTTGTTAATGATTTTATCTGCTGTGTTCTACGTTGATTATAATTTTTTTTAAATGCTTTAATATTTTTATGCTGTAAGCCACCCAGTCATTGAATTCGAGATGGGTGCAAATAAATTTCACAAACAAACAAACAAATAAATTAATATTCAAACATTAATAATGTAAGCTAATATTTACTCTTTAGATGGGTGCAAATAAATTTCATAAATAAATAAATAAATAAATAAAATATTCAAACGTTAATAATGTAAGTTAATATTTTCTCTTTAGATCCCCCTATAGAGAGCGTCCTGTCAAGGACAGATAGTCCTTGACTAACGACCACAATTGAGCCCAAAATTTATGTTGTTAAGTGAAACATTTGTTAAGTGAGTTTTGCCCCATTTTATCATCTTTCTTGCTGATAAGTGAATCACTGCAGTTGATAAGTTAGTAACATGGTTGTTAAGTGAATTTGGCTTCCCCATTTTTTTTGCTTGTCAAAAGATCTCAAAAAGTGATCACATGACCTTGGGACACAGCAGTGATCATAAGTATGAACCAGTTGCCAAGCATCTGAATTTTGATCACATGACCTTGGGGCTGATACAAAGATCATAAGTGTGAAAAGTGTGAAAAATGGTCATAACTCACTTTTTTCAGTGTCATTGTAACAATGGTCACTAAATGAACTGTTGTAAATCAAGGATTACATGTAATGGTTTGTCAAAGTAGTCAATATCAGGCCAGGTCCAAAAATACACCAAGTGAAACTAAGGAAATTGAAATTTTGTATATTCCTGTATATTCAACCATGCAATAAGAGGTGATATTGGTTTTCTTCTTTTCAATAGCCATTTTTTTGGTGTTGCAATTGAGCATTCCTAAAGGATTGTGAAGAAAAAGCTAGGCAATGAAAAGAATAGAAACATATAGAGTAATATTTTTCAGAAGCAATGAAATCACTGACCCTCCCCTATTGCTAAATAATAAATAAATAATAAATAAATAAATAATTTTATTTCTATACTGCCCTTCTCCCGAAGGACTCAGGGCGGTGTACAGCCTATTAAAAGCACAAAGACAGACATTAATTAAAAATAATTAAAATTATTAAATAATTTCAGCTCAGATTTAAAACCCCAAAAATTTAAAACACCCAATTTAAAATCATTACATTGATAGCCCGGCCTGACGGAACAACAGGGTCTTGAGGGCACAGCGAAATACACGGAGGTTGGAGATTTTACGCATTTCCGGGGGTAATTCATTCCACAGGGCAGGGGCTCCCACAGAGAAGGCCCTCACCCTGGGTGTCGCCAGCCGATGGCACCCTGAGGAGACCCTCTCTGTGGGAGCGGACTGGCTGCTGGGAGGCTGTTGGTGGCACAAGTCGGTCTCGAAGGTACTGGGGCCCTATGCCATGGAGCACTTTAAAGGTGGTGACCAACACCTTGAATCTCACCCGGAAGACCACTGGGAGCCAGTGCAGCTCGCGCAGGAGGGATGTCACGTGGGCACAATGAGTTGCGCCCATAACCACCCGTGCGGCCGCATTCTGGACCAGTTGGAGCCTCCGAGTGCTTTTCAAGGGGAGCCCCATGTAGAGAGCATTACAATAGTCCAGCCTATTGTAGGGAGGTGACAAGGGCATGAGTGACCGTGTGCAAGGTGTCCCGGTCCAGAAAGGGCTGCAACTGGCGAATCAGGCTAACCTGATAAAAAGCCCCACTGGCCACGGCCGTAATATGCTTGTTTTGGGAGTGCAATTTATTTGAGATGACATCAGAACCTGACAATGCTCTTCTAAAGACAGCCGTGCGCCCAGGAGGACACCCAGATTGCGCGCCCTCTCTGTGGGGGGCAGAGATTCACCCCAATACTCAGCAATGGCACCAGCTGACTATATTGGGACGCCGGAAGCCACAGCCACTTGGTCTTGGACGGGTTGAGTCTGAGCCTATTTTACTCCCCATCCAGACCCGCACGGCCTCCAGGTAGCGAGACATCACATCAAGGGCATCATTGGGGTGGTCTGGGGTGGAAATGTACAGCTGAATATCATTAGCGTACTGATGGACTCTCACCCCAAAACTACGGATGATCTCACCCAGCGGCTTCACATAAATGTTGAACAGAAGGGGCAACCGACCCTTGCGGCACTCCCCATATGGGGCGCCTCGAGGTCGACCTCTGCCCCCCTGCCAATACAAACTGTGAACGGTTGGAGAGGAAGGAGGAGAACCACCGCAGGACGGTGGGCCCCTATTCCTAACCCCCTCAACTGCTGCAGCATGATACCATGGTCGATGGTATCAAAAGCCGCTGAGAGATCTAATAGGACCAGGACAGAGGAGCAACCCCTGTCCCGAGCCCTCCAGAGATCATCCACCAACGCGACCAATGTCGTTTCTGTGCTGTACCCCTGCCTGAAGCCCAACTGGTACGGGTCTAGATAGATAGCTTCATCCAGGTGCTGGGGAAGCTGTCGTGCCGCCATACTCAACAACCTTCGCCACAAAACGAAGGTTGGAGACCGGACGGTAGTTAGCTAATTCTGCTGGGTCCAGGGAAGGCTTCTTGAGGAGGGGCCTCACCACCGCCTGTTTCAAGGCGGCGGGAAAGGTACCCTCACTCAGAGAAGCACTTATAATCCCCTGGAGCCAGCCTCGTGTAACCTCCCGGGAGGCCAGTACCAACCAGGAGGGACACGGGTCCAGTAAACATGTGGCAGCACTAATCTTACCCAGAACCCTGTCCACATCCTCAGGAGCCACAGGATCAAACTCCTCCCAGATAATATTCTCAAGACCTACCCTCATCTCCTCCCCTGGACTCATCCAATCGGAGTCCAAGCCTTCCCGAATCCAAGTGACTTTATCATGCAGGAATTGCACAAAATCCTCAGCTCGACCCTGCAAGGGATCTTCCCGCACTCCCCCCCCGAAGAAGGGAGTGGGTCACCCTAAACAGAGCGGCTGGGCGGTTCTCTGCAGAGGCGATAAGAGTGGAAAAATGGTTAGATTTTGCCGCTTTTTTTTTTTTAATTTGATTTATATGCTGCCCTTCTCCGGAGACTCAGGGCGGCTTATAATGCGTTAAGCAATAGCCTTCATACTTTTGTATATTTATACAAAGTCAGCTTATTGCCCCCACAAACTGGGTCCTCATTTCACCTACCTTAGAAAGGATGGAAGGCTGAGTCAACCTTGAGCCTTGGAGAGATTCGAACCAGCAGTAAATTGCAGGCAGCTGTGTTAATAACAGGGTGCGTAGACCACTGTACTATCAAGGCTCTTAACCTAGTGGCTTTTATCGCCACTAGGTAGGTCTTGATATAAGACTTCACCAGTGTCCGGTTAGAATCGGATTGACTAGTCCTCCAGATGCTCTCTAGGCGTCTTTTCCGACGCTTCATCTCTCTCAGCTCCTCGGAGAACTATGGAGCCAATTGAGATCGGCATCGGGTCAGAGGCCGCAAAGGCACGACACGGTCCAAAGCTCCGGTGGTCGCACTCTCCCAGGCGGCCACCAGGTCTTCAGTCGAGTCATGTGCCAGGGTCTCAGGAAACGGCCCAAACTCCGTCAGGAACCTTTCGGGATCCATCAGGCGCCTGGGACGGAACCATCTAGTCGGTTCTGTCTCCCTGCGGCGGGGGGAAGCGGCTGGAAAGTCCAAGTGAAGGAGCGAATGATCTGTCCATGACAAGGGTTTAATGTCTAAGTCCCCTCTACCAAGATCATTCAACCACTGACCAGAGACGAAAATCAAGTCCAGAGTGTGTCCCCCTATATGAGTGAGGCCATTAACTAACTGGGTCAGGTCCATGGTCACCATGGAAGCCATGAACTCCCGAGCCACCTCTGACGCCTCACCTGCGGATGGTAGGTTGAAATCCTCCATGACAATGAGTCGGGGGGGTAACAACCGCCACCCCGGCAATAACGTCGAGCAGCTCGGGCAGGGTCGCCGCCACGTGGCAGGGAGCCAGGTACGTAGTCAGCAAACCCATCTGCACCCCATGGCCCCACTTCACAAAAAGAGATTCACATCCGGCTATCTGAGGAACTGTGGTCTCCCTCGGACAAAGACTTTCCCTAATAATGTCTTAAGGCTATCTGAGGAACTGTGGTCTCCCTTGGACAAAGACTTTCCCTAATAATGTCTTGTGTTCGCCCCCTCCTGTATTGTTAAATTATTCATTATTTATAGAGAGGGGAAATTGTGAAGGAGTTTAAATGTTACTGCTTTTTAACTGCCAAGCCTCATGCTGTGAACAATTCTACTTTAGTTAGGTTGCGGTTTTTGACAACAGTGCCTAAGAATGAATGTTTCAATAACGGTCATTCAGGAGTAATAGCTTCAGAGCTGTTGATGCGTTGTAATTTGAAGAGTTTATATTGGTTTTCTCAAGCAATATTTTAATGGTACAGTATAGGGATGTAAATTTGCTTTCGATTTCTAATTATTAGCCATCATTTTTTTAAATATACAAGAACCATAGAAAGCAGCTACAGAAAACTGTAAGAATTTGATAAGTAGGGGGTTTCTGTTAAAAGGCTTAATAAATGCTTGGTAGTGTAATTCTTTTATTAGAATGGCTGTTAAATTACTCTGAAAGGTTTACTAAATTGGAGCGCTTCACTATAGAAATCAGTACAATTATTGTACCAAGAATAGAAATAGGATATTGATGGGCTAATTTTTGTGGTCAATATAGTTACTTGCTGTAGAGCAGTATGATTTTAAAGGGTTTAATTAATTAATTAACATACAATTTAGAAGCTGCCTGACTCCTTAACAACTTTGGGTGGCTTACATGTAAAAAGCAAGAAACAGTAAAAGCAAGAGTAGAGAACTTATATGTCCAGCACACAAACCATACACAACAAACAACCACCCTATCTAAAGCCTTGGAGGATAGCCAGGTTTTCAGAATGCCATCAGGGTGGGAGTCATATGAATCTCTTGGGGGTTGCTGTTTCAGAAGGTCTGAATTGCTACAGACAATACATGCTTCTTAGGTTCTGATACATGGCATTATTTACCTGAAGCACACCCCCTCTGCCAGATTTTGCTGGATGGAAAGAAACTACTGGAAATAGATGCTCCCTCAAACCACCAGTGCTTTATAAGTGGTAACCAGCACCTTGAATTATACTTAGAAGCTGACTGGTGACCAGTGCAGCTCACAGAGTAGTGGTCTAACATAGGCATTTTGAGTCATGCCCCTTGCTAAGTGCACTTCCACATTCTGCACCACCTGTAGTAATGGCTTTCAAGGGCAGCCCCACGCAGATCACATTTGCAACGGTCCATTTGCGAGGTGACTGGAGCATGAGTTTCTGAAGGGCCTCCCAGTGTAGGGATGAATGCAACCACCCTTGGCCATACCTGCCACCTGCTACTTGAGCAGAAGCTGTGAATCCAAGACAAAGTCCACATTTTGCAATAATATCAAATGGGAAAACACCACCTCATCTAATATAGAGAATCCTCAGGACCATGGGTCCCAAATATCCACAGCCAGTCTTGCTCAGGATTGAGCCTCAGTCTGTTCTTCTGTATCAACTGCAGTTATTCACTTGCTTAGCAACACAATTTCTGGTCCCAATTGTAGGTGTAAGTCAAGGACTACCTGTACACCTTGTCACAGTCCTTTGCCAACCTGGAGCCAGTCTGTTTTGCCATCTTTTGTCTGTACTGAGGCTTCTGATCTGTATGTAAGTTTCTCACAAGGACAGTGAAATGCTCTGGGATCTGCACTCTTTATCTGGGGGGAAAGTGGTGACATATACCAAAATTTGTTATGGGTGTCATTGTTACAGTGACTGAAAATATGCTGGTTCCATTACAACAAGTACATGTTTAATTTTGTGTAAACTTATGAACACATGGAATTGTCTTCTGCTGGTTCAGACCATTTGTTCTGACAATTTATTATTGTCTATGCTAACAACAGCCTCCGGTATCTGAAACAAAAAGGTTACCTATCATTTGTTGCCTGATCCTTATAAACAGAGATGCTGGTAATGAATCTTCTGTATACAAACCAGGTGTTCGTGCCAGGGTGGATAAATCGAGTTGATTTAAATCACAATTTAAATTATGATTTAAATCACTAGTAAAAAGGCTTGATTTAAATCAACTCGATTTAAATCATAATTTTAAAGAGCAACTGTCATCTCTGCTACTCCTTTGACCCACTGTTGACTCACCGATAGTCCCAGTGTTGCAGAATATACAGCCTCATGCTACATACCTAAGCTCCATTTCATGCTGAATAAACTAAATTATTTATGTATCTTAAATAGAAAACTATCTTACAATAGATTTTTACCCCAAGTTTTTTATTAAAATAAATTCAATAAAATCAAAAAGATCCGATTTAAATTTAAAAAATCTGATTTTTTTGATTTTTTTAAAAAAATCATTGATTTTTATCCACCCTGGTTCGTGCCAAGCTGTGTCCTTTTGAGCTGTAGAAATGTGTATGATGGAGGAGAGTATTGTACATGTTGCTATGCATTGTGAATTTCAAGGCACTCCCTTCGTTAGCTATTATTAGAAAGACCCTGTGTTCTTGTTCTTAACCTTTAGAAAGCATTTGTTAATCATTTAAGCAGACATTTGTGAATTGGGGATGTTATGATTAGATCCCTGAAAGTTCATGATACTATTATTTATTATGTCTTCATGAATTAATTGAAATCTTTTTAAAATATATGGTTATGTTATGCTACATTATGTTATGTTACTGAAATGGAAACCCTTCTAAGATGCCGAGATCTGCCTAATTGAAGTGACATAAAAATATCAATATTAATAATTGAATAAAAGTTGCATATGTGATCTTCTGTGTATTTCAAAGTGAAAGGACTCCAGGTTATCAAATTCAAATTCAAAGCCTTTATTGTCATTGTACATCATGTATACAACAAAATTGGTTTAGCTCTCCTGGTGCAGTCCATACAAGAATACAAGACAACATGAATAATATAAATTATTCTAATATAATATAAATTATAATATAAATTATCATAACACATAGGTATGACTACAGCACTGCTACATAATACTAAGATACTGCGACTAGATAAGAATCTGTGCTGATCCCTTCTTGGCTTTAATGGCAGATTGGGATGAAAGTAGGATGATACAGTTTTATGGTACAAGCAACTGAATATTACACTTTACATGGTGTCTCTTGTATTATCTGAATGTTAAATAGCTTTGCAACAATATTGTTTGTAATAATTTTGTTCAAAGAAATATGCAGTATTTTTGGTTGTCATGATTATTGCTCTTTCTTTGATTTACTTTTAGCTCTTCTTCAACGAGTAGCTGAACTAGAGAAAGTCAATGCTGAATTTCTACGTACAAAACAGAATCTCGAGCAAGAATTTAATCAAAAGAGAGCCAAGTTTAAAGAATTGTATCTGGCTAAAGAAGGTAATGTTTAATTATTCTACCGTGTTTCCCCGAAAATACATCCTTCCCCGAAAGTAAGTCCTAGCTTGATTTTTACATATGCACCCAATATAAGCCCTACCCCCAAAAATAAACCCTAATTAAGACCCCACCCACTCCAGGGTGCATGAGTAAAAATTAAGATAGAGTGGGGATAGGGGGGTGGAGCTGCCCTACTACTTACGTTTAGACAGTTGCAGCCAGGCCTCAGGCGCTCTTTCTTCTGCAGCTGGCAAGGCAGGCAAGGCTTTCCTAAAGGCCTCTGCAGCCAATAACAGAGCTCCGGATCAACCCAGAGCTCTGTTATCGGCTGCAGAGGCCTTCAGGAAAGCCTTGTTGGCCCGCAGAAGAAGTTCCTGAAGGTCTTTGACAGCCAGGGGGCGATACACACAGGTGAGGTGAGTCAATGGACAACATCCCCCCAAAATAAGACCTGATGCCTTTTTTGGTGGCAAAAAAAATATAAGATAGTATCTTATTTTTGGGGAAATACGGTAAGTAGACATAAAAATGCTAACTCTTCACTATGATGACTAGATAGAGAATTATTATTTAACAGTACAGGGAATGTATTGTTTGACAAAATATATGTGAGGATCTTTCCCACATGGAAAAGCATTATTCTCTGTCTCACAAGACATAAAGACCCTTCACAAATCTTAGGCTTCAAAATGAGTTGAAAAAGCATAGTACATAATTTAGAATGGAATACACATAGTCCTTGACTTATGACCAGTTTTTCAGTGACAGTTTGAAGTTACAACAGCACTGAACAAATGGTGGCTATGACCAGACCTCAAAGTTCTGGCTGTTCCAGCACTTTCTGTGGTTGTATGATTGCACCCTGGGCACTTGGCACCGTGCATTGATGACTAGTTGCAGCTTCTTTCTGAATAACTTCAGTGAACACAAGACTGATTTGAAATAGTGGGTATCATCTTGAAGAATTTGCAGTGAGCCTGTGGTCCGATCCCATTTTGTTTGAGTAGAAGCACCTTGACTAATAAGGAATGCCTGTTGATTTTGTGTTAACTGGATTATCACAGCCCTTGAGAAGAGACAAAGAATGTCCTTGCATGTCATGAGAAAAAAATTAAAAGGTATTAGGCCAGATTCAAGCTTGGATTTTATAGATAATGGTATTAAACCAACTCATGAAATCAGTGGAGAAAGAATTGGCAAGCTCTGGGCCATAGCATTAAATAGTCTGTATCAGGCCTGGGAGAGAGATTAATAATTTGGATTCATAATATAAGTTCATAAATCTGAGCAGTCATAATGAAAACCATTCCAGTGTTTAGCATGTTCAAGATTCTCCAAATTATATTACAATATTACCCCCTAAGATGTAGGAAATAAAGTAAATGTTTACACCATTAGCTTTTGGGATGGAAGGAACTTTTGGGTAATGATGGAAATAGAGAACATTTCCAAAGATTCACAGAAGCCACTTTTCAATTTTGAAACGGCACCTCTTCTTAAATGTGTAAGAAAGCCCCTTTGTTGCTTTTTTTGAAGAAGCTGCATTGTCTGTCCTCCCACACTGGTGTCTTTCAGATCTTTTCCCCAAAGATACTTTTTCAAAAGGCACCTTTTCTTATTTTTTTTCCTTGAAAATGTTTCGCTTCTCATCTAAGAAACTTCTTCAGTTCTTTTTTTTTTAAGTTTTTTATTAGTAGTTCAAAATTAAAAACATTGGACATAGATATGACATCACTGGTCCCAAGCATCTTCCAACACTTTAAACTAATACATAATGTACTAATGGTAATATAATAATATATTCCTTACACTTTATACGTTATTTAAACATAGAATAATAATAATAATAATAATAATAATAATAATAATAATAATAATAATAATTTATACCTTATTCCTATACAATTATACATATCTATACCTACATATACCTAGCTTTACAATTCACATACATATTTATCTATAATAACATATATAACACTACACATTTGTCTCGGCTGTCCTCCTTTTATCTAACCAGTCATAGAATTTTGCCCAGATTTTATAGTACAATGTTTCGCTTTTATCCTTGAGTTCCAAGGTGAGTCTATCTATTTCTGCACAATTGAAAATTTTTAGTAGTATTTCCTCTTCAGTTGGGGTATCTTTCTGTTTCCACTTCTGCGCAAAGGCTATCTGTGCCGCTGTAAGTATATGTAGTAGTAGATAATTTATGTCTTTCTTGTATTTGCCCTCTGTCATTCCCAAAAGGAAAAATTCTGGTTTGACTTCTATGTTTATTAACAAAATTTCTTCCAACCAACTCTTTATCAGATTCCAATATTTTTTTGCCTTTGGGCATTCCCACCACATATGATAGAGAAACTGCTTCACTTCTGACGGAATGATGGGGAATAGAAATATTTCTATACTTTGCAGTCATCTGGCTGTTAACAATATGAAGGTTGGTTCTATTCAAAGAACAGAAATCTTTTTTCCCCACCATTCAGTCAGAACTGAAGAAGCTTCTTGGATGAAAAGCGAAATGTCTTCAAGGAAAAAAAAAAGTCCAGTTGCCTTTTGAAAAAAGCACCTTTGGGACAACCATGATCTGGATGGCTGAGAATCTCCATAGACATTCAGATCTTTTGTTTTTTAGTCCCCTTACCTTCAGAAGAAATATTCCTCTATATTTTCCCCTAATTTCTGTATCGTGCCCTCCTTGTTTCTCCTAGCAAAGAATAATGGAGGTCACAGGGCTTAATAGAAGAAAGTGAAATGTGGCATATGAGCGGTGGCATATTTCTAAAACTTCTATAATAGGGTATTTGGTTACACTGAGAGTTTCTCTGTTTTCCAAAACCATCCAGAATATGAGGAAGGCCTCAGCAGAAGGCCTCACCCATTGATTAAAGTAGGCAGGTTGTTTTGATTCTTATTAATCCATTGGCACATGAGCTGTGTAAACTATCCAAAGCTGCTCCAAAGTTTGTTCTTTATCCTTATTTGGAGCTGTTCCAGGAAGCAATCTGGAAACTAGAAGACAAATAGTTGATCAAATTGGATTACCTGTCAGAGGTTATGAATAATATCATCTGGATGAACTTTCAAGAGCAGAATATACAAAAAGATAAAAGGCTTTTAAATTTTGATGTCACACAACACAAAAAGATAGCATTTTTCCCTAATATTAAGGTGGCTACAAGGGGTTTTTTTTGTTTTATTTTTGATTGTGAACATGGTGTTCAGCTGAGTGTGTAGAAGTCTATAACTATAGCTTGGTATGTGGTTAAGGTAGGTTATTTCTAGGGCCATCCAATCTGAAAAGATAGGGCGGATTCTTCCTGCAGAAAGCACACTTGACTCTGTTCAAGAAGAGGCGTGGTCTCAACATTTAAAAATGCCCTCCCTGACATCCTAAGATGGCAAATTCATGGTAAGTATAAAGTCTGCTTTCTGATACTAGGAAGTATGATTCCATAATAAAAAGCAGCTTTAAAACAACAGTATTCAATATTTCAAGCTTACCATAAAGTTGGAAGGGGAACTGAGAATGAGATATAAAGCTAGAGTGGTAAACTGGGTGTAGAATTTATACTGATTTGCTTAGAGCTAATCCAATAATCCTAAAGGAGGTTTCTTCCCTTGGCTCCAGGAATCTCTAAAATAAATAAATATTTATATAACTATCCCCTATTGTTTTTAAAGAGGATCTGAAGAGGCAAAATGCAGAATTGCAGGCAGCACATGATGATCTGGAGAAACTTCAAAAGCAGCTCATGGAAGCACAGGCTGAAATGGAGAACATCAAAGCCATTGCTACAGTGTCTGAAAATACTAAACAGGAAGCTATTGATGACATAAAGAAGCAGTGGCAGGAAGAAGTTGCCTCTCTGCAGGCTATAATGAAAGGTAGGACTAATACAAATAGATGGATTGTTAGGCCAGTTTCATACTGTCTCTGATACATAGCTTGCTATTCCAAACCATTATATAGAAAAACTATATAGAAAAACATTATATAGAAAAATTTCAATAGCTCTTGTGGAAAGGAAAGTGTACTAAATTGATTCAGAAGAATAATTTGATATATGAGGTCTTTGCTTGGCATTGTTTGTTCTGTGGTTTCTTTAATTTTGTGGCTTCACATTTTTTCTTGTTATTTAGAAATACCCATCCTGCTTGTGTTAAAAGTTGGTTCAAACAGACTTCCAAAAATAAATAAATGAACTTTGTCATAAAAATTATGATTATGCTCCTGATAGTATATTCTTTCTTTTTTAAAAGTAGGATTTATACTCAATAAATAAATAAATACATTTAATTCCTCTGACCTGAAGCAGATATATATGAAAAACAACCATATTAATAAGAAAGGTAGGCTAGAACAGTTCTTACTGACAATGTACAAAAGTATGTATGTATAGTGGCAGTTAGACTCTTGATTTGTACTCTGCACAGATTTTCTATTTCATTATCAGATGTGAAATTGTAAATATATTTTTGAAAAACAAAGACTTGTTAATAACTGCACGAGGGATTATGGTACTTCTGTATCCTTCTTGCACTTATTGTTAATATCTGAAATATTATCTAGTGTAGAAAAGTTTACAGAGTCACTTCTATCATAGCCACTAGGACAAACAATGTGGTTTGAATCTTTCAAATGTAACTACAGCATCTACATTTTCTATGTTTACTTGGAAAATATACTCTGAACTTGATATTTAATCATAAGCTGTACAAATTCAGTGAAGGTGCCATTTCCTTTCTAGATGATTTTATTCCAGTAAACTATCAGACACACCCTGGACTTGTTGGATTGGTGCATTTTAGATGTATATCAAATAATATGCTTAAGAATCTCACTCTGGGGCTTCTGGTGGTCTTGTAACAAGAGTGTCAGCAAAGATGATTTGTTGTTGTTGTTATTATTCAGAAACTGTCCGTGAATATGAAGGCCAGTTTCATCACAGGTTGGAACAAGACCGATCTCAGTGGAATCAATATCGAGAGAACGTTGAACGGGAAATAGCAGAGCTGAGAAGGCGACTTTCAGAAGGTCAAGAAGAAGAAAACTTGGAGAATGAAATGAAGAAGGTTAGTCAGGATAGAGCAGAATTCCTCAACCTTGGCAACTTGGGTGGGCTTCAGCTCCCAGAAGTCTCCAGCCAGTATTCCATAAAAAAATGGAACCATATGCCACTTGATAGTAGATTAACAAATTGGGCTGATTTTAGCTTCACTGTTTCTAAGCTTTGGGCTCTATATAAAGCCCTTTTATTTAATCTCACTTTTTGTGCATGAAAGCATAATATTTATTTATTTATTTATTTATTTATTTATTTAATTATTTAATTATTTAATTATTTAATTATTTAATTATTTAATTATTTTACCAATGTCTTAAAGACTGATCTGAAAATACCACTGGGAGGCATTGAAACAAAAAGTTATGCCATGCAAGAATTTTTAATTTTTATCATTGAAAATTGTCCAAAAATATTTAATTTAATTTAATTTAATTAATTCAATTTATATGCCGCCCCTCTCCGAAGACTCAGGGCAGCATATTGAAATGTTTTAAAGCCCAGTTTTTCATTTCTTTGTTTAATTTCTTCCATATTGGTACATAATTATTTGTAAAGATTTTAATAATACTTTAGTAATAGTGATATCTAAATATTTTAAAGATTTATATACTATTGGAATCCTTAAAAGTGTGGAAATTTCCTTTTGAGTTTTTGGGAATGTACGAATAAACATCAAATGTGATTTATGAAAATTAGTTGATGGTCCTTATACCTCTACAAAGTCCTCTTAATTCCTTCTTAATATAGCTAGCTGAAGGAAAGTATTTGAGATCATATCATCTGCAAATAGATTTTAAAAATATGTCTTGTCTCCCATTTTTATCCCTTTAATCTGATTATTGGATCTAATTGCTGTTGCCAAAACTTTGGTGATAAAAGACAACCCTACTTGGTACCTCTTAAAATCATAATGGGATCCGAATCATAGCTGTTAAGACATATCTGGGATTTAGTTGATCCATAAATACATTTGATCAACTTATAGAAGCCTGTCAAATTTAAACTAATTTTTATTTTTAAAATTGTATTTCCAGATAATCAAAGGTTTAAATATATATAAAGAACATGTGGTTAATGAAGATTTATTTATGTTACAATTTGTATAATATTTCATAGTTTTCTAATAGCAATAGCAATAGCACTTAGACTTATATACCGCTTTACAGTGCTTTACAGCCCTCTCTAAGCGGTTTACAGAGTCAGCATATTGCCCCCAACAATTTTGGGTCCTCATTTCACCCACCTTGGAAGGATGGAAGGCTAAGTCAACCTTGAGCCTGGTGAGATTTGAACTTCCTAATTGCAGGCAGCAGAAGTAGCCTGCAATACTGCACTCTAACCACTGCGCCCCCATGGCTTTTATTTTGGAATAAAGCCAGCTTGATCATAGGAATAATTTCACTTGCAATCACTTTTTATTGGTTGGCTAACAATTTAGTGTACAGTTTATAATTCGTATTGAGAAGTGAGATGGGCTTATAAAATGCCAAATCCTGGAGATTTTTCTCTTATTCCACATTATCTTAGAGTGTTTTCTAAGATTTTGGTAAAGGTTCCCCTTGATGCAAATTATTGCATAAAAATAGAAATTCAGGTACTAAAATTATAAAATTATAAAATTATTATCTAGGACCAGAGTGTTTAGTATATTTTAATTGGTTTTTTATTAACGTTTGTATTACATGTATTTTTATCGTTCGCTGTTCACCGCCCTGAGTCCCTTAGGAATAGGGCGGTATATAAATTTAATAAATAAAATAAATAAAATCTTTTTAAATGCCTTATAAAATTTCCCTGACAATCCACAAGATTTTGCATTTTGAATAATATTCAAGACTTAAGTGATTTCTGAAATAGAAAAGGAGATTCCATAAATAGTATATCCTCAGGAGCTGAATGTTAATTTATTTAAATATTGATTGATTTTTATTGAAGGATTATGTGAGAAATATAATTGCTGAAAAGTTTGAATTGTTCACTTATACCTTTAATTTTGATCACAATTTGACCATTGCTATTTTTAATTGCACTTATATATTTTTCCCATTAGCTTTTTTCAGTTTATTTGCCAGTACAGTATTCTAGAATTTTTATTACATGTTTGTAGTAAAATTACTCTTTGCAAAAATAATCTGAGAGGACATTTATCTGCCTCCAAACCATCAAACTCTCTCCTTTGATTTATTATTTGTTTGTAATTCAAGTCTGAATCAATTCTGATTCAGTTCTGTTATAATTTATGAATAAATTATTAATTTCTAAATAAAGCTTACGTGCCTTTTATGCTGATATATTTTTTATCATGTTAATCTGGTTTATACTCTCTTCTTTTAATACTGCACAACATACCATCTTGTTCTTACTGAAGTTTCATTTGTATGATTTTTGAAAAAGGTTTCTCTACTCTTTGTTTGAGTTACTTATATAGTATTATATTGAAACACCAATCGTAAGTAAGTGGAACAATCTGTTCTCATTGAACCCAAGTAGCTTTGAAATTGTCAATGTGTGTCAGTGTGCCTTTTATACATTCAGCACCCAAGAAATCTGTTGCCTAAAACTGATAGAGTACTGAGATTCTGCTAGGATCAGTCAATAGACTGATGACTGAAATCAGGTCACAGATGGATTTATTGTATCATTTAATGTTGATTTCAGGCTCAAGAAGATGCAGAAAAACTTCGTTCAGTTGTGATGCCCATGGAGAAGGAGATTGCAACTTTAAAGGATAAACTGACTGAAGCTGAAGAAAGAATAAAAGAGCTGGAAGCTTCAGAGGTGAGCAAAACAAAATACTATCAATAAGTGCTGAGGAAGAGTATAATAATTACTGATCTAACAATACTGCATATTGTTTCTTTACTTTGTAGCATGCCGTTTTTCATGCTTTTTTGAACGGGAAACGTGACACCATAGGAGATTTCTGTGAACAAAGTATTGTCACTAAGCATTATAAATATATTTAAAAATACAATTATCTCTTATTCTTTCTTCTCCTTCAACCCTGTCCATGGCATGGCATGGCATCATTGCTTTCTTCAAAATTCAGAACTGTAGCTTTGCTTCATCTGTTTCTTGTTGAATACATTTTGAATTTACTAAGAAAATGTAAGTTTACTAGAGAACATTAAAACCAGGGGTGAAATGCTACCAGTTCGCTGCAGTTCAGGCGAACCGGTAGTGATAAAAACTACAGGTTCGAGTGAACCGGAAGTTTAAAAAATGCTTTAAAAAAGTAAAAAAAGATTCCAACAATCGCGCGGCACAGCTGTGATTGTTGGAACCTTTTTAAAAAAACTTTTTAAAAGCATTTTTACTACCTATTCGCCCGAACCAGTAATAAAAAAATGCTTTAAAAAAGTTTTTTTAAAAAAAAGTTGGCCACACCCACCCAGTCATATGACCACCCCCCCCCCCCAAAAAAAAAAAAACCCACACCCACAGAACCGGTAGCAATAAATTTTACATTTCACCACTGGTTAAAACTCAATGAAGATTTGAATATCTCGGCCTCACATTCAATCCCGATAAGCTAAGTATATATGGCATTTAAAGAATATACCATGGTTTGAGAAAACTAATACCACACTTTAATATTCAAGATATCCCAGGTACATCATTCCTTTTTTCTTAATAACTTTTAATATTTGCTTTCAGCGGAGGATTATAAAAGAACTTGTTTAACAAGTGAATATTATAAGATAAGGAAGCAGCATTCATTATCTTTCTAACTGTAGAGTTGACCTTTCCACAAATACTGTGGTGGAGATGTTTCATGATCCTCCTCACACAGATCTTTGCATGCTATTAACTTATTAAACTGAAGCAGAAGATACCAGTGAAGCAAACAGCTGCCATCTTAAAATCCTCTCTTGTCTTAATTATACATTATTATTCTTATATTTACATATAAGGCCTTTATATAATTTGCAATAGTCATTTTAGAATCTAAAGTATGGGCTAAAAGTTCTTAAAGTAAGTAATATTTTAATTTTTTAAAAAATAGGAAATTAATAGGTATAAAATAAGACACCAACTTCCATTGATTCATATGTGCCATCAAACAATAATGATCATGTAGGATGATCTGCCCCAAGTGGCCCTTTAGGCTATCCAATATTGCACCTGTCACCACTGCATTCAAGTTCATCCATTATACTGCTGGTTTTCTTCTTTTCTTTGCCAGCACCATATATTTCTCAAAAGAGCTTCTTTTTACATTGTGTGTCTAAGATATAATTTCAGCCTGTTTATTTGTGTCTCCAGTGACAACTTGGATTTATCTGTAATCCATTTGTTTGTCTTCCCTGCTATCCACATTATTCCCAAGAGTCTTCTCCAACATCAACTTGGAAATCGTGAATACTCTTTCTGTATTTTTCAAAATCCAACATTCACTTCCATAGAGTGTCACAGGGAAAACAATTGCGGACATAATTCTGAACTTTGTATGCATCAACACATCAAGGAATATTTTTTTCCGAACCCTTCATATATTACCAGATACTAATCTATGGCACATTTCTTGGTTGCTGATTGCTTTATTGTTAATAGTTGATCCCAGAAGACAGATACTAACCATTTTTCCAATATCTTCCGTGTCAATTCCTTGTCAATTGGTTGCTCCACCTGTTATCATTATTTTCGGTTTCAGAATTAATCTCAGTTCCATTTTTTCACTCTTCTTGATATTTATTAGTAGAGTAGTAGATATTCGTTAGTAATTTGATTTTTCAGCTATCAGAGAAGTGTCACCATGTAGTGCAAATTATCAGTGTTTCTTTCCTCCAGTTTTGAAACCGTGCTTGTCTTTTTCCAGTCTAGTAATCAATCAGGAGAACTACAGATGTCATACTTTTGAATGATTTTCCTCAATAAATCAATGAACAAATATAATGTTTTTGACAATTATTTTATTGAGTACCCTCGATTTAGTTTTAGGACATGTGTGAAGAACAAGCCATGTTTTAGAACATACTGTATTTATACAGAAATATTGAAATTTTAAAAGGGTTCACAAACATTGAAGCACCACTGTAAAGCTACAATGTGGGTAATATACAAGACCTAGATATATCGTTACATACATCTACATATATCCTGACTAATAACTTTTTCTAACATGCTTAGAAATATACTTGATAAATATCTATGCTAACCATTAACTTTTGCTTCTCTGTATGTTTTTCAGGTTAAAGAACTGAATCACTACTTGGAAGCTGAGAAATCCTGTAGGACAGATCTAGAAATGTATGTGGCTGTTTTGAACACTCAAAAGTCAGTTCTGCAAGAAGATGCAGAAAAATTACGGAAAGAACTTCATGAAGGTATGGATTTTTCTCTGGGCTAAATATATGAAAATAGTAGTTTAATGTAGATTTAGAACATAGATGTCAAACTTGATTGTGTTGTGTGGTGTCACATGACGTATCATGATGTTTTTTGCCTTTGCGGAGCTGGGGTGGGTGTGGCCTACACGTGACACTTCCAGCCCACGGGCCGCCAGTTTGAAACCCCTGATTTAGAACATGCAACTACATGCTCAAGCTAAGCTGTATGCCCATAATACGCTACTAAATACAATGTAATGTCGTCTCATATTGGAAAAATAACTCTCAGAGTCCACAATTCTAAGAAGGCAGGAAGCTTCATACAAACCAGAATTCAGCCTTTGATATACAATTAGTATGTATATAAAGTTAAATTTTATTTTTTTAAATATGTAATGCATATTAAGGAACGTATTTTGTAATTTGTGGAGTTTTTTTTCTTTTTTGACTTTCCTTGCCCTTTGTTTGACATCTGAACAAATGGTTTCCTGGAGAATAGTACAGCTAGTCCTCAACTTATAACCATTCGTTTAGTGATTGTTCAAAGTTGCAACATCACTGAAAAAAGTGACTTATGACCATTTTTCACACTTATAATTGTTGCTGTATCCCTATGGTCACATGATCAAAATTCGGATGCTTGACAACTGATTCATATTTATGATAGTTGCTGTATCCTGGGATCATGTAATCACCTTTTGCGACCTTCTGACAAGCAAAGTCAATGAGGAAGCTGGATTTACTTAACAACTGTGTTACTAATTTAAAAACTGCAGGGATTCACTTAACAACTGTGGGAAGAAAGATTGTAAAATGGGGGAAATTCACTTAACAACTGTCTCGCTTTCTGCTCCATTGTGGTCATAAGTCAAGGACTACCTGTAATTATAAAGAATATTAACTCAATGTTAATAAAGAGCTATAAAGAAGCAATGTTGTTGAAAGAGGGTAAGCTTATGTAAGAGCAATATCAAGTAGTAAATTCAGTTCTTCATGTGTTCTTGAGTACTGAGAACAGACAATAAAATTGGAATATTGTTTTGTAGTTATCAGAATCCTCTTGGGCTCACATCTGATTTGACTGTGTTAAGACAGGATCTTATAAAATTGTTATTAATTTTTTTTATTATTATTTAACTGAGTGATTCCACATAATCTGTTCTGTAGATTATCTGGCTGAAGTATGCCTTTTATATTCATAGTAGTTCGTATTGTATGCACGTATAGTTTAGGAGATGTAAAGCATTATGAATCAAATAAATCTTTAATGCTGTTCCTACTTATCCATTCCTTCCACAAAAACTCAATATGCATTCTCTTGAAAGTCTTACATCAAGAGAACCTTTGATTTGAGTTTGAGATGAATCAAGCTTTGAGCTCTTCAAAACGTAACATTCTTATTACATCAATTTGAGTAAATAATAAAAAATGAACTACACCCCATAAAATTAATGGTGCAACAAAACATATGAATTCAATTGCTGTAGTGGTTGCTACAACTTAAGAAAATAAACTACATTTTCTTTGGCATTCAAAAGTATGGAAAATTGTATTGGCTGAAACATAACAACGAAGAGTAGTTCTTACCAATGTGTATCTTTAATGGAACTGCATTTACATGGAAAAGTATGCAGTGGGGTACCTCAAGGACCCAATACTCTTCAGTATTTTCATAAACGATTTATATGAGGAGATAGAAGGGGAACTCATTAGATTTGCAGATGTCACCAAGTTGGCTAAAGATACAAAAGTATTTTGACAGACTTGAACACTGGGTCCTATCTAACAAAATGAAATTCAGTGGTGAGAAAAGTACAATTTCACTCTTAGACAGAAAAACCCAAATGCACAGATATAGAATAGGTGGTACCTGACTTCATACTGTATAGTAGTAACTACGAGAGAGATTTGGGAATCTTATTAGACAATCACTTAAATATGCAGTGTGTTGCAGCCACCAAGAAAGCTGTTGCAGTGTTAGACTGCATTAATAGCAGGATAGAATCAAGATCAGGTGCAGTGTTATCTTATAGGTGTGTTATTTATAATGCCTTGGTAAAAATACAGTTGGAATATTGCATCCAGTTATGATCACCATAATATAAAAATGACGTTGAGATGCTAGAAAGAGTGCCAAGAAGAGCAACCAAGATGCTTAGAGGACTAGAGGCTAAAACATAATGAAGAACAGGGTATGTTAGTTTAATGAAAAGAAGGACTGGGGGTGACATGATGTCAGTGTTCCAATATTTGAGGGACTGCCACAAAAGAGAGGGGGGTCAACCTATTCTCCAAAGCACCTGAAGGAAGGAGAAGCAGCAATGGATGGAAACTAATCAAAGAAAGAACTAATCTAGAAATAAAGATAAATTTTCTGACAGAACAATTAATCAGTGGAACAGCTTGCCTTCAGAAATTGTGGATGCTCCATCACTGGAGAATTTTAAAAAGAGATTGGACATTTGTCTGAAATGGTAGGGTTTCTGGCTTGAGCAGGGGATTGGACTAGAAGACTTCCAGGATCCCTTCCAACTCTGTTATTCTGAGTCTTGAAGAAAATTTAAAAGATTCCTTTTGCTGCATTTTATCTCTGTTTTAGATAGGATAGAAATATTGAGTATGTGAATATATTGAAAATTTTGTATTGTTCCTTTTGTTTACAAATATATAAAACTTTATTATCAATTTTCATGCTGTTGTTTTTAGCTGTATAATTTCTGTTTTAATTCTTTGGTTTTTAATATTCTTTTTATTTTATTTTATGTATCTTGTAATTGCTGTCCATACAACAACTATAAACTGTGACATTAAATGAGGACTACTTGAATAATATGCTTACTCTGTTTCTAATTATGTATGTTAGCTTTTCAGTATGCTCCTAGATGTGTACACAGTATTACCACAATAAACTCTGTGAGCAAACCTAACTGCAGCATTTCAAATGGAGTTTGTTGTCTGTTTTCATATAGTATGCCATCTACTAGAGCAGGAAAGGCAACAGCATAATCAGCTCAAACACACGTGGCAGAAGGCCAATGACCAGTTCTTGGAGTCACAGCGTTTATTGATGAGGGACATGCAATGGATGGAGATGGTGCTGACCTCAGAACAGCTGCGGCAAGTTGAAGAACTAAAGAAAAAAGACCAGGTTAGCTAATACAACACTGAGATTTGTAGCCAAGTTTTCTTGTGGTTGAAGAAAAGAAATGTAAGTAGATGTAGGGGAGCATTTGTTTCTAGTGCTGTAATATTTGGGGGCTATATTCTTAATGACATCAGATCTCTAGATGGGGTTAACATGCATTGTGATAAAGGTTGGGAGGTTGGGTGTGCATAAGCAGAATGAACGGAAGAAGGATATGCACTGTGAATTATATAGATAATCCTTAACATTCTACCACAATGGAGACCAGAATTTCTTTTGCTAAGCAAGGTGTCAACTTGCAAAGCTTTCCAGCCCAGCGGCTACTGTGTTTCCCCGAAAATAAGACCTATCCCAAAAATAAGCCCTAGTTTGATATATACACATGTGCCCCTACTCCCAGAATAAGCCCTGTATGAGGTGGGGCAAGATGCGGATGTAAAAATCAAGCTTGGGGGAGGATGGAGGTGCCCCATGCATCCTGCACCTGCTTATCTCATCGTGCCGGTAAAGCCGCTCATGGCAGAATGCTGTGAGGCTTGTGCTGTTGGAGCAGTTCGCAGCAGAACTCCATGAGGCTCGGCGTCTCGCTGGTGGAACCGCTCGCGGCAGAACACCATGGGGCTTGTTGGGCTGGTGGAGCCCCTCGTGGCAGAATGCCCTTTATGTGCTTGCAAAGGGGACAGTTTGAAACGCAGCGATTAGCTCCATTTCAAACTGTCCCCTTTGCAAGCAAACGAAGCTTCATCTCCCTCTGGGCGAAAAGTGTTTGGGCAGCTACTGCTGGCCCTGCCCTCTCTGTCCCACTGTCTGCTTTCCTGCAGCCTCAATCTGGGCCAAGCTCTTGGCACACTCCACCAGACCTGCCAAGAGGACAAAGAGCCCCCACGAGGTGCTGCGGCTGAGAAGTGTCCCAGTAGAAGCTGGGCCAGCAGTCGGGGCAGGTGGAGGGTTGGGCATGCTGAGAGCTTGGCCCATTGCAGCCGCGGGCAAGCAGACAGTGGGATGGAGAGGGCGCCTCCTGCACTTAAAAAAAATAAGACCTCCCTGAAAATAAGCTTATTTTCAAGCCTTCCCCCCAAAATAAGACCAGAAACACGATAAGTGAGTTGCCACTTTTTTGCCATGGTTGTTAAGGAAATCACTGCAGTCACTAAGTGAACTGTGTGATTGTTAAGTGAATCTGACTTCCCCCATTGACTTTGCTGTTTTAACTTTGAATGGTCGCTAGAAAATGGTAGTAAGTCAAGGTCTACTTGCAGTACTACCGTACTTACCATATGGGCTTTTGATGTTCGCATTATGAATATCCAATATTTTGCATAAAGAAGCCAACTTATAAATTAGATATATTGAAAGGTTAATTATACTAAAAGGTAATGATATTGTAATCTGGGTTTTTAAGAATGATTTGTATTAATCTGAAATTATGCAGTTCTGGTATGGGGGGGGAATAAAGGGAGCATTTTCTATCTTGCAGATAAAAAAAAACACTTTGATTTTCAACTTTTGTCCTAGGAGGACGAAGAGCAACGAAGACTTCATAAAAGGAAAGAAGAGAAGGGGAAAGGGACTGATGATGAATCACACGTAACATGTCCTACAGTTCATGAAGAAGCCCTTCCACCATTCCCTGGTGAAGAGGTAAACTTAGTTATTATAACAGCTTCACTGGGAATGCTTCTTCTTCTTTCTTTTTTTCTTAATATATTATGTGAACCAACCCACTTTATTATACAGTATATTGTACAAACTGACAGTAGTTAATTTAACAACCAGGTTAAGCACATTGTGTGACTTGGTCCAAAAGTCACTTCAATGAATCCTTTATGGAACAGTTTGAGAGCTAGAGTCAGGGGGAGATTGTATTTCACTTTTGGATTCTGTACCAAAAAGAACTGGGTTTATGCAAGCCCTGGAATTGGCAGCTGAAAGCAAAGTCTTCCTTCTTTTTTTGCACCTATGTTTAAAATTACTTATTGTGGGGCAATTGATCCATTGTGTGAGTTTTCTCACCATCTCCTACAAAGCTGTAACCTGACTTGAAATTTAGATTATTGTCAATTCATGATAAAACATGGTTCAAAAGCTAGCTTTTAATCAAGGAACAATAAGTATGAAATAATTCAAGATGTTTTAAGTATGGTTTAAAAGAGGGGGAGAAGCTATATGACTTTGCATAAGATTTTGGCAAGGGATTCTGTTCTCTTACAAATAGTTTAGTCAGTGATGTTTGATAACTATGCATTTGAGAAACTGTTCCAAATAAGCCTGAAATAGAAGACAGATGTTCCAGTTCTTTCACAATAAATTCCCAATTGTATTGTGTTCTTCCTCAAAATATTTATCTTAAGCTTTATTTCCAAAGTAAAGAAACTATTTTCATGAGCTACAAACAGGACGTGCAGGTTCTATTTGGAGGAGGGAATCCTGATGGTACCTTTATAGCTTTATAGGTCACTATCAGCACCTAAATTGTACTTAAAAACATTAATGTAGTATTTCCAACGCAGAGGCCATACAGTTGAATCAGATCTTCCTCATTAGAATGCAGTCTGCAACATTCTGTACTTGTTGCAGCATTTGTGTGGTATTCAAGAACAGCTGCAAATAGACCCTAGTTCAGTAACTTGTTTGATGTGAAGAGAATATGAATTGCTTCCTGCTCCCCAAATGGCTGTAGCTAAACAAATGCATCTCTGGCCATATTCTCCACCTACTAGTCCATTCAGAGTTTGAATCTAGAAGCATTCTAGTCTCCTTTAGAGCTGTTCATTCCAGAACAAGTGGTGGGGCTGACAAACTGTTGATTTCTGAATAAGAAACAACTCCTAATCTGGATGAAAATAAGCTGTAAAGAGATAAATAGCATGCATCAAAAGAGAAATTTTATGAATAATGAAAACTCCACTGAAGGGGGAATTGGGGGAAGATTTCATTTTGGAGATAAACGAGGGGGGAAAGTCCATAACTCATCCTATATTTTGGTATATAACCCAGGAGTGGGTTGGTGGAGCAATGATTTGGCTGGATATAAGGGAGTTTTTTATTGTTGGACAGTTTTTCTGTTTCAATTATAGGTGCACCTCAACAGCACTCATGGTTCGGCCCACTCACTTGACACAGATGCATTGCTGTCTTCAGGAGAGTCTCTCAAGTCGGACAATGACATGTTTAAAGAGGGACTGCGTAGAGCTCAGTCAACAGACAGTTTGGGAACATCAGGATCTTTACAAGCCAAAAGTTTGGGCTACAACAATAAAGCCAAATCAGCTGGGAACCTTGATGAATCTGACTTTGGGCCACTGGTTGGGGCAGACTCTATATCAGAGAACTTTGACACTGCCTCCCTGGGCTCTCTGCAAATGCCTGGTGGGTTTATGCTAACCAAAGACCAGGAAAAAGCAATCACAGCAATGACACCAGAGCAGGAGGAAACCGCATCCCTTCTCTCCAGCATCACACAGAGTGTAGAAAATGCTTATGTGTCTCCTAGTGGTTACCGCTTAGTTAGTGAAACAGAATGGAATCTCCTTCAGAAAGAGGTATGCCTTTGTACGTACTGTAAACTCCCATCTGAGGATTATTTTATAGAGAATGATTTGTGTATTATTATACCTCTCTCCTGAAAACTTCTTGATTTTTATCCAAAATGGCTACAGTTGTTGTAGCCATCCTCTCAGTGGGATTTATACACATTCTTCTATGAAGCTTCCAGAGAAATAATGGTTTTATGTTCTCCAGGTGCAAAATGCTGGGAACAAGCTGGGAAGGCGCTGTGACATGTGTTCGAATTATGAAAAACAGTTGCAAGGCATCCAGATTCAGGAGGCCGAAACAAGAGATCAGGTGAGTGCAGCCTGGTCTCTCATCATGCAGAAAGTGAAATGATTCCAAGAGGTAATGAGAAATACAAACAAGTCATCTTTCACAGTGGTGAAATTTGTTACTACCGGTTCTGTAGGCGTGGCTTGGTGGGGAGGGGTAATGTGACTGGGAGGGCATGGCCAATTCTTTTTATTTTATTTTTTTACTTTTAAAGCCATTTTTTCTACAACCTCTTCGGCGAAGAGGTTGTAAAAAAAATGCTTTCAAAAGGCTCTGATGATCCCAGCTGAGTTGCCTTGATCGGCAGAGGGTTTTTAAAAAACCCTCTGACGATCAGGCAACTCAGCTGGGATCGTCAGAGCCATTTAAAAGAAAAAAAGCCTCTGATGATCACGCGGCTCAGCTGGGCATGGGGGGGAGCAGGGATTTTTGCTACCGGTTCTCTGAACCACCTGCCTCCATCGCTACCGGATTGGGCGATCCGGTCCGAACCGGGAGCATTTCACCCCTGATTTTTCACTTAGGGCCATTTAGTTACTAATTACAGCACCAATACTACCCTATCTTTTCACAACTCAGGGCGATTTATGTCACATTAATAAAATCAAATGCAGTAAAAATCACAAAGGCAACCCATGTTCATTGATCACCCCATTAATCTTTCATCCTATTAAAGGTTTTAGTGTAAAATGAGAAGGAGACTCGTGTGAACCCCAGACGTTGTTCCTTTTCAGTTACTATTCCAGTTTTGGGTATTGTGACTTGACTTCTTAGGATCCAACATATTTAAAACTCACTAATTTGGACAACAGAGTATATGAAAAAAGTTACCTTTCTAATAAATGAGACATTTATAAGAAAACCATCGAATAAGAATAATAAGAATAAACAATTGGACAGTGAAAACTCTCAGCAGATTCCCCAGTTCCAAAACCTTTGCCCTATGGGAGCTATAGCCTTTGAACTCATTCTCAGTAATATTCATGCTGATATTCATGCCTAATCCAAGAATAGCCACGTCAGCGTGTGCAACTGAAGTGCCTGTTGCTATCAATGCCAAGGAAAAGGCTGCTGGGCCTTAAGACAAAGTTAAACAGTGGGTAGAAACAACGTTGCTAGCTCTTAGCTTCTTCCGCTATACATTATGAATTATCGGGCTTTCTTCTGTACGCATAAATTAATGCTGCTTGTGCAAACTTACTGCTTGTGTTAATTCAACGATCAATTAATTCAGCATTATTTATTATACAGGAGTAAGAGATCAATTGAAGGCAGATTCACCTCTGGATCCCTGTGAAGCAACTTAATATAAATATTGCTTCTGTCCTGACTTTTGCAATAAAATTCATCTGCTGTTTATGCGCAACAGTTCAGATTGTTTAAACGGTACTTAACTGAACGGTCAATTAGTATTGGATGAGTTGGATTTGGAGTTCATTTGTTAAAGACTTTGGGCTTGTTTTTAAGATCAGAGTTGGTTTTTGAAGTTGATTGAGTTGGACTGATTCCCTGCATGGACTGATTCCACACATGATGATTTCCCGGTTATATCATTATGCTTATTTATGTGTATAGTTCATGGGTCACTTACACATGCAGAGATTTCTGCCTTCCACCTACCTCTGATAGCAAATTTGTTCTTATTTTCATGAGAAATGAGAGAACCTAATTTTGGGGAAGGGTTCCTTTGTTTGCTTTCAACTCAGTTCAGCCTCTTATTCATACTCAAATATATGTACAAGTTGGAGGTTGGAGGAATAGTACCTGATCCTGTGCATAAACGCTCCAGCAGATAAACGAACAGTTTCCTTTTTTAAAAATCTCTAGTGGCCTTACTATAGTATAAACTGTATTTAACGGAGCTTTTAAATTTAGTCTCTTCATAAACATTTGGATGAGGTACTTGATTCTATGTTCTGTTATGAACGTTTACATTTCAGAGAATGAAAGCACGGTATTGTACGGTACATTGTACGGTATTTCCATTAATGCTAAAAGAGGAAAAGAGGAAATAGTGCATTTTTATTAACATAATCAAACACAACAGATAAACTTTCTACCCTTTTAAGATAAAGAATTCAGAATTCTGTAATAACATTTTGTTCTGGGGTCAAAGAAACAGATGGCTGTGATGTTAAACGAGGTTATATCGTTAAGCAAAGAGAGCATGGACTGTAATGAAACTCTCATTTGTATGGTTTCTTTATCTATTCCACCTTGTTTCTAAATTATAAGCATAGATTTTGTCTTGGAGAAAAATTAACTTTATTTAGAAAAGGGATGTTTATGGTGCATTGTTTCTGACCCCATAGGTGAAGAAACTTCAGATAATGTTGAGGCAGGCCAATGATCAACTAGAAAAAACAATACGAGAGAAACAGGAGCTGGAGGAATTTATGAAACAAAGTAGTGAAGACTCAGTCAATCAGGTAAAGAAAATCTTACAGAAGACTAAAAATTCTTAAGTGAGAATGACCCTTGCATAGAGCCTATATTTAAACTGGTTGATTCTTTTTACACCAGTTGTGTACTACAGAATGTACTGGAGATGATTTAAGAGTATGTTTATCTTGTAAAGTTAACAGGATCAAATAGCACTTAGCACTTGGACTTATATATCACTTTTACAGCCCTCTCTAAGCGGTTTTCAAAGTCAGCAAATTGTTCCTAACAATCTGGGTCCTCATTTTACCAACCTCAGAAGGATGGAAGGCTGAGTCAATCTTGAGCCGGTAAGAACTGAACTGCTGGCAGTCAGCAGTCAGCAGAATTAGCCTGCAATACTGCATTCTACTGTGCACCACGGCCCTTGATGATTAATATACTAATCATATACTAATATGATTAGTATAAGGTTGTTAGTATAGTTTGGGAATTAAAAAAAACACCCCAAAAGGCAGTGGTGGTAAGCCAATTCTGTACTGTTAATTTTTTAAAAACTCTGCAGATAGTACAACTGCAACTTACAACTGGTTGTTTAACATTCAAAGTTACAACAATCTCAGAAAAGGTGTTTACTTCCAGCCATCGTAAAATGTTGCCCCTCCCTCACAGCCTCATGACTCAATTTCAGGTGCTTGGTAACCAGCTTGCTTTTATACCAGTTATCAAGTGCCCTGTGATCATGTGGTCGCCATTTGCAATCTTCTCTACCAGATTTTCCAGAGGATCAATGCGGAAGCTGGCAGGAAAGGTTGCAAGTGGAGGCGATAGGGGAAAGTTGAAATTGTTTGTGTGCTGCAGGAACAGAGTTGAAATCTTGAAGAAATCAGCTCCATTCAGGAGCCCCACAGAGGGGTGAGGAAAACCTTCAGCTGATCCACTGGGAGATTGTTTTACAGATGCAGCTGGGAATGCCAGGATTGTGGGCTTTGCTCCATGACCGAGATTCTGGTTCCAGTTGTGGTCATAAATTGAAGTCTACGTGTACATGGATGTGTTTGTGAAATCACCAGAGGCAGAGTTCAATTTGGGGTCTACCTTTAAGTATTTTGGAGCACTTGCCCCATTGTTACTGAGTTTTCAGCATGGAATTCTGTAGGGAAAAAAATGAAAATAAGTCTGCTAAAAGATTAGGGAAAAAATTGTATACCTGTTATATTATGCCGTTTTGTGTTCATGATGTGTGTGTATAATTTATTCATATTTCTCTCTCCCCCCCCTTCTTTTTGACAGATCTCATCACTTACTGCTAGAGCTCAGGAATCTGATGCCTTACTTAATGAATTACAGCAGGCATTTTCTCAAGCTAAAAGAAATGTCCAAGATCAAATGGTAAACAGTGAAAAATTATTTTAATACACATATTTGAATATATTTGTTGTTTATTCTATATATTATTATAGTTTTATATTATCTGTATTATTCCATTTATCTGCACTGTAGAATGAAATAAGCTTTTTCTACAGACAAGTATCACCCTTGGGTACTATCCAGTTCTAACTGAGTATGGAGGACAGCTTAGGATATTCTAGTTGGTTTTGCTGTCAAAAGCCTGCACAGAATGTATCCGTTTCTTTATTTCTTGTCCTTATTTGAAGAGCAAAACCATCTATATGCGCTACAAAATGCACAAATTGGTTCATAAGAATAGCCAGTGAATCAACAAGGGGATACAGACTCTCTGGGAAGGGGATCTTTCTGTATCTTCTCTTCAATACACCTGCAACAGGCTAGACTAACAGTCTTCTATGATTAAGATCTGCAGTTGGAATTACCTTACGCTGTTTATGAAGGAGAAATTTGGAACCTGCCCTAACCCAATTTGGCACTCTGCATCAGTGGCTAAGACGCTGAGCTTGTTGATCGAAAGGTCGGCAGTTCAGCGGTTCGAATCCCTAGTGCCCCATAACGGGGTGAGCTCCCATTACTTGTCCCAGCTTCTGCCAACCTAGCGATTTGAAAGCACGTAAAAAATGCAAGTAGAAAAATAGGGACCACTTTCGGTGGGAAGGTAACAGCTTTCCGTGTGCCTTTGGCGTTTAATCATGCTGGCCACATGACCACGGAGATGTCTTCGGACAGCTCTGGCTCTTCGGCTTTGAAACGGAGATGAGCACCGCCCCCTAGAGTTGGGAACAACTAGCACATATGTGCGAGGGGAACCTTTATAGTGTTTTGTAGTACAATACACAAGTGCCCCGTAACGGGGTGAGTTCCCATTACTTGTCCCAGCTTTTGCCAACCTAGCGATTTGAAAGCACGTAAAAAAATGCAAGTAGAAAAATAGGGACCACTTTTGGTGGGAAGGTAACAGCGTTCCGTGTGCCTTCGGCATTTAGTCATGCTGGCCACATGACCACAGAGACGTCTTCGGACAGCGCTGGCTCTTCGGCTTTGAAACGGAGATGAGCACCGCCCCCTAGAGTCAGGAATGACTAGCACATATGTGTGAGGGGAACCTTTTGTCAATTATATACTGTTTAAGGAACATACTGGTCTGCTTGGCAGTAAACAGGAGGGGAACCCAAATGATGTTAGTTTGGCCATTTTCTGGTGATGTCTGCCTGCAATGTTGGGGAACTCAGGTCCCAGTGGCATCTACAGGGATGTCAACACAGACAAGGTAACAGTATTGTGTAAAATTATGGCAAGTGTATAGAAATGGCAGTCACAATGTACCTGTTGATGATGCTGTGGCCACCATGCTGCCTGTTTTCATATATACATTGTGGCTGCTCTTAGGTCTAACCTACTCACAAGGTTATTGTGGGGCAATAGGAGGCAGAAACATTATATACGCCAAAAATCAATGCTATACCAGTCTACTAAATGAATACATTTAAAGCACCAGAACTGCTTATTTTTGTTCCTACTAGGGCAGTATTTATGATGAAGGCCATGGTTCCAGTTTTATGGTAATTCAGATAATCTTTCTTACAATATTGAACAAGGGCCACCTGTACTTTTCGAAGCTGGGACCTAGAGAGGATTGCTGTATTGTCTAGATAACACAGAACGGATATGTGTTGTCTAAACATTCAGCTTGTCTAAATGGTGAAATATCACTTTGTCTTAATGGGCCAGAATGAGATTTAGGAAAATGCTGAACAGAAAGGAATACAATTGATCAGAATGTTACTTGATAAGAGGCCTAGGGGGCATGTCATTATGGAGGCAAGCCCAGAAATATAGTCAGGAAGTCAGATTGGGACAAAGGTTAGGTCTGAATTTCAGTTGGGTGGATTTCCCATAAACTCCTCATAGTCTTATTAGCTGTGCTGCCTGTGAAATAACAGTTTAAAAGTGGTAAGAATACAGTTTGGCCAGCTTCCTAATCAGCTGATCTATTGTTCTTCAGTATTTTGGAGGAAATCATGTGCCCTTGGAGGGGTCTATGTTATGCAGCCAATTATACAGTTATTCTTTTTCCTAGAACTGTACTCTCCAAACTTCTTTCACTTAATGTAGATTCCTGTGTTTGTTCTTTGTTTTCCTTTAAAGTTAGCTAATTATGAATTATTGCAGAATTGTATCTGCTGTGGCTAATTTACTCCTTAGAATGTTAACATTGCTAAGGCCTTGCTAAACAACTGAACCCAGTCAACTATTAGTGATTCCAACAAATCACAGTTGGAATAAGTGGGCCAAATCTTTTGTAAATGCAGAATCTCTACTTAGTTTCTTCAGGAAGTGCTTACTATCTCATAAGTCATTGCGCCAGGAAGGTACTGGCAAGACATTCCCATTGGCAAGGGAGGCAGCAATAGATGTGAGCTGGTCAGCATCCAGTCAGTGTTTGGGAAGTGATTTCTGAAAATCAAAGGTTTAACTTTTTAGTTGGGTCTCCTCTCCAGCTCTTTTTCTTCAAGACATGGTTGGCAAACTGATTTCTTTAACTGGGTTTATGTATTTTTACAGAATGCTTACGTTTGTTTTGGGTTGAACAGTCTTACATACTAGCTATATCGTTTAACGGATTTTTTTTTTTTTTTTTTTTTTTTTTAGTATTTTAACTGAAAACTTCACAGTTCACCTATTTAGTAAGTTGTGGGAACAGGGAGAAAGTCATGGTGAGCAAGGATATTCTGCATATTGGTGTTTTTTTCCTGTTTTGTCCACTACCTGGTTCCACCATATTAAGAATGAAATGTGAGTTAATCTGAAGAGCTGATTTTTTTAGGGTTTAATTCTTTCTTTGTTTGCTGGAGGCTGTCCTGATGCAGTCACGAGAACTTGTTTCAGAGGAATTGGTGAGGCTCCAGAAAGACAATGAAAGCCTTCAAGGAAAACACTGTCTGCATGTATCTTTACAGCAAGCTGAGGACTTTATCCTTCCAGAAACTGGAGAGGTAGGATACCTCTTGGTTAATTTTAAATAGATCCATTTGGGACGTAATATTGGGTAAGACATTCACTAAAGTTTAGGAATAATGGCCATCACTTTTTTTTAAGATTAGAAAAGTAGAAACTTGTTTCTAGTAATGTATGTGAGAAGATCCACATGTTGATTATAATTCTTATCTAAACTGAAATCTTAAATTAGTAAAACCTGCAACCCTATCTGTGGTTATGTTTTGTGTTTATCTGTCTTAATCTAGATAACTTCCAGTATATCTTGAACAATCACTGGTATTTTCATGCTAAAGCAGCCTGTACTATATTTTGTTATTATCTTATCTTTCTGTTTCATAAGAAAAAAAGGGTGTTTCTTAGCTATAAAGTGTATGATTTGTAACTATATAAATTAAGTTCCTTCCATTTCTGCTTGAAAGTGTTTGACATCAAGGAAGATAGCTTATTATGCAATTGTGGTAATATGTTTTCAAACAACATTCTAAGCAGGACTCTTTGAAATTGTTACAGTCTGGAATTGTTGCTTGGCATCTGTAGTAAATGGATTAACAGAAGAAAACAATATAATGACTTTACCACTTGGTAATTATTATAACTCCCCTTGTTTTTTCCAGTCATCCTTAACCCAAGGCCTTCCAACTTTTAACTTATATAGGTTACATATCTGGAGGGAATGAGGTTAGAACAATTATCTTAGGCCCCAAATTACATGGCGGCTCTCTAGGTGGCTCAGTGACTAAGACGCTGAGCTTGTCGATCAGAAAGGTCAGCGGTTCGAATCCATATAGGACTCCTGTGTGAGCAGGGGGGGTTAGACTAGATGACCTCCAAAGTCCCTTCCAATTCTGTTACTGTTACATGAACTGCTGGCCTTAAATACATCTTCCTGGTAGCTGACACCCCAACATTACTCATGAACTTGCCCTTGTGTTAGACATTAAATTAACAAAGCTCTTAATTTAAAATTGCTGTGGAATATTTTTTAGTGTTAAACACCTGACTCCCCTTACTCTTTTATTTAAAAAAAAAACACTAGTGAAGAGTCTAGAGAATTTTCTTTATCTGGAATTACTATATTTTAAAACATTCAAGACTGTTTTCCTTTTTGTATCTTTCCCTCCTTTTGTCCTTTTCAAAATCAGTTTCCAATCAAAGTCCCTTATAGTTTATTACATGATGGTATATATATGCGGGAAGACAGTTTGGCCTTTGTTTCAGGAACTCCGTGATTTGGTCCTCAAGTATCGTGAAGACATTATTAGTGTACGAACTGCTGCCGATCATCTGGAAGAAAAACTGAAGGCAGAAATTTTATTTTTAAAAGAACACATTCAAGCCGAACAATGTTTAAAAGAGAACATAGAAGAGACTCTGCAGCTAGAAATAGAAAATTGCAAAGAGGAAATAGGTGAGTCTAGGGCTTTCTTTATATTTAGATATTTTCATCAATGACTTGGACAAGGGGACAGATGGGGAACTCATCAAATTTGCAGATGACACCAAGCTGGCAGGAATAGCCAACACTTCAGAAGATAGACTCAAGATACAGAAGGATCTTGACAGACTTGAACATTGGGTGCTATCTAACAAAATGAAATTCAATAGTGAAAAAAAGCAAGGCTCTACATTTAGGGAAGAAAAACAAAATGTACAGGTACCGTATATGTGGTATCTTGCAACAACCATTTAAATATGAGCCAGCAGTGTGCAGCAGTTGCCAAAAAAGCCAACACAGTTCTGAGCTGCATAAACAGAGGGATAGAATCAAGTTCACGTGAAGTGTTAATACACTTTATAATGCCTTGATAAGGCCACACTTGGAATATTGCATTCAGTTTTGGTTGCCACAATGTAAAAAAGATGTTGAGACTCTAGATAGAGTGCAGAGAAGAGCAACAAAGATGATTAGGGGACTGGAGGCTAAAACATATGAAGAATGGTTGCAGGAACTGGGTATGTCTAGTTTGATGAAGAGAAGGACTAGGGGAGACATGATAGCAGTGTTCCAATATCTCAGGGGTTGCCACAAAGAAGAGGGAGTCAAACTATTCTTCAAAGCACCTGAGGGTAGAACAAGAAGCAATGGGTGGAAACTAATCAAGGAGAGAAGCAATTTAGAACTAAGGAGAAATTTCCTGACAGAACAATTAATAAGTGGAACAACTTGCCTGCAGAAGTTGTGAATGCCCCAACACTGGAAATTTTTAAGAAGTTGTTGGATAACCATTTGTCTGAAGTTGTGTAGGGTTTCCTGCCTGGGCAGGGGGTTGGACTAGAAGACCTCCAAGGTCCCTTACAACTCTGTTATTCTATTCTATTCTATTCTATTCTATTCTATTCTATTCTATTCTATTCTATTCTATTCTATTCTATTCTATTCTATTCTATTCTATTCTATTCTACTCTACTCTATTCTATTCTATTCTATTCTAGCATCTTTCAGGGCATTCCACTTGCCTTCCTAATTTACTAGACCCCTTCCTAGTTAATATGAGCTGAATATGAGTCCATAAATGAAATGAAAACCTTTCCCCATCTTTTAACAGCTGCTGCATCCAGTCTAAAAACAGAATTGGAGCAAATAAGAGTGAATAAAGAGCAGGTAACTTATCTAAAGACTTTGGGAGATGTTCCCTATACCATGGCAAAAACCTTCCATCTAGTGGTGGAATTCAATTTTTTTTACTACCAGTTTTGTGGGCGTGGCTTGGTGGATGTGGTGTGGCTTAGTGGGCATGGCAGGGGAAGGATACTGCAAAATCTCCATTCCCACCCCACTCGGGGGCCAGCCAGAGGTGGTATTTGCCGGTTCTCCGAACTACTCAAAATTTCTGCTACCGGTTCTCCAGAACCTGTCGGAACCTGTTGGATTACATTGGTCTCCTACTCAAAGGTCTTCATGTCTGTCTCAAGCATAGAGTAAATCTTTATCTAGTACTGTGATTATTCCAAATTATTGGGTGTAGAGGGAATGTTGTACATCTTCTTTCCTAGTTATGGTTTTTTTTCTGGGCATAAAGAAGAACTGCTAGCAGAGGGGCAACAGAAAAGGAAATACATTTTGAAAGCATTTAAATGAAACCATCAAAATAGTGGTTCTTCATGCTTGTTTCCCTCTTTTCATGATAAAGTTTCTGCCTAAGATTGAGGATCATATTCAAAGCTACAAGCTACTTTGGAATAATGGTAGTAAGGTACATGTCAAAGGACTAATTAATGTTGCTGTCAGATTTTTATGTATACCTGGCATAAAACTGCTTCCTTTCTGTACATCCTGACATCACAGTGGCAAAACAAGTAGTCAGAAAACAGATGGTGTCAGGAACTTCTGAGCAGCAGAGATTAAAATAATTGGTGATAACTTCAGTGTTTGTTTTCAATTTATTTATTTATTTATTTATTTGTTTAAATTTCTATACCACCCTTCTCCAATGTAGGACTCAGGGCGGTGAACAGCCAAAGTAAAAACAAGACATACATACAAAACATACAAAATCTAAAAACTGTTTAAAATAATTAAATAATTTTGGCCGTAATTAAAACATTCCAATTTAAAATCCATTTAAAATTTGACTCAAGCTAGCCCAGCTAGTTGAAATAAATGGGTTTTCAGGGCCCGACGAAAAATCCGGAGGTCTGTTATTGTACGTAGCTCTGGGGGGGAGGTTGTTCCAGAGGGCGGGCGCCGCCACAGAGAAGGCTCTCCCCCTGGGGGTCGCCAGCCGACATTGTCTGGCGGACGGCACCCTGAGGAGGCCCACTCTGTGGGAGCGTACTGGCCTGTGGGAGGCTATTGGTGGCAGAAGGCGGTCTCGTAAGTACCCCGGCCCTAAGCCATGGAGCGCTTTAAAGGTGGTCACCAACACCTTGAAGCGCACCCGGAAGACCACCGGGAGCCAGTGCAGCTCGCGCAGGAGAGGTGTCACGTGGGAGCGTCTCGTCGCCCCCAAAATCCCCCGCGCGGCCGCGTTCTGGACCAGCTGGAGCCTCCGGGTGCACCCCAGGGGGAGCCCCATGTAGAGAGCGTTGCAGTAGTCCAGGCGGGAAGTGACGAGTGCCTGAGTGACTGTGCGTAGGGAGTCCCGATCTAGAAAGGGGCGCAACTGGCGTATCAGGCGGACCTGATAAAAAGCCCCCCTGGCCACGGCCGCCAAATGATCTTCTAACGACAGCCGTGCGTCCAGGAGGACACCCAAGTTACGAGCCCTCTCCGTGGGGGCGAGTGATTCGCCCCCAATAGCCAGCGATGGTGTCAGCTGGCTATATCGGGACGCCGGAAGCCACAGCCACTCGGTCTTGGAGGGGTTGAGTTGGAGCCTGTTTCTCCCCATCCAGGCCCGCACGGCCTCCAGGCACTGGGACATCACTTTAAGGGCATCATTGGGGTGGCCTGGGGTGGAGATGTACAGCTGGGTGTCATCAGCGTACTGATGGAACTCCACCCCGAAGCCACGGATGATCTCACCCAGCGGCTTTACATAAATGTTGAACAGAAGGGGCGAGAGGACCGACCCTTGTGGCACTCCACAAGCAAGGTGCCTCGGGGTCGACCGCTGCCCCCCTGTCAACACAGATTGCGACCGGTCAGAGAGGTAGGAGGAGAACCACCGCAAAACGGTGCCTCCCACCCCCAACCCCGCCAACCGGTGCAACATGATACCATGGTCGATGGTATCAAAAGCCGCTGAGAGGTCTAACAGGACCAGGATAGAGGAGCAACCCCTATCCCGGGCCCTCCAGAGATCATCCACCAATGCGACCAATGCCGTTTCCGTGCTGTGCCCAGGCCGGAAGCCGGACTGGAGCGGGTCTAGATAGACAGCTTCATCCAGGTACCGGGGAAGCTGTTGCGCCACCACACTCTCAACAACCTTCGCAATGAAGCGAAGGTTGGAGACTGGACGATAGTTAGCCAAAACAGCCGGATCCAGAGAAGGCTTCTTGAGGAGGGGCCTCACCACCGCTTCTTTCAAAGCGGCCGGCAGGACCCCCTCACTCAAAGAAGCGTTAACAATCTTCTGGAGCTAGCCTTGTGTCACCTCCCGGGAAGCCAGTACCAACCAGGAGGGACACGGGTCCAATAAACATGTGGTCACGTTCAGCCGTCCCAGGACCCTGTCCATGTCCTCGGGAGCCACAGGATCGAACTCCCCCCAGATAACACTCTCAAGACCTGCCTCAGTCATCCCGTCTGGACATACCCAGTCAGAGGCCAGCCCTTCCCGAATCTGAGCGATTTTGTCATACAGATACTGCACAAAATCCTCAGCTCGACCCTGCAAGGGGTCATCCCGCACTTCCAGATGGAGGAGGGAGCGGGTCACCCTAAACAGGGCGGCCGAGCGATTATCTGATGACGCGATAAGAGCGGCAAAATAGCTAGTTTTCGCCGCTTTTATCGCCACTAGGTAGGTCTTAATATGAGACCTCACCAGTGTTCGGTCAGGTTCGGAGCGGCTGGTCCTCCAACTACTCTCCAGGCGTCTTTTCCGGCGCTTCATCTCCCTAAGCTCCTCGGAGAACCAAGAAGCTAGGTGAGTTCGGTGCCGGGTCAGAGGCCGCAAAGGCACGACTCGGTCCAAGGCCCCGGCAGCCGCACTATCCCAGGCGGCCCCCAGGTCTTCAGCCGAGTCATGAGCCAGAATCTCAGGAAATGGCCCAAGCTCCATCTGGAACCTATCAGGGTCCATCAGGCGCCTGGGGCGGAACCACCTGGTCGGTCCTGCCTCCCTGCGGCAGGGTGCAGCGGTTAGAAAGTCCAGTCGAAGGAGCGAGTGGTCAGACCATGACAAGGGTTCGATGGCTATATCCCCTATATCAAGGCCACTCAACCACTGACCAGAGACAAAAACTAAGTCCAGAGTGTGTCCTCCTGTGTGAGTGGGGTCATGAATTAACTGAGTAAGGTCCATGGCCGTCATGGAAGCCATGAACTCTCGAGCCACCTCAGACGTTTCACCGATAGATGGCAGGTTGAAATCCCCCATGATGGCAAGTCTGGGGGTGCCCACCGCCACCTCGGCTATAACGTTAAGGAGCTCGGGCAGGGCCGTTGCCATGTGGCAGGGAGCCAGGTACGTGACCAACAGGCCCATCTGTACTCCACGACCCCACTTCACAAAGAGGGACTCACATCCGGCTATCTGTGGAACAGTGGTCTCCCTTGGATCCAGACCTTCCTTTATAATAACCGCCACCCCCCCGCCCCTGCCCTGAGCCCTCGGCTGATGAAATGCACGGAAGCCTGGTGGGCATATATCCACGAGGGGGACTCCCCCCTCCTGGCCCAACCAGGTCTCCGTAATGCCCGCCAGGTCCGCCTCCCCCTCCTGAATAAGATCGTGAATGAGGGGGGCTTTATTAACAACGGACCTGGCGTTGCACAACATCAGCCGGAGGCTCTGGCCTTGAGAATCTGGACAACCTGGGGAACAAGAAAAGCATTGGGGACCGGAATGCGCAATAGCTCTAAGATAGCGAGTGCGCATTCCCCGCACATGATATGGTCCCCAGCTTCCGCCATATATCCGCCAATAAAGGAGAGGTTTAAATAATGCCACAAAAGATTTTACAAAAGCAAAAATGGATAGCCTGTAGAAGAGCCCTAAGTGGTTGGTTAGCACTGGAGAGCTTTTAGCTCATTTAATACATTCTTCCATTTTCATAGTTGGAATCCAACTTGAAAGAAAAGATACAGCAGTTAGAAAACTTTGAGGAGAGAGAAAATGATCTTGAAGAACAGCTGAAGAAGGAAGTTGCCACAAAGGTAAATAATTTTGACATTAAAGAGTACCGAGTTGGTATACGGGGAGGGGGCTGAAAGTGCTCAAGCCTAGTCACTGATGGAGTCACTGTTTGTCATTCTGTTGCTCCCCTCTGGGAGGAGGTTTCGAAGTATCTATAGCAGGACTACCAGATTCTGTAACAGCTTTGTTCCCTATGCCATCTGTCTGGAAAACTCGCAAGATTCGTTTCTCTCACTAGGCACATGTATACATCCGAACTACACTATTGTTTCTCCGTATCATATAATATATGTGGGTATATGCATAATTTTGTATTTATTTTGTCATGTTTATGTAGTGTAGACGTGGAAATCTTTGAGAGCTATATGCAACAAAATTTCATTTTAATGTATGCCAATTAGTGTACTTTCAAAGTGACAATAAAGTTACTCTAAGTTCTAATTGGGACAAACAGTTCACAAAAGAAGGGACTTGAATGGGATCAATACTGTATTTCTGAAATCAACAAATTCCAAATAGATTTGAAAGGAATACAGGCAGCAAATTAGATTCAGTACAATATGAGCAATATATGCAGATAGGGAATGAAGGATAGGAAATGAGAACGAGGAAGCCCAATTTCATATACCTAAAGATGTGGTTTGGATAATAGAATAGAATAGAATTCTTTATTGGCCAAGTGTGATTGGACACACAAGGAATTTGTCTTCGGTGCATAAGCTGTCAGTATACATAAAAGCTATAAGTGATAAATCATGATCATAATCATATAAATACATTCATCATAAATCATAAGATACAACACTTAGTGATAATCATAGAATACAGTGCAGTACAGGTGATAAGAGGTCCCTCCTTTCCTAAAACACTTCCAGTGTTCTCTGACTAGGAAGGCCATCATGCAGCTACATTTATAAATATGCCCCATATCTCCAAAATGCAGAAATCATTGCTGTTTCCTTTCCCAGGCTAATTTAGAACACATGATGTTCGAGGAGAAGAATAAAGCTCAACGGCTTCAGACAGAATTGGATGTCAGTGAACAAGTACAGAGAGATTTCGTTAAGCTTTCTCAGACCCTTCAGGTAAGGTGATCACTTGGGAACAAAGACAGTGAAAAGTGTCTGTTCTTGGATTTTTCTAGCTACTAGAATTACGTTTTTTTGTTTTGTTTTTTAAAAAAAATATAATAATTCCATCTTCAATTAAACTGTGTGTCGTCCAGGTACAGATATCTTTGTAAAATAATAATCAAGATTTACAACAATATTCATTACATTAACATTCTATAATATTAAAATGATAATATTAAACATAATAATCATAATATTTGTTTCTCTCTCTTAACATATCTTCATTTCACTAATCTTTTTCTTTTGTTTCTCTGTTTCTAACTTCCATTTTTGTTATCTAACCACTGATAAAATAAATCTCGTGTCATATAATATTTAGTTTGTTCTTTTTTCCTTAATTGCTAGCGTTAGTCTATTCATTTCTGCACATTCTAATATTTTCCTGATCACATTCTCATCTGTGGGGATCTCTTCACTTTTAAAATTTTGTGCAAATACAATTCTAGCTGCAGTTAGTATATAGATAATTAGATATACATTCCCCTTACTATATTTTTTGGATAAAATCCCCAACAAGAATATTTCTGGCTTTAAATCAATATGCTGCTTTATCATTTTTTCCAGCCACATATGTATGTTTGTCCAATATTTTTTTGCCTTTGAGCAAAAATTACCACATATGATAATATGACCCAGGTATCTATCTGGTGGCACTTCTAGCATTTAGCCGACTTATCTTTAAACATCTTTGAATTACGATTCTGTCAGATATTGTCCTATTTGGTTGCTCCTACCTTCCAAGGTCACAAGATCCACTAGGTCCTTCCCACAAATAATGGTGATGAGTAAAATAGGTCTTGCTAAATTTTGTTCTTCCATACAGTTATTTCATGCTCAGGGGAGAAATCTTCTTTTTTCTTTGAGAATACTAGAATGTAAGCGTAGGAAGCGATCTTGGAGGATATCCAGGCCAGCTCCTTGCTTGATGCAGAATCTACTATCCATCCAGGCTCTGTTTAATTTCCAGCAGAGGAAAATCCACCCCCTCCCTAGGCAGTCCGTTACATTTTTGGAACAGCCCTTGCCATTTAGAAACGTTTCCCGAGAGCCAACCCAGATTTTCCTTCTTAAATTTAAGCAATTGTTCCTTGTCCTGCCTTCTGAAACCACTCTGAATTAGTTACTCCCCAGCTTCCAGATTTTTGAAGACTGCTTTCATGTCTCCCTGTAATCTTACAGCTTCCAGGCTAAGCGTACCCAGTACCTCAACCTATGTGTCTATTTATAAATAAATCTGTTGCTCTTTAAAGTTTATAACTAAGAGAAACTCAATCCCCCTTACAGATAGTCATTCTGTTAATGTTATGTGTTGCTCATTTTTGCTCAGGTCCAGTTGGAACGGATCCGGCAGGCAGATTCCCTGGAGAGAATTCGTGCAATCCTCAATGATACAAAACTGACTGACATTAATCAACTACCTGAAACATGACAGCCTCAGTAGCAGAGCTGCAAAGCTACATTTTGGTTGTTTTTTTTTAAACCCTCCTCTTTATAGCAAAACCTTTAATAATTATTTAATTCTAACTGAAAGAGCAGAAGGATGACACAAGAGCCATGGTCCAGGTTGTGTTTCTGGGAGGGAGAGGAAGGTTTTCTGGGTGGAAAGAAAGTTTCACACTGAGAAGATTGGCAGGATCCTCCAGGGTATCTGCCTTCAGTGTAGTAGTTGGACTTCTCCATATAACTCATCTACCTTCATCCTCCTGCTCTCTCTACCCCCCCCCCGCCACGTAATCCTGGAATACGGCATTCCCTCCCTCCCTCTCGTCCATACCCTGTTAAAATACCGTGATGAAAGTAGTCGCTGAAAATCATCTCCTCCCATCCCACCCCAAATCTTTTGGAGTGAAGTTACAATAGCAAGTTGGGCAGAAGGGGAAAATAGTATATTGTATTAATATTTTATATTAAAATATGAATTTATTTGCAGGACACTGGATTTTGGGTTTTTCTAGCTCAGTACATTTTTTGTACCTTGAAATGTTGTGCTGGAAGAGCCCCCAACTAAAAATATGGACAGCGTATGGGCAGAAGAGGATTAGAGAGAAGGCTGCAAATTTTCCAAAAAGAACCTAAGGCACAGGGGGAAAATGGATAATTAGAATGGGGAAATAAGTCACCTAAATTCTTAAGACACAAAGGTCAGGGAAGTGAAGGTTAATCTTCATCGAAAGAAAAGCAAATGAAAATAAATTGCTTTAGTATCTCTCATTACTCCACCCCCCACCCCCCCAAAAAAAGCTACATTGCACAATATCAGCATATGGCTGGATCCAGCATTACACTTCTCTCACTGAAATACATGGACTTGAGTTAATCACATTTATCAATACACATTTGATTACCATGGTGTAAAAAACCTAAGCCGTATCATACTTATAGTACAGAGATGTTTTGTGAATCTCTACCCAGATTCTAGAATAGGGGTGTCAAACTGGCGGCCCGTAGGCTGAATGCATCACGTGCAGTCCATGCCCACCCCAGCTCCACGAATGGGAAAAATGTTGCACGACGGCAACATGAAGCGGCAGGTTTGACACCAGTGTTCTAAAAGGCCTTTTGCTTTGTATTTGTTTAAAAATTGGGTTTAAAATTATACATTTAAGATAATGCTGCAACACCTCAGATAGGAAATGTTTGTGAAGCTGCAGTTATGTTTATGCTTGGGCTGAAATGCTTCTCTTGAAAAAGCTCACGATACATGTCTGAAAAATCTTGTTCTGGACTTACAATCAGACCACGCAAGATGCATTAAACTCCATAATAGAAAGGTTCCAGCAGAACCCAAATGCAACTGATTTGCTGTGATTCAACTCTGAGGGAAAAGGAAGATGCTTCTCTAAATTTAAAATGGAACTTTTAAAATAATTAAATTAAAACTAAATTATTAATTTTTTTCCAGTCAGGAGGCTGCATGATTACCTGGCTTCCAATAAGAGCTTATGAACTCCTAGGAGCTGTTTTAAATAGGATGAGTGTAAAGTAGATAAAATGTGTTTAATTTGTATTTCTATTGGATTTTTATTCTTGTGGTCAGCAGCAGTTGAACAGATCAGTGTTGAAATGGGCTAATGGAGTTGCAAGCAAGTGTTCATTCCCAATTCTTCCACACCTGCTATCAAGAGAGTAACCATCAGTTATGACATTCATTTTCTAGAGACCAGAATCAATCTAATTTAATCATGTTTATTATTACTTGCTTCTTGAACAAGCAAGTATTGATCCAATATCTAGTTTGTAGATCGATGTGGGCAGCTTGAGTACTTTCCCATTGTTGAAAGAAAACTATCACTCTATTTCACTTTTTAAGTGGGCAACTGAGTTTATCTGTTTCAGGTTTTCTGGATAGTAATCGAGGTGAGGTGGAGGAGGAGAGGGGGCAACTTGATTCCATGTAAGTTCTAACTATGTAATTGGTACAAAATCAAAGAGCATTTGCTGGTATCCAGTCTGTTTCAACCTGCTGGTTAGAAAAAAATATATGAAAAATATTGCAGGGAAAATAGAGAGGAGTGGACTTACTTAGAAATGAAGAGCTTACTCTAATGAAGTTCATTAGCATGTTTCTTTGCATCTTTAATATCGTATTAGAAATGGACTGAACCCTTCTTTCTTAATCCTGCTCGTGCAATTAGTACATCATTAAATTTGAGCAAAGATGGCTTTCCTTTTAGGAAAGGAGCATTTTCAAAGATCCCTGCCAAATATGGTCAATCTCATCTAAGCATTTGTATTAAATTGACTAAAAACCACATGTTGTGTTAATTGGGAGGCAATGCTATAATCCCTAAGATATGATACACATATTGAAAGGATTATACCATGAATCGGATGCATAATATTCTATTTAGCATAGTGACTAAGTACTGTTCTGCTATTCATCCTGAAGCCTAGAAATATTTCAGAATCATTGGGGAAAGAATTAAACTATTGTGGAAGAGAATGCAGGGAAGATCTGTAGTACTACATTTAAAATTTATACATATAATTAAACAAATATTGACAATGTAATACTGTAAATCCACAAGTCCACAAATCTGAGAATAATAATATGCTGCTAGTTCACACAAATTTTTTAAAAAGGGAAAATTTGTTTTAATGACAGGAAATCCTCATTTTTCAAAATTGATCTTGAAAATGAATTGCTTTCATAATCAACTTTTTTTAAAAAGGCTGTATGACTCTGACTTTTTTAATGTAAAGGAATAATTAATTTATGCCATTAGTTTTCAGTTCTCTCATTCAAAGGCTTAGTTACTACAAATAGGTATAATGCAATGACCAGTACTGATTTAAACATGGATTGTGTGCAAAATGAGAGGAAAGAACAGTAAGGCTGGCTCTGTTCTGCATACTTGTACAGTCCTTTTGTATGCAAAATGTATACTAAAAGGTCAAAGAATTACTGGAAGACTTGTAGTCTTAATATGTGCACAATAGGTTCTTCCAACATGTCAAATGGTTTACTTTCACTTTTGTATCTCCTATGGCATAACTATATAGCTTCTAACAACACAGTGTGGCCAAGGATAAGGGTGGGAGATGGGTAAGTAATCTATAAAGCCCCTTAATTTAAAAAAAAACAAAAAAAACTAGCCTTCAAATTCCACACTTTTGGAATTATATTGCATTCCAGCAAAAGCCACTGGTGTCCTGTGAAACTGTGGATGTAAAATTATCCTGTCTATTGAATTAAAAAATGTAACCATTTGTTAACTGTATTGGAGGTGTATCCTGCAAAAGTGTTCCAAATTAAAGGAAAAAAGTCTTGCAATTCTTTTCATACCTTCTTTCTATTTAAATGTACTGTACTGATGAGCTAAGAAGGGTTCATACAGTTAGCTCAGAAGATGATCTATACGGAAAGATATATACAGTGGTTGTATTGATTTTTATTTTGAAATGAACAGTGTGTTATCACAAACATATATTTAAGTTGAAGTCACAAGAAGTACAAAGTTGCCTTATTTTTCCCCACGAAGTATCAAAAGGGCGGAAGTCAAATGTCTTTAGCATCATACCTTCTGTAGAATGCTGCAACATGCGTTACAATCATGAGTAACGAGTATTTAATAGTGGCTCTTTTTGTAAAAACAGTTCAGTTTATAAATTAGGAAAAAGGCAGCTGGTTACGTTTAATATTCCAAAAATGTAAGTCCTTAGTCTGATGACTAAAAGGTGACATGATTCCTGATGTCATTTATTTGTTTCACCATCTCCTGAATGTGTTCTCCTCTGAAAGAAAAAAAAAATTCTTTATGTTAGTATTGAGCAAGGGTAGTAAGAAAGACAGTTTGTAATTTAAATCTTTAAATTTTATGTATTTTGGTTAGTCCAGTAATTTTTTATGTATAACTTAATACCTACAGAGGCTCACAAATTGCCTTCCTCTTACTGGAAATGTTTTTTTTTTTTTTGGTTGGGGGTGGGGGGAGGTTGTCTGTCACTCTCACAAAGCTGGTAAACACACTAATATTTAGGACCTATACAATTCTGACCAAAATGTAACACTTATAGACAGCCTTAGTATAGCAGCTGTCAGCAGCCTAGAAACTAAACCAAGATGGAAGTCTGTGCACCATGCATGCATTTGCTATTAGTCAAATATTAATTATGCAAGAAAATAATCAGTTCAGCAAGCAATTGACTTACTCCTCTTTCAGAACAGCTTGGATACATTTCCTCTGATAGGTGCTGAGGTTGATGCTCGGCTTCTGTGGACTATTTCCCTTCTCCATTTTTCTTTGCTGGTAATCCTTTTTCATTTTAACCTAGAGTACAGGGAATCAATATGGAGAAACACCTCAAAAGTTACTTTTATTGTTCTCATAAAGGAGAATATTTGTAAATCAGGGTTGGTGCTCTCTAAGCGTGTTTTTATTTATTTATTTGTTTTTGTTTGTTTGTTTGTTTATTTATTTATTTAATTTGTATACTGCCCTTCTCCAACAGGACTCAGGGCGGTGAACAGCCATGGTAAAAACACAACATATAAAATTTAAAAGCAATTTAAAAACATTAAATAATTTTGGCCATCAATTTAAAATAACCCAGTTAAAACCAATTATAAATTTAAAACCGCAAGGATGGGGTCAAGCCAGCCCGGCTAGATGAAATGTGTTTTCAGGGCCCGACAAAAAGTCCGGAGGTCTGGTATCGTGCGTATCTCTGGGGGTAGGTTGTTCCAGAGGGCAGGTGCTGCCACAGAGAAGGCTCTCCCCCTGGGGGTCGCCAGCTGACAATTGTCTGGCCAACGGCACCCTGAGGAGGCCCTCTCTGTGCGAGCGAACTGGCCGGTGGGAGGCTATTGGTGGCAGAAGGCGGTCTCATAGATACCCTGGCCCTAAGCCATGGAGCGCTTTAAAGGTGGTCACCAACATCTTGAAGCGCACCCGGAAGACCACAGGAAGCCAGTGCAGCTCGCGCAGGAGAGGTGTCACATGGGAGTGCCCCGTCGCTCCCATAACCCCCGCGCGGCTGCATTCTGGACCAACTGGAGCCTCCGGGTGTAGACGTTTCATTACCCTAACTAGGTAACATCATCAGTGCTAGTAAGGAGTGCTGTTCGCTGTCAGCTTATACTGATGGCTCTTTGGCAGTTTCTTGATTGAGGTATTGCTTTCTTGACTGTTGGTCTGAAGTTAAGCTTGGAGTTAATCTATGCTAATCTGAGATCTGATTACTGGTGGCTGATTTGTCAGAGAGCCAGGCTTCTAGAAATTCCCTGTTTCGTTGTTGCAGTAAGAACAATGTAAGAACTGCAACAATCACTATGTAGACCAGGGATGTCAAACTCATGGCCTGCGGGCCAAATGCGTCATGCACTACCCACGCCCGGTTTAGCAAAGGGGGGAAAAGTCACAATATATCATGTGATGACACCATGACAACGTGAGTTTGACACCCCTGGTATGGATGCACAGGTAGAAGACTGGCAGAATGCATCCATAAACACCAACTGGCAGTCAGAAGACATGACAAAAATCCTTTAATTTCACAACGTATAGACAGATTTAACCATAGTTTCAATTGGGAAAATGTGACAATCCTAGACCAGGCAAAGTCCAAAAATGCCAGGGACTTTCTAGAAGCCTGGTACTCTGACAAATCAGCCCTCAATAGACACATAGACATTAACATCTTCAAAAGAGATAATTCACCAGCCCAAAACGGAAAAAGACGACTCCACCTTTCCACCAGTAATCAGCACTCAGATCAGCATAGATTAACTGCTAGGTTAACTTCAGACCACCAATCAAGAAAGCAATACCCCAATCAAGAAACTGCCAAAGAGCCATCAGTAAACAGCCCAACCAAAGAATCCCTAAGACCGCCCCCACCCACACAGACAGGCAGCTCACCAGAATATAAACTGACAACAAACAGCACTCCTTACTAGCACTGATGATGTTACCTAGTTAAGGTAGTGAAATGTCTGCAGAATAACAAGTTCAGAGAGCACCAAGGACCCCTCATTTTATTTTTCTAGGTATATTTTTAGAAATGAGAAGCCACTTGCCTGCTTGATAGCATTGCCTAAATGCCTCAGTTGCTCTTGTATTGTTTGTAGCTCCTTCTTCATATCCTTTTCACTGTCGGAAAGGACAGGCAGCTGTGAGTGGAAACTACGGAGAACTTTCTTCATCCTGTAGCCACAAAAAAAAAGAAGTCAGGTTTCTAACAAGGGGCAGTGGAGATGGAGATTTGCTATGCATTTTCAGACTACGTAACTAAATATCTTCTCAGAATGGTGCTACACTTGTACAATATATAACCATTCCTTTCAAATTTATTTGTAGATTTTAGTTTATTTGGTTAGGTGTGATGTACACTTTTGTTGAAAAGTAAATTAGTTTCATTTTGCTAATTAAATATTAGCAGACTTATTGGTTACTCTAGCTGTTTGATGTTTGACAAGGAAAAAAGAGGTGCAATAGTACAGTAATAAGTAATTTTTAGAAAACTAGCAGCCCCTTTTTTTCTAAAAAGCTAAATACAGCTAAAGTCATTTTCACTGAGCTAAACGACAATAATTGACTTTGGTTTGACTTGGCAGAATCTGTGAACCCAGTATGTTTATCTGGTATTTAAGTGAAACAGTTCCAGAGGTAAAACTGCTTATCCATTTTCATTTTGCTAGGAGTGTAGCCTGAAACTGCCTTTCCATAAACTTTTTTTTTTTTTTTAATTTGATTTATATGCCACCCTTCTCCGGAGACTCAGGGCGGCTTACAATGCGTTAAGCAATAGCCTTCATCCTTTTGTATATTTATACAAAGTCAGCTTATTGCCCCCACAAACTGGGTCCTCATTTCACCTACCTTAGAAAGGATGGAAGGCTGAGTCAACCTTGAGCCTTGGAGAGATTCGAACCAGCAGTAAATTGCAGGCAGCTGTGTTAATACCAGGGTGCATAACCACTGTACTATCAAGGCTCTTGGCTTTCTTCTATTAACATATGTATTATAATTTACAAAGTAGTTCAGTTTAGTCAGTTTAATGACTAGGCTTCTACAACAGTTTCTTTGGCAAGAAGTTAGATAATTGCAGTTACTTCAGCTAATCAGAAGAGCCTCTAGTAAGATATCCCCACCTGTTCACAATATCCTCTTGTTTCTCTTTGGCTTCTTCATATTTGTCAGCCAAACGCTCTGCCATCTCCCTCAAGCTTTTCCTTTATGAGAAAACAAAATGTTATTTTCAGGACAGCAGCACACCTTTGTTTTTTTTACACATTACAGCATTATAATACACAAAATGTATTTATTCCTTGAGTAATTTCGCTCAGTTTCTAATGGATACATTCATTGCAAATCAACTTCCATGATCCCTAGTAGCAGCATCTATGAGGAACCAGAAGAGCACTAAAATACAGAATGTACAACTTAACTTAAGTTTCACCTAAAAGGAGCTAAATGTTAGGCCTGGTAATGTTAAAGAGGAAAAAGGGAAAGGTCCAAAAGCATCCGTCCAAACACAATAAATTCAATAAAGTAAGTTTTCTCCTATGTCTGGACTGAGCAACATAAGACTTCCTTAAATGCTAGTATACAACTTACTTCATAGGAATTACAATTCTTGGGGTGGGAGAAGAAATAGGTCCTCTACCAGTGGTGGGTTGCCCCCAGTTTGCACTGGTTCTATAGAACCAGTAGTAAAACCGGCGGGAGGCCCCACCCACCGACCCCGACATCATCAAAATGCTTCTGCGCATGCAAACAGCGTGCGTGCGAGTGGCCCCGTTGCGAACCGGTAGTAAAGGTAAGTAGAATCCACCCCTGTCCTCTACCCTATGCATTCCTTTGTTTAATGTGAAACTTAAGACAGAAGCTTCCTCCCATGAACCTCCAATTCTTTGCCAGCATGGATAATGGTTAGAATATTGCACCCAGCAGATGCATGCTCACGTTAACCTTGGTTAGATTATTTCATAGTTTAGCAAGTTGAACATGAACAATCTGGTTAGTGTACAGTTCAGTTTTACAACCTCAGAAAATGGTTTAATTAAGTAACGAGGTTGAGATTCAGCAACCTGGGTCAGTAATCATACAAATTGCTCCCTATAATGCCTGGCTCTCCCAGTCTAAGATAGGTGAATTTGCACAAATGGGTTTTTGCAACTCTACAACCCAAGTCCCAAAGATACTTTTCCAAAGAGTAACTGGACTTCCTTGGTTTTTTTCTTTGAAAAAGTTTCACTTCTCATCCAAGGAGCTTCTTCGGTTCCATTTCTTGATGAGAAGTGAAACATTTTCAAGAAAAAAACCCACCAAGAATGACTCATTGCCTTTTGGAAAAGCACCTTTGGGACAACCATGACCTGGATGATGTGAAGATCTCCATAATCAGCTATAACCCAAGCCATTCGAGCTATTGAATGTGTGTGAATCTAAAATACTTTCTGTATGAGGATATTAATAATAATAATAATAATAATAATAATAATAATAATAATAATAATAATAATATAATAATAATTTTATTTCTATACCGCCCTTCTCCCGAAGGACTCACAAGACACAACAATGATTAAAATTTAAAATAATTAAATAGATTTGGCCGGTTTAAAACCCCAAAAATTTAAAATACCCCAATTTAAAATCATTATGTTGATAGCCCGGCCTGGCGGAACAACAGGGTCTTCAATGCGCAACGAAACACCTGGAGGTCGGAGATCTTACGTATTTCCGGGGGCAGTTCATTCCACAGGGCTCGGGCTCCCACCGAGAAGGCCCTCTCCCTGGGTGTCGCCAGCCGACATAACTTGGCTGATGGCACCCTGAGGAGACCCTCTCTGTGGGAGTGGACTGGCCGGTGGGAGGCTACTGGTGGCAGAAGTCGGTCTCGAAGATACCGGGGTCCTATGCCATGGAGCGCTTTAAAGGTGGTAACCAGCACCTTGAATCGCACCCGGAAGACCACTGGGAGCCAGTGCAGCTCGCGCAGGAGGGGTGTCACACAGGCACAACGAGTTGCGCCCATAACCACCCGCGCGGTCGCATTCTGGACCAGTTGGAGCCTCCGAGTGCTCTTCAAGGGGAGCCCCATGTAGAGAGCATTACAATAGTCCAGCCAGGAGGTGAAAAGGGCATGAGTGACCGTGCGCAAGGCGTCCCGGTCCAGAAAGGGCTGCAACTGGCGGATCAGGCGAACCTGATAAAAGGCCCCCCTGGCCACGGACATCATGTGCTCTTCTAAAGACAGCCGTGCGTCCAGGAGGACACCCAGATTGCGAGCCCTCTCTGTGGGGGGCAAAGATTCACCCCCAATAGTCAGCGATGGCACCTGCTGACTATATCGGGACGCCGGCAGCCACAGCCACTCGGTCTTGGATGGGTTGAGTCTGAGCCTGTTCCTCCCCATCCAGACCCGCACGGCCTCCAGGCAGCAAGACATCACATCAAGGGCATCGTTGGGGTGGTCTGGGGTGGAGATGTACAGCTGAGTGTCATCAGCGTACAGATGACACTTCACCCCAAAACCACGGATGATCTCACCCAGTGGCTTCACATAAATGTTGAACAGAAGCGGCGAGAGGACCGACCCTTGTGGCACTCCCCATGCGAGACGCCTCGAGGTCGACCTCTGCCCCCCTGCCAACACGAACTGCAAGCGGTCGGAGAGGAAGGAGGAGAACCACCACAGAACGGTGCCCCCTATTCCCAACCCCCTCAACCGCTGCAGCATGATACCATGGTCGATGGTATCAAAAGCCGCTGAGAGATCTAATAGGACTAGGACAGAGGAGCAACCCCTGTCCCGAGCCCTCCAGAGATCATCCACCAACGCGACCAATGCCGTTCTTGTGCCCCTGCTTGAAGCCCGACTGGCACGGGTCTAGATAGATAGCTTCATCCAGGTGCCCGGGCAGTTGTCGTGCCACCACACTCTCAACAACCTTCACCACAAAACGAAGGTTGGAGACCGGACGGTAGTTAGCTAATTCAACCGGGTCCAGGGAAGGCTTCTTGAGGAGGGGTCTCACCACCGCCTCTTTCAAGGCGGCGGGAAAGGCACCCTCACTCAGAAAAGCAGTTATAATCCCCTGGAGCCAGCCTCGTGTAACCTCCCGGGAGGCCAGTATCATTGACTTTTGCTACTTCCATGGGACAATCCAGTACTTGGAACCAAAAAAAATCATAATTCTTTGTGTGGTTTTGCTCTAAAGTCTAAACCATTCCATCTAACTATGAGACAAGTTTCTTCTCCTGAAATTAATCAATTTTGGATCTCTCATAACTGTCATTGGTGGCAGCTATTCCATACAGTTAAATGAATGGCTTGTGTTGCAGATGGACAAAGAACTCCCGATAGCAGTGAGAACTCATGCTGAACTTGTTTCTCCTAACATTCATCTCCAATCCCCTGTCTGTCATTTATACTGTAAGCCCTAAAAGTAATACATATTGTCCTGTTCAAATAACAGGTCATTCTAAGATTCTTTTTGGCTAAGAAATAAAATTTACATGGTTTAAATCAATAAAGGGGGGATGGAGATGGGAGGGATGGCTCACAAATGGGTTGGTCTTTACCTTTCTTCTCCACAGCACTTTAGATCGTCCAGCTGTTTTTTTTTCTGTTCACGCAGCAATTTCACTCTGAGGCGGAGAAAAGATTTAAAGGTTAGGCAGGAAACAATGCCTCCATCTGCATATTTTGTTTTCCTCTAACCACTATTGCAGAAGATAAACACCTAAGGCTTTAATATTTAAAGGAAATTAAACTATTCAAAAACGACTATCCTGTTCCCAAAATAAGACATCCCCTGATAATAAGCCCAATCGGGCTTTTGAGTGCATGGCAATAAGGCCAAGTGCTTATTTCAGGGTTCAAAAAAATATAAGACAGGGTCTTATTTTCGGGGAAACATGGTATTAACTCTTCTATTCCAAGGACAGAAAACTGTAGAAACATTAGATATACTGTGTTGGCCTTATTGCCATGCACTCAAAAGCCCGATTGGGCTTATTATCAGGGGATGTCTTATTTTGGGGGAAACAGGGTAGTTAATGTGGAGAAAAGGGGATTTCTTTTCATTTGTAGTGTGTTAGATAAATAAATCACTGGGGAAGCAGAATAAATGCTTTTCTCAGAATAATACAGATTATTTTTTAAAGTAATGTGTAGGTTTATCAGTTGTATTATACTTAAGTCAGCAGAAAATCAAAACTAGGGCAGGCCGTAAATAAAAGATGATTCAAAATTCAATTTTAGACTTTTACTGAAGTTTTTTGATAACATACAGACAGAATTGTTCATTTTTAGAAATATTGTTATACACATGTTGCAAATCATTTAAGTGCCCTTTTCTAAAACATTGGATCCAATAAAAAAAATTAGTGGCACTTTGAATTATTCTCTATTTTGTTTAGGGCAGCAGACTCTTAAGACCTAAAAACCCTCATTTTAGTCACTGTAAGAAAATGCTGAAATGAAATGAAATAACTTTAGATTTTATAATTTAGAAACAAAAAACCACTGTTACCTTCGCTGGATTTCTTCTCGAGCCAAGTCCTGTTTTAGAATATATTCTTCCCGGAAAACTTGTGTGGCTCTGCTTAGAAGCTGAAGGCATTCTTCTGGGGGAGGGGAAGACTCTTTATCTGCAGCTCTTTACAAAAACAAAACAAAGCAAACATGGGACATCCAAGGTTGGAAAAGGATGCATTTACATGACAAACATATATATATAAACATCTCCTCTGAGGGAGATGGGCAGTTAAAAAGTATGAAATAGATGATAGATACACATATTTTTTGGACCCCCACCCCCACCCCCAGTTTTTGCAAAAGAACAGGGCACGCAGAGGGTTTGGGAGGCCTGCAGAGTGCTCCTGGGGCCAGGGAGGGCAAAAACACCATTTTTGCTAAAAACGGGGCGTGCAGAGGGTCTGGGAGGCCTGCAAAGTGCTCCTGGGGGCTGGGGGAGGGCACAAATGCCCATTTTTGTGAAAAATAGGGTGCACAAAGGGTTTGGGAGGCCTGCAGAGTGCTTCTGGCGGCCGGGGAGGGCAAGAACGCCGTTTTTGAAAAAAACAATGGGCCCGTTTTCACAAAAACGGGGGCATTTTTGCCCTCCCCAGCCCCCAGGAGCATTCTGCAGGCCTCTCAAACTCTCTGCGCACCCTGCACACCATGGACGAGCGGGGCGGGGCTTCAAGAGGCCAAAAATGGCTGTATTTGGTGTATAAAATGCACCAACATTTCCACCCTCTTTGGGGGGGGGGGGAAGTGTGTCTTATACTCAAAAAATAGGGTAGATAGATAGACAGAAAGACATTGAGCACCTCATCAAAAGTACTCAAAGAGAACAAAGAATATTGAAATCAATATTTGATAAAGCTCCCTAATCAATTCCCCTATCCCCTAGTTAACCAGAAGACACTATTCTACGAGCATAATAATTCAGTGGGAACCAGCAAGATGGCTTGTATTCTCTGAATGTCTTACCAGCCTTGCATGAAAGAATAACAACAGATTTAGGGGAATAGCAGAAAAGATGCAAAAACGTCCAAATACAGAATGGGAGATTTTCAGACAGAAAAAGAAAAGTCTGATTATGAGTCCACTGAAAAGATCAAGTTTGGTGGTCCATTCCAAACAAGATGCAGTTTGCCAATTGCAGCAATGAGAATCAACAGCCAAAATAAAGAACAAGCAACAACACACAAGCTCTCCCCAAGGCATGGAAAAGGGTCTATCTTAGCCCATCGGTGAGGAAAAGCAGCAAAGTAACAACAACAAGAAATCCACTTTATGTGAAATTGGTTTGCCACAAAGAGAAAGATGTTGTACTTCAGCAACAATGGATTTGCAGAGGTGCGACACAAGATGTTCCGGATATGTTTCTCAAAAGAGTCCTGTGATTCAGCTAGGATGCGGAGAGGTGTGGTAGACGTCTGTGGCTCTTCCTTGGTGCACAGAAGCGGAGGGCACGTTGGGTGGACTGCGGAACTGTCAAAACAAATGTCAGGCATCTATTAATATCAACGATTCTTCTCTGCCTTCTTTTTTCTCCTTTTCAGTAAGTTCCTTGGATATTTATAACCCTCCTACCATTGTAAAAAAAATGGCTTGTATTGCCATTGGCCCTTCCTATCCATAACTCTCATGCAGAAAATGTCAGAAAGAGAGGCTTACTCAATGTTATACCTTGCTGCTAATATTTCTAGGAAGAACCCACTAAGGAGAGTTTCCCTCTTTTCTATGAGAACAGATTAAAGAAATCAAGGTGAGGGGTTTCTTTTTCTCCCTGTAGCTAAGATGCTGGCAAAAAGCACAGCAGGGCCTACAAAACTGCAAGAGAAAGGGAAGAAAAATTCATCCCTTTCTTTTTCATCCAACACACACTCCAGTAAAACATTCTTAAATCTATTTTTCTTCCAGATTGGATTTTTCCAGGAAATCACAGCAAGATAAATGCTTAAGCCTAGTTTGGGAGACACAGTGTTCTTTTACTATGAGATAGAATCAATCTGGAAACCAGGAAAAAGACACACCGGTATATTTGCCATTTGCATTATTGCAGGAAGAAACAGAGATGCCCCATTACTTCTGTTTTGAACAGGCTACAAAGTTATTGAGCTATTGGTTATAGGCCATGAATTTTGGAAAACAGAAAGAATAATGGACCTTGGAGGTCTTCTAGTCCAACCCCCTGCCTAGGTTGGAAACCCGATACCATTGCAGACCTGCACTAAAATACTATACTTCATAGATATTTTAAACAAAAGCCGAGCATATAAAAGTTATTGTCTCCAGAAGTACTTAAAAGAATTCAAGTTCAATGAGAGCTGGTGCCAGCAAGCATATCACAAAGGAGTTAGCCAAACAACAGATATATAAGGAAAAAGAGATATGCTTTCAAGAACAAGGTAATGTAATTGAAACAAGGAAATCTAAAAATCCATGTCAACCAAAATCTGAAACCAGTATATGTAATCTGAGGAGTACTTCTAAATGTGAAGCAGTGATTAAGGTTGATTTAACTGTTTAATACTGCATTTGAATCTGTGGGTAACCTTGATAAGATTTGTGGAACAAGCCACCTCAATCTAAAACAGTGTTTCTCAATTTTGGAAACTTTATAGTGGGGGACTTCAACTCCCAGAATTCCTCAGCCAGCATACATGGGAATTCTGGGAGTTGAAGCCCTCCTGTCTTAAAGTTGCCAAGGTTAAGAAATACTGGTCTAAAATTTAAGCAAAGCCGAGGAAATAAATATATATTTATAATCTATGACTGCACGTGTAAACAGCAATGTTTTTCACTTGTGGAAAACATAAAGTAAATGTAAATATGACTCGGGCATAGATTATAAATGGCTTCATACTTACAGAAGAGGCCTGGTAATGCATTCATAGGTCCTGGTGATGCAAACCATTGTCGGGCCCAGAATATCTGAGACAATCCAGAACCCTCTGATTGCAGCAGGTTGTCTACAGGAACAAAATTTCTCTTTAAAAGTTCTGGCAGTCTTAGTGGCAGAAGAACAGCCATCTTTACTATATTCAGACTAAAAGGCAAAAGCTTCTTCCTCTCTATTGGAAGCTATTTAACTCCAACTGGATGGGCTGTATAATCCACATGTACTGCCTGCTTCTTAAAAAGATTTAGGTGATTATTTCTGGATTCCAGGCACGTTCAGTTCACAAATCCTGGAAGTGACTTATTGCCTTCCTTTTTTCTAGCACAAACCTTCCTAACCAAATGTTTGACGATTGTATTTGCTAATTTATACAATTCTCAGATCACCATGGCTCTTGGACGCTTATCATTTATTTATATAATTTATAAGCACAATAACTCTGGGATGCTTAAAAGTAAAAGAAAAAATACCACATGAGACAGTATCTCAAGTAGCCAGGTATATACCACGATTACAACATTCATCATCCCTAATCAGCACAATCACTCTCCATGCCTGAATAAGGAAGGTTACAATCCAACATATCTGAAGAGTATAAAGTTGGGAACTAAGACATTTAAATATATAAAATGAAAGATCCAACTCACAATGATTCTCTTGAACATTATTTTTCCTATAACATACAACTCTACTTGAGCAAGGTAAATGCAGTAAACGTGACCCCCCACCCCTTCCAGTCTCTATCCCAAACACACATTGTTCAAAATTAATTAATATATATTCTCTTAATTGTTTTTAATGTTTGTATTGTATGTTTTTTATCTGGCTGTACACCACCCTGAGTCCCTTGGGAGTATATAAATTCAGCGTATATAAATTCGAAATAAAATAAATTAAAATAAAATAAAAATTATTAACAAAGCCAACATACTCTTGACTCTTTCATATGTTACAACTATCTGTAACAGTTATTGAGCAAAGGTCTCCAAAGATAAGCTGCATGAAGAACATTGATGGGAGAAAAGGTGGAAGCCACACTGGCTCCTACCTGCATGGTAGAGGCTTGGTACACAGGATATGCTCCACAAAGCACTTCTGTTCTGCCCCAAGCTCCTGCAAACTGTCTTTGTCTTCTTCATCTGAAAAGCAAGTCCACAAATTTAATACACAAGACCAATTCCAATTTGCAGGATTCAGATATCACCACAAACTACTCTATTCATTTGATATATTTTTATATTTCTGTGTTAAAACACAAAGAGAAAAACGAAATAAAATAAATTTGTAACATAAAAGCATTTATGGTATATATGAACTATGCATTATAAAAGGGAGGAAAAAATAAATTTAGGAAAAACGTGTTCTCACAGAAAGGTCTGATCCAAGGCAGACATACTGCTAGAAAATATAGCAGTATTTGCTTCCCAAATATCAGTGAGAGAGCACTCCAAAGAGTAGAAGCCACCAAATTTGAAGGCTAGTTATGAACACATTCATATCTTACCTTTTTAATATATGTTAAACTGAAGGCAATGGCAAGAACTTAAATGTGTATTTTTAAGAAAAAACGAATTACAAGCGAGGAGGGACTAAGTTACTTACCAGAACCAAGGAATTTGTGTAGTTTGTTGATCCAAGGGAGTCCAATACTATGTACACCAGCATCATGTGTGCAGTGGTAGCGAGAAGAGCATTTGGGATCTGAGAAACATAAGCATGGTTTGTGTTAATTGATGATCAAATTTACACAAGACAGATTTCACACATGTACGTGATGATATGAGGTTTTTTTTAAAAAAATGGAAATTTGCCAGGTTTCTTATATGAAGCAGTTCCATCATCTCCCAATCCTTCAGTTGCTCATGATTATATAGTAAAACAACTTGAAAAATAGGGCAAGAGATTTATAGAAACAATTTTGCTTTGACCATATCTAAAAAAATTGATATAATTGGAATAGGAAATTTTTAGCCTCTCTGATTATTTGCCATTACTGCTCAAAACATAAACTATAAATAGTTATTTACCTTATATCTTTACATACTGTACTTCTTTCAGACTCACAGTACAATGCTTTGCTTCTCTACTTAAACAATCTACTGTATTCAACTAAGCCCACATTAAGTTATGTAAGAATACCATTTCAAGGTCACATTTGCAACTCACCTTTTATTTTATTGTCTCAATTGTTCTATCTATAAGGTCATCCAGCCAACATTAGAATTAATCAGGATTTTAAACTTCCCTGCTCCTGGTACAATGCTCGAGCTTTCCAGATGTGTATTTTTTTTTTAAAAAAAATATTTTATTATATGCCCTAAAATGCAGGTTTATCAGATATTAAACGGAGAAGGTGAAAGAGAACAAATATAAGGGACATAATGACCCGTGTTCTTACCTCTGTGCAATTTCATTGGACAGGAGAAATCTGAGTCTATAGGTTCTTCCCCTTCTCTGGAAGCTAGTCTCAGAGCAAGTTCCAATTCAACACACTCAAACACATAGAGCGATGGAATAAGGTCAGTTCGGGAATCCCAAGATTTGACAGACTGCAGGGAAAAATGGAATGATTATATTAACATTTTTCAAGTCATGATTCCCTTGAGACACATTGGGTTAATAGCAATAGCATATAGTCTAGCACTTTACAGCACTATCTGGGCAGTTTACAATATAAGCATTATTTATATGTTGCTTCCAACAATCTAGGTCCTCATTTTGCCAATCTCAGAAGATTGGAAGGCTGAGTCAACCTTGAACCGGTTAGGAATGGAGCTCGGCCCTCCTGAGCCCCGTTTTTGCTGGCAGAGGCACTGTGGGCTGCTGTTTCCAGGGCAGCCCCGTGGGCCAGATCCAATCCGTGGACAGGGGGGCAAGGCCAGGGAGGCCGCGGCCCACCCGAGCTCCGCTTTCCCTGACAGAGGGCTGCAGGAGGCTGTTGCAATTGAAAATGGAGCTCTGGACACACCCACTGGACAAGCCCCACCCCAGCCCTCCGAGATCAAACACAACCCTGATGTGGCCCTCAATAAAATCGAGTTTGACACCCCTGACTTAGAAGTATTATTCCATGGACATGGAGCAGAACTGCATTGAGTGGCACTCACTTTAACTTCAATCAGTAATCAATCAGTTTAAATGTCTGTCAAGGGTACCTTCTCCCCTTTCCAGCAGTCTCTTGAATGGTTAGGATAAAACATATTTCTTGGGTAGAGAGCATACATTTCCAACTGTTTGTGTTTGAAGTCAAGTCTGCACAGCAATATAACAGGCAGTGATGGAAAACACTGCCGAAGGCAGAAGCTACTTCTCAGTCTCTCAATCTTCTATCTAGTTTCCCTAGAAGGGGCACACCCACAGACTTTAGGGTATTATTTAAACCTGTGGTGAACATATTAAGAAAGGAGGTGACAGAAGGAGGGCTTTCAAATTATCCTAATGCCTCCCTGAAAGACATCCAAATGTCAAAATTATGAAACTGAGTCATCCATTTTATTACTGAATTACAGCAGTGAAAAGAGCTGGGGAGCAATATGCAACCTATGGGCTGGCTACTCACAGTCACTAGGTTATATTGTAACACCACACTGTTTATTATACCTCAAATTAATATGCAAGATCACTAGAAGAAATCTGGAAATACAGCAAATGAATCTACTGCAGTCAGATGCCTAAAAATATATACAAATGTTTTAAGGGATTTATACTCAGGCCATTTCATCCTCTAGCCCAGACTGTTTCTGGAAGAAAAAGCTGTTTTTGGGGTGCTCAGGCATGGATCTGTTCTATCGATTAAAATTTGATTCTTTCATCTGGACAATGTTAGAGCTTACTGCATGCAGAACATTTTGTTTTACCACTGAAATAGAGATTCCTCCCATATATCAACACTTTTTCTCAAAAGTGCAAACGGTAGCAGTAACATACCATCTGTTCATCATCTTCTTCTCCCTCTAGTACCACACAATGATAAAGCATCCCCGATTCAGTAGCAATCACTAGGATGTTAGGAACACAGGGAAGGCAGAGAACTGCACAAGCATCGTAGCCATAATTGTCTTCAGCTGCAGGATACATCGGCAATGGGCCCAGCAGCTTGCCAAGGTTACTGGTGCTGGAATAACAATTTCAAGACGAGTGGGAAGCTGTTTAATAGCATTAACTTTTATCATCACTGTCCTGCCAAATAAACCAAACTTATTGCTTTATAAAAGAAACTTTTCACTGTTTGCTGCAAAAATTGAGTTACTTGAGCTACCAGGAGCCAAAAATGTTCCATGGTCTCGCATATTTAATATTTATTCTGAGAACAAAAAAATCGTATATTTTTTAAAAATCTAATGTAATGTCACTCCTGGAAGCAATCACATGAGCCACACTTCAGAGAAGTGACTTAGCTCTAAGCACTTCTAGGGACCAACTGGAAAATACTTAAGATGCTTCTTTCTTTAAACAAATCAGATGTAATTAATCACTTTCTAGGTGTCGTAATATTGTTGCTTTATTCATAACCATGAAACATCCTCCATGTATTTCCCTTGCATTGCATGCAAACCATCTTGACTCCATCAGTTTCACTGTAGTGCCCTAAATGTTAGCCCAATGACAGAACATCTGAATAGCTAGAGGCACAATACCAGTGACAGAAGATGGAATGCGTTATTTAGAAACAGTTATTTCCATTCAGCCTTTTAAAACCATTTTATTTTTCACTCAGTGCCTTTATAACCTCCTATATTTGAAAATGTATTCTCTAGTGTATAGGCAAACTGAATGCCACTAACTGAACTTTCTCAACCAAGTCTTTACCTGCGCAAGAGATTAATGTAGATCAGAAACGTCTCTCCGTTTTCATACAGGATATACATAGGATATGCCAGCACATCCTCTTTCTCTCTCTGTCCAGTTACATTTTTAGGAAGTACTGCTAGAGGCCCAAAGTCAAATGCCACTGCAGTCTCTCCTATCAACGCTGTATATGTTCTCCTGAAGCAGAAAAGGCAGACAGAGACTTTAGTCAGCTGTGACTCTAAACACAGATCCAGTTTCCAGACAAACAAACAATAGCTGAGCATGCCTAGAGAGGAGGAAGATTCAATCTTACCCCTTATTAAGTCTCAATGTTTCCTCATCAGCATCTGAAAGAGTTATCATTTTCACAGGTGTCTGTGGTGAACTCAAACTATAAATCCTATTAAACAAAGAAAATTTTTAATGAACAACAAAACATCCCACATGATTATTTCTTCAGACTGAATAACTGTAAGTGTATATATCAATTAAGGTAAATAATTTTCCATATAGGTTGGGCTTTTTTTTGTTGGCAGCAGCAGCAAAAGTATCCATACAAAACCAGAGATGGCCTTGTTGAGATCTGTTTTTGTTTCTTTGGAGTTATAACTCTCTTAAATGCAATCAATTCAGAGCAAGAAAAGGTTACCTTATTGTGTTGTCGGATGTTAATAGCACAACATGGGGCTCCAGAGTCTCACTGGGGTACCAAGCAGCATGCTTCAGGGTCAGAGATGATGAACTGGTGAAGAACCTTTCAGCAATAGGTATGGTGCTGAAAAACACATGTCTGCATTTCAGCCACAAAAGATCTACCATTCATTCATCTGTTCCAATGCTTTAACCAGCAGCTTACATGTTTACAATAACTATGCTATGAAAAGATTTATCCACTGACTTTTTCAGGCCAACCTGCTAATTCTATGTCTCTGCTATGTCAGAGACAGAATTAGAATGGCTTGATATTTTTCTGACTGCTTTCCCAGTTAACTCCTATTAAAAATTTTCCCTGCAACCTCAATCTCAAGTTCCCTCTCAAGTCCCAAACTGCTTTCCAGAACACTTTCATAAGAAATTTTCTCCAAATGTTTGTACACGCCTGCTTTTTCATTGAAATCTTTAGCATCTACCTCCATACTGTAAATAGCTATAACTGATGATGAACCATTTCCAAAGCAAAACTTCCAGTGATGATCCAGACAAAGCAAGGCAAATGTAGTACAAATAGGATACACTACTCCAGGTTCTGAAATATCTAAAACTGGACTTAAGGTCAAGCCTAACAAGGGTTATCCGCACTAACCCTCAGTCATCCCTGTGAAGCAGTCTGAACGACTGCTTTTCATAATGCAAATCAGCAATGTTCACAGGAGGACTCAAAAAAGACAATGGCCAAAACAACACAATCCAATCGCTGTCTCTGTATATGTATGTGATGTTAGGAGGGGAATGGATTATACTGTTGCATCTCTAGTCGTGTCAGTTTGAGTCCCCTTGGAGATGCTATTAAAGAATCTGCATAACTGAAAAGGATCTCTTTCAATATTGGACAGGAGAACCTTGGCAAACAAATTGATATCCAGTGGCACCACTACATCTTAGGTGATTCTAAAGCTGATAATCAAGATGAATGGAAATTCTACATACCTACAATTAATGGTAGATTTTCCACCTTCAAATTCAGAATTCTTTCCCCAACGTTTAGGTAACTCCAACACCATTAATCCTTTTGTTCCTATGAGAGCCACATGCTGCTGCATAGGACTTAAAACAGTTTGATACACCTCAAAGAAGGGTGAATTAATGCAGAGAAGAATCTGAAAACAAAAACAGATTTGATTAGTTAGAGACATTTCTCCCATTAGCATAAGACTGATACCCCAATCTAAGCCTTGGTTTGCTTAATCATGATTTGTTAAATAAACTTAAATTGGGTATCTTTCCACAGTGTGCAAAGTCATGAACCACAATCTACAAAACATAATAACTGTGTTCACACAAAGTGAAGCTTTTTAGTCATAGTATTACTAGTAACTAGTCTCTATTTATGTACCTCTTTGGATTCTCCGTTTAGCAAAAACTAAATTGCACTTCTCTGTCTTGCCAAATTATGTAAAATAAGAACATAAAAGAATTACAGGAAATCTCACAGAAATTACAAGACTGTTTGGAAACTATATTGCTTCACACTACAGGCAAGATCAAGCATTCACATGACTGATTATTTTCATGCATCTTCAGCCATTCTACCTACCAACTAACCAATATTTATACTACTTTTCATCTAATTTATGAGTCACCCCCATAACAAAGTTCAAAGGAAGGGCAATTGTTAATAGCTTTTAATAACATTTTAAAACCTATTTGTTCGTTTTCTTTAAGTATTATACGCTGCCCAGAGTCACTCTCTTGTGAGATGGGCAGCTATATAAATATAAATAGATCAAAGTATTGCAAAAAAGAACCAAGTCAGAATTTGCATTATGAGAATGTGACATTAAATGCTAAAAATCAATTAAAAGTTTTTTTAAAAAATTAGAATAGAATAGAATAGAATAGAATAGAATAGAATAGAATAGAATAGAATAGAATAGAATAGAATAGAATTCTTTATTGGCCAAGTGTGATTGGACACATAAGGAATTTGTCTTAGGTGTATATGCTCTCAGTATACATAAGTTAATTATTAATAAGTTAATTGCAACCTCAGATATAAAATAAAAACTATATTTAGTATAATTTAAGGGATCTGTATAAAGTTTTAGTGGACATTAACTTTGGGGCAAAACAGAAGTTCAAGAACAGTTGTAGTCCGGCGTTCTCTTACAGATGCCACTTGTACTTCTACACACTTTTCTTCACTGAATGCCCTCATCTTTCCCCATGGGAAAACTGAACTTTTCTGATTCAACCCAAATTTACACATTCAATATTGGAGGGGCAAAAATGTTCCCTATGCATATGGCTGTGTGCATGAGGTAAATACAGCCTAAGGGAGGTGGGGTGGGGGGGAAAATGCTCCTTCCACACAGGTGATGCACAAAGTTTACAGGCATATTATTCCTTCCTAGGCAAAGGAATGGCTCCAACAAACGAAATAAAACGCTAGCATTTCAGCAAGGTGAAGCTGGAATTCTTTTAGATCAGGGGTCTCCAACCTTGGCAACTTTAAGACTGGTGGACTTCAACTCCCAGAGTTCCTCAGCCAGCAAAGCTGGCTGAGTAACTCTGGGAGTTGAAGTCCACCAGTCTTAAAGTTGCCAAGGTTGGAAACCCCTGATCTAGATTTACTGTTCTAAGTATGCAGGGGTTTTTTTTTCTTTTAAAGTATCTTTTCCTTTTTTTTCCCCATTGGAACAAGCCTTCCAAGAGAACGGGGTTTTTGCCCCCCCTACAGCACGCAATTTTTACAATGAGCATCATCGACATCCTCGCTATGAAGGGGGAGCCTCCGTCATTCTGGCCTTTCCCCCTCTTAAGAACCAGGAGACTCGCTCAAGAAACGCCCCACCTGGTATGAGGCCAAGCTGTCCGGGTCGTCGCCAAGGTGCCTCAGGCCGAGGACGCAAAAGGCGGCACGTTCGCGGTCCCACAGGAAGAGTTCTCCCCCGATGCCAAACATCAGATCCCTCGGGAGGGCTGGCCTGGTTTGCTCCGTCTCCGGCCCGGCTTCAGAGGCCTGCTCCTTCAGACGACTCAGCACGACATGGCGAGGCAGTTCGGCCCACCAATGGTCTCCTAAACCAGGCGACACAGCCGCCGCCGCCGCCGCCGCCGCCATGGTTACTTTCAGCGAGGCGAGTGGAACGTCGGTCGCTTAATTAAGCGGCTAAACGGATCTTGCCTGGCTACCTCAGACTGCAAGAACTACAGCTCCCAGCGTGCATTTCGGCGGGCGACCATAGAGTATTCAAAAGTTGCTTGGCGGGTTTTCACTCTTTTCCCCGCTTTCCGGTTAGAAGTCAATCTAAGAAGTTGTGGAAGTTTTTCCTCCCTCCGTCCCTGCAAAGGGGAAATATATCATTAAGAAATACAGTTTAAGGATGCAGCTAGAGTCCTATCTGCACAAACTTGGAAAAGTGAAGAGATCCCCACAGATGGGGAGAATGTGATCAGGAAAATATTAGAATGTGCAGAAATGAATAGACTCACTAACGCTAGCAATTAAGGAGAAAGAACAAACTGAATATTATATGACATGGGACTTAATTTTATCAATGGTTAGATAACAAAAACGGAAGTTAGAAACAGGGAAACAAAATAAAAAGATTAGTGAAATAGAGAAGATACGTTAAGAGAGAGAAGAAAATATGTGTAATATTATAGAATCAATGTTAATGTAATGAATAGTGTTGTAAATTTTGATTATTATTTTACAAAGATATTTGTACCCGGATGACACGCTGTTTAATTGAAGATGGAATTATTATATTTTTTTTAAAAAAAATTAAAAAGAAAAGAAATATAGTTTAAGATGCTGGCTTGGAAAGCAGGAAACTGTCAATTCTAGGCCTCCCTTGGGCATGAAAGCCGTCCAGGTGACTTTGGATGTGTCACTCCTTCTCAGCCCACTCCACCTCATTTGCCCTCATTGAGGGCAAAATAGAAAGCAGGAGTAATAGGTACACAGGTAGTCCTCAATTTACAACCACAATTTAGCCCAAAATTTATGTTGCTAAGCAAGACATTTGTTAAGTGAGTTTTGCTCCATTTTACCTTTCTGGCCACAGTTGTTAAGTGAATCATTGCAGTTGTTAAGTTAGCAACACGTTAAGTGAACCTGTGTTCCCCATTGACTTTGCTCATCAGAAAGTTGCTAAAGGTGATCACATGATCCCAGGACACTGCAACTGTCATAAATATCAACCAATTGCCAAGTGTCTGAATTTTGATCACGTGACCATGGGGATGCTGCAACAGTTGTGTGAAAAATGATCATAGGTCATTTTTCAATGCTGTTGTAACTGGTCACTAAATGAACTGTTGTAAATTGAGAACTACCTGTATTCACTGCCTTAAATTGACCAAAATATATAAAAGACAGGATAAAAATCTAAATAAGAACCTTGGGAAGAACTTTATATGTATGAAGGCCAACACCAGCCAAACCATCAGCAGCTGTGATTTAACTGCTGGCCCAGCCTGGCACTGGTTCATTTTACCTGGTATAATGAATCAACAATCACACTGAGCAAAGAAAGTGGGTTTTCACATTTATTTCTGTGCAGAATTAAAGAGAGGTACACTAATCCAAGTGCTTCTGAAATCCAATAAGCTCTTTTTATATCATAAGCATATGCACATCAAAATTTCCTCATATTTCATCACTTGTTCCTGATTTATTGAAGCTGTGCAGTTTAGTCTAAAATCCCATAATAAACTTGGGGGGTGCACTTAATTACCTAACCTCTCCACCCTCTGGGACTGGGTGTATCAAGAATACTGCAAATTACCTTTGTTCTAGTGTAGGAAGTTAGCACCCACCCCTCTCCTAGAAGAATGAACTATTTTAGGAAATATTAAAAAGGCAGAATATATTTCCCTGGATGAGAAATGGAGAAACATGTTTTAAAGACAAAGCAGCTTCCTGCCTTCCCCCACCTTTCAATGCGCCATTAAGGCCTCAGCCAAGCTCACTCATTCCTCCCACCTTTGTCAATGGACCATCATCTGCAACACAATAGGACCAGTGGTGGGATTCAAGTAATTTAACAACTGGTTCTCTTCCCTAATGATTTCTTCCAACAACCAGTTTGCCAAACTCTTCAGAAAGTTAACAACCGGTTCTCCCGAAGTGGTGCGAACTGGCTGAATCCCCACCACTGAATAGGACCCATCTAGCAACAGAAACTCAATACATGACACCTGGGAAGATTACATCAGCCAGCAAGGCTAGCTAAGACCCCCACCCTCTGGGAGTCTGACAACCAATCAGGATACTCTTCCTGTGCCCCAGGAAGTTCAAAGCTCAGAAAGGGCATAAAACCAAGGCACGCTCAACATCTCGTCCCTTTTCTGCTCAGGAACTCAAACCATGTGATCCTGTCCATCATTAAACCATCTTTCCAAGCAGTCTCCATGTTTCCAGTGTCTTTTCCCCCACTTGGAACTGAACCCAGATGGACATTTCTTCCAACACTAGCAATGAGCATACTTACAAAATTCTTCAGCAGAGTTACAAAGCCACATCCTGCCAACTACACTGACATTGGTAAGATATGAAGCACTGGTAGTCAGCTTCCTTAGCTCTTTGCTAACAGATACCAAAGTGCATGCTAATTGACTGCGAATTTCAGTGAAAGCACAAATAGAGTAATCAAGATGGAGGCGCTTTGTTTAAAATTAATTCATGGCTCACTTGCAAAAGCACCTAATAGTTTGCTAATAGATTAATAAGACAGGCCCTGATCACATTGTTGTGAACAGATAATACTAATAAAAGGGAGGTGTCCTATCTTTTGGTAACTGAGCCATCTCTCTGTCTGCTAGCCATCTCTTTCTCAACTTGGTAATTCCAGGTGTATTTGGACTATAAACCAATTTCACCCAATAGCTGTAGGTGATGGAATTTGTCAAATGCATTGAAAAGTACTCAGTTAAAGAATGACTGGGTAAGGGATTGTTTTTGAGTGAGCAATTCAAGAAGGCTGAAATGTGCTACAATCAAGACTGTTTCAAGTGAGAAATAGGCAGAACATAATAGACTTTTATCACAATATATTTTTGCTAGCTGAGACCAAGGATTTGAGGGTGAAATTATACTTTTTCATATAGATGGTGACTAAAAGTTGCCTGTAACTGGCAGAGAAGTATACCACAAGGCAGCTCACTGTGTGTGTACAGGCGAAAGTCAGAACAAAAGACCATGGACCATTCAGCCTGAAAGCTCATCACCACTTCATTGATACCCACTGTGAAAGCCTACAACAGTATATTGTTGTTTTCGTGAGAAATTTAATGAGATCATCAAATCTGTTGAGATTTCAAGTAAGTAATTGGTTTTATTAATTATTTCAAGTTACACGGCTGTCCATCTCAAATTTATGACAGTTAACAATAATTAAAAACAGCATTAGTTTTTAAGAACACATAGAGTTTCATCTGATGGGATCCAGGAGAGCCTTTTCTGTCATGGCACCTGCTTTCTGGAACATCATCCCCACTTCAATGGAAAGAGCAATGCAGCAGTATTGACAAGTAATGCTGTTTGTCACACTGTTAGATCAAGTATATGCTCACCTACTATTATACAATTTAAGGTAGCATATACATCATATTCCTGCCTCCAATTTTCTCCACAATGCCATGAGCTGGCATGTTATAGGTGGCATTACTAGCCTAAGAGTTGACACTGATTTGATGGCATATAATCAAAGAGCATTACGAAACCCTGAGAGCAAAATCTGTAACTTTCCCCATTGCATCTAACCATACTGCAGTGGCCCTGACAGCATCTTTTTTTCTCAGCCCAGAAAAGGAAGAGGGGAAGAGAGACTTAAAATTGGAGAACAATTAGAAGGCAGCAAAGAGACACCCTTCGTGGCTTGTGTCGTATCTCTCCAACACAGGCTTGGGGGAAAAAACGTTATTTTGCAAACTAATAATATTCACGACTATGCGAACTCTAATTCCCATCATGCACCAGAACTATTGTGACTGCGATAGCAAGGCCGGGGGGGGGGTATTTCCCATCATGCAATGGGCGCCGAGGTTCTTTGCCTGACTCCATTTCCCGGCATGCTTTAGTTTCGGCGGATGGAAGTGGCGGAGCTTGGCATGTAAACCCAACGGCTAGCCCCGCCCATATCTGTTTTGCCGCGGGAGCGGAGGATCCATGGCGGGCTTGATGCCGCGGCACCAGGCTCTTTACAAGGGCTTCCGGACCCCACCGTGGAAAGAGACTTTCCGGCAGGTAAGCAGACCAAACTTCTGCCTTCTCCTCCCCTCCCGTCCTTGGAACGCTGAAGGCGCCAACGATCCAAGGTTGGGACGCCCACGGGCAATTCCGCCGCCAAATTGGTAGCAGACGCCCGGCGAAAACCCGCGTCCAATCCGGAAGAGTACCTGGGAAGCTGGCTTTCCTGGGAGGGAGACCCCTGGAAAGTAGCCAAGAGTGACCTCTTGAGCAAAGAAGCCTAAAATGCCTGCAGTTGATTCGGATTAATGTCAGGCTCATTAGATTCCTTTTCGTGAATTGCGCCGACGCCCCTCTTAAACCTTAATTCGTAACTATCGCTGCATCTCAAATTCAGTGGTGAAAAAAGTGGAATTGCATCTCAAATTCAGTGGTGAAAAAAGTGGGATTGCATCTCAAATTCAGTGGTGAAAAAAGTGGGATTGCATTTCAAATTCAGTGGTGAAAAAAGTGGAATTGCATTTCAAATTCAGTGGTGAAAAAAGTGGGATTGCATTTCAAATTCAGTAGTGAAAAAAGTGGAATTGCATTTCAAATTCAGTGGTGAAAAAAGTAAGGTTCCACATTTAGGCAAGAAAAACCAAATGCACAGGTATAGTATAGGTGGTATCTTGATCAATAATAGTAACTGTGAGTGGGATCTTGGAGTCCTAAATATGAGCCAAGAGTGTGCTCCAGCTGGCAAAAAAGCCCACACAATTCTAGGCTTGCATTAACATAGGGATAGAATCAAGATCATGTGAAGGGTTAATACCACTTTATAATGCCTTGGTAAGACCACACTTGGAATACTGCATCCAGTTTTGGTCGCCACGATGTAAAAAAGATGTTGAGACTTTAGAAAGAGTGCAGAGAAGAACAACAAAGATGATTAGGGGACTTGAAGATAAAACATATAAAGAATAGTTACAGGAACTGGGTATGTATAGTTTGATGAAAAGAAGAACTAGGGGTGACATGATAGTATTCTGATATCTCAGGGGTTGCCACAAAGAAGAGGGAGTCAAGCTATTCTCCAAAGCACCTGAGGGCAGGACAAGAAGCAATGGGTGGAAATTAATCAAGGAGAGAAGCAACCTAGAATTAAGGAGAAATTTCCTGAAAGTTACAATAATTAATTAGTGGAACAACTTGCCTGCAGAAGTTGTAAATGCTCCAACACTGGAAGTTTTTAAGAAGAGATTGGACAACATTTGCCTGAAATGGTATAGGGTTTCTTGCCTGAGCAGGTGGTTGGACTAGAACAGGGGTACCCAAACCCCAGTCCGTGGACTGGGACTGGGCCACAGCATGCCAGCGACTGGGCCACGCAAACAAGCAAAGCCTCATCCATGGGATACAGGCAGCATGCAAAACCATGCCCCCTCTGGTCTGCAGAAAAATCTCCATGGAACCAGTCCCTGGTGCCCAAAAGTTTGGAGGCCACTGGACTGAAAGACCTCCAAGATCCCTTCCAACTCTGTTATTCTATTCTAGCTCAGCGTTAACTGCTGACATGAAGTTATTTTTTCTTTCTTTCATTAGCGCTGTGTGGATAGACTGAAAAGTAGTCGGGCCAAGTTGCTTGAAAGATATCGTCAAGTGGGAGAAAATGGAGCGAGTAGACCAAATAAAGCTTTGCTGGTACAGGAGGTGATGGAAGTTGAGTGGAAAGCTTTGCAGTCGGTGGATTCTCAGCTACCCTCTCTCAGAAAGCAAGATTCTTCCCAGGTTAGTGCCATATGAAGAAGTTGGGGAGGTGGGGGTCAGGACATAGGTCTGGTGTCCATGTTCTTAAAGCAGTTTCTCAACTTTAGCAACTTGTAAGTGTGGACTTCAACTCCCAGAACTCAACCATGCTGGCTAAGAAATCCTGGGAGTTGAAGATCTGACAGATCTTCAAGCTGTCGAGAAACACTGCCTTAAAGGGATCAATAGTCTTTTCTGATCTCATCATGCAATTATTCTAGGGCTAAAAACTAGGCACAAAATTTCACAAAATTTTGTTATCGTACATGCAAATCTGGCCCACGTCTTTTCAGGTGTGAGCAATTCGAAATTTTATTTTTATTTCACATTGGTTTGAAATGGTAGTTTACCACTGGAAATAATGTCCTATTCTTTCCTGAATAGCAATTTATCTGAATGTGTTTTACATATATCCTATTTGGAGAAGGGTGGTATAGAAATTTAATAAATAAATAAATAATAATATGTTTTTCTTATGAAGCAAAAAGGAAACACTTCTGTGGTTACTTGTAGAAATTAACCTTGCATAAGAGGCTTTTAAAGTAATTTATAAAACAATTTCAAGATCATTTGAAGAAATAAGCAGTGGGGTAGGAGTAGAAAGACAATTTATTTTTAATATTTTGTAATAGTTTATATTTTATTGATTTTATCATAATTTCTTTGTTGTGAGATGCTCAGAGTCATTGAGAACCAGACAGCATATACATTTAATAATTATTTTGAAAATCCAAAAATACAAAATTTTGAAGCATAACTTAGCATGAAGTCATAACTTAGATGGGTGGAAAAAATGAATGCTCAATTGATACTGTGGAGAAAGCTCATAACCTGAAATTCCTTATAAAAAAGCTGTGCTAGAAACATACTTTCTTTTTAAAAAAGCAACATATCATTCTACCATTGCCAGAGTAGAATGCATCGTCACAATAATTCTGAGCTTGACCTAAAAGTATACCTTAGAGTAGGGGCCCCCAATCTGTGGGTGGTGGCCTATTCGCAACTGGGCTCTGTGAGAGGAGGACCAGCACAAACCTGTGCACAGCCTCACTTACACAAGCAGTGGGCGGCGGCACTCCAGCTCCACTTGCACGAGCGGCAAGGCCAGTACTCACAGTCCCACTTGTGTGGGCACCAATGCTCACAGCCCCACTCGCATGAACGTGGGCATCAGCACTTGCAGCCCCACTTGTGTGAGCACACACACCTACCCATCACACAAAGCCATCCCCCCCAAGCCCCCACCCCACTGGGCTGCCAACTCAGAAAATTTGGGGAATACTGCCTTAGGGGAGGCCAAAATGCCTTCCAGCTTCTTGAATGATGGACCTGATGTTATAAAGCTAAGAAAGCAATGGAAAGATTTTTACTTAGAACTCACCCTTGTGTTCTGAAAAATCTTTAATAGATATAGAGTCTAATGTATGTAGTTCACTACCATGGAGGGGTCCTGGGCAAATATCTTCATTCACTCACGAGCCTGAGTAGCGCAGCAGACTAATGCTAGTTAAAGGTAGTATTTAGCTTCCAGCTGCCTGCAATTACTGCGAGTTCAATTCTCACCAGGCTCAAGGTTGACTCAGCCTTCCATCCTTTCTAAGGTAGGTAAAATGAGGACCCGGTTTGTGGGGGCAATAAGCTGACTTTGTATAAAAAATATACAAAAGGATGAAGGCTATTGCTTAACGCATTGTAAGCCGCCCTGAGTCTCCGGAGAAGGGCGGCATATAAATCAAAAAATAAAATATAAATAAATAAAATAAACATCTGTTTCCAGTCTTCATTTTGGAGACAGTATGTATGAAATGGAAACATGTCTCTCACATATACACAATTTCCCTTCCTTAAATATTAGGACTAGAACATTTAACTGGGTGTTTTTCTCTTTAGATGCTTGAAGAACTGGCTGTATTGGATGAAATCCAGCAGGAACTGATCTTGCAAGGTATCCAGGCTTATTTTTGATAACTTCTGCTTTAATTACTGTAATGCTTTTACTAAAGGACAGTGCATAGCTCACCTTGATAAATTTCAAAAAAGCCAAGCAGGGTCAGCCAGGAGTTTTCTAGGGAATCTCAGGGCTATACGTCCTTCAGCAGTGCATATTTGTAAACTGTGTACTGATAAAAGTGTGACTTAGAATGTGATGATGGAAATGTATGATAAGCTCAAAATTAGCAATGCCTGCATCTTATAATTTACTTGATTCAAAGGCAGGGAAGAAAAGTTTCATTTTCCATATGAATGAAATGTATTGACTCAGAGAAGGCACTGTCAGTTAAATTACTTCTAGTATGTCAGGAGGAAAGAGGAAAAAACCAAGGCACATTTAAAATTAACAAAAACATGAAATAAAGTGAGAAAATTGGATATATTGCAGTTCAATATAGTTAAAATGTCGGATTGGGGAGATCCAGATTCAATTCTACTCCTAGAAACTAAGTAAATGACTTTGAAGCGGCCACTCCCTCACAGTGTTGCTATTACAAGTAAAGAAATAAAATACTACCCTATTTTTCGGAGTATAAGACGCACCTTTTTCCTCCCTAAAAGGGGGTGAAAATTTGGGTGCGTCTTATACACCAAATGTTGCCCTGCCCACCCACTGGCCCCCACCCTTTGGCCTCTGCCTCCCAGCAATTTACCTCTTTGCAGCAAGTAGCAAAAAGAAGCAGCCCATTTCAGCTTCAGCACAGCCTAATTAGCACAAGTTGATTGTCCATTGGATCGGCCTCCTGACTCTCAGCTGTTTCAGGCGGCAGAGATTGTCATTGCCTATTGCTGCTCAGGCCTCTGCTGCTTGCTACAAGGAGGTAAATTGCTGGGAGCAGATTTTTTCTTCTTGTGCTAATCAAGCTATGCTGAAAATGAAAGTAAAGCAGTCTATTTGCCGTTTGCTGCAACAAGGCAAAATTGCTGGGAGGCAGAGGCAGATTTCCTTTTCTTGTTTTCCTTACCAAAAAAAAAGATAGGTGCATTTTATAGTCCGGACCGTCTTACACGCCGAAAAATACGGTATATATATTGCCTGGAGTCCCTGAGGAAAACTGGAATAGAAAGCTAATATACATTTATTTTTATCCTATCTATTTTCATAAAATAGGTAGGATAAAATTTATTTTCATCCTACCTATTTTCACTCAAGGTGACCAACATACCTAATACTCCTTCCTCCTCCTGTTTTCCCCAGCACAACAACCCTGTGAGGTAGGTTGGACAGGGTCATATTAATCACTAATTCAGTTAATAGGAATTGAACTCAATTTAAAATAGATTTAACCAATTAACAGCCATGCTCTCCTTTGCAGAACAGCTGGCCATAGAGGAGTATGAGCAAAGCCTGAAGTTTGAGGAGGAATGCCTTAATGCAATGCTTGATGGCTTAGATGCAGAACACCATGTCATCTGTCCTGTTTGTAGAAGGTGAATTGATTAACTTGAGAAAGCATCTTGTAAAATCTCCGTTTTTGCTTGGTACCAGGCCACATGATTCTTTACTTATTTGCTTACATTCTGCCTTCATTATTTTTAGAAATAACTCAAGGTGGAGAATGTATATGGAGATTCTCAGCCATCCAGGTCGTGGTTGTCCCAAAGATGCTTTTTCAAAAGGCAAATGGACTTCGTTTTTCCTTGAAGAACTGAAAAAGCTTCTTGGATAAGAAGTGAAACATCTTCAAGGAAAAACAAAGTCCAGTTTCCTTTTGAAATAGCACCTTTGGATCACTATGGAGAACATATGTAATTATTCCTTCCTATTTTCCCCACAACCACACCCTGAGAAGTGTGTTGGGCTGAGAGTGACTGGCCCAAATTCACCCAGCCAATTTTCATGCCTAGAATGGGACTAAAACCCATAATCTCTTAATTTCCTAAACCAACACCTTGACCACTACTCCAGCACTGGATTTTTTTTTTTTTAATTTGATTTATATGCCGCCCTTCTCCGGAGACTCAGGGCGGCTTACAATGCGTTAAGCAATAGCCTTGATACTTTTGTATATTTATACAAAGTCAGCTTATTGCCTCCACAAACTGGGTCCTCAATTTACCTACCTTAGAAAGGATGAAAGGCTGAGTCAACCTTGAGCCTGGCAAGATTCGAATTTACTAATTGCAGACAGCTGGAGTTAAATTACAATGCATTAGTCTGCTGAGCTAATCCAGGTTCAGCAATCCAGGATTGCTGTGTCAGATGCAGGTTCAGCTTCATTTTGTGCAAGTTCTTTTTATGCAGACATTTTCTTTGTTCCATCTTCAGAGATAAGCAGAGATCAAAAATTTGGCTTTCCTTACTTGCAATCCTGAAGTAAGGATGATGTTCTTAACTAGTGGAATTTGTAGTATAATATGGCAGTGCAGAGGGCTCCATATTCAGGACTTGCAGAAAGTGCCTTCCACTCTTCCTCCTTTCTGATTTTCCTTGTCATGCTGTTCAATCAATCAGTGGTTCATAGCTTAAATAACTAACTTTTGCAGATCATGTTAACATGTTCTCTTTGTCAGGGTTCCAAGTAATAGATCCATCAGAGGCAGGTAGATTCCTCAAATAGCTTTATTGGATATATCATATTGGCACAGATCTGGTGAAAACTGACTCTTCCTGCGGTTTTCACCTAATTAAAAGTAAAAGTTTGTCATGCTCCCAAAACAGTCACACGGTCCAATCATAGCACTGCCTGGTGACATCACTCCTCCTTTCAGTGACCAGGTGTGAGAATGCCCTTGGTTCCCAAGGGAAAGTATTTTATTTTGGCTACAAAGTCCCAACTATCTCAAATCCTCCCTCCCTATCTCTCAGCTGCACTGTGGCAACCCTGAAGCTGCAAGATGGCCTCACTCTAGTCAGCTTCAGGGTTGACACTCTTCTTGCTGACCTCTGTTTTGCACATGTTGCTTGATCAGGAAAATATTTTGTTCTTAGTTTTATATCCCATAGCTGATTTCAACATCTGCAAATCCCAATTTCTCAGCTGTTGTGACTTGTGAATAGCTACTATTTGTTATTCACCAAGTATGGCTTAGCTAGACATCAGAACCCACCTAGAGAAAAGTGGCTAGACTGAAAGCAATTCAGAAGTCTTCAAACATGCCTGGTTTCTTATTATGAATACTCATAAGAATATACATATAAGAAATACTTTCTTCAGCCACTTGACCCTCCTACTTGTAGGCTTAAGTAGTAACAATTCATGACATGTTTTAGCTACCCAGTTTCTGCAGAATATATAAATTGGACCCTAAAATTGTTTTTGAGATGTCTAGTTTTAAATAATTTTTCAAGGTAGTACAGTAGCAGAATGCTTTTCTGATTCAGTTAATCGGTTGATGGCTTTTTACTTCCTTTTTCACTCGATCTTCATGTGAGACGCCTTCGAGGGCAACCTAGACAAATTACTTTTCACTTTCATCATTGCAATTCTCTCTGCATCTAGGAGCAATCTCAGTGTGATGAGTAACATGGTTGCATGCCAATGTGGACTCTGCATCAATAGCCTGGTAAGCAAATGTCAAGGAATTTCAGTATTTATGCTTCTGCTTTGCATGCTTCAGTTTGTTGGTTTGATTGCTTCTTCCTCACTTAAACATATTTAGACAGATATGTAAGGGGAGAAGCATTTGGGGGAAGCTGAAGGGGAGGCAGTCCCTTGCCTGGGAAAACGAAGGGTCAGGGCTGGAAGTGACCAAGCCCAGAATGGCTTGAATTGGATGTGGGCCCTTGGCTAATGACTGGTAGAATTCACTTAGCGACTGCTGTTGCTAAGCAATGTGGTTGCAGTTTACAACTGCATTGCTTGGCAATGGGAATTCCAGTCCCAGTTGGGTTGGAGATGGAGAGCTACCTGTAAAATAAAAAACAGAAGATACTGCCCTGCTTGTGAGCTTTCCATAACATCTAGCCCGCCATATTAGAAAGCAAAATGCTTAATTAGAGACCTTCAGCTTTATTGAGAGCTGTTCTTAGAAAGTTATGAACGCAAGATGGCATCCAATTGAAAACATCCTATATTCTCTTCACATGTGTACATAACAAGAAAAGGAGGGATTGGGGCTAATTGGCAACTGGACAAGCAACAGCTTGCTTCGCCCACATAGAAATTTGAATTTTCTCTTTTAAGGGGATGACTGAGGAAAAGCTCCAGTTGCTCTTAGAAGAAGGCCTGATGGAACACAGCCAACATTGTCAGCACTGTCCTGAATTCACTGTAACTAATATGATGGAAGGAGAAGCTAATCTTCTTATGAGCTGTCAGGTAATCTTATGAGCTGTCAGTATCCAAACTTAGTGAGAATATTGCACTAATTCACTCCCAAGAATTTTCCCCCAAGAATTTTTATCTGATTTTTTACAAAAATCAGAAGCATTGTTTCTTATACACAATATTGTGACTCCAATGCTAATGTCACCCTCTTGAAAAGTAAAGATGTCCTTGAGCTGAGCTCAAATATTTGTGGCTGCATCCATGCAGCTTTCTTGGTTCACCCAAGAAAATAATTTAATAATAATAATAATAATAATAATAATAATAATAATAATAATAATAATAATAATAGTTGTTGTTATTATTATTATTATTATTATTATTATTATTATTATTATTATTATTATTATTATATACCGCCCATTCTCCCGAAGGACTCAGGGCGGTGTACAGCCAGAATTAAAATACAAATATACAATATCTAGTTAAAATTAATTAAAATCATTAAATAGTTTTGGCCGAATTTTAAAACCCAAGAAAATGCCTGAAATCAGCCATGGTTACTTTTTGGTCATCTTTTTATTCTGCTTAAAGACTTTGACTAAAAAGTAAATGTTTTTTTTAAGTGGAACACAAAGCAGAATAGCTAGCTTAACCTTTCTGTAGAGTATCCCTGTTTTGCAAGTACTGGCCACAAAGAATGCTTTCCTTACTCATAACTATTAGAGGGAGAAAAACCCTCTAGCCATGATGGCGAACCTATGACACACGTGCCAGAGGTGGCCCGCAGAGCCCTCTCTCTGGGCATGTGCGCCGTTGCCAGCTGCTCTTCTGGTTTCTGACGTACAGATGTGCGCCAGCCAGCTGGTCTTCGTGGGTGCTGGGGCACCGGAAAACGGCCAAGCAGGCCATTTTTCGGGCCGTTTTTCAGACCGAAAAACTGCCTGAAAACTGCTGAAAAACAGGCATGTGCGCGCTGGTCTTCGGGTTTCCAGTGCTCCGGCACTCACAAAGACCAGCTGACTGGTGCGCATCTGCGTGCGTGAAACCCGAAGACCGGTGCGCCGGCCAGCTGGTCTTTTGTGTCTCCAGCGCGCACATGCATGTGCATTCGTTTGGGCACTTGGGTTCGAAAAAGTTTGCCATCACTGCTCTAGAGGGAGGTGCTGTAGCTTTCCAAACTTAGAAGATATGTTTAAAAAGTTACATAATGTTGCTCAGTGGGAAAGAGCCATAGCTGTATTTAAATACACACTAGCACTTTGTGAATGAATCAGGATTTTATTTAAGAAACAATAACTTGCATTTATTTCCTTTTGCTTCTAGGCTTGTGATTCCTGGACAGTGATTTTTTAATTCCATCTGTATAGCCCTACAGTGTTGTAGAAAGACATTGCTGCTGTCTCCCCTGCCCTCTTCTTTATGTATATAATACTCACAATGTATATAAGCACAAAAAGTGTCCTATTTTTTTAATTTAACTGGATTTATGCTATTTTTTTCTAATGTGTCCTGATGAATAAACGCCTTTTATGATAAGAACTGGGGAGTATAGGTTTGGAGTAGACTTTTCTGGTTGCAGCACTTTTTTGTACAAATTCTTGGAAATTTTGATCCAAATTGCATGTACTTTCATAAGGGGATTAAAGGAATTGCTATATGTGAAGCACCTATTTTGCAAAGACTATCTCCTAGATTCCAACGGGTGAAACTTTTGTTTAAAGCTCAGATAACAGAAGGGGATGGATATATGTCATTCTTGGACATGTTTAAAGGCCAGGACCAACAATTGTACAATTAAGATTTGGCCAATATACCAGTTACCGACTCTGAAATCCTGTCACTTAGTGGAAACAACACTGGAAGTGGCCTGAGTACATAAAGTAGAATAATGCATATCATCTTTTTAATAACATCTGGAAATACAGTTGTATGGGTGGGCAATTATTCTTTTCTCCCAAATATGCTGGTGAAATTCAGAGCTGTGATTAAAAGAGGGGAGGGCAAACTACCCCTCTCAATAACTAGACTCTGGTAGCCCTAATGTATCTTTTTAGATGATACACTACCCCTTATTCCACAAAAGGGGTTTTCGCCTGGCCTCCTTTTGACCCAAAGAATTCTGCTTCTTGGTAAGCTATGGCATAAAGATCCACTGAAAATGGAAATACAGATTTCTGTTGCAAGCTCGTTTTCTGGAACTTTATGGGAAAGCTGTTGATTGGTAGTTTCCATTTTAGAAAATCCCAGAATCTGGGCTAGGGAAGTCCCTGATGTATAAATCGGCACATTACTCAGCCATGTTTCTCTAATTTTGAGAGCCACCTTAGCAAAGAGATTGGATAGTATAGGAAAAACCCATATAAAATACTGTATTATTTAAACACAAGCTGGGATAGAGGGACAAGAATATACCATCAAGTATATTAACTATTTTCCACATTTTGGAGGAAACATTCTTTGAAATCAAGTAATTAAAATTACCTTATGATAGCCAAGCAGTATCTGACCCAGATAAAATATCATTTTGTAGTTCCTTCTATCTTCTTAAATATAGCCTGTCATTGATGCTGTATTCTCACCAAAATATGTAATATAAATTGGGTACTTCCATTGGCATTATTTTCCTTGCTAGCTTTAAAAGATCAGATTCAAGTCAGATGCAAAATGGTGGTTCGTATAGATTAGTTGGCCTAATTCACATTACATCCTAGTGTAATGTACCCCTGAACATACAGTATAACATATTTGCACTAATACACCAAATGTATTAATTCCTGCCAACATCAGTTCTGATCAGTGTTATATGCTGCACTTAAAATGATTGTAATTTTTTTCTGTTGGGCTTTGTAAAAAAAGGGCTGGCTCAATATTCAGTCAAGCTATGGACTAGAGTTAGTTTTAAGCAGCATGTATTGGTTCAAACAGTTCCATTACTGGTATTCTGTTTTGAACCCAAAAAGGCCAATGTGATTCCTTTCTCTTATCCTTTTGCCAACAGTTGAAAGTTTTCTTTAAATAATCTTTTGTGTATAATTTTGTGATCTTTTTTAAAAACTTTCTGCGTTGTTGACCAACTTGAGTTTTGTTAATTGGAAAGGCAGGATATAATTTAAGAAATAAACTACCTCTAAAGCTGTTAACTTTGATTGTGATGTTTTCTGTTACTTGAAATCCAGATGCAAAATTACCTATTGCTTCTCTTCAAACACTAAACTACTATAAGATTCTTCATGTTCTCTTAGGCTATAATCCATTGTACAATCAGGACACAGAATTAAATTGGTGCCCTTTATGAAGCTTTGAGCAGAACCTGCAGTATCGTTTTAGCAATTTCAATTATTAACGGCTTAAAATGGGATCCTAGCTTGACTTTATTTCCACTTGCCGGATAGTCTTCCCACAACTATGGCCATACTCCTGAAAGCAAAAGAGATTAATCAACTGAGCTTTAAACTTCATTCCAGGGGGAAAGATGGAACCTCAGAAAAGTGTTTTCTTATTTGCAAATTATGCAAATAAATCATGACTGCCACACAAACCTCTTGGAAATATTTCCAAAGAAAAAAAAAACGGATTGAAATATGTTTATTATATTGTTACACAGTCACTTTCTCAGTCTGTTCATTTTGCCCTCCACTTCCTGCACAATATTATGCAGTTTAGCGGCAGTTTTTGTCAAGGCAGCAAAGCTTTCTTTAAGGTTTCCAGTCCCTTCATTTCTGCCTATATTGTCAAGACCATCAAACCATTGTAGAATCTCTTCAAGATGTCCCTGGACAACCTTTTGCTCTTCTAGTTCTGTTTTTAGGGCTTGCTCTGCACACGTTTCAGCTTTAAGTTCTCTTTCAAGTTGGCTGATTTCATTCTCCAGCTCCTGAAACTGTTTTGCAGTGTAGCAGAATTCCTCTTGGAGTTTATCTTCTGGAAGACAAATGTTCTTGGGGATGCTTAAAACTGTGCTTAAAAGAGGTTCTTCCATCTTAGTGAACAGATTGTCGAAGCGTTCCTTCATGAAAGCAAAGAATTTTTCTGTGCTCCTCCGGATTAAAGTAGGTGTAAGACTAGGACAGATGCTCTCTAGTTTATTCAATATAACTTTCTCCACTACCAGCATTATATGAGAAAGGTGATCTTGAAAAGCAAAATATATCCGCAACATGAACGTTTGAGGGGTAAAACCAAAAAACTGGGCTTCATATGTCATTAGATTTATTGACATGTTGAGAAATACCTGGAAAGAACATTGTTAAAAAAATAAATTAGTCTTTAGTAAGTTAATTGGAATGTGTTCATACATTGTACTATATTGTCAGTCCTTTGAGGTAGTCTAGACAAGAAATACCAACCATGAGTTACAGTAGCAGAATTTCTGATAGTACATCTCTTCCCCCCTTACCTTTACGGTCCAAGAAACTAAGGAGGGTTCCTTCTGAGACTTTTGCTATACTATTACTTCTGTGGGCTAAGGTGACTCTTATCTCACTGTTACTTAGTCTGCTGCTGCTCCGCCTGGTCCTGTTTTTCTAGGACATTCTCACAGATAATTAGACCTGTACATAAAAACGTATACAAAGAATCATAGGGCTGGAAAGAACCCCAGAAGTCTTCTAGTTCAGCGGCCCCCAACCTGTTGGGCACCAAGAACTGGTTCTGTGGAGAGCTTTTTCCGTGAATCAGAGGGGGCACGGATGTGGCTTCATTTGTTTGCGCAGTCTCATTTCTGGCATGCTATGGCCCAGAATCAGTCCCTGGACCAGGTGTTGGGGAACCCTGTTCTAGTCCAACCCCCTGCCCAAGGCAGAAGACCTTACACCATCCTGGTCAAATGATTGTCCAGTCTATTTTTGAAAACTTCCAGTGATGAATCACCCGCAATTCCAGGGGGCAAGCTATTCTACTGATTAATTGCTCTGTCAGAAAATTTCTGCTTACTTCTAGGTTGGATCTCTAATCCATTACTTCTTGTCACATCTGATGTTTTGGAGAATAAATCAATCCCCTCTTCTCTGCGAGAGCCCCTCAAGTACTGGAAGACAGTTGTCACGTCCCCCCTAATTCTTCTCTTTGGTAGGCTAAACATATCATTACCCATTAACCAAGCCATAGTAGTATGTGGTTAGTTCAGTATATCATGAAAGTTGGATTCATATCACTTGCTGAAATAAAATGGTTTAGCACAGTGTATGACTACTATTAGAACTGGTCAGGGTGAATAAAAATTGATGATTAAGAAAAAAAATTTAAAAATCATTTTTTTTGTTTAAATCAATTTTTTTTATTTTTATCAAATTTATTTTAATAAATGCTTTTGGAGTAAAAATCTATCTAAAGATAGTTTTCTATTTAAGATACATTAATAATTTAGTTTATTCAGCATGAAATGGAGTTATGTAGCATGAGGCTGTATATTCTGCAATATTTACATTTTTGGTAAACTCATTCAATGAATCCAAGCTCTGCAAGCTGAGATAACATGCACTGCATTGATGCATTCACACAATTTCACAGTAACCATGAGATAAATCATAAAACAAAGTTCAGGAATATTCCTTTATCCCATTGCTTTGGAAATCTATGTACACTACAAACTGTATGATTGCTTGAAGAGAAATGGATCTGTACCACCAGACTCTAAGTGTGAGGAGGAAAGGCAAGCAGTAAAAATGAAAGTGAAACCTTCTAAGCAGTTTATAAATATATTAAAGAGCACCTGTCATTTCAGATCCAACATGGCAGCGCTTGTTAGTCCACTCACCTGCTGCCTGCCACGTCCCTCACTTTGTTGTGTCACTGCCGCATCACCAGCCATCCCATTAAAGTGAATGGGACTGTCGGTTAGTTAACAGCGGGTCAGAGGAGGAGCCACTGCGGGACAGATGACAGTTGCTCTTTAAAAATTATGATTTAAATAGACTTGATTTAAATCAAATCCATTCTGGAACTGATAAAGTATTCCAAGCATTTGGGCACATAGATATATATATATAACTTCTTTAAAAGAAAAAAAGACATGATACTTGTAAAAATAGGAAATTTGGGGGGGGAAAACACCCAGTGTCTTATGAACAGGAAAAGGGGCAAGCGGTCATACAATGAGTGCCATACAAATCAAATCATTCATTCAGTAGACACCCAACCTCATTGCATAAACATTTTTTTATATTCAGAATTACTTGATACTTGTAAAATAAAAAAGCCTATGCAACTTGATAGCTAAATAAAATTCTGAATACTAATTCCGTATTATTGAAATGGTTATTAAATGGGCTGATTTATTCCAGGAGAACATGCTTGAAACTGAGCAGTATTATATTACTAGAGAATGTTTCAGACATTTAAAAAACAGCTATTTTGAAAGAATTCAAATATTCAAAATTTACTGAAATCAGGCAACCCGCTTTTCTGAGGAAACTTGATGGAAAGCATTGCCTTGGGCTGTTATATTGGATGGTGGAATTTTATATATAAAGGAACTTGCAAACTTTGCTTTTTTGAATTAAATAAATTCCAATGCCAAACTTGTTGAGCCTCAGAACGCTTTCTAATTAAAGGGCTCTAAACACCACTTATTATTGAATTTGGATTTTTTTCCTGAACAATACAGTAGTTCTCAATAGTGAAAAATTACCTCTGATAATTTTTTCCCAAAGAATACATTTTTTAAGAGAAAACTTGGCATTTGGACTAATAATCAATTAGATCTTAGTGATGAAAGCTATAATAAACTGGCATCAGCATACTGTGCTTATTTGTCATAATTGAAATATACTTCCACTTCAATTAAGTGGAAAATAGTGAAAAATAAATAATTTTTCCTTATAGAAATCTACGCAAAGTAATTTTGACGGATATTCAAAGTTCAACAAGTTCCAAAAGCAGAACTGTTAGAAGCAGTTTCTTCTTTCCAGATAAACAGCTATAAAATATAAATAATCTCATACACATTTACCTGAAAGCAATTCCTTTTAAATTTAATAGGACTTCTTTCCAAATAGATATATGCTTGGTTGGGTTTTAAAAACAGGAATGTTATACTAACAGAAAATTGAATAGGAACATCCTGTAGGTTTCCAAATGCTTTCAAATAGATTGATAAAGGATGTCCATATACTAATTGTTTTACTGTCAAAACTCCAGCCCAAAATAGAATAGAATAGAATTTTTATTGGCCAAGTGTGATTGGACATAGCAGGAATTTGTCTTGGTGCATATGCTCTCAGTATACATAAAGTAAAAGATATGTTCATCAAGAATCATAAGGTACAACACTTAATGATAGTCATAGGTTACAAATAAGCAATCAGATTATTTCGTTTGGAAACCAAACGTGAATGGGTCAGAATTTCAGAATTTGATTGGATCCAGAAATGATGGGAGAGATAAAGGATAATGTTGGATTATATAGATGATGGTATAATTATGGTAATCAATAAGTATTGGAAATGTAAATTTGTATATAAGAATATGTAAATAGTTGCTATTTTTACTTTCTGATTATTGGTGTATATATACATGGATATTTTGGTGATGTTACACCGTGATAGAAAAACTATTATACATTTGTTTTTGTTTTTTTGAACTATAATAAAAATTTATTAAAAAAAAAACTTCAGAATTTAATTCAATTTTTTAGATTCATGTTTGCCTTAAACAAGCCAGAAATTTATCTCGTACAAACCTTCCAGTGCTGAAGGAGGACAATAATGTGACCCCCTCAACCCTGTAAAATGCCAGGATAGACAGCGATTTCCCTTGAAGTGATGCCCAATTGTTCTTCCATTTATCATCCTCTTTTATTTGTCCGGTTGTTGTCATTTCATTCTTGATCAGACAAGTCGGTTCTTCCCAATTCCCCATCTTTACATTTTTGGACCCATCGATGTACAGTACTCACGTCGATACAGTCATCCCCATAAATAGCCTGCATTCGGCGATGAATTTCAATTGGAGGGACTCCTTTGGCGGTTAAAAACTCAATCACAGCACGTTGCTTAAAGCGTATGGCTGAGTACTCAGTGCAGGCTTCCATTTCACCCAGCAATTGCAACCCAACCTTTTCTCTCTCTCTCTCTTTCATCAACTTCCCGCCAACTGAAGCGAAAAAAGAGATGCTAAAAAAAACAGGTCAGAGGTTCCAGCACTGCCATCTGTTGGCCAGCTAGCATTGGGGCCGTCGCTTTCCTTTCAAGCCCGACAAGAGGCAGCACGATTTGATTTAATGCCTCAAAAAAAACAGAGAGAGAGAGAGAGAATGGCAACGTTGGGCCTGAATCGGAGAGGCCCGGATCCGAATTCGAATTCAGGCCAGTCTCTCTTCCTTCAGCCCAACCTGCCTCACAGAATGGAAGGGAGACCTACATTTATCTATTACAGGGGTCTCCAACCTTGGCAACTTTAAGACTTGAGGACTTCAATTCCCAGAGTTCCTCAGCCAGCAAAGCAAAGCTGGCTGAGGAACTCTGGGAGTTGAAGTCCACAAGTCTTAAAGTTGCCAAGGTTGGGAGACCCCTGATCTATTATTTCTAAGGTGCGCATACACTTACGCCATAGACACCCACCTAGGGTTGCCAGGTCTGCTTCCAAAAAATAGCGGACAAGCGGGGTGGGGGGTTAAGTAGTAAAAAAAATAAAAAAATTTTTTACAATTAAATTATATATTTTCTTACATTTTAACACATATTAAAATAATCACTTCAAAACTTTACTTAAAATTCAAAATATCAAATATAATAATATGTAAAATATTAAATTACATTTTACTTTGCTGTCGTGTGTATTTTTTATTTGACTGCGCAGCTTTGATCAATTCTGTGTGTTTAAGGAATAATTCTTTAATTTCAGTACAACGTTGAGAAATATTAAAAAATATACAAAGCTCATTTCGAACTGATGGTACAAGCAGTCGGTTACGTTCGTCAGTCCACAAATTTCCCATGATGCTGAAAATTTGTTCAACATTTGCATTTGATACCGGAATTGATGCACAGTATTGGAACAGTTTCAGTAAACTCGGAGCTGGCTCTTTCTTGAAAAAGCATGTCCACTTATCAAGGGATGAATTGCCCTGCAGATGAACATAAACTTCTTCTAAGGCAGAAATTTCATCGAAGAGAGTGTTGGGTGGAAGTTCTTCTCGCCATGGTGATATTAACCAGATGTTCGTCATTTCTTCTAAAGTTGGAGGATTATTGCGATCAATTAGATTGAAACAATTTAGCGTCTCATATACTGAATCGGTGAAATTATACCACTTTTCTAGGTACGCAATGGCTCTTTGATACACGTTGATGGCTTCTTTCTTGAACTTTTGCATGGCATTCTCAGGCAAATGTTTTTTATGTAAGGCAAATAAAACTTTCATTCCAAAAAACTGCTTATCGTATTTTTTTTGCAAAGAATCACGCAGCTTACACATGATAATGTGAAGATCACATGCAAGAATTTTCTTGCTTTCCAGCTTCAGTAGGGTGTCTTGCATTATTGACATGAAGAAGTGCGTGAAATATAAATACAATTCTGAAATAGTTGGTTCATCGTCCTTTGCGAGTTCATTTTCCTGATCCGAAATAAGGTTCCAGATAACCTTATGGCACTCATCCGATCCAAGAGAAATAAAATACGATTTTAGAGGTATCCAGTTTAAAAGAAGTCTTTCGACCACTTTAAACAAACTTAACCAACGTGTTGGAACATGGCGCAAAACTTCATGGAATTCTGACTCGCAAAACTCAAAAAATGATTTCAACTCTTCTCGTTTCTTCGCAGAATTCAAAAATTCGGCAAAAACCTTCAGCACTACATTTTCGATATCAAAAGATAACTGCTTTAATGCATTTTTTGCGCTGTTGTGTAAAATGTGATTATTGCAATGAGCAGCTACAATATTGTCATTTTCCAGCAATAATTTTTGGTAAACAGATTTGTTCATTCCATAATTGACGGATGCATTTTCTGCTGAGTAAGCTGAAACATTATTTATTTCCAATTCGTTATCACTAAGAATTCGACACAGCTGATTTTTTATTGATGTAGAATCTTCGAAAGAATCCTCATAAAAGTCTAAAATTTTCACACAGTCCTTCTTCACAAGTAAAATATTGTGCAACAACAGGATACATTTTGCGATTTCCCTTGTTTGATGCGTCAGTGGAGAGAGAAAATGGAATTCCAGTTTTAAGATCATTGAGAACCAACTCAATAGAAAAAGGATACAAAACCTCATTGACAATAGCTGATTTGGTTCTTCCACAAGACATCTTTTTTACAATTTCTGAATCATCAAAAATTTGCTTCATTAACTTAATACCGCAATTTTGAGCTAGGAAAGAAATATAGTGTTTGATCCCATGGTAAGTTTCAGCCATTTCAGCTACAGTCACTTTCTCAGTGACTTTCTCAACGGTTTCGTTGTTGGTAATCCATGCAAAAGTAGCTTCCCAGTCTTTGGTGTATTTGCACACTCCTCTCTTTCATTTTAAAGAATTTGAAATCTCGCTGCTGTCACACTCATCACTCAAGGCCATTTTAGGTCAGTCGACACAAGCTACAGTACATTTTAAAAATGTGAACTATACATAATTTTATAATATATATTTATTTTAATCTCATCATTAATTTTTTCGGAGAATCGAGTTCAATGGATATTTAATCTTTGTCTCATTCTAATTTATGAAAAAAAAGACAAAACGCGATTCTCCTATCCTTATTCTCTTAGACTGTACATCTTTAGATTACGTACCATTTCATCATAAAGCTTTTGAATAAAAAAAATGTCCACTATTTTGTGAAAAAAAATAGTGAACATAATGTGAAAAAAGCGGACTGTCCGCTCAGATAGTGGACACCTGGCAAGGGTACACCCACCTCCTGGTATCTATGCATAAAAGTAAATGTATATAAATATAAATGTATACAAATAAATGTAACAATACTGAAAACTGCCCTCCCAGCGCCATTTCTCCTTTTTAAGGCGGGAAAGCGCTTCGGGAATATATGTTACCTGTGAAAGTGACTTTGCCTTCTTTTCTTAATATCCGTTTAATATCCAAAAGTTATCTAAGGTTTTACGGTAACCGCCCAAGTTCTTCGCCGTTTTCTTCGTTCTTTTTGTATCGTATTTAACGCCCAGTCCTGTTTTATTATTATTACCAGTTTTTGCATTAAGTCTTATGCTTTTATTTAAAAGATTACATTTTTTTTTAGGTCTGGAGCCCCAACTTACCTCAAAACCTCTCCGTCCCCGGGTAGGATTCCTGTCGAGTCGCGCTCAAAGAAATTCCGCCGAATTGAAATTCGCTTTTCCCGCCTCTTTATTCCGAACGGCTTCCCTCTCACCCGCCCCTTTTCACAACTAACCATAGAGTTGGGGGGAAGACTAGAGAGCCACGCAGGCTAGACTTCCGATAGTCGTCACGATTCTCCGGCACACCAAATCAGCTCTGATTGGGTTCAACATGTAGACGGAGGGAGGGAGGTGGACGGCACAGATTGGCTGAAGGGGAAAAAAAAAGGAAGCATGGAAATGGGTCAGATTGGCTATTCGGCCAATGGCTTTGGGGATATGATTGGCCGACATCGAGGAGCTACTGTAAGCAGAGGAAGAGCTTCAAGGCGGCAGCGCCAAGATGGCGTATCAGACTTTCCGGCAGGAATACCTGCAGGTGCCTCCTGTCACACGGGCCTACACTACCGCCTGCGTCCTCACCACCGCGGCTGTGGTGAGTGGGGGAGAAGGGTGGGCTCCAGTGGTCGCTCGGTGGTAGAAGAAGCAGTCGTTCGAGGGGAATCCGTAGAGCCTTCTCCTTTGACATACCTCTGCCTTGGCTATTGGGCAGATCTGCTGTATTTCTAGATTGGGTCGTGATGAACTTTTTTCCCCCCTCTTTGATTCCAATAATTAATTAAATTTATATGTCGCCCGTCTCAGTATCCGAAGTGACTCTGGGCGGCATAGAAACTTTGTGCAGTTTAAATTAACAGATATAACAGATTAGCAGAATTGGAAGGGACCTTATAGGTCATTTAGTCCAACCCCCCAAAGTTTTGAAGAAGAGTATATATCTGTGGCATTGAATGTAAACAACCTTTCCACTCCTGGGGACCCATCTGCTAAGAACCGACATTAGAACAGGCCATGAAGAGTTAGGATCCCACAGACTGATTTACCACACGGCTGTGAAAATTAAATCAGGCTGAGAAGAGAATTAAGAGAAAATTGTGTAAAATAGAATCTGGAACCCAGGCCATATATAATCAAAATATTTATTCTTCCACTGAATAGTAAATTAGCCTGAGAAACCATCTTCCAATCTACTTTATTTTTATTTATTTATTTTATATTGGATTTCTATACCGCCCTTCTCCCTAAGGACTCAGGGCGGTGTACAGCCAGATTAAAAAAACATGCAGAACAAATATTAAAAACAATTAAAAGATATATAAATTTGGCCCAATTAAAACTCATTTACCAATTAAAAACGTTTAAAACATTTAAAAACAGTTAAAAATTTCATCTTAAGCCAGCCCGGCTTGTTTAAATAAATGGGTTTTAAGGGCGCGACGGAAGGCACTGAGGTCTTGGATTCTCCTTATCTCTGGGGGGAGCTGATTCCAGAGGGTAGGTGCCCCCACAGAGAAGGCCCTCCCCCTGGGGGTCACCAGCCTGCATTGTTTGGCTGATGGCACCCCGAGGAGGCCCTCTCTGTGGGAGCGCACGGGTCGCTGGGAGGTCGTCGGTAGCAGCAGGCGGTCTCGGAGATAGCTAGGCCCTATGCCATGGAGCGCTTGCCTGCAGCATAACTAAAGTATCACCTAGCTATCCTATCATTTGCTAATATTACTGTAGATATTTTTCTGGTATACACATAAACTCACAGCTTAAAATATGGTGCAAAACAAAACAAATGGAAATGTCAGATACCTTTGATACATATATTTTAGAGCAGTGGCCTTTGGGATAATGTGCACATAAAAAAACACTCATTACAAGTTTTATCTTGCTTTTTTAAGTTATCTTAAAAAGTGGTCTTTGCTATAGCTATTTGTACTCATATTGTTGTTTTGCTTAGAATTTTGAAATAGAACAAATGGTCCTATTAAGAAGGTTCATCTTTATGGAAGGAAAGAAATGGTAATTTGATTTATGTTTGTGGGGGAAAAAACCCAGCAGGTTCTGCCTGATTGGTATTGGATGAAATCAGATGAGTGTTTATGCAAGGATAGAATGGTTATGAACCAGATTGCATTAGGTCAATCAAGGATACTTTATAAATTCAATAATATAACCTGCCTAATGGTGGATTCATAAATCACAATGTTGTACAACTGCGACTTCTTTTGTATTTTCTTTTTTTTTAGCAATTAGAATTAATCACACCTTTTCAACTGTACTTCAACCCAGAATTGATATTTAAAAACTTTCAAGTAAGTGCTTTTTTGCATGTTTTTCATAAAGACAAGTAGCATAATGCAGTTTTCACAAATCAGAATTGCTGGTATTTTTAACAAGTGGAATCAATTATTGAGATTTATGGTAGAACCCTCTAATACCTACAAACATTATTTCTAATAATGTTATATGTTGATTCTGCTACCAAATTTGATTGTTCTGTATTAATATATATCCACTTGTATATTTGCGTGTGTGCCTGCCTCTCTCACACACACACACACCGGGCCAGGCTGCCAACGTCAGCATATTGCCCCCAACAATCTGGGTCTTCATTTTACCAACCCAGAAGGCTGAGTCAACCTTGAGCCAGTCAGGATTGAACTCCTGGCAGTGGGCCGGGTTAGCCTGCAATACTGCATTACAGGGTGGATTTGATTTAAATCAAGTTGATTTGAATCACAATTTAAATCATGATTTAAATCACTAGTAAAAAGGCTTGATTTAAATCAACTCGATTTAAATCATAATTTTTAAAGAGCAACTGTCATCTCTGCTACTCCTTTGACCCACTGTTGACTCACCGAGAGTGTTGCAGAATATACAGCCTCATGCCATATAACTAACCTCCATTTCATGCTGAATAAACTAAATTATTTATGTATCTTAAATAGAAAACTATCTTATGATAGATTTTTACCCCAAAAGTTTTTTATTAAAATAAATCCGATAAAAATCAAAAAAATCCGATTTAAATTTAAAAAATCTGATTTTTTTGATTTTTTTTAAAAAAAAATCATTGATTTTTATCCACCCTGCTGCATTCTAATCACTGCACCACCACAGCGCCCTCAAACCAAGAAGCATTTGCTTAAATGTGATTTATTAATTTCTCATTCCTCATATCTCTTGCAGGTATGGAGGCTGATTACAAACTACCTTTTCTTTGGGCCAGTTGGATTCAATTTTTTATTTAATATGATATTCTTGTATCTTTTGCTTATCTTCTGTATGCAAGCTTACATATGCTTGCATATGTAAGACCTTTTAGACCTACCCCATTGAAAGTTGCTTGACTCTTCTTTTCTAATTAATTTTATTTAATATACTGCCATAATTTATATGGACTCCAGGTGGTTTAGGAACAACTTTAGAAGCAAATAAGTAATTTAAGGAGGATAATATTAGTTGCAACTGGTTCTTTCTTTGAAAAAATATTATAAACCTCATGTTTCACTGTATTTCAAGGGAAATCACCATTTGTTTACATATGTCAGCAGTGCTTGCTCCTAATTTGTTATGGACAAATCAAGTTTTGCTTAGAGTCAAGATGCCCAAAGGAACCTCTGTGGTAGTATTAATTTGGCCATTCCTTGGTATTACCTCATAAGGCTTAGAATATGTTTGGAAGTGAGGATATGAGAGGAAAAACCTACTTTGTGGTAGTCGCCACTTTCAAGATGCCCCCCTCCTAACACAGTACCAGATACATTATTACAGATGGAAATTTTAGTTGCTTAAGTGTTTCCTTGTTGTAGCTCTGAAGCAGGTAATACCTACTGAAATTGGAGAAGTTACTCACAAATTTATAAACTTTTTTTTTATTAAAATCACCTGGAGACTGTGAGTTTAAATCCTGCCTTAGGCAAAGTCAGCAGGGTGATCTTGGGCCAGTTACACACTCAGCCCAACCCACCTCAAAGGGTAGTTGTTGTGGGGAAAATAGGAAGGATTACTAGGTGTGTTCAGCGCCTTGAGTTATTTGTAAAAAATAAGAAAAGTGGTATACAAATAAATAAAAATAGCATTGAAGTATTAGTTGTTGAATCAAGAATATTCCTTTAGTTGCTTGATTGCTGCATGCTAGACATGTCATTTCTGAATATATAACCTTTAACAAAACTTTTAAGATGAACATGAGTACTTATTCTGAATACATATTATTGATTTCTCAAAATCCATTTTCTTTGTAGGAGGAATAGATTTACATATCTGAGTCAAATAATGTATTTGTTTACAAAATTTATATAGCTGACCATTTTAAACAAACAAACCTTGGTGGCTAAAAATAATCCATGGAAGAAATAACTCCTCAAATCACTAGTAAAAAACAAAATTATAATAACGGTAACTCAACAGAGAATATGATCGTTGTGATTTGTTCTTGTTGCATTTGTGAGTTCTGCATTGGTAATCTTCAAGTGTAAAAGTCTCAACTATGAAAATATGATTTTTTTTGCAGTCAAACAATACAAAATTAGATCTCTAATGATAGAGCCAGATCCTTTACCCTGGTTGTAACTTGGTTGCAAAAGCCTACCTTATATTTTTGGATTGTATGGGCAGAAAGTCCCTGATGTATACCAATTCTATGGCATAGAAGTTTTAATGTCAGTATTGACTTTATTTCCCAAAAGATCTGATAAAATGTTTGACTCTGTGTAATTAACAATAGCCTAGAATTATTTCAGTTCTAAATGCTAAAATAAGACTAAAGGTGTATCTGCTTGTAGACTTAAAATGCTTTTCTTCTTCCACCTCTGAAGCTAAAATATAGAACAAAGTTTCATTTTCTTGTAGAAATAAAATATGTGTCTACATCTAGTATTTTCCTGAACTGGTGATCAGATATCGCTATTGTCGAATGCTTGAGGAAGGATCATTTCGTGGTCGGACAGCAGACTTTGTATTTATGTTCCTTTTTGGTGGACTCTTAATGACTGTATCCTTTCATTGTTGGATTTTATATATAAGATCTGGGACATGATAAAATTATTATAATTCTCCATCTATTTTTGGGATATCTCTTTAATAGTGAATACATCTTCTAGGAAGTCAACTAAACAAATAGCAAGCCTTTTTCCAGAAATGAACACTTTCTGAGAGAATTCTGAGTTCTTATGTTGATGGGAGGTTCCTTGATTCATGCAGTGCCATTATATCTACTAGGCCTGATCGGGGAAATTATTTATAAAAATACCCATTTTTTCAAAGAAAACATTTCCTTGGTTTGATTTGGAACTCGCTGAGCTTTAACTTTTGAAAAGAGCCTCAAGTGTACCGCTTCATAAAAGAATTTCAAAACTGTGGAAAATTTTGTTAGGTGGTACTTTCAAACAAGATAATTTCTTTCTGAAGAGCAGAGGTAATCTAAAGACTATTTAATTCCAGAATACATTTTTTTTATTTATTTATTTTGATTTATATGCCGCCCTTCTCCGGAGACTCAGGGCGGCTTACAAGGCGTTAACCAATATTTACTTTCATCAGAAAAACACTGGTAATGAAAAACTTCAGACATTCAGAACAAGATCCTATTCTGCCCTACTGCTATAACTCTTATTTCCTTTCCTCAGGCCAGCCTGCAGGTGTCTCTATTTTTATCTTCACAACCATCTAGTGACGATAATTAGGCTAAGAATAGAAGATCAGCCTCAAATCATTTTGCATAATTTCTTTGTGAAGTGGGAAGTGAAACCTAGGCTTATGCTGAGTCAAACTAGGGCTGTATATTTATGTACATTAAGTGGCAACCACTCTTCAGGTGAAGGGACTTTGCTAGTTTACTCTCAGATACAGCTAGTCCTTGACTTAGAACAGTTCATTTAGTAACTGGTTGAAAATACAAAGGCACTGGAAAAAGTGACTAATGACCATTTTTCACACAACTGTTGCAACATCTCTATGGTCACATGATCAAAATTCAGACGCTTTGCAACTGACTCATGGCTGCAGTGTCCTGAGGTCATGTGATCATCTTTTTTTTTTTTAATTTGACTTATATGCCGCCCTTCTCCGGAGACTCAGGGCGGCTTACAATGCGTTAAGCAATAGCCTTCATACTTTTGTATATTTATACAAAGCTTATTGCCCCCACAGTCCGGGTCCTCATTTTACCTACCTTAGAAAGGATGGAAGGCTGACTCAACCTTGAGCCTGGTGAGATTTGAACTTGCAGTAATTGCAGGCAGCAGATATAAGTGGATGTTAATTAGTCTGCTGAGCCACCAGAGCTCTTTTCCAACCTAACAAGCAAAGTCAATGGGGAAGCTAGATTAATTTAACAACTGTGTTACTGACTTAACAACTGCAGTGATTCACTTAACTGATAAGAAAGCTTGTTAAATGGGACAAAGTTCAGTTAATTGTGTCACTTAGCAACAGAAATTTTGGGCTCAATTGTGATTGTAAGTCAAGGACTACTTGTATTAAAAACTAATGCTCTTACAGTATTCATGTGTGTGATTATGCAGTGCAAGTGTGGAAATCATGTCTTAATGGTATTTCCCTCTTAGAATGTATCTTTTTTTCTGGAAAATTAGCAAATTCAGGTCTGAGCAACTTTGCAAAAATTTCACTCAGTTGAGGCATTGCTCCAGTCTGTTTAAAAAATTTCATTATGATTAGGCAAATATGGTTTGCAATCTGGCTGTCAGCACTAGAGTACTAGAGACGACATCGAAACCTGACACTGGCCTCAGATCTGTACCACAGTTTGAAATAGATCTGCTTCAGGAAACCTGTCTTTCTAAGGATTTTTTTACAGTGTGTAAATTAAACAATAAACCTTTCTATTGTGAAGGTGCTTTTTTTTTAAAGATTTGGAATATTACTTTAGGCTTTAAATCTGATTTACTTTTTCGTTCTTCCCCATTCCTAATGTGCCACTGGACACTGTGAATTACCAAAATAAATATGTATGCAGGATTACAACTTTCTGCTATTTATTTTTAAATTTCTTCGATAAGACTACAATGACTTTTTCTTTAACCATTATTTCCATCAGCTTTTTGGCTTGTTTGTCAATTTGGTTTTTTTAGGGCAGGCATTTACGATAATGCTAGTATATGTCTGGAGCCGCAGAAATCCTTTTGTTCGCATGAATTTCTTTGGGCTTCTCATCTTTCAGGCTCCATTTCTTCCATGGGTTCTAATGGGATTTTCACTTTTATTGGGAAACTCCATTATAGTAGATCTTCTAGGTAAGATGATAGAAACTTATGTCAGTAAGTGAGCTATAATAAAATCCTTGCCTTGTTGACCTGCCTCATCTCTTAAAAATTATTTCCTTTCTGCTTGTGCATACTAACTTTTAAAGTTACAATTATGCAATACATTGATAGTTATTGAGGAATCCCAGCAGCAATGATTACACTGTTAGAAGATGTGAAAGACCAGATCATTCTGCAGGACAGATAAAAAAATAATTCTTCATAGCAGCCTTTTTTAATCATTATGAGGGGATACAGATTTATTCCCTAGCTTAATAATGAGAATTGTATATACTTTGCCGAATGTAAAATGCAGAATTCATAAAAGCACTACTGTGCTGCTTGTTGTCTTACAGTTTACATATGAAGAGGCCAAGAAAAGCAATGCTACATATGAAAATCTTAAATTAGAAACAGCATGCAAAATATATCTTGAGGTGCTTCTTCTAAAAATAGATGAACTGATGATGTGAAAAACAATTAAATGTTTTAAATGTTAAAGCAACAGGAGGAGGTTGTGCTGCCCACTTAAATATTCACACAATTGGAAAAGAAAACTAACTTCTTTAAAATTCCTAAGAAACAATCTTTTCAAGCCTCAGGTAGACTTTTATGAACCAGGCTTTTAAAATGCTTTCTCAAAACGGCAGTGATTAGTGTTGGGTGTTGGATGCTTTTAAACTTTTGTAATAAAACAAATGTTGTGTTTCAATATTCCCCCCTCCAGGCATTGCTGTGGGTCACATATATTTCTTCTTGGAAGATGTCTTTCCAAATCAGCCTGGGGGAGGAAGGCTTCTAAAAACACCATCCATATTGTAAGTGCTTTCTATTATCTTTTTTTTATTTAAATCATTTATAGAGCTGCCGCCCATCTTATAGCCAACTCTGGGGAGCTCCCAATCAAAAACGCTTTCCTTTGTGATGGGCATTGAGTGGAAGGGAAGAGGCAGAATAAATTGTGCAGAACAGTTGTATTCAGTGAGCGAATTCCAAACCTAAAAAGATAGAAAATGGACAGAGATAGAGTTTAATCCACATTGAATTCCTGAATTGCTGCCTTAATCTCCCAGATTTGTTCACTTTTCCAAGCAGAGCTTAGTTGATCATACCTAAGAGGTATATAATTAAATGGAATTCGCAGAGGAAGTCTGCATCAATATTAGAACACATGCTTCACATGATGAATATCCTGAATTCAACCCCAGCATGTATAAATAGAGCTGGGAATCATATCTGAAATCTAGAGAAGCACTGTCAGTTAGCATAATACTGAACTAAATGAATTGGTTGCCTGACTCAATATACAGTGTCAGATAATTGCTATGGAGAATATTGGTCTATAAGTACTGTTTGTGGAATTTATAAAAGCATCTCACTGGTTACTTACAGAACAAGTAGTTGAAATAAGTGGATACTTTTTGGCCTCATATGTCATTTACCATGGTAGACCAAACCATATCATTTTAGAAAAGTCTAGTAGGTTTTAAATCCTTTTAGAATTCAGTTTATATCCTACACAAAGGAAACTAAAACCAGCACATTGTGATAACTAATTAATTTGATAAATTTCAATAATAAGAGCTAAAAAAATCACCCTATCCTGCTTTGCTGCTTGGGCTTGATGAAAGCTGTATTTGGTATGTCTGTAGAATATCAGATTGGGGAAAGCCGCAATACAGTCACAAGAAAGTAATTTAGAAGCAGCATTTAAAAGAATCTTTTTAACAAACTGAAAAATACCAAATTGAGAAATATATGCAATTCAGAACAGTGGGAACTAATGGTTCTTCCTAAGACAAATATACATATATTCCTAATTCTGGCCACTTGTTCTTCTTTCCAATTACCCTTGAGGCAAAAGAGAAAAGAGCAGGTTGGCAGAAATCATGGCGTTTTAAATGCTTCCCTTTTGTTAGTAATGTATGTACACTTTTCTATTTCTGTTGACTTGAGCATTAAATATCTATATATCTATTGCTTAACAGGAAACTAATATTTGACACTCCAGAAGAAGATCCCAATTACAATCCACTGCCTGAAGAAAGGCCAGGAGGTTTTGCATGGGGAGAAGGTCAGCGTCTAGGAGGCTGAGATCCAGCAAACATCTTTGACGAGAGACTAGGCAAGCAAACCACCCTGGAGAATGGTTCTGTTCTCTTGTGCATAAAGGACGTTTTGACAACTCTGAATATGCAAAACATTTTTTTCAAAAATGAAAAAAAAATCTGATCAAAAGACATTTTTCAAGGAACTGACTTCAAACCCTCTTGGAGACTTTTACATTGATTTATTTAGAAATGAATGATCCAAGCCAAGAAGAACTGGAAATGTACATTCTTGTGTTCTTCAGTTCATGTGTAAAAAGAAATATTTGTAAGGCCCTTTTCAATTTTATTTCATACAGGACTGGGCAACTACAGAAGATGAATAAAACTGTTTATTTTACTTTTCCTTTTTCATTAGATAATTAAACAGGCAAGCTTACTTGACTTGCTGACCATGGCAATGGTGCCTCTGAAGCAAACTACAACTGAAGAGCCTCTTTTTTTCTCAGAAGATTTGGGCAGATTTTATATGCTGAATTATGTTGAAGACTTTGTGTTTACCAAAACTGGTTTACTGTTATGTTTGCAGTGTAACCCCCAATGGTGGCTAGGGACCGAGCTGGTTGGTGAGGTTTCATATGTAAATTGTAAAATTGGTTAGCTATAAGGTACAACCCATTTTCCTTATGTACAGTGTTATATATTCTCTTAAAAGCAGATTTCTCATGTGGGGTTTGGGATTAGTCAAAGTAGACACTATTATGGCAGATACTATAGATGTTTGACTTTTATATCTTCAATTCCATCTTTACTATTTTTGTATTTCATGGAACATGATTTGTCTTCCTCTGTTGCTACTTGAAAAGGAAACATCTAAGAAACATATTGTTTCATACAAATCTCATGACAGATTGCACTGGAAGAATGAAAGTTCTAAGATATAATTTGTTCAAAATATCTGTTTTATGAAAGACCAGTTCTCTTCAGGGCTAAAAAGTGCTTTATTTGGCCTGTTGTGTGGGCAAATTACCTTCCGAGTTTCATACTTAAATTGCTGCACAGTGGCCTTAGCATCCCACCAAATAAAATTAAGCTGAAATTCCGAGATCATAAAATTTTGTGAGCTCTTAAGATTCTTGTGCCCCAGGTCTTGGCCAGTTAAAAAATGTGAGAATTCAGAGTTGAACTGCGGTCTAGGAGTTTGAAGAGTGTGAAGTTATTAAACTTTTGACATACTTAAGGTAGAACAAATTCTGATGTAAAAAAAACCCTGACTGATAAACCACTTGGCTTATAGGCAGTCTTTAACCATTCTATTATGTTCTCTGATGAGCAGTCAGCCCTCCTCATAACTTAAGCCCAGTTGCTGGTATTGTCCAGATAACTGCATTACTGTCACTAGCTTTTCCCCATTTCCAAACTTAAAAGTGCTCGTTTAAAACACAGCACCAAACAAGCATACTCTTGTGTGTGCACGCGCATGCTGATTTTTTAAAAGTTGGAACAGTAAAACTGGACTTAATATAGATTGAAAACCGTTTCAAATGCATTCTTCCTCGTGGACCGATCTCCCTTACATTAGGAGTGTAAAATGTATGGATCAGCACAAATTGTAACTGTTTTATGGGTACATAGGGTAGTGTCAAATGTTTGGGCTTCTTTTACATTTTTAATGGTCCAAGAAGGATAAATGCATGTATTACTTTAGATGACTCTTTTAGTGGAGTTATATAAAGGAAGATAAACTATGAACAGGTAAGTTTCATAAAGTTAGCAATAGCTACTTCATACAGATAACTGATGTTGGGGTCAGTACAGCACTGCCTCTGAAACCCACTATTGTTAAGGATGCTAAATTTTATTATGTTTGCTGGCCTCAGAACTCAAGAGTGACTAAACAACTGAGAATCACAAAAATTTAAACAACCACCAGCGAATTCTCATTTCCCAAACTCTTTATTTCCCCCACATCTCTCAGAGTGGGTGAAACATTACTTTTCATATAGTATGTTCTGCAAAGTAAAATCTAAACTGGTTGTGTAAAAGGTGGAGATTTTGTAGATTTCTAAATCCCATGGATAAACTTTTCTTACTGCCAGTGATTTAACAAATACTCATTTTAAAAAATATGAATACTGTGATGATTTTAAAAACAGGGTCCTGGCTGCATGCAAGTTCAAGCCATCCTGTTTTGCAGTTTTATATGTATGTTTTCTCAAAACAACCTTTTGCAACTAATTATTGAGATTCCAGTGGGAAAAATGGATCCTTTTAAGTCTAAAGCGCTCAGTCTCTACATTTTGTGGTATTAAAGTATTAAAAATTCAGGATTGCCTGGTAGTACAACTAAAAGATAGCTCTGGTGTCTCATAAAAGCAATTCAGTTAAGTCCTAAAGGTGCTTTTTCAGGAGGGAACTGGACTTTGGTTTTTCTTTTGAAGACGGTTCGCTTCTCATCCAAGAAGCCGCTTCAACTCTGAGTCTTCAAAAGAAAAAACGAGTCCAGTTGCCTCCTGAAAAAGCACCTTTGGGACAACCATGACTTAGATCAGGGGTCTCCAACCTTGGCGATTTTAAGACTGGTGGACTTCAACTCCCAAAGTTCCTCAGCCAGCAAAGCTGGCTGAGGAACTCTGGGAGTTGAAGTCCACCAGTCTTAAAATCGCCAAGGTTGGAGACCCCTGACCTAGATGACTGAGAATCTACAGAATCCAGTTAAATGTTAACTGACAAAATAGAAGTAAATACAATTAGGCGCCTATAAATAATGGCGCTTTTCCCCGTGAATCCAGAATGTCTGGCAGCAATGAAAGAAAAAAAGTTGTAAGCCTACTTCTATGTCCACATATTGCACATTACTTGCGCGGCAATCGTACGTAAAACTGAATACCGTGTATCTCTTGGCCCAGAAAAATAAGCTACCATAGTTTAAAAAAGCATATAAAAGGTCATGAAAAGAGCTCGGCCCCTGCCTTGTGGAAATTGGAATTCCCGTAGAGAAGAACATCAGGAAACAAAGTTAAAACAAGCAAAACACGAGGGCAGGAACCGCTCCAACGTGCAACGCAACACCCCGTTTCCCAAAACCGCGCTTCTCACGCCTGAGGCGAGCGTTAACTTGCAGACCCAGAAGGCTCAGCCTTCGGGTGAGCAGTAGCGCGCATGCCCGAATCGGAGAAAGCGGCGAGCGAACTACAATCTCCAAGAGCCTCCTGCGACGGTAGCGAGCGGGCGTTGACCAAGAGGCGGGCGCGAGGATCGCTGGGAAATGTAGTCCGCGTTTTCCTGAGGCAAACTCTGAGGGGCGGGGCCCGGCGAAGCATGTTACCTGACGCCGGCGAGGAGGAGGACGCCAACGCCGCCGCCGCTATCACTGGGAGCCGAGGATGCCTCAGAGGACCGGGGAGCTGCCCCCCTTCAAGAAACCGAAGCTGGCGTCCACCACGCTGCCTCTCGCCTCTGGATCGCGCCGAGCGATGTTACTAACGACACCGGGGACGAAGCGCCATCCTTCGTCGTCCTCCTCTTCTTTGTCGTCGTCGTCGTCCTCCTCCTCCTCTTCCATAGGGATCGACAGCCAGCGTCGGAGCCTGCCGATTTTCCAAGCGCGGGGGACGCTGCTCGGACAGCTCCGCACCTTGGACTGCGCGGTCCTGATCGGTGAGGGAAATCGTGCCCTTCCCCCACCCTTCCTAAAACAGCCTTGCTTTGTGGGAGGGGGAGGAGTCAGCAGAAGCCTCGCCCCTTTTCCCGAAGGGGAGGGGGGTTGAGCGGGAATGCTCCTCCCTGCTTACTGCAGGAAAGGGGCGGGGTCTGGCGTTGTGTTAGTTCTGCGCAGCTGCTGGGCGGTGGGCGTGGCTTTCCCATAGCCTGTCTTTGCTGTCAATTGCCTATTCTGGGGGAAATTTTCCCCTCGAAGGGAGGAAAAGCAGAACGTGGGAATGTTGCTTCTCTTTATCTTCTGCCCCCGAGCAGATGCAAGGCTCCCTTTTGGCCACTGAAAAAGATCCCGGGATGCTCCCTGCTTTTTATGTTTTGTTTTGTTTTTGTAAAAAGTTTTTTTATTGTTTTATACACAAACTAACACATAATACATCAGTCCAGTGGTGGGTTTCAAAATTGTATACTACCGGTTCTGTGGGTGTGGCTTGGTGGGCGTGGCTTGGTGGGCGTGGCAGGGGAAAGGATACTGCAAAATCCCCATTTCCTCCCAATCAGTTGGGACTCAGGAGGCAGAGAATAGATGGAGGTAGAGCTAGTCAGAATTTTTACTACCGGTTCTCTGAACTACTCAAAATTTCCACTGCCGATTCTCCAGAACTGGTCAGAACCTGCCGAATGTGTCATCTCAGTGTTTCTTCAGTGACTTCTTCTTCCTCTTGTTACTCCTCTTTTCTTCCTTTTTTACAACATCCCTCTCACAATACAATATTTTTATTATACCATTCTCATATTTAATTATTAAATTATTTATCTATATCTATTTTCTAACCAATGATAGAATTGTCCCCCAATGATAGAATATTCTGTATCTTCTCTTTCTTTGATTTTCAAAGTTAATCTATTCATATCTAAAACATTTCAATCACTTCCCCTTCTGAAGGGATTTTCTCTGCTTTCCATCTTTGCGCAAATACTATCCTTGCTGCAGTTATTACATGTATAATCAAATTTATGTTGAATACTTTTTGCAGTGAGACTTTTGCTGGGGATTCTCCAGTTATCCGCCCCTTTCTCTGCAGTGCTGGAGGGTCGGAGTTTGTGACTGGCTCCCAGTGTGGTTTTAATGTTGTGCTTTGAACTGCCGCTCTCAGGTTTCCCAAAGTAGGGATAGGAATTGTTGAGCCATTTGTCTGAAGTGGTGTGGGGTTTTCTGCCTAAGCAGAGGGTTGGACTAGAAGACCTCCAAGGCCCCTTCCAACTCTGTTATTCTAAGTTCTAAGCTGTAGCCCACTACAGCTGTTGGCATGTTACAGGTACCTAATACAGGTACTCCTCAACTTGCAACAGTTTAGTTATAGTGGCACTGAAAAAAAGTGACTTATGACCATTTTTCACACTTATGGCCCTTGTAGTATCCCCATCATCATGTGATCAAAAGCAACTAAATCATGTTTATGATGGCTGTGCTGCTCCAGGGTCATGTGATCATATTTCGGGACCTTTGACAAGCAGAGTCAATGGGGAAGCCAGATTCGCTTAACAACCATATGACTAACTTAACAACAGTAGTGATTCACTTAACAACTGTGGCAAGAACGGTTGTAAAATAGGGCACAATTGACTTAACAACTGTTTCCTTTAGTAACAGAAATTTTGGTCTCAATTGTGGTCATAAGTTGAGGAACTACCTGTATAGATTTTGCTACGTTTCCTCAAAAAGGTACATGGGGTGCTGATGACAGCCCCCCTTTTTTTTGGTTGGATATGGTTTAATTAGCTTCTTTGCAATTATTCTCAAGTATTTGAAATGCAAGCCAATCTTTAAAGTTGGGGGGAGTGGGATCTTACATTTTATTTTCTTCATTTATTGAAGAAGATTTCAGCCAAAATCTAGCAAATTGATGTGATTAAAAGAGATTATTTATCTGACAGAAAATAACTAATCTGAGGCTACCCAGCAGTTTAGGATATATGTCATACTGTCCGGAACTAAGGTTTGAAAACAATGTTTGGGTAGGTGAAAATAAGTCATGAATTACGTGTAACATTAATAAGTGTAACATTAAACACAGTCTAAAGTTCATGCAAGCTTTAGAAGAAGCTAAAATGGGGTTTGGTATCTTGGAGGTAGCATATTACTGGACTACTGCAACTGTGTTTTCTTAACCAAGATTTGGGATTAGAATGTTGTAGGAACTCGGCCAATAGGGGGATTTTCCAAATCGTCCTAAAATACAGACAAATCAAATCGAACAGTATTATATATCACAGTGACCAATAACTTTTAGAAGGGTAATCAGTCATAAAATTAAAATACATTGATTTTAAAAATATTGTGGAAAATAAATAGTTGGCATGCATATTTTAGTGCTGGAGATAATAAATGGCTTTGTTGTTTATAATTAACAGTACCAAGACATTCACATAGACTGGGAAGTTGTACCTAGCTCATTTTTTTTTTTTTTTGGTGCTGAAAGAACAGCTCCTGTAGATAAACTGTAAAACTGCTTTCTCCAATTTGGAATGTTCCAGATATATTGTACTACTGTTATGATAATTGTCAGGACCTTTTTTTGTTAATGGGGAAAGGAAATGAGAATAATAATAATAATAATAATAATAATAATAATAACAATAATAATAATAATAATAGGTAGTATATCTTTATCCCAGATTTTTAATATATTTTATTTTTATCAGATTTTACTCCACTTTTGTTACTTTATAAGTAACTCAAGGAGCAATCATACCTAATACTCCTGACCAGGGGTGAAATGCTCCTGGTTTGGACTGGATCACCCGATCTGGTAGCGATGGCAGCGGGTGGTTCGGAGAACTGGTAGCAAAAATCCCTCCCCCCCCCATGCCCAGCTGAGCTGCACGATCATCAGATGCTTTTTTTTTTTTTACTTTTAAAAGCATTTTTTCTACAACCTCTTCAGCCGAAGAAATGCTTTTAAAAGAAAACAAAAGCCTCTGACAATCAGGCAACTCAGCTGGGATCGTCAGAGCCTTTTAAAAGCATTTTAAAGCATTCGGCCGAAGAGGTTGTAGAAAAAATGCTTTTAAAAGAAAAAAAAAGTTGGCCACACCCACCCTATCACATTACCCTCCATCAAGTCATGCCCACAGAACCGGTAGTAACAAATTTTACATTTCACCACTGCTCCTGACCCCTATTTTCCCCATAACCCTGTGAAGTGGGTTAGCCTGGGTGGGGGGAGGGAGACAGAGACTGGCCCACAGTTACCCAGTGGCTTTCATGCCTAAGGGAGGCCTAGAACTCACAGTCTCCTAGTTTCTAGCTCAACACCTTCACCACTACACCAAGCTGGCTCTCAATGTTAGAATGTACTTGAAGAGCAGCAGGTAAAATAAGGCTGCAGTCCCACAGTATTTGCGTAGAAGTATATTCTGGTGAACATATTTACTAGTATCCACAACATGAATAACCTTCAAATGGATGGACTTAAAATCCAGAATTCCCCATTCAAAATGATTATCACTGAGAATTTTAGTGTACAGTGGTGCCCAGTTTGGAGAAAGCTGACTGAGACCACTGTTTTATTAAATGAATTCAGAAAACAATTCTTAGATTCTTTCTGTTAGGATAAAATAGTGGACATGCCATATCTGATGTATTTAACAAAATGACATTTATTTGCTTAATAATTTGTAGGGGAAACAGGTTCCGGAAAGACAACTCAAATTCCGCAGTATCTCTACGAGGGGGGAATTGGGCGCCAAGGAATAGTTGCTGTGACCCAGCCTCGTCGTGTAGCTGCTATATCCTTGGCTACCCGCGTCTCAGATGAGAAGAAAAATGAATTAGGAAAATTGGTATGTAGATTGTTTTTTCTCTTTGGATCCTCCTTTCTCTGTTTTGATTGTTTGACACCTTCCACTCTCTAGCCTAAGGTGTAATCTTATTAGAACCTTGATTTGATGCTTTGCAGAGAAGTTTTGAAATAGACTGAAGGCTACAAATAGTAAACTCCTGGTTTACTATGCCAGTCATGGTACATTTTAGCAGTAATTTTCCCAGATATAAAAATTAAAACTAAGATTTTCAAATCATAATAACAATGCTACTTAGTTGATGTTAACTAGAAGCCGTGGTGGTGCAGTGATTAGAATGCAGTATTGCAGGCTAACTCTGCCCACTGCCCGGACTTTGATCCTGACCCGCTCAAGGTTGACTCTGCCTTCCATCCTTCCAAGGTCTGTAAAATGAGGAGCCAGATTGTTGGAGGCAATATGCTGACTGTGTAAACCACTTAGAGAGTGATGTAAAGCACAGTGAAGCGGTATATAAGTCTAAGTGCTATTGCTAAGTGCTAACTGTAATTTAACATACATAACAATTAGTATTAAAGTAAGGGTGAAAAGGGCGAGAAGTAGGAATTACTATACTTTCTTTATGGGCATTTGCTGCTCATCAAGAAGCAATGAAATATTGAACATTCAATTGTATTACATTATTCATAAATTAAATGGAGAATATTGAAAAGAAATTACACTTTGTAAAAATAAATTCTGTGATTAGCTCTATAAGGAAAGCTAATTTGAAGAAGGTTACATGAAATTTCCCCAAATATATGAATTTTAAAATGCTACATTCTTGGACCAGAAATAGGGAATGGGATATAAGAGTTCTGGTTGGGACCAAATACGGTATAAGAAGTTTTCATTTATATATAGAACACTCTGATTATTTATCTAACATTATTTAATAAGATTTGAAATCAGCTCTTCCACATTCATACTTTATTCAGGTTTTTTTGGTGCTAGGCTATCTCTTGTCTCACTCTTCATCGTCTTTTAATAATCCTATAATCCCTTGCAGGGCAGAGTCTGGGCAACTGAATGGAGCTGAGTGTTTACTGGCCAGATGCCCTTCCTATTGCCAGTGCTGAGTTATATTCGGCAGATATAATCTCAGTGTGCCCAGAGAGAGAAATACCTGCCTCTACCTAGGATAGAACTCACAGCCTCCTGATTGTGCTCCACCTCTAGGCCACTGCACCACTCTCCCTTGTCTCACTCTTCTCCCTTTATTTTACATTTGTAATATATTGTAATAGTATATTACAATGAGAATGACCTTGGAAGATAGGAGGAAGGATTGCAGCCTAGACAAGGGTCCAATAAATGAAATCTGAATCCAAAGGAGGGATGGAGTAGAAGAAAGTGTCTCAGAGGGGACCCTGCCTAGTTTTCAGAAGAGTAAAAGTAAGGGACGGAAGAGATACTTTCAGACTTGCAAGATTCTGTTACTATAACCTTACAATGAAGGTAGTGTTCACTTTCATGGCTGGTGCTTCTTGTCTGGACAGTCTCAAAGGCCCAATATACCGTATTTTTCAGAGTATAAGACACACCTTTTTCCCCCCTAAAAGAGGCTGAAAATTTGGGTCTGTCATACTCCGAATGTAGCTTTTTCAAAGCTTTTTTTCAGCCCTAATGAGGCGCTAATGAGGCACTAGTGGCTCCCTTGGCCCCCTCCACTCGCAGATAGCGAGTGAAGTGATCTCCCTGTGCTTTGCGCTTTGCCTGCTTTTCTCATTGCTGCTTCCTCAGCTGTGCCTTAGAAGCTGTTTTTTATCCCCAAGCAGGGGATAAAAAACCAGCAAGCTAATGTGCTGAAGCTGACCAGACTAAGGACGGTAGCAAGATGAATACCTGGTAGGCAGATTTTTTTTTCCTATTTTCCTCCCAAAAAACTAAGCTGCGCCTTATACTCCGAAAAATACGGTATATGTAGCTCTTTACTACTCTGTTGTGCTTGTTTTAAATGTTTAAAGATGCCTCTAAATGATTGCCACGTGGCTAATCCTCTTTTTTTATCCCAATGGCTTTTCTTCTTAGGTTGGCTACACGGTGCGCTTTGAAGATCTCACTTCTGATGAGACAAAAATCAAGTTCCTGACAGATGGGATGCTACTTCGAGAAGCCATTGGCGATCCTCTTATGCATAAATACAGTGTGGTCATTTTGGATGAGGCACATGAGAGGACAATCCACACCGATGTGCTCTTTGGCGTAGTGAAAGCAGCCCAGAAGAAACGGAAGGAACTTGGGAAATTACCCTTGAAAGTGAGTGCTGAACACAGAAGGGGAACGGAGTGGTAGCCAGGGCTAATGTGTTGTGATCTAGGCTTCCTGAGTCATTAAAACATATGAGTAGTCCCAAAACCCTCTTTTATTGCAACAGCTGTGAATTATGTTCATTCACAGCTGAGTCCCAATTAGTTGCGAAAAGTCCTTTGGGAGAAGTCCTTCAGGATAATCACCAACTTTTATCTCCCTTGACACGCTGCCAAAGACCTACTTGGTAAAGCCACACGGAGTCCAGAATCAAACAGAGATGCCAACGGGGCAAAATTCACTTAGTAAATGTGTCAATTCATAAAGTTCACTTAGCTACAGAAATTTTGGGCTCAATTGTCGTCATGTGTCATACAATTTAGTCATACAGGATTACCTGTATTTGCAGCTTGTATATTTGAGCGGATCAAAATGCAAAAAAATCCTTACTATAATCTTACGTCTAGCCCAGAGCAGTTCTTGGTTATAACCCAACATTTTGCAGGTGATTGTCATGTCAGCTACTATGGATGTAGACTTGTTCTCCCAGTACTTCAATGGAGCACCAGTTCTCTACTTGGAAGGCAGGCAGCACCCCATCCAGATTTTCTACACAAAGCAATCCCAGAGTGATTACCTCCAAGCAGCTCTAGTGACAGTCTTCCAGATCCATCAGGTACAACTCTGGGAAGTTTCTATCTTGACTGCTGTTTCTTTATTTATATGATATATATATATTTAATTCTACGCTTTTTGTGATCTCAGGATAGTGCACAAGTTTATTGCTGCCTCTTTTCCTCTACCTCTTATTACCATCGTAACAATCCTGTTTGGTAGATTAAACTGGGAAATGGAGAGTGGCCTAGCAGCACCCAGTAAGCTCTCTAGCTGCATGAAAAATTGAAAGCAGTTGTCTGATACTGTAAACAATTTAAATTTAAATGTAATTCCTGTCACACCTAAATAGGAGACTAAAGAGTAATGGGAGTTGTAGTACAAGATATTTAGAGAGCACCAGTTGCAGAAGCCAAGTCTAACTACTTCCTATAAATATTTAGGACTTCTCTCAGTCATTCAAGGTATTAATGCACTAAGAATGTTGCTATTTTATTACTTCCACAAATCCCAAAAGGTTTTAAATCTGAAAACTTGCAACTGACTATTCCAAATTTCAAGGTGACTTCACTAAATAACAATTTTCTTTTGCCAGTCCCTTGAAGAAAGCCTTTAAAACAGGGGTGTCAAACTCACGGTCTGTGGGTCGGATGCGTCACGTGCTGGTCACGGCCACCCCCGTTTTAGCGAAGGGGGGAAAAGTCATGATATGTCACGTGATGACAATGTGACGACACGAGTTTGACACCCCTGCTTTAAAATAACATGCAATACAACAAATTACTACTATAATTTGCTAAGAGGTTCATTGCTGGTGTTTTCATAGTGGCTATGGAGAAGAAGGCGCTAATTCTCCTTTGTAAAATAGACTGCTAGAAAGTTATGTTTATTAGTAAAAGTGTACAAGTCCAAGTTTCTAAGGAACTAATTATCTGGGCTTTTAATAAAGATTAATTGTAGCATTCAAAAATAATTGGCCTGTTGCTTTAAAAAATAAGTGTAGTGTTTCTTATGTTAATAGAAAATAGAGAAAGCAGACCAGATCCAAACTTCACTAGGCTGGGCATTCAGAAACATTGGAATAGCTGTGATAAAGTCTCTGCTCCTTGTAGTATACGCCTTGTAGTACCATTTGTTTAGTGACTGTTAAAAGTCACAACACCATTGACCAAAGTGAATTACAACCCTCACACCTACGGCCCTCAAACGTATGACCATCACGGCGTCCCCATAACCTCGTGATCAAGTTTGGGTGCTTGGCAACCTGTATGTATTTAAGACAGTTGCAGCATCTTGGGGTCATGTGATCACAATTTGTGACCTCCCCAACAGGTCTTCAACAAGAAAATCCAATGGGTGAAGCTGAATTCATTTAATGACCATGTGATTCACTTCATAATTGCAATGATTTACTTAACAATCTTGGCAAAATAGTCAGAAAATTCTGCGTAGCTCACTTAACCACCTTCCTTAGCAACAGAAATGCAGGTCCCAATTGTATTTGTAAATTGAGGACTACCTGTAATTGATTTGGTTATGGCAGGGGTGGGCAGCTGTGGACCTTTTACAACCTGTGGACTTCAACTCCCAGAATTCCTGAGCCAGCTTGGCTGTCTAGTTGCCCACCCCTGGGTTATGGGGAACAATAGCAATAGCACTTAGACTTATTATACCACTTCACAGTGCTTTACAGCCCTCTCTAGGCAGTTTACAGGGTCAGCCTATTGTCCCCAACAATCTGGGTCCTCATTTTACCCACCTCGGAAGGAGGGAAGGCTGAGTCAACTTTGAACCTTGTGAGATTCAAACTGCCAAATTGTAGGCAATTGGCAGTCAGCAGAAGTAGCCTGCAATACTGCATTCTAACCACTGTGCCACCACAACAATGCTCAGAATTCAGGCTAGTAATCCACAACAGGAACTCTGGTAACACAAACTCTGAAATGTTAGGCCTCAAGCTGCAAAGGTCTTTTAAGTACCATCAAGAGATCTGGAGGGAGATGAGAAAAGTGAGGGTATTCCACAATCTCAACTGAATTGAAAAATCAGTTGCTTTTGGGCCATTGAGTTATGATCCTGACCTGTAAGATTAATGTAAATATCTTTTTTCCCCCTGTAAAGGAAGCACCTTATTCTCAGGATATCCTGGTGTTTCTGACAGGCCAGGAAGAGATTGAAGCAATGACTAAAACTTGTCGGGACATTGCAAAGCATCTTCCAGATGGTTGCCCTCAGATGGTGGTCATGCCCCTTTATGCTTCGCTGCCTTATTCGCAGCAACTCCGGGTCTTCCAGGTTGCGCCCAAGGTAAGAACCAGAGCAATACGGTGAGAAATGATAGGAAATTGTAAACTCGCCTTCAACTTGAGCTTGACTTCTAGCTTCTTCGTGGACAGCACTGACTTTAAAAATGAGATTTGCTGAAGTGTTCATTAGAACTATTGGCATAGATAGCTCACAGATAGATAATGGATGCATAACTTTAGTCTTTATATGTCATACCAGGGTTGCATGCCAAAAAACCAAGCCAAAATAGCAACTACATTTTAATTTAATTTTGATTCAAGTTAAATTCTTTCAGATTATTTAAATATAACCCATATGCTTGGCTCCATTGACCTAATACCTAGCATTTGCCAGATAATTAAATAGGATCATCTGTAGTTAGTCCTTGGAAAAGAGACCTCAGGAAATCCAAGGGCCTTAGGTATATTTGGGGCTGAAAAATATAATTTGAAAAATATATACAGTACTAGGAAAAAACAGAAGCAAACTATTTCCATATCTGCTCATTTAGACAGAGGGAGTCAAGCTTGATTCTAAAGAGATTGTTTACTTTCCCAATATTTGACAATGTTTAATTTTTTTGTAACAATAATATAATTTAATGACAGTGATCACTATGTGTGTGATCCTAAGGCCACACGTTCTGCATGGCTGATTCACCATCTTTTTGAAGATCCTTCAAAACCATTCTGACAAGGCTTACAGCTGTACATTCCTTTATAGTGCAGTTGCTTATTCTATTTGTAATCTCAGTAAGCAGAGTTCTTAAGTACAGATAGGTTCGCTTAACAACTGTGTCAAAACAGGTAAAATCAGACATGATTCACTTAACAACTGCCTTGATTAGCATCAGAAATTCTGATCCCAATTGTGATCGTACATCAAGGATGTACGATTTAAAATATTAAAAACAATAAAACAAAGCAATGAAATACCTTAAGCAGCATGGAAAAGTATGAATGCCTTACTTAGAAATATTCTAACTAGAAAATATCCAGGCAAAGTAGATATGTTTTGATATTAGAAAAGACACATGAGGGTCTGTGGGTCCCCTTGGAAAGATTTCCACAAGTGATGCTCATGGCTAAGGCCCTTTTTTTGGTAGCCACTTGTGTAACTTCCGGGGTGGGTGGGATAAGGTAATCACCTGGCAAGTACTTATGGGAAAAAGTATTATTTGAAATCAAGTCATTAGTTTCCTATAGTAAGGGTATTATATATTTGAGCCTTCAAAACTGAAAATGTCCTTTTGGAGTGCCTACAACCAGTGGTGGGCTGCAACTGGTTCTGTGAGCGCGGGCTTCGCTTGCACACATGCACGCCTAACAGGCTTGCGTGCAGCGTTCAAAATACAGCAATTTGAAGCTCAGCTGCTTACCTTTTAAGGTAGCCCCGGTAAGTAGAACAGCGGAGGCGTGGAAATCAGCTGAGCCAGAAAGAAGGAAATATAGGACAGGATAGGGCAGGGGCGGGTGGGCAGGGCCAGCTGATCATCAGAACTACCGGTTCACTCGAACTGGTCCGAACCGGTAGCAGCCCACCACTGCCTACAACCTTATACCCAAAACTGGGAGACTTGCTGATTCTTTCCAATATTTAATGAACATTGTAGAAAAGCTAAAAAAAACAACAACTGAGAAATGTCCTCTTTCTGTCAGGGTTATCGCAAAGTGATTCTTTCCACCAACATTGCAGAGACCTCCATCACCATTGCCGGCATAAAATACGTTGTGGACACAGGGATGGTCAAAGCAAAGAAATATACGCCTCGTATGTATATGTAGTACTTGGCCTTGCACAGAGATTTCTGAGGGGGTGTGGCTCGGGTGATGGTCCCTGGCATTGTTATAGGTAATAGCAATAGCATTTAGGCTTATATACTGCCCCCAGGGGTGGGCTGCTGGGCGTTCGCAGGGTTTTGGGAGAACCTCTAGCTAAGATTCTGTGCAGTTCGGAGAACTTCCAAACCCCACTCCTGACTGGCCCCGCCTGCCCCTCCCCTCCCAGGAGTCCCCACGCGGCCCATTTTGGATACAGGTAAGTGCAGGGTGCACACAGAGGCTCGGGAAAGGTGAAAAAGAGGCCTACCGGAAGTTTGGGAAGGCCAGACATGGGCCCGTTTTCGGCCTCCAGAGCCTGGGGAGGCCGTTTTCACCCTCCTGGAAGCTCAAGGAAAGCTTCTGGAGCCCGGGGAGAGCAAAAACGTTCCCCCCTGCCATGGTGCAGGAGGTCGACTAAGCCACGCCCACCATGGCCATGCCCACCCAGCAACCAGGCAGAGAACCCCTTGCTAAAATTTTTGAAGCCCACCCCTGACCTCCCTGTAGTGCTTTACAGTGTAGAAGCCTTATCTGCATATTGCCCCCAACAATCTGGGCTCTCATTTTACCTCAGAAGGATGGAAGGCTGAGTTAACCTTGAGCTTTAAACAAATAATTTTATCTCCCATTCTCTGCTTTAAAATGAGAATAATGGAATTGAGTTGGTGAGTATCAGCACCAGCTGAAACTATTTTGAAAACCAAGGCTACATTAAGCTATTAGTATCTAGCAAATCTCATGAAAATATAGATAGCCATTTAATAAGTTCTGGGTGCAGAATCTCAGGTCTTAAAGGCTGCAAGTGGCTACCCATATTTTGGGGTATCATACCCATGTAATTTTTAAGGTGAGAGAAGAGAAAATATTTAGAAAGAATATTAAATGTATTCAAATGTTTAAATTGAATTTTATTTATAATCCTAGTTCTGCCTATGGTTTTTTTGGAGGGGTATCTCACTTATTTTGGGGAGATTTGTTTTCTGTAGCTGCCGATCTCAAGCAAGTGGCCCTGATCAGTGAACAATCATAAAACTCAATTAAAAACCTGTTAAAGATATTGTTGTTGTGTTACCAACCAGCAGAGTGTAGAGCACAGAGAAATGTTGCTGAGAGCAATGAATAAGAGATGTGCAAACTGGTTTATCAAAAGTTTACTTTATGGTGAAAAACAATCTCATAGTCTTTAAACAAATCCAAGTCTTTGCGAGTTAAATCAGTCCAGTGATACAAAATCTTCTTACCACACAAACAGTAGTTGGTTAGAATAACAAACTCACTCTGGTAATAAACCACGATGGTAGCAGATCCATCCAACTGATGATAGCACAATGGTTGCAACTCCACACACAATGGTAGCTTATCATCAACTGAATACGTTACAGTACCTTTCTTAAATACGTTCACAACTAATTACAGCATGACTCAGCATTACAATGAATCAGCAGGAAAACTTTAAAGTCACACAATACATATTCATATTAAAGTCACAAAACACATATATTGCCTGGACAACTTGTTAAGCTCAAACCATAGCCTAACAAAACCCAGTATAATATGAAAAGAAAGATATATGGCAGTTGATGACAAATTGTCATCATAATATCAATACAGCCAGGAAACAATATAGTCTACATACTGTTACTTAATTTACATACTTTGTTTAAGTCATCTTCACAAAGCCAGTCTTGCAAAAATCAACAGGGTTGGGATCATGATCAGTTATGAAGGGAGAATGTTCCAAAGGGCAGGAGTTATAGCAGAGAAGGTCTCCCAACAGGAAATTCCATTTCAAAAAGGAAAAACTTTGATTTTCTTGCCTTTCCTAGAGAGTGGCCTGGAGGTCTTGGCAGTGCAGCGGATCTCAAAGGCCCAGGCCTGGCAAAGGGCTGGTCGAGCTGGGAGAGAAGATAGCGGATGTTGTTACCGCCTCTACACAGAAGATGAGTTTGAGAAATTTGATAAGATGACAGTCCCAGAGATCCAAAGGTGAAGTATCGTGTGGGAAAGACTCATTGCAAGCTTCCAGAATGGCAGTCCTCCATAGCAGAGGTCTCCAATCTTGGCAACTTTAAGACTTGTTGAAGTCCACAAGTCTTAAAGTTGTCAAGGTTGGAGACCCCTGCTCCATAGGCACCATATCAATACATAGGGTGGGCTGTCTATGGGGAGTCTCAGTCATCCAGGTCGTGATGATTTAAGAATCTCCATAGAGAATTTATACTCCTTCCATCCTCCACCATTCAGTCAGAACTGAAGAAGTTTCTTGGATGAGAAGCAAAATGGTCTTCAAGGAAAAACAAAACCCAATTGCCTTTTGAAAAAGCTCATCTGGGATTAGAGATGGGCTGTGGATAATGAAACAAGTTAGATTTCTTGAGAGTGAAGCTTCAAAAAATGTGTCCTTTATCCTTGATATTATTTGTTGTTCAGTCATTCCTCTGCTGTTTTAAGAATAAACATGCTGGTTTCAAACTTTGCTCTTCTGCATGACTCAGAACCTGGGCATCCTAGAAAACCATTTAATCCCATGTGAATTTGTCTAAATCCAACCCCAATCCTTTGTGTCTTTTACAGCATTACATTCTTGTTTCCGATTTTGAGCTATATTTTCTGTAGAGAGATGAGAATGTGAAAGATAAACCACAGTGCATTCTTTTATACCTAGGAGAGCCCACCAAATCTCGAATCCCAGAATTCCCCAAAACAGCCATGCTGGCTAAGATATTCTGAATGTTGAAAACCACACATCTGGAGGGCACTCCAGCTGAAGAAAGATGCGGTAGCCATTTTTTGCAAGCTAGATGAATTATTTCTTTATTCATATATTGTGTCTTGCCTTGAGTTGATAGAATTCAAAAAATTTGAAACTCTCTTTGTTTCTGCAGGTGTAACTTGGCCAGTGTGGTGCTCCATCTGTTGGCTCTGAGAATCCCAAACGTCCTTACTTTTGACTTTGTGTCAAAGCCATCCCCAGGTAAATAAACCTCAGCTATGTTGCAACTGGATAAAGGCTCTCACTGCTGTTAAAATTGGAGCCAAAATAAGATACGCTGACTGTGGATTAAAGCATGGAACTCTTACAGCTTTAGATCTATTATTTCTATATTATGTGAGCATCTGAAAAAGCAGGAGAGTATATTTTTGAAAACCCTTTTTGAAAAATCACAAATATGATACGCAAAGGAGTAGATATTGTAATTTTTACACATCCCTATTTCTTGAATGAAAACAGGAAACTTATCATTCAAAGGAACTATGGAAGCTGCCTACAACAAGTTAACATTTGTCTATTTAGCTCAGAGTGATTTTTTGAAAGCCTTTTAGGATCTCGGGTTTATGATTTTCCATATCCATAGACTCCTTTATGTTAAAGGTAGGCCGATTTGGGGGTTAAGGATATAAATGAGTGAGGTAACAGTACTTGGTGGATAAGGCCATATATTCCTAGAAACAACTTAAGTTTCTCTCTCTCTTTCTCACACACACACATTTTTTTGGAGGTGGTAGTTGAATATTTATTAGGAGGGAGGATTTTCATTTCTGCTAAGACTGCTTTAGAGTTTATACCAGTAGTGGGATTCAAATAATTTAACAACCGGTTGTCTGCCCTAATGACCAGATGGGTGAGTGTAGCCATGGTGGGCGTGGCCAGGGGGTGTGACAGGCAGCACTCGCCCCCCTGGGAGCAAAAATGGGCCACGGGGGGGAGGATAGATGTGCTCCCCCCCCCCTGCGCTCTGTTTTGGGCCTAGGAGGCATCCCTTTAGCCTCCTGGGAGCGAAAACCGGCCACGGGGGGAGCACTGCCCCCCCATGCCCTGTTTTGGGCCTAGGTTGCCTTCCTGAAGCCTCCTGGGAGCAAAAACGAGCCGTGGTGGGGACGCGCCGCACACCACCATCACCCACGCCCCATTTTGGGCCTAGGAGGCCTCTGTGCACTTACCTGGGAGCCAAAATCTGGCACGTGGGGACTCCGGGAAAGGGTGGGGCAGAGCCAGCCAGCAATTTAACTACCGGTTCACTTGAGCTGGCCCGAACCAGCTGAATCCCACCACTGGTTTATACTGCTGTTTTAGTGTTTCTTCTTTCATTGCTATGGCAAACTGTCTTGCCACTTTTTGGTAATCATGGTGGCAGGGGCCTCCTCAGTCTGCAAAACAGGGCTCAAAAAACAGCATACAGCAAAAGAGGACCCAGGTTGCCTCCATTTTACATGGAGATATTGGGAAAAGGTGTAAAGTCTTTGGGTGACATGGATTCCATGACTCCAGATCCATAGGTGTCCACAATTGAGGGAAGAGTAGTAAGTGACATCAAATGCATCATGATATTGTTGCGTTACTGATAAATTGCATACTTCATGCAATGACACCATGACTTATGACATCATTGTGGCTTTTTTTTTTGACAAGTTTTATTGGTTCCCCCCCCCATACACACCCACATATTTTTTGAAATAGAGTATTGACCATATCATATCATATATCTATAATTCATCATATCCAAATATATTTTACTTAGTTACAGTTTCTACCAGAGTGTTCTTTTTGACATCATTGTGGCTTCTACTGCACTCCTGGCTCCAGATCCCTAGCTGACCTGGCCAGCACATATGCAAGGTCCCAGGTTATTTATTTAATTATTGCGTTTATATCCCACCTTTCCAAAAGGTGCTGAAAATGATATACATGAGGCTGCCTATCATTTTATTCTCGTAATAACCTTTTGAGACAAGCTATGTAGAGAAAGAATGGCCCAAAAGACAGTGATTTTTGTGGTTGAGTGGAGTTTTCTCAGCAATTTCATCCAACATTTTTTCACATACCAACTTTCAGCTTAAAGGAATGTCTCAGAAGGCCACAAGGCCCAACAGATAAATCCCATGGTTTTCCTGTACAAAGTACAGCTAAAGAATTCTGGTGATCCTTCACAACAGTTGTTGACACTATCTTAGTTCTTGCTGGGACTCTGGAGGTTTGTTGCATAGGAAAGATCAGTCATGTGAACTTCATCTTTGTTTGCCTTGACAGAGGCACTTCAGGCCGCCATCGAGCAACTGGCTCTCCTGGGTGCAGTGGAAAAGAAAGAAGACCAGCTGTTCCTCACGCCATTGGGAAAGAAGATGGCTGCATTTCCTCTCGAGCCCAAATTTTCCAAAGTAACATGTCAACTTTTGTTTCTCTTTCTCTGAAAAAGTGCATTAGCCCCCCCTTTTTTTTCCAGTTTTATTTTGAAATTCAGCCATTTCTCTAGGTTTGAATTTCTTGAGAACATCACATTTCTATAGATGGTTTATTTTATTGCATTTTATAACATGTTGGTGGGATGGGGCGGAATGGTGTTTGAGCTCATCCATCAGCTTGTGCAAATGAATAAGTCTCCCAAAGGTGCTTTTTCCAGAGGCAACTGGACTTTCTTGTTTTTCTTTGAAGACGTTTCGCTTCTCATCCAAGAAGTTCTTTAGCCCTGACTGGATGGCGGGGAAATGGAATATACCAAAATTTGATATATACCAACCAGTAGTGAAATTCAAATTTTTTTATTACCAGTTCAGTGGGCGTGGTTTGGTGGGCGTGGTGTGGCTTGGTGGGTGTGGCAGGGGATATTGCAAAATCTCCATTCCCACCCCAGTCTGGGGCCAGCCAGAGGTGGTATTTGCCAGTTCTCCGAACTACTCAAAATTTCCGGTACTGGTTCTCCAGAACCTGTCAGAACCTTCTGAATTTCACCCCTGATACCAACCCTATAGGAGTCATCATAAAACGCACAACACTGAAAATGCATGAAAACACAGTTGAATTCACACTTTGCTCTTTTCTTTTTCACTATGTGTTGTTTGGCTCAATTTCTAAATGTGCTGAGGCACATAGATATGTGATATTTTTGCTGGTAAAAAGTTGGGTCCATCTTTCCATTCTTGCCTATTTCATGCTGATATAAAATTGTGCCTATCCTTTTCTGCTTCTGAAACTGAATATAAATATGTTAGTCTCCGAAGAGGAATAACAGTCCCTGAATAACATAATAATTTGATAATATTATAACATAATCAATTATAACAATATCAGATAACATAATTTGAAAGAGACAAGTTAAACCAGATGTAAGATTCCTATGGGAGTAACTTTGAATAGAATCCAATAGAGGAACCAACAGACTTTATCTCATTTCAAAATTTATGCACCAGATTGAAACACAAACTTCAGCCAAGTATTTTGGAGGGAGGCTAAATTATGTGTTATTTCCCTGTAAATCCTCCCCACCCTTCAGCAACAGAAGAATTCACAAAAACAATGGATATTTTTTATCCTTGCTGATCCTTATTGTAATGTATGCTTTCAATAATTGATTCAGTAAACGTTCTCTTGAAGTAATTAGAAACCAGCATGATGTAACAGTTATAATGTTAGCATTATAGGCATAAACCCCCAATAAGCACAGAGATTTCTTTGTTTCCTTTAGTGAAGAGATGCATTTCTACCTCACCAGTGTGATGATGATCCTGTCCTGCAGTAAAGTGTTTTTGAACTTTGTTTTTGATACAGTGTACATTGAAGTATCTGGCATATACTTTGTTCTTTCACTTTTTGAGTCATGAAGACACTTGTAACTGAGCTGCCTGTCATATGTTTTTTGGATCCCTGTCCATTTTGGTTTATTCAAGCAGCCAATTGCCTGGGTTGGTTTAGATAGTAATAAAGCATTTTTAATGATGATGTGGTGCTTTTGGCCACATATGGGCAGCTCACAACAATTAAAAACAACAGCAAAATGTAGCAGTACGTTAACTCAACAGGTGGGAGCACCTAGCTGAGCTTCAGAGTTTCAAAACTGAACAGAGGTATGCTCAAGTGTGGTGTTTGTTGTCTTTTGGCAGACGATCCTAATGTCTCCCAGGTTCCACTGTACGGAAGAGATCCTGACCATTGTCTCGCTGCTCTCTGTGGACAGCGTCCTCTACAACCCTCCTTCCCGTCGGGATGAAGTCCAGGCCGTCCGAAAGAAATTCATCTCCAGCGAAGGGGATCATGTCACTTTGCTCAACATTTACCGGGCCTTCAAAAATATCAGTGGCAATCGGGTAAGACTTGAAATGGTTCCTTTTGGGCAGGTACTACATTGTAAAAGTGTTGTGGCCCCGCCCTCTGAGCCTATCTCATCGGAGGAAGAAAGCTCCGAACATGAGGGAGAGGAGTCAGCCAGGCCTCCCTCTCCAGGCCCCTCCCCTCTGGCACTGCCTCAAGTGCCGGCCAAGGAAGGGGAGATTGGCCAGGAGCCAGGTATCTCTGATGAGGGCGAGGAAGGAGAGCCGTCGTTCCTGGATGCACGCCAACGAAGGCGTGATAAACGGTTGCAGCAGTTAAGGAGGCGTGCTAGGGATTAGAACTGAGTCACTGGACCACACCCCAGAGACTATATAAGAGAGGGTGGTGGCTGGTAAAACTCCGTGACGAACAAAAACTAACTTATGTAATCTTATGTTATCTGTTGCAGTAAAGCTCTTGGCAGACGGTGCTTATATTATTGCCAAGTTTGAGATAATGACCTGTGTGCGTGCCAAGTACTTTCTTAACCCTCGGCTGGCTGTGTTTGTGTGTGTGTGTAGACGGGGACAGATCAAAAAGATTCCCCCCTCATTGTGTGAACCATATGGCATGCCTTTTTAGTGGTAGCCCCAGTATTTGGAATATTCTCTCCTCACCTGGTACAGATGGCCTCAACTTGCTTGCATGGTTCAAGCATGCGTTCAGCCATTTGTTGTTTCTTGCTGCCTTATAAGATATTTTATTACTTTACTTTAACTTTATTATAGTTTTATGTTCTATTCTCTGATTAGCTACCCAGCATCTGTCAGAATTGGAATAGGATATAAATATTGTAAAAAAAAACAAGTAAAACCGTATCTTTAGCATGTCCACTGTGCAATATTTTCTCACCTTATAACCAGAAGCCGACGTCCAAGATATCTTATGTGTGCAAAATCTTCAATGCTAGGAAGGAGTGTTTATATATAGTAGCTTGTCAGTGTTGATGTGGGTGTGGTTTTCTCCTTGATTCTTCCTTGACTGCTTGATTGTGGAGTTTAGTACCACTTCATAATGTAGTATTCCTGTCTTACTGATAGGGGGAAAGATCATTTGGCCAGTGTTGATTTGTGCCTTGAAAGGGAATGATGGATTTGAATAAGGAAACCCAGTATAGGGAATGAATAGACTCAGACTTTCAGTGCCTCATGTATAGAGGATTGAGATTTGAGGCGTTCTAAAAGATCCTATTCCAAAGCAGTTGCTACTTGATTTTTGATGTTCCTGATAATCTCTGCTTTGTTCTTCTTTTTTTTTTCTGCTTCTTTTAGGAATGGTGCAAAGAAAATTTTGTGAACAGTCGAAACATGATGCTGGTCTCAGATGTTAGAGCTCAACTAAGGGATATTTGTATAAAGGTAAATGTTGGAAGGTTTCAAAGTGATTCATGTTGAATCAGATGTCCATCAAAATTTATTGTTTTTAACTGGATCAAGGTCCTATTAGTGCTGCAGTATTTAACCTAGAGTGGGTGGGTGAAAATTTCACTGCTTTGGTCCACATGTTTTCACACTGCTTAAGCATTCTATTATGACCAATTTTTCCCATTGAATCATACAGTGTTTAATATATTCCCTTTCTAAATTCAATTTCAGTGGCATTTTATAAATTTTAACATATAAGATATTCATCATTAACACACAGTACAATTTCAAAAAAAAAAATTAATGGCTTTTTTTACTTGCCATATGCACTTAGAAATATCTCTTTGCCATTGTTCAAATAAGGCATCCTTCACCAATATCAGTAGTATCCAAAATAAAAACTTCTTTGGTAAAACATTCATTTTGATTAAAGAAATCCTGCCCAACAAGGATAATTGTAATTTATCCTACCTACCTAAATCCTTCCTAAAATCATTCTAAGCAGGTATAAAATAGTTTTGAAGCAATTTAGGGCTTGTATTTGACAGTATCACTAACTGTTTCTATCTCATATAGGAGAGAAGGTTGCTTAAGATGGAGGCCACTAGGAACAATAGAAAATGTAGATTTCAGGATTAAAACAAGATCTTGCTTTTCTAGGTCCGTTATTATTGCTATCAGTCAAGGCCAACAGTGACATGGCCTGTGATAAAGCAAATTCACATCCTTCATATACTGTATATTTGCAGAGTATTTTTCTATGTTCATATTCTTTTTACATGTGAACATGTGGAAGTTTACATGCTTGTGCTCAAATGGACCTTCATTAGACTATTAAGTTTATAATGCTGTATAAATATGTATGAATCATGTGAATTTGCATGTCATATCACTTTTGGCGTTAGCTAATAGCAAGAGTGAAGGATCTGGGAAAGCAAGATCTTGTCTTAATCCCGAAATCTAAATTTTCTATTGTTACTAGTGACATCCATCTTGAGCAACCTTCTCTCCTATATGAAACAGAAACAGACTCATGTTACATGTTAGCTTTATTGCAAGCACTGCTAAGTAAGGAGAAAAGGAGAATATCTATGGAGATTCTCAGTCATCTAGGTCATGGTTGTCCCAAAGGTGCTTTTTTCAATCCTTCCATTCCCCACCATCCAGTCAGAGCTGAAGAAGCTTCTTGGATGAGAAGTGAAACGTCTTCAAAGAAAAACATGAAAGTCCAGTTGCCTCTTGAAAAAAGCACCTTTGGGAGAAAAGGAGAAATTTCTAAGAAAAACTACTTGCTCTCTGAATTCTTGGTACTTGAGTGGGAGCTGCCCAGAGTTGGTTGGAAGATGGGTAGCTACATAAAGTTTTAAATAAAATAATGCAAAAGCCCAAATATAAATGTATTTACTATTTAGAATTGCCATCAGTTAACTGACACTTTTTAAAGCAGAAGAGTAGAATGCAAAAGAGTTTGTGATACACCAGGGGTGTCAAACTCGCGATGACACATCATCATGTGACGTATCGCAACTTTTTTCCCCTTCCCTAAACTAGGGGTGAGTGTGGCCAGTGCGTGACGCATCTGGCCTGCGAGCCACGAATTTGACACCCCTGTGATACTCTAAGATGCTTACAGTCCTCCAATCTTCACCTGTTCCGGTTGTGATCATTGCAGAGCACTTTCTATCAATGTATTGTGCCTGGATGTAAAGAGAGATTTATCTTGCTTTCATAGGTTTGTATTTAATGCTAAAGAATGGTGTAACTCAGATGTAAGCAGTGTGGTATCTGACAAGCTCTTGGCCTCACTTTTTGGCGGACAGAGGGTGGCAGGGTTTGAAAACATTAGCTTGTGAGGTCCATAGACCCCACAGACAATTGGAAAATAATGAGGAGGGTCCTTGTTTAGGACCTGACTGCCCAGAAACAAAACCAAAATAAGAATGATGGATAGGTTTCCTGGAGAAGTTTGGTCAGTTTGTCCATTTTTGGTGACTGCCACTTCCACGAAGGCAGACATTTGCGAGAAATCTAAGCATGCCTTGAAAATTCCTAATGTATTCACTAAGCCAGAATGTTATCCTGCCTCTGATGTATCCCAAAGCTTCAATTCTGGATTGGTTCTTAATTGCTATGTTTTTGTTCTTGAAATCCAGCTTTCGATACCCTTGGAGTCTTCCCGCTCTGATACTGGGACTATCCGCCGCTGCCTGGCCTATAGCCTCTTCATGTATACAGCAGAGCTGCAGCCAGATGGCACCTATGCCACAACTGATACCCATCAGCCAGTGGCCATTCACCCTTCTTCGGTCCTTTTCCACTGCAAACCAGCCTGCGTTGCATATAATGAACTGCTGCACACCAGCAAATGCTACATGAGGGACCTCTGTGTGGTGGATGCCGACTGGCTATATGACGCTGCCCCCGAATACTTCCGCCGGAAGCTCAGAGCAGCCAAGAATGGACCTTAAGATTGGGGATAAGAAAAAAAAATAGTTGCTTATAGGACCTTCGGATCGTGACTTTGGTAACCGAATATACAGGAATGTTGCTATACTGACTGACTTCCCACCGCTGGACTTCATAATGTTTCTTTCACAATCTCTTCTGGAATAGGACCTTAAGTGGGCATGTTCCACATGCTTTACCTACCTAGAAGAGATAATAGAGGCCACAGGCAGATTTTGCATCTCTGAAATGCTTTGTGATTAACCCTCCTCTGTTTCCATTCCAAATGTATTATGAGGTTTTCATATAAGTAAAGTCCGCCTTGGTCTTCAGTCCTTTAGAAAGCATGCCGTATAAAGAAAAGAGAAACTGATACGTTTTTAGGACAAAACTGGGTAAATCTATGCGTTTTGAAAACTGCCTTGTCACAGACTTTCTCAGCACTGCATCTTACCATTACTATGTAACGTGAGAAAAAAATAATTTTAAATAATATTTATTTTTAGGATGGAAATGTGGTTTTTTTCTCTTTTGTTCAATTCATGCTCAAACATTGATATCAATCTGTGCCTAATGTTTTGAAAAAAGGTGGAAATAAGAGTGGAAGTATCTCTGGTTACTCAGGAGCGTAGTTTCACCAGATGTTTTTACCACGTAGATTCCTTAGTGCTAAAAATTATGTTAGATTTGGTCCTCCCCAAATGAAAAGCCTCTGCTTCTTTACAGCAAGAGTGGCACAACTCTGTATTAGAACAGCAGCTTTGTAGGCTGTAGGCTCCAGATCAAAGACCTCCAGGGAAAAGGACCAAAGAACCCCTTGAAGGTTAGCTGTCAATCAGAGAGGACCAAGAAAATAGTGTTAGGTGGACCCACAGCACAAGCCATAATGGAATTGTCAAATTTGGGATAAATGAGTTACGTGAACTCAGCCATGACTTCAAAACAATTTTGACTTGGCATGATGTGTGAACCTATCCTGTAGAGCTTAAGCTTTAGATTGAAGGGTTCCATAATCAAAAAAGTTTGGGAACCGCTGGTCTAAGGTACTTCAAAGGCCAATGCAATGAATTACATGAAATGTGCATGCCCAAACAACTAGGCATCATCACTCTGCTGAACACCTACCGTAATTCCCACAGCATTATTTTAGGCTTAAAGATATTTACCCATATACAGTAGTAGGTTGCATTGCTATTATCCTTCTCATCTTCCTCATCATCTTTCCTTCTGCCTTCTCCTATTGGTATCTTATGACCTATTCTATCACTTTGTTGTTTGTATTTACACTGAGTTTATGCACGAGAGACAAATTCCTTGTGTGTGCGATCACACTTGGCCAATTCTTTCTCTCTTTCCTATTCTCTTCTCTTCACTCCACTCTACTTGATGTGCCATGGTACTTGAGGGACGCGGTGGCTCAGTGGCTAAGATGCTGAGTGTGGCAGTTCAGGAGGGTGAGCTCCCATTACTTGTCCCAGCTCCTGCCAACCTAGCAGTTCGAAAGCACGTAAAAAATGCAAGTAGAAAAAACAGGGACCACCTTTGGTGGGAAGGTAACAACGTTCTGTGCAGCTTTGGCGTTTAGTCATGACGGCCACATGACGATGGAGACATCTTCGGACAGCACTGGCTTTTCAGCTTTGAAACAGAGATGAGCAGCGCCCCCTAGAGTCGGGAACGACTAGCACATATGTGCAAGGGGAACCTTTACCATGGTAATTATCAAAGGAGAGTCCCTCAGGAAACGAGGGACCCTGGTGGCACAGCAGACTAAAGCACCGTTATTAACATCAGCTGCCTGCAATTACTGCAAGTTCAAATCTCACCAGGCTCAAGGACGACTCAGCCTTCCATCCTTTCTAAGGTAGGTAAAATGAGGACCCGGATTGTGGGGGCAATAAGCTGACTTTGTATAAAATATACAAAAGTATGAAGGCTATTGCTTAACGCATTGTAAGCCGCCCTGAGTCTCCAGAGAAGAGCGGCATATAAATCAAATAAAACAAAAAACGGGGCTCATCTACTTCTGAAGACACTCGGCCAAAGACAAGGGGAGAATGTTACCTTCCCGCCTTTGTAAACTGGGTTTCCGCGGATGGAAATCCAGCATTTCCAGCCCAAAAGCATCCTCAAAACAACCAGCCGTGCAGGGCGCGCCGCTCCCCACAGCCCCAGTGCCAAAAAAGCGCTTTCGGCGCTGTCTTTCAAAGGAGGAGGGACGACCGAGGAGGCGGAGTCTGGCTTAGCGACCTCGGTTTCCTTTCTCCCCCCCGCCTCCCTTCCTTCCTTCCGGGCTTCCCCCACGTGAGTTCGCCTCGCTCCGTCTTTCTCCGGCCTTCAACCATGCTGGTCGCCCGGGCTTTGCGATCCGCCGCCGCCGCGCGCTCTTCTCTGCCGCTCCTGCCTTTGCAGGCAAGCAGCGCGCATCGCCCCGCTGTCGCTGCGGCCGCTCGGCCTTTCAGCCGCTCTCTCTGGGTGCTCCGCGGCTCCGGGAAAGGCCTTCCCGGCCTTCTGCGGAGGGGCTTCCCCTCCGTGTCCTGCAGTTGCGGCGGCCTCCATACCGAAGGTGAGAGAAAAGGGGGAGACGGGCCAGCGCTCCCGTTTCCTGGCGCGCGGAAGCAACCGGGCTCCTGGGGTAAGGCGCGGCGGATCTGGAGGGAGCCATTGGATCATCTGTCGGGGGTTGCTTTCCGCCAGGATCGGAAGTTTTGCAAGGGGATCCCGACCTTCAAAGGTGGGGCTGGAGAATAGAGGCGAGGATTAAAAGAATCGGGATCACGGGGGGGGGGGAATGACCCTCGAGGAGGTTTTAAGGATGCGGGTGCTCCAAGGTTAAACCTCGGTTAATTTTCACGTGGCTCGATGCGAATGAGGACTCTCTTTAGTTTTAGTCTCGCAAAGGTACGTGGGGTGGGGGTGGGGGGGGAAGTTCCATGCGTCTTTGCCTAGGAAGGCCCTCAGGTACGAGTTTGGAGAAGACGCCTGGAAATTTGTGTAAAAATAGCCCGGGGCTCGGTAGGCGCAAATTGCAACCCCGCAAGGCCATGTTTTCACGCATCAAGGTGTGTGCGGGCATTAAGGGACGCCATGTGCCCGCAGCTCAAACCTTGGCAATTCTAAAATGGGTGGACTTCAAACTCCCAGGATGCCGCAGTCCCCCATACTGGCTGGGGAATTTTGGGAGTTGAAGTTCATCCATTTTAATTTAATTTAATTTCCAATTTATATACCGCCCTTCTCCCTGAGGACTCAGGGCGGTGTACAGCCAGAATAAGAACATAGAATACAAATATTAAAAACAGTTAAAAATATATCTAAATTTGGCCCAGAAATTTAAGAAATCACAAACCGATTAAAAGAATTTAAAAAGTTTCTTCTTAAGCCAGCCCGGCTTGCTGGAAAAGATGGGTTTTAAGGACAGGACGTCATGGATTCTCCTTATCTCAGGGGGCAACTGATTCCAGAGGGTAGGAGCCCCCACAGAGAAGGCCCTCCCCCTGGGGGTCACCAGCCTACATTGTTTGGCTGATGGCACCCTGAGGAGGCCCTCTCTGTGGGAGCGCACGGGACGATGGGATCTTAAACTTGCCAGGGTTGAAAACCCTAAGTCAGTGATGGAATGACAGGAAAGAATGACCCAAACTCCATGTTTATAGAGAAAGGTACTTTTACTAGAAAATGAAGTGAAGGCAACCAAGGAAAGCTGAAATTAAAGGCAATAAGTGCGAAAAGTGCATATAGAAAGCATCCCCTCCCACTGTCCATCGTAAATCATCCAATCCAAAGGTCTCCCAGGTTCAGGTGGAAGCACGTCTGGCAGCATCATCAATCAGGAATGCCACGACGGTTGACCCGATAGCAGCTTCAAAGATTCAGTTTCGTTTCTTCCAAAGTTCTCCAGCACACTTCCCTCCCCCAGACGCCTAGCTCTCCCCCCTCCTGTTTCTTATGGCAGCCAAAGCAGTAAAAGCGGAGGCTGACAGCTAACCTTTTTGCCATCATGTGCCAAAAGCTGGGGGAGTGCGGGGTGGTCGCGCGCATGTGTGCCCATATCCATAATTCTATGCGCCTTGCCCCCCCACACATGCGTGCGTGACCCCCCCATGTTCCCCCCATTTTTGGCATGTGATGGCATGGTGGGCCTGGTAGGCCCGTTTTTTTCCCCTCCGCAGGCTCCAGAGGCTTTCTAGGAGCCTGGGGAGGGTGAAAACAGCTATCCCCACCTCCCCGGAGGCCCTCAGGGTCCAGAAACAGACCATTTGCCGACTTCGGTTGGGCCCAGAAGGCCCAAAAATCAGCTGGCCAGCGCGCACATGCGTGCTGGAGCTGAGCTAGGGCAACGCTTGCATGCCCACCAATATGGCTCCGTGTGCCACCTGTGGCACGCTTGCCATAGGTTCGCCATCACGGCCCTAGGTTGAATATGAGACATCCCCCATGTATCATTGCAACCCAAAATGGGTTCAGTGTGAAAGTCTCCCCTTTTCAAAATGTAAACAAAGATCAACTCTTGGCTTGTAGTGTCTTCAAAAGAGTTGGATTCTTTTGCTCAAGTGCATGGATTGCTGGGAAGCAAGGCAGGAGTTAACCATAGTTACCATACTTAGTGGTCAACACCCCTCACAGGGAGAATGTTAAGCGCAACAAATTTAAAGAGTTTACCCTGGAGAAGTGTTTCACAACCTCAGCAACTTTTAAGATGGGGGTGGGTGGGGGCCTGGCTGGAGAATTCTGGAAGTTGAAGTCCACCCATCTTAAAGTTGATGAAGTTTGACTCAGAAGGAGAAAAACTTTAAGGTTTTTTTTTCGTTTTTCAAAAAGAAAGCTTTGGTATTCAAGGACACACGCACAGAGATCATGCCCATTTAATTAATTAATTAATTAATTAAGGGGAAATGGGCTGCAAGGGAGAGTGGGGGGGGCAGGAGAGAGCATAAACCGAAGATCATCCATGCAAGCAAAATCTTATTTTCTTCTAGGCACCCAGTCTGGTCCTCTTCAGATTTTCTAGAACTCCTATTCTTATTCTCATCCTTCCTAGTATCTCTTCCCACTTATGGTTATAACCATGTTGCTTGTATCTTTACAATGTATATTGTTTTATTATTTCCTAGTATGATTTGATTGCTTATTAGTATCCTATGACTATCACTAAGTGTTGTATTTTATGATTCTTTGATGAATATGTATTATTTTTTCTTTATGTACACTGAGAGCAAACGCACCAAAGACAAATTCCTTGTGTGTCCAATCACACTTGGCCAATAAAGAATTCTATTCTAGTCTATTCAAAGGTCCTTCCCTCCTCCAGGAATTCTGGGACATGTGGTCTGCATATTTCTGGAGTACACTGGTTGGGGAAGGTTGATCTAAAGCTCTTGTGAAAAGCACAATGGCTGGAAAGCTTAATCTGATATTGGTCAGCCACGAAGACGATGAATTCCACACTATAAATTATTTGGAATGAGATTGAAAAAAATAACATTTGGAGTTCTGTAATCTCCTTGTACAAATCTCTATGGTTTCCAGTATGGAATATCCTCTACAATTGGATGCATTTTGGCCTGAATAATTGTGGTAAAACAGTGAACAATTGCTCAAAAAATTAAAAAAAATAAAACATTATAAATTGGATAGATAATGATTTGAGATTCCTATTTTCATAGCATTCATGGGAATCTTGTCCCAAATAACAAATTATATAGTAAAATTTTGTGAACCCAATGTTTTTAAGTACTTGAACCTAGAACAGAAGATTAGGTGAGGTTCCTAGGTTTGCTGAACTATTATTTTCTATTATGTCTATTATTGATGGTAAGCTCCTTTGAGCCCAAACCCATGGTAAAAATAAGTGTTTCATTTCTTGGCAACCTTGTGGTCTCTTGGACACCTTTCAGCATTTTTTGCTGTCAAGTTTTATCTGCAGCAGAAATTAGGATCAGGTTCAAAACTGCTTAACATTTTTCTGGATTCACCAAGGTTAGCTGGTGGGGGGAATCTGCTGTGATCAAACCGTACAATGCTTTAGTAATTAATAATATAAATGTCATTGTGGGGTTCCTGAGTTGGAAGTAGCACTAGCTATATTGTCTATGGGGAAGAAAGAAAAAAAATAAAAACCAGAAAGTCCTGTTGCCTCTTGAAAAAGCACCTTTGGGACACTAGCTATGTTAAGTGCTTTTTGGATGCACACAATGAACGAGCTGCTGTTCTTTCCAATCTGCAGGTGACAAGGCTTTTACTGAGTTTCTAAATGATGAAATCAAAGAGGAGAAGAAGATCCAGAAACACAAATCCTTGCCGAAGATGTCCGGAGGGTGGGAGCTGGACATTCATGGCACTGAAGCCAAGCTCACAAGGAAAGTGGCTGGGGAAACGTAAGTGGGCCAAGAAGTTTGGGTAATTTCTGGATTTCATGGGTGGTGGAGGGGGAAAGAGAAAGTCCATTGCTTATATAACCTAGAGCAGGGGTGTCAAACTCAAGGGCCTTGGTCTGGATTCAGCCTGCGGGGTGCTTAAATCCGGCCCGCAGTGCTGGCCTGGAAATATTGAAGGACCGGTGCCTCTGCCGGCCAAAACAGGCCACATGCAGCCCCTTTGCGACCCATTTTTGGCCTCCCCAGCCTCCTCCAGCACTCTGCCGGCCAAAAATGGGCCGCGAGCTGTCTTGGGAGGCCCCCGCACGGCCCGTTTTTGGCTGGCAGAGTGCTGCTGGAGGCTGGGGAGGCCGAAAATGAGGTGCGGGGGGCCATGTGCTGCTTCCCTGCACCCCATTTTGGGCAGAAAAGTGCTGCAGGAGGCCATTCAGGCCAAAAACGGGGCAGAGGGGGCTGCTTGTTGGGGCTTCCCTGCAGCCCATTTTGGCCAGCAGGATGCTGCAGGAGGCGTCCATTCCATCTCTCCCCGCCGGCCCACGGAAAAGAACTACAATGCTGATTCGGCCCTCGAAGAAATCCAGTTTGACGCCCCTGGATTAGTAGAATAATTATAGGTACATCACATTGGCTTATAGAGTAATAGGTACTTGCATACTGTACACACGTAGCAAAATTGATAATTCGGAATCAGACTGCTGCAGATCAGTAGATCTGATAACTATGTATAAAGGAAGATCTTGGTCCGAGGGAGGCCACTGTACCTCAGATAGCTGGATGTGAGTCCCTCCTTGTGAAGTGGGGCCATGGGGTTCAGATGGGCCTGCTGATGGCGTACCTGGCTCCCTGCCGCGTAGCAGCGGCCCTGCCTGAGCTGCTCGACGTAATAGCCGGGGTGGCGGTTGATACCCCCAGACTTATGGTCATGGGGGATTTCAACCTGCCATCTGTTGGTGAAACGTCGGAAGCGGCTCGGGAGTTCTTGGCTTCCATGACGGCTATGGACCTGACTCAGTTAGTTCATGGCCCTACTGACACGGGGGGACACACTCTGGACTTGATTTTTGTCTCAGGTCAGTGGCTGAATGATCTAGAAGTAGGGGACTTAGTTTTTGAGCCCTTGTCATGGTCAGATCATTCACTCCTTCGACTGGACTTCCGTACCACTACCCCCTGCCGCAGGGAGGTGGAACCGGTTAGGTGGTTTCGCCCCAGGCTCCAGATGGATTCCAGATGGAGCTTGGGCCATTCTCTGAGGCTCTGGCTCACGGGTCGGCTGAAGACCTGGTGGCCGCCTGGGATAGGGCGGCCACTGGAGCTTTGGATCGTGTCGTGCCTTTGCGGTCTCTGACCCGCTGCCGGTCCCGTGTGGCTCCCTGGTTTTCCGAGGAGCTGAGGGAAATGAAGCGCCGGAAAAGACACCTAGAGAGCGGTTGGAGGGCCAGCTGTTCCGAATCCGATCGAACACTTGTGAGGTCTCATATTAAGACCTACCTAGTGGTGATAAGAGCGGCAAAATCTGACTTATTTTTTCGCCCTTATCGTGTCTGCAGATAACCACCCAGCCACACTGTTTAGGGTGACCCGCTCCCGGTTCCATCTAGGAGCGAGGGAAGACCCCTTACAGGGTAGGGCTGAGGATTTTGTGCAATATCTGCATGACAAAATCACTCAGATTCGGGAAGGCTTGGACTCTGACTGGGTAGGTTCAGACGGGGTGATGGAGGTGGGTCTTGAGAATGTTATCTGGGAGGAGTTTGACCCGGTGACTCCCGAGGATATGGACAGGATTTTGGGCAGGCTTAGCATGGCCACATGTTTATTGGACCCGTGTCCCTCCTGGTTGGTGGTGGCCTCCCGGGAGGTTACACAAGGCTGGCTCCAGGAGATTATCAACGCTTCTTTGAGTGAGGGTTTCCTCCCCTCTGCCTTGAAAGAGGCGGTGGTGAGGCCCCTCCTCAAGAAGCCTGCCCTGGACCCGGCTGTATTAGCAAATTATCGTCCAGTCTCCAACCTCCGCTTTGTGGCGAAGGTTGTTGAGAGTGTGGTGGCGCGACAGCTTCCCTGGTACCTGGATGAAGCTGTCTATCTAGATCCGTTCCAGTCGGGTTTCAGGCCTGGGTACAGCACGGAAACAGCATTGGTCACATTGGTTGATGATCTCTGGAGGGCTCGGGATAGGGGCTGTTCCTCTATCCTGGTCCTATTAGATCTCTTAGCGGCTTTTGATACCATCGACCATGGTATCATGCTGCGCTGGTTGAAGGGGTTGGGGGTAGGGGGCACCGTGTTGCGGTGGTTCTCCTCCTTCCTCTCTGACGAGTCGCAGTCTGTGTTGGCAGGGGGGCAGAGGTCGACCCTGAGGCGCCTTGTGTGTGGGGGGGCCGCAAGGGTCGGTCCTCTCGCCCCTTCTGTTCAACATTTATGTGAAGCCGCTGGGTGAGATCATCTGTGGTTTCGGGGTGAAGTTCCATCAGTACGCTGATGACACTCAGCTGTACATCTCCACCCCAGACCACCCCAATGATGCCCTTGACGTGATGTCCCAGTGTCTGGAGGCCGTGCGGATTTAGATGGGGAGGAACAGGCTCAGACTCAACCCTTCCAAGACTGAGTGGCTGTGGCTCCCGGCATCCCGGTATAGCCAGCTTATGCCATCGCTGACTATTGGGGGTGAGTCGTTGGCCCCCACGGAGAGGGCTTGCAACTTAGGTGTCCTCCTGGATGCACGGCTGTCCTTAGAAGAGCATGTGATGCCTGTGGCCATGGGGGCCTTCTATCAGGTTCGCCTGATTCGCCAGTTGCGTCCCTTTCTGGATCGGGACTCCTTGTGCACGGTCACTCATGCCCTTGTCACTTCCCGCCTGGACTACTGTAATGTTCTCTACATGGGGCTCCCCTTGAAGAGCACCCGGAGGCTCCAACTGGTCCAGAATGCGGCCGCGCGGGTGATTGTGGGAGCGACATGGCGTTCCCATGTAACACCTCTCCTGCGCGAGCTGCACTGGCTTCCAGTGGTCTTCCGGGTGCGATTCAAGGTGTTGGTTACCATCTTCAAAGCGCTCCATGGCTTAGGACCTGGGTACTTACAAGACTGCCTGCTGCTACCAATAGCCTCCCACCGGCCAGTACGCTCCCACAGAGGGGCTCCTCCGGGTACCGTCGGTCAAACAATGTCGACTAGCGACCCCCAGGGAGAGAGCTTTCTCTGTGGGGGCACCTGCCCTCTGGAACGAACTGCCCCCTGGGATACGGAGGATTCCCGACTTGCGCATCTTTCACCGTGCCCTCAAAATGTTTTTATTCTAACAAGCCGGGCTGGCCTAATTTTTTAACTTCTTTAATTTTTTTAAATTTTAAAACGTGTTTTATTTGAATAGCTGGGCCAAATTATTTAATACGCTTTTATTTATTTTTTTAATTTTATATTTGTGTGCTTTTACTTTTGGCTGTACACTGCCCTGGGTCCTTCGGGAGAAGGGCGGTATATAAATTGGAATGAATGAATGAATGAATGAATGAATGAATGAATGAATGAATGAATAAATAATGTAACAACATTGGCAAAATAGTGACTAAATTTTAAGGATTGATTCATAAGGCTTCAGACTGATGCAATTTGTGTTCTTCTTGAGATTCATTTGATCTTCTTGCTGGGTCAGTGTGTGCATTACAGTTTTTTGAGAAATTAGACGCATTGGAGGCCACGTGTTACAGTCGAGGCTGCTCTCCTCCATTGATCTTGGTTTGCTAATTGTGGCTGTGTTGTTCCCTAGGATCACTGTCTCCTTCAATGTTAATAACAGCATTCCACCATGTGTTGATGAACCCCCAGAAGAACAGAAGGACCAAGAGGCTGAGGTAAAGAAAAGTTCCTTTGTTTGGGAGCAGGGTAGGACTCAGCAGTGTAGACAATGAGTGAAGCATTTGTGTTCTTGTGAAAGATCAGTTCAGTGATGGCTAACCTTTTTGCCATCGCGTGCCGAAAGCGGGGGGAGCTCAATGCGCCCCATCTCCCCAAACTCCCCTCGCTTTTGGCATGCGATGGCACGGTAGGCCAGTTTTTAGCCCTCCCCAGGCTCCAGAGCCTTTCTGGGAGCCTGGGGAGGGCAAAAACAGCCTTCCCCACCCCCCTGGAGGCCCTCCAGAGGCCAGAAACAGCCTGTTTCCTGACTTCTGGTGGGCCCAGAAGGCCTGAAATAAACTGGCCAGCGCGCGCATGCGTGCCAGACCTGAGCTAGGGCAATGCTCGCGTACCCATTGATGTGGCTCCAGGGTCATTTAACAATGGGGTTATTAACTTATCAATTGCAGTGATATTATTCACTTATTCACTTACAATTCACTTAACAACTGTGGCAAGAAAAGTCGTAAAACGGGGCAAAACTCACTTAACAAATGTCTCACTTAACAGCAAGGATCTTGAGCTCAGTTGTGGTCATAAATTGAGGACTACTTGTAGTTCAGACTTTTAATAATTTATTCAATGTAGACGATAAAGAAACATAGCTTGATTTCGTTTCTGCAGTATAAAGAATGAAAATAGACCAACTTCATGTCTGGACATGCCTAGTACAATAGATCATCCATTATCTTTGTGACAATAATTACTTAATTGTATGTTGCATCTGTTTATTTCAGTATTATTTGCATAATCACAATGCGGCTTTTTGTGTTATTTCTTATTGTACAAATGACATTGATGCAGATGACATATTGGATCAGTGGTGAAATCCAAATTTTTAAACTATAGGTTCTGTGGGCGTGGCTTGGTGGGTGTGGCTTGGTGGGTGTGGCAGGGGAAGAATACTGCAAAATCTCCATTCCCACCCCACTCCAGAGAAAGGATACTGCAAAATCTCCATTCCCACCCCACTCCAGGGGAAGGATACTGCAAAATTTCCATTCCCACCCACTCCAGGGGAAGGATATTCTCTCTTCTTCCTCTCATGTCAGGTCTCTCTTGCCCCTAGAAATAAGCCAAGATCCAGCATTTCTCCAATCATGGGCTATTTAGAGGAGGAAGCCAGTCCTTGTCCCAAAGGTGCTTTTCAGTGGTGAAATCCAATTTTTTTTACTACCAGTTCTGTGGGCATAGCTTGGTGGGCGTGGTGTGGCTTGGTGGGCGTGGCAGGGGAAGGATACTGCAAAATCTCCATTCCCTCCCCGCTCCAGAGGAAGGATACTGCAAAATCCCCATTCCCTCCCCACTCCTGAGGGAAGGATATTGCAAAATCTCCATTCCCTCCCCACTCTGGGGCCAGCCAGAGGTGGTATTTGCTGGTTCTCCAGACTACGCAAAATTTCCACTACCGGTTCTCCAGAACCTGTCAGAAGCTGCTGGATTTCACCCCTGTTTTGGATATACTGTAATACAGCGGTCCCCATCTTTTTGGGCACCATGAAGTGAGGTCCTTCTGCGGACCGGAGGGGGTGTGGTTTCATGTGCTGCCTGCATCCTGCAGATGGGGCTTTGCTTGTTTGCATGACCTGGTTTCTGGCATACTTCAGACCAGTGCCGGTCCATGGACTGGGGGTTGGGGACCCCTGCTGTAATAGGCATCTGGAAATGGTAGACAAAAGAGTCTGCTTTCACTGCAGTGATTTATACAAATCACAATTCTGCACGGTGTACCTTAATTTCAGCAAGACCTGGAAGCATTTGAGGGAATCAGATATGTGCAGCTTCCTATGAGGAGAACAGGACAGGAAACAGTTTAATCAATTTCATCTGGATTGCTGCAATCAAATACGATTTGGTTGGTGTTTGTTCTGAATTTTATGTTGTTGCCTTCCTTCTACAGCCTGAGCTGACATCCACCCCAAACTTTGTTGTAGAAGTAAGCAAAGATGATACCAAGCAAACTCTTGTGCTGGATTGCCATTACCCTGAGGATGAGGTGAGTGTGGTCATTTTATCCCTCTGCCTTCTCTCGATGAAATCCTCTAGTCCAGGGTTGGAAATCAACATAAAACAATAGATTGTGATGAAGGAGATGTTTTAGCTAAGCTTTCTCCATTATTGCTGGCATTAATTCAACAGAAGAAGGATTTTGGGAAACGTAATACCCTGTTTCCCCCAAAATAAGACATCCCCTGATAATAAGCCCAATCAGGCTTTTGAATGCATGGCAATAAGGCCAAGTGCTTATTTCAGGGTTCAAAAAATATATAAGACAGGGTCTTATTTTCGGGGAAACACGGTAGCACTTACTTATATACCTCTCCATAGTGCTTTACAGCACATTCTGGGCAGTTTATAATATCAGCATATTGCCCCCAACAATCTGAGTCTTCATTTTACCAATCTTGGAAGGATGGAAGACTGAGTCAACTTGAGCCCCGTCAGCATCGAACTCAAGGCTGTGGGCAGAGTTTGCCTGCAATACTGCATCTAACCACTGCGCCACAGGGCTCATATATTATAGTGTGTTATTTAATGGGCAGTCTGGATATATTCTGTTGGAAAATGTTATTTTTTTCTCTTTTTTTCCTCTTGCATTATAATTTATGTTAATCAAATTTTTAGTTCTTAAAAACTTGAAGGGAGGGTGTTTGATCAGACCAAAAACCCATCTAATCCAGATTTCTGTTCCAACAGCATCCATTCAGATATGCCTTTAGAAAAACCCACAAGTGGGACCCCTTCTTTTCTTGTTCCCCAATGATCCTCTCCCATCTTCACTCTGAGTGTGTGTTGAGAATGAAGCCACTGCTAATACAACCAACAGCTTCTTTTGAACAAATGGTGTTAGTGTTCTCTGAGCTTGGCTTGCAGACGTTTCATTTCCCAACTAGGTAACATCATCAGTGTTAACGGTGTGTGTGGGAGTTACACTGATGATGTTACCTAGTTGGGCGATGAAACGTCTGTAAACCAACAACCAAGCCCAGAGAGCACCCAAGGTTTCCACAGTTCAACCCTGAGCTACAGATATTCTTTTGACTGCAAAAATAGGCCTGTTATAGTATGGAAGGATATTGACTAGAATCGCGATGTGTGTAATGCAAAAAGTCCCTCTCTCTCCCCCCCTCCCCCCCCCAAATCATGAGGGCAGATGGTTGGATCCTATAATGTCAAGTTACATGTTTCTAATGGAACTTGTAGTTTGACTTGTGCAGATCATTGCAGATGCACTCTGCCACAGTTACAGTAATTATGTACATACCAGTGGTGGGTTGCTCCCGGTTCGGTCCGGTTCTATAGAACCGGTAGTAAAACTGGTGGGAGGCTCCGCTCAATAGCTTCTGCGCTCATGCTCCCACTGCAAACCAATAATAAAGGTAAGTAGAACCCACCCCTGGTACATACGTAAGAAAGTCTTCATATTGTATAGATCAGGAGTGTCAAACTCAAGGCCTGCGATGTAGTCAGATCTGGCCCTCAAGGCCGTCCTCGTCTACCCAATGCGAAGAGAAAACATGTCAGCAGTTTAGGGAGTGGCATCAAGCTGGCCACGCCCATTCAGTCGGCCACCCCCACCCAACCCCAAGGTCAACCACAGCCCTGATGCGACCCTCAATGAAATTGAGTTTGACACCTCTGGTATAGATTATTAGTGTTCTCTGCACATTTATAGGGAGTAAATAATCTCCTTCCTGGCCTAATTCTGAGTTGCTTGATAATGACTTGGTTTTTCACCAATACCATTTGAATTGTTCTGCCCAACAGATTAGCCACACCGGAGAAGGAGAAAGTGATATTTTTTCCATCCAAGAAGTCAGTTTCCAGCCAAGTGGAGATTCAGAATGGCAGGATAACAACTATACTCTCAACACTGATTCTCTAGACTGGGTAAGAGAATTCATACCCACAATTCATTGTGTAAGTTTTTATGGGAATGATTGTTTATAGAAAATAACTTTCTTCAACTCTGTAGCCTCAAGATAGAGGCTGAGATTGCAGTTCTCCCACCCAGCACGATGAGGCTGCCTTGAGATTTCTAGAAGGTGCAGTTCCAACAAATCTGTAGGGTGCCAAGTTGACAAAAGTGTAAAGTGTGTACTGCAGGTATTGTGAGTGAAGGAGGTGCTGGAATCACATCACATGAGAGACTAGGCTAAAACAGATTGGATGGTTTATGAGTCAGTTTCTTGTGAGGAACCAACCAATGTTGTGCTAAGCAGGCTGTTGCCTAAAGGCAACATATAGTTTGGGAAAAACATCTGGATTGAACATTATAGTTGGGTTCACATTACTGAGTTGCTGCTAAGAAAACTGCAGAGACCAGTCCAGATGTCGTCGGGAGTTAAGCTCAACTCACAGGACAGGTGACTAGGTTATTTTTTTGAGCCCAGGTTTAGAGTTTAATTTTGTGTGAATCCAATCATTGAACATTCCTACTTGAGACTAAGGGCCCTCCCATCCTGGATCCCACAATTTAAGACAGACTGAGAAAATAGGGATTTCTCTTTCTGTAGAGCAGGGGTGTCAAACTCAAGGCCCACGGGCGACATCTGGCCTGCGATGTGGTCAGATCTTGCCCACGGGGCCGTCCTGCTCTACCCAATGCAAAGAGGAAAGATCAGTCCAACGTAGCTTTGGCCCAGTCTACCCAGTGCGAAGAGGAAACATGCCAGCCATTTGGGGAGTGGCGTCAAACTGGCCACGCCCACCCAGTTGATCACATGCCCCCCAGTCAGCCACGCCTGCCCGACCCCCCGAGGTCAATCACAGCTCTGATGTGGCCCTCAATGAAATTGAGTTTGACACCCCTACTGTAGAGTGTTTTATAAAGTTGAAAAACGCTAATATTTTTGTATAATTAAAGGCTTGGTTGGTATTATTTTCAGTTTCCCTGAAAATAATACATCCCCTGATGATAAGCCCAATTGGGCTTTTGAGCGCATGCGCTAAAATAAGCCTTCCCCCTCGTCCCCCGGAAAATAAGACCTCCCTGAAAATATTTAAACGCAGAGCTGGAAATCAGGTAAGACGGCAAGAGAAGCCCCATCTTGCTCCACGCACCCCAAAATAATAAGACCTCCCTGGAAATAAAGGCCAAGCGCTTATTTTGGGGTTCAAAAAAATATAAGACAGGGTCTTATTTTCGGGGAAACACGGTATGTGAATACAAAGGGTTGGAAGGATTCTTGAGTGCTGCTTAGCTTACCCAAGATAAGGTTGGCAATAGGGAGCCACGCTGAACTAGTGGCAATTCTTCATTTGACCATAAACCTGTATTCACCTTATCTATTACAAGAATAGCAATAGCAATAAGACTTATATACCGCTTCATAGTGCTTTATAGCCCTCTCTAAGTAGTTTACTGAGGCAGCATATTGCCCTCAACAATCTGGGTCCTCATTTTACCGACCTCAGAAGGTTGGAAGGCTGAGTCAACCTTGACTCTGTCAGGATCGAACACCTGGAGTAAGCAGTGAGTTAGCCTGCCGTACTGCATTCTAACCACTGCGCTACCATGGCTCATAATATGCAAAATATTCAGAAGTATGTCTCCATTTCTTAAATAGTCTGGTAGCATAGCCTGATAGCATTTTTTTTTTACTAAAAGGTTTTCTTGAGCAAACATCTGATAAAGCAGCTCACAAAAGCTTATGGTTTTTACTTTACTTTAATAAATATAATGAAATACGTTTGTGAGGAAAAAATGCTACGAGACGCCTGTTTTTCCCACCATAGACTGACTGACATGGCTGTCCTTCTACAATGTGTGCATTTCTTGTGTCTTCTTACATATCCAATAATCTTCCCAGGCCCTGTATGACCACCTGATGGATTTCTTGGCTGACCGAGGAGTGGACAATACATTTGCAGATGAGCTTATGAAACTCAGCACAGCCCTGGAGCACAAAGAGTACATTCGGTTCCTTGAAGATCTGAAGCATTTTGTCAAATGTCAGTAGGCTGAGTGAGCTGCGTGGAGATCAATCTTTCTTTCGAGGGAGTTTGAGAGTGGGTTACCTTTTGCCCTCCAAAACCTGGACTCTAGTTTTAAAACCCCGGGAAACGACAGAAGAGGGAATTGAAGTTTTTCTTTGGAGTTGATTATATCCACTTGGGGGTTAGAGGGGAAATGGGACATTATAGCCATTTTGCAACTGTAGGCCGTCCAGCTGTCAACTAGATTGAGGAGGTTTGTACAGTTTAAAAAGGAAAATAAATAATGTGAAACTAAAAATTAATCTTGAACTATTATTGTAAAGTGAGCTGTGTGGGTATGCTTAGCTTTTTTTCCAATTTCGTGTGGTTCAGATAATATGGAGACTTTTAAGTCTCAAAGTTCCTACCCAATTGCAGAACTCAACCTGGATTAACTGAACGTTGCCATATTAAAATCGACATTAATATGCATGATGAAAATTCTTTAATTTCACAACGAGCTCCCCCCGGAGATACGGAGGATCCCGGATCTTCGCACCTTCCGTCGCGCGCTTAAAACGTTTTTATTTCATCAAACTGGCCTGGCCTAAATCATCTCCTCTTTTAAATTTAAATTTTAAACATAAATTTTTAATCTGTTTAATTATGGGGTATTTTAAAATTCAGCCTAAATTATTTAATTTGTTTTAATTTATTTTAGATTTTGTATTTCCTGTGTTTTATCTTCTGGCTGTTCACCGCCCTGAGTGCTTCGGGAGAAGGGTGGTATAGAAATTTAATAATAATAATAATAATAACAACAACAACAACAACAACATCAACATATAGACCAGGGCTGGGCAACTATGGCCCCTTTATGACCTATGGACTTCAACTCCCAGAATTCCTGAGCTAGCATGCTGGCTCAGGAATTCTGGGAATTGAAGTCCACAGTTCATAAAAGGGCCATAATTGCCCAGCCCTGATATAGACAGATTTTAACCATAGTTTCAGTTGGGAAAATGTGACCATTCTAGACCAGGCCAAGTCCAAAAATGCCAGTGAATTTCTAGAAGCCATCAATAGACACAGAGACATTAACAACATCTATAGAATCTGACAAAAGAGACTATCACCCAGCCCAAAATAGAACAAAAAGACCCAAGCATCTCTTCCATCACCAATCAGCACTCAGATCAGCATAGATTAACTCCAAGGTTAACTTCAGACCAACAATCAAGTAAGCAATACCCCAATAAGAAACTACCAAAGAGCCATCAGTAAACAGCTCAACCAAAGAATCTAAGACCACCCACACAGACAGGCAACTCACTAGAATATAAACTGACACAAACAGCACTCCTTACTAGCACTGATTACGTTACCTAGTTAGGGTAATGAAATATCTGCAAGAAAACAAGCTCGGAGAGCACCTCATTAATATGCTTTGCCCAAAGATACATCCTTACCAGTGGTGAGATTCAAATTTTTTTACTACCAGTTCTGTGGGTGTGGCTTGGTGGGTGTGGCAGGGGAAGGATACTGTAAAATCTCCATTCCCACCCCATTCCGGGGGAAGGTTACTGCAAAATCCCCATTTCCTCCCGATCTCTGGGACTCGGGAGGCAGAGAATAGATGGGGCCGGGGCCAGTCAGAGGTAGTATTTACCGGTTCTCCGAACTACTCAAAATTTCCGCTACTGGTTCTCCAGAACTGGTCAGAACCTGCTGAAACCCACCTCTGATCCTTACCAATAAAGAATAATATTTGCAGCTCAAGGTTGAAATAAGAGATCCTTGGTACTCTCTGAGCTTGGTTGTATTCTTGCAGATGTTTCATTACCCAAACATCGGTGCTGAGCACTGTTCTGCAAACATCTGCAAGAAAACAACCAAGCTCAGAGAGCACCAAGGACCCCTCAGATACATGCTGCTTATAGCTCAATTTGATGGTGTGGTTCACAGAGCACGCTAAAGCATTTGCTGGACCCCCATACCTGAGCCTAGTGGTTAAATGTTGCCTGGGGAATTAGGGAAGGATTTTTATATTTAAGCATTTATGCAATGTATCTACTACCTTAGTCATGGTAGTGGTAGATATGGCCGTGAAATTCTTAGTAATAATGCACTAAGCAGTACATTAGATTTAACAAGGCATGCACATCTCTATAGCAGGACAGTGTCTTGCTTCAAATGCAGAGACAAAACTACAGGTAATCCTCAACGTACGACCACAATTGAGCCCAAAATTTATGTTGCTAAGCGAGACATTTGTTAAGTGAGTTTTGCCCCATTTTACAACCTTTCTTGCCCTGGTTGTTAAATGAATCACTACAGTTATTAAGTTAGTAATATGGTTGTTAGGTGAATCTGCTTCTCCACTGAGTTTACTTGTCAGAAGGTGATCGCATGACTGCAAACGTTATAAATATGAACCAGTTGACAATCATCCAGATTTTCATCACGTGACCATGGGGATGCTGCATTGGTCATAAGTGTCAAAAATTGTTAAAGTCACTTTCAGTGGCCTTGTAACTTCGAATGGTCATTAAGTGACCTGTTGTAAGTCGACGACTACTTGTATTCAGGTCAAGATAGGGGGAATGCTCACATATCACTCATTTGGAGCACCCTAAAGCAAATTGCAGAATGCACTTAAGGTTACCGTATTTTTTGGAGTATAAGACACACCTTTTTCCCTCAAAAAAGAGGCTGGGTGCGTCTTATACTCCAAATGTAGCCCCTCCCAGCCTCTCAAACAGAGGTTTCAGAGGCTGAAAAAAGCCTCAGAAATGAAGCTTGAGAAAAAAAGCTTCCGAAACAGAGCTTCAGAAAAAAGCTTTGTTTCTGAAGCTCTGTTTCGGAGGCTTTCAGAGGCAGAAAAAAAAGTTTTTTCTGAAACAGAGTTTCAGAGGCTGAAAAAAAAGCAAGGTGCAGAGCTCACAATCAATGAACCTGTTGCTAAAATTCATCTCTGGGAACAGCTAATTGGGGGTATTCTGGGAGGCTGAGCCACCTGCCAATCAGCTTTTTTCTTTATTTTCCTCCCCAAAAACTAAGGTGCGTCTTATACTCTGAAAAATAAGGTATATTCTAAGGGGCTGCACTGCCCTAATACGTATAGGAAACCAATACAAGAAAAGCATATCTTGTAATGATCTACATTACAAGTGTCTTGAGAGAGAATTCCACTATTGTGGGTTGCTGCAGGGAAGGTCCTGCTTATTTGTAGATGGACCGTTTTACTGAAGAATTATAACGATGCTTAAGGCAGTGATGGTGAATCTTTTAAAAAGGCCTCGGCATGTCAAAAATTCAGATGATGCCTAACCTGTCTCTGCTGGTGTGTCAACCGAGCCCCTCAGAAAAACAGAGACAACTTTCTATCTCTCCTTGCTTCCCCATCTAGGCCACTCTGAAGAGCAGCATTCGGCAGGCCCAAGGTTGGGCCTGAAATAGAGGCCTGGGCAATTTCAACCCTACCACCACTGTTGCCACTCAAAAAGGACACCTTACACCATTCCCCAAGGTGTGTGAATCTTGGGGAATGGTATGATTGCCCCCAGGGCTCCAGTGCTCCTCAGAAACTGCTACACTCTGCTAACCTTCAGGCAGTTTCTTTCTGTGGCCTACCTGAGGCTGCTCCGGATCACGGAAGGCCTCCATTCTTGAAGCAACCTTGGAGAATGTTTTTCCGTTGCCTCTACATCCTCCGAAATCCACACAAAAGCATGTACTGTTCTTACACAATTTTTGGAGGTTCCGGAAGCATTGCACAACTTTCTGAGGCCGAAGCATTGCACAACTTTCTGAGGTCGAGCAAGGGCACATCCCATTTTTGTATGGTTTCCACAACCTCCAAAAGACACAAGAACCAGGCCTGCTCTCGAGAATAGTTGTTGGGTGTTGATGAACCTTGGCATATCACCCAAAATGTGGCGTGTCACCTCTAACACACTTGTCAGATTGACCATTGCAGACCTAAGGTTTATATTAATGTTGAATTGGAAATTAAACTTAAAAACTCCTCAATTCCATGAGGAGAGTTTAGTTAACTATTACAAATGACTCAAAAGAAGATTCATGTTCAAAGTATTTGAGTGTCACAGATAAAAGCCCTATATATCATCCTACAATGGAAGAAACAACAGTGCGATTACAAAGGTTGTCCTCATTTAATGACCACAATGGGACCATCAATTGTTAAGTGAAGTCACTAAATGAAATAATGATGCTGGTTACGATTGTAGTTTAGCTTTCCTCTACTATAAAGATTTGTGAGGTCATAAATTCAAGGACTGATGATAAAGTTACTTTTTGATCACTTCCAATTGCAAATAGTTGTTGTGCAAGGCGGTTGCTAAATGAGGACTATGTATAATATAGGATTGGAAAACTAATAGGAAGAGCAATTTGATGGTGGGGACAATTGCCTATAGACATGGGGGTCTCCCTTTTTTTAGATATCTTCAAGCAGATGCTTTATAAACCATATCAGGGTTGCTTTGGATTCCTGCACTAAGCAGAGATACTCAAGAGTTTGAGTGACTCCTTCCAATTCTATATTTTATGACCTATTTTCATTCTGAGGATCAGTTTGATGTAAAGATTAAGAACTCAGAAATGAAGACTTGAGTTCTAATCCTCCTTATTAGCCAATTAGATGCCTTTGAGGCAGTCACTCTTGGAAGAAATATCCAGGTCCAGTTCCAAGCCGGGAGAAAGACACTGGAAATATGGAGGCTGATTGGAAAGAAGGTTTGATGATGAAGCAGAACTACATGGGTTCTGGATAGCTGACCACATGGAGTTGAGAGTGAGGGCTTTTTATACCTTCTCTTGGGCTTTGCACTTGAGCTTCCTGTTGTGGGCAAGAACATGTTTTCTATTGGCTGTTGTCAGATTCCCAGGGGGCCATGTAGGGGTTGAAGTTTGGAGGGTGATGCAATGTCTTTAGGATTTTGTGCAATGTAAGTGATCTCTACTGCTAGATGGTAGTGTGTTAATCCTATTATATCCTGAATGGTCATGTCTTAATCCCATCATCCTGGAGTTGAAGGTCTTTTGTTTTGGCCCAGTCTTTCTTAATGGGCACAAAACATCTACTGGGGGCAGGGAGCTGGGGTTCTGAGTTTCTCTCTCCCTTAAGATTTTTATTTCTCTTTGGGGGGAAATTTTATCCCACCTTTTAAAATATTTCTCAAAATATTTCATTCTTCTAGAAGGGGGGTGGCTTCACACACTCTCTCCCAGTCCTAGGGAGAAAGTGAGGGCAAACCACCTCTCAAAATCTTGCCAAAATAACCCTGCCAGTTTCCAGGAGACAAAACTGACCTCATGGTTTCTTACTTTTAGAAAAGGGTTTGCATTTTGGGGAATTTTGCCATGTCAATGCTACAGTTTAAAACAATAGAATAGAATAGAATAGAATAGAATAGAATAGAATAGAATAGAATAGAATAGAATAGAATAGAATAGAATAACAGAGTTGGAAGGGACCTTGGAGGTCTTCTAGTCTAACCCCCTGCCCAGGCAGGAAACCCTACACCACTTCAGACAAATGGTTATCCAACATCTTCTTGAAAATTTCCAGTGTTGGAGCATTCACAACTTCTGCAGGCAAGTTGTTCCACTTATTAATTGTTCTCACTGTCAGGAAATTTCTTCTTCTCTCCTTGATTAGTTTCCACCCATTGCTTCTTGTCCTGCCCTCAGGTGCTTTGGAGAATAGTTTGACTCCCTCTTTTTTGTGGCAACCCCTGAGATATTGGAACACTGCTATCATGTCTCCCCTAGTCCTTCTCTTCATTAAACTAGACATACCCAGTTCCTGCAACCATTCTTCATATGTTTTAGCCTCCAGTCCCCTCATCATCTTTGTTGCTCTTCTCTGCTCTCTTTCTAGAGTCTTCTCAACATCGTTTTTACATCGTGGCGACCAAAACTGAATGCAATATTCCAAGTGTGGCCTTACACCATTTCCTCAGAGCATATAAACTTTATTTCATTGATTGTTATCATTTTGAGTATTAAAAAGGAAGAATATTAAATAAAATACACACAAGCTTTCATGGGATCATGAGATGATGAAATGTTCATACCATAAATCTTAATCCTGAATCCAGTAGGGGGCGCCAAAGGAATGTGACAAATGGTTTATTTTTTCCTACTTACCATCCATCTAGTTATGAAATTGTATATAAATTTTATGAAATGTTTACCTTTATAGTTTTGATATGATTTTACATGTTGTTTTAACTTTTGATTGGGAGCCACCCAGAGTTGATTAGAACATGGGCAGCTATATAAATATTTTAAATAAATAAATTAAAAGCATAAAATTTTATGTAAAGACCAATTAGAAAAACACAGAAAGGTTATAAAACTGTAGCAACCTATTTAAAACGGGCAGGCTGGACAAAACAGCTTTTCTGATTCATACAACACCTGCTTTATTGATTGGATGATGCTTTTTGTTTGACTATCTGATGTAAATTTACCATGGTGATTCTCTGAGACAATGCGGTCATTTCCACAGACCTGAAGCAGATTTTTTTCCCTCCTATAAAAGATTTATTAAAAAACCACATCACTGAGCCTCAAACTAGCCAGTCAAATTTCAGCCTCCGATGCTGTGGCAATCCAGTCCCTAAGTTTATATAAACTACTTTTCCTAATTTCAAAATATTTTGCAAAAGCCTACAGGTTCCCTATGTTTTTGTGTGTTTGTGTGCGTATGTGTGATTGCACGCATGGGTACCTTCAAGTTTGGGATGTTATGTAACTAACAATAGTATTATTATTTTTATTCTAATTTTTAAAAAAGTGAAAACATTGCAGTGTGAAAAACAATGGTGAGTCTTTAGTGTCCAGAAATGAGTGAATTATTCACTGATGAAATAAATGGCAGGAGCAATGCCTATACCTCCATTTCAATCACAACTCAACCAGCAGCCTAATTCTGAGTACTTTATTAGCCTTTCCACCTCTGTCCCCCTTCCTATTCCATTCTTTGGAGAACAAAAGCATGAAACCCCAACTTCCAGATGCAAGCAACCATGACCCCAACCTATTCTTGATACCAAGTCATCCAGGAATTGATTAATTTATGTAGAAAAAAGTAAGAACTGATTAAATTATCCACTGGACTATCTAAGCTTCCTTATGAAACTGACGAGCTATAGAAATGCAGCAGGAAAACTCCTGACAATGATAGGGTTAGGAAGTTTTTGCTATCTTGTTCTAAATTTCTAAATGGAATCTTGTACAGGACCAAAAAAGACAGACATAATCAACCAAACGTAAAGACTAACCTTGTGAAAGAAATTGCAGAGATTGACCTGTAAACAACGAAGTAACATTTTGCAGGAAGGTCTGAGCTAATTTTTATTTAGGGCGGTTGATTTGGACCTCTGTCCCAAGCGTGAGACTCTATTTCTGCAGAAATAAACAACTGAAAGTTGCCTTTCTCATTCCAGCCTGACTTATTGGTCACTTGTGCCAGGAAAACAGAATCCAGTTGAAGCTCTGGGCTAACAGAACTGCAAAGTTCATAATCTAAAAACTGATCCAGATGATGGGATGCAGTTTTATGTTATCTGTAACTAGAAAGTTGAGTCAGTTTGGTCTAGTGGTTAAGGCATCAGGTTAGAAACCAGGTGACTGTGAGTTCTAGTCGCGCCTTAGGCATGAAAGCTGGGTGACCTTCAGTGGTGCGTTGCTACCGTTTCAGTCCGGATCTTGCAAACCGGTAGTAACAGTGGCGGGATGGTCCACCTACCCACCCAGACATCATGGATGCTCTGTGCATGCGTGCGTGCTCCTGTTGCGAACTGGTAGCAAAGGTAAGTGGAACCCACCCCTGGTGACCTTGGGCCAGTCACTCTGTCTCTCCTCACAAGGTGGTTGTGGGGAAAATAGAAAGGGAAAGAAGAATTATGTATGTTCGCCGCCTTGAATTACTTATAAAGTAACAAAAGTGGGATAAAAATACAATAAATAAAGTGCATTGCATTCTTCTGCCAGTTGAGTAACCCTGTCCTTCACACTCATGGCAGATTTGTGAATGTAGATGTGCCAAAATCTTTACCAAAGAAAACTTTGCGCGTGCAGTAAAGGTGCCCTTTGTGTAGAGATGGATAGGATGAATTTACAGTTTACTTGGTACGAACAGCAGTTTATCAACACTACATCAATATGGTACAGCAATTAATTGCATGCACAAGAGGCCAAATTCTGCTCAGCTGGGAAGTCACTGCGAGGCCACCTTCAGTCTCACAATTAAAGAAAAACTGAGACTAGATACCAAGGATATTGTAAACATTGCCAAGATAATATTGGCAAAATGCTTAGTACGCTAAATAAAAATTGCTCTGTTTCTATGACACATCAGTAAACTTTATTTTTGCTATTATTCCACTCCATGCTGTTACAATTCAAAATATTGAAATTAACATGGCAGCAAAGCACAGGACAGACACTGAGCATTCCTGGGGCTTGCTGTTATACTATATTGGAAACCTCTGAAGGGCTTTTGAAAGCCTTTCCTCTTGTGGAGTCAACATTTTTACCAACCAGGTGGGAGTGAGTTGTATAGGCAAGAGTGAAGTTCAGAAATCCTGAGTAGTTAATAGTGGTTCACAAGCCATGACTGGCAGTGGGCTCCAACTATCTTCACTTCCAGGAGATGGTGGAATAGGAACCCAGTTCCATGGCATGATGAAAGATCCAGGAACAACTGGTGCGTACAAAGATGGATCATTTGGGATTGAGTTTACTGGAGAAGTTGGAGAGGAGGGTGGTGGAGGATTGGAATGAACAAAAATTGGAGCTGGAACATATTGATGAAGCAGAGTCTGAGAACGGGTATTGAAGACAGCTCGAAATAATTGAATAATTGAATGCAGCTGAAGCTGTTCTAATGTGAAACCAAGATTGAATGATTGCTTCTATTAACTGGGTTTTATTGCTAGGTCGCTTCTGACTAACAAGTTTCTTTAGTCGGCGCCATAGATTTTCAACTGGATTAAGGTCTGGGCTATTCCCAGGCCATTCCAGTAGTGGAATATGATTATCTTGAAACTCCCCCCCCAAAAAAAGAAAGAAAAGAAAAAAGAAAAGTGGTGTTATTAGCCATCAAACCTCAAAAATACACTTTTCCCAAAAGGTTTCCACAATTTTGGCCACTACCGTACATCTCAATAATGCAAATAATGATCTCAAGATGGTCTGTCCTAAGTACCTTATAGATATAACTGACTGGGGGTATGTGGGTTTCCCAGAGATTGACAGGCATTGGATGTTTGCTTGCCTAGTTGGGCTTTAGAATGTTGAGACCACAAAGATGTTTGATAGACTGCTCCAAAGTAGTTTCTCCCAGACTATTTATCAGTCTAGGGATACTCATGAGCTCCATGAGAAGCAGTGAAAAATGAAGTGCATTAGGGGATACAGTAGTATCAGAGATGCTAGTGAAAGACAAGAAATGAGGATGACCTGAATGCAAGTACGAGCTCTTGCTTGAGGTTTGCTTGTATCGGTAACCATGGTGAAGCAATGCTATTTCCATGTACTGTGTAGTGCCAGCATTGTTTAGATCTCTTCAAGGGCTGTGGGCCTTGAAAGTCCTCCCACCAGCTATCGTGGGCAGATTATCAGACAACTTTGCAGGCAAAATTGCTCATAGTAACTTTGAGTTGGATGGGCAAAGTAATCCCTCCAGATCCAGTATTCTATGGGGCTTGAATGAAGGGGAACAGAATCAAATGTAACCCTAGCAAAGTAGAGTTACTGTTGTTACAAATGTTTCGGAATCCATGGATGCTCCATTAATTGTTCTTCAAAGAATAGATACACAATTTAGGAATTCTTGAACTTGTGGCTCCTGCTACAGCAGACAGTAAAGGCATTGGCCAGGCTGGCCTTCGTCTGTTTTTGCTAGTTGGGACTTTTCCTGATACTGAAAATAATAAGCCATGTCTGTATCATCTCACACTCAAACTGTTGGAATTCACTCTTCAAAGAGTCACCTTTAAATATAACTCAGAAGCTGCCCACCAACAGACTGATATCAACCAGTGTAACAGAACAAAAACCCTGATTTGAAGGGACCACATTGCTTGCTAGTCTGCTTCTGGGCCCAGTTCAAAGTGTGGGTGATTACTTATGTGGTTTGGCCCTTTATTACCTTCAGGACCACCTGTACCAGGTGGAATCCTATGAAAGAGTGATCTATCCCATTCCAGATACAATCCAATAGAAAGGGGGAGCTACAGGTACCTTCCCTTTGAGAAATCAAGAAGGCAGCCCTCCCCAGAATGGCCTTCTCAACAGCAACACTATTGCTTTGGAGTATTCTACCCTATCCAAGATCAATCTTTTTTAGTTTTTAATGGGTATTAATTGTTTAGTTTTAATTTGTTAATGGGTTTTAATTCGCACTGTTTTAATTCGGGCCAAAGTATATAATTCTTTTAATTAATTTTAAATTTTGTATTGTTATGTATTTTAGTTTTGGCTGTGCACCGCCCTGAGTCCACCAGGAGAAGGGCGGTATATAAATTGAATAAATAATAATAATAATAATAATAATAATAATAATAATGGGATCGTCAGAATGGAAAATAGTTATAGACAGCACAGAGTAGAAATGTGGCCTTTTATTAGATTTTATAGATTTTAGGTGTAGTGATTAAGGGATCAAATTTTGAAAGACTGTGTGTTCTAGTCCTGCTTTAGGCATAAAGTCAACTAGATGACTTGGGCCAGTCATTCTCTTTCTCCCTCTTGGGAAGAAAACAATGGCAAACCATGTCTGAAAACAATGAAAAATGTAGTCACCAACAGCTAAGACTAATTTGAAGGTACATACACACAAAGAGAGAGCAAGGGAGGGAGGAGGGAGAGAGAGAGAGAGACCTAGAATCCAATGAATAGGTGACACACACTTTGAAAAAGCACCTTTGGGACAACCATAACCTGGATGATTGAGAATCTCCATGGATAGATGACACACACATTTTTATAAGTAAGTATCTCACTATAAGCTGCCCTCCAAATTACAGTATATAGACTTCAACAATGGCTATGATGTCCACAAATTACGGAATTTCGGAAATGTTAGTCTGGAAGGGACTTGAGAGGTCATCTAGTCCAATCTAGCGAGTGGTCCACTAATGCATCTCTGACAGCTAATCATTTAGCCTCTGTTTGAAAGATCTCCATAGGAAAGCTCCGTCATGTGGGAGCTTTTTCCAATGGCTGACGGCTAGTATAGTCAGGATGTTCTTTCTGACAGCTGTTAGTTCTAGTCCTGCTCTCTCAGTCTGTACGGAATAAATCCACTTCCTCTTTTATGTGTCAACCTTTCAAATACTTGAAGACTGCTTCTTCAAATCTTCCTTCAGTTGTCTCTTTTGCAAGCTGAACAGAGAGATTCTTCAGCTGTTCCTCTGAGGGCTTGGTTCTAAATCCTTCATCATATTGGCAGCCCTCCGCTGAACTTAATTTGTCACTGTCTCTTTTGAATTGTGATGCCCAGAAATGGGCATAATATGCCAAATGGAATGTGACCACAGCAGATAAATGGAGGTATTATTTCCCATTAACTAGACTCTGTGTTCCTGTGAAAGTACCCCAACATAGCATTTGCCTTTTACAGCTGCATTACACTCCTGATTCACATTTAACTTCTGGTCAAATAAGAACACTTAGATCTTGTTCACATGTACTATTGCCAAGCCAGGTCTCCTCCAAGCTATATTTTGCCCTAATTTTTCCTGTCCAGAGGCAGTACTTTACGTTTATCCCTAATAAGTTCCATCCTATTTATTTCAATTCACTCTTCAATCCGGTCTAGTTCTTTTTGAATTCTTCTTTCTACTTTAGAGCTAGTCCTTGCTAACCAACTGCCTTGTTTAGTAACCATTCAAAATTAATATTGAGTAAAAAAAAAAAAAAACAGCTTTATGACCAATCCTCGCATTTTGACTGTCACAGTTCCTGGGGTCATGTGATCGCCATTTGTCTGCTTCCCGACTGGCTTGTGACAAACAGAATTAATGGAGGACGCGAAAGTAAAATTGCATATTGCAGTGATAATTTGTTAAATGACTGAAGTGACTTGCTTAATGACCAAATGGGAAGTGACATAAGTCCATTGCAGTCACGATTGTCTGCTTAGTGACTGTAATGCTTAGCAATGCAACTGCCAGTCCCAATTATGGTTGCTAAGCGAGGAATACTTGTAAAGTAACAACTTCCCCTCCTATCAATGTATCATTTGCAAACTTGATATGTCCCTCCAAGTCCTTCAATTAAATTATGGTAACTGTGCTGAACCCACGACCCAAACACAGCCCTGGGGCATTTGACACAATACTTCTTTCCAGGCTGAAGTGGAGTTATTAATGAGCAGTGTTTGGATATGGTCATTCAGCTAACTGGGAGTTCACCTAACAGTAGTATCATCCAGCCAGTATGTTACCATTTTATTACGGAGATTATCATGATAGACTATAGAAAACTTGATTTTCTCCAAGTACCATGTATCTACAACAGTGTTTTTCAACCTCTGCTATTTTAGGACATGTGGACTTCAATTCCCAGAAGTCTCCAGCCAAGATGTACTCGCTGGAGAATTCTGGGAATTGAAATCCACACATCTTAAAGTTGCTGAAAATGAGGAAGACTGGTTTACGGTATTCTGATCAGCTCTGTCAAAAAAAAAAAAAAAAAAAAAGAGGTAAGTTTAGTTTGGCAGAACTGATAGGTTACAAACCATGCAAGATCCTGTAAATTGTGGCATTCTTATCCAAGTGCTCACAAACATGCCATTTAATAACCAGCTGAAGACCTTTGTACACAACACACCCCCAACTGACAGTTTTGTGGTTTCCTAAATGCTCTGTTACAAAGATGAGAACATTTTTCCCCTCTGGTCTTCTAGAAAGTTGAAGTGTAGCCCATTCAGAAGACAACAAACGGAGGAAGGCTGTTACACAGGTACTGCAGAAATAGAAAGTTGAATAGAATTCAAAGTCAATGTTTTGGTAGCTTGCAAATGAGAAACAGAGGAAAATCAAATGATTTGCGAATATACCGTATTTTTCAGAGTATAAGACGCACCTTTCCCCCCTTAAAAGAGGGTGAAAATTTGGGTGCGCCTTATACACCGAATGTAGCCCCGCCCAGCCTCTGAAACGGAGGTTTCAGAGGCTGAAAAAAGCCTCTGAAACTGAGGTTGTAGAGGCTGGGAAAAAAGCAAGGTGTAGAGCTCATAACCAACGAACCTGTTACTGAAATTCATCTCTGGGAACAGCTGATTGGGGATATTATGGGAGACCCATCCACCCCCCATCAGCTCTTTTCTTATTTTCCTCCCCCAAAACTAAGGTACATCTTATACGCCAGTGCGTCTTATAGTCTGAAAAATACGGGTATGTGTCCCAGGATCCTGAAAATCAAATCATTTGCTATGGGTTTGAATAACTGTTAAAATCAACTTTAATGTGGGAGGGGAAGAGAAAGGATTGCAACTGCTTCATAAAATTTACATAATAATGGAATACATTTTGGGAACATGTGATTTTTTTTTTACAGGGGTACCCGAAGACATCATTTTGAAATTACGTTTTTTACCAAATTAACCATAGTTGCTAGACAAATATGTGGGATTATAGAAATACTTGGTTTTTGAACATCTCCAAATTTTGTCATGCTTTTCTTAGCTACGTACACAGACCCAAATGTCTATCATAATGCCTTAAAATATTAAACATAATGGAAAAAAATTCTGAATTTGCTGATGAGAATATGAGACAGACTTATAAATGAAGACAAGTCACACAAAGGCCATCTTTCCATGCCTTAATTTAAGCATCAGTCATACATATAAAAATAGGATTATCTCAAAATGACCTGGATTTCTACACATTGAAGCACATGCCCCAAAAACAGGTCAGAATCTGCTCTCCTTTTTGTAAGTCCCTGCCATTATTTTCTTACCATTTGGAGGCCAATTCTAAATATACCCAAGCTTTAAGTTTATCATTGTAAAAGCTGTGATATGTTGAGTGTAAATCTCAGAGAGATATTAGATTGGCAGAATTATAAAGAAGCAATTTAAGTGTTTTGGAGGGTCTTCAATGTTTTTTGCTTTGTACAGGAAAACGTAACAAAAAATGCTGAGCTGTGTTCACATGTACATGTAACCTAGTTAATTAAATCTAATGGTGCATTCACACAATATGCTGAAGTTTGTTTATTTTTTAATAAAACCCAGTCTGTTCTGTTAGGTCATAATTCATGAGCTGTACAAACCTCAAAATGGATTAACTTGGTTACCAGGTTAAACGCATCTGAGAAAACAATCCCAGACTTAGTAGAATAGTCTGGGCAACCAATAGCCCTTATGTCACATGTAGTCTTTGTCATAATTTCATAAAGCCCTTGTTCAGAAGTTCAAATTCTCTTTGTAAACAGTCAGTTTGGATGCTGGTTAGGTAATAAATTCCTCCCCATTTGAATATAAGGAGGAAGAGTGAGAAAATTGGGTGTAAAACAAGAGATTTGGGGGTGGAGATGTGAAAAAGTGAAAGAATTAGTGGCATCATCATTTTTAGTTCTATCCCAACAAGAGTCCCCTTTAGTCTCAATCAACTTGGTATGAATGCAGCCCAGATTATTATATTAAATTCAAATGAGAATTTAAACACCAGTGCAGGTTGCTCATCCCTGTGGTAGAATCCAGGTACAACATCCTGTTAATCAGTAGAGAATGAAATTCCTCACCACTTATTTCCCTGCATACTATAGTCCTAATGCGTCTGATTCTGAGTAAGTGTGTTTATAGACTTACAATGCAGAATGCAAAAGTTTGCTCTTAAATCAAGTGATGGACTAAAATTGTTGCAGGAACGACTGGACAACCATTTGTCTGAAATGATAGAGTTTCCTGCCTGAGCAGGGTGTCAGAGTAGAAGAGCTCCAAGGTCCCTTCCAACTCTGTTATTCTGTCATTCTGAAATAAAATTATGATGGGAACTAAAAGGGTTTGCTATACTGTAAATGTATCCTGGATGAGGGAAGTGTTATCCTTTCTCACATTTGGCTCTCATTGTGTCTTTTGGCAGCTCAATCTAAAATCAGTGACAGATTCTTTGATACTATACAAATCAAGGCAGAAAGGCAACTATCTGCTGAAAGGACAGGCCCTCTGACATGAAAATGGCCTTGGAAATGTTTTCTACCTTGAGATTCATAGCTGTAGGCAAACTTTTGAGAAACGCATTCCAGTTATTAAATTTGACACTTTGCAATGGCATGTTATATGTACTGTATATCCTGTGTGTTTATTTCAACCCACAGGAATGAACGAATCTGGTTTAATGAGCATTTCTACAATTAATTATGCCACTAGAACAGATGTACCCGTACAGTGGTGCAGCTCCCTCCACATCCCATTAATTTTGATCCTGATTACATGGATGACTGAATCAAAATTCTTTTTGTATGATGTTATGTGATGAGGCTCCTGTATGCTGATAAACAATTCCACAAAATAAACTTATGGCCCATGCACCATTTTTCCCTCTACAATTTCTTCTAAATATTTAGACTAGAAAGATGAAGATGAAGTTTACTGACAGGACAGCCAGTGAAACCTATCATAAGAGCTTTCAGTTCAGATGGAGGGAGGTAAGAAGAATCAGGAATAAATGGGAAAAACAAAGCCACCCTTTTCCTCAATCCCCAGAGCTCCAAGTTATCTCATACTTGAAAATTGAAATTTTGCAAGTTTCTCCTTTGCAGTGGCTGCCGCAGAAATAAATTAGCTCAATAATCCAAACATACCCAGTTCTATGAGAATATGGAATAAAGAGCTGTCGTCTAGGAGCAGAATCCTCACATGGCATAACCACTACTTACATAATGTCAGATTTGCTTTTTTGGATATCATTTGGAAGGAACATATGATGCTAACTTATGTGAAGTCAAACCATGATTCATCTGGCAGAGTACTGTCAGTTCTGGCCAGCATGAGCATTCATCATCTCACAGAAGAGGCCTTCTCAGTCCCATAAAATGGATCCAGGAATTGGACCCAAAAGCATACAGAAAACTATGTCCTCCCATTGAGCTTTAGCCCTTTTCCATGTGCAAAAAGGAAGGAAGGCAGAAGACCAGGGGAAACTGTCATGTTAGCTCTCTTAATTTGGAATGTCTTTCTGGAAATGAGCAGACAATTCAGAATTGGGGGAAATATCTAAAGGAGGAGAAATCCAGAAGCCTTTCTAGTTTTTAGCAACCTCACTGGGCATGTTCCAACCTATACAGCCATGCACAACTTAAGCAACATGCCGAAGCAAAACAAGTTGAATACTTACCACAGGGCTACTGTATTGTTGTGTTGCATTTCAAAACAAGCCAAAGTTACGGCACCCTTGAGCCAGCAGTTAGAGAGGTGAAAAGGTTTCTAATGTGTTGAATAACAACCTGGGCTTGCAATCCGATTGCTTAATAGCTCATGCCTAAATTAGAGCTGGAGTAGAACTTTTAACCGAGCAGCTCCTAGCAAAGGAACATTCAGCAAAATTGACCAAACACATTACCACAACATTGAAACACAGCCGGAAGACGCACATATCAAGTTTACAACATCAAAATGTCTTATATCGTGAAAAAAAAAATGCAGGCAGCAGGTTGTATGAAGAATTAGCTATTCGGTGTACCGTTTCTTGGGTTGAGGTTTGCTGCTTTAGTTCTTAGCTTAGTTATATTTATGTCTTCTTTCTCTTCCACAGATCACAAACCCCAGTTGATGAGAACAGCATGGCGGGCAAGACAACACCACCGATTACAATAGTTACAGCAGCAGCTCTAGCTGGATGATCAGTCAGTGTGATTCGAGGGGTTTCAAGAGGTTGTCTCATCTTCATTCACATCGGGCAGTTCTGGGTCTTTAAGCCCTTCCCGGCTTCCTTGGTTTCTACACATCATCAAGAAGAAGAATATTTCATCACAAGATCAAGAAGCAATCCCTGTTGTAAGTTATTTGCTTCATACAAGAGGGTAACTGCAGAAGCACCTACGTTCCAGGTAGTCCTCGACTTACAACAGTCCATTTAGTGACTGTTCAAAGTTGCAACGGCACTGAGAAAGGTGACTTATGATTGTTTTTCGCACTTATGACCATTGCAGCGCCCCCATGGTCACGTGATCAAAATTCAGAAGCTTGGCATCTGACTCATATTTATGACGGCTGCAGTGTCCCCAGGTCATTTGATCCGTTTTTGTGACTTTCTGACGAGCAAAGTCAATGGAGGAATCCATATTCACTTATCAACTGTGTTACTAACTTAACCACTGCACTGATTCACTTAACAAAGGTGGTAAGAAAAGTCATAAAATGGGGCAAAACTCACTTAACACATTTCTCAGCAACATGAATTCTGGGCTCAATTGTGGTCGTAAGTCAAGGACTACCTGTATTGCTGGCTGAGGAATTGTGGGAGTTGAAAACAAACACATCTTAAAGTTGAGAAAAACTGTCTGGTTCCACAAACAAAAATTACATTTTTGTAATTTTTAGCATGTGTTGACAAGTGCAGAAAAGAATGTTATCTGAAACCAAGAGGATCTTTACTGATATGTTCAACAGTGGCACATATACTTTGGATCCAGTGGGCTTAATGTTCAGTCTCAGACCTCTCTGCATATAGGAAAAACAGCTGTGCCAAAAATATCTGAGGAGTTTTAACCTGCTGTATTTACATAACACATTTAATTCAGTTACCAAAATAATTAATTTTTTGGACTCGCATAATGTGCTGAACCATAAAGTTGTCAACTGATTTGGATTCAAACAACACAGCAAGCCACACACACAAACAAAATTAATAATGACAAATGCCAAGTATGTTCAGCAACATTCCATGAAAATACAGCTGCTCAATTTTTATCAGACCAAGTCAAGTTGTTGTGAAAACACACCCAGAATTAAAATAGTGAGCTTGATAGACTTGGCAGTATAGTAACACCTTGATGCCATCAATGGCTTTTAAAAGAGAATGGAAAATAAGGATAGCAAGTGATCCATTAACAGTTGCTTAATGGGTCAGCTATAATGAGAACCTCCATTTGCAGAAGGAGTCTATCTTGAAAAAACCATGGCATATAAGTTTTATTTTAATTTTTCTGGGCTTTCAAGTTGCTGGCTTAATTGGCCCTTTCCTTCTTGCATAGCTCCTCATTACATTTCTAGGAAATATAGGAGGAAAGAACTGATTTCTATTAAACACTTTCTCTAGCCAGAGTGATAAACCTAGATAGCTTTGCACCAGATAGCTGACAAGCCTGGAATGTGCTCTCATGTAGTTAGAGAATGATGAAGCAGTAAACCAGTTTACTTGGTTGATAACAAGTAAACACAGGACCATCAGCTTTCCTACATAATGTACAGACTCAGACGGAAAGATCAGAAAAGTGTTACCTAATTGCATACCAGCTAAGCAACCTGTGAGACACAGCATTAACAGTCACAATTCCAGGATGGATGTCTCATCTATCACCTCTTCAGCTTGCTCGTTTTAGTAGGTTTGAAATTGGGTTTTAGGCAGTGGGGAAATCCAATTTTTTTTACTACCTGTTCTGTGGGCTTGGCTTGGTGGGCGTGGTGTGGCTTGGTGGGCATGGCAGGGGAAGGATACTGCAAAATCACCATTCCCACCCCACTCCAGGGGAAGGATACTGCAAAATCCCCATTCCCTCCCCACTTCTGGATGAAGGATATTGCAAAAACTCCATTCCCACCCCACTCTGGGGCCAGCCAGAGGTGGTATTTGCCAGTTCTCCAAAGTACTCAAAATTTCCACTACCAGTTCTCCAGAACCTGTCAGAACCTGCTGGATTTCACCCCTGGTTTTAGGGCCAATGGTGGCTTTCATGTGATATGAGATTAAGGAGTTTTCATCATGTCTTCTGACTGTTGGTTGATGTTCATGGGTGCGCTCTGCTAATCTTGCCTATCTCTGTTCTATATATAGTGGCTGTTACAGTGCTCACACTGTATCTTGTAGATAGCAATAGCACTTTAAGACTTATATACTGCTCCATAGTGCCCTCTCTAAGCGGTTTACAGAATCAGCATATCGTCCCCAACAATCTAGGTCCTCATTTTACCAACTTCAGAAGGAGGGTAGGGGGGCAGGGTCAATCTTGAGCTGGTCAGGATCGAAATCCAGGTTGTGAGCAGAGTTAACAATACTGCATTCTAACTACTGCACCATCATGGCTCCTAAACAGATCAATCAATCAATCAATCAATCAGAATAGAGTTAGGTCTTCTAGTCTTCTAGATTTAGACTAGATTCTAGTCTTCTAGATCTTCTAGATCGTCCCTGTTTTTTCTTCTTCTTGGGCTAATGGTTTTTTTTTGTTTGCTTAAAATGTGTTAATATGCAAGATATATTAGTATGCATATAGATACCAAAATCCCAGCAAAGCATTGGCAGTTTGTTGGGCAGCCCTAGACAAAAGTAGAAGCACATCTTATTTACCTTTAGCTACTATACTGCAAAGGCAAGACAAAGAAAAAGGTAGACACAATGTAAACTAGAGCAGGATGTTGCAATGGTTTTGATTAATCCATCCGGATGACCTTCTTCTATTTATCCCATCCTACTATGTGTGCATACTAGCCATACTATGTATTGGGAGGTTGGCTGAGTCTTACTAGGTTTGGTAGTGAATGCAGCTCACATGTAGATAGAGGGATATCTTTTACCACCACCACCATAGTTAAAAAGTTTTTTTCAGAGCTCCCAGGGCATCATTGAGAACAGATTGTTTGGTCTGCTTGGATAATCCAAGAGATATGTGGAAGAGAGTTTATTTAGTTTATTTATTTATTTAATTTATTAATTATTTTAATTATTAATTATTAGTATGTATTAGATAATATATATAAGTATAAGCATGAATTGAATATATAAAATGAATACAATTAAAGGGAACATTAGGACAGGGATGGTAGGCACGCTGGTGCGCTTATGCACGTCCCTTACAGACCTCTTAGGAATGGGGTGAGGTCCACGGTGGACAGTCTTAGGTTAAATTTTGGGGGTTTTGGGATGAAATCACAGAGTCAGGTAGTGCATTCCAGGCATTGACCACTCTGTTGCTGAAGTCATTTTTTCTGCAATCGAGTCTGGAGCGCAGAAAAGCCCATCACTGCCTTAAAAAAGTATCTGCTGCCAGTTTGCATAAAATATGCATGTTTAAACAGCTGTCAATTTGCATAAACTTTGCAAGTAGTAAGTTAAGGGTAGAGGTGCAAGCAATTATGATTATTTCACCCGAAATGAAATGCAACTCAAACGAGCAGAGCTCAAAGGGTCCTAGAGTGACCATGCCATACTAGAATTCAACATAACGCAGGTACAGGCAATTGGAAAAAAGTCAGACTACGGTTCTAGACTGCAAGAGAGCTGATTTCAACAAACTAAAGCAGAAATAAGGAAGGATTCCATGGATGGAAATCCTAAAGGGAAAAAACAACTTAAGATGCTTGGGAAACTATGGAAATGAGATTACTAAACCTCAATCAAACACAGAGAAAGGAAAAAAGAGGCCCCAGACGAAACCAGCATGGTTGCATAAAGAGCTCACTGACAAACTGAGGGACAAAAAGGATGTATAAAAAAATGGAAAGAGGGGCTCATAACTAGAACAGAATATCAGCAGATAGGTTGAATCTGCAAGATTAACAGAAATGGTTTCTTTCAATCAGTAAGGAATATTAAGAAGGACTGGGAAACGATAGGTCCACTAATGGGAGAACCTGGCAAGATGGTGATGGGCAGCAGGGAGAAAGCCGAACTGTCTAATTCTTTCTTTGCATCTGTCTTCACACACACACACACACAAAAAATAGTCCAACTCATCACAAACAGCATGGTGGGAGACAGAAAGGACAAAACAGGCAAAAAGAAAAAGAAAAATTACTAAGAAAACACCTTTCCACTTTAGATGGGAACAAATCTCTAGGACCAGATGGGTTATAACCAGTGGTGGGATTCAGCTAGTTCGCACCACTTTGGGAGAACCGGTTGTTAATTTTCTGAGCAGTTTGGTGAACTGGTTGTTGGAAGAAACCATTAGGCAGAGAACCGGTTGTTAAAATTATTTGAATCCCACCACTGGTTATAACCCAGGATTCTGAAGAAGCTGGCAGATGTTATCTTGAAACCACTGAACAAAATCTTTTAAAGCTCCTGGAGTATGGGGAGAAGTGTCAGAGGACTAAAAAATAGCTGAAGTAGTTCCAATTTTCAAAAAAGGGGAAAAAAGAGGAACCAATCAGCTTGACATCAATACCTGGAAAATACTAGAAAAGATAATCAAGCAGTAGATTCATGAGTACCTAGAAATGAACAAAGCAGTTACTAGAAGCCAGCGTGGGTTTGTTAAAAATCAATTGTGCCAAACAAACCTTATTAACTTTGTTGATAAAGTGACTAAATTAGTGATTAAGGAAATGCTGTGAATATAGTATATTTGGACATCAGAAAGTCGTGTGACAAAATAGACTGCTGCTTACTTCTTAGTAAAACAGAACATGTGGGATAGACACCAAATGGATTTGCAATTGGCTGACCAACCATACTCAGCATGTACTGTAGCTGAGCATGTAGTCAAAAGAACAACATTTATATGGAAAGAAGCATGCAGTAGGGTATCTCAAACTTCTGCCTTGGGCCCAGTGCTCTACAACATCTTCATAAATGATCTAGATGAGGGGATAGAGGGGGAACTCATCAAATTTGCAGATAATGCCGAGCTGGAAGGAATTACTAACATTTTGGAAGATAGACTCAAGATCCAGAAGGATCTTCACAGACTAGAGAAATGGATTCTATTCAATAAGATGTAGTTCAGTGGTGAGAAAAATAAGGTCCTGTGCTTAAGCAGGAAAAACCAAATGGCCAGGTAAAGAATAGGCGTTACCTGGCTGAACAATAATAACTGTAAGAGAGTTCTAGGAGTCCTTGTGGTCCACCACTTACATATGAGCCAGAAGTGTGTTGCAACTGCCAAAAAAGCCAGTGCAGTCCTAAACTGCATCAACAGAGGGATAGCATCAAGATCATGTGAAGTATTACTATATACTGTCTTGGTGAGACCACACTTAGAAGTTTTGGTTGTCACAATTCAAAAAAGATGCTGAAACCCTAGAAAGTGTGCAGAGAAGAAAGATGGGAAGGGATCTGGAGATTAAACTGTATAGTGAATGATTAAGGGAACTAGTTATATCTAGCCCAATGAAGAGAAGGATTAAGTGTGACATGATACTTGTCTTCCAGTACTAGAGGGGCAGTCATAGAGATTAGAGGGTTGACTTATTCTCCAAAGCACCTGAGGTCAGGACAAGAAGCAACAGGTGGAAGCTCATTAAAAGAGAGATCCTACCTGGAACTAGAGAAATTTCCTGACAATGAGAGCAACTAGCAACGGAGCAGATTGCCTCCCAGAGTGGTGAGTGTTCCATTGCCGGAGGTTTTCAAGAAAAGATTGGACATTCATTTGTCTGGGATGATATAAAGATTTCAGTCTTGGGCAGGATGGTTGGACTAAAATAGGGGTCACCAACCTTTCAGACCTCAGGGACCACTACATTCATAATTTTAAATCCCGCAGACCACCAATATGATTTTTTTAAAAAAAGATAAGTAATATTTAGTGCAATATAAAAAATGCAAATAATTTTTCTGCGGACCACCAAAATTTTCTCGTGGACCACCTGTGGTCCACAGACCACCGGTTGGTGACCACTGGACTAGAAGACCTCCAAGGTCTCTTCCAGCCCCATGATTCTATGAGCAAGGAGGGACTGTGAGCTATCCACTATTGCTGTCTAGGTGACAACTGTGGCCTTATTCAAAGACCACATTCTGCCTTCTTAGGCTTCTTTTAAAGCCAGTCTTGGATTGGACAGCCTGTCCAAAAGAAGGGATCTTTAAGCACCCACGGCGTCTCCTTCATTGTGTGCTGTTCTTGGTAGAATAAGCTCCATGGCACCTCCTGTCTAGCTCTGGAGCAGCGTTTCACAACCTTGGCAATCTTAAAATATGTGGACTTCAACTCCCAGAGTGCTGTTTGGGGAATTCTGGGAGTCGAAGCCCACATATCTTAAGAGTGTCAAAGTGAGAAGCACTGCTTTTAGATCATAGGAACAGAAATGCAAGTCCCACTGATCAATGGTGCCAAACAGAGATGGGATTCAAATCCTGGCACTACTGGTTCACTATCGGTAGTGTGCAGGTGCATGCGCTTGCTTTGCGAGCACATGGCGCTTTTGTGCAGAGCGTTTTTGATGACGTCTGGGTGGGTGGGTGGGCGGAGCCGGGGTGAACCGGTAGAAACCCACCCCGGGTGCCAAAGTGTTTGTTTTTTTTTTAAGAAAGAAGGGGAAAAAAAGGACGATGAAAACAAAAGGAAAATGACAATGGAGGGCACTTGTAAATGCCTATTAAAGGCCACATGGGGAATCACATGCTCACTCAGCTCTAGAAGTAAGAAACATGTTACAACACATATAGCACCACAAATCACTGGAGGGAGGGATGGGGGTGGGTGGGATAAAGGATTTCATTGCACAGGTGGGAGGAACACAGATATGAAGTTACCTTAAAGCTGGATGCAAATACACAGAGGGGCTTAACTGAAAACCGTGCCTGGAAGCAAAGAGCAAACCGAAAGAGAAGGGGACAAAACAATCAAATAATGAGACTGCATGCAAGAAATCTGGATGTCAAAATGCAGCAGAGCCAAACAAAACAAAACAAAAATTTTCATGGGAATGAGGGATGGAGTCTAGAGTTTAGATAAACATGTATGGAGATTCTCAGTCATTCAGGTCATAGTTGTCCCAAAGGTGCTTATTCAAAAGGCAGCTGGACTTTGTTTTTCCTTAAAGAGAATTGATTATAAATCCTTCCATTCCCCACCAGTCAGTCAGAACTGAAGAAGCTTCTTGGATGAGAAGCAAAATGTCTTCAAGGAAAAACAAAGCCCAGTTGCCTTTTTGAAAAAGCACCTTTAGAATTTAGATAGCACTTTGGAATAATGGGAAGATCAAAACATAATTCCTTCAAAGAGGCAAAATTAATTCATGAAATTTGCTGCTTGCCACTGGTTGAGGTTGATTTATTTTATTCACCGGCTTGACTGATTTATATTCCCTCTTTCTTTCAGACACTCAAAGTAGTGTATATTACTCCTATTCTTCCACAACAATCACATTCTAAGGTAGGTTGGCTTGAAAGTGGAGACCCCAAAGCGTTCATGGCTGAAGGTGGATTAGAACTTGGCTTTTCATGCTCCAGACCTAGACTAACACTTTAGCCGTAACTTAGAACCCTGTGAGTTTTGGAGGGCTTATTCATTATGATGGGTAAATGCAGTTTCCAGGATTAGCAGCAGTAGTTGCATTTCTTATAAAATAAGCCAGGATTATTTAAACCATGATTTACTGAAGAAGCACCAATTAGGCTGGTTATTACAAAATATCAAGCCAAGTAGGTAGGAAATACAGTATATAAAACTCCAGCTGTTGCTAAACTACAATTCCCAGCACTCCTCACCATTGATAATGCTGGATGAGTTTGCTTGGAACTGTAGTTCAACAACATCAGAAGCAGTGGTGGGTTTCAAAATTTTTTACTACCAGTTCTGTGGGTGGTGAGCGTGGCATGAGTTGGTGGGCGTGGCAGGGGAAGGATACTGTAAAATCTCCATTTCCACCCCAATCCAGGGGAAGGAAACTGTAAAATCTCCATTCCCTCCCCAATCCAGGGGAAGGTTACTGCAAAATCCCCATTTCCTCCTGATCAGCTGGGACTTGGGAGGCAGAAAATAGATGGGGGCGGGGCCAGTCCGAATTTTTACTACCGGTTCTCTGAACTACTCAAAATTTCTGCTACCGGTTCTCCAGAACTGGTCAGAACCTGCTGAAACCCACCTCTGATCAGAGGGCTGCAAATTCCATTCATTGTTAATTTAGCAGGGTTGGGAATCTAAAAGGGAAATTTTACTTATAATGGAGATTAGTCTTCATAAAATATGTGGATCCTAGATGTGCTAGAACCCTTTTGAATACCATAGAACCTGCTTGTGAGGAAATCGAATCATAGAGGAAGTCGGCTAAGTACATAAATCAGAACAGAAAACTTATCCCCTCTTTGATTTCTTCTCCAAGGAATATGATTTTAAACTGCTTTTATATCCTGAAAACAAGGTATTGGCTTTCAGGAAAATTCTGATTTGTCACTTGTATCAAAGAAAATGACCTCAGCTGTCTAAACTCTTAATGCAAAATTTAAAATAGTGTTAAGCCTAAGAGGCACAGTCTTTTTGTGTCAGTGGTAATTCTTGACAGGGAATTATGTGAATTAAAATCCAATACATCTGGAAAGACTGCTTTAAGCAATTCTAAGGAGTACTTTTTTTATGCTGTCTAATTAAACAAATTGTGGAAATTGGAAAGCTTTTCTAATTACTTCTTCTCTTCATTTCCTGTTAGAGGAACATGAAAGCTATCATCCATCGTCCAACTAGCAACAAATGTTAATTTTCACATACTTCAAAGCCTCTTCAACCCAAACTGGATTGGGGAGGGGGAGGAAGGGAAGTTCAACTGGGGATTTGAAAACAATAAACTTAGTTCATGTTATTCACATTATTAGAATTCTACCTACTCAAGGGAAACTCAAGGTTTTCAGCTCGTTCTGCTTTGAACGTTTGGGCGGAACAATAAAGCTGTAACTTATCGCTCTAATGGTTCCTCAAAGCCATCATCCCTCTGCAAACCTCCTATTGTAGTCCCAAGAAAGTTGTCCTTCCTTCTTGACTATTTTGGAGGCCTTTAATACTTTCCCAGTGTGCCACAGATCCATTCTTTTTAATAATTCCGCCATTACTGAATCCATGGATGTTATTTATCACTTAGGGTGATGCATCTTTAAAACAGATTTTTTGGGGGGAGGTGTCTTCTTGGACGCTACTTATGCTTATAACTCTCTCCAAGTAAAAAATACTTTCCTATTTTCTCTTCATTCTTCCTTGAGACTTCTTTGCTTAGCTCTTAATACTGCTTGGAAATCCACATCACACTTCCATATTTTGCTCTTTTGTCAAACCAGAAGCCACAGGAACCTCTGGTTTAATCCCTTGTCTGCTGCCAGAATGAAACCTAATTAAACTAACTGAGCTATTTGTTTTTATCCTTTTATTATTCTTGGTTTTCTTCACTCGCTTTTCTTCACCACCACCAAAGTGCAAATTATAAACACAGAGCAGCAGAAACAGGACTTGGGCTATTATTTCAGACCTCACATATAAGGGACATGGTGGCTCAGTGGCTAAGATGCTGAGCTTGTCAATCAAAAGGTTGGCAGTTCAGTGGTTCGAATCCCTAGTGCCGCCTAACGGGATGAGCTCCCTTTACTTGTCCCAGCTTCTGCCAACCTAGCAGTTTGAAAGCACATAAAAAATGCAAGTAGAAAAATAGGGGCCATCTTTTGTGGGAAGGTAACAGCGTTCCATGCGCTTTTGGCATTTAGTCATGCCGGCCACATGACCACGGAGATGTCTTTGGACAGCACTGGCTCTTCGGCTTTGAAATGGAGATGAGGAACCTTTATAATGTTGTGTAAGTAACTGTATAATACAATAATGGCAAATATTCTTTGAAAAATCTCTTCCACTTTCAAAAAAACCTTTCTTTTTAGACTGTTCCTGGATGCTTAGCTCTTTAGCCAGGCTTCTTGCCCTGCTCTGCGGAGAAATGTTTAGTAAGACATGTGGATATAAGAAATGTGAGCTGAAAAATTCTGGGAGTTGACGTCCATATGTCTTAAAAATGCCAAGTTTGAGAAACACTGCCCCTAGAGCAGCAGAAAACACACCTGTGCTTCCTCCACATAACAATCATTTCAGTACTTGAAGATCTCTTTCATTTCAAACATTTTTTATAAATACAATAATAGTTACCATAAATTAAATTGACAGGATGCGTCTTTACCTTTCTTTTTTTTTTTTTTTTGACTGAAAGGTGTTCAACAAAATTAATTAAAAGTTGGTAGGGCAAATGGACGGGATTTGTTCTGAATGGCAGCAAACTCTAATACGGGGTTTATTTCCTTTTTTTCAGTTCTAAAGAATGTTATATTAATGCTACGGCTGTCTGCCTTCCTAGAAGTATGAGTCATTATTTTAAAGAGAAGGTTGCTATTTTCCACCATATTAACATGCAGTTCTGATTAGAAGAGTATATTTGCAGCTCGGGTTCAACTATGGGATCTTGATATTCTCTGAGCTTGGTTGTTTTCTTGCAGACGTCTCATTACCAAACTAGATAACATCATCAGTGCAAGTTATGCAGTTGCCGATCATTTGGGACTTGGTTTCAGCACCAAATTTAGCTTTATTTCTTCTTCCTTTATCATCTCTAACTTGAACATGCAAATGCTAATAAATTGTGCTATGAACATAGACGAAATAGGCATGTCTAGCTTGAAAATTGCAAGAATTAAGAAAAGGTATAAAATCACATACATTAGTAAATCCCCTGGAGCTGACATAGATCGTTCCTCTCGCCTCGTTTGGGTCTCATACGGGTTGGCAAATGACCGTTTCCTCAGCATGGCCTTCACTAAAATCTTGGATGAATGGAGAAAGAGAAGAATCAGAAATGATAACGCTGAAAAAATAATGTCACTCTCAATCATTTTAGCCTAGACTTTTACTACTGCAAATTACTTCAAACTGGATGAAATTGCTTCAAATTACTCAAAATGAAAGTTATAACTGCTCCTTCGATTTCACATTAAAAACAAGGCTTGGTTTAAACCTAGTCTATCCAAAAACAATGGCTATCAGGGAGAACCAGCTACATTACAGGTAGTCCTCGACTTCCAACTGTTCATTTAGAGACTGTACGAAGTTGCAACAGCATTGAAAAAAGTGACTTATGACCGTTCTTCAACCTTTGCAGGATCCCCATGATCATGTGACCAAAATTCAGATGCTTGGCAATGGGTTCATACTGTGTTTCCCCGAAAATAAGACCGGGTCTTATATTAATTGTTGCGCCAAAAGACACATTAGGGCTTATTTTGTAGTTAGGTCTTATTTTGGGGAAAATACAGTACTAAATGCATCCGCCTGGCTGATGATCTGAACTGGGGCTTATTTTTGGGGTAGGGCTTATATTACGAAAAATCATGCTAGGGCTTATTTTCCAGCTGGGTCTTACTTTTGGGGAAACAGGGTACTTATGACCATTGCAGTGTCCTGGGGTCACGTGATCCCTTCTGACAAGCAATGGGAAAGCCAGATTCACTTAACAATGTTACTAAGTTAACAACTGCAGTGATTCATTTAACAGCTGTGGCAAGAAAAGTCATAAAATGGGACAAAACTCACTTAACAAATTTCTCACTTAAGAACATAAATTCTGGGCTCAGTTGTGGTCGTAAATTGAGGACTACCTGTATTCCAAACTGACTTTGAGCAAAAAGAAGATAAACTAACCCACCTAGCTCTGTGCTGCATGCCATCAAGTACAAAACAAAGAGGAAGGAAAGCAACTTTTAATAGACCAACTACCAGTATTAATACTTACCACAGCAGGTAAACTAGGAATTGTCTTGACTGAGTTCTTCACTTCCTCTTCAGTTACTTCTACTATGGTGCAATGGTCCTCCTCTAAAGGAAGAGGGTGCTTGCCATACTTTGTGACCCATGGATGTTCCTGCAGAGAAACATAACCAGAGTGGATGATGCCTCATCAGCTCTCCTTCGGACGACTCTTTCTTTGTGTAGAATTAATGAAAGGAGCCAGCTTGTATTTGGATATGGCCCTAAAAAATAACTGCTGCGGTTAAAAAGAATATAAAATCTTCCAGGCAAGGTTATCCATCCTTTGAAGAGCAAGGCAACATGTTACAAATAAAACCAAAAAAGCAGACCAAGATGTCAGCCACAGTTGTCTGTGAAATTTCAGGAAATCTGATGTCATCCAAGCCCTGAAGAAACCCAGTACTTACCAACAGAAACTGGCTATGAAAGCCTACATCAAAACAAAACAAAACTTCATGAAGAGTGCTGGAATTGTCACGCTGGTTTTTTTACATTTGCATACTTTTGTATCAGGCTTGGAAAGAACCAGCCAGGGACGTATCTCTTGCAAACTTCCATTTGTTGCTCTGGGATCTCTCTGGGATCATAGCCCACTATTTGAAAAAGCTGCTTTTAAACAAACCAGAATTCTGATATATCTCCAAGAGTGGTACATCTGAATTTACAAAAGACAGGCTTGTCAAAAATCATACAATAAATTTATTTATTTATTTATTTATTTTATTAAATTTCTATACCGCCCTTCTCCCGAAGGACTTAGGGCGGTGAACAGCCACAAGATAAAACACATAAATACAAAAATTTAAAATAGATTAAAAACGAATTAAATAATTTGGCTGAATTTAAAATACTCCATAATTTAAAACAAATTAAAATTTATATTTAAAAGGGGAGAAGATTTAGGCCAGGCCAGCTTGATGAAATAAAAAAGTCTTAAGCGCGCGACGGAAGGTGCACATATCCGGGATCCTCCGTATCTCCGGGGGGAGCTCGTTCCAGATCGTAGTGCCCCCACAGAGAAGGCTCTCCCCCTAGGGGCCGCCAGTCGACATTGTTTGGCCGACGGTACCCGGAGGAGCCCCTCTCTATGGGAGCGTACTGGCCGGTGGGGGGCTATTGGTGGTAGCAGGCGGTCCCGTAGAGAACCAGGTCCTAAGCCATGGAGCACTTTAAAGGTGATAACCAGAAATTCATGGCTGAACTTGATTATGTTAGTCCATTTAACTGGATGTTTATTAGAAAGGACAGAATGGAAAAAGAAATAAGAGAGGGCAATTCTTAGATTAAAAAAAAACAAAAGAGACATAAAATCACCTGTTAATATAAGGTGGTAATTGTCATTCTTCTTGTTCTAGCAAATGGCTTACATAGCAAAGCTTTCAGGTTTTAAGACATTATTAGTCTCTAAGCGGCCAAACTATGATGAGAATTATCAAGTAGAATCCAGATCCTTCTTTTTTGTTTTTAAATGTGATGGGATGATTATTTCAGGTTAGCAGTTCAGTAACAAGTACAGTTTGTCTGCATTTCTAAAGACAGTACGAATGATCTTTTGTTAAAACTCAATCCATTTTGAAAGCTGATCTTAAGCAATCAGAAGAGAGCATGGCTTAGTTTCTAGGACTGAATTGCACTGATCTGCAATACAGGTAGTCCTCAACTTATAACCATTCATTTAGTGACCGTTCGAAATTACAACGGCACTGAAAAAAGTGACTTATGACAGTTTTTCAAACTTACGACTGTTGCAGCATCCCCGTGGTCACATGATCAAAAATTCAGATGATAACTGGTTCAAATTTATGATGGTTGCAGTGTCCCAGGGTGTCCCAGGGTGATCACCTTTTGCAATCTTCTGACAAGCAAAATCATTGGGAAAGCCAGATTCACTTTACAACAGTAGAAATTCATTTAACAACTGCGGCAAGAAAGATCATAAAATGGGGAAAAGCTCACTTAACTGAAATTTTGGGCTCAATTGTGGTCATAAGTCGAGGACCACCTGTATGTGGATGGCATATGTGCCATGGCTTTTTGTAGCACATACACTTGCAGAGTTACAATAAATCCTTACATTTCAAAGTTTAATATGCTGTTCCCCAATATTCTCTAGATGTGTTGAACTACAGCTCCTAAAATGCTCAGTGGCTGGAAATTCTCCGAGTTATTCTACCCTACGAAATTTTACTCTAGCAGATCTTTATTTAAAAAATGTTTTTTTTTAATTAAATATACAGTTAAAAACATTGGACATAGTGCGACTTTTCTGGTTCCAACATTTCCATCAAGTTTTACCTTACAACAAATACAATTCATATTCGGTATATAAATATGTACAGTCTATCAAAATTCAGACACATAAATCTCTTCGTCTGTGAAAATTACTTTCAATACCAATACAATTCCTACCTATCACATAATACTAACATAATAATTTTTCAACTCTCGACTTATCAATATTTCTTTATCCCGACATTCCTCCTCCTCTCCAACCATTGATACATTTTATTCCAGATTCCATGATATGTCGTTTCACCCTTGTCTTTAAGTTCTAGAGTCAGCCTATCCATTTCTGCGCAAGTCAATATCTTATTTATTATCTCTTCTTCGGGGGGGGGTGTCTCTTTACTTTTCCAATTTTGCACGAAGACCAGTCTCGCTGCCGTTAGTATATGCAACATTAAATATATTGTTCCTTTATTATATTTATCCTTTGTGATATCCAATAGAAAGAGTTCCGGCTTTGGACCTATATTTTGATTTAACATCTCTTCCAGCCATTGTTTTATCTGATGCCAAAAACCCCTAGCTTTCGGACAAACCCACTCCATCTAGCACATCTTGAAGACACCAGGTTGGGGAAAGCTAGTTTAGCAACACATAACTGATAAGAATACTAAATAAGATCTAACCTATCTATTCAATTACTGCGATGTGGAATAGCTCAGAGGCAGCAACATTTTCAACTATTTACTAAAGCTCATAATTGCTTACTTTAATTTCAGGAACAGTTATCCTCAATTCAGGGTTCTTTTCCAGCATCTTCAGAATCAGATCCTTTAGTTCCTCACTGATCTTGATCCTTGTGGAAGCAAATATAAAGTATTTGGTTAGGACAATGTTTCTTAACTTTGGCATCTTTAAAATATGTGGACTTCAATTCCCAGATATAAACTATAGCTTACCAACTTACTCCTTGTTCCAAGCACCACTATTTAAATTTCAAACTAGATAAAACTTTGCATGTGTAAACCCTTTCCCTCCCCACATCTAGCCATTTCAACTAGAGTATCATAGTTGTTAAGTGAATCTGGCTTCCACATTGACTTGCTGGTCAGAAAGTTGCAAAAGGTGATCAGATGACCCTGGGACAGTGCAACCCATCATAAATTCATGCCGGTTGCCAAGCATCTGAATTTTGATCACATGATCATGTGTGATGGCCATAAGTCACTTGTTTCAGTTCTGCTATAACTTTGAATGGTCACTAAATGAACTGTTGAAAGTTGAGCACTACCTGTATGGGAGTATTCTTCTTTAAAAAAAAGACAAAAATGGGTTGAGGGTATCCACTCAAGAGCTGCGGTGGTGCAGTGGTTAGAATGCAGGTTAAAATGTAGTACTGCAGGCTACTTCTGCTGACTGCCGACTGTGTGCAATTTGGCAGTTCGAATCTCACCAGGCTCAAGGTTGGCTCAGCTTCCATCCTTCCAAGGTGGGTAAAATGAGGATCCAGATTGTTGGGGGCAGTTTAGAGAGGGCTATAAAAGCACTATGAAGCAGCATATAAGTCTAAGTGCTAGTGCTAGTGCTTACATAGGAAAGGACTCTTGCAAACCGCTTTCAGCTACCCCCCCCCCCCAAAAAAAAGTGGCTAGGAATTATGGAAGCTGTAGTCCAACATTTCTGGTCAGCTGGAAGGCTGGGGAAGGCTACTTTAATTAACCAATAATACAAAGTAGAAATCCAGGAATTGAGCCAGCAAGAGGACAGTAGCAAGGCAGAGATGTAGCAGCTGGTCAAGGATCTTCCAAGAGCTCCATCTCTGCCAGTAAAGGCCAAAGTGATGTCAGGAATGGAATCTTCTCCCACATTTTGTGGATTCATTAGATGGAATCTGTTACTATTTCGGGTTTTCTTTTTTCCCCTAGAAACTAGGACTCCTGTGTCTTTTCCCCTCCCAAAGTAAGGTTCAGAAATTTTGCCAGACTCATTATGTCCCTAGTAACAGCTTTGTGATGTTGTAGTTCTTTTATGATTTTATCATAACCACTTTTGAGAGCTGCTGTTATAGCCAAAAAAAACAACAACAACAACAACAAAAAACCAACAAAACCCCAGCCCATAAATTTAAGCATAAACATGCACAAGTTCCCCTAGTGTTCTGTTGTTTATTAGAGATAACTGGGCAGAGGAAGGAAGGGGGTGGTGATGGAAGAATGAAGAACATGACCCTATTTGGGGGTGATATTCCTATAAACCAGGAATCCAAAGCTACTGAATTCTGCTGCTGATAGTTTCTATTTGAGCTGGCTTGAGTTCAGACATCAATCATGGCTTGCACTGAGCTAAGTAAGCTTTTTGTCTTTGGGGGTTGAAGTTGTTGATCTGTAGGGTTGTTGATTTGTAGGGTTGGAGACCCTAGAAACAGGGTGAAGATAGAACTTACTGGATTCAGTTGGACTTCTAATGACACATATTATTATTAGCAGTGCCAAAAGGGAGTTTTATTTTGGTTCCTTTGTTCTAAAATATCCCCCAATGATGATTTTTGTAATTCAAGTAGGGTTATTGTGTGCTATCAGAACCATCAGAAAAGACAACAGATTGGTTACATATATTGATAGAACTGGATATCTATATTTGCACAAAACCAGAGTTAGTTTAGTCTAGTGGTTAAGGCACCAGGTTAGAAAGCAGGAGACCATGAGTTCAAATTCTGCTTTAGCCATGACAGCCAACTGGATGACTCAGTCATTCTCTTTTAGCCCAACCCACCTCACTGAATTATTATTGTGGGGAAAATAGGAGGATGTTGTGTTGGATATATTGAAAATTGAGTTATTTGTAAAAAAATAATAAAGATGGGATATACAATAAATTAATAAAAACTTAACCCAATCTATTAAGGACCTAATAGCTGCATCCACATAGCATACTAAGCTTTGTTGGTTTTAATTTTGTTTGTTTGGCTATTTATTGACTCATTGATTGTGGCTTAGTGTGTTATGAGAATGTGGAAAACTCAGTTTTCTGGAGTTAGCCTAGTTCCACTTACTAGATAGGAAGAATATACTTCCACCAATTATCTTGGCCAGCCTATAGGACATAAGTGATCTGGGAGAATTAATTTGAAGTCTGCCTCCTGACAGGATAACCACCCACACCCCATGATCCAATTAAGCCACAAAGTCTAATCGTTGGTTCATCTACTGACAGATCATTAAAATGTTTCTCCAAGGTTTCCTCTGATCTTCTCTAGGCAAACACATTCTCTGCCGCTGAGCTAAAGCATACACAGAGATTAGTATGGTGAGACAGGCTGATCTATGCAGTTGCATAGAATTTAGATGATATAAAAGAGCAGAAATGCTTAGCTTTACAACATATTTTGTTATGTTTTGCAGCTTAAGGGGGAGAAATGCTTATGAGATTCTCTGTTTACTAAAAATATTTTGATCAGCTTCCTTGGGGTAGAAGATTGTCAAACAGGATAACTTTTTGAGCCAAATGTTAACTTTTTAAGAATAACAGAGTTGGAATGGACCTTGGAGGTCTTCTAGTCCAATCCCCTGCTCGAGCAGGAGACCCTACACCAGTGGTTCTCAACCTTCCTAATGCCGCGACCCTTTAATACAGTTCCTCATGTTGTGGTGACCCCCAACCATAAAATTATTCCTAAAACCATTGAAAATATGTGTTTTCTGATGGTCTTAGGCGACCCCTGTGAAAGGGTCATTCGACCCCCAAAGGGGTCCCGACCCACAGGTTGAGAACCACTGCCCTACACCATTCTGGACAAATGGTTGTCCAATCTCTTCTTGAAAACCTCCAGTAAAGGAGCACCCATAACTTCTGAAGAAAAGCCATGCCACCAATTAATTGTTCTCACGCCAGGAAATTTCTCCTTACTTGTTCTCTCTCTCTTGTTCTCTCTCTCTCTCCCTCCCTCCCTCCCGTCCTCCCTAACTGTAGAACCTTAATTTTCTCAGCACTGAATTGCATTTTGCTGGATAGAGCACAATGTTCAAATCTGTCAAGATCCCTCTAAATCTTATCTTCTAAAGCGTTGGTTATTCCCCCCTTAGAATTTACAATAAAAAAATGATTAAAACAATCCCTTGGAATTTCTCTTATTGGTTAAGCAATACTTTAAATCAGGCAGTCCTTCAAAGTAGACCAGGTTAGGAAATAGAGGCCACAAGGAATAGAGATAGTCCTCGACAGTGGTGAAATGTAAATTTTGTTACTACCGGTTCTGTGGGCGTATTTGATGGGAGGGTGGGGTAATGTGACTGGGTGGGCGTGGCCAACTTTTTTTTTTTTTAACTTTTAAAACCATTTTTTCTACAACCTCTTCAGCCGAAGAGGTTGTAGAAAAAAATGCTTTTAGAAGCCTCTGCCGATCAGGCAACTCAGCTGGAATCGCCAGAGGGTTTTAAAAGCATTTTTTCTACAACCTCTTCTTCTTTTAAAATGCTTTTAAAAGCCTCTGACAATCCCAGCTGAGTTGCCTGATCGGCAGAGGCTTTTTTTCTTTTAAAAATGCTTTTAAAAGCCTCTGACGATCCCAGCTGAGCTGCGTGATCATCAGAGGCTTTTTTTTTTTACTTTTAAAAGCATTTTTCTGCGGAAGAGGTTGTAGAAAAAATGCTTTTAAAAATTAAAAAAAAAGCCTCTGATGATTTGCACGGCTCAGCTGGGCATGGGGAGGGGGGCAGGGATTTTTGCTACTGGTTCTCCGAACCACCCACCTCCATCGCTACCGGATTGAGTGATCCGGTCTGAACCGGGAGCATTTCACCCCTGGTCCTTGACTTACAACAGTTCATTTAGTGAGTTGCAACGGCATTGAAAAAAGTGACTTAGGAAGATTTTTTCACATTTATGAACGTTGCAGCATCCCGATGGTCATGTGATCAAAATTCAGATGCTTGGCAATTGACTCATATTTATGACGGTTGCAATGTCTTGGGGTCATGTGAACATCTTCTTTTGCAATTTTCTGACAAGTAAAATCAATGGGGAAGCCAGATTCATTTAACAATTATGTTGCTGACTTAATAACTGTTGTAAGGAAGGTCATAAAATGGGGCAAAGCTCACTTAACAAATGTCTCGCTTAGCAACAGAAATTTTGGTCATAAGGACTACCTGTACTAGAACTTTGCTGATGTCTGTACAGATTAATATTAACAAAATCCTGAAATCCCTTTCCTTCCTATATATTAAAGAGGGCCTAGGCAAAGCCACTTAAACTTCCTTGCTCTCACTGTAATGTTTTTCCAGACGGAGTTCATATTTTGATATAATAAAATCTCTGCATATTTCCTCCAAGAACATCTCTGTGTTCCTCTACAAAACCTGAGAAACTCTAAATAAGAATAAAGTCTGTCTGCAGCATATTGCATCAGTTCTTTGAAGGGTCCTTGACTCTGAAATCCAGGCGAAAAAACGGTAAAGTGACAAAGCAAAGTCATAATTTATGATTTAATTCTTTTTACTTCCTTACCCATACTTTTTTGTGGCCTCTCTGTAAACAAAGGCTATGTTTTACAACAAGGATCTCCAACCTTGACAACTTTAAGACTTGTGGACTTCAACTCCCAGAAGTCTCCAGCCAGAATGGCTGGCTGGGGAAGTCTGGGAGTTGAAGTCTGCAAGTCTTAAAGTTGCCAAGGTTGGAGATGCCTGTTTCGCAAGATACTAAACTGTGTTATGGTTTATAATTATATCTTGATTCCCACAAAATGCTGATACTGTGCTAAATTACTAATTACCCACTTCTTATCTCGGTAGAGTTTAATGGGTTGTATGGATTGAGTAGAAAGTGATATGCTTTGTCACCATGGCAAAACATTTTCAACTTCCAAACAGCACCAAATCTGAGGGGAAACCAATTCTGTGGCTTCTAAATTAAGGCTATCTTTCCCCCGTAATTTTTCTCTTTCTTACTGACTTAATTGGCTTCATTTAAATACAGAATCCGTAGACTATCCCCTTCATCTTCCTAGCACACTAATGAGCAGAAAAGCCTTTTAAGTAGGAAAGACTAGATCACAGGGTGATAGGTATGTCACACAGTGAGAGTTCATGCTGCAGGAGATAGTGAAGAGAACGACAAGGTTCGTCAGTGAAAAAAAATTACAATCAGCTCATTAAATGTTAATTCCTTGCTATGGAGGCAGATAAGCACTCACAAGCTGACTAATAAACCCAAATATATGATAGTGGGGAGAAGGTGGGCAAAATGCCCAAAATCTGGTAAATGGCAACTTGATGCTAGAGGAACCTACACATTATTTCCCCCCTACATATGATAACTCCTTCATTGTCCATGTTTAGGTGCTCTTATTTATGGAATTCTACCTACGCACAATATGGACCTACTAGTTCTCTGGAGAAGTCTACAATGCTGAGAAAAGTGTATGGAAAGAGAAAAAGAGGGTGACCAATAACAAGTGGGTGGATTCAGTCACCTATGCATCAATAGGTACACTGTGTCAGATTGGGGAGAGGTCCCAGAGAAGATCTAGTTTGTTAATTGCTAAGGAACAATGTGGACATGATGGTATATAACAGTGATGGCTAACCTTTTCTGGACTGAGTGCCCAAAGCATGCACTCCCGAACCCCCAAAATGCAATGTGCACACATCCCCTGTGCATGCACTGCAAATGTGTGCGCAGCCCCCCACATGTGCCCCACTCCTGCGCGCCACCCCCTGCCCCCACTCCACCCCCCACCCACGTGCGGCAGAGACCCAAAGACCAGCTGGCTGGTGGGAGGTGCACATGCATGCACGGCAGAGCTGAACTGGGGTGACAGCTTGCATGCCCACAGAGAGGACGCTGCATGCCACCTCTGGCACACGTGTCATAGGTTCACCATCATGGGTATATAATCATAATCAGTCATCCATAGTGGTATCAGGCAAGCTTCAAGCTTATAGAACTACCATCTTAAATTAAAAACAACAGGAAAGGAACCTTCCAAACAGTTGATAAAAATTAAGTATGCTCCCTGGCTAGCAAACGTAACAAAAGATCGATAGGAATAAAATGGAGTCTCTTGGAGGAGGACATGGCTGGTCAGTTGACACAATGAAAATACACTGCTATATAGGTTCATCATTGTGCTACAAATGTTGTATTAAAAATTATATTAAAGAGACTCTAGGTAGAGCCTATTTGAAATAATATAGATATTATGATAGCAGTGTTCCGATATCTCAGGGGTTACCACCAAGAAGAGGGAGTCAAGCTATTCTCCAAAGCACCAGAATGCAGGACAAGAAGCAATGGATGGAAACTAATCAAGGAGAGAAGCAACCTAGAACTAAGGAGAAATTTCCTGACAGTGAGAACAATTAATCATTGGTACAACTTGCCTCCAGAAGTTGTGAATGCTCCAACACTGGACGTTTTTAAGAAGAGACTGGACAACCATTTGCCTGAAGTTGTATAGGGTTTCCTTCCTGAGCAAGGAGTTGGACTAGGAGACCTCCAAAGTCCTTTCCAACTCTGTTATTCTGTTAAACATTTGTGTCATAACAGCTGTCCATGCTATTAGGTTAGGAGGTTAGACTAGCTGTGTTGTTGAAGGGTTTTTTTGTCAAATGAAGATATCATTTATTCAGAGTGCCATGGATTATTGTTTTAATTGCTGGATTTTAATCTTTGTATGTCACCCAGACTCACTGTTGCATGATGGGTGGCCATAAAAATTATTTAAGTACACATAAATCATATGGCAGATGCCTCTGCCATAAAAGTTAAAATAAGAACTAAATATTTAACTGCATTAATAAAATGGTCAACATCTGGAACTCTAGCTGGCCTAGTTAGAAGCATTTTGTGAATGTAACAATTCAGATTCTTCATTTTTTCCTTATTGTGAGACAGGCCACGACCTAAACCTCTAAATAGAAACGATCCTTGACTCTGTTTGTTGAGAAAGATATAGTTTTATTAGAGTTCAAGTGTATTTTAATATTGCATAGCCAGAACCGAGAATTGCACGCCAAAATCCCTAAATTCTATTCCCCTGTCTTAACTCTCCCTCGCTGCCCACCCCATTACAACCAATCAAGTAATTATTTTCCATATCTCTGAGGTTTTAAAAATTTCCTACTTCTGAATACATACATTCCCCATTTATTTATTTCATTTATATTGATGCCCATCTCTTTAAAGCTCTGGGCAGTGAACACAGTTAAAACATCATAATAACAATAAATATCAATATTGAAATACATACGTAAAAAAAAAGGAAAGCAAATCTTATGGGGCTGCAACTAATATTATAGGTAATTATTCCTATTTTTAAGACTGGTCATACAGACAAAAAATGCAATTCAGACAAATGATAGAGGAGCCAAGGTTTTACACTGTATTTGAAAAAAAAACATATTTGCTATGGCAAATACAGAAAGCATCCCTCTGAATTGACGTCTTGGTGATGCTATGAGATGATGAACTTGTTAGTGTCAAACTCGATTTCATTGAGGGCTGCATCAGGGTTGTGTTTGACCTTGGGGGTCCAGGGTGGGCATGGCCAGCTCGACGTCACTCGTGTTGGGGACGCCTATGGTGACCCAGGTGCTCTGCCAGTGAAAATGGAGCTCGGGAGGGCAGCACGCAGCTATCCCAAGCTCCATTTTCTCTGACAGAGGCACTGTGGGCCGGTCCTTCACTGTTTCCAGGGGGGCCCCACAAGCCAAATCTAAGCACCCCGCGGGCCAGATCTGACCCCCGGGTCTTGAGTTTGACATCCCTGTATTAGAATGAAGGCAATGCTTGTTGCCCCACATTGGATTTTGCAAGAAAGCAGAAGGAGAAGGTGTTCAAGAAATCTAATTATTCCTTTTGGAAGGATTGTTGCACTTTCCCCACGTTTCTGCACGGATGCCCTGAAACTTGCCAAACCACCCCCTGCTTCATTATATGCACAAATCTAACGATGGCTTTCCAGCCTACTGTATTATAATGATCTCCCACACAAGTGGTTAAGAGTGCTAATAGGGGTTGTGGGGGAGGATGGCAGAGCACCCTTAGCTTTAAATGGGTTATAATGTCAGTTAATAAGCTCAAAGTAAAAAGAGGTATTTTTTTTAGCATTCATGGCTTTTCATGGGAACATTCTTTCACTTACTATACTCCCCATCCACCCACCCTCCTTTCCCCCCATCCGCCGTAAATATGATATCATTTTTACATTTTAATTAGAAATAAAGGATTAAATTAATTAAAGTAGGTCAGAAATTCTTTGTGGTTGTGGTACAATGCCAGATGGAAAGAGTCATAGCTTTTGGCATCTCATCCAGAACACAAATTTGTGGAGTGGAAACTTCCTATAAAAGCTTTTAGAAGTACGCAGTGCACCAGACATGATAATGTGCACAAGTAAACATTGGAGTTTCAATTAGGAGCAGAATTTCAGTTGCTACGCAATATGGTCATTAAGCGAGTCATCACATGACTGGACGCAATTGTACAACCATTTTTACTGTGGTCATTGAGCAATGCACACGGTCGTTAAGGGAATCCGGCTTCCCAATTGACTTTGCTCGTTGGAAGATGGCTGGGAAGGTTGCAAATCATATGTTTATTTTATTTTATTTTATTTTATTTTATTATTTTATTTTATTTTATTTTATTTTATTTTATTTTATTTTATTTTATTTTATTTTATTTTATTTTATTTTATTTTATTTTATTTTATTTTATTTTATTTTATTTTATTTTATTGATTTTGTCAGGCATGTATAAGATAACAGATATAAGTATAAACATCATTTTGAATACATGAAATGGATATGAATAAATGGGGACAGTAGGACAGGGACGGTAAGCACGCTAGTGCACTTATGCACGTCCCTTACAGATCTCTTAGGAATGGGGTAAGGTCAACAGTAGACAGTTTAAGGTTAAAGTTATGGGGGTTTGGGGAAATAACCACAGAGACAGGTAGTGCATTCCAGACATTAACCATTCTGTTACTGAAGTTGTATTTTCTGCAATCGAGTTTGGAGTGGTTTACCTTATTTATTTATTTATTTATTTATTTATTTATTTATTTTAATTTTATTTCTATACCGCCCTTCTCCCGAAGGACTCAGGGCGGAGTACAGCCTATTTAAAAACACAAGACAAAACAGCAATTAAAATTTAAAATGATTAAATAAATCTGGCTCAATTAAAACCCCAGAAATTTAGAATACCCCAATTTAAAACTATTATGTTGATAGCTCGGCCTGGCGGAGCAACAGGGTCTTCAGTGCGCAGCGAAACACCCGGAGGTCGGAGATCTTACGTATTTCCGGGGGCAGTTCATTCCACAGGCTGGGGCTCCCACACCTTAAGTTTGTATCTATTGTGTGCTCGTGTATTGTTGTGGTTGAAGCTGAAGTAGTCATTGACAGGTAGGATGTTGTAGCAGATAATTTTATGTACTACACTTAGGTCAGACTGACGTATGGGGTGGCGTATGTACATATATGTACAGGACTGCAGGATGCTGCAATCATTGTAAATGCAAACCAGTTGCCAGGAGCCTCGTTGCAATCATATGTGACTATTGGGATGGTGCGACAGTTATAACTTTGAGGAGGGGCCATGTCATTTTTTAACTTTGACTCATTGTTAAACAATGCAGTTAGTGATGAAAAAATGCGTACAGGACTATTGCAAAATGATGATGAGAGAAATAAATTTTATAACATCTACACAGAAAAATGGCAACTTCAAAGAATGTAATCAAAGCCCAGGATAAAGTTAAATTAAATTAATTAAAATGCACCACAATTTTGAAATAATATTTAGGAAGTTGAGGAAGCGAGTGAAGAGGGCTAAACAAGGTCTCTTCAGCAGAGTGAATGGAATTAAAAATAAAAGTGATGGAATAATTTTGTGTGAAATTGAAGTGACAGAATGCTGAAAGAATGTCTTACCGAATTGTATGGGAATGACAGTGATATATCAAAGGACAGAATTGGAGCAAATACTGTATTATCCATGTTAGCGCTCAAGAAAAAAGTGATGAAAAGAAAGTCGTAATGCTGTGAAAAATGTTGAAAAGTGTTAAGCTTTCAGATGTAGATGTTGTAATTGGAGAAAATATTAACATGGTTTGCTTGTACAGCTAGTCCTCAATTTACAAGCATTCATTTAGTGGCCATTCGAAGCATAACGGCACTGGAAAGAGTGATTTATGAGCAGTTTTCACACTTACGACCATAGCAACATCTCCATGGTCATATGATCAAAATTCGGGTGCTCGGCAACTGGCATGTATTTTTTGACAATTACCACATCCTGGGATCACGTGCAACCTTCCCCGCTGGCTTTCGACAAGCAAAGTCAATGGGGGAAGCCAGACTCACTTAATGACTGCATGATTCATTTAACAACTGCAGTGATTCGGGTAACAGCTGTGACAAAAAAGGTTCCAAAGAGGGGCAAAACTCACTTAATAACTGCCTTACTTAGCAATGGAAATTTTGGGCTCAATTCTGGTCGTACGTTGAGGACTACCTGGAGTGTGGCACTGCAACCTGTTTAATAAGTATATGTGAAAACTACATCTGTCCATGATCATGGAAGGTTGTGGTTATGGTTCTCCTAAATAAAGGTAACAAGAGCAAACAGAAAAGCTATAGAGGAAATAGTTGGTCAAGTATATCTGGAAAATTCCAATTAAAAATATAAGAAAGGTGAAAATAGCAATAGCAATTAGACTTATATACCGCTTTACAGTGCTTTATAGCCCTCTCTAAGCAATTTACAGAGTCAGCATATTGCCCCCAACAATCTGAGTGTTCATTTTACCCACCTCAGAATGATGGGAGGCTGAGTCAACCTTGAGCCTGGTGAGATTTGAATTGCCAAATTGCAGGCAGCCGGCAGTCAGCTGAAGTAGCCTGCAGTACTGCACTCTAACCACTGCACCACTGTGGCTCATATGGAGAAGCTAAATTGCTAAAGGGAAATTTAGAATTCAAGCAGACAAGCACTTGCCACATTAACACCCCCAGATCTAACAACCATCAATAAGAAAGATTAAAAAAAAAAAGTCTAGATAGTGGATGTGGTAGTAGCTGGAGCTAGAAGAGAAGAGGAAGAATGGGAGAAGATCACAAAATTCAGGTAGTCCTTGACTTACAACAATTGAGCCCCAAATTTATGTTGGTAAGTGAAACATTTGTTAACTGAGTTTGCCCTATTTTATGACTTTTCTTGCCGCATTTGTTAAGTTACTAACAGTTGTTAAGTGAATATGGATTCCTCCATTGCCTTTGCTTGTCAGAAGATCGCAAAAGCTGATCACATGACCCCGGGACACTGCAGCTGTCATAAATATGAACCAGTTGCCAAGCATCTAAATTTTGATCATGTGACCACGGGGATGCTTTAACATTCTTAAGCATGTAAAACGGTCAGAAGTCACTTTTTTCAGAGCCGTTGTAACTTTGAATGGTCACTAAATGAATTGTTGTAAGTGGAGGGCTACCTGTACAAAGACCTGCAAATAAAAGTAGAATGACTGTGGCAAAAGAAAGCCAAGATAGTACCAAAAGTAATAGCTGCCTTGAGTGCAATCCCAAAACATCTGGAGCACCATTGGGCATTGACAAAATCACCCTCAGTCAATGGCAAAAGTAGCTTTACTTGGAACAACTTACATCCTGTAATGACACCTTTAATTATTAAACAACATTTGCCAATCCCAGGTTCTTGGGAAAGAAGAGTGTAAGAAAAGGATGTGTGAAGTCCCTTTGGTTGTACAATGTACTTAAATATAGCAATACACCTCCTTATACATGTATATATAAGGAAGGTGTATTGCTATATTTTAAATCAATGTCAACCAAGGGGACATCACAAATACATGCATGTATAAGGAAGTATGTTAGCTGGAAATATAAACGTGTGCATACTTTTGTATGTTGGCGATGCCATGTTTTTGACTGACAAATTATCTGCAGAGAATGTTAGATGGATTGTATGATGTCACAGGGAAAACAGATCTGAAAATTAATGCATCTAAGACCAAGGTAGTTGTGTTTGACTGGGAAAATCGAGTTAATGAATTCAAGTAGCATGCATTCATTAACTCACCTAGGTAAATATGCTTAGTAGCACAAGTAGATGTGTTTCTGTACTTGGGCAGAGGGTTTATTAAAAATGGAAAAATGGATGGAGAAACGTTAAGATATACAATGTAGGTAGAAATGTGTTCTTTATTTGTTTGTTTGTTTGTTTGTTTTTATCCATTCATCCATCCATTACGAGAAGTGAAAAATGCTGTGTAGAATGGCTGCTTTTCTTTACTTCATTATATGGACGTGAGCATTTTATATATCATAAAGAAAATGGAACACAATTGCCCTGGAGTATTTAAAAGTGGAGCAAAATGAAATCAGCAAGGTCAAGAGAGAATGGGTACTAAATGAATGTCAATAAATACAAAAGTTACTGACCTGTAGCAAAGGTTGAGAGAATAATTGAGATGATTTAGTGCGAGAGAGAAATAATCTCAAAATCTCAAAACCAATATATAACAGAAGAGACAAAAGGAAAGGAGAAATACGTTTTTGACTGAAAATGATTTCATCCTCAAAAAGAGAGAGTTTTATGAGACATCCTTTCCAGGCTGTCATTGAACAATATGAGAATCACTGAGGAAATACTCCTTAAATACCAGTAAAATAACAAATTATACAGCATACATTATCTATTATAATGTAGGAAATGAGGCATCCATAATTTATAAAGTAGCTGGAGAAAGTGAGACAAGAAAAAGAAGGAAAGAAGGTTACAAAGCATGGAGCTGCTAACTGAAGACTACTAGGGTGATGTCCTCTATCTGATGGGATTACAACTCCCCAGATCTTCAGCCGTCTACCTGTGGGATACTCCCTCAGCCCATGTTCCATGGGTTCAATCCTTATTTTCATCACTAGCTGCTCCAGATGTTACCCCAACTGCAAAAAGACAGGTGTACTTGCTGTTTATTGGCATGATTACCACCTGTTTGGAATGGACAAAACTAGATGTTCAAATGACTCCTGTTGAGGAATTCTGATTGCAATAGTTCAGGGGTCTGCAACCTTAAACACTGAAAGAGCCATTTGAACCCGTTTCCCACAGAAAAGAAAACACCGGGAGCCACAAAACCCTTCCCGTGCCTGACTATTTCTTGAGCAGCCCCAAAACTAGCATATGTAATTCAATGAAATGTTCTGTTTTCTTCTGAAACTTTTCTTTTCTTGGATTTATCCATGGTTAGCCTACCGGGGGTTGAAAAGCTCAATAAATTGCATGCCGGCGGGTGTCGCACATTGATGGTTGTGACATATATTTTGAGTGACAGGGAGCCACAGCAGAGGGGTGAAAGAGCCACATGCGGCTCCAGAGCCGCAGGTTGCTAACCCCTGCAATAGTCAACTCCACAAGTCTACTTACTCTTCTGGAAATTCCACAGGCTTGTTTTTGATCTTGTTGTGAAGCGCCAGGATGAATTCATCAATGAAGGGACACTGAAAAACAAATAATTTTTTCCATTCTTTTTGGCCTATAGAAAACCTTACACTGACAGGAACAGTTAAGGTTTAGGCCCTAAGCATCTTTTTTTAGGACTGATTGTTGTGGTATTTGAATTCATATATCAATATTCTTATGGACTTGTAGTCATATTAAGGTGTGTGGTTAGTTATATTAGTTTTGTTTTTCACTTATACTGTAATGGAAGCTACTTGCATTTCAATTAAAATAGCTAATGACCTGTGAATTATATATATATAATATATATATTATATAGAGAGCAACACAGAGTTGCAGTTTGTCAGCAGAAAAAAGGCCCAGAAACTTGTGAATGAGATTTCACAGAACCTAGGGCTGTAGAACAACTAAGTTTACGTAGGTAAAACCTGGCTAGAAAGAATATGCACATAAAAGCCTACGAAAAAGAAAAAGACACACACACACACACACACACACACACACACACACACACACACACACATATATATATATATTGTGTGTATGTGTGTGTGTGGTCTTAACCAAGTCATTAGCTGTTTCAATTATATTTATTATATATATTTCTGCATTACTGAACAATCCTTGCCTTATTGAGTCATTGTTTCAGAGCTATTTCCTTACTTAAACAGAAAGCAGAATGACCAAGGGTAGGTAAAAAGCAGTGGGAGCAGAAACAACTTCCCATCACCTGCCATCTTCCCCACTGAATCTGGCAGGGACTCTGGCAGGGATTATTGGAAATTTCCCTTCCCTTCCTTCTCCTCCTGCGCTACAATTAATTTCTTGTTCTATTGTAGAAAATGATCTACATTACAATATAATGTAAAACAAAACCTTAATGCATGCCATTATCTATCTTATGGGAGTGCTTAATCCTTACAAAAAAGCTAGTTTCCAGATATCATCTTGAGAAGGCTAAGCAATGTTTAACAAGGTGCTTCAATCCAATACATTGATGCAAATTTTAGTATGCCTTATTGGGTGAAAAGGAAAGTGGAAAGACCTAGAACAGATGATTTAACTCTTAACACCCCCCTACAAAAAGTAGCCCCCATTTACAGACTCCTTACCTTCCCATATACAAAACAAAAGAGAGTGATACCCATTGCCCACACATCTAGAGCCTGAAAGAAAAAAGAAAGATTTATTTAATATATTTATCTTACGTTTTAACATTTTTTACTTCTCATTTTTTTTCATGGTCTGGCACTATATGCTGGTTTGAGGATTTCCCCTCTCTTGGATATGTTTTTTCTAAAGGTTTTTTGTTTGTTTGTTTGTTTGTTTGTTTGTTTGTTTGTACTTCTGCTAACCTTGGAGTTTCCCTGAGATGTGATGATAATACCTTCTTACATGTGGACAATATCATTTTTGGCTGGATAAGTATTAGTCTTCATAAGCTGAACATCAGAAATAAAGGTAATGATTTGAAGGTCTGATACTAAACATACCACAGAAGATGGATATGTTCATACAGCTTCTGAAATGCTCACAACTTTCTCATGAAAATCAAGAGAAGTGGGGTCTTATATAAATAATAGTGTAGGGCATGGGTGTCCAATCTTGGTAATTTTAAGACCTGTGGACTTCAACTCCCATAATTCCCCAATCAGACATGCTATCTGGGGAATTCTCGGTGTTGAAGTCCACAAGTCTTAAAATTACCAAGGTTGGACACCTCTGATGTAGGGCGAACAGTAGAGTGAAGAAAATGTTGTTATTGGGTTAGGAATATTTATTTCTGATGATTTTAATGTTTTTATGCTGTAAGCTGTCCAGAGTTGCCTTGAAATGAGATCGCCAACAAATGTAATTAATAATAATCATACTCCCTCCAATTGAATGTGCACGCTAAAGCAATATAGAAAAATAAAGATTCTACCTTTCCGCTGAAGCTCTTTCCAGAATCTGAAATAGTTTCAGGGGCCATGAAGGCTGGGGTCCCAGCAGTGCTGGAGAGCTGGGCATCACTGCCTTCAAACTGATTGCTCACTCCAAAATCAGCAATTTTGACATGTCCATCATCCCCTAAGAGCAAGTTTGATGGTTTGATGTCTCGGTGAATGATCTTCTGATAATGCACTGGAAAGGCAAAAAAGAAAACATGGTGTCCAATGGTGGCTAAAGGACTAACTACTTCCATTCAATATTATCTTATAAGAATTCCAAATAGGATGTCAGGGTTCCAATGGGTGCTCTAATTAAATCATGAGTCTCGAGCCAAGCTTCAAAAGAAATCCAGTTATTTATTAGGAGCTTCATGTCTGCACATTCCCAAGTGGAGCCAGCTCTGACCCTACATAATTTACACTCCAATTATGACCCTGTTTTCCCCCTCCCCCCAGGGTGTGTCATCAATCACATTCGCCAATGGAGCAATTTCGAGGGTTGTAGAGGTCACTCCCCTTGGCTGATGTAGGTAACCCTGGGATAGAGCCTTGAGAGAGTTAAGCGTAGACTGTGCATGTCTTTGGCTGTTGTGCCATTTTGCCAGTTTCCCATCCCTCCTGGCCTATGGCAACTTAAGAGCAGACCAGGGATGCTTTGCAGGTTGACATAGGATGGTTGCTGTCTAAACCCTTCTTTGCTGATTGTCTGTGTCTCTTGACCTTGGATTTCCAAATTTTCTAGCAACAAAGATAGCCTCATAGGCTTTATGAAAAATCAAAACTGTTGTAGGATAATATATCTATTAAATCAGCTCAGGTAACACAAACTACCAGTAGCAAATACATTTCTACACCTCCAGATCTTTCCATTATGAAGACCCCCCCTCAATTCAAGGGCAACTTCTAGTAACCACATGCATTATTCATGATGTTTTCTTGGCAAAATGCAAACTTTTTTAAAACAGTAATTTCTCAATTTAACCTACAGTTCTGGGATTTCCTGATGGTTTCTCAATCTATTTAGCTTTTTTTTTTTATCAACTAAGGTTAGTTGGGCACTGCTATCTAGTCTTCAATAGGCAAGATGGTATAGGGCAAGATAGCCTGTTTTTTTCAGTTACAGTTTTGTGAAAGGGCTTCGAATAATTAATATTAGTATTAGATTCAGTATCAGATGTTATGGGTTGCAAAATAGACTACTTGGTTCCTAGGCAATTTATTTTGAAAATCAACAAAATTTTTTCAAAATTGTTTCCAGTCTAGCCATATTTTTCCCACTGTTGTTTCTGCTTATCACCATTCAAAAATAATATATGCATGTATTTTTTTTGTAAAATATACATTGCTTTTCTAAGACATCATAAGATGTCCTTTGAGGCACTCCGTAGAAGAATATATGTTAAACTTAATGACTTATCCAATTTATATCTTTCCTTTCCCTTGGTAGAACATCACAAAAATGCAAAGATATTTTTAATAAGTTAGAAACAAGGTAATTTAAATCAACTTAAACTTTGCAAATATCAAAATCATTGACATTTAAAAACCTAACTGAGGAGATAAGCCCTAATTGTTCTGTAAAAGCAGACAGAGTGAAAGTCTGAGCGCAGATCCCAAGAGAGTAGACTTTATTTAAAATTAGAGATGTGCAAAACTCCCACTTCATCCAGAATATTGCAAACCACTTTCAATTTGAAATATTAAATCCTGGAAGACTACCAAATCCTCTTCAGAACTATCAGACTGGTGAGATTCAGGAGAAAAATGTTCCATTCTAAGAACAGTAACTTTTTGTTATTATAAAAATCTAAAAATGTTCTTCCAATAGCATTGGAAGACAAAGGCTGAGAAAGACCAGTATAAAAAGTTGCCTTAACATGTCAACACTAGGCCCTGGCAAACAACGGGAAGTTTTTTAATTGGACTGCTGTCTCCATGACATCCATGAAAATTCACAATCCATAACAGACACAGTAGGATCTGTCTGGGGTCCAGATAAAGGTCCAGAGACAGGAAGAGGTTTCTATGACTGGAGATGTTATTTATAAAGAACATGAAGCTTTGGTGGATTTTTGAAATACCCACGATAGCATTTGGAATACTGCACACTTGGAATACTGCATTCAGTTTTGGTCACCACAATGTAAAAGAGATGTGGAGACTCTAGAAAGTGTGCAGAGAAGAACAACAAAGATGATTAGGGGACCGGAGGCTAAAACATATGAAGAATGGTCGCAGGAACTGGGTATGTCTAGTTTAATGAAAAGAAGGACCAGAGGTGACATGATAGCAGTGTTCCGATATCTCAGGGGCTGCCACAAAGAAGAGGGAGTCAAGCTATTCTCCAAAGCACCTGAGGGTAGGACAAGAAGCAACGGGTGGAAGCTAATCAAGGAGAGAAGCAACTTAGAACTAAGGAGAAATTTCCCGACAGTTACAACAATTAATCAGTGGAGCAACTTGCCTCCAGAAGTTGTGAATGCTCCAACACTGGAAGTTTTTAAGAAGAAATTGGATAACTATTTGTCTGAAGTGCTGTAAGGTTTTCTGCCTAGGCAGGGGGTTGGACTAGAAGATCTCTAAGGTCCCTTCCAACTCTGTTATTCTGTTCTGTTATTATATGCTACTTTATATGCATTCATTGATGATCCTTTGAGGCCAACTACAGCTATATTTAAATAAAGTTCCACTCTCGATTAAAACAACAGTTCCGATCCTGTCTCTCAGGAAATTTCAGATTCTGAACAATTAGAACAGTGTTTCCCAGTCTTAGCCATTTTAAGATGTGTGGACCTCACCTTCCGAAATACCCCAGCCAGCATTCAACTCCCAGCATTCTGGGAGTTGAAATCCACACATCTTAAAACGACTATGATGGGAAAACATTGCATTAGAGAATAGAGTAACCTCGGTTTAATGGGTTAATTGGAGTAAGGTTGTCTATTATTCTGGAATATCCATCAAATCTGAAAGTGAATCATTGCATCATAGATACTAAGAGATTGGACAATCATTTGTCTGAAATGGTATAGGGTTTGAGCAGGGGTTGGATTAGAACACCTCCAAGAACGCCCTTCCAACTCTGTTTATCTGTTATGCTAGCACCTTTGATAGATTGTAACCTATGCAGATAGTCCTTAACTTTCAACTATTTCATTTAGCAACTTCAAAGTTGCAACAATTCTGAAAATATATATATAAGCTTTGTCACATAGGTTGTAAAAATCAAACTAAATTTACCAGTCTTTTCCAGATTCAGATTCAACATATTTGCCTATTATGAGGGAGAGGGCGGCAAAAATTCAGATTGAAATTTTATCCATTTGTATCTAATAAGAGTCCATAAAAGGAAGACTTTATTATGGCCTTTCTACATCATTTTCTGCAATTCTATTTCAAATACTAAGGCCTTTTCGTTGAGCATGGGGGAGATTGATTTGTTTTAATCTATTTTCAATCACTCTTACGACAACTGTGAGCAATTAAATTACTGTTGTTCATTGCAATGAAATGTTTTATTTATTGAATCCTTGCTACTCAGCCTACTGAATTATACTATCGTTGACATATTGACTGAGATTCTGATACAAGTTTAAAGAATAGGAGGTTTGCTTAGATTAAAGATCCATCCTGTTTCCATAATGGTTCAATATGTTTCTGGAATTCAACCAAGAATGAAGGAAAGGCAAGACAATATTACCTTGCGAAAACTTAAAGACGCTTTATCATAAAAGAGACTCAAAGGGTTTTCTGCCACCATACATCACTGCAATTTCATAATGTCTAATCGCCACCAAATTTGATACAACAAGCTTTCAAGTGAGAATGTCCCAAAATGAACCAGTGAAAGAGGATTGAGAGTGGTGGGCCATTTGATTAATCTATTTCTCTTCAAATGGGTATTCAGGTTCATGAATCGCTAATTATCTCCTTTATTTGGGGGGGGGGGTGATTTCCATTTTGTACAGCGTGGAAACTAAGACAGCATTTGCTTTAGAAGATCGTAACTTTGTGGCTTTTGGCACCACAGACGTAAAAGGATCTGAGATTCTTTCTCCTTGCAGCAAAAACTTCCGAATCTGTATGTGATCTGCATCTCTAATAACCAGAAATATTGCTGCAGCAGCTGAACTGCAGTGACTAGGTCTTTTTGAGGATGGGATTGTTGCCTGCACATTCCTTTTTAGATAATTCTTTCTATCCAAATGGAAGTCTATGTTTGAAACTAAAAAATGTACATAATCGTAAAAGCTATTCTGCTTATCTATGATCCTACTCCTACCTCCATTCTGCACCCAGAAAACTGCCCACACCAACATGTGGCTTATCTTGTGAGACTCATGGGGTCAGAAATGAAACTGCTTCCCTATCAGATAAAATCCATAATCAACAAAAATAGGAACCAAGTATGTGGGCTTGGAAGATGACCTCCAGGATCCCCCAATCTCACTCTTTCTTTTCTTGGGAATGAAAACTTCATCACAATGAATATCTGACTATCAAGCTGTGTGTTCCCTGGGGGAAGACATCTTCACACTCTGGAATGAGAGCAAGACAGCTGGAGTACTTAAAACTACCCATCTCCAATGTCAAGATGTACTGCTGTGCTTGATATGAAGCCTAACAACTACTGTGTTTCTTTCTGTTTGAGCAAAGACATGAAATTAGACTTGCTAAAAAGGGGCAAAATAGAAGATAAATGAACATCTACTGGAAGGTCACGGGGTGATCTGGAGAAGATGGATGAGATTTTTAATTATTTAAGAAGAGCTATAGCACAAAATCTCCATTCTCCATCCACAGAGATGTTGAAATAGAAATAAAAAAATATCTCCAAACTTGTTTCTCTTTGAACCTCTCTATTCCCCAGAGAAGAGCAATTCTAACCAAATTTTTTTTCATTGAAAATCAACAGGAAGAAATCAATCTATGCCCACTCCAGGGAGGGTACAAATATCAAAGATTTTTTAAAAAAAGAATCAGACACAGCATACTTTTTACCACCTGCAGGGTAAACATAAAACAATTTAATTGCTATGTAAAAATTACTCAAGGGCAGGGGTGAAATCCAGCAGGTTCTGACAGGTTCTGGAGAACCGGAAGCAGAAATTTTGAGTAGTTTGGAGAACCAGCAAATATCACCTCTGGCTGGCCCCAGAATGGGGTGGGAATGAGATTTTGCAGTATCCTTTCTCTGCCACGCCCACCAAGCCACGCCCACACAACCAGTAGTAAAAAAAAATTGGATTTCACCACTGCTCAAGGGTAAATATTGTTACACAAAATAAACTTATATAAAACATCCACCTTGTTATGTTCTGGGTGAAGAATGGAGGTGAGGCCAAAGTGATTTCTAACAGCTCTTTATTCAGTTTTGCTCCTTTTATAGGGAAGCTGATCAGCCCACAACCAATTAGGAGAGAGTATTTTCCCGCTCCAACAGAGGACCAGACTGAGAACTTCAACTGACAACTATATACAATACATAACACACATTAATTACAATTATTTAAATTTCTTGTAAGAGTGCAGGGATCAGACTCTGCTTAAAGTTCTGTCCTCTTAACAGAGAGTTGTAGTAGAATAGTGTGAAAGAGATGAAATATTGATTCAAAATAAACCTTCACACTGGGTTGCCCAGATGCATTTTGAATGCTTCCTCAGTGATCTCAAGTCTTTTCATTAAAATACTACCAGTAATGCAGTCATTGCTGTCAGCACTAGATCACTGAAGGTCAGAAGGCAAGGCATTCACTCTCTGGACTCATAATTTCTCAAAGAAACTATGAAGTGTCCCACTGTGGCCATGTCTTCCTTTCCACTTTTCAATGTTTAGAGAATTGACATCAAGGAAGAAAAAAACACCTAGGCTCAGTGGCTTCCAGGGGTTTTACATGTGTTTAAAACAAGTATAGGCTACTCTAGGGTGCAAAAACGCAACCAGGTGACCTCATATGACCAACCACAATCACCACGGTTTATGCAGCTCACTTCACCCCCCAAACGTTCATTTCATATATTGTAATTTGTGAAACCTTGTCTCCAAATAGGTCTGGGCCCTGCCCACTTTGGAGATCAGCTTCTAATCAGATCAAGTTTCTGAACCTTGGAAATCTACATCCCTAGCTTATTGGCATGATAGTGGCTTTTTGTATCAACATGCTTTTTGCCTCATAACAAACTCCCTACCATTTGAGGAGGGGGGTAGAGAAAAATGTGTTACCAATAGAGGAAAATGTGTTTCAATTATATTAGCACATTGCACTGTCTGCCGAGGCTGCTGCTAACTGCATTAAATTGGATTAATGGAGAAATCTCCTGCAATTCAAGGACAAAATGCAACCTCAAAGGGCTGCTGCTTCACTTTACTATCGGCTTCATGTAATAGAGCAGAGAAATGATTTAGCACCTATCAAAAGAAATCTGCAGAGGAAAGTAACTGAGGTGAATTGGGAGATAGTATCTGAGAGATGTTCTTTTTCTCAGAAAGACACCAAGGCCAATTTGTGTTAGATCCATAGAAATATAAAGAGAAGGGACCATGAACTGAGAATGCTATACTGTGCTATATAATCAGACTGCCTACCAGTGCTGCCCACTGACTTACCCTGGTCTGGTGGCCCTGCAACCTGCCTCATCACCAATAAGCATGGCCAAATTCAGAGCTGGCAAAGGGATGATGAGAGTGGTAGACCTCCTGACATAGGCCCAGTGAGGAAAAAAAATTATCAGCCCAGTTTTGGAGATTGAACCTAAAACCTTTTGCATGGAAAGCACGTGTGCTCTCTTTAAACCGTGAACAAGCAGCCTTATGGGACCTGGGAAGCATCCCTTTTTGATGGTTGCCTCTTGGTTCTGAAACAATCTCCCTCAGATAGGTCAAGGTAATTTTTTCCTCTGACCAGTTGTGTCTGACTCTAGGGGGGCAGTGTTGATCTCCATTTCTTAGCCAGGGAGTCAGTGTTATCCAAAGATGCTTCAGTGGTCATGTGACCAGCATAACAAAGGCATACAGAACGACATTACCTTCCCACCAAAATGGTACTTATTTATCTACTCACATTTGCAAGCTTTTGAACTGCTAGGTGGGCAGAGCTGGGGCAGTGTTTATATATGTGTATTACATTTAGTGTGGTTTGTATTGCTGTATTATTTATTCTGGATAGTATTACTGTTTGCCTTTAAACTGTACTATGTCTGGACACACTGTATGTCAGGTGAAATATAAATATTTGTAGTACTATGGTAATAACAAATAATTATAGTATGAATGTCCCAGTGTGAAATAAACAGGCTCAGAAGCAGCTTAATTAAACCTTCGAACTAAACTAGTGTAAACAACATATTTTCCATTAGTATTGAATTCAGTGCCTTGAGAGAGAGATTCTAGAAAACTGCAATAGAATTGGTCTGTGATTCCAGGAAACACAGCCGGAGATCAACAATAGCATTTGGTTACTTGTGGTTTAAACCACAGATATTGTGTTTCCTCTCTTGTTTGTCCCAGTCAGGATACAAATGGTTCCCTAGGGAAGTTTGTGGCAACTGCCCCCACATTAACCATGCTGTGTTTCCAAGATATAATCAATAGCTGTTACAATTCATAGAAGGAAAGAAGTCGGGGATGGTAAAACATTGATTTCCCATTCTTGTTTACACCAGCTGGAACCATTTCAACCTCACAGAGTTTTGCTGCTTGTTTTGGTTTTGAAAGAATGCAAGATTTCTAGACACTCTGAGATATTCTGTGTCATTTTTAGGGCTTAGGGCACAAATTGGGCAATAGCAGCCATGTGTAGAAATGTTTGCAATGGAGAAGTCTAAATATACTATATATTGGGAGAATTAACAGATAAGGACTGGAAGTCACTTTCATTGGAAGTGATATTCAGCTTTGATATTGATTTGATTATGATTAGTCAATTTGCAAAGATTGTGCCTTAGCCTGTAGCCCTGGATATGGGACAGAGCCCACCTGTTAGCTTTGCTAATGGTAGTTCATTCATTCATTCCATTTCAATTTATATGTCAGCTCATCTCACTTGTGATTCTGGGAGGTGTACTCAATTAAAGCACAAACTAGCAATCACAAAATTAAAACCAATTAAAAACAGCTAAACACTACAATTAATATTTGTTTGATGCTCAGCTACTTTGGGTTTTTATTTTTTATATTGTATGTCTTTTAATTAGTTTTGTTATCAGTTGCCAAGAGCCACATATGTGAGATGGGCAGCTATATAAGTCAAGTCAAGTCAAGTCAAATCAATTATGCTCTTTCCCTGGTGTGAATTTTTCCAGTAATATATCTCTCCATGATTGCTTTGAATTGTATTCCTCATATAACTATATTTTGCCTAGTAGTGACTGAAGTGTCTTAGGTCACCTCAGTCACTACTTCGATTGCTTAGAGAAATAAATAAAATCCTAGAATGATTGAATGGAACTCAACTTACTGTATGGTCTCATCATTTCATTCAGCGTTAGTGTCATTTTAGAAAATTACATGATGTTGTAGGTGCCCACTCCAACAACGAAGGCTGCTGAATCTTGGCTTAAGTTATTATAAACCAACTTCTGCTCAGAAAGTGATATTATACAATTTAATAAGGGTTATGTAGACTGATGGGTTTGTCACAGCAAAAAGTACTTTCCCTCCCCAAAGTTGAGGAATTGACTATATCTGAGCCTGCTCTGAAAATGTTTTTGAAAATGTGCTGAAATGTATGCATGTATTATGGTTCCTTTGCTGGAGGATCATTTTAAGTATTAAGGAAAGAGGCACATTTAAGGGGGAAAAATCCATCAAGGACAATAACAACTCTCTTACTTTATACTCACAGTACTCAATGCCCAAGACAATGTCTCTGAAATAGAGCCAAGCTTGTTCTTCAGAAAAAGGATTGTCACATGGCACCTCCATGACAGGCCTAAAAAAATAGAGTGCAAAGAGCAAGACAAATATTTTACCAGACTGTATCAGCCATTTTCTTCTGTATTTTTAATTATTTTGATGAGGTAAGCTTCTGAGGCTTGTTCAACAATTCATTTTGCGATGTTTCATTAGGAGTTCATTTTTATTTTTGGTGTTGACTGTGGTTTATTACTTTTATCAATGCCAAGTTGTAGAATGATGTATTGTAGCTTATGGAATGATTAGGGGGGGGGGACCAATCAAAACATAGCAACACAGGCCACCTCCTTCCAGTTAATAGTCCAAAAAAGTGGAGAAGAGGGATTCATAAAAACATGGGGGGAGGGGAGGTCTTTTAATCTCTCCCTGGCCCTCTGCCCAAGGCAGCAATCCTCAGCCATCTCAGACAAATGGCTGTCCACCTGTTTGCTTGAAAACCTGCATGGACAGAGCCCATGACTCCAAAAAACATTGGATAAGCATTGGACCCCAAGAAGCAATGGCTGTTTCACTATTTAATATTTCTTACAGTTGGGAAATCATCACTCTTAATTTCACTTATTTCTTTATTCAAGTTATATCCACCTCTCACCTAAATGCTGAAGGTACTTAACCAGGGACCTCCCTACATTTTATTCCCACAGGATGGGAACTATCAGGATGGGATTAGATTAGATTAACAGAGTTGGAAGAGACCTTGTAGGTCATCTAGTCCAACTCCCTGTCCAAGCAGGAGACAGTACACCATTTCTGACAAATGGCAGTCCAATCTCTTCTTGAAAGCCTCCAGTGATGAAGCTTCCCTGGAAAGCTTTATCAATGGATTCTTGTCCTACCCTCAAGCAATAGAGAGAATAAACCCACACGGTCTTCCTTGTGACAGTTTTTCAAGTGATAGATTCACTGGATTCTCAAGGAGCTGGGAGGTGTACATAGAATAAGAGTCAAAAGAGCCAAAATGGCACCCATGCCTATTTTTTCAAAGTCTTGTTTAATGATGCCATAACTTTAATGGTGCTGATACAGATCATCCAGCAGATGCTGCTGCTGAGCAGAATTTAAGGCCTATTAACAGTCATGCAATGAACTCTGATAGCAATAGCAGAGTTCATTGTACTGCCCCATAGCATTTTACAGCATTCTCTGGGCAGTTTACAATGTAATCATTTTTTGCATATTGCCCTCAACAATCTGGGTCCTCATTTTACCAAACTTGGAAGGATAGAAGGCTGAATCAACCTTGAGGCCCATAAGAATCAAAATTCAGGCTGCAGGCAAAGTTTGCTTGCAATACTGCATTGTTAACACCCAAAATTGTTAGGCTTTAATCCCCATAATGTGGCATTCATACAATCTTTGTTTATTATAGATTACTTACCCCTTTGGGAGGAGATCGAATGCTGAAAAGAAAAGACAGCTCTCAGCCAATGCACTTTTAGAAAAGCAATCATCCCTGAATTAATTTCCATCTAATTTCCAACATAAAGCATTTTCCTAAGATGTTATAGAAAAAGTCCATAAATTTAAACTGTTAAGCTTAAAATTGATTGGGAGAATGTGTTTGTAGGAAAAATCAACAAAGATATTAGCATTTACACCACTAACTTTATACTAAAGCAAACAGACCTTCAAAATAAGAGTTAAGCAAAAGTTCTTCATGAAAGGACTTAAGAGTTCCAAACAAAAGACTTTCAGTTTTCACTTTTATGATCCCTTATTTCCAAAGTCCTGTAATAATCCCATTTGTAGAAAATAGGGCAACCATTTCTTTGATTTCTCAGTGTTTCCAGAGAAAAGGGAGAATCTATTTGCCCAGAGTCATCTTTTTGGAAATTTTACCTTTTGAATGCCACTGGTGATTGTACTGGTGACAGAACGGTGCCCCCTATTCCTAACCCTCTCAAGCGCTGCATCATGATACCATGGTCGATGGTATCAAAAGCCGCTGAGAGATCTAATAGGACTAGGACAGAGGAGCAACCCCTGTCCCGAGCCCTCCAGAGATCATCCACCAACGTGAACAATGCCGTTTCAGTGCTGTATCCCTGCCTGAAGCCCGACTGGTACGGGTCCAGATAGATAGTTTCATCCAGGTGTCGGGGAAGCTATCGTGCCACCACGCTCTCAACAACCTTCGCCACAAATCGAAGGTTGGAGACTGGACGGTAGTTGGCTAATTCAGCCGGGTCCAGGGAGGGCTTCTTGAGGAGGGGCCTCACTACCGCCTCTTTCAAGGCGGCAGGAAAGGCACCCTCATTCAGAGACGCACTTATAATTCCCTGGAGCCAGCTTTGTGTAACCTCCCGGGAGGCCAGTACCAACCAGGAGGGACACGGGTCCAATAAACACGTGGCGGCACTAATCTTACCCAGAACCCTGTCCACATCCTCGGGAGCCACAGGATCAAACTCCTCCCAGATAATATTCTCAAGACCTACCCTCGTCTCCTCCCTTTATTAACTTTGTCTTTATTAACTTTGTTTAATAAATAAATAATATTTCCAGTCTAATTTTGATTTTGATTTAAAAAAGCTGAAAATTATGTAGTGAAAAATTGCATATTTTTTCTGCTTCAGAGTTCTCGGGGACCGCAAATTAGAACAGAGTCCTATATGAGGATCAGGGATTGAAGCTGGCGACTCCCACTCTAGAATACACTGACCTCATCTGTGGTTTTAGAAAGATACTGAGTGACCACACAGCACCATTCTGAAGCCATTAAAAGTGACAGCACTATTTCCTGAGGCCACTCTAGAGAATTCTGCAGGGGAAATATTGATTGTTAAACCAGAGTACCACTTTGTGGTGCATTAGAGTACTCTTTAAAAATAAAAACAAGAAAAATGAAACCAGGTTTGTTGAGCTGAATTCTGTTTACAAAGGAAAGGGAAAAGTAAAGGACAATCTGTATATAAGGAAAAAAAAATCCACTGCAAAATAAGCAGATAAGAATCAACCTCATCTACTGAAGTTAGCAGCATAATATAGAAGGTAAAGGAGATAGAGATATTAAGGAACCGTTAACTAGGGAAAACGGCAGGAAACATTTAAGTTCAGAACAAGATAATATTCAGGTAGAGGTAATTTTTGATTTATGATGAAAATTTAGGTTGTTAAGTGAGATATTTGTTAAGTGAGTTTTGCCATAGTTGTTAAGTGAATCACTGCAGTTATTAAGTTAGTAACACGGTTTTTAAGTGAATCTGGCTTTCCCATTGAACTTTGCTTGTCAGAACATTGCAAAAGGGGATCACATGATCTCAGGACACTGCAACCATCATAAATATGAGTCAGTGGCCAAACATCCACATTTTGATGACAATGGGGATGCTGCAATGGTTGTAAGTGTGAAAAACAGTCATAAGTCACTTTTTTCAGTGCTGTTGTAACTTTGAATGGTCACTAAATGAACTGTTGTAAGTTGAGGACTACCTGTATAAAAAGGAGAGGAGATAGAGCACAATCAGATCTGTAAGATTTTGTTATAACCTATCTCAACAGAAGTAATCTTAGCCTTCTTGCACAGTAGAGTTCTTAGTCTGATTTATCTACTGGTCTTGACATATCGAAAGATTGAGGGCAAAAGAAGAAGGGGAGGACAGAGAATGAGGTGGCTGGATGGAGTCACTGAAGCAGTAGGCATGAGCTTAAATGGACTCCAGAGGATGGTAGAGGACAGGAAGGCCTGGAGGAACGTTGTCCATGGGGTCGCGATGGGTTGGACACGACTTCGCAACTAACAACAACAACTTGACATATCATCATATTCTTGATGGTGATATCAGTCTCCCACTGCAAATGATTGCCCTGCTTCAGGATAAATAGGAATATGGCCCTGAATCAGTGGAAGGTGCTAGTAAACATAAGTAGAACTATAGTCATGTCCTCTTTCTGAGTTTCCCAAACAGATTGGGTGCTGTATGAACCAGAAAGTCTCACTCTGCTCCAGCATAGCCATTTCTTATATTTTTCTACATTACTTACTCATGTATAGATTGTCCTCTGCAGGATCATCCAGTACCTGAAAAGAAGAATATATATCTACTTCAACTTCTGAACCATTGGTCTCTTTTATCGCATACTACAGGCAGTTATGATGCCCTAAATGGCAGCACTGTTAACATAATTCTCCCCAACCTAAAACTGTTTTGAAACTGCTACTCTCAGAATTAGCTATGTTGGCTAGAAATTATCCTCCTTACACACTTAGGTTGTACCAGATAGGGAAAGGGTGATCTAAACCAGGTATCTCCAACCTTGGCAACTTTAAGACTTGTGGACTTCAAGTCCACAAGTCTTAAAGTTGCCAAGGTTGGAGATCCCTGGTCTAAACTATCCTGACTGGGGCAATGGAAACTGTAGTCCAACACATTTGGAAGGAACTAGGTAAGCTATCAACTTTTTATTTTTATACCAACTAAAGGGACAATAAAATAAATTCCATAGATACAGCTTGGAAAAAAGATTCAATTTGTCATCAAAGGGGGCATGAAAACATGCTAATTTGGGGGAATCTAGAAATGAACAGATCCTGTTATGCAGACAATGGATCTGACGTTTTCCCTTTTGCTCCAGAGGGAAAAATTAAAATAAATGTGTGGGAATTACATTGCAAACAACTTTTAATCAAACTTTCGGGGAACCGGCCCAATGATTACAGCTGTTTTCTTAGAAACAACTGCCTTGCAAGACAGTAGCTGGACAGTGTCCTTGAGCCAATCACTTTCTCTCAGCCCTAGAAAGGAGACAATGACACACCACTTCTGAAAAACCTTTCCGAGAAATTGCAGGGACATGTCTAGACAATCTCCAAGAATCAGACAGGACTGAACAGAAGAAAACAAGAACCAGAACTTAAATACATGCAGTTACAAAATGCTTTCAATTCCCTCAGCACTTCTGCAAACTTGCTCCTGCCAATTCTTTGTTGCAGGTATAGAAATAGCACTTAGACTTATATACCGCTTTACAGTGCTTTACAGCCCTCTCTAAGCAGTTTACAGAGTCAGCATATTGCCCCCAACAATCTGGGTCCTCATTTTACCCACCTCAAAAGGATGAAAGGCTGAGTCAACTTTGAGCCTGATGAGATTTGAACTGCCAAATTGCAGTCAGCTGGCAGTCAGCAGAAGTAGCCTGCAGTACTGCACTCTTACCACTGCACCGCCAAGGCTCAATATACATGTATGCATGGATGACACCTTACAAAAAAGTGACTTTATTTGTATTGCAATTCCTGATTTGTTTTATATTTTCTTTCTTCTTTCAGAGGAGAGTTCTTCATTGAAGAACACATGTCCCTTTGAACATTGTCAAGAAGCAACAAGAAAAACAATAGAAATACTTAACTATGATGCAAATATTTCTTGATATCAACAATTTCCTCCTTGTCCTCATGACACTTCATCTTGTTCTAAGCTCATGGATGGGACAGCTCTAAGTCACCACTAATTGTACAAGCATTAAGGTTGTGTTTTCCTCCTTATTCTGAAACCATCCTTACCATCCATTATTTTGGAAACAAATTCAGGTGACCAGTAGTGAGAGTACTGAGGGAGGCACTTATGGGGTGTATTAGCAGATGCCCCCTCTAGTCTTTGGTTAACCTCTCCTGCTGCCTTTCTGTTATTTATTTCCTAAAGATGTGAACACAGTGGCATTCAAAGCTTTTAAAAAACTACTTTGCAAACAGATAGTCCTTGTTTGGCAATGACAGTTGGGACCACTAACTCTGTCATTAAGCAAAGGGGTCACCAAGTTGGAAATCATATGACTCCCACTCCTTATTCCTCTGCCCTTTGGAATGCTCACTCCAGTACTGGATAATTAGTAAGAAGGGAAACAGTGTTCGTATTTACATTCATTGCAGAGTAAGGGATTTCAAGAGAGTAAGCAAATTCACAATGGGGAATACATATCAAAAGTAATATAGTGGTGCTGGCGGTCCCAAGTGCAATCAGGGCTGGCACTGCAAGCACACTACACAAACAACTGGGTATATTCCCCACTGTGTGCCTCCTTACTCTCTTAGAATGCCTTCCTCTCCAATCTCTGGGATCTGTGGAGGAGGAAGAGAAACAGGTCAGACCCAGGACACGCTGTCTATATTTTTTTTTCTCCCACCCCACACATAAAGCAAGAGAGGGATTACAAGAGAGTAAGCAGGCACACAAGGGGAGAGATATACTAACTGCATGCTCAGAGCTACCGGATTTCTTCCGATGTGTATTCCCCATCATGTGCCTGCTTACTCTGTTTAAATCTCTTCTTCTCCAATCTCTCCACTCTGCATGAGAGGGAGTGGGGGGAACGACAAAGAAAAACAACAGGTCAGGCACAGAACAGCATGTACTGACTATAATAGCAATCATGTGTCTGATGTTGCAAAGGTTGTAAATGCAGGCATTCATCGAAAAATTATTTATTCAGCACCATTGTAACTTTGAACGGTTGCTGAATGAAACAGTTGGTAAGCAAGGACTACTTATAAAAGGGCCCAAAATAGTATAACAGCCAGAAAAGGCATAACCCTGAAATCCCAGGGACAACCTTCTTCACTTTTGCCTTTAGAACACAAGCCAGACATCTGTAAGTGGTGACTATTTTAAAAAGTGAAAAGAAAAAAAAACTCCTTTAAAAAGGTTGGTTTTTCAAACAACCACTGCTAGTAGCACTCAACTTTGTTCAAGATTCTTGTTTATTTTCCCAGACTTTACTCAAGTTTTGTTATGACAAAACAGGAACTATGAGGAAGTCATAAAATGCTGAAATCTGGGCAAACCGTTCACTCATAATCTTCCATACAAAATTCAAAAGAAAAACCAACAGCAAAAAAATGAAGAAGTCTTGATCTATCGTGCTCACTTTGAAACCAAAACTAAGAAAATCCAGAGTTTTAAAATCCAGGAAGAAATTCAATTAAAGGGAGTTTTGGAAAATCCCAACCTACCTCATGCACAGAACACAAGCAAACAAACCTCAATCAGCTTGACAATGTTGATATGGTCCAACTTCTTCAAAATTGCTATTTCTTGATATATCCGATCTAGAGGGGCCATTGGCTTCATCTGTCCACTTGCAGTGGTTTTCGATCCCCGAGGTGGAGGACGGCCTTTGGTAATGAAATTAAAAGACATCTTGTAGTGAGAACTAGTTTTCATGTTGCTTTGAGGTTGATTTTTTTTTCTCCCTAGCTTTCAGGGATATCTATGAGAACTAAGAAATATACCCAACTAGATTCAGATGCATTTTACTTCTCTGATGATCTAGACTTTTGCATCAGAGATTACAGAACTTGCAACAACAAACTAAGATACAGTTCAGAGCTACTTAATCATTCATACAAATGTTCTTTCTCTGAGAAAAGAAGCCAAATCTGTTCACATCACTCTGACAGCAATAAATCCAGGAAGCAAAGCCAAAAATAGCAGTTGCACTTCATTCAACCCTTTCCACTTTTTTTTTTAAAAAAAACAGTAAATCCAGTGGACTAGTTTCTGGTTTAATTAATCTTTGAGTAAGCCCCCTGAAATCAAGAAACAACAGTCATGATGGCTGAAGGCCTTTTAATTTCAACAGAACTACATCAAGTACAATTTAATTATGAACGCACTGGCTATGTTTGTACAACACACTTAAGAAAGACTTCATGGCTGCACATCTACAAGATACCAAGCCTTGTTAGTCTTAATTTTCACTTACTTTATTTTCTTAGCATGTTGTGCAGGTCCAACTCATTTTCTAAAATTTATGATTCCAATAATTGTGCATACCCAAAAAGCAAGTTAATGCAAAACCAGACTTAGAATAACTTTAGATTTAGAATAACTTTATTGTCACTTTGAATGTACACTAATCGGCATACATTAAATGAAATTTAAAATGAAATGTTGTTGTATACAGCAACTCAAAGGGTCACCATATGCACTACATAAACGTGACTAAATAAATAAATACATACATACATAATTATGCATACACCCACATAGCCACATATATTATATGAGGTTACACATGTGATGTGAAATAAAGAATATAAGTGAAATTGTGACTCTCCAAATGCTGTTGAATTTCCAATTTACATCAACATGGAAACTTGGCTCAAAAATAGTAACTGTGAAAGGGATCTTGGAGTGGACGATCACTTAAATTGAGCCAGTAATGTGCGGCAGCAGCCAAAAAAGCTAAAACTGTATAATCCTTGGTTGGATAAACAGAAGCATAGAAACAAAATCATATGAAGTATTAATACCACTTTATAAAGCTTTAGTAAGGTCACACCTGGAATGCTGCATTCAGTTTTTGTCACCACATTACAAAAAAGATGTTGAGACTTTGGAAAAAGTACAAAGAAGAGCAACTAAGATGATTAAAGGCCTAGAGACAAAAACACATGATGAATGATAGTAGGGATTGGGTATGGTCAGTCTAGAGAAAAGAAGGACTAGGGGTGACATGACAGCAGTATTCCAGAATTTGAGGGGTTGCCAAAGAAGAGGGGGTCAGCTTATTTTGTAAAGCACCAGATGGCAGGAAAAGAAACAATGGATGGAAACTAACCAAGGAGAGAAACAACCTGGAATTAAGGAAAAAACTTCCTAACAGTGAGGACAATTAACCAATGGAACAGCTTGCCTTCAGAAGTTGTAGGGGTTTCACCAGTAGAGGTTTTTAAGAAAAGACTGATAGCCACCTATCTGAAATGGTACAGGGGTTGGACTAGAAGTCCTCCAAGCTCCCTTCCAGCTCTATTCTGATTGATTGATCTATGAAAACTGATGGAACCTTGTAGCAACAATCTTTGGAAGGTCATATATTGTCCATCCCTGTTTTAAGTGTTTTTCTGAAAACACAACCTCTACACAAAGATCTCCATATGCTGTCAGGTATTGTGCATTGACAAGTTCTTTGGTATTTTCAGTGACAACTAACCTAAAGCACATTAAAAAAAAGTAATACACAATGCCACTGTCAGACAGCTAGATTGGCTAAAGCTTCTTGGCTTGTAAAAAATGAAATGCTGCATAGTAGATATCCATGCAAATCAACTCTAACCATGTGACCCATTGTAGTCATGGAAAAAAGATGAGTACAGTGATGCATTTATAGTCCAGTAGAAAACCGCCATCTCTCCTCAGTGTTTCAATAAATTACATTTCCAGGAAGAAAATATAAAGTGATCCAACATTATCAGACCATCCTTTCAAACTAGCCTAACAATTTAGATACCAAGTGAGCCTTGGTTAATTTAAAAGCAGATGTCATCTGCTATGGCATACAAAAGAAGAATGGAAATAGGAGCTTGAAGCTTACTGTAATACATTTGTATTGGATGTGATCTGTTTTACCAATGTGCTTTTTAAGAAGTCTATTTTTTGTAATACATTTTTTATTGTTTTTGTTTCTCTTCTATTCATTTTTTCACATTATCTAGCTGGAGTTCTGCTTTTCAGTGAAAGTACAGGGTATATGGATTTAACAAGTAAATGTGAAATGGAAAACTGCAGTGCCTATTAACTACTGAGTTGTGCCTTAAAATTAAACTTAATTAATCCAATCCCAAATTGCCCAGGCAGGCAATTTTTTCAGCCTTAAGTGCCACATAGCCTGCCAGGTTAAGCTGGAAAATATCAGGAGTACATAACGTTTAATGAGTGGTGTGCGGTGATTACATGCCAAAAAAGGGAAAAAGAAATAATTAGTATACTTCCAAAGAAATGTAGTTAATATCATTCAGTCATATACTGAATGAATTAGGATTCTCTTTTGTCCCCCAAGTAACAGTTTGGTAGCAGCTTTTGGAGAAAGGGGGCAGACCCAAAGATTGGGCGGGACACCCAACTCTGAGGACTCAGGTTTACAAATTTGACATAATGAATGCAGATGAGGACATGCAATTTTTCATTTTTTACATATGAACACATGGATATAATGCTATAATTCCCTTTGTCTCTCTCATTCACTTCCACACTGCACTCTCATTTACTAAGTGTGGGTTGAATAAAGGCAAACCATTTGAAAAGTTTATACCTCATAAATTCTTGGGATGTAGCAGGACAAAGCTTCATTTCAAGAAGAAATGAATGCAAAGAATTTATGAGGTATGGGCTTTTTGGGTGGATATCCATCTATCCATCCATCCATCCATCCATCCATTTTATTTCCTTATCAGTAGATAGTTTGGTGTAGTGGTTATAACACCAGGCTACAAACCAGGAGACTGTAAATTCTAACCCTGTCTTAGCCACAAAGCCAACTGGGTAACTTTGGGCCAGCCAACCTCTCTCAGCCCTAGGAAGAAAGCAAGGGTAAACCACTTCCGAAATCTTTAGTCTAGCCAGTTGCTAAACATTGTACTAACTCAAAGGCAATATACATACATACTGTCTATACATATATACAATCAAATTTAGTGAACCACTGCCACTCGGAATGTACAACACTGGGATTTTAAAAAAACCTGATTAAATGGAAAAGTTTACTGTGTCTTTATGCCTTGACACACAGATACCTACGTGGAAATCCATACTGTTTTAACAACTTCTTCTTTGAGAGGACCTTCATGGCCTGCGGGCAAAAGAGAAAGATAATAACATTAGAAAAGAGTTTCTGTAGGAGGAGAAATTTGTTTGATGCTCCTGACAAGAAAACCAAACGTTGGTGGTAGAAGTTGGTCACCCAGGCTCAACAGGAGATATCTAAAATAAAAGCATGATGTCATTTCACTTGTGAGTCAGAGGTTTAAGAAAGCAGGTAGATAGAATAGAATAGAATAGAATAGAATAGAATAGAATAGAATAGAATAGAATAGAATAGAATAGAATAGAATAGAATAGAATAGAATAGAATAGAATAACAGAGTTGGAAGGGACCTTGGAGGTCTAGTCCAACCCCCTGCCCAGGCAGGAAATCCTACACCACTTCAGAGAAATGGTTATCCAACATCTTCTTAAAAATTTCCAGTGTTGGAGCATTCACAACTTCTGCAGGCAAGTTGTTCCACTTATTAATTGTTCTAACTGTCAGGAAATTTCTCCTTAGTTCTAAATTGCTTCTCTCCTTGATTAGTTTCCACCCATTGCTTCTTGTTCTACCCTCAGGTACTTTGGAGAATAGTTTTGCTCCCTCTTCTTTGTGGCAACCCCTGAGATATTGGAACACTGCTATCATGTCTCCCCTAGTCCTTCTCTTCATTAAACTAGACATACCCAGTTCCTGCAACCATTCTTCATATGTTTTAGCCTCCAGTCCCCTAATCATCTTTGTTGCTCTTCTCTGCACTCTTTCTAGAGTCTCCACATCTTTTTTACATTGTGGCGACCAAAACTGGATGAAGTATTCCAAGAATCCAAGAAGTCATTGATGCCATTGAGGCTGAAAGTCCCTCCTCGGGACTTCTCTTTTTCTAGCAAGAAAAAATGGTCATGCACCCCTATCAAGTAAGAATCACCATCATGCATGGAAGAAAGATTACTCTCGCTTCAGTCCCCACCCTTAAGTTTTTATACTGATGATATTTCAGAACAGCATTCTTCAACCTTGGCAAATATAAGATGTGTGAATTTTCCACCTTCCCCAGCATGTTGGCTGGGGAATTCTGGGATTTGAAGTCTATACATCCTAAAGTTGCCATAGTTGAGAAACAGTGTTTTAGAAGAATGTAACTACTTCTCGGCTCCTTGTCACAAATCCAAAATTATTTTGCTTGTACATCAGTAATTGTAAAAGTATGCAATAAGGGGTGTGGAAAAACCAGGGGGAGACAGAAATCTAACTATTCAAAATCACAATGGTTCCAGAAGGGATGAGAAGTTCTTGCAAATGATATGTATGTGATAATTATGGGATTACTCCAAAGTGGCAATAAATAGAACATGGAATTTGTGTCAATTTGAAAAGTGCCTTGACAATCGGAAAACCATGGAAGAATTCACCAGCTGTTAACTAATCACGTAATCCTGTATGCAACCATAAAATTCAATTATATTTTCCTTTCCTTTCCTTTCCTTTCCTTTCCTTTCCTTTCCTTTCCTTTCCTTTCCTTTCCTTTCCTTTCCTTTCCTTTCCTTGTCCTTAAAAGGACCAATGGCAAATTACTTGCCAAAAAGGAACTTTTTCAGGCAGTCTTCAGGAATGGGGAAAAAAACCCTGATTCTAAGGCACAAATAAACCAACCAAAACAAAGATGGAAAATAAGTAAGAAAGAAAAATAAGAAAGAACATAATGTTGTCCTTCTTTCTATTGAGTAATCATTCTTTTACTTTTCAAATATTGTTAAATGACTCAACAAATCTGGAAAGCCATTTTGGGTGGGAGATTATTGTTATTTCAGCTCAAAATGGAAATGGGGAACATTTTCAGCAATTAAAACTATAACGTAGCAACCTTCCCAAGCTGTTATCTCTAACTGTGTAGGAATTCAAAGGTATCAAATAAAATGTCCCATTATTGTCCCATCTCAGTCTCATACATGCAGTAATGGATCAGGAGAGGTACTTGCAACTTACATAATATTGATCATCATTTTCATTGTAGGCCAGCTTCACAACTCCGTAGGAACCCTAGAAATAAACACACAATCAAAATCACTGGGTTGGTTTCATTGGCGGTTCCCTAGGTGGCTCAGTGGCTAAGATGATGAGCTTGTCGATCAGAAAGGTCGGCAGTTCGAATCCCTAGTATAGTTCTGCGTGAGCATGGGGTTGGACTAGATGACCTCCAAGGTCCTTTCCAACTCTGTTACTGTTACTGTTACCTGCTCCAGGGAAAGATTCAGTCTAAAACTTTTCAAGATGGAGATTGTCCTTATAAAACCCATTCCCCACTGCTTCTCCCTTCCATCTGGCATTTTTTTCATTCCCCCACTCGTTGCTTTGCAGATAGATTATGGAACAAGGGTGGGCAAGCAGATTTTGAATTTTTTGCAGACTCCCGCCCCCTCAAGCCTTTTCTGGTGGTGATCTGAAATATGGGGGAACATTTTTTTCCTACTATAAAACTCCCAAAAATAGACTTTATACATTTCTTTAAAAAAAAAAGAATAAGAAAAACCACGATCATTTCTCATTCAAAACTCAGAAAAGTCATTTTCCTGCAATGCATTTTGCATCTATGCACACCCAATCATCCCTTGAACTCCCCCCCCAAATTTCCTGCAGCTTCCTAGTTATATAGTTTTTTATTAATTTATAATCAGACATACAAAGAGAATACAAAAGTAAATATTAGGGAAATTAGGGAAGGGCAAAGGGAAGTGGATAGTGGGAGAAAGCAAGAGAAAAAGAAAAAAAAGGCATTGACTTCTGACTCCATTGGTGCAGTAAAATAAGGCATTAACATCTACCCTCAACTTTTTACTTTTTCATAATCATATAAACTAGCCATTTCTATAACAACAAATCTATCCAATCAGTAAAAACCAAAATCAAAAATTCATTTTCCTGCAATGCATTTTGCATCTATGCAAACACACACACCCAAATCATCCCTTGAACTCCCCCCTCCCCACAAATTTCCTGCAGCTTCTAATCACTATAAAAATAATCTGGTCCACTGGTCCACTTCAGATGGACATTGCTTTCTGCTTGGGTAAGGAACTGAACTGAAATAAAGCAGTGTGTTTGGATGCTGTCATCCAGCAGAACAAGGCTGGGGATCTGTTTTTTATCTCTGCCAACCTTTTAGGCTGCCAAAAACTGCTCAGTGCTTAGAAGTTGTTGGCAGTTTTGCTCTAAAATGTAGTGCTATTAAAGAAGATAATTTCTCTCTCTCTCTCTCTGTGATGGTTGTACCCTACCATTCCTGATGCCTGCTGTTTATTATTCTCATTGAATGGAAGGGTAATAATGCAAGATGGTCAGATCTATTATTCTCCTCCAGTCAGGAGGAGATTGTGTTTTGTCTTTCTTTCCCCCATCTTTTTAAACCAATATGTCACCTATGTATTTGGTATGGGGGGGGAGTAAAAATGCAGGCCATAAAAAGGGATTGAGCAGTCCAATCAGCTCCATATTAGCAATATCAATAGCACTTAGATTTATATACCGCTTTACAGCACTTTACAGCCCTCTCTAAGCAGTTTACAGAGTCAGCATATTGCCCCCAACAATTTGGGTCCTCATTTTACCCACCTCGGAAGGATGGAAGGCTGAGTCAATCTTGAGCCTGGTGAGATCTGAACTGCCAAATTGCAGGCAGCCGGCAGTCAGCAGAAGTAGCTTTCAGTACTGCACTCTAACCACTGTGCCACCATGGCTCATGTGATTACAAATTATCCTGAGCTGGTCCAGCATTTTACATTTTTGCAGCAACCCAATTCTACAGCTACTGAACATTTGACATGGGGGCTTTATGCATGAAACGTCTTGTACAACTTCTGAACATTTGACATGGTGTCCTTACGCAAGAAACATATGTTCTCTAGACCATTGAGGGACAGTATGAAAAATATATTGGACATTTTGGAATACTGTACTTAGAACAACATAATGAAAAATAAGCAGCGTTGGTTTTTCTGAATGCAGAAAAAGCCTTTGACAATTTGAACTGGACAAGCCAGCTTCCAATTCATTTTCCTCAAAACATACGGTGTGTATGTTTTGGCAGAAGGCAGTCATAGACACGGGCTCAAATGGGTGCACTGGGGCATTGAGGTACAGAGTTTGGAAATGGGGGGAGGGCGTGTGTTGGTGGTTTCAAGGCTTAAGACACCTTTTCTACCTCTTTAAAAACTCCCCCCTCCTTCAGTGAAGTCTAGCTTGGATTCTGATTATTCCACCTTTGGGATGCAGCTCTTAAAGCCTGCAAAAAGATAAGTGCACCTCACTGAGTTTATCATTCTCCTCTGGTAAATGAGATGTATCTCACCCATTCCACCCCCAAGAAAATGTCTCCATTTAGGCTACCACCTGTAACTCTGTCTTTATTACCAACCTCCAGGTAGGGAAACTATTCGTCTTATTCACTCTAAAATGCCTTCCAGCTCTGGGACACTTCTGAATTGAGAAAACATTTAAACTACACCGCATCTGAATGGAAATAACCAGGCCCATTGGCATGGTTGAAAAAAGTTGGTCTTTTGAAGTTCCAACAATTGGCTGCATTAAAGGGATTAATAGTCTTTATATCATGTTACAACACTCCAGGCAGGCAGCCAGGGAAAATCCTCCTAGATGAAAAGTAAAGTGGAACAGTAATAATTACAATTCCAGGTATAATTATAATGATAATGCCAACCAATAATTATCATTTCCTTACCTGAGCTTTCTTCATGAAAAATGGGGGTGTTTAATACTACTATGCCTTCCAAAATTATTATTTGCATTTTTGAAGGTGGAAATGTTTATAAAAATGCTTGTCCCCTGATGGAGAATTAGCCCTGAAGCAAGTCTGCCTGGCCTTGAGTGGAAGATTTCCAGGCTATAACCTGGAAACTATTTTTAAAAAATTGGAAAGGCAATGGCAAACCAGTGATATTTTGCAGCTAAGCTTTTTGGATGTGTCTGTAAATTCAGACACACACACACAAAACACACACACCAAACTCAACCTGGAAACTTTACTTTATATAATACAAACCTAAAGTTGCAGACAAATAGTTCTGAAAATGATTAATAATAGAATCAACAATGTGTTTTTGGTATTATTGGAACTAATATGGTACTTATACAGAAATGCTATGATTATCTGCCTGTTTTTCTGTGTCAAATACTGAAGACTTTTGCCACTACAATTATACAAGTCCACTGATAGTGCTGAATGGACATTTGTCATTATTTTGCTTGGTATGTCATGCTTTTGTGTTTCTGTTTGAATCCATCTGCTAAAGTTAATATTAAAACTTCAAATCTTCTTAATTTCTGGTGTGTTTATGGTCTCTGGATCTTCAAAGAACCAATTGCCTGGCACCTGGCCACTGCCTGACATTTAGCAATACAAGTATAAAAATATCTTGGTTCCAGCTAGAACACCATAGTGAAAGACCAAATAAAATATAAGTAGCTGTCAAGGTCATTGTTTTGAATATTAACACTATCTAGATAAATACAGTGATAAAGTATTGGACAGTATAATACTTGGAGGGCCTTGAGTACAAATATCTAAAAAAATATAATAGATAAATCATAACCAGACTAGAAAGTAAATCATTGAAGTTTTAGAATAACTTAAAATAACTTTATTGTCATTTTGAACGTACACTAATTGGCATACGTTAAAATGAAATTTTGTTGCATACAGCTCTCAAAGGGTCACCACTTCCAATATATACTACATAAACATGACTAAATAAATAAATAAATACAAAAATATGCATATACCACATATATTATATGACACAGAGAAACAACGCAGTCTAATTCGGATGTATACATGTACATGGCAAGAAAAATAAATCTTGCAAGTTTACCAGATGGATGGCATAGGGAACAAAGCTGTTACAGAATCTGGTAGTCCTGCTAGAAATACTTCGAAACCTCCTCCCAGAGGGGAGTAACAGAAACAGACCGTGAAGTGGGTTTGTGGGGATCTCTAACAATGCTTTGAGCTCTAAGCACATATAAGCAGTATCCTGAATAACAGGAAGCATGTTTCCTATAATCTTCTCGGCTGTCCTTACCACTCTCTGTATGGACTTTCTATCTGAGGCATTGCTGCCACCAAACCAAAAAGTGATGCAATTTGTTAAAATGTTCTAAATTGTGCCTCTGTAAAAAGTGGCCAGGACAGAAGGAGAAAGACGTACTCTCCTCATCTGATGCAGGAAATGCAGACTCTGGTTTGCATGGTTCACTAAGAATGACGTGTGGAGAGACAAGTTCAGATTGTTAGTTTTCTGCACCCCCAGATACTTAATACTGTTGACAACCTCTAGATGTTTGAATGAGCTCTTCAGTTTATAAATATCAGTTTGCTGTGTGAGATGCATTTGGGAATGTTCTTATGACTACAAAAGAACTCTGGACTTGCAAAAAGTCTACTTTGCATCAGGGGAAGACTAGTACTTTATGGCTGATAAAAGAATATATGTTAAGATTGGAAATCCCAAGAGATTAAAAGTGCCAGTTCTCTTATGGAAGGAAAGGCTTCATCAGATGACAGACCAATCAAACAGACAGGTTCTGTTTTGATAGAATGAGAACTGGAGAGAGATGACTTGTAAAGGTAAAGGCAAAGGTTCCCCTCACACATATGTGCTAGTCGTTCCCAACTCTAGGGGGTGGTACTCATCTCTGTTTCAAAGCTGAAGAGCCAGCTCTGTCCAAAGACGTCTCTGTGGTCATGTGGCTGGCATGACTAAATGCCAAAGTCTGTTAGCTTCCCATCAAAGGTGTTCCCTATTTTTATACTTGCATTTTTTACGTGCTTTCGAACTGCTAGGTTGGCAGAAGCTGGGACAAGTAATGGAAACTCACCCCGTTACGCGACACTAGGGATTCGAACCACTAAACTGCCAACCTTTCGATTGACAAGCTCAGCATCTTAGCCACTGAGCCACTGTGATGACTTGTACAAGATGACTTGTAGAGATGACTTTATCCCACCTTATCTTTTACTAGATATTTACTGAGCCATTTTGGGAAGAAAAATTGCCTGTTTGGCTTCTGATCACATAAAGGTAATCCTCGACTTACAGCAATTCATTTAGTGACCATTCAAAGTTAAAACGGCACTGAAAAAAGTGACTTATGACCATTTTTCAGAGTTACAACTTTTGCAGCATCCCTATAGTCCTGTGATCAAAATTCAGATGCTTGGCAACTGGTTCATACATATGACCGTTGCTGTGTCCTAAGGTCATGTGATCACCTTTTCTGACCTTCTGACAAAGCAAAGTCAATGGGGAAACCAGATTCACTTAACAACTCAGTGAGTAACTTATCAACTGTATTGATTCACTTAACAACTGTGGCAAGGAAGTCGTATAATGGGGCAAAACTCACTTAACAAATGTCTCACTTAACAACAAGAAATTTTGGGCTTCATTGAGGTCATAATTCAAAATATATGTTCAGTATTAGAACAAGCTTGCTCATTCTTGCACTCAAGAACCCATCCCTTAGTCCTCCTTCCCTGGGTCCCAAGTCTAATACATATAGGTCCATAAATATCTAGCAAGCTCCAACCACACCTAAGCTTTATGTTAGATTCTTTTATCTGTCCATCCCTGGGGTAGAGAATAAGGTGCTATAAACTTACCTTTCCTATTTCACTTTTCAGTTTGTACTGATTCAGCTGCACACAATCCTGTGGATTAAAAAAAAAAGATAAAACAAGTTAGCATGGGAGGGGGAAACAAAAAATAGAAAGTCTGAGATGTAGCTTCACTTCTCTCTAAGCTCCTCAAAATAATGAGAAGTGACAAATGTATTTTGGGACCTTACTCACTAGGGAAGATAAGATATAAATGTTTTTTTAAGCAGCAATGCTTCCAACCAGCTTCTATTAAAAAAATTATAGCAACAGACAGAAGAGACGGCTTTGGATAAAAGAAGTTGCCGAAGTATGTTTCCAAAGGAGAGTAAAGTATCAAAAATCCTCCATTATTTTGTGTTTTTATTTCAACTTTTTTGGGCTTTAGAATCTGGGCAACTTTTGATTAAATTCAGAATCAAAAGCCAGATTGACTATTATTACTGGACAGGAGGTTATCCAAGAAATCTCAAGGCTGTTGACTAGACTGGGAAATTGAAAACACCATTCCGGAAGGTGACTATGTCTGTGTCAGGACTGCCATGCTGTTATGCCTGCAGTGCTTCCCTAGATGCCAATCTGTCATATTGCAACAAGCAGGAAGGGGGGGGCATGAGGGGGGGGCAGAAGATGGGGAAACAAAAATACTCTTCGTGCCATCCGGTGAGAGCCACTGACTGCTCCAAGGTCACTTGATGGAATGCAGCACCATTCAACCCATGAAGCCAGAGATTGTTACCAAAACAATTTATTTGAATACCATTAGGAAGCCAGGGGAAAAGTTAACCAGCTGCTTTGGGCATGAAATTTCAGATCCAGCTTTGCTACACTGTAGCCACTTGGCTTTAGTAAAGTGCAGTGGCTAAGATGCTGAGCTTGTCGATCGAAAGGTCGACAGTTCAGCGGTTCGAATCCCTAGTGCCGCATAACGGAGTGAGCTCCCATTACTTGCCCCAGCTTCTGCCAACCTAACAGTTCGAAAGCATGTAAAAATGCAAGTAGAAAAATAGGGACCACCTTGGTGGGAAAGTAACAGTGTTCCGTGCGCCTTCGGCATTTAGTCATGCTTGCCACATGACACGGAATCGTCATCAGACAGCGCTGGTTCTTCAGCTTAGAAACTGAGATGAGCACTGCCCCCTAGAGTCGGGAACGACTAGTACGTATGTGCGAGGGAAACCTTTACCTTTACCTTTTATTTTCGCTAGCTATGAGTTCAAGAGTCTTTGTTTCCTAATTGACCGACTGACAGTCTGACCACTTCTCTATTGCTGCTGCTGAGAAGATTATATGGATGTCTCCAAGTAACTTCCTCCAAGTAACTTCCTCTGGGTCAGATTTCTTTTTCTGTAGTATTTTTACCCCAGCACAGGAGGTGACACACCGACGTCTGAAATACCTTGCATATGGAAGGGAATAAACAATTGAAGGAACTGAACATTAATAACCCACGGTTTTGGAATTAAACTTAACAATGCTACTAATCAAACTATTATCCAAGGGGAAGGGGATTTGAAGCAACAATTGAAAAATGGCGGCAAGGCAAGAGACAGGGAAAACATTTTATCCCTTTTTACAATAGACAAAAAGCTCAAATTTCATAGAAAAACAGTAAAAGATAACTGAACTTGATTAAGGCTAGATCTCAATTTCTTAAATTACAACGGGGCTATTTCACATATACGTTAGGAAAACAACAATAGAACTCAGATACGAGGCTGTGAGATTCTCTCCCTCATTGGAATAACCCAATTTTGGGGATATTGGAGTTGTATTGTATTGTACATTTCTGATTCTACCTGCAACCAAAGGCTGGACCAGATCATTTCCCTCCAACCTAGACTTTCTACAGATGTATGGACCAAGTGCCAGAATGACACTGCGGTCATTGCTCAGAATTTTAGATTCATGCACCTATAGGATCAAGAAAGCTACAGTCCAGTGGTGGGTTGCCCCCAATTCGGATTGGTTCATAAGAACCGTAGTAAAACCACCAGCAGGCCCCACCCACTGCCCCGGATGTCGTCATCGGCGATCTGCGCACGCGCAGAAGCTTCGCATGATCCCGTTGTGAACCGATAGTAAAGGTAAGTAGAACCCACCCCTGCTACAGTCGGTGATCTCCAAAGGCCCTTCAACTCCATGGTTTTATTTACCTTTGATTCTATGCTGTTAGCACTAAATCTCTTGCAGTGAATGTGAAATAGGATTATAATTCTATGAAATGTGAATGACACCAGAAGGAACAATGGGTTCCTTTGAAATACGGAAACAGAATTCTCGGGAAATAATCATCACCCTTCCTGCTCTCCTCCCTGCCCCCTAAAAAGCTACTTATAAACACTAAGAAGAAACCTTTTAATAGATTGTTTCTCAACCTCAGGAACTTCAAGATGTGTGGACTTCAACTTCCAGAATTCCCCAATCAGCTATGAATTCTGGGAGTTGAAATCCATATACCTTAAAGTTGTTGAGATTGAGAAACAGGGTTTTAACATTTTCCTATTTCTATTGAAGAGAAAATGAATTCTTTGGCTAATTTTTGCTCCTTTCTAGGAGTGTTGTTGAAATTCTCTCCACATGGAACTGAGTGCTCGTGTCTTATTTTACAGAGGTACATGAAGTCTGCAGTGGGGCAAGAATATTACAGCATTCCATAAACAGCATTTCCAGAGTTTTCTGCTGCCTTAGGCAAATGCCAATATCGCTAAGTATGTCTAGTGTCAAATAATACAATTTGGGTTATGATGACTCATAATGGATGATACAGAAGTAAAGAAAATTTTGGTAGCTCGTTATGACTGTATCGAGCAATCTGATCACAGCCGCAATTAACATTGCAACCGCCAACGTACAGGGTGGTCCTTGACTTACAACTGTTCGCTTAGTGACCATTTGAAGTTAGGAGGGAGCACTCAAAAAGTATTTACAACCTACTTCTGAAATTATGGGTGTGTGGATACTTCCTCCCATTGTCATGTGAGTGCATTTTGGGTGCTTGGCAATCAGCCCACATTTACAGCCATTTGCAATGTCCCATAGTCATGTGGCCACAATTTACAATGTTTTTGCTGAAAACATATTCATTTACTTCTGGCTTTCAGCAAATACGGCTCATAGCTCACGGGTTTAACAACTGCTGTGTTTGCTTAATGACTGCCACAAAAAAGATCACAGAATAGGTCCGTCGTGTTGATGGCCTGCTTTATGACCATCATGACTTGTGACTGTAATGGGCAGGCTTCATTACAGTCATAAATTGAGGACTACCCGTACTAATCAGGAAGTATATCCCCTTAAATAAAATAGCACTCATTTCCAAGTAAACAGCCATGTGCTCTTTGGAAAAGAAGGTTCAAAGGAACACTTCCTTTTAATTCAAATTCAATTTGAATTCAATTTAATTCAAATTACACTCATCTGGAACAATGTACATTATTGTAGAAAAGGCATTCTTCCTTGCCTTATATCCTTTGCAGGAAATGCCTTTCTCATTTGCTTTCCAGTTAGAAAGTTTCACCACCAGCCAATTAAACGGAACCTCTCTTGTTGTTGATGAAAATGCCTGTAGGTCACTAAGACAAATTACAAATAGTCTAAACTCTGAAACTCTACTTATTGTAGTATAGTATAGTGAGAGACCTATAATCTTCCAGATGCTAAAATAAATTTCATTACACCTGAGAACTTAGGATGCTGGCTGGAAGTAATGGAAGTTAGAATACAGCATCACTCTACAGGTTAGAGTTATAACTTGATTTTTTGGAATAGCCTTACTGGATCACTTTTTGACAAATTAAAAATGGGACTCTTGGTCAGTGATTTTTCCATTACTTGATTCTGGCTAAAATGGATTGCTTACAATTTAGATATTCCTAATTATTTCAAAGTGAGAGCCAATTTGTAGTAGTGATTCAGGCACTAGGTACAAACAGAAAAACTGTGAGTTCTAGTCCTGTCTTAGGTAGAAAGCCAGCTATGTGACCATGGGCCAGTCACCGTCTGTCAGCTCTAGGAAGGAGACAATGGCAAATATTTTCAAAGATCTGAAGAACTACTCCAGTAGCCTCCAAGAGTCAACACTGACCCCAAATATCAGGGTATTTTGTGAGTCCCCAAAACAGATTACTTTGAACAAAACTGTTGTGCAAAGATAATATTTATATTATATGCACCTCTGTCTAGGAAAGTTCCCAAACAGTTTTCTCTTACGTTATGCATTACAGTGCTTAGCACTACAGTTTCATAAACAAAATTGGTTTTTGGAGCATACAGTATGGGGGAGTTCATAAAAAACCTGTCTATAGCTCCTTAAAGCAACAGTGTCTTTTCCTCAGGTTGTAGTTGCTTTAAAGAGTTGGCCCTATGGGAACTTGTTTGTACACCATGAAGATTTTTTCCCCTTTGAATCAGTGCTACAAAGCTCTACTTTTTATCTGCGCAAATATGCATGCAAAACAATGTGAACAGAGAAGAGCATATATTGTATGTCCAGTGGTGAGATTCAGCCGGTTCGAGCCAGTTCGGGCGAAGTTAAATTGCTGGATGTCCCCTCCCCACCCTGCCCCTTCCAGGAGTCCCCACACGCCCCATTTTGGCTCCCAGGTAAGTGTAGGGAGGCTTACCAGGCCCAAAACGGGGCATAGGGGGGTGCAGCACAGTCCCCCCCCAGTCCCCCCCCTTGAGAGTGAAATGGCCCATTTCACTCTCAGGAGACTGCAGGGAGGCCTAGTAGGCCCAAAACGGGGTGTGGGGGTGCAGGAGTCCGAGTGCTGCGTGTCACACTCCCTGACGACACCACCATGGCCATGCCCACCCAGCTGGTCATTAGCACAGAGAACCGGTTGTTAAATTATTTGAATCCCACCACTGTGTATGTCTCAGGCCACACTGTTAGAGAAGGAAGTGTCTCAATTGGAGAAAACCTACTTTTTAGAAAACCATTCCTTTCTATGTGAAAGGGAGGAGGGTCTACCACGTTTTGAACATTTCCCTACAACTGGGGAGTCTAGAAGACTGCAGCTCCTGATTGAGGAACCTACCCAGCTTTCCCACAAAGAAGAGGCTGAAGAAGAGCCCAAGAAAAAGAATCACAATAAAACCAAAGAATAAAATATCCTATAAGCAGCCAGAACATCTTCTAGTCAACTAAAAGATGAACCAAAAAGGTGGAGTTAAAAAAAAAAAAAACCAGCCTCACTTTTGATACATATATAGCTGTCATTTCTCATTTATAAATTACTAGCTGGATACCCGTGCTTCGCTACAAAACTATGTGACTGGACATGATAAATTGAACTAACCAATTTAAGTAATTGGTTTATTACTGGAGTAATGCCTGGGTAGATTCCAAAATGGATGTCCCTCCCATTGTCATCATTACCAACAAAATATATCTGGAGAAATGAAGGCTGCTGCTGAGGCCCCGCCATGATACTCCCTAACCTGTGGTAGACCTGCCCCTGCACTTTGAATGTTGGCATATTTAGCTGTAGATGCCTGATTAACGTAGGGGTTATTAGATGCATACTTTTTTTACAGCCTCTCTATTGATTTCAGGATGACTTTGACAATACTTTTTTGCAGCTTCCCTTACTTGTGTTTCTCTAATAGCATCTGTAAATCTTTTCCTGCGTTTTTCCCCTCTATTCCCTTTAACTGGTGTTACAGTAGAAGGAACAGATTCGTCTGAACTGAGGAGGTCAATGTAAGAAGTGATTTGGGACTGGGACACTATGCAGGAGAAATTCGGTTCACAATCGGTTGGCTCAGTGGTGGTCGGTGATTGAAACTCATAAGGGAATATCTCCCCCACCACCTTGAGTTCGGAAGCAGTTCCATAGGTGGAAGGCGTAGACATTTTGGGGAGGTACCGATGTTTAGTAATGTAAGGAACCCCAGACCACTCCTGAATGAAGGAGTGGAACGTCTGCCAGTTTGAACTGAGGTAACGGAATGTGAGGCAACTGGCAGTTGGAACTTTTCAGGTGGGGAGGGTGAGTAGAACATCTAACTTCTTAGCATCAGACATGTGAATATACTGTATATGATATATTAATGATCTGAAGGTCATTTCAAAAAATCCTTTCTTAGCGAGCACCTAGAAGCCAAGAGGAATGTACGTGCCAAATTTCAAGTTTGTAGGCTTTAGTGTTCTGGAGATTTTGTGATTAGTGAGTGGATTTTGCTTTTATATATATAGATTTTATCTCCAAATAAATGGGAATCTATAGAGAAATGCCTGGAAAAAAATCTAAATAAGTCAGCAGGCTCATCATTATCATTATCATCATCATCACCACCACCACCACCACCACCATCATTATCATCACCATCATCATTATCATCATGTAACAATATTGCCTATTCAGATAATGTTGACTGAAGAGAAAAATATAGTAGTCTGGCATGCCTTGGGTTACCATGGCAAAGGCTTGAGCAAAACAGAGATTTCCATCCTCACAGCCACCTCTTAAAGTCATGTTTTATGACCAACTGTGGGACTTTCCAACATGAACTTTATGTTCTCGTTCATCTCTGAATCTTTCCTGTTTCCTATCTTTTTATCAACCAGAATGTTTGCGCAAAGTGTGGCGACAAGATAACATTGAAAATTGCTACCAACCAAGCCCTGACATTATAATGTTCAGGGACTGATACACATAAACAGAAGAAAGATAGTTATGGCTTAAGGTAAGAATAAAACAGGTCTAGACTGAACGTTCTCATTGGTCAGCACCTGTCCTTATTATGTCTTTATTATGTTGCAATCTAAAGATCTGGAGTTGAATTGACAATAACATTTGCCAGTTTGGGCTAAAGTTCTATTCTTTGATGTATTTAGCAGTTGCAACAATGGCTGGCAGTGAACGCAATAGACCCAACTGCCCTTTTATTGAACATGCTGGTATTAGGTTGATGGTGTTGCAATACGAAGAATTGAAGTGTAGTGAGACAATTAATCAAAATTCCTCCTGATTCATTCGATTTCAGAATGCTCTTCTGTGAGACTAAGACCATGGATGATATTTATTATGGCCAAGCTATTCATACAAAATGTTATCCACAATGTAAAATAAAGTAGGATTATTTCTTTGTATTATATGTGCAAGTCATATTGTAATGTGCAAGTCATATGTACAGTATGGATACATGTCACAGGGAACTAAAATGTGGCTGTAAGGTTCTGGGAGAGAACATTCAAATGGCATCCAAAAGAAACCAAGATAATGTCTAAAGGAAAAGGAAAAATCAACATCTTTAGAAGACCAGTTTGTATTTCTATTGACCCTCTAGCATCCTTATTAAAGCAGCTGCTGCAATCCACTCTCTGGCCACCTATGAGAATGGTTGTAAGTATTGTAAGCACAGAAGGGATCTGGAACTTTGATGTTCCCTGGAACTGGTTCCTAATTTCAGGCATGTTTTTTTAAAAAAACAAAACACAGAAACATTTTTGAGCCTCTAAAGCAGAGGTAGGGAACTATGGCCCCTTTATGACTTGTGGACTTCAACTTCCAGAATTCCTGAGCTAGCATGGCTGGTTCAGGAATTCTGGGAGTTGAAGTCCCTAAAGTCATAAAAGGGCCATAGTTCTCCTGCTCTAAAGCAGTGCCCCCCAACTTTTTGGACACCAGGGACTGGTTCGATGGAGAGAGGTTTTTCTGCGGACCGGAGGAGGCGTGGTTTCGCATGCTGCCTGCATCCCATGGATGGCGCTTCACTTATTATTTCACGACCAGTTCGTTCTCACAGGGAGGGACTACTCAGGGTACCGTCAGTCAAATTATGTCGACTGGCGACTCCCAGGGGGAGGGCCTTCTCTGTGGGGGCTCCAACCCTTTGGAATGAACTGCCCCCGGAGATACGGAATATCCCTGATCTCCGTGCTTTCCGCCGTGCCCTCAAGACCCTGATGTTCCAACAGGCAGGGCTAAACATACAAACATGCGAATGATTTTTAAATGTTATCTAATTCTGGGTTTTATTTAATTGACCAAACTAAGTAACAATTTTAATTAGCAATTTTATGATGTTTGTGTGTCCATATTTTTCTTGACTGTACACCGCCTTGAGCCCTACGGGAGAAAGGCGGTATAGAAATATAATAAATAAATAAATAAATAAATAAATAAATAAATTTATGCAGCCCAGTTTCTGGCATGCCATGGCCTAGTGCCAGTCCATGGTTGGGGACCCCTGCTCTAAAGGAAAAGCAGGCAACTCAAGGCCAAATCAGGCCCAAATGGTTCTGCTTATGGTTGCTAACACAGCTCCCAGTTACCAAACTTGTTCCATTTCTGCTGAGTTGACGTGGTAATACTTGCTTAACATGAGGTTTTTGTTTTTTTACAGATGCTTTGTCAACCAGCTAATAAAAGTCAATGGAGTATGGTTATCAGGAGGGAAAGAAAGCCTGTTCCTCTGATAAAGCCATTCACAATGGAGAGAAGGAACTAAAGAGCTGCAGCCCTATGTAATGCAGAAGCTAATCTATAGACCAGGGGTCTCCAACCTTGGCAACTTTAGGACTTGTGGACTTCAACTCCCAGAAGCTGGCTGAAGAATTCTGGGAGTTGAAGTCCACAAGTCTTAAAGTTGCCAAGGTTGGAGGCCCCTACTGTAGACTGAACCAAGGATTGTTGGATGCTTGACAGAACACAGGAATGGAGCCAGATGGCATACAAACAGAATCTGAGATCAAGGCTAGATCTGGAGCAATAGTTTGAAACAAGCCAGAGGTCAGAAGAGAACTGTTGGGAAAGCCACCAATAATTAAAATGAAAGAAGATGATAAGCAGAGGAAAAGTAACACTACAGTAATACAAGATGCTACACTAGGAGGCAGAAACAACAGTGGATCGAAGAACATACTGCAGGGTTTATAAACATCTGTCAACTCAAACAAGATGATACTGTAATTCCTTCTCTCTTCCCTATCCAGGAGAATCTAATCCCCTCATTGAGAGGGTAATGCAGTCCCAGGGTTTCAGCATAACTGCAGAGGAGCTATACCCCACAGTTCAGCAGCTTACCACAAAAGGAATCTGAGAAAAAACAATCTTGTACTAATTCCTGATTAGGAGGATCCAGTGAGAAGCTGGCTGGCTGGACTCACTCCAAGATCAGAAGGTAGTTCTTAAGAACCTATCTGGCTTGCCATGTAGACTTGAGAGGGGACAAGTGACATATAAATCCAGCAGTTCATCACACTTTCAACTGCACAATGGAGGCTGATGTTACATGGCTCTTTGGAGGAAAAAGTGAGGCCTCAAGGCAACTTGAAGAAATCGAAGAAGCAACTTGAAGTACGTGATCTACATAGCATGGTTACTTATGGTAACCAGTTAAAGTAAATGGAGATTTTAAATGATTTTTAAAAATCATTATATCAGGATTGACACATTACAGACCAAACCCAGGCTATGCCTAAAAATTTATTTGATTGGGAGCTGCTCAGAGTTCGATATGAGTGGCTATATAAATGTTTTAAATAAATAAATGAAATACTTTTGTTGGCCTCAGCCCAAGAAGTATTTTACAGAAAAGAAATAAAGGGCAAAGAAAAATGGTTGACATATAAAGACTTGCTTAGAGGAAAATGGAGAGCTTAAGATGAAAGCAAGAGAGTAATTGACTGCAGAGGAGTTTGTATTTCAATGATTTTCATATGCACAATTAAGAGAAGGACTCAGGATAGATAAACTTTACCAGGAACAGAATATGATAAAACAGAATTTGAAAATGAAATGATGTACAAACGATTTTGTGATTGTCAAAATGTGTAAACTTTTTCTAAGATTTGAAATGAAAGAAAAGCAAATTAAAAATGTATGATAAAATGAGCCCCGAACTTTGACTAAATATTCAAATAGTTCAATGAGAGAGAATGCAGTTAAAAATTTGAAATTCACATTGTTCTACAATTTAAAAGAGAATTTGTACAGCACGATGCACACTGCTGGTATACAAAAACTGTCTAAAATGTATAAAGGTATTTCTAATTATTTTGGAAATATGAAAAATATCAAGGGATGTTTTGTTGTGCATGGTGGCCTTGTGAAAGAGCAAAATGATATTAGACACAAATATTGTACATATACTGATGCAGAGTTTTAAAAAATATTCAGAAGAAACTGGACCTGTTTTTATTATGATTTATGGACATCTGCTTTTATATAAAGCAACTGTAGTGGGAGTATTCTATGCATAGAGAAGGAAGAATACAAAATATCTACAATGGAGGAATGGACTGTGAAGATGGCCGAGTTTGCATAAATTGACTTAACATAACAGAATAACAGAGTTGAAGGGACCTTGGAGGTCTTCTTGTCCAATCCCCTGCTCAAGCAGGATGCCCTATACCATTCTAGACAATTGACTGTCCAGGGTCTTCTTAAAAGCCTCCAGTAATGGAGCATCCACAACTTTTGAAGGCAAGCCATTCCACTGTTCAATTGTTCTCATTGTCAGGAAATGTCTCCTTAGTTCTAGGTTGCTTCTCTCCTTGATTAGTTTCCACCCATTGCTTCTTGTCTTTCCTTCTGGTGCTTTGGAAAATAGGTTGACTCCCCACTCTTCTTTGTGGCAGCCCCTCAGATATTGGAACACTGCTTGCTTGACTTGTTTGATAAAGGAGGGAACTACAATTACTTTTATAAAATACTGGAAATCCTATATGGAGTTTTTGCTGAAAACTGATAAAATGAATTGGTGATTTTGGGACTTATTGATTAAAAGGATTGGTTTATGGGAAGAAGGAAACCATAGTATGCAGTTCGGGAGGATGGAGATGGTAATTACTGTGTAAGGAAGTGCTGCAAAGAAAGCTTGAAGTTGCTGCTTTAGACTTTGTTTTTTCTTTCTCTTGTTATCTTTCACTTTTGAAACTCCTGTATATTTTCTTTCTTCTAATACTTTTTGTTTTATGTGAATTTTTAAGCCTATGTAAACTCTCCTAATAAACATTTCTTTAAAAAAAGAAAATCATCCCATCCTCTGATTCCAACCTCTCATCCCAATGTTTTACTTTTTCTTCTGGCAGCTTTGAAAAGGAGAGTTAAATCACAAGAAACAGCATATCAAAATCTAGCCACTTTCAGCTGATGCAATTGGCTCTCTAGCTCTACTACCACAGAAAATATGTCAACTCTTCCTTGCCAAAAAATGTGTCACTGGCTGGGTATGCAGAGGCTTCAAATGGCACCCACTTTTGCTGTTCCTTGTTTGCATCGTGCAGCGGGGAAACAGTCATCCATCTTCACCTTCAACTGATGAAGCCGGCAGCGCGTGGCATTGATCGATTTCATTTTGATTTTTGCCAAGATGAATAAATTAGGTTGCATAATGATTGTAACCATAGCAGTATGGATATACTGCCTCTGGGAACTGACAATGACAAATGACTAGGAGGTGTTGCTTTTGAAGGCATTCTTAGGCATCTGAAGGTTCTGGGAAGATTGGAAAAAAATTTGTCCAGGAAAGCAGACAATCTCCAATACATACTTAATGTATTGTACATACATAATATGCCTGTCAAAGATTCTGATGATTTAAGTGGGGGCCAGGAGAGTTAAGGAATTGCAAACAGGCCAACTCTTGGATAAAGGAAATGTTTAAGTTATTTTTCCCTCATGAAGGATGGCGAATATACATGTCCCAGGATAATGTTATAGCAGTGATGGTTAACCTTTTTGGAGCTGAGTGCTCAAAGCGCACACATGCTCGTGCGAATGCACACACGTGTGCCAGAACCCCCAAAATGCAATGCGAGCGCCCCCCCTGCACATGTGCCCCCCCGCGCTCCGTTTTGGCTTCCAGGTTGGTGCAGGAGGCTTTCTGGAAAGCCTCCTGCACCAACCTGGAAGCCAAAACGGGGCATGGAAGCCAACCTGGAAGCCAAAACAGGGCACAAGGTGCCCCGTTTTGGGGCTGGAAAGCCTCCTGCACCAAACTGCACCCCCCCCATGCATGTGCCCCCCCATGCATGCATGCACGTCCCCCATGCGTCCCACCCCCCACGCATGCACAGCAGAGACCTGAAGAGCAGCTGGCTGGTGGGAGGTGCGAGCGCGTGCGCAGTGGAGCTGGGGTGATGTGACAGCTAGAGTGCCTGCAGAGAGGGCCATAGGTTCGCCATCACGGTGCTATAGGATCCAATCTGGGTCAGTCACCAGGACCAGAGATTTTGTCTTCTGAGCTTTGGACTCATTCTGGAGCCCATCCTTAGAGAACCTCTCTCTAGCAGAGTCCCAAAGGTGCTTTTTTCCATATTTTGGACAGAGAGGATCGCTGGGTTGAAAGAGGGGGCTAAATAGGCCATCTGTGTCAAAACTGAACAGCCCTCTCTCAATAGAGGGGGAGGGATACAATGTCATCTATCTCCAATCCACAACACAGTCCTTTCAACAGTTCCAAGAAGGCTCCACACCTATTTGCACCACTCAGATGACCCTGATGACATAGATAAACCTCCAGGTGACTTTAATGACTTGCTAAAAGAATGCAAATGACCAGCTGTCTGTAAGGAATATAAATCCTTCCATTCTCCATCATCTAGTCAGAGCTGAAGAAACTTCTTGGATGAGAAGTGAAACGTCTTCAAAGAAAAACCAGAAAGTCCAGTTGCCTCTTGGAAAAAAAGCAACTTTGGGACAACCATGATCTGGATGACTGAGAATCTCCATAGACATCTCTAGCAGAAGTGTGTGCTTTGAGCTATTCTGTGTGTGGTATTTATATGGTGCCTGTGTGTGTGTCTTTTTTCCCTGATCAGAGCAGATGTGCTCAATCTTTACTCATTAGTTTTGGTCGCCATGATGTAAAAAAGATGTGGAGACTCTAGAGTGAAAAGAAGAGTAACAAAGATGATTAGGAGACTGGAGGCTAAAACATATGAAGAACGGTTGCAGGAACTGGGTATGTCTAATTTAATGAAAAGAAGAACTAAGGGAGACATGATAGCAGTGTTCCAATATCTCAGGGGCTGCCATAAAGAAGAGGGAGTCAAGCTATTCTCCGAAGCACCTGAGGGTAGGACAAGAAGCAATGGGTGGAAACTAATCAAGGAGAGAAGCAACTTAAAACTAAGGAGAAATTTCCTGACAGTTAGAACAATTAATCAGTGGAACAACTTGCCTCCAGAAGTTGTGAATGCTCCAACACTGGAAGTTTTTAAGAAGATGTTGGACAACCATTTGTCTGAAGTGGTGTAGGGTTTCCCTACCTAAGCAGGGGGTTGAACTAGAAGACCTCCAAGGTCCCTTCCAACTCTGTTAGTCTAGTCTACTCTAGTTTAGTCTAGTCTAGTCTACTGTACTCTACTGTGCTGTACTGTACTCTACTCAAGACACCCTATGGCACTTTATTGTTGGGAAACTTGTCAGCTGAAGTCCAACACATCTGGAAAGAATTAACAGTAGCCTGCTGTACAGCAATGTTTTACAATTAGGGCCTGTGGCCAAAAAAATAAATAAATACTGCAATGTGGAGATTCCTGCCCATCCAGCCCTCTTTCTTGCCATTCAGCATTCTGTTTCATCTCTCCCCTATAGGTTTTTCTGAAAACCTTTTAAAAAGAAATTTATAGACCTCAAGATCCTGCTCCCCAGTTATGTATGGGTTTGGAGTGGACTACATCAATATTAGAAACAAAGAGAATGTCTTACACATAAAACACCTATGTATGCTTTGTGCTCCATACAGGTAATCCTTGATTTAAGACTGGTCTGGTAGGTGCTTGGCAACTGGCTCATCTTTACAACGGTCATGTACCCATGATTTACAATGTCTTTTGCCAGTTTCTAGCCTTTCTGGCCAGTTCCTAGCTAAGATTGCCCACAGAAATATATTGATTCATTTAATGATTACAGGGGTCTCTTAATAACTGCTGCATTCACTTAACAACTGTGACGTTAGCTTAACAACTGCCACAAAAAAGGTCATAAAATTGGGTCATGTAGGCGCCTTGATTTACGACCATCATGACTTAAATTGGAAAGTATGGGCTCCATTTACAGTCATAAGTTGAGGACTGCCTGTAAGTACTGAAAATAAAACATGCCACATCTATATTAAGTGTGCAGTCAGTAGTTATGGAAAAGATGAATTAAAGATGAAAGCAAAAGGGCAGGAAGGGCAGGCCTAGAAACCCAGAATAAATAGCTCTGTCTTAGAGACAAAGTCAGTCATTTTGCTGTCAGTCTCCATCAATGTCACACCAAACTCCACTTCTAGAGACAGCTTTCTGTTTAAAAAAGAAATGTGGCAAGTCACAAAAACAATGTCTTCTGGTGTCCTTAAAGAGGCTCATTCTTTGGCCTTCTCAGGGACCTTTGATAATGTTTGAAAAATAGAAGCAAACACAGGAAGAGATCAAAGGAAAAGATGATGATACTTGCAAAAGACGATAACCACAGGTTCAGTTAGAAATATAGGGCAAAGGAATTTACTAATGTAATTATTCTAAAGCAGGGGTGTCAAACTCAAGACCCGGGGGCCGGATCTGGCCCGCAGGGTGCTTAGATCTGGCCCACAGGGCTGACCTGGAACCAGCAAAGGAATGACCGGCAGTGCCTCTGCCAGCAAAAATTGAGTTTGGGAGGATCGCCTGCAGCCCTCCCAAGCTCCGTTTTTGCTGGCAGAGGGTTGCAGGAGGCCGTTGCAGCTAAAAACTGAGCTTGGGAGCCCATTTTCACTCAGGCTGCCACAGGTGCCCCCGACATGAGTGACATCAAGCTGGCCACACCCACCCTGGCCCCCCAAGGTCAAACACAACCCTGATGTAGCCCTCAATGAAATTGAGTTTTACACCCTTGTTCTAAAGGGAAGATAGAGTAGCTTGTCTTTACAACAGCTCTGTGTGGAGATACCTAATGGCTGAATCAAGAAGGAAGCACTGAATCCTAAGCTTCCCACTGCATATTTTCAAAATTGTAAATTTCTGGTCCCCCCTAAAATCAGGGATCCCTTTTTAATTTACTAAATTTCATTGGCTTTCATCAAAGTATGTCTTAAACAACTGGGTTTTCCCTTGCTGATAAATTTACAAAGCAATATAAAAACAGCTACTATTATTACAAAGGAATTAGTCAATCCACAACTAGCGTATATTTGGAAAGGGACGTCACAGGCCTGACTATCAGCCTCTTGTATTTCATGGTCATTTTGCCCTGACAATTTATATTAAAATACTTTTCTTCTGGGACACAAATATAAATATATCTGCCAACTAAAAGCAACAGACAAAGGAGACTTGACTTAATGAAAGTTGATGCCACAATACATCAGCCAGTGAGAGAGTTATGTGGATTTTAGCAGTTACCAATAGCATAGCAACTACACATTCTTTGCCTGCATTAAAATTTTAAATTGCTTACTTTCCTGTCTTATATGAGTCCCCTGGGAAACGCTACACACGTCAGCCAATAAAATAATAATCAGCAAGCTACCACCGCAGAGAAAACTTCCGTAGATATGTGCCAAAGCAGATGCACCCAAAAATGATGGTAGAAAGAAACGGAAGGGGCAGGCGGTAAAATTATGATTCGGATACACTGGTAACTGGGAGGAACTCTTGCATTAATGATTAGGAATAGGCTGGGGCGACCGTTTTGCATTGCTGAACTGAAGTCATTCCCAACGGACATATCCCAAAGGTGCTTTTTTCAAAAGGTAGCTGGACTATCTTTGCCTTTTCTCTTGAAGACATTTTGGTTCTCATCCAAGAAGCTTCTCCAGTCAGAACTGAAGAAGCTTCTTGGATGAGAAGCAAAACATCTTCAAAGAATAACAAAAGTCCAGTTGCCTTTTGAAAAAGCTCCTTTGGGACAACCATGACCTGGATGACTGAGAATCTCCATACATCAGGGGTGTCAAACTCAAGGCCCATGGCCCACATCCGGCCCACAGGGGGCTTAGATCTGACCCACGGTGCCTCTTCCAGCAAAAATGGAGCTCGGGAGGGCCGCCATTTTCGCTGGCAGAGGGTTGCAGGAGGCCGTTGCAGCCAAAAATGGAGATCAGGAGCCCATTTTTTGCAGGCAGAGAGCTTGGCCAGCCACATGCCCCCCCCGACACGAGTGATGTCAAGCTGGCCACACCCACCGTGGCCATGCCCACCCTGGCTCCCTGAGATCAAACACAACCCTGATGTGGCCCTCAATGAAATTGAGTTTGACACCCCTGCCATAGACGTTCCCAGTGGACATAATAGGTAGCCATCAGAGTGGGTCACAAAGAGCAAACTTACCGCAGCATCTGAGATGGAGACTCGGTGGGATTCTATTGTCGGCCTCCTCCCTGTCCTTGGTGAAATATGCGTGGAGGGTCCCGTGGCATATGGACCAAAGTCCGGAAGGTCAGAGGAACTCAAGTAATTCCCAGTAGTCTTTTCTTGAAGGGAATACTTCCTGCCAGTCAAAATGGGCCTTTTGGAGAGCTTCTTTGGTTCATGCAACTCATTGGTGTCATCCAGTTCTTCGGAGGTGCCTGAATCAACACTGACCCCATTCCTTTGGTTGTTTTCAGCTGTGCAGTTAGATAACAGAACAACACTTTCTTCTATTGCTTCCTGGCTGTTTGGTTTAATTCCATTGGGACCAACAGTTACACTGATGGCAGCTACTCTCTCGGCAAGCTCCATCTGAGCCTCTTTGCAATCCATGTCTGTGGCTTGGCCAACAATCTCAGCTGTAGAATCACCCATAGTCAAATCCTGGCTTTTTATGTTATTAGATAATAGTATAAGCCATCAGGACTGAAAAGTTCTTCTGAAGAGTCCAAGGTGGGGATCTTGGCCACATGGATTTCTGGAAAGAACTGTAATAAAGAACAGAGGAAGCAAAGAGAAAGCCATTACTTTAAAAGCCAGGATAGCAGGGATAGCAAATTGGTGCCTTCCAGATATTTTTGTCCACAACTTTCATAAAAGTTTGTCTCCAGTTATTCTGTCTAAAATTCATGGGGGAGCTGAAATCCCAAACATTTGGAGGAGGCTAAGTAGTCCACTGCTGTAACAGTATATTACACTTCTTCATTTTCAATCCCTCACCCCCAACCATCTTGAGGGATGTTATAACCTGCAGAGGTGGTATTCAGCAGGTTCTGAACAGTTCTGGAAAACCGGTAGCTGGGATTCGGGAGGCAGAGGATAGATGGGGGCAGGACCAGTCAGAAGTGGTATTCACCGGTTCTCTGAAGTACTCAAAATTTCCACTACCGGTTCTCCAGAACTGGTCAGAAGCTGCTGAATACCACCTCTGGTATGAACTGGAACCCCAAGATTCTCAGCAATAAGTTGAGGACCACACCATTTGGAGGACTCCCAGAATGGGACAGAAAAGTCTGCTCTTTGGGGTATCTTAAAAAGCTGTAGCTTTTTTACTACAGCAGCCGTGTTATCCCCATAATCAACTTGGTTGCCTGCCCGCACAAATCGTTAAGGCACCAGACGCTGTACAACCATTTTACATACTGCAGATGCTAAGATTCAGGTACAATCATCTGTTCAGTTAATGCGGTTGCTGAGGACATATTTTGCCAGAAGGAGAAAAGATAGCTTTTCAAAGCTGTATGAAACCATAGAAATGCTGGAAAGAAAAAAAACCACCTCTGAATAGAACACATACAGGTTGAGTTAACCTTTAGCAGCAAGTAAGTAAGGAGGCAAGTGGCTTTGAAAAGGGGTCCTTAAAATGACAATTGGTGGGAGGTGAATGAATTGGTTTGCTTTAAGGGCTAAGGCTCTTCACCTGAAATGGTTTTTAAGAAAGAGAAGTTTTTCAAGGGCAGAAGACTGTTTCCTCTATTATTATTATTATTATTATTATTATTATTATTATTATTATTATTATTATTATTATTATTATTATTAAATTAAATTTGTATACTGCCCTACTCCCGAAGGACTCAGGGCGGTGAACAGCCAAAAGATAAAATACATATAATACAAATGTTAAAAAACCATTAAAATACAATTAAATAATTTGGCCCAGAAAACAAAATTTAAAACACCTCAAATTTATAAGACAAATTTAAAATTTAAAAAATTTAAAAACAGTTTAAAAAAGAGGTTAGGCCAGGCCGGCCTGCTGGAATAGGAATGTTTTGAGGGCACGGCGGAAAGCGCACGTCTGTAATCCTCCGTATCTCCGGGGGGAGCTCGTTCCAGATGGCAGGTGCTCCCACAGAGAAGGCTCTTCCCCTGGGGGCCGCCAGTCAACACTGTTTGACCGACGGCACCCTAAGAAGCCCCTCTCTGTGGGAGCGTACTGGTCGGTGAGAGGCTACTGGTGGCAGAAGGCGGTCTCGTAGATACCCCAGTCCTAGGCCATGGAGCGCTCTAAAGGTGGTAAACAAAACCTTGAAGCGCACCCGGAAGACCACCGGGAGCCAGTGCAGCTCGCGCAGGAGGGGGGTCACATGGGAGCGCCACGTCGCTCCCATAACCACCCGCGCGGTCGCACTCTGCACCAGCTGGAGCCTCTGGTTGCTCCTCAAGGGGAGCCCGATGTAGAGAGCATTGCAGTAGTCCAGGAGGGAAGTGATGAGGGCATGAGTGACCGTATTTCTTCTCTTTGTAAATACCAAATCACTGGCTATGCCTCAGGAATTAGCTGCATCGTTCCCATCTTCCCTTCTTCTTCATAGGCACCTTGCCAGGAACTGTTCTATCAGCAGTTGAAATGAAGTGCGTGGTTTCGTATTCCAATAATGGAGAATATTTGTAGCTCAGGGTTGAAATGAGGGGTCCTTGGTGCTCTCTGAGCTTGGTTGTTTTCTTGCAGACGTCTCATTACCAAACTAGCTAACATCATCAGGGCTGACCATTGTTCAGCAAAAGTGCAAGAAAACAACTAAGCTGAGAGAGGACGAAGGAGCCCTCCTTTCATGTAGCAATTGCAGGCACTGGGGCTGGTCTAAACAGTTACAGCCTCCCAATCTTACCCACCTGAACATGTCAAAGTAAGAGTTACAAGAACTGGGATGAGGCACTATCTTGTCCTGCATCCTAGCAATAGCAATAGCACTTAGGCTTATATACCGCTTCACAGTGCTTTACAGCCTTCTCTAAGCGGTTTACAGAGTCAGCCTATTGCCCCCAACAATCTGGGTCCTCATTTTTACCGACCTTGGAAGGATGGAAAGCTGAGTCAACCTTGAGCCTGGTGAGATTCGATCTGCCAAACTGCTGGCAGTCAGTGATCAGCAGAAGTAACCTGCAGTACTGTACTCTAACCACTGCACCACCGTGGCTCCTCCTAGGCCAGGGGTCTGCAACCTGCGGCTCTGGAGCCGCATGTGGATCTTTCACCCCTCTGCTGCAGCTCCGTCACTCAAAATATGCATCACAACTCCAATGTGCGACACCTGCCAGCACATGATTTATTGAGCTTTTCAACCCCTGGTAGGCCAACCGTGGATAAATCCAAGAAAAGAAAAGTTTCAGAAGAAAACAGAACGTTTAATTCAACTACATATGCTAGTTTTGTGGCCGCTCAAGAAATAGTCAGGCACAGGAAGGGTTTTGTGGCTCCCGGTGTTTTCTTTTCTGTGGGAAACGGGTCCAAATGGCTCTTTGAGTGTTTAAGGTTGCAGACCCCTGTCCTAGGCCATTCTATGGCTGGTCTTTCATTCTGGACAGAGAGGATGGTGGCCCCTGATACAACAAATGTTCCAGTGCTGGTCTGCTGAAACTCTGCAGAAAAAATAGCTAAGGCTGAACTATATGCAAGATGTGTGTGGGCTAAAATGTGTGGGGTTTTTTGTTTTTTTGGGGAGGGAGGAGGTGTTTCCTACCAAGTCAACAACAAACTCAGGTAGCTGGTAGCCTATTCATGTGGAATTGAAATGGCACCATTCGAAAATGCTTCTTTAAGTAGGATGAGATGTTACGCAGAAAACCAGGGTAGCTGCTGAAAACAGAAGGCACAAACAAAAATGAAGAACAGATGAATAAGAGTGAAATTATTGGTTCACACTTTGTAGTAAGTGGCCTAATGAGATGGAAGATTAAAACAGCATCTCTAGCAAGCTCTCTATTTCCCTAGGGGGGAAAAAAACCAATACAATTCTCTACACAAGTGGGAATGGAAACTTTCTAATCTCCTATAAAGCAGGAGAGGAAGCCAGTACTGTCATAGGACAAGGCAACACAACAGCTGGGTTGCTGCAAATCATCACCTTCATTTGCAAAAATAGTTTAAGCCATGTCTAAGGATAGCACAGAGGTACAAGAGAGAACAGTTTGTCAACTTCTGATGTCATGTTAATGGTAATAGCAGTGATAGCAGTGTTCCAATATCTAAGGCACAGGTGTCAAACTTGTGGTGTCAGGCTTCCTTCACATGATGTTTTGCGATGTTTTTTCCCTTCATGGACCTGGGATGGGTGTGGCCTGCGCATGATGCATCTGGCCCACAGGCTGCCAGTTTGACACTCCTGATAAGGGGCTGCCACAAAGAAGAGAGGGTCAACCTATTCTCCAAAGCACCAGAAGGCAAGACAAGAAGCAATGGATGGAAACTAATCAAGGAGAGATCCAACTAGATCTAAGGAGAAATTTCCTAACCGAACGATTAATCAGTGGAATGACTTGCCTCCAAGAAGTTGTGGGTACTCCCAACACTGGAGGTTTTTAAGAAGAGATTGGACAATATGTTTGAAATGATATAGGGTTTCCTGCTTCAGTTGGGGTTGGACTAGAAGATCTCCAAGGTCCCTTCAAACTCTGTTTTTCTATTATTCTGTCATGCCCTCTATGGAAACCATTTTTGGAACAGGCAACTTCCTTTCACCAGCAGCTATTTCATGAATGTATCCATGATGTCAACATTTCAAATCTGGATATTGGGCACTAAATGCGGCCTACAGGCAATCCTTGATGTACAATCACTTGTTTAATGACCATTCGAAGTTACAACAATGCTGGAAAAAACCCTACAACATGTATGTATGATAGTTGCAGCATCCTGAGGTCACATGAACCCCATCTGCAACCTTCCCAGCCGGTTTCCCAAGTAAAGTCAGTAGGCAAAGCTGGATTGACTTAATGACCATCTGATCTGCTTAATGACCATAACAAAAAAAAGTTATAAAATTAGACATGGTTCACTTAAGGACCATCTCTTTTAGCAATGGATGTTCTAGTTTCAGTTGTGGTCTTGTGTTAAGGAACTACTTGCACTTCTGCTGTATCCTGTAACTGGAAACACTGTTAAAAGGAACATGTTCCAGACTAATTGGAAGAACATTAATATTCTGTTGCAGATTCCACATATTTTACTTGTTTCACATCTTAGCATTGGAAACCTTGATATTTTGTGGATGCAGTTTGTGTCAGCCACTATTTTACTGCACCAACTAAAGCAAGTTACAAATTCTAATTACTTAATTGCTATAATTATATCTGCTTGCCCTCAGCAAACTAAAATGCAACAGTTCTTTAAAAAAAAAAGGACAGAAGATTTTTTTTGAGGTAATAATATTCTCCTGCAATTTACATATATATCTGCATCAATAAGATTATAACACATAGGAGGGTGTGGTTTGTATGAATGTGATTTGTTTATTTACTTTTAGGGTAGCCTCTCTTAATTCTATGTCTCCTTTCCAAACAGACCAGACAAGAAACATAACAAGATGAGCCATTTCTACTTTATTGTACAGCTACATTAACAGAATCTTGCAAGTCTGAAAGTACATATTCCTCCCCTCTCCTTTACAGCTCAAAGAAACTAAGGAGCCTCTTGCCTCTAAGCCTCTTGCCCCACCCAATACCCAGCTACAGGCTATGCCGTCTCTTATCTGATGGTACCCTTGGTACCATCTCTTCCCCCTATTCCATCTCCTGAGGCCATTCCCACATACCATTAGACAGAGTATAATGATGGAGATTATTTGCAAACAAATAATGATGCTTTTGAAATTTTTGTTGTGTGTGTTGTGGCCTGCCATTGGCCAGCGGAGCTGGCAGCAGATTCGGACAGTGAGGAGGTTGGGGAGGAACATGGGCCTGTCCTGGAGTCTGGGGAAGGCTCTGATGAGGGATCTGTGTCGGAGGCAGAGAGGGGGCCAGGGCTGTATGCCAATTATCAGTTGCCTTCGGAGTCAGACATTAGTGAGGCAGATGAACAGCTGGAGCCTGTTCCCAGTGTGCGCATGCGCAGAGTTGCCAGATGAAGGGAACAGCTAAAGAACAAGGGTCGACTTGGGAGTAAGACCACAGGTGGACGATGAATGCCCCCTCCCAGAGGGAATAAAAGAGGAGTGAAAGGGGAGTGGAGTTTGCAGGAGACAATTAGTTCACTTAATTGGTTTGTGACTCTCTGACAGTGGTGGGTTCCTCCCGGTTCGGCCGAGCTGGTAGCGGTGACGATATGACGTCACCGAACTGGTTCTCTTTGTTTGGGAGCTGGGCCCTCCCACCCATCCCCGCGTTATTCTTACCTTTTATTTGGCCCCGCCCCCAATGTATTCGCTGCCTCCCGAGTCCCAGCTGATCGGCTAGAAGGAAAAAAACTGTTTAAACTCTTGCCACGAGGCTTCAAAGGGCCGCCCTACAGCTGATCAGTGTTAAAAGGCAGTGTGGTGGTAGACCAGTGCGCTCAAAAAACAATTGGGTAGACCGGTGCCTCGAAAAACAAATGGGTAGACCAGTGCGCTTGAAAAACAAATGGTAGACCAGTGCGCTTGAAAAATAAATGGGTAGACCAGAATGTTCCAAGAACAAATGGGTAGACCAGTACAGCTCTGCAAGCAGTTAAAAGCCTGGTAGATTAGTACCTCTGCTAAATCCTACAGAACTGTCACATGACCATCAAACCACATCCACAAAATAAGCCACGCCCACAGAACCAGTAGTAAAAAATTTTAGAACCCACCCCTGGCGTGAAGAGACTCATGACTGATGATGCATTTGACCCCCTTCCTTGGGGTCAGCCTGGTCAACTCTCACATCATTCTTTTACTTTAACCTTATGGTAAAGGTACTGTTACTACTCATGGTTGATGCTTCTTTGTAGACTACTCAAAAGGCTGCCACCAAGCCACAGTACAGGATTCTTGTTATGAGGAAAATTAAAAGTCGGAACATTAGATCTGAATGCTGCCTTGAGTTGTCCCAAAATAAACTTATGATAAAAATCAATAATAATAATAATAATAATAATAATAATAATAATAATAATAATAATAATCAGTGTTAAAAGACAGTGTGATGGTAGACCAGTGCACTTGAAAAATAAATGGGTAGACCGGAACGCTCCAAGAACAAATGGGTAGACCGGTACAGCTCTGCAAGCAGTTAAAAGCCTGGTAGACCAGTAGCTCTGCTAAATCCTAAAGAATTGTCACATGACCATCAAGCCACGCCCACAAAATAAGCCACGCCCACAGAACCAGTAGTAAAAATTTTAGAACCCACCCCTGCTCTCTGAGACTCCTTGCCAACTTTTGAAGATATCGGCCTGGCAGCTCTCCAAACCAGATAAAGTCTGTGACTGTAAATTCTCCCTTGAAAGACTTTGCTGGATGTGAATGAGAAGAATTCACAGTAACTTAATAAAAAGGGATTTTTGTCGGGACAAGGAGTCCGCTTCATGCACTTGGGAAGCTCTTGGTCAGAACAGTGTGATCTTTGTCTCCAAGTTTGCGCCATTAAAATACCTTTCCAAAGTGAAGCCCACAGCATCAGAAATCAGCTACTACTGTAGCAGAATGAGCCATAAATTTATTTATTTATTTGTTTTAATTTAAATATCACTGCTGCTCCATTAGGCAGTGCTAATCTTTCCAAGGTATGTTATTAAATGTGAAAATGTGCATCTGCGGGGGGGGGGGGGTGGAATTCCACAAAAAAGCTACTGGTTAGGTCGTTAGGCCATTTTCCCAATAGTGAAGTCAGGCAACGAGTACCAACAGAAACAATGTCAAAATTCGGTCTTCCCTTCCTTGTCTGTTGCAGTGCCCACCCTTTGGAATTGCATTCCACCCAGTGGTGGGTTCTAACCGGCTTTACTACCGTTTTTTTTTTTAATTTGATTTATATGCCGCCCTTCTCCGGAGACTCAGGGCGGCTTATAATGTGTTAAGCAATAGCCTTCATACTTTTGTATATTTTATACCAAGTCCGCTTATTGCCCCCACAATCTGGGTCCTCATTTTACCTATCTTTGAAAGGATGGAAGGCTGAGTCAACCTTGAGCCTGGGGAGATTTGAACCTGCAGTAATTGCAGGCAGCTTATGTTAATAACAGTGCTTTAGTCTGCCGCGCCACCAGGTTCTCTTCGTGGACGCGCTTTGCACGCGATCACTGGAAAAAGAGAACCAGTTCGGTGACGTCATATTATCACTGCTACCGGCTCGGCCGAACTGGGCTGAACAGGGAGGAACCCACCACTGATTCCACCCATACAATCTCTGAACACCTGGCTGTTCCTCACAAACCTTGTGGGAGGATGGGTGTTGTTGACCCTCTACAATAGTGCTTTTCAACCTTGGCAACATTAAAATGTGTGGACTTCAACTCCCAGAATTTCCCAGCCAGTAGTTCCTAGCATGCTGGGGTCATTAATATTATCAGTAGACACTGCATATATTAGTTTACCAATGAATTCAATATAATATTGTATTGTTCATATTGTATCAATTCATTGATAAAAGAGTGACTTCTGAGAGTTACATAGTTTTTTTGTTTTTGTTTTCCTTTCCCTTTTTAGTTTGTATTCCTTGTTTGATTTTTAACTTTTTCTTTAAGATTAAAGATTGTTTTGTTAAAAAGAAATCTAATAAGGGACAAAGAAGGAAGGAAGGAAGGAAGGAAGGAAGGAAGGAAGGAAGGAAGGAAGGAAGGAAGGAAGGAAGGAAGGAAGGAAGGAAGGAATTACAGCTTGCACTGCTGTTAGATTTATGTAAATTTACTACTAAATCTCTGTAAAACTACCTTTCTTTAATCTATGTTTCCCAGATATATTGACTTCATTTCCCATAATCTTCAACGAATGACGATTGAAGAATGATGGCAACTAAATTCCAGGCCCTCTGAAGGACTGCAAGTTAGCAATACTGATAAAAACTAAAACATGCAAAGACACTGATCCAAATTGACAGAACATAGAAATTTACTTAAATTAGGATCCTATTTTTCAAGAAGAGCACCAGTAGTCCTCGACTTACAACCATTTGTTTAGTGACTGTTCGAAGTTACAATGGCGCTGGAAAAAGTGATTTATGACCATTTTTCACACTTATAACTGTTGCAGCCTCCCCATGGTCACATGATCAAAATTCAGATGCTTGACAGCATGTATTTATGGCAGTTGCAATCTCCTGAGTTCATGTGATCACCTTTTGGGACTTTTCTGACAAGCAAAGTCAATGGGAAAGCCATACCCACTTAACAACCACGGGGAGAAAGGTTGTAAAATTCATGTCTATGGAGATTCTCAGCCATCCAGGTCATGGTTGTCCCAAAGGTGCTTTTTCAAGAGGCAACTGGACTTTCTGGTTTTTCTTTGAAAATGTTTCGCTTCTCATCCAAGAAGCTTCTTCAGCTCTGACTGGATTGTTGTAAAATTCACTTAACAACTGTCTTGTTTAGCAATGGCAATTGTAGTCATAAGTTGAGGACTACCTGCAGTCAATATAATGTGAAATATTGGTCATTTTCTTCTCTTTCCAAATGTGGAGGTAACCAGCTGGTTTGGACCAGTTTGGGTGAACCGGGTGCTAATTTTAAATCTGGTTCGCCAAACTGGTAGTTGCAAGGACTGGCTGGCCCTGCCCACCATGCGTCTCCCCTCCCCTCCCAGGAGTCTCCATGCCCATTTTGGATGCCAGGTAAGTGCAGCGCTGGGAAAATGGGCCTCCCGGAAGTCCGGAAATGGACCCGTTTCTGGCCTCTGGAGGGCCTCCAGAGCTGCCCGGAGGCTCAAGAAAAAGCTCCTTAGCTTGGGGAGGGTGAAAATTCCCCCCACGTGGTGCAGGAGGCCATCAATGCCACGCCCACCCAGCAACCGCGCAGAGAACCGGTTGCTAAAAGTTTTGAATCCCACCCCTGGAGATAACACATTGGCATGTTTTCTACTATTTTTCAAAAGGAACATGGAAAAATGAAGAACTATATGACAACGTTTCAATCCAATTTACGTCCTTTTGTGACATGCTAGGCTTCTCAAGAGAGGTAATAAACAGCCGAAAGGGTCAGTGGAACTATTGCCTAAAACTAACCCTTAGGAAAATGAAACACAGCCATTTCTACAAACTTGGCAAAAAATATACGTCTCAAATTGGCATCAACAAGCAGTACTATTTTTAGAAGAGAAACAGAAGGGGGAAAGCACAGTTTGAAACATCTAAGGATGGTGGGTTGGAAGAGCTCTCCTTCCCTGAACTGCATTAAAAAAAAGCAGATACTAGAAAGCTAATAGGATTGGCCAGGGAGAGAAATGTACAACCATAGGATTGTAACCTGCATTTGCACAACATATTTTAGCTGGTCACATAATTAGCCCATCTGGAGAATTAGAACCATAAATTAGCTAAAGGTATCAGATTTGTACAGCATCATTGTACAGATATTGGGTGCTGGCTTTACAAGAAAGAGGGATTCTCAACAATGGAAAATGAAAGATTTTTCATACAATTTGAGAGTTACAAGGCCAGAAATCCTAGGGATCTGATTGGTTGAGAAAAGTTTGGGGAGAAGCTAGTTAGGTCCTTGTCTAGTTATCTGAGGTTAGTTCTATTGGTAGACGGCCTTTTCAAAGACGGCAGCAGAGCTGGGGAAGTCCCTTGTTAAGAGGTGGACTGTTGAGATAACTGGGGGCTTGTCCATGATTGAAGATGGAACTTCGAGTTTCTCCCTTTGTTACTATATTGCAATTCCCTTGTTAGGATTGTATTGTGAGCTGTAAGGAGGCTCTATTCTTTGATTTAATTGGGATTACAGGGGGTTTCATCAGGGCGCAGGGAGGGTCAATTTCAGAGATTAAGCAAAGAGATTAATTAGGTTCCCACTCACATCTAAATGAAAGAGTGCAGCCTCCATTTTCTCTGTGAGATTTACTGTATTTTTTGGAGTATAAAACACACCTTTTTTCCCCAAAAAAGCGGGTGAAAATCTGGGTGGGTCTTAAATTCCAAATGTAGCCCTGCCCAGCTTCTCAAACGGAGGTTTCAGAGGCTGAAAAAAGTATCAGAAACAAAGCTTCAGAAAAAAAGGCCCCAAACAGAGCTTCAGAAAAGAAGCCCCCAAACAGAGCTTCAGAAAAGAAGCCCCCAAATAGAGCTTCAGAGGCTTTTTTTCTGAAGCTCTGTTTCGGAGGCTTTCAGAGGCAGGAAAAAAAGTTTTTTCTGAAATGGAGTTTCAGAAGTTTCAGAGGCAGAAAAAAAGCAAAAAAAAGCAAGGCACAACCAAGGAACCTGTTGCTAAAATTCACCTCTGGGAACAGCTGATTGGGGGTATACCGGGAGGCTGATCCACCTGCCAATCAGCTTTTTTAAAATTTTCCTCCCCCAAAACTAAGATGCGTCTTATACTCCGGTGCGTCTTATACTCCGAAAAATATGGTATTTTCTAAGGTTAGCATGTTGAACAACAGGCGTTTATTAGCTTATTTGAATATGTTGTGAAAACATGGTTACAATGTAGGAAGAGACCTTGGAAGTAATCTATTCCCAACATTCTTTTCAATGTAGGATTTATCATGCACAACGTAACTATAGCAGTTTTGATCGATGCTTATGCAGAACAGCTTGTTTGCTGGCGGTTTAACATATGCACTTACAGTGAACCTATTTGCTTGGGGAAAAAATAAAAGACAAAGCTGAAAAGGGAGAAAAACTGAAAGAGGTTTGTAAGTTTAAAAATAGGTAGATAAAATGAGAATCCAGTTTGTGGGGGCAATAAGCTGACTTTGTATAAATATACAAAAGTATGAAGGCTATTGCTTAACGCATTGTAAGCCGCCCTGAGTCTTCAGAGAAGGGCGGCATATAAATAAATAAATAAATAAAAAGTTTAAAAATATATTTTTTATGTTGATAATTCTGTTTTACAATGGAACATTCAAGAGCAAAACCAAGAAAACAAATATTAAATTAAATAATTTAATAAGACAGCTTTCTAAAAAAAAGGACTGTCCTTCATAACTATGGTTACTGGAATAAACACTCAGGAGAATTTTCAGTGAACCCAACTACTTTCTTGTTTTTAATGCTAAATTCCCGTCAAACATCTCAGTTGCTCCGTGTGGCTCTATATAATACTGTGACACAATGCATATAGCACTGAAATTGGAGAAGAGAAATAGTTTCCCCTAAAATAAGACATCCCTGATAATAAGCCCAATCGGGCTTTTGAGCGCATGCACTAAAATAAGCCCCCCCTGAAAATAAACCCTCCCCAAAAATATTTAAACGCATGCGCAGCCAGTCCCTGCATTTTCCTCTGGTTTCCTCCATGTGCCCCAAAATAATAAGAGCTCCCCAAAAATAAGCCCAAGCGTTTATTTCGGGGTTCAAAAAAATATAAGACAGGGTCTTATTTTCGGGGAAATACGGTAGCAATACTAGGAAAGGCAAGGATACAATTAAATGTTTGGACCAGTAAATGGATCTTGGGAATCTGATGCAAATAACATCAGCCATGACATTCAAAGCAGGTAATTGGATTAGCCAGGTATACAACTGAACCTAAATTTACCAGGTACAGTGCATTGTTCACACAATAATTGGAACATAACCTAACCGCATACGCTAAATTCAGACCAAACCTTATCTTTAGCTATTCCAGTAAAGTGTATTTTATATTATGCACTGCATTGTTGCAGATATGGGAAAATAAAACACTCTACATTTCTAGGCCTGTCTGCTCCAAAGGAAATTCAACATTTAACAGCACTATCTCAGGAATATTTCACAACTTGGGGTAACATACTTTTGCAACTGTTCTGTATTTCATGAATTTTTTCTTCCCTGTATTGGGATTAAAATATACAATTTCTTTTTAGTTCAAGATATGCAGTTGTTCTCTCCATTTTTTTAAAAAAAATCTTCAAATCTCTGCCTGGCATGGGTCCAGGCTATCTGAGGAACCATTTCACCCCAATGGGATTAGCCCATCTCACCCATGCCAGCAAAAGAGGGATGCTGCGGGGCCCCTTGGTCAAGGAATTTCATCTGGTGGGGTCTAGGAGAAGAGTCTTTTCTGCTGTGGTTCCTGCCCTTTGAAACATCTTGTCCCCTGAGATGGGATCTGCTCCCACTTTTCTGAGCTTCCTGCCAGTTGATTTGAGGCCCCACCAGGAATGTATCACACTAGTTGACAGATTAAAAGAAGATCCCACCTCCCCACCCTCTGCACATCCAGCTCCCTTCCGGTCCATCTTTTTAATTGTAATTTTTACTGTTATTAGAAATACTTATTTTTCGTGGTTTTGTGGGCTTTTAATGTTCTAAGCTGCCCAGAGAAAGATCAAGGCTAGATGGGTGGCAAACAAATCTAATCAAGCAATGAGATGCTCTATATGTACAACTTGTAAACTTTTATTTTTATTAGCACAACATGCAAGCTAAATTACTGATAAGAGGCACCATTCAGATTTATGATAGTATAACAGCTAATATGCCATTAATTTCAGCTGGATTTTCTTTAGTTTAAATACTACCAATGAAGCTTTGAGTTGCTTGGTAAAGAGATGAGCGGCATACAAATATAATGAATAAACAAACAAACGAGCAAAAATAGGCAGGCATAATCATCTGCATTTCCACCCACTGTATTAAATCAGTTGCAGCCAATTGTTTTCCTGGAGATATTATTGGCCATTAATGGAAGGAAATACACTTTTATGTAACACATGAAAAGGACAAAGAAAGAAGAAGTTCTGAAAGCAACCTCATAATAGCTTATGAAATGTCAGGTGGTCAACTAAAGCTGATGGAGAAATCTTTGTTTTCTTGCTGCCAGATTAATTGGTGAGAAAACAGCCAGTGATATGTTTCTGAGAAAGAAGATCTCAGTAGCTTCTCTGCTTCCTCCTTGTGATGCAATCAAGTAGAATAGATTATTTTAATATCAAAAGTCAGTGATTGCATAGAGTTTAATATCCTCTATTTGGTTTATCTGTCGATTTTCATCAGAACTCACAGTCTGAATATATCTATAAACGAAATAAATTTGCCAAGCACTGATGATTTGGGATTTGATTTCGCACTGGTATTTTAAATTCAGTTTCATGCAGTTGAATATAGTAGCTGAGATGGGAGGGGGCTAAAAACCAGGAGATGGTGATTTATAGTCCTCCCTTAAGACATGAAGCCAACTAGGTGAGTTTAAATCAGTCAAGCACTCTCAGGCAACCTGTAATGGTCTGTGAAAATAGCCTTGGGAGACCAGAGGAGGAAGAGCTGCAGCCTAGACAACCATTATGCAAAAACAAAAAAACCAAAAGGCCTACAGAATGAAAAAGGGTGTGGGAAGCAACTCAGAAGGGATCCTCCCGTGTTCTGGAAAGTAAAAGTAAGAGAGGGTAGAGGTGCTTTCAGACTTGCAAGATTGTCAAGCATCAGGGAAATTAGGAGAGCCAGGTAGTTCAAATGTGTGAGGGGGGAAGGTTTGTTCTCTAAGTTTGCGGGTTGGTTTCCGAACATTTCATTATAAGGCTAGGTAACATCTTCAGAAGAGTTTAGGAGGTGTCAGTGTTCTTCTGTTTATAAGAGCTTCAGGTGTGGGTGTGTCAAGTGTTGTGATGGGTCAGCTGTGAGTCATCAGTGAGTCTTGTGATGGGTCTTGTGTTAAGGAGATTAAATCAGGTTAGGGTCATTTGGAGGTGAACTGGGGGGGTTGCCTGGGTTGGATGAGGGTCAGTGCTGTCTCTGGTTGACTGTGAGGTTGATTTAGAGCCCGATGGGTTCGTAGGCTGGTTGTAGGTTAATGTGTCTGTTGATGGAATTGCTTGTGAAGTGCCAGGCTTCGATGAACTCACGAGCGTGGCGGGTGGTAGCGTGGCCGATGATTTTTGTGTTGCTCCAATCGAACTGGTGCTGTTTGGTGTCAGTATGGATAGAGTTTAAGGATTTGGGATCATGACGTTTGACTGCCAGCTGTTGTCTGTGGATCCTGGTTTTTAACTGACGTGATATTTGTCCCGCATAGAATTGGTTGCAATGGTTACAGTTGATTTTGTAGATTACATTGTTTCTTTCAACCTTCTGTATTTTGTTCAAATGTATCTAAAGATTTATTGTAAGCTTAAGCTCTCTACAAGAATCTGAACTACTACCAGTCAAGAGAAATTAGCGGGAATACAGAATAGGTGAGCTGGATTTAGATCTCTTGTGGGCGTGAAGAGACTCATGACTGATGATGCATTTGATCCCCTCCCTTGGGGTCAGCCTGGTCAACTCTCACATCATTCTTTTACTTTAACCTTATGGTAAAGGTACTGTTAGTACTCATGGTTGATGCTTCTTTGTAGACTACTCAAAAGGCTGCCACCAAGCCATATTACAGGATTCTTGTTATGAGGAAAATTAAAAGTAGGAACATTAGATATGAATGCTGTCTTGAGTTGCCCCAAAATAAACTTGTGATAAAAATTAATAATAATAATAATAATAATAATAATAATAATAATAATGATATTTAATAATAATAATAATATTTAATAATAAGTCAATGGTATTTGTAATGCATTTTTGAATGTTCAGTTGACTGAGTTTCATGTTTAATGAATAAAGTAAATAATAATAATAATAATAATAATAATAACAACAACAACAACAACAACAACAACAACTAGACATGATCGAGTTGCTAAATTAGTCCACTGGTCATTTTGTAAAAAATATGACATATCTGTATCCAGACAGTCATGGGAGCACAAAGTGGAAAAAGTTATCGAAAATGAGACAGTGAAGATCTTGTGGGACTTTCGAATACAGACGGTTTGTCATTTGGAACTTAACATGCCAGATATCACGGTTGTTGAGGGCTGAAGCGTACAGTTTATTGATATTGCAAACTACATGGCTATGGATGAAACATGTAACAGTGATACCCATTGTCATCGGGGCACTTGGTACCCATGTCCAAGAATTTTACAAAACACATCAAGAAATTGCAGCTTCCTGCAATAATACCAGCGGAACTGCAAAAAACTGCATTACTTGGAATACTGTATATTTTAAGAAAATACTTGGTTGATACCTAGGATGCTGGCAGCAACCCGTATCAACCATTAGCACCAGTCAATGATATTTATGACACATCTTTAAATGTTCAGTTGACTGAGTTTCATGTTTAATAAATAAAAGAAATAATAGTAATAATAATAAGCCAAATCTTTAGGTGCAATCCCAAAACAACTGGAGCATTACTTAAACATAATCAGGATGGACAAAATCACTGTCAATCGATTGCAAAAAGTGGCTTTACTTGCTTATTTCCTGCAGTGATACCTCTAACACCATTAAACATCCTCATCTGCATATCCCAGGTCCTTGGGAAAGACTTGGCAGGCAGACTAAAATGCCAAATCCAGTGTAAACATCTGGCTGACGGTACAACGAACCACAATAGACTACTTTATTTGGGTAAAGAAGTGAAAGTGGCCATATCAGGAAAAAGATTATCACTTTGTTTTTCTTTCGATGTGCAAAGTATAGGGTGGTTTCCAATCTGTTCTACCAGTTTGAGAAAAGAGAACCTGGTGGTTTCCAAGCTTTTGCAGACTTGCACTGATAGGATAAATGCCAGCCAAGAGGCAGCTGGGCTGGCTCTCTCAAGGAGACAATTAATTAATTAATTAATTAATTAATTAATTAATTAATTAATTAATTAAATTTTTATACTGCCCTTCTCCCGAAGGACTCAGGGCGGTGTCCAGCCATATTAAAACAACATATGCCCACACAATTTAAAAATAGTTTAAAATATATTAAAAATTTGGCCCTTATATTAAAAACTACAAACACCCAATTAAAATTCATATTCTAAGCCAGCCCGGCCTGTTGAAACAAAAGAGTCTTAAGGGCACGGTGAAAGGTACATAGGTCGGGGATCATGCGAATCTCCGGGGGCAGTTCATTCCAGAGGGCAGGTGCCCCCACAGAGAAGGCTCTCCCCCTGGGTGTCGCCAGTCGACATTGTTTGGCCGATGGCACCCTGAGGAGTCCCTCTCTGTGGGAGCTTATTGGCCGGTGGGAGGTTATCGGTGGCAGAAGGCCACGATACCCAGGTCCTAAGCCATGGAGAGCTTTAAAGATGGTAACCAACACCTTGAATCGCACCCGGAAGGCCACCGGGAGCCAGTGCAGCTCGCGCAGGAGAGGTGTTACATGGGTGCGCTGAGTCGCCCCCATAATTACCCGCGCGGCCGCGTTCTGGTCCAGTTGGAGCCTCTGAGTGCTCTTCAAGGGGAGCCCCATGTAGAGAGCATTACAGAAGTCCAGACGTGACGTGACGAGGGCATGAGTGACCGTGCGCAAGGCATCCCGGTCCAGAAAGGGACGCAACTGGTGGATCAAGCGAACCTGATGAAAAGCTCCCCTGGCAACAGCCGTCATATGATCGTCAAATAATCTCTTCATCAGCTTTTAAGTAGCTTTTAATTGTTGCTTTTTGTAATATTTATTTTACTAATGGCGGCTTCAACCCTGTTGTTCTATATTACAAACCAACAGGAGTCTTCACTAATCAACAGTTCAGTAAACTCAATAAATGAATAGATTAATAAACTAGCTCCAGAGATTTCTCTCTATTCTGGGAACACATTATGGAAAATAGAGGTCTTTAAATCCAGCAAATAATTCCCTCAACACTGTCAAACTATTCACTAAGTCTGCATTACTATTACTATTAAACTTCTCATTGTTCCTATCACCCATCTCCTCCCACTTATGACTGTATGACTGTAACTTGTTGCTGTATCCTTATGATTTATAGTGATTGTTTCCTAGTATGATTTGATTGCTTATTTGTACCTTGTGACTATCATTAAGTGTTGTACCTTATGATTCTTGACTAATGTATCTTGTCTTTTTATGTACACTGAGAGCATATGCACCAAAGACAAATTCCTTTTGTGTCCAACCACTCTTGGCCAATAAAGAATTCTTTCTTTCTTTCTTCCTTCCTTCCTTCCTTCCTTCCTTCCTTCCTTCCTTTCTTTCATCTATCATCTATTTATCTATCTCTATCATCTATCTATCCATCCATCATCCATCTATCCATCCATCCATCCATCCATCCATCCATCCATCCATCCATCCATCCATCTATCTATCTATCTATCTATCTATCTATCTATCTATCTGACAGAAATGTTGGGCTCAAATATCTATCTATCTCTTCACCGTACATTTCTATTTTTGTAATTCTATTTTGTAATTATATCAGAACACGCAGGAGGAACTGTCAGGAGAGTAAAAATTAATAATAAATAAACTTTAAACTTTAGCTGTAGAGATCTGATATCTGTAGAGATCTTATAAAATAACTTGTACAGTAGTCCTCAACATACGGCTGGCGACAGTTCATTTAGCGACTGTTCAAAGTTACATTGGCACTGAAAAAAGTGACTTACGACTGTTTTTTACCTTAAGACCATTGCAGCATCCCCCATAGTCATGTGAACAAAGTTTGAACGCTTGGCAATTGGTTCATATTTATGATTGTTGCAGTGTCCTGGGGTCCCGTGTTCCCCTTTTGCAACTTCTGACAAGGAAAGTCAATGGGGAAGTCAGATTTACTTAACAACCATGTTCGTAACTTAACAGCTGCCATGATTCACTTAACAAATGTGGCAAGAAAATGGCTGGAAAATGGGGCAAAATTCCCTTAACGAATGTTTCACCTAGCAGCAGAAATTTTGGGGTCAATTGTGGTCCTACGTAGAGGACTACCTGTATATGCCAAAAATGAGCTCAATGGAAGGACAACAGAAGATATGGGTGGGGTGAGGTAGAGACACAATTTGATCAAGGCCTGAAAGCAGAATCTTTCTATTCCAGCACGAAAGCCATTCCTTTTGTGGCAATACATCTGTCTTCTCCGTTAATAACAAAATGACTGAAATATGTTGGTCTAAAGGTAAAGGTAAAGGTTCTCCTTGCACATATGTGCTAGTCGTTCCCGATTCTAGGGGGCGGTACTCCTCTCCATTTCAAAGCCAAAGAGCCTGCGTTGTCCGAAGACGTCTCCGTGGTCATGTGGCCGGCATGACTAAATGCCAAAGGCGCACAGAACGCTGTTACCTTCCCACCAAAGGTGGTCCTTATTTCTCTATTTGCACTTTTTATGTGCTTTCGAACTGCTAGGTTGGCAGAAGCTGGGACAAGTAACGGAAGCTCACCCCGTTACGCAGCACTAGAGATTCGAACCGCTGAACTTCTGATCTTTCAATCGACAAGCACAGCGTCTTAGCCACTGAGCCACCGCGTCCCTTCTGGTTGTTGGTCTAGTCAAATATAAATTATTCAAATGGCAAACTTTGCATTAGAAGATCTGTTCTGAAGTCTTCTCGGCTTCTGAATGAGCTCTCTTACTTAAAGGCCAACAGCAGAAATAACCAACTATTTTATGCTCTTATGCAGCTGGCTTAGGAAGTAAAACGAGAAATAAAGAGACAAAACGGCAGTGCATTATTCTTTATCGTTCTGTGTTCTAATTACACAATGATACTGCTTTGCATAATCAGATGTAATTATTCTAATTGCATGTATAAGCAGTAATCAACCAAGAATTACTCAGGGAAAGCAGGGGATGGAGATAACTCAGATGCAAATCAAAATCAAATGCATTCCAGCAAAGTTAAAATGATGGTGTGTTTCACTAGTGGATATGACAAAAATGGACCACCATATATTAAGAATACCATACCAACAATGCTACATATTAAGAATAAGAGTTAAAATGGTGGTAGTCCTCCCTGATAGGGGCTAAAAAAATATCTACTCCTTCAAAAGCATTGAGCAGAAGCGAGCAGGCAAGACAATAGTAAGCAAACTATGTAGATATCAAAATTATAGGAGGCAAACAATGAAAAAACAGGAGGTCTGTCCGCCACCTGAGCCACTCATGATTGAGGGGGAATAAGATTTTGAAATTAAGGACATTTAAATTCTTGTAAACACTGAGGAAAGCTCCACTATTTAGTTGCATGGAAAGATTTTCCTCCCTCTGAAACTGAATGAGTGGACCGTAAGCACGTTAAAGCGGCCAAACTCCTCATATGCTTCCATAACCAATATCCCGATAAATTAAAATAGCTCCCTTATATATCTGCATATCTACCTTGTTTCTCGCTCTTTGTTATGTCTTTCAGGTTTTTTTTGCAGGACTCACATCCTTGTCGGGGAGGGGGCAGCATGTCAGATCCACCACTTTGGCTTGGCGCCTTGCTGGCATTCTGCCATCAATTGGGGAATGGAGGACGGAACAAATGGGCAATAAAGCTACTGGTAAATACCATTATGATGGGAAATTGGGAAGGGGGATTGATGGTTGAGGAAGAACAGAACATTTTGGAATCCTTTTTTGCTGGCGCACTGGCATCTTCAAGGCCCTTTACCCTGAGAGTGGAATTTCACCAGTCCAAACACCTCAGCGTTTCCCAAAACATTTTGGCTGTGCTAGATTGGCTACACACGGGTGGATCATGGGGGTGAAGGCTAGGGGAACCAAGGAGTTAGTTCTGTATTGGTGCACGGCAACTTTAGATTCCACTTTACTGCAATCAGCATCCCTTAGCAAAAGTACCTTTTCACATCAACTAAATGGAGTTGAGAGTTTTACTTTTCTAGGAGATCAGACTGGGGCAGGTCTGACATACTCATTGGATCAGGAAACAACTGAGAATAAAAAAGTAGGATGTAACTAGCACAGCCCCCAAACTCTTAAGAACCGAAACTGACCTCATCATTTTATCATCTCCCAAACTTTGTTCCAGCTCAGTAGACAAATTTAACAGTCTCTGTTGCTGCCATTACAAAAAAGCTACAAAAGAGCAAATTTGGTGAATCAACTGAGTTTGCCAATAGATCTTCAATAATTTTATTAAAGTTTACTAAAGATTAAAAGTTAACCTTTAACCTTTAAAAGTTAAGACATGCTGCCCTTGTAGTAGTAAAAACGACTACAAAATAAGAGAAATATCAAAAAAGAAAGGAGAGAGAAAAAGACAAAACAATATATATGAAAAATAACTCTCCCTTTTCTCCAGAGTCCAGACAAATATAACAATCATTTGAGTCTTTTCTAGTACTTCAGTAAAAATGAAAAATCTCTTCTTCTCATATCTTTTCTTTATCAATAATCAAATTAGAAATGCTCATCATTCAGTCCTAGTCAGCAAAAGATGATCAAGAGCAACCAAAAATATTAACACATATTATAATCTTAATTTTAAGAAATCTATTTTGTAATCCAAACTTACCACTTTCTCTATGAAGTAAAGCAAAATAAACCATTCTCTATTCATAAATGGATGTTTAAAGCCTTGTTATTCAGTCCTGATCAAAAAGAAATCTCAACTGCTACCTCAAGCTACAATATATATAGTTTGACCCTGATCAAACAGATTCTCTTTATAAAATTTTTGTTTACTTTTAAAAAGCTTAATTTTTAATCTTTGTCTCACAAAGTTGATTTCTCATCGTTGTCTCTTTGTCTCCTTTCAGGTTCAGTTTCATCAAGACTCAAAACAGATTCCTTGTTTTCATGCATTTCTTTTGTGTATCTGAGATATGATTTTGCAAGTCATTCTTCTATTGTTTGAATATCCCCTCAAATCATTAAGACATCAGCTGTTTCATGTCAATTTTTAGCATCTTTTTCCTTATAATTCTTATAGTTTCACATTTTAAAATCCATTTTCGTATCCACACCATCTTTTTCCATATCACTTTTGTAATTCAGATTTTTTTCTCCAAATCCACATTCAAATCAATCTCAGTCTCTGTTTTATCTATTGCAATCTGTTGTTCTTCTAAATCCTCTGCATTCAACATTCTTATGAGTAACTTCTGCATACCTTGTTCGCAAACAGCCTTAATTTCTTCTATAGTCAAATAGTACTGAAGGTATCGTTTTCTGCTTGTTTGTTTGTCTGGTGTTAATTCCTGCTTAGCTCGGTGCTTTATACTGAAGATAGGGTTTTTTTGTTTGTTTCCTTCTTAGTTTTTTTATTATCTCTTTTCAACTTCCCTAATCAAGGAACTATTAAAGAGGCAAACAATAGAACAGACAATCAAGTAGAACATAATACTCTAATCAATAATCTACCAAGCAGAAAAGCCACACCCCCATCAATAATGGCAGAGCAAGCTACTATCTATAAACAGCAATCCCCATCCTCAGTAGCACTGAAGATGCTACCTATGCAGTCGTGGGATTCAGCTGGTTCGGGCCGGTTCGCACGAACTGGTAGTTAAATTGCTGGCTGGCCCCTCCCCCCCTCCCCGCCCCTTTCAGGAGTCCCCATGTGTCCCATTTTGGCTCCCAGGTAAGTGCAGGGAGGCCTCCTAGGCCCAAAACGGGGCATGGGGGGGGGCGGGGCGGTCCCCCACTTGTCCCCGTTTTCGCTCCCAGGAGGCTTCAGGGAGGCCTACTAGGCCCAAAATGGGGGGCGGGGAGAGGTGTGTCTCCCCTGCGACCCATTTGGTTCCCAGGTAAGTGCAGGGAGGCCTCTTAGGCCCAAAACGGGGCATGGGGGCAGGGTGGTCCCCCACGTGTCCCCGTTTTCGCTCCCAGGAGGCTTCAGGGAGGCCTACTAGGCCCAAAACTGGGGGTGGGGGGGGCACTGTGTCTCCCCCGCAGCCCATTTTTGCTCCCAGGGTGGTGCAGGAGACCGAGTGCTGCCTGTCACACCCCCTGGCCATGCCCACCATGGCCACGCCCACCAAGCCTATCTTTAGGGCAGAGAGCCGGTTGTTAAATTATTTGAATCCCATCACTGTACCTGGGTAGTGAGGTAATGAAATGTCTGTAAGCAAACAACCAAGTTCAGAAAGCACCAAGGACTGCACATAAAATTCTACAGTTGTTTCTACAGGTATGATGAGACAGGACAGATCTATTCCTCAATGGAAAGTCTTATCCCACCTCTATTGCTTCTGTTCACAGTCACTACCGTCACCTGACTTCCCTCCAAAGTAAAGGGTAATAGGGATTTTGCACACATTGAGGCAGGGTCCCAGTAAGGGTGGAAATGCTATTGAACACCTGTAGAGCTGAGGGCAATTGAAGCTGAGAGTATCTCACTCATAGGCTGGAGACAATATAACAAAAAACAACAGCAGCATTTGAAGCATGTAATGTAATGATGTTAAAATGACTGTATATTTGATGACATAATGACACAAATTTGCCAGAATTCTGTATTTATGCCAGCATGTCTGATGCAAGGACACACATGCAATTTACATGATTATGTCAGCATGCACTTCTCATTCACCTTGCCTTTGGCTTGCTTGCAAATGTCTGAGGTTAGAGCAAAAGCAAAAGCAAAAAAAATGTGAATGTTTATGTCATAGTTGCACTTGGAGAAACAGCCTTTGATGAATAGCATCTGCAAACATTTTACGGAGCTGTTGCATTATTAAAGATATTCATTCCATGGTAGACCATCAAGCATGCGTTTTTGTTTGCTGATGGCAGATGAGCTTCGATAATTGAAGCAACCAGGCCAAGTTTTTAATGGTTAGTTAATAACTAACCATTAAAATAACCCTAACCCTAATAACTAAATAACTTATTTGCAAAGATTAGGGCACTGTATTGGATCCATAACTGTTCTTAATTACAAGGAAAATGCTTTGCATTTAAGAGTGAATAGATAATTCCAATCTTCAAACATCAGGACTCAATGCACAAGCCAAACAGAGGCAAATCTAAAAAACAACAACAATGTAATACCTTTTAAAGAAAAGAATTGAATTTCCTTGAATTAAATAAACTACTACAAGTGTATAGATTTGCATATTGCACCAAGATAGAAACTGTGGCTTAAAAAGTGCAATGTTTGGATCTACATGTTGTGCGATGCCAAGCTTGCTTGCAACTATACGGCTTAGCACAATGTGTGAAACAAGTCACTGCCTTTCTCACAAGTCAAAGAAAAGATAAAGTTGAAGCAGAAAAAGTGAAACTAGGTCACAACTATCCACACTAGTGACATGGTGGGGGCAGGGGGGAGGGCATCAAGGGGAGGTTGTCAAAATCTGCGAGATGGCCAGTGCAATATCATAATCAGAGCCCTAAGATTTTTGTATGTGCAGTACACAAATACATAAAGAAGTAAGCTTTGTGCCATCACCTTGCAAATTTTGACACTCATCCCCCAATATTTATAGTTCAAAATATACATTGGTACAGTGGTGGGATTCAATTTTTTTAACAACTGGTTCTGTGGGTGTGGCTTAGTTGGGGTGTGTGGCTTGGTGGTCATGTGACTGGGTGGGCGTGGCTAGCTGGTCATGTGACCGGGTGGGCGTGGCTAGCTGGTCATATGACCGGGTAGGCGTGGCTAACTGCATAGGGACTACTCAGTGATTTCTGACTGGTCCTCGCACTTTTGACCAGTCCTCGCACTTATGACTATCCTCACATTTATGCCTGTTGCGGCATTCTTACAACTGTGTCACTCATTTCACAACTGCTTCTCTTCATCATGGTGACAAGATAGGACAAAAATGTAAAATGTGAGGACAGTCGTAAGTTTGAGGACTGGTCAAAAGTGCGAGGACCAGTCAAAAATAACTTTTCAGCCCTCTGAGTAGTCCATATGCACAAAAGGACTACCCAGAGGGCTGAAAAAAGTAATTTCTGACAGGTCCTAGCACTTTTGACCAGTCTTCACACTTATGACTGGTCATCATTTATGCCCATTGTAGCATTCTTAACAACCGTGTCACTCATTTCACAACTGGCATGGAAGCTAGATTTTGAAGGCCGAGAGCTCTAGCAATTGAAAACAAAGCAGGAATAGGATGAAATATAAGCAGTGAAATAGCTGGTATCAAAAAGCAACCATTTTTCATTATTTTAATTTCCCCAAAATCCCCCCAAAAGCTACATTCCAAGGCATTATGGGAAATTAAATGCCTTTTTGTTGCAGCCTAACAGGACAGCGTGACTGATGAGTCGCTTCAGGTGGGCACCGGTTCTTCAAAAGGAGCTAAATGGGCTGAGCTGCGACCGTATGGCATTTAAAATTTTTCTTGAAGCCTGAGGAAAAGATAATAAGATTTTTTTTCACCTCATTTCATTAATGGTTCTAAAAACCCACTGAGGAGTAGGAAGGAATAGTAGAGCTGACAGTGAGGAGAGCAATAATGTGGGGAAACTGACAATGGTTGCTACTGACAGAAGCCAAGCATTTGAAGTATTTATGTGCTTCTGGGTGATGATATAGTTGCCATTGCTATGGCAACAGATTGCTTACATTCATTCTTGGGATGGATAAAAAAAATAAAAATAAAAAGAATGTGGTACAGAGGATGGGAGATGTGGTTGGGAGAAAAATATATCGGCTTTGTGCCAGAGGTCATCCCAAATCTTTTCCTTGTGGCCAAGAAATCTGAATCCTTCCAATTGACGTGCAGAGATAGCAAATAATCTGTTTCTCTTCAGGCTAAAACATATGAAGAATGGTTGCTGGAATTGGGTATGTCTAATTTTCCATAAAAGTCAGAAAAGGGGACCACCAGTAAAGGCGTATCATCCATCTCAAGCTGGGTTTTTGTTAGGCCTCTTAGCCAACACAGAAAGTAGCAGACAATAGTTCCAAAAGACAGTAAACTGACAGAGAATAAGCCTAGAAAATTCCCATCATGTATGAAAAGTAAGCTACCGGTAATTCAGAGCCTTAAGAATTGTTTTCCAACATATTGGGAACATGTCAGGCTGCAGAAAGCTGCTTTAAATCTTCGTTAGACCTGCTCTTAATATTCCTGGCCATTAAGAAATTAAGGAAGCAGGCACCAGAAACAAAGCTATTCCAGTAATATTCTATATATCAGAGTACAGGTTGTCCTTGAGTTACGACCACAATAGAGCCCCAAATTTTCAGCGGTAAGCAAAACAGCTGTTAAGTCTGGGGAGCTTTTTATCAAGTTCGCCTGATTCGCCAGTTGCATCCCTTTCTGGATCGGGACTCCCTGCGCACAGTCACTCATGCCCTCGTCACTTCCCGACTGGACTACTGCAATGCTCTCTACATGGGGCTCCCCTTGAAGACCATCCGGAGGCTCCAGCTGGTCCAAAATGCGGCCGCGCGGGTGATTATGGGAGCGGCGGGGCGCTCCCATGTAACACCTCTCCTGCGCGAGCTGCATTGGCTCTCAGTGGTCTTCCGGGTGCGATTCAAGGTGTTGATTAACATCTTTAAAGTGCTCCATGGCTTAGGATCTGGGTACTTATGGGACCGCCTTCTGCTACCGACAGCCTCCCACCGGCCAGTACGCTCCCACAGGGTGGGGCTCCTCGGGGTGCTGTCGGTCAGACAATGTCGACTGGTGACCCCCCCGGGGGAGAGCCTTCTCAGTGGGGGCTCCTGCCCTCTGGAACGAGCTGCCCCCAGAGGTACGGAGGATCCCGGACTTGCGCACCTTCTGCCGTGCCCTGAAGACTTTGTTATTCCAGCAAGCCGGGCTAGCCTAATTTTAATGGTTTTAAATTTTAAATTGGATTTTAATGGGATGTTTTAATTGTGAGCCAAAGTATTTAATCTGGTTTTAAATTGTTTTTAATTTTTATATTTATGTATTTGATCCTGGCTGTTCACCGCCCTGAGTCCTTCGGGAGAAGGGCGGTATATAAATATAATAAATAAATACATAAATAAATAAATAAAGTGAGCTTTGCCCCATTTTACGACCTTTTTTGCCACAGTTGTTAAGTGAATCATTGCAGTTGATAATTGATTCTGGCTAAAAGAGAAAGAAGGAGAACACTTAAGAAATTAATGAAAAGATAATCTCACCCCAACTCTGTTTAATTGTGTTATATACATTGGGATAAATCAGTGCTTTTCAAATTTGGCAACTTGGACTTCAACTCCCAACTAAGGAATTCTGGAAATTGAAGTCCACACATCTTCAAATTGTCAAGTTTAAAAAACAGTGGCTTAAATGAAGGATTCAAAAGTTATTAAGCTATCTGCAGAGTCATTTGAGCCTTCAGCTGCCCTGCTGATAAAGAACAAAATGTTTATTTCCCACCATATTAATTTAATATATTTACACAACACAAGCGAGCAATCCCTCACGCCCCATTCTTTCTTCCTAGCTATGACCATGAATTAATTTAAAAATCAAGATGTGCATGTGGGATAGTGGCGGGAAAGAAATAAAATATAATTACCTAAAACATATCTAGTCAGAGACTCATTTATCCTCTCCTCTGCGCTCTTTCTTTATGCCATTAGTTGCTATCAGTGCTTTCAGTATACAAAGGATAAATGGTAAGCAAATATATGTGGACAAATAGCCATTTTAAAGCAGGTGTACAAAAATAATCATTCTCTCTAAATCTCCTTCTGATGGTTTGAAAAATACCTTACTACAGAGGCTTCCAAATTCAACCCCTATTATTTGTTCCAGATTTAATCAGCAATGTTTTCAGCAATGTTTGTCAACCGCAGCAACTTTAAGAAGTTTGGATTTCAACTCCCTGAATTCCCCAGTCAGCAAGGCTGGCTGAGGAATTCTGGAAGCTGAAGTTTACACATCTTAAAGCATGGGTGTCAAACTTGCCGCGTCACGTTGCCGTCAGTTGACATTTCGCGACGTTTTTTCCCTTTGTGGAGCTGGGGTGGGCGTGGCCTGCGTGTGATGCATCCAGCCTGCGGGCTGCCAGTTTGACACCCCTGTCTTAAAGTCACTGAGGTTGAGAAATACTGCTCTACAAAGTAACTCCCAGTTGTGTTCTCTTGACATATTTAACCAGTGGTGGAATTCAGCCTTTTTTACTACCGGTTCTGTGGGCGTGGCTTGGTGAGCGTAGTGTGGCTTGGTGGGCCTGGCTTGGTGGGCGTGACAGGGGAAGGATACTGCAAAATCTCCATTTCCACCCCACTCCAGGGGAAGGATACTGCAAAATCTCCATTCCCACCCCACTCTGGGGCCAGCTAGAGGTGGTATTTGCTGGTTCTCCAAACTACTCAAAATTTCCGCTACCGGTTCTCCAGAACCTGTCAGAACCTGCTGAATTTCACCCCGGTGTTTAACTATTATAATTCTATAGTCTTTAAAGATTTAACTCATTCTGGTTTAAAGTACTATACATCTCCATTACAGCTTGGGTCATAAATGAGATGGCCTTTAACAAACTGATGGGGCCCACCTCATTTACCCTCATTGAGCTAATTTCCTGAAACAATGATGCTATCACTGTGATAGGTCTTACATGTGAGATATTGATCTGTTTGTGTGCCTCAAAATAGTATAGCCTTTATTGTCATTGTACATCATGTATACAATGAAATTGGTTACACTCCAGAGTGTCAAAATGGCTTGCTTCTTCCTGGCGGTCATCGTTGCTCATTAAATCTTGATGCATAAAATATAAGGATCGATGTGATGAGATTAGCTGATTAGCCGAGAAGGAAAAGGCCAAATATGGTGCTTACAGTCTGCCTCCCACTCTCAGAGAAGGTTAACAAGGAGGTGTGCGCTGCCACCTCACCCTCCACTGCCTCATCACCGATGGTTCATTAACAAGGGTCTGTGGTTTAATATACCATTTAAGCCTAAAGTAGCCACTGCTGTTGGTTTGGAGAAATCAGAATTTGAAACATGCAACAAGTTATGATCTTTAAATTTTGGTTTCCAGAAATCAAATGCAACTTTTTCAGGTTTAGATCACACAACTCTATTAGTTACACAATCAGGCACAAATGGAGACAAGACAGCAAATCTGTAAGCATCAGGCAGAAGCCACTGTGGTGTCATGTGCATCTTTATTTTATGACGACATTTGCACAACTATGGTGCATGTAACGTCACTTGCCCTCAAGTACTCATCCCTGCAGAAATTCAGAGAAAACACAGCTGTTTCCTAATCCTTTTCTGTAATTTAGCATGGCATAATAAAGCCTTCATGTGTATTTGGAAAATATTAGTTCTAGATGGACTTAAATCTAGGTTTCTAGTATTAGAAACATAAAAAATGTTTTTTTGCTTCTGTTTTATTTGTTAGGGGGTGATGGTGAGGGAGAAGGGAGGCACTAAGATACAATACATTTCTGCTCAGATATTCAACTATTTTTTACTGGCTTTTAGCTGTACAGAGGAGGTGATAATATACTGTTTATCTAACTCCCTGCTTTGAATGTTAAGAACCATTGGTGACCATAAATGGATGGTTTCAAGCAAGATCAAAATCTCATTTTTCCCATGGATTCAGTTGGTGACTTTGGGACGATCACACCAATTCAATTTGGACAACTCTACAAGGCTGGTTTTCATGCAGATAAAGGAATGCTTCCACAAAAGACCCTAAGCTCTTTGGAGAGAAAAAGACAAAAACAAAATGAAGTTTAATGAAAGGTTGCAGCTATGGAAACTAAGGTATGTATAGAGAGATAAATGCAAGTGACTGACTATCCCCCCTTCTCATCCTTCTGATCCAAGTCACTGCACCAAATTGTTGTGACCAAAAACCTGGTTCACTAATGCTGCCAGATCACTTTGAAGATACAACATAAATGTGTGTAGCATGCACACTACAGAATAAATAAAGGAGAATATTTGTAGCTCAGGGTTGAAATGAGAGATCCTTGGTGCTCTCTGAGCTTGCTTGTTTTTTTCATTACCCAAACTAGGTAACAACATTAGCACTGATGATGTTACTTAGTTTGGGTAGTGAAATGTCTGCAAAAAAACAAGCAAGCTCAGAGAGCACCAAGGACCCCACATACAACAAAATGTGCACTGGGCTCCTAGTAAAGCACTGGCAACTTGCTGAGCAGCTCTGAGCAAAAGCAGAGCCACAGTTTACAGTATATACTTTTAGCCAGCTATATTGCAAAGACAAGACAAAGGCAGACAGAGTGTAAATTATAGTTATGATGTTGGAATGTTTCTGGTAAACGCACCTGGGAGACCTTCTTATTATTTCTCCCTTACTACTAGATTGGCAGGTCATCTGCACTCTTCTCCCTGAGTTATGTTCAGTGAATATAAAAAAAATAGGCCAGAGGTTCCAGACTGATTCAGTCAGGGCCAATTCATCTTGCTGGGAATGTATTCTTAAAGGGGCACTTTAAGCTCTTCACACGTATGGAGAGGGGCATCTCTTGGTAACGAATGCAACTCATGTGTATATGCAGGGTACATTTACCACCATACTTTGTAAATATTGGTCCTGTGTGGGAGAAAAAAAATAGGCTAAAATAGGCTGTTTTCCTGAGGGCAATATTTTTATTTGTTTGCTGCATTGATTCCTTTGCAGTCTAAGCCAGATTCCTTCCTTCCTTCCTTCCTTCCTTCCTTCCTTCCTTCCTTCCTTCCTTCCTTCCTTCCTTCTTTCCTTTTCAAATCTTTTTCAGTGCATATGTACAATGAGATTGGTTGAGCTCCCTCAGTGCACCCCCCCAAAACAATACAATTCACAGTGAAGACAGAAAATCCCTAACCCAATAAATCATATTAACATTTCCTTCCTTCCTTCCTTCCTTCCTTCCTTCCTTCCTTCCTTCCTTCCTAACATTTATTTAAATTTATATTTATATTTTACAATCAACTCTGGGTGGCTTCCAATAAAAAAAAAACACTGCAACATTTGACTTGGTTGCTACCTCTTGTAAAGCAGTTGGGGCCATGCTAATAACATGAAACCTGAAGGTTAAAACTTAAAAAAAAACAAAAAACTAGCGCACCGCAGGGAGAAATTTCTCACTCAGCCTGTTCTGTTTGTGTTCTACCCATAGGGTAGAAAACAGGAAGCTAAGTTGATCATTTAAGAAACTCAGCTGTGCTTTCTAGAATTTCTCTCGTCTGTCATATTCAATATTACAGTTGGGCAATCACATTAGGGAGAAGAGTCTGAGCATGTAGCTCTGCATTAAGCATTGAGGTTGGGATATGGGTGATCCACCAAGGAAGAATTGATTTCATAGGAAAAGCTAGTGGTCCTCTAATAGAATATAACCTAAACTCTGCAGACAATTTTCATCTGCAGGCAGGATCTAAGACAGTATGTCTGATAAAGGCTTCCCACGCCCTTGTTGGCTGGTCTGTTAAACAAAAGATTTGGAAATCATAGATGCAACTGATTCAGATAACAGTAACGAGGCTATTAATTGGGTCCCTCAATTATGAATTGCATTTTTTAAAAATTCTCACTGGATTCCATTTCAGACTCAACATAGACCTAAAACCAGAACCATATCCTCTTCTCAACCACAAAGTTCAATAGGTAGCCCCATCTCTCTCAGCCATACCTACTGCACAGGATTGGTGTAATACTGAATGCTGGATTACATTAAAAAGCAACTTGGAAAGTTCAGCCAGTGCAGAATGAGTTTGTACCATAAAGCCACTAAAACAGTCATTTTGTTACTTGTTTCCAATCTCGCCTGTTCTGGAGACAACACAGTGGTGGGTTTCAAATTTTTTTACTACTGGTTCTGTGGGTATGGCTTGGTGGACGTGGCATGGCTTGGTGGGCATGGCTTGGTGGGCGTTGCAGGGGAAGGATACTGTAAAATCTCCATTACCACCTCACTCCAGGGGAAAGTTACTGCAAAATCCCCATTTCCTCCGGATCAGCTGGGACTCGGGAGGCAGAGAATAGATGGGGGTGGGGCCAGTCAGCGGTTTTACTACCAGTTCTCCGAACTACTCAAAATTTCCGCTACCGGTTCTCTCAGGTTCTGCTGAAACCCACCTCTGAGACAACCACATGGGAGGCATACATAGACTTCAGGTTTCCCACTCTTGCCTAAGAGTGTAGATGACCCAACACTTATGAGCAGTTTTTGAAGGAAACTCTGCCATCTCACTAACGGCTCAGAACCTATTCTGGCAAAGTTGGAGACTGCAGAGGAAGGGATCCATTAGTAGGAGGAGAAAGAATTCCCAAGCTCACTCTTGTACCACCCCCCTCCCCAATCCAATGAGATTGGGCAAAAACCTGATGGAACTTCAGAAGGAATAAGAGCTGCCCCTGAGAGAAAGAGAAAGGGCTTAACAGCTGGTCAGCCTCGATATTAACTCTTTCAAAACTTTTGGAGAACATGAAACTTCAAGCCAATCCATAAACATGAGCAAATATGATCAGTGGTGGAGGATATGTATGGGAGAATTAAAAGTTTGAGGAAAGATCTAACTGAAAGCCTTCAAAGCTGGATTGGGCTGAGTCTGAACTAGTGGTGAAGGCACCAGGCTAAAAAGCAGGAGACTGTGAGTTCTAGTCCCACTTTAGTCATGAAAGTTAACTGGGTGACTTTGGGCCAGTCACTCTCTCTTAGCCCAACCTACCTCACAGGGTTGTTGCTGTGGGGAGAAGAGGAGGAGGAAGATGTGTTGGATATGTTTACTGGCTTGAGTTATTTGTAAAAATAATGAAGGCAGGATAGGAAGGAAGGAAGGAAGGAAGGAAGGAAGGAAGGAAGGAAGGAAGGAAGGAAGGAAGGAAAAGAAAGTTAGGCCTTCTCTATATAATCTACTAGTTGCAAACTTTCCCCTAACTATAAACTTTTAATTACATTTCTTAACCTATTTCTGCTGCATATAAATAAGTTTGTTCCGGCAGATCCTCAGCAAATTTAGCTTTCAGTGCCAAGGGAAGTCCTACTCCCCATCTGCTTGTTCACCCTTTGTTTTTATAGTTTCCCACTTAGTTTAATTTCACCAACACTCGCCAGAGCTTTTATTCCTCGGACAATATAAACATTTAATGTTTCTTTGGGGAGATTTATTGTTTTGCAAGCATTAGGAAATAGCTTTCTTGAAACTAATTCACTTTCTCCATGAGACTTTGGAACAGGAGCGGAATGGAAGACAAAAAATCTCAATTTTGGAAAGAAAAGCACTCAAGTGCTACATTTATCTCCCACGCTGGATTTATTAAGTTCTAAAAAGCCAGATTTTTTAAAAATTAAGTTCCCTGAAATGCATTATCAAACACTGCAGAAATGGCTTTTGGATGAATGCAGTGCTTTCCAAACATTTTTTTCATTACCCAAAACTACTTTTCAGAAAGTTCTTATTTAAGGGTCCCTGTTGTGATTGGAAAAAGGATTCAGGTGTCATCATCCAAAGAAAAATAATTTTACTCAATTTTGAGTAATTTACTCAGTTTTGGGAACTACTGGCTTAATGTAAATAAATAAACCGGAATTTATTTGTGCAAACAATCAAACCCACACTGCTACCATAACAAGACTGGTATAATATAACTAAGTCTGAATTAAAAATGATCAAGGAACTATGGAGGGAATATGAAGGCTATTTTAATCCAAACTTTTCTCTGTGTCAGAAATTCTAAGTCAGAGTTCCTCCAACAGATACCCGCCCACCACTTCTTAAAGTCTACCCATTCCCCCAAAAACTGGCCCTGCCATTGAACTTCTGTTGAGTTTCTTTTCAAGCATTTCTCTTAAAACTTCAACCAAATCTTTCCTGATATTTGATTCAACATGACATCAATGCAATGAAAATGTTTTGTTAAATTCAAAATGCTTTCCAGGATTGGTATACTAGTGACAATCCATTTGGGGTTAACAGATACTATCAATGGTAAAAGTATACATGCTTACAACTAGTTTATATATGATACTAATTATACTGTTTCCGGACAGGTGGTCTAAATTACATTCATATGACTCAATATCTTAAGTGAAAGCAAGGATACAAATCTAGATAAAGCCAAAGCTTAGTTGGTTTTTAATGGCTCAGACTTTTTTTAATGCAGAAACATGCAATGTTTTATTCACGCTCCTTTAGGAACTTAGGGAGAGACCCAGAAGAGTTTTAAGATGTCTCTAATCATAATGCCACTTCCAAAGGGGACCATTCCTATGTGCCAGCCACCTGCAGGTCAAACTGTATCAAATGAAAACAAATGACACAAATGATTTAGATTCAAGGTTTAAGTAAAAAATGATTCTTAAAATACTCCGTATAATTTGGAAGCACCCACAAACTTCCTTCAAGATTTTCCAGTAATGCAGATGAGTTTTGGGATGGATATGGAAACCCAATACAGGTAGTCCTCGACTTACAACTGTTCATTTAGTGACCACTCGAAGCTACAACAGCAATGAAAAAAGTGACGTATGACCATTTTCACACTTACAACCAAAGCAGCATCTCCATGGACTTGTGATCAAAATTCAGACACTTAGCAATCGACTCATATTTATGACGGTCGCAGTGTCCCTGGGCCACGTGATCCGCTTTGGTAACCTTCTGACAGGCAAAGTCGATGGGGAAGTCAGATTCACTTAACAGCCGTGCTACTAACTTAGGAACTGCAGTGATTCACATAATAACTGTGGCAAGAAAGGTAGCAAAACGGGGCAAAACTCACTTCACAACTGTACAATTAGCACGGGGCAAACAATTACTACCAACTAGTGGTGGGTGCCTCCTGGTTCGGCCCGGTTCTGCCGAGCCAGTAGCAGTGACGATATGATGTCACCAATCCAGTTCTGTCCCCCCGCGCCCCCCACCCACCCCCCGCGTTATTCTTATCTTTTATTTGGCCCCACCCCCAATCTATTGTTGCCTCCTGAGTCCCAGCTGATGACTAGAGGGAAAAAACTGTTTAAATTCTTGCCGCGGGGCTTCAAAGGGCCGCCCTACAACTGATCAGTATTAAAAGAAAACAAACGAGTAGACCGGTGCCTGCAAAAATAAATGGGTAGACCAATGCCTGCAAAAATACATGAGTAGACCAGTGCCTGCAAAAATAAATGGGTAGATCGGTACAACTCTGCAAGCAGTTAAAAGCCTGGTATACCAGTACCTCTGCTAAATCCGAAATAATTGTCACATGACCATCAAGACATGCCCACAAAATAAGCCACACCCACAGCACCGTTAGTAAAAAAATGTAGAACCCACCCCTGCTACCAACCTACCTTCTATTGAGGACCTGTACACTGCACGAGTCAAAAAGAGGGCTGTGAAAATATTTACAGACCCCTCGCATCCTGGACATAAATTGTTTCAACTCCTACCCTGCATGCCAGAACAACTAGACACAAGAACAGTTTTTTCCCGAACGCCATCACTCTTCTTAACAAATAATTCCCTCAACAGTCAAACTATTCACTAAGTCTGCATTACTATTACTATTAATCTTCTCATCGTTCCCATCACCCATCTCCTCCCACTTATGACTGCATGACTGTAACTTTGTTGCTTGTATCCTTACAATTTATATTGTTTCCTAGTATGATTTGATTGCTTATTTGTACCCTATGACTATCATTAAGTGTTGTACCTTATGATTCTTAACGAATGTATCTTTTCTTTTTACGTACAGTTAGAACATATGCACCAAAGACAAATTCCTTGTGTGTCCAATCATACTTGGCCAATAAAGAATTCTTTCTATCTATCTATCTATCTATCTATCTATCTATCTATCTATCTATCTATCTATCTATCTATCTATCCGACAGAAATGTTAGACTCAAATTTTGGTCGTAAATCAAGGGGCACCTGTATCGTTTGGCGAGCTTCTGCCTTTTTTTACAGTTGGTTTCTGTAAAAATGCTTTGCGTTAGGAAGGAGAGAAAGCAACGCACACTCTGAGTATGGATGTATGCTGTACATATGTTTTGCCAGTAGCGGTTACATCAAAAGGAGCAAAGCTTCTTTCATCTTGCAGGACCCAGGTGGCCAGCCAAGATTAGCTGTTGCCGCATTTAGTTCGGTAAAGAGTTTATCTTAGTCCTGTTCATCAGTGCTGTGTCTGGGGGCTCCGTTGGGCAGGATGCCCAGACCAGCCGCTTGGGGAGTCACCTTGCCAATGCAAAGAGAGCCATCAAAATGCTAATTCACCTTGTTTAAGCTTGCTCTAGCTTAGAATTTGTGCCAAATGTGGTTCAACTAAAGATCAACCTGCCAGACAGAGGTACGGTAGATGGATAGGACAGCAAGGTAAGCAGACATCCATAGACATTTACACACACACACACACACACACACACACACTTTCCTACAAACCACTAAGAATATCTCAGAGCAATCTCATTAAAATAGTAGCATTCATGCATTAAAGTAGCAACACCAAGCAAATTCATGCAGTAGCATCTGATCAACAAACAGGTAGCCAAGACAATATGCCGTGAATCTTAAAACGAGTTGCTTTCCATATTGCAGTTATTCATATCCACGAAATGATGCACAATTAGACTTTGTAGAGAGACTAACAGATATTTTCTTGCCAAAATTTGATGGTGAATTATTTAGCATAAGTACCAGGATTTCCTGCCAAATGGCAGAAAAGAAAAAAAAAAAGATTTGCTAATTGTGCTGAGAGATTTTCTTTGTTTATTTCCTAGATTTATATACCACCCAATCACAATAATGGTATATTTCAAAATCAAGTCATTCAATAAAACTCCTATCTGCACACTCACCAAAAGTACCTAACCATTTCTAATATGCAGGGGTGAAATGTTCCCGGTTTGGTCTGGTTCGTCCGAACCGGTAGTAAACAAGGCCACTGGTTCTCTGGAACCAGTAGTTAAAATTGCTTTAAAAAGTTTAAAAAAAAAAAAAGGCTCCGAAGATCACGCGCCAAAGCTGATCACACACCTCTGCGCGCTGTGCTACTTACCCCATGCCTCCTTTTGGTGTGCACTGCACACAAGTGTGTGCGCGCACCTCACATTTGGTGTGTGGTGTGCACTGTGCATGCACACATGCAGCACGTGTTTGGCACACAGAGCGCATGCACAGCCAGCGAACCGGTAGTAAACCGGTTCAGATTTCACCACTGCTAATATGTCACCTTATTATCACTCCTGCCGCCCTGGCCAGAGGAGATTTATCTCTTAGTTGTTGTTGTAGGTTAAGACATTTATGCAATGGGATTTTCTCTTTCAAATGCATTAGCACTCCCTACTCATGGAGGGTGTGTTTGTGTGTAAATGAAAGGGCATAAGTGTCAATTAGCCCATAAGCATAAATATATCTCCAGAACACATATACTGTTTACAAATTATTAATAGGAAAAAGGTTATTCATAGCCAGGCTTTTTCTGTAACATTAATTGATCACAAGGGGAAAACAATTCAATACAGTGCAATATTTTTCCTCTCTGAAGTTGTAATGAGAGAGATACATCTTTTTATTATTGTAATGCTATCACACAGATGCTAATTTTTTAAAAAAATAAAATGTCTGCTTTATTCTCGGGGTTTCCAGGATTCTATCTAGGCCCTAGATTCTAGGGCATACACCTGTTCTTTTAAAATAGGGGTACAAAAACGCAGCCTGGTGATCGAGATTGCATTTGGCCCTCTAATATCCAATTTCTTATCCCCAGGATTCCTTTTTCACTTTTTCCCCCTTCCCCTTTTGCCAATTTGGGGGTTAGATTAATTGATTTGAACTTGGCAGTTGTTTTAAGGCTCTTAACCTTTCATATGGTAGTTCCCATGAATGACCATTTAACAGGAGTGGGCTTCAAAAATTTTAGCAAGGGGTTCTCTGCCTGGTTGCTGGGTGAGCGTGGCCATGGTGGGCGTGGCCTAGTCAGCCTCCTGCACCATGGCAAGGGGGCGTTTTTGCCCTCCCCGGGCTCTGGAGGATTTGAAAACGGCCTCCCCAGGCTCCAGAGGCTGGAAACAGGCCTGTTTCTGGCCTTCCTGAACTTTCGGTAGACCTGTTTTTCACCCTCCCCGAGGCTCCGCACACGCCCTGCACTTACCTGCATCCAAAACAGGCCATGTGGGGACTCCTGGAAGGGGCAGGGTGGGGTGGGCAGGGCCAGCCAGGAGTGGGATTTGGGGGTCCTCCAAACTGCACAGAATCTTAGGTAGAGGTTCTCCTGAACCCCTGCGAACCCCCAGCAGCCCACCCCTGCCATTTAAGACCCTATGTCCCATCAATTTAGAAATAATAGGTGTCTATTTTAGTTCACAGAAGGATAGATAGTTTTCAGGATTTTGTTATTATAAATATACAGGGTTATAGAAAGCTTTAAGAAATAAAAAATATGTAATAATACTGTTGCTAATTTTTGTTGCTCTAATCGCTGATCTTAAAAGAAATGTCCTCATGAGGAAAAATAGGGTAATAACTTAGAAGGTTGTGGCTGCATTTCACTGATTAGCAAAAGAGAATAAAATCTCTCCTTATCCTTGATCCATTGAGTATTAAGTATTGGTTAGTCTCAGACAAAAAATATTGCTGCTTCTGCTGGAATAATATGAAGAACCAAAATCTTTGTCCTCAAGACTCTGGCATGCTTGTGAGGGCAATTCAAGGTCCTGATTATTGCCTTTAAAATCCAACATGGTTCAGAGCTTGGTTACTTGTAGGATTGCACTGCCTCTCCTAAAGGGTTTTTGCCTCTCTTACTAGATCCAGCAGAGTAGGCTTGCTTGAAATTATCTCTATTATACAATTTCATTTGCTGGGACCTCGGGGGCTTCTGATGGCATTTGCCTTATGGAACATCCTTCTCTTAACATTCATGAGGACCCAGATTGTTGGTGGCAATGTGCTGACTCTGTAAACTGCTTAGAGAGGGCTATAAAAGTGTTGTGACCCAGGCCCAAGTAGGTAGTAATTGATGCAAACAGTTCCAAAACAAACAGACTTTATTAGAACAGCTGAGAATTAACTCATTCTCAGCATAGTCCAAACTAAATTAAAACAAACTCTTCATAACACAAATTCTTCAGTCTAATCACCAACCTTGGTATAATTAGGCAAACTCTTGGCAAAAGACTTCTCTTGGCAAAAGTTCAAAAGCAGAAAACACCAACAAGAGATAAGTGCAGCAAGACTATCAACGTTGTTTTCCGACAAAGAGCCCAAGAGCCGTTGCTGGTCTTTTAAGCCTTATGGGAGGGGCCAATCATCTCTTGGCCTTACTCCCAAGTCATCCTCTTTGCTTTAGCTGCTCTTGCCTTCTGGCAGCTCTTCTCATACGTGCACTAGGAACAGGCTCCTCTGTTCCTCTGCCTCTCTACCGTCAACCTCTGGAGGCTCCGGAGTTTGCACATCACTCCCCGATGGCCCTGGCCCCATCTCTGTCTCCGACGCAGAGCCCTCATCCAGGCCTTCCCCAGCCTCCAGGACTGGCCCATGTTCTTCCTCAGCCTCATCGCTGTCTGACTCTGCTGCCAGCTCCGCAAGTTGCTGGCGAACCACAACAAAAAGCACTGTGAAGCAGTATATAAGTCTATTGCTAGTCAGAAAACTCCCAACTCTCCTGGCCTTCCAGAAGGCTGTGAAAACCTGGTTCCTCCCCTCTGTTGCTGGGTCAAGATGTTAACTGAGCCTAGTACAGGCATAGTTGTGTTCAGTAGGGTGTTATACTACTATACGGCTATCTTAACTTTGATCTGCATTTGTGTTCCATGGTTTTATGGTACATATTTTTGTGGATTATAAATAACAGCTCCAGGATATTTTATTTAAGAAGGGTGGCCATATTAATCCTATAAATGAAGAAACGAAAAGAAAATCAAATCTCTCCTTACATGGTTAACACAATGAAATTGAAATGTTTGAAGGAAAATACCTGCACGGCTCTGATTAACAACTAACTGTGCCCTAATTTGTGCCTCATAGCCAATTGTTATGACTTCAATCAGTAAGCCAGTTTGCCTGGGCATGCTAAACTCAAAACTGGTTTCTTTTTTCTCCTTCTTGTCCAGTGCAGACATTTGGAAGACAGTTGAGCACTAAAGAATGAGGACCATCTGCAATATACATGCCACCAGCTTTAAGACTTCCACCTGACCCCTCAAACCTCTGATATCCACACCAAAATATAGACCTTGGTTCCCCCCCCCTCCCGAATTTACAGGTGTAGCTCTTAGTTGGCTGCTCAAAACTTGGTTATGATATTATTTCTTAAATACTTAATACTGCTTTTACTGTAAACCACTGACAGATTTCAATGTTCAGTGTTAATAAGTGAACAAATCAAAGACAAAGCATGTCAGTAGGGAAACTGATTGACTCATTTGTGACTTGACAATAATTTGAAATTGGAATTGGTTAATTTCCAACTGTGCATTCATAACCATTAAAAAAGGCAATTAAGAAACAAATTCTAGTCTTTCTTCCCCAAATAAAGTGTACAGTTCCTTTTTCATTTTGAGAACATCTATTTTTGAATGAGCATATATCCAATTAGCTTGAAATTGCTCCAAAGTGGGTTCTGCTTTGTTTAGTGTGCATTTCCTGTGCAGTTTCTTCACATTTCCTTTTAAGAACAGTTCTCAAGCTATTACTGCTTCCCATCAAATTGGAAGTCAGATTTTGAAACTGGAAATGCCTCAACTGGTCCTCAGCAAAAGCTAAGATCAGACACTGAAACTCCAGGAATGTGACATCTTTCCATATGTCTAGACTCTCTCACAATGTTTACAAATTAGTACAAAGAATCTGGTTGAGCCAGAAATAAGAAAAATAATATTTTTTGCATAATTTAGGACAACGTGGGAATTCTTTTTCAGTAGAAAGTTTGACATTGATAGTGACATCCTATTAGAGGACAGTGGACCTATGATTTTCAGTGTTTCTTTTTGCTTTGGAAAGATCTATTTTTTTTAAAAAGCCCTGCAGTGATTCTACATATTTATTTCCCATTGGTCTTGATTTTTTTAAAAAGGCCAATATGTTTTGCATTTTGCCAGCATATATTAAAAAAAAGGTAAAGGTTTTCCCTCTGCAGTCATATCCAATTGTAGGGAGCAGTGCCCATCTCCATTTCTTAGCAGAGGGAGCCAGCGTTATCTGAAGAAATTTCTGGTGTGATGTAGTCAGCATGACTGTACACCAAGGCACATGGAATGCTGTTACCTTCCCACCGAAGTGGTACCTATTTATCTACTCACATTTGCATGGTTTTTAATTGCTAGGCAGGCAGGAACTGGAGCAAGTAACAGGAGCTCACCCCATCATGCGGTGCTCAGGTCTTGAACTCGGGATGCCAACTGACAAGCTGGCCATCACCGCTAACCGCTGAGCCATCACGTCCCATTTGCCGCTATAATTTGACAGCAAAATCCACAAAAATTGTAAAACTGTGGGGAAAAACAAGGCTAGGGAGGATGTATAGGTTGCTCTGAAATTGCCCATCTCTGACTGAAATGTCAAAGTTTATCCAATGACCTTTTGTCATCTTTCCTGAATCTCAGTGCCTAAATCATTGACAATAACCACCATCTAAGTGTGCCTGACATGCTAGTGTATTGGTACTGAATTATTTATAACAATAAATATATGTGTGAGGCCACAGTCCCAGTTCAGAACTATGAGTAGTAAAAATTAAATCCCTCAAAGTTAGAGACTGATAAATTAGAATCTGTGACAGTAAATTCTCCTGAGGTACCTTGTAGATTTCATGGTGAGCTTCTATAATTTGAATTATGCCAACAGGCATGTAGTTATCCTGCGTTGGAATTGTTGTTAGTTGCGAAGTCATATCCGACCCATAGTGACCCCATGGACAATGTTCCTCCAGGCCTTTCTGTCCTCTACCATCCTCTGGAGTCCATTCAGACTCACGCCGACTGTGTCAGTGACTCCATCCAGCCACCTCATTCTCTGCCGACCCATTCTTCTTTGGCCCTCAATCGTTCCCAGCATTAGGCTCTTCTCCAGTGAGTCCTTCCTTTTCATTAGGTGGCCAAAGTATTTGAGTTTCATCTCTAAGATCTGGCCTTCTAAAGAGGAGTCAGGATTAATCTCCTCTAGGACTGATTGGTTTGATCGCCTTGCAGTCCAAGGGACTCGCAGGAGTCTTCTCCAGCACCATAGTTCAAAGGCCTCAATTCTTTGGTGTTCAGCCTTCCTTATGGTCCAACTTTCACAGCCATACATTGCAACTGGGAAAACCATAGCCTTGACTATACGCACTTTTGTTGGCAGGGTGATGTCACTGCTTTTTAGTATGCTGTCTAGCTTTGCCATGGCTTTCCTTCCCAGGAGTAAGCATTGGAATTAGACCCTTTCAAACTAGAACTCCCTCTCCCTACGTTTATATATAATGAAGGCCAATCAGTTCCTGTTCCACCTCATCTTTCTGGTATCTTCCTCTCCAAGCTTAAGCAATGAACTTGGGTTAAGTTAGCCAAGTAACAGCAAACAGGCTGCAAGTATTAACATGTTTCTTCCAAAATAAGCCATGTTTCATCAGAACATGTCAAGTGGGCTGATCTGCTGAAGTAGAAGTGTAGCCCACTGAACAGAAAGGGTGACAAAATTCAACAACATTGTTCTGAAGAAAGGGAGAGCAAAACATTGTTTGAGGAAGTTGATAGGTGCAGATCTGGAAGTATTGTGTGCAAATGTCTAGTCTGTTTACAAAAGCTCAAGTTTTGAAATCTGAATTTATGATTCAATATTTGCTTATGGTATAAATAACATTCCAGTCATTCGTTGATTTAAGAGGATTGCTATTTAATATCCAGAATGTTTGATTGACAGTTCACTGAAAGTGTGAAAATGCACTTTTGATACTGGAGAATTTCCCTTCAGAGTTCAATTCAGGTCTATGAATAAGAAACAAGAACAGCAACTATTTTGAATCCAAGCACTGAGACTTTTTTAATCTGAATGTAAATAAAATATGTTGGATGTGAATAGGAATCAAGTGGTATCAGATATATTACTGTGTGATGGTACTGCTCCTAAAACATTTAATAACTTGGGACAAGTAGGAAGTATGTATCAGAATCATGCCTAACCTATATTTGGTCCTAGACAGGTAGTCCTTGACTTACAACAGTTCATTCAGTGATTGTTCAAAGTTACAACAGCACTGAAAAAAGTGACCTATGACCTTTGTTTACACTTATGACTGTTGTAGTATCCTCATGGTCACATGACCAACATTCAGATGCTTGGCCACTGACTCATATTTATGATTGTTCTGTTGTGACCCAGGCCCAAGTAAGTAGTAGGAAAATCAGTCAGTGAAAAAACAAACAAACTTTATTTGAACAGCTGAGAATTACTTCATTCCCAGGGTCGTTCAACTAAATTAAAGCAAATTCCTCCCAACAAAAATTCCTCAGTCCTATCTCAAACCTTGGTCCAATTAGGCAAACTGCCAAAGGCCTTTCTTAGCAAACGTTCAGAAGTCACAGATACAAAAATAAATACAAGACGTAGACGAAGAAGAAGAATATGAAGCTACCAATGTTGTTTTCCGGCAAAGCTCAAATGCCGTTGCTGGTCTGTTTTAAGCCTTATGGGAGGGGCCAATTATCTCTTGGCCCTACTCCCAAGTTGTCCTCTTTGCTTGAGCTGCTCTTGCCTTCTGGCAGCTCTTCTCATGCGTCCATTAGTGTTGTGGCTCCGTTACCTAAGCCTGTGTCATCGGCAGGAGAGGACTCCGAGAGTGAAGGAGAGGAGTTGGCAAGGCCTCCCTCTCCAGGACCCTCCTCTCTGGCAATGCCTCAGGTGTCCACCAAAGGGCAAGAGATAGGACCGGGGCCAAGCATGTCCACGCAGCCACAGGTGGACAGTGATGAGGGAAATGAGTCTTGCCTGGATCCTCGGCAGCGTCACAGAGATAAACGCGCGCAACAGAAGAAAAGGCGTGCCAGAGATTAAGCTGAGTCTCTTTTATACCCATAGGGTATAAAAGGGGGTGAGGTGGCCATTCAGATTCTGTGATGGACAAAACTAACTACTATCGAGTCACATTGCATCTTTGGAAACAATATTATCGGCCTTGGATTTATTTTACGAACTGGACAATTCTTAACTGTGTGTATTTTGTTTATGAGTAAAGTTCTTGGCAAGCAGCTACTGGGTTGTTGCCAAGCTTCTTATCAGAAGAATTGGTTGTCTGACAGTTTATTTAACCCCCGGCTGTCTGTTTGTGTCCGTGTGTGATACGGGGACAGAACAATTAGGAACAGGCTCCTCCTGTTCCTCTGCCTCACTCCTATCAGTCTCTGGAGGCTCTGGAGTCCGCACCTCACTCCCTGATGGCCCTGGCCCCATCTCTGCCTCTAACGCAGAGCCCTCATCCGGGCCTTCCCCAGCCTCCAGGACTGGCCCATGTTCTTCCTCAGCCTCATTGCTGTCCGACTCTGCTGCCAGCTCCGCAGGTTGCTGGCGGACCACAACATGTTCCCAGGTCATATGATCCCCTTTTATGACCTTCTGGGGAAGCCAGATTCGCTTAAAACTCACTTAACAAATGTTTCACTTAGCAACAGAAATTTTGGGCTCAATTGTGGTCGTAAGTCGAGGACTACCTGTATTGCAATCGCCTTTGTCCGGAAGGGATTGGAGCACATGGCTTAATGTAGATTCACCTCCACTAAACATGCATGCCAATTTTGACTTCCGGTTTGGCGTCACGGTGAGACAGTCAGGGAAATAACAGGCTTTGATGAGCGCCGCAAAACCCCCGGCTGCCGAACCGCTGCCGATGGGTTTTCGGACCAGAACTGTCCTGCAGGGACGGGGAAAAAGGAGGGACACCTTGGATGACCAAGAGGAACAGGCAAATTCCTCGGAGGTCACAGAGAATCCTCTGTGAGTCGGCGGCGGGGGGAGGCAGCCATGGCAGCTGCCACGAAGCTGGGACAACCGGGTTAAGAGATGAGCTGGAGGAAAGTGGATTGAAACGGAGCCTTTTGAAGCCGAGTGAGTGACAACCAACCCAGGCTTCTAACAACACCTAGAGCAATATTACTAACTATAAGACCCCTAGCCATAAAACAGCGGCTGAACAACAAAGGGGCTATGGAAAGTTTAAAATGCAAATTTAAAGAGACAAAGACCTGATAAACAACTAACTCTTGAATAGAACTAATGGAATCAAATACCGAGACATGGTGAAAAGACTGGATACTTTAAAATTTGAATTGGATCTTTAAAAAAAAGTCTTGATATTTTTAAAATTAAAAGAAGAGGAAATAAATTGGACTGTTACATAATTGCAGCAAAATGGATACTTGCATGACTAATGGAAAATGTGGATTGTAGAGGGACACCTTCTGGTTTAAAAAGAAACATTGTAACTCGCCTTTGTTATGGAAAATTTTGAGCTTTACAGATAACAGCCCAGGGATTTTGCGGAGGAGGTTTTTTTTCTTGTCTGCAGGCAGCTTGACTTTGGTGAAAAGAAAAGGAAATTATAATGAAACTCCTATAACTGAAATAACAATAATTTTAAAAACTGGCGCAGGAATAAAAGAAGGATCTAGCGCAGGCTCAAGAGAAGGGAACTTGATGCATTTTATCTGGAATAAAAATAAGAAAAAGATTTAATATGACATATGGAGGACAAATTCAAAGATTTTGAAAATGGAAGGAAATATATGCCAGCAGGCGAGGAAATGAAGAAATAAAGAATACATGGCTGGAAAAAGAAAAAAAAGATTAAAACAATATGATTAAAAATAAAATAATGTGTAGAGGGATAGTAATAATAAAAAGGAGGTTTTTATAGAAATATAAGAGAAATTGAGCATATTAAAAGAGATTTATAAATATATGCAAAGGTATGTTTTAAGTAAAAACCATGTCTCAATGTTAAATTGTCATGAAAAAGGATAAGGATAAATATGATTAACTGGAAATAAGCAATGTATAGATGGATGGAAACAACAAAGAAAGGATTATGTAGGGATTAATAGTAAAACTAACTATGATTATGCTGTATTTAACAGCCAAAAAACAAAAATGGTTATGCTGTGTCTAACAGCCAAAAAACAAAAATGGATATGCTGTCTAACAGCCAAAAAACAAAAATGACTATGCTGTGTTTAACAGCCAAAAAACAAAAATGGTTATGCTGTATAACAGCCAAAAAATAAAAATGATTATGCTGTGCTTAACAGCCAAAAACAAAAATGATTATGCTGTGCTTAACAGCCAAAAACAAAAATGACTATGCTGTGTTTAACAGCCAAAAACCAAAAATGATTATGATGGGTAGGACAGCAAAATGAGGATTTTGCAGGGAGTAATAGTCAAAAGAGCCTGGTGGCGCAGCAGACTAAAGCACTGTTATTAACATCAAGCTGTCTACAATTACTGTAAATTCAAATCTCACCAGGCTCAAGGTTGACTCAGCCTTCCATCCTTTCTAGGGTAGGTAAATTGAGGACCCAGATTGTGGGGGCAATAAGCTGACTTTGTATAAATATACAAAAGTATGAAGGCTATTGCTTAACACATTGTAAGCCGCCCTGAGTCTCCGGAGGAGGGTGGCATATAAATCAAATTAAAAAAAAAATGAAATGATTATGCTGAGTTTAACAACAAAGGTAATGACAACGTTGCTGAGTTTAACAGTAAAAATAAAATGAGGTTAGACAGCCAAAATAAGGAGGAGTATGTTGAGATTAACAGTAAATATGAAATGAATAAGTTGGGTTTAATAACAGAAACAAAGATGATAATGTTGAGTTTAATAGTAAAAATAAAATGATTATGTTGGAATTAAATATTTTTTGAATGCTTATAATAACTGTAATGATTTATATTTTTAAAATATATCCATCTAAGTAAAAAGAAAGAGAAAAATGGAATGATATTTGGTTAGGTTTGAAGATTTAAGTAACAGGTTTTTGGGATAATGGCATAGTTAAATAGATAGAATTGAGGGAAATAACTGAGTAAAATATTAAATTGTGTTAATTGAAAATTAAGATTTGTTAGTGATTTGTATTAATCTGTGACTGGATCAATGCTTCGTTTTGGAAAAGATGTGTTTTATATTTATGTTTAAAAAAAAATAATAAAAAACTTTTTTTAAAAAAAACAACAACATGCATGCCAATTTCATCTCTTTATACCAGATTGTCAAAATGGAAAAACAGTAGATGCAGCATAGCCAAATGTAGTGGGTTGGTGTTTTGTTAGCTCATGGATTTGACAGCAACACTGAAATTAAAGCAGGAGATCGGGGGATTGGTAGTAGGTATTATTTTATACACACCAGCAGCAGATTTTCTAAATGTGCAAACATGAGTTCTCTTCCCAGAAGCTGATTTTTCAAAACAATCTAACAAAACAAAGAGTTCTTTGCTTGCCAAAGAGCCACTTGGTGTTGTTAAACTGGAGAGAAGCCCTTTCTCACCTTCTTACAGTTACCTCATAGATCAAAAACCAGTTAAAGCTTTACAATTGGATTTCTCATTATAAAGGCCTTGCCACGAGATAATGGTCCTACAGCCAGCTGAGGAATTCTGGGAGTTGAAGTCCATAAGCCTTAAAGTTGCCCAGGTTGGAGACACCTGCTTTACAGCACTCTCTTTACAGAGAGAGTTTATAGAGTCAGCATATTGCCCCCAACAATCTGGGTCCTCATTTTACTGACTTGAAAGGGTGGAAGGCTGAATCAACCTTGAGCTAGTGAGGAACAAACTCCTGGCGGTCGGCAGAATTATCCTGCAATCCTGCAGTCTAACCACCGCGCCACCACAACTGGGTATGGAGGTTTATGAATCGGTGCTGACATGGAAAGGAAAAAACCATGTAGCAAAGCAGTTTCAAATAGATATATGAGAAATTTGGCTAGAATTAGTGTGGGGATTTTGCAGTAGGGGCGCGATGGCTCAGCGGTTAAACACGCTGAGCTTGTCAGCTGGAAAGCTGACAGTCCGGGTTTGAGACCCAAGGGCCACACGGTGGGGCGAGCTCCCATTCCTGTCCACTTAGCAGTTTGAAAGCATGCAAATGTGAGTAGATAAATAGATACCACTTTGGTGGAAATATAGCTGCATTCCATGCGTCTTTGGGGTATAGCCATACTGGCCACATGACCACGGAAAATTTCTTCAGACGATGCTGGCTCCCTTGACTAAGATACGAAGATGAACACTGCACCCAAGGCTCAAACACGACTGGACAGGGAAACCTTTACCTATTTATTTATTATTTATTTATCTAAAACATTCATATAGGTTTTGAAGCATGCCCTTTAGAAAGACATCTTTTCTCCTCTGAAGAACAGGTAGTCCTTGTCTTATGACCACGATTGAACCCCAAATTTCCAATGCTAAGGAAGACAGTTGTTAAATGAGTTTTTGCCCTATTCTTGCTGCAGTGGTTAAGGGAATCATTGCAGTTGCTAAGTTAATAACACGGTTGTTAATTGAATCTGGCTTCTCCACTGAGTTTACTTATCAGAAGAGTGAAAAGGGTGATCACTTGATCCAGAACACCGTAATTGTCATAAATACAGACCAATTGCCAAGCATCTAAATTTTGATCTCACATGACCATGGGGATGCTGCAATGGTCGTAAGTGTGAAAAATGGTCATAAGTCATGACCATTGATTGATGATTACGAAAGAATGGTTGCAAGTTGAGGACTACCTGTACCCTGTTTTTCCCACCTGCTATATCTTGATACATATTTAACAGTCTTGATTGATGTAAGCCTCGGGTAAACAGCTCCAAACTACAGTAGTGGCCAATTGTGGAAACCTTTTTGGAAAAGTGTATTTTTGAGGTTTGATGGCTAATAACACCACTTTTTTTTTTTTTTTTTTGAGTTTCAAGATAATCATATTCCAATGCTGGAATGGCCTGGGAATATTTATGTGCTGTTAAGTAATACCAGCTGCCTGCAATTACTGCAAGTTCAAATCTCACCAGGCTCAAGATTGACTCAGCCTTCCATCTTTTCAAGGTAGGTAAAATGAGGACCCGGATTGTGGGGGCAATAAGCTGACTTTTTGTGAAAAAGAACACCGCTTAGGGCCCCCCGAAAGCCCTACTAAGCAGGTATATACAAAAGTATGAAGGCTATTGCTTAATGCATTGTAAGCTGCCCTGAGTCTCCGGAGAAGGGTGGCATATAAATCGAACCAATAAATAAATAAATAAATTTATTTATTAGTCGCATTTCTATGAATAGCCCAGACCTTAACCCAATTGAAAATTTATGGAGCCGACTAAAGAAACTTGTTAATCAGAAGCGACCCAGCAATAAAACCCAGTTAATAGAAGCAATCATTCAATCTTGGTTTCACATTATAACAGCTGCAAAACTAAAAGACTTGGTTCACTCCATGGGAAGACGTTGTAAAGCCGTAATTCATGCTAAAGGTTACCCAACTAAGTATTAACTGAGGTGATAATTTTTGTATATCTTGTTTTTTCTATGGTGATAATTTCTGTATATCTCGTTTTTTCTACGTGTTTCACTTTTCTTCTTTATACTGTAACTGCTATTCTAATAGCAAATCCTTCATAAAAGTTATTGCATTACATTCTTGATTAAATTATCTTTCCATTGATATATAATTTTATGGTACCAGTCCAAAAAAAAAAAAGTGGTGTTATTAGCTAGTTTTAGAAAATACACTTTTCCCAAAAGGTTTCCACAATTTTGGCCACTACTGTAGTTCTCTCTCTCTCTCTCTGGTGTTGTTCCGTTCTACAAGCAACCTAAATCCGAATATAATCACTACAATTTCTCTTTCTCTCTCTAAAAAAAAGCATCTTCAAAGCAAAGCAGGCCTATTACAGTAATGTCCACACTTGGAACGGCATTATTCCAAACTTCAACAAGAAACCAAGTAGGAAAATTACATCTTCCCCTCCTGCGGCTACCAGCCAGCCTCTAAGCTGTTTTCTTACAGGCTTCCAGCTCTCGGTTTTGCTAAGAGAAATTTTTTTTTCCCCTCTGCAGGAAATTAACTTTTTTTTTTCCTGCCTGAACACAAGGCTTCCAAAAAGTCATGTGGAAAACTTACATATACAAGTAGCCCTATCTAGCCTAACAACCATAACTGGGACCGGAATTTCTGTCGCTAAGCAAAGCCGTCATTAGGCAAGACATCACGTAACTTCATCGCTTGGCAGTTCTGGTAGACCCCGGTTATGGTTGTTAGGCAAGGACCACCCTGTTGTTCAGCGAAGACATATTGCTTGTCCTGTCCTGCTGCACTCATCTCTGTTTTAACTCCCCCCACTCGCCTATCTCCCCGCATCTCTGTTTTTGGCAGCCCTGCTCTCTGCCACCTCTGCTTCTGCCTCCAACCAGCCTTCAGCAGACTTTTCCCATCTCCTTCCTGCAACTGCTAATAAGGCACACTTGTCCAAAACAGTTCCTGGCTCTTTGTGAGACCTTTGCTGGCAAAGAGACACAAAAGGACAGTGATAGAGGGAGAGATGGGCAAATGAAGGGAAGCTGAAGTACACCCTGTGGTTATAAATGTGGGTGGGCTGTCAATCATCCGGATTTTGATGACACAAAGGTACTACAATGGCCCTAACTTCAAAGCCTGGTCATAACTATATTTTGTTATGCCGCTGTAACTTTGAACTATCCCTGAATGAATGGTTGTTACACAAGGATTGCCTATACAGTAGTCCTCTACTTACAACAGTTCATTTAGTGACCTTTCAGAGTTACAACGGCAGTGAAAAAAGTGACTTCTGTCCGTTTTTTACACCTACCTACCACCGTTGCAGCATCCCCATGGTCATGTGATCAAAATTTAGATGCTTGGCAACTGACTCATATTTATGATGGTTGCAGTGTCCTGGGGTCATGTGATCACAATTTGCAACCTTGTGACAAGCAAAATCAATGGGGAAGTCAGATTCACTTAACAACCGTGTCACTAACTTAACAATGCAGTGATTTGCTTAATAACAGTGGCAAGAAAGCAGGGATGAAATGTAAAATTTGTTACTACCGGTTCTGTGGGCGTGGCTTGGGGGGGTAATGTGACTGGGTGGGCATGGGCAACTTTTTTTTTTTTTTTTTACTTTTCAAAGCATTTTTTCTAATTTCTTTTCTAAGAAAGCCTCTGCCGATCAGGCAACTCAGCTGGGATCATCAGAGACTTTTCAAAGCATTTTTTTTACCACCTCTTCAGCCAAGAGGTTGCAGAAAAAAATGCTTTGAAAAGCCTCTGACGATTCCAGCTGAGCCACACAATCATCAGAGGCTTTTTTTTTTTTTAACTTTTCAAAGCATTTTTTCTAATTTCTTTTCTAAGAAAGCCTCTGCCGATCAGGCAACTCAGCTGGGATCATCAGAGACTTTTCAAAGCATTTTTTTTACCACCTCTTCAGCCAAGAGGTTGCAGAAAAAAATGCTTTGAAAAGCCTCTGACGATCTCAGCTGAGCCACACAATCATCAGAGGCTTTTTTTTTTTACTTTTAAAAGCATTTTTTCATCGGAAGAGGCTGTAGAAAAAATGCTTTTAAAAGTAAAAAAAAATCCTCTGATGATCGTGCGGCTCAGCTGGGCATGGTGGTGGTGGGGGCAGGGATTTTTGCTACCGGTTCTCCGAACCACCCGCCACCATCACTACCGGATTGGGCGATCTCGTCCAAACCGGGAGCATTTCACCCCTGCAAGAAAGGACGTAAACTGGGGCAAAACTCACTTAACAAATGTCTCACTTAGCAACAGAAATGTGGCACTCAATTGTGGCTGTAAGCCAAGGACTATTTGTACAGTTTCCCTTCCTTCTAGATCAGGGTGTCAAACTCGATTTCATTGAGGGCTGGATCGGGGTTGTGTTTGATCTTGGGGGGGCGTGGCCAGGGTGGACGTGGCCATCTCAATGTCACTCCTGTCAGGGGTGCCTGTGGTGGCCCATGCACTCTGCCAGTGAAAATGGGCTTCTGAGCTCCGTTTTCGGCTGCCACAGCCTCCTGCAACCTCTGCCAATGAAAACGGAGCTCAGGAGTCCGTTTTCACTGGCAGAGTACATGGGCCACCACAGGCATCCCTGACAGGAGTGACATCGAGATGGCGCACACGGCCCTCTCAAGCTCTGTTTTCACTGGGAGAGGGTTGCAGAAGGCCATGGCAGCTGAAAACGGAGCTCAGGAGCCTGTTTTTGCTGGCAGAGGCACTATGGACTGGTCTTTCGCTGTTTCCAGGGCAGTCCTGTGGGCCAGATCTAAGTACCCCATGGGCCACATCTGGCCCCCAGGCCTTGAGTCTGACACCCCTGTTCTAGATTATTCCTTTATGACTACAAGTGATAATCCTTGGTAAAACATTTGAAAAACTGCCCTGTGCAGCAAATAAACAGCTCCACATATGAGTTAAAACTCTACTTCCTTACCAGAAAGGAAGGGATGGGAAATTGTATTTATATATTTGTTTATTTATATGCCATCTTTATTATTTTAATAAATAAATCAAGGTGATGAATTTTTAATATTTGTATTATCCATATTTTATCTTGGCTGTTCTCCACCCTGAGTCCTTCGGGAGTAGGGCGGTATAGAAATTTGATTAATAAATAAATAAAATACAAAAAGCTCCTTCCCCACAACAACAATCCTGTGAGGTGGATTGGGGTGAGACAGAGTGACTGGTCCTAATGTCCAAAGCAGGGCTACAATTCACAGTCTCCAGTCTGGTTTCCAGTCTGGTGCCATAATCCCTAGACCAAAAATGGCTCTTCATTCATTTATTTGATTAATTTATTTAAAACATTTCTATTATAGCTGTCCATCCGTCTCGTATCAAATTCCGGGTAGCCCCCAATCAACAATTAAAACAACGTCAATAAAAGAGAGCATAATACATATACCTGTTAAAATCACAATATTTATTTATTTATTTAAAACATTTTTATAGCTGCCCATCCGATTCTGAAAAAAACTCTTTGATGGTTCGACCCTTGAAGACTGGTTGGTGATGGCTCAGTAGTGGGTTTCACTTACCTTTGCTACTGGTTCGCAAATGTGAGTGCGGGCGCCATGTCTGCACATGCACAGAGCATCCGTGATGACGTCTGGGTGGGTGGGTGGAGCCACCTGCCGCCACTGCCGCTGATACTGGTTCTCCCGAACAGGGTAGAACCGGTAGAAACCCACCACTGTGATGGCTGAAGAAAGACAAGCAGGCTCAATTCTGACTTAGTGATGATCAAAAGAGGGGATGATTGACGTTAACATACGTGAAAAGTAGCCCAGTTGCTCTGCTTGTCAAATGTACTATATTCATTCCCTCTGATGAAACTCTTGACTGAAAATCATCATTTTGATCTCCTTCTCTCTTTACCCACCAAAACTAAGGACATATTTTGCCAAGTATTTTGTCAAATAATATGGTTGTTAATGTCATTTGTTGAAGTAGGTCAGGTCAAAAAAACAAGCTTCACAAGAAATACTGTAATTCTACATTATTGTTATAGGTTACTAAAAGAGAATCTTAAAAAATACTGACAGGGTTTTCCCTCTCCTCCCTTTTACAATGGTGAGTAGGGTAAATTTGAGTTTCAAAGCCATTTGAACTTCTTTTTCCCCAGAATGCAAGACCAAAGGACTAACTGTCCTTTTTCCAGATAAAACCGATGTTGAAATACAGTATCCATCTGCTTGTGTTTAACGATGTTTTGAGATACCTCTGTTTTTTACCCCAGCTTTGAAGATCTCTCCTTAACAAGACTGACCAGCTTACATTTTGAATTTACAATATTAATAAATGCAAATAAGCATCCTTTGTTATTCCCTATTTGGACTCTATTCTTCTTTGGTTATTTCTTGAGTATTTCTCTTCCCAAAGTATCACCTCCACCAACAGTTCCATATGATCCCTGCGCATAGACACTGCCATTTTGTACTCAGAAATTCAGATGTACAAAAACTGTTTTTTAATTATTTTTTTCTCATTCTTTATCCTTTGTTGTCTCTAATGAACTGCAACTTGTCACCATTTGACACTGGATAATATAAAATGCATTAGCAGACAGGCAGATAATAAACAGTATAGATAAATATGAATGAATGTAAGAGAGTAAGAGTAAAATGTAAGAGAGTTAAGAGTAAGAGAGTAAGGGATGCAGTGGCTCAGTGGCTAAGACACTGAGCTTGTCGACTGACAGGTCACCAGTTCAGAGATTCGAATCCCTAGTGCCGCATAACCGGGTGAGCTCCCGTTACTTGTCCCAGCTTCTGCCAATCTAGCAGTTCAAAAGCACGTAAAAAATGCAAGTATAAAAATAGGGACCACCTTTATTTATTTATTTATTAATTCAATTTGTATGCCGCCCCTCTCCGAAGACTCAGGAGACCCACCTTTGGTGGGAAGGTAATTGCGTTCCGTGCGCCTTTGGCGTTTAGTCATGCCAGCCACATGACCACGGAGATGTTTTCGGACAGCGCTGGCTCTTCAGCTTTGAAATGGAGATGAGCACCGCCCCCTAGAGTCGGGAACGACTAGTACATATGTGCGAGGGGAACCTTTATAAGAGAGTATTCTCTTGGCTTTGTACCTCCAAAATGTATAATTTTTCAGATGGGGGGAAAAAAGACCCATTGCTTTGTGACAAAAACACTTTGGAGATGATGCATTCACGATACTAACCAACAGGTCAATTTTCTGAAATTAAGAGACTGCTAATAAGTTGCTGAGCTAATGCAAATGGCGAGCTATGCCGCATTATAGATACCTGTCTGGTTAGCACAGTCATCAGGCTCATTATGAAACCTTCTCAGTGATATAATGCCATCTGTCATTCTGTATGCCAAGCATGCTTGACCAGGTGCATTTTGACTGGTGTACAAGGCAAGCACCATCCTGGGCTTATAAATGAAGATCATGCTGGGAACTGTCCTTTTTTTAAAATTCCAATTTATGGAAAAAGGGAGAGGGAGAAGTGAAAATATACTTAATGCAAAATTTTAAGCAATGCAGTTTTGGAAAGAGTTTGAGCCTCAAACCCAGCTTTCTTTGCAAGAGGGATAAAGTCCAATTAGCTAATGTCAGAGGCAATAACATTAAGAATAAAAAGACTGTGGTATATGTTGGCGTAGCATGCAAAAATAAGATATTATTTGGACCTGATATTGAGCAGATAACTAAACAGAACTTATTCAGTCTTTCTCAGCATTTCCCTCCAAACCTCAGAGCCCCGAAAATGATTATTAATCCTTGACACAGGAAAAAAAAAAGCATCTAACTCTGAATTCATTTGCAGAGGATTCTGATTGCTTTATCAAGGAAGAGGAAGGAAAATTGGGTCAAAGAGTTCTATTGATCTGCAAGGAAACTACACAAGTTAATATATTAAATATAATATCATGAAATATAATTAAGTATGTGCACACCTTTAATTTGAAGATGTAGAAATGCATTCACAAAACAGAATCTCTTGCTGGCAGTCTGAATATGGGATCTAACATTAAGCAAGAAACATTTTTCTCATTAAGAGGGTGCATCAGTCCCCTCACTTTCTGTTTGTACTAAATCTTGGGAAGGTTTTGGGTGAAAGATAAAACAACATTTCCCCAGAGAGTTCATTTCTGGGAGAAAATCCAATTTTTCACTTTCTTGAGACTAACTGTGCTATATGAACAAAGTTCATGAAAGATTCTTAGGTTCTATTACACAAACTGAGCTAGGATGGATTGAAGGTATCTTGCTTTTTCCCAGATCATCTGCTATCTGTATTAAAGCACTAGGAAAGCATTTCTTCAGCATTTGCCTCCAATATGCTTTTAATGATGCACTAAAAAAAAAATTGTTTTCATTCAAATCCCATGATATGTCTTTACCTGCAAAAATCATAATTGTGCAAGCCATGATATGTTCTGTGACATTCTATGGAAGTAAAAACTGGACTTTGAAGAAGCAAGCTAGGAAGAGTATTGATGCATTTGAACTTTGGTGTTGGAGAAGATTCCCAAGGACACAGTGAACAACCAAGAAAACAAACAAATGATTTACTGAACAAATTAACCCAGAATTCTCATTCCAAGTACAAAGGACCAGGCTCAAATTATTATGACACCCCTAGGTATAATAACAAAGAAGAACTAGAGGTGACAGGATAGCAGTGTTCCAATATTTGAGGGGTGGCCACAAAGAGGAGGAGATCCACCTATTTTCCAAAGCACCAGAAGGCAAGACAAGAAACAATGGATGGAAATAGATCAAGGAGAGAAGCAACCTAAAACTAAGGAGAAATTTCCTAACAGTGAGAACAATTAACCAGTGGAACAGCTTGTGGGTACTCCATCACTGGAGGCTTTTAAGAAGAGACTGGACAGCAACTTGTCTGGAACAGGGGCTTGGACTCAGTTCCAAGGTCCCTTCCAGCTTCCTTCTCCTTTGGACCTAATATGTGAAGACTTAGATTTCTGGAGAAGGCTTTAATGCTAGGCAAGGTAGAACGAAACAAAAGACCACAATCAGCAACAAGATAAATAGATTCAGTTTACAGTGGCAATGACTGCACTGATGGGAAACCTGAAGGCCCAGGTTGGGGACAGACCATCACGGAGAAAAATTTATCTGTGTGGTTGTTAAGAGTTGACAGAGAAATGCCTGAAGTCCATGATTGATGATGGCATGTTATCAATCAGTTCAATTGTATCTTCAAGCTGTCAACACATCAAGAAAAGATCGCCGTTTTTTATAATATTATGATCACATACCTTAGTCTAAAAGGGCTGAGTGATATGACCAAAAAAGACACCACATTACCTAATCAGTGGCCTGGTTCAAACCAGGGGTGAAATCTACTTACCTTCCTTACCAGTTCGGAAGTGCATGTGCCGCGTTAAAACCAGGAAGTAATGACACCCGGGCGGCGATTGCTACCGGATCGCCAAACCACAGGGAAAAATTGCTACCGGATCAGATGATCCGGTCCAATCCGGGAGCATTTCACCCCTGGTTCAAACCATAATTTATTTTTCCCAAAGATAGAGATGCAATATAATAAAAACAGAGCTGATCCACAGGATTACTCACATACATAAAAAAAAGTTCAAGGCAATACTAGCACTAGCACTAACACTTAGACTTCTATACCGCTTCACAGTGCTTTACAACCCTCTCTAAGTGGTTTACAGAGTCAGCATATGGCCCCCAACAATCTGGATCCTCATTTTACCAACCTTGGAAGGACAGAAGGCTGAGTCAACCTTGAGCCTGGTGAGATTCGATCTGCCAAACTGCTGGCAGCTGGCAGCCAGCAGAAGTAGCCTGCAGTACTGCACTCTAACCACTGCACCACCACAGCTCATACAGGTCATTCGACAACATAGGCTTTCCATCTAAATACAGATAGTCCTCCACTTACAACCACAATTGAGCCCAAAATTTATGTTGCTAAGCGAGACATTTGTTAAGTGAGTTTTGCCCCATTTTATGACCTTTCTTGCCACAGTTGTTAAGTGAATTACTGCAGTTATTAAGTTAGTACCATGGTTGTTAAGCAAATCTGGCTTCCCTATAGACTTTGTTTGTCAGAATATCTCAAAACGTAATGACATTACCCGGGGACACTACAACTGTCATAAATATGAACCAGTTGCCAAGCATCTGGATTTTGATCACATGACCACAGGGATGCTGCAACAGTCCTAAGTGTGAAAAACAGTCGTGTCACCTTTTTCAGTGGCGTTGTAACTCTGAATGGTCACTAAACGAAGTGTTGTAAGTTGAGGAGTATTTATTATTTATTTATTTATTTATTATTCAAATTTCTATACCGCCCTTTTCCTTTCGGACTCAGGGCGGTGAACAGCCAAAATAAAACATTTATACATAAAGTGCGATTAAAAATAGATTTAAAATAATTAAATTTGGCCCATAGTTTAAAATTTATCAATTTAAAATCCATATCAAAATTTAAAATCAACCATAAAATCATAAAATCAAGAGAGACCGGCTAACTGAAAGAGATGAATTTTTAGGGCCCGACGAAAAGTCCGGAGGTTGGAGATCACTCGTATCTCTGGGGGTAGATTGTTCCAAAGGGTAGGTGCCACCACAGAGAAGGCTCTCCTCCTGGGGGTCGCCAGCCGGCATTGTCTAGCCGACGGCACCCTGAGGAGGCCCTCTCTGTGGGAGCAAACTGGCCGGTGGGAGGCTATTGGTGGCAGAAGGCGGCCCCGTAAGTACCCTGGCCCTAAGCCATGGAGCGCTTTAAAGGTGATCACCAACACCTTGAAGCGCACCCGGAAGTCCACCGGAAGTAATGAAATCTGACCTTGCTCAGCTTTTACATCAGCCAAACTGTATTGTATACAATCAAGAACATTTCTGCAGATATTCCTTCCTATCTCCATTTTAAAGGCATAAAGTGTAAATTCAGCTTTCTTGTCTAAAACTGACTACAGCTAAGGAGATGTACAAATAACTTGATGGGAGGAGCAGATATTGCAGACATAATCCACTATAAAGGTATATAACTGTGGCACCTTCTAACTTCTCGTAGCCTTGGCATGGCTGTTAAAGTTCTTCCAATATAGGAAATTATTCAATATCTTGGAAATGATTATAATAATATTTAATTTTACCATTCATGCAATTTACATTTCAGTGAAATGCAGTAAAAACACACATTCTTATTCTAGCTTTGGAAATGAGATCAAATCTTAACCCTGAAAAAGTCACATGCTCCTACTAGTAACTATTTTAGTACCTACTATAGAGATCTACCTCTTGCATGAATCATCACTGTGGGCTTGAATCATCACAATTTAGGGACCCACCCATCATACTGATTCATACCAAAAAGTAAAATCTGAGACACAAGGGAAAAAAATTACCGGGAATAAAATAGTCATTTATTGGGCTAAGAGCCATAACTGCAGGAACTTGTGTCAACATAATTGGAAGACAAATCACAACATAAAACATCAATTAGCAAAACCAAAAACAAGTGGATAGAAATTTGGGGAGTTTTTTGCAATTCATATATAAACGATCTTACTCCCAAGAACATCACCAGAGGGAAAAGAAGTTAATTGTGGATTAACCAGTTTTCTGAGCCATAGGGGAAAAAGTGTCAACTCATTACAAGATCTGCCAGATGATTACTTTTAAAGATGTGCACACAGATACACACACACACACACAAACTCATGCACACACACACATGCACACATACCCTAGTGCAGTATTTTTCAACAATTTTAAGACATCTGGAGTGCAACTTTAAGTTGTCAAGGTTGAAAAATACTGCACTAGGATGATGTAAAACTGCAGTGTTCAAAAGTGAAACGGACAAAATTTGATTTTCTGGACAATGGCAAGTTAGAAATAGGTATGTTATAAACTATCAAGAACATTTAGCACTGTTTCAATATCTCAGGGGCTGCCACAAAGAAGAGGGAGCAAAGCTATTCTCCAAAGCACCTGAGGGTAGAACAAGAAGCAATGGGTGGAAACTAATCAAGGAGAGAAGCAACTTAGAACTAAGGAGAAATTTCCTGACAGGGAGAACAATTAATCAGTGGAACAACTTGCCTCCAGAAGCTGTTAATTCTCCAACACTGGAAGTTTTTAAGAAGAGATTGGACAACCATCTGTCTGAAATGGTATAGGGCTGTGATGGCGAACCTATGGCATGTGTGCCACAGGTGGCATGCGTAGCTGTATCAATGGGCACACCAGCTCAGCTCTGGTGTGCATGTGCTTGCCGGCCAGCTGATTTTCGGGCCTCTGGGCCTACCAGAAGTAGGGAAACAGGCTGCTTCCTGCCTCCGGAGGGCCTGGGAGTGGGGTGGGGAAGGCCTGTTTTTCTTTCTCACCTGGCTCCAGATCCTCTCTATGCATCTGGGGAGGGCGAAAACAGCCTTCCCCACCCTCTCGGAGGCTTTCTGGAGGCCTGAAACGGCCCATTTCCCAACTCCCGGTTGGACAGGAAGTGACTTTTTTGCCGTCCCCAGAGACTCCTAGAGAGGCCAGGAGAGGGGGGGAGGGGGTTGGGCATGCATGTGCAGGGCGGGGCGCATAAAATTATGGGTGTGGGCACGAGCGCCAACTTCCCTCCCACTCCTGCACACGATGGCAAAAAGGTTAGCCATCACTGGTATAGGGTTTCCTGCCTAAGCAGGGGATTGGACTAAAACGCCTCCAAGGTCCCTTCCAACTCTGTTATTCTATTCAATTCTATTTTTAAAATGAGCATTCTGCTTCTACATACATGCTCACAATTTTAGCAAATGGAGTTGTCAGTTATTGCAGTATTATTATCAAATTTATGTGCCCCCTATCTCATGGTTCAAGGTGACTTTGAGCAGCTTAAATGGAAGTCTACTGTAGATGGAAGGAAAAATATAGTGACACTGAGAATAAGATAGGACAACTTAGGATATTTAGGAAAGCAGGAATTGCCCTAGGCTCAACATGTAATGTGTTAGGGATAGATTATCATGGAGAATATCTATGTAGTTGCTAGGATTTGAAAGCAACTTGATGGCACATAATTAATCAAACAAACAAACAAACAAACAAATCAACACAGAATGGATTCACCATGCAAAATATGATTCAATATTTGGAATGATCAGATAAATCAAAATTTGCATTCAAGGTAATTGAATTAATTAATAACTCATATAATCAAGAGTTATTTCAGTATTTGGGGGTTTAGCCTATTTGCTAGGCTACTGACTTCTATGAACAAGAACCAGTGGAGAACAAAATGGAGCTACAACAACAAAAAAAATGTAAGGCTTTGGCAAGCTTAAATGAACTATCTATGCTCCAATCATCCAAGTCTTTAGAAGGGATTGAGTTTTACGGAAATCACTTTGTCTATAACATGGGAAGAAGAATTGTGATCTTAAAAATGAATGGATTTGGACTTCTATTTTACACAAGAATGTCTCCTGAATAAGGCAGAATAAGAGTGACCTATGTTTGATTATAAGCTTTTGTGAATTTGAGTTGATTCTGTTACTTTTATGAGGTGTTAGCCTCAGTCAGACAGGATGAGTAAAGGAAAAAAGAATTATGAACAGTTTAACTAGTTTGTACCCTGTCCTTCTCATTTTCTCCTTATAAAAGCAATTTGAAGTACGCTTAGTTAAAAGATCATGACTGGATTGACCCTTCATAACAAGACATAACACGAATTTGGTCAGCCTATTGTGTCAACACATTGATGCAGTATATAGTTAGCATGTTGGGCAAATCCAGTCAATTATGATTTGTTTAATAAACCATTGTTATATAGACAATGCTGTAGAGTAAAGTATGAGCCAGATAAAGTGCATCACTCAGGAAACTGACTGCACAAGGACATCACACAGGCATTAACTAACAAATGTGATTCTTGGGATGATTCAACCAAGGCTCCTACTCTTTGTCCCATTGTAATGTTTAAATAGCATAGTGGTGTTTTCTTAAAAAAACAGAAATCTCAGCTCCTACAGGTGATTGACAGTCTTTTTGCATTTTGAACCTTTTATAGATGGTCTCACATTTCCTTTGGGCTCCATGTTCGCATTTTTACTTACAGCACTTAAATATTTTATGCCACCTTTTAAAACCAAGGCCCTCAGAACAACTTTAAATGCATAAATACATGTGACCATTAAAAGCCATCTAATATCATTGTGCAGTTACAAGCAGGAAAGATTATCCAGCTCTCTAAAATCCAGGTGGAAATGGTCAGAAAGGAAGCCAGGAGATATTTCCAGCAGAAGAGCATTCAAAAAAAGATGCAACGACTGTAGAAAAGGCCATATCCCTTGTAACTGAGTGATAAACTAAAAGGTCTCCGTGAAACACCTCAAGGCCTGCACCGGTTTGTACAGTTTCAAGTGATCCTTTAAATAAATTGGCTGCAAGTCATTTAGAGGCTGGTCTTTTAAACTGGACCTCTAGATGTTCAGGCTACAGCTGATGCTGGCCCATTGCCAATCTCTAGCCAGCAACCAGATGGGCTGCATTCTTCATTGGCTGAAGCATCTGCACCATCTTAAAAGGAAGCATTGGATGGAATACACAAAAAGTGGTATAATCTGACCATAACCAGGGCAAAAAACAATTAGAGCAGGTTTCTCCCGAAGGGAATGCCAGAGGCAAAAGATTCCTGTTTTTCTAGCTGCCCTTCTACAGGTAACATCATCTCCATGTATAGGAGAATCTCAAAATACACCTCTGGTCTTTCAAGGGACCTTCAGATTCAGTTCCACATCTCCTTCCAGACTTGAATATTGTCCTACCCACCACTTCTGGATGGATACAGAGGTCCCCCTTTCTTTACTTTCGTCTATTTTTCTCTTTTGGTTCTCCTGCATGACTGCTAATTGGGGTAAAAGGTTCATGCAACTGATGCAATGCAAAACAGCAGATGCTTTATTAAGCACTTTAAGTCCAGCCACAAAAGTATTCTAGCATATTAGTTATTCTAGTCAGTGTTCAGCTGGGAAAGAAAATGAATTATCTCTCTCTCTGGATAGAACATGCTGGTGAGAGGGCAAGAATCAAAAGGGTCTGAAAGGATCATGTTTAATTAAAGATTAAACATTGGTGGAAGACAGCTCATCAGTAAACCATGAAAGTTATCTGCCCAGAAAGGTCACCATGCCATGGTAATCTTCTCCCTCCCTGTCTCGGAAAAAAAAAAAAAAACTTGAACAGCCCTTTTAAGGGAGCATCTTGGTGCAGAATATGAAAAAAATGGGGTAAGTTATAAGACTTGAGAAGGTTTAAATGCAGGTCCGGATTTTAGTTACTATTCCTTATATGTCTTTCTCATTCCTGACGGCTTCAAGGAAGCTTACAAGAACCTTGCAAGGCAGGCTAGATAAAAGAAGCGGAGAGGCCTGTGACAAAAATGCACCCAATCTCACTGCACATTAAATGTGTAATTTAAAAGAGAGGTTTACAACTGGGACCATATGGGGCTCCTGGAGCCCTTGGATATTTCAAGGAGGCCACGGATGAAAAATTAGCAGGTGGGTCAGGGCACATCTGAGGAGGTCGCAGAAAAGCAAAATGTAACTGTGCCTGGGAGATGTCCGAAAATGCACCAGTTACTGTCGCACGACTGCATTTGGCACTGGATGGAGGGGCACAGGAAAAAAACAAGATTGGAAAGGAGGGGGAAAAAAAAGGTGGTGGGGGGGGAGAAACTCTGATTTCAAAGGAGCAGGTGTGAACTGCAATTTGCCCCTTTAGAATCCTCTGCTCCAGTGAAGGAAGGTTGGCTTTTACAACACCTCTCAATACACTAAGAGGGACATTGGAAGAGATGGGCTTCAAAACAGTCCAAAGCTGAAATTACACCTCAAGAATCAAGATGCACAATGAACGTGTGTGTGTACAGCCGCCCAGGATACACACCTGAACGTGGAGCTGCTGGGGAGCAGAGACTGAGCTACAGTTCGGCGGTTCGAATCCCTAGTACAGGTCTCCTGCGTGAGCAGGGGGTTGGACTGGATGACCTCCAAGGTCCCTTCCAACTCTGTTACTGTTACTTTCCCCGTATTGGAAACGAGCCTCCGGCTGAGGAAAAAACCCTTTCCCGCCTCGCCGGTTCAGCCCCTTCTTCCTCCAAAATCGCCCCCTACCCCCCGCTAGAAAGGATGAGCGGGACGGTTGGGCGCTCTGCACTCGCTCAGAGGCAACTTTTTCCCTTCTCGCATTCCCATCTCTCAGTCCACCACCACCCCCCTTCCTCTGGTTTCAGGGTATTTTTTTTTCTCAAGCTCCTTCCTCCTCGCCGAGCCGGGATGCGACCACCCGTCAGCAGAAGGACGCCGCGTCCGGCAAAAGACCCCGGGAATCCTGCATATCCCCTTTGACCAGCCTCGGAAGGGAAGAAGAAGGGGAGGCAGGCAAGACCGAGTTCTTCCCGGATCCAGAACGATCGGCGCTGGGTCTGGAGCCCGGCGGTGGGTTAAAGAAAACCACCCGAACAAAAGACCTACCTTTCCCAGCGAGACGGTCCGCTCCGCAAAGCCTTTCGCTCGGTTTCCAAAGGAGCGATCGCCGCGGATCACCTCGGTTGTTGCCGCGGCTCACCTGCCAGCCTCCCGGGCTGAAGCAAGCGGCGGCAAGCGGCGGCACTTTACCCACCCACCGCCCCTCCCAGGCTGGAGCCAAGCCGCCTTCGCCCCGCCGCTTTCCCAACGTGCTCCTGCCTGCAAGCAGACGCGGGCACAGCGCTCCCGCCAGCCTCCAATCCGCAGCCCAGGGCGACTGAGCCGGGCTCCGGCGCTTCCTCCTCACCCCCCCCCCTCCACCACCTCTTCCAGGGACAGCTCCTGTGACAGGCGGCCCGATTGGCAGACGGTACAGAGGCTCCTCGGATTCTCATTGGACTGGACAATTGCCCGCCCGGGCTCGGATCGCCATTGGACGTCTTTGGAAATGCTGCTTCTGCCGCCGCCGCTGAATCGCCGCGCTGCTGCCTGCAGAGAAAAGTTGCCGAGGGACTGTCGCGTGCCCGGGCTTGCCGGCCGGGAGAAGCGGCTACGAGTAACGCTTTTTTGGGGGGGGGGGGGTAAAATGAGGGAACCCTCCCCTCCCCCCCTCCAAAATATCACGACTCTTTTTCCCTTTTGGGCTGAGCTCACTTTGGTTACAGTTAACCTTGGTTAGATTTCTACGGGCGTTCCACGTGGGTGATTTTCACGTTGTGTGAAAGCGCCCGTTTGATTAGTCCGGGGTGTATTTCTTGATTTGATTTTGTTATTCCCTACAATCTCTTTCACTCTCACTTCCCTATAATCTATCTGTCTTGTCTGTCTGTCTGTCTATCATCTATATCTTCCATCTCTCTCTCTCTCTCTCTCATCTATATCTTCCATATCTATCTATCTATCATCTATATCTTCTCTATCTATCTATCATCTATATCTTCTCTATCATCTATATCTTCTCTATCTATCATCTCTATCATCTATCATCTATATCTATCATCTATATCTAAATAGCTATCTATATTTCTATCTATCAATCAATCATCTCTATCTTCTCTATCATCTATATCATCTGTATCATTTATCATCTCTATCTATCATCTCTATCTAAATATCTATATTTCTATCTACCTACCTACCTACCTACCTAAATATCTATCATCTATCATCTCTATCTATCATCTATCTATCTACCTACCTAAATACTGTATCTATCTATTAGTCACCTAAGACCATCGGAAAACACATATTTTCAATGGTTTTAGGAATAATTTTATGGTTGGGGGTCACCACAACATGAAGAACTGTATTAAAGGGTCGCAGCATTAAGAAGGTTGAGAACCACTGATCATCTCTATCTATTATCTATCTATCTATCTATCTATCTATCTATCTATCTATCTATCTGCATACAGACGGGAGGTTGAACAACTAGCCTTGTGGTGCAACTGGAACAATCTTGAACTAAACACACTCAAAACCGTAGAAATGGTGGTAGATTTTAGGAGAAACCCTCCTATATTACCACCTCTTACAATACTAGACAACACAGTAGAGACCTACAAGTTTTTAGGTTCTATCATATCTCAAGACACCTAACATCAAAAACGTCATCAAAAAAGCACAACAAAGAAAGTTCTTTCTGCGCCAACTCAGAAAGCTCAAACTGCCCAAAGAGCTGCTGATTCAGTTCTACAGAGGAATTATTGAGTCTGTCATCTGCATCTCTTTAACTATCTGGTTTGGCTCTGCAACCAAACAAGACAGACCCAGACTTCAGAGGATAATTAGAACTGCAGAAAAAATAATGGCTACCAACCTGCCTTCCATTGAGGACCTGTATACTGCACGAGTCAAAAAGAGGGCTGAGAAAATATCTACAGACCACTCACACCCTGGACATAAATTGCTTCAACTTCTACCCTCAAAACAACACTATAGGGCACAGCACACCAGAACAACTAGACACAAGGACAGTTTTTTCCCGAATGCCATCACTCTGCCCAACAAACAATTCCCTCAACACTGTCAGACTATTTACTAAGACTGTATTACTATTATTCTTCTCTTCCTTCCTATTACCCATCTCCTCCCACTTATGACTATAACCATGTTGCTTATATTTTTACAATTTATACTGTTCTGTTTGTTTCCTAGTATGATTTGATTGCTTATTAGTAACCTAGGACTATCACTAGGTGTTGTATCTTTTTATTCTTGATTAATGTTATCTGGGAGGAGTTTGATGCTGTGACTCCTGATGATGTGGACAGGATTTTGGGGAGACTTAGTGCGGCCACATGTTTACTGGACCCGTGTCCCTCCTGGTTGGTACTGGCTTCCCGGGAGGTTACACGAGGCTGGCTCCAGGGTGTTATCAATGCTTCGTTGAGTGAGGGTTACTTCCCCACCGCCTTGAAAGAGGCGGTGGTGAGGCCTCTCCTCAAGAAGCCGTCCCTGGATCCGGCAATATTGGCCAACTATCGTCCTGTCTCCAACCTTCGCTTTATGGCGAAGGTTGTTGAGAGTGTGGTCGCACGACAGTTTCCGCAATTCCTGGAGGAAACATCTTATCTAGATCCGTTCCAGTCGGGTTTCAGGTCTGGGCACAGCACAGAAACGGCATTGGTCGCGTTGGTGGATGATCTCTGGAGGGCTCGGGACAGGGGTTGTTCCTCTGTTCTGGTCCTGTTAGACCTCTCAGCGGCTTTTGATACCATCGACCATGGTATCATGCTGCACCGGCTGGAAGAGTTGGGGGTGGGAGGCACCGTGTTGCGGTGGTTCTCCTCCTTTCTCTCCGACCGGTCGCAGTTTGTGTTGGCAGGGGGGCAGAGGTCGACCTCGAGGCCTCTCATTTGTGGAGTGCCGCAGGGATCGGTCCTCTCGCCCCTTCTGTTCAACATTTATGTGAAGCCGCTGGGTGAGATCATCCGTGGCTTTGGGGTGAGATACCACCAGTACGCTGATGACACCCAGCTGTACATCTCCACCCCAGGCCACCCCAACGATGCCCTTGAAGTGATGTCCCAGTGCCTGGAGGCTGTACGGGTCTGGATGGGGAGGAACAGGCTCAAGCTCAACCCTTCCAAGACTGAGTGGCTGTGGCTCCCGGCATCCCGATATAGTCAGTTGACTCCATCACTGACTATTGGGGGCGAGTCATTGGCCCCCACAGAGAGGGCTCGCAATCTGGGAGTCCTCCTGGATATGCAGCTGTCCTTGGAGGAACATCTGACGGCTGTAACCAGGGGGACCTTTTGTCAGGTTCGCCTGATTCGCCAGTTGCGGCCCTTTCTTGATCGGGATTCCCTGTGCACAGTCACTCACGCCCTCGTCACCTCTCGCCTTGACTATTGCAACGCTCTCTACATGGGGCTCCCCTTGAGGAGCACCCGGAGGCTCCAGCTGGTCCAGAACGCAGCAGCGCGGGTAGTGACAGGAGCAGCATGGCGCTCCCATGTAACACCGCTCCTGCGCGAGCTGCACTGGCTCCCAGTTGTCTTCCGGGTGCGCTTCAAGGTGTTGGTTATCACCTTTAAAGCGCTCCATGGCATAGGGCCTAACTATCTTCGAGACCGCCTGCTGCTACCAACGACCTCCCATCGACCCGTGCGCTCCCACAGAGAGGGCCTCCTCGGGGTGCCATCAGCCAGACAATGTAGGTTGGTGACCCCCAGGGGGAGAGCCTTCTCTGTGGGGGCACCTACCCTCTGGAATCAGCTCCCCCCAGAGATAAGGAGAATCCAAGACCTCAGTGCCTTCCGTCGCGCCCTTAAAACCCATTTATTTAAACAAGCCGGGCTGGCTTAAGATGAAATTTTTAACTGTTTTTAAATGTTTTAAACGTTTTTAATTGGTAAATGAGTTTTAATTGGGCCAAATTTATATATCTTTTAATTGTTTTTAATATTTGTTCTGCATGTTTTTTAATCTGGCTGTACACCGCCCTGAGTCCTCAGGGAGAAGGGTGGTATAGAAATCCAATATAAAATAAAATAAAATAAAATAAAATGTATTTTTTTTCTTTTTTTCCTTTTATGTACACTGAGAGCATATGCACCAAAGACAAATTCCTTGTGTGTCCAATCACACTTGGCCAATAAAGAATTCTATTCTATTCTATTCTATCCTATCCTATCCTATCCATCCATCCATCCATCCATCTATCTATCTATCTATCTATCTATCTTTATGTATCTATGCATGCATTTATTTACATTCCACCTTTATTACATTCCACCTATGTTTAAATAAACAACTTAAAGCGGAATAATTGAGTGATCAAGTCAAGCTTCTACAGGAATGAAGGTGTACACCTTCCTCTTTTCTGCTGCACACAGGCCGTGTTTTCATTACATGCTAAGACACAATGTAGTTTTCTTGCTTGTGACTTAGCAGGTTGTGTCAAGCCTACAAACTAAATATAGCAAAACTCACCACCCTTGCTTAACATACTACCTCACTGCACTGCATACATTTTGCCCCAGCCCACGCGGTTGTTTAAATTAGGTTAATTTGATAAACCATGGTAACTATGAATAAATATGCATGTTTTGTAAACACAGTCTTAGATTTTCTGTAAAGAGCTGTAGTGTGAAGGGAGTTATTTTTATATTTATGTTTATGCATTTTTATTTGCAAGTTCTGGGCAATATCCTTTCCACACAACTAGTTAGGATATTCTCTAGCCATTCTTGAATTATCAGAAAGCTACCATCATCATGGAATTCACCTTGGTTTCAGTCATTGCTGACATTATCTCATGAATTTAGTAAAGGTAAAGGTTCCCTCTCACATATGTGCTAGTCGTTCCCGACTCTACGGGGTGGTGCTCATCTCCGTTTCTAAGCTGAAGAGCCAGCGCTGTCCGAAGACATCTCCGTGGTCATGTGGCCGGCATGACTAAACGCCAAAGGCGCATGGAACGCTGTTACCTTCCCACCAAAGGTGGTCCCTGTTTTTCTACTTGCATTTTTATGTGCTTTCGAACTGCTAGGTTGGCAGTAGCTGGGACAAGTAACGGGAGCTCACTCCCTGTTTTTTCTACTTGCATTTTTATGTGCTTTCGAACTACTAGGTTGGCAGTAGCTGGGACAAGTAACGGGAGCTCACTCCATTACAAGGTACTAGGGATTCGAAGCACTGAACTGCCGACCTTTCGATCAACAAGCTCAGTGTCTTAGCCACTGAGCCACCATGTCCCCTAAATTTATTATTGAAGGATAAAACCTGATGGATTTTGCATCTGTAAAAGCTGCTGCGGGATAGGATTGACAGAAGAGAGAAGATATTACAGGTAGTCCTCGACTTATGCCACAATTGAGCCCAAAATTTCTGTTGCTAAGTGAGATACTTGTGAAGTAAATTTTGCCCCATTAAGACCTTACTTGCTGCAGTTGTTAAGTGAATCACTGCAGTGGTTAAAGTAGTAACACAGTTGTTAAATTAATCTGGCTTCCCCATTGACTTTGCTTGTCACAAGTTCAGAAAAGAAAACATGACCCCAGAACACTGCAACAGTCATAAATATGAGTCAATAGCTAAGCACCTGAATTTTGTCCGTCTGTCTGCCTGCCTGCCTGCCTGCCTGCCTGTGTCTGTCTGTCTGTCTGTCTGTCTGTCTGTCTATCTATCTATCTATCTATCTGTCTATCTATCTATTTATCAGGGTTTACTCGCACTTATTTAAAAACAGAGATATGTACAGTTTCATAGTCTAAACTTTCTGGTTATATCATTATATGAATCCTATAGACAGTAGTGGCCAAGATTGTGGAAACCTTTTGGGAAAAGTGTATTTTTGAGGTTTGATGCCTAATAACACCACTTTTTTTGGGGGGGGGGAGTTTCAAGATAATCATATTCCACTGCTGGAATGGCCTGGGAATAGCCCAGACCTTAACCCAATTGAAAATCTATGGAGCCAACTAAAGAAACTTGTTAGTCAGAAGCAACCCAGCAATAAAACCCAGTTAATAGAAGCAATCATTCAATCTTGGTTTCACATTATTACAGCTGCGGAACTAAAAGACTTGGTTCACTCCCTGGGAAAACGTTGTAAGGCAGTAATTCACGCTAAAGGTTACCCAACTAAGTATTAACTGACGTGATAATTTTTGTATATCTCATTTTTTCTATGGTGATCATTTTTGTACATCTCGTTTTTTCTACGTGTTTCACTTTTCTTCTTTATATTGTAACTGCTATTTTAATAGCAAATCCTTCATAAACGTTATTGCATTACATTCTTGATTAAATTATCTTTCCATTGATATATAATTTTATGGTACTACTCCCCCCAAAAATGGTGTTATTAGCTAGTTTTAGAAAATACACTTTTCCCAAAAGGTTTCCACTATTTTGGCCACTACTGTAGCTGTTCTACATCATAACTGAATTTTAGTATGTGTTACAAACATTTTTTTCCTGCACACTGGAGAGGGTTAAACTTGAGGATCTTTTAGATGGGTTAATTGACCCTTGTCATCACACAGATGATGTAACGGAATGTGTGAATGATCTTAGGGAAGGAGGAGAAGAGATGTTTATGGAGATCGTCAATCATCCAGGTCATGATTGTCCCAAAGGTACTTTTTAAAATGCAACTAGAATTTCTTGGGGTTTTCCCCTTGAAAACGTTTCACTTCTCATCCAAGAAGCTTCTTCTGTTCTGACTGAAGGGTGGGAAATAGAAGGATTTATATTCTTTGCAGTCATCTGGTCATGGTCATTGAGAAGGTTTATCTGTAACCTCAGGGTCACCTGAATCAGAGTGCAAAATGGGTGTGGAATCTTCTTGGGATTACTGAAAGGACTGTGTTGTAGACTCTCACTCTGTTGAGAGAGGGCTACTCAATTTTAATGTAGATGGCCTCTTTGACCCATCTTCCAAACCAGTGGTCCTCTCTGTCCCGAATGTGAACTTAGCTGTTTTAAAAATGGTGACCTTTGTATTTCAGATGCAGATAGACTGCTGAGTCTTGTCCTGATAGGTTTGTTCTCCTGTGTTGTGCCAGTGTTTGTGAAGTGGTTGTTTTGTTTCCTCAAATTAATTCTGCTTTGTTAAAGCAGAAGTTGCCAAGTTTGAGAAACACCGATCAAAATGATTTCAAAATGTAAGCAAACAAGCAAACAACGTTCCAAAACAGTATCAGGCTGGTGAGGGCTGTTTTACACATTGAATTTTTATATCACATTGCAGCATTATTAAGGATATATAGTCTGAAACAGCTTTCCTCAATCTGGTATTTCTCCCACAGTGTTGTAATGTAACCCCCTCCCCCCCCCACACACAATGGTCATGCTGGCTGGGGATGATGGGAGCTTTAATCCATCACCACTTCAGTGTGCTATATTAAGGAAAGATGGTCTGAAAAATTAATTACATTCCTTCCTATCCTTAGAGAGTGGAGGCAAGAGGAACAAATGGTGTATTTCCTCCCACATCTTACAGCAAGAAGCGCTGGCATGTTCATAATTTTTTCCCCCTTAGGTCAAGGCTATACATTTTTTCTTCTACATACCACTTGCTGAATTTGTCAACTGCAATTATTTTTCTCGCGACTGTTCTAAAATGATGCGTGGTAGTGAATTGCCCTTCCTTGATCTGTGTTCTCTTAACTTCTCACACCTTGTCATTTATTAGACTTAAATTCACATCATCCACAACGATACAGAGAAAAAAAATCTGATTATGAAGGAATTTCTTGCCTGCATTGTGATTCCAAGCTGGCTCACCAGCAGAAAAAGCACCAGCAGAAAAATCCACAGTAGCTTTCTGGGGTTTGTGTTCCACAGCAACTTGGGTGCTGCAACACAATAGATTGCAACATACCCACAGCTGGGTATGTCTACAGAAAAGCAGAATTAAACATTTTGGTTTGTTTATTTATTTATTTATTTATTAAGAAAATAAGCTGCTGAGAAGTTGAGAGGGATTGTCAAATCTTGCCCCTTTTAATATTTTTTTTTAATTTGATTTATATGCTGCCCTTCTCCGGAGACAGGGCGGCTTACAATGAGTTAAGCAATAGCCTTCATACTTTTGTATATTTTTATACAAAGTCAGCTTATTGCCCCCACAATCTGGGTCCTTATTTTACCTACCTTAGAAAGGATGGAAGGCTGAGTCAACCTTGAGCCTGGTGAGATTCGAACTTGCAGTAATTGCAGGCAGCTGATGTTAATAACAGTGCTTTAGTCTGCTGCTGTACTACCAGAGCAGATATTTTAGGATCTTTTAGGAGATTGCAAGGGATTTCAGCAAGGACACCAAGAATAGGTGGAATCTGAGATAAGATTGCAAAGCCTTGCAAGAGTAGAACCATGTTGAGTTTTTACATTTTTTTGACAAGGCCCTAGTGTGTAAAATAATGATCAGATTGTTAGTCCTTGTTATACTGATAGTGAAGGAGATGATACTGTATAAAGCCCTACAGGCTATGAATCTGGTTAATCCATGTTTCGAGGTGCAGCCCTCCATGGCGTAGGGACAGGTCTCAGCATCTTTTTTATAGTGGGGTAACCAAAACCGGATGCAGTATTCTAGGTGTGGTCTTTTTTGTATCAAGTGTCTGGATTCTTATCTTGTTAATGTTCTGTATCATGCTTGTATTGCTTATTGTATTGTCAGCTGCCCGGAGTAACTTTGGAGTTCAGACTGCAGCTAAATTGAATGAAATAAATAAATTGCAAATCACTAAGAGAGGCAAAGGTGACACCTCGATATTTTTTCCCCTAATTTTTTCCCTTTTTCCCTTTTTAAAACGCAAATTTTAATTCGTTCTTAATTTATTGGGATGTTTTAAATCTGTCTTTGGCCAAATTGTTTAATTCAGTTTTATTCAGTTTTAAATTTTGTATTTATGTGTTTTTATCTTGTGCCCTGAGTCCTTCGGGAGTAGGGCGGAATATAAATCAAATAAACTAAACTAAACTAAACTAAACACCTACCCTGGATTTTGTGTTACAGTACTCTTATAGTTCCTGTAAAATAAAAAATAAAAAAAGCAATGAAACACCCAAGAACTTCTGCTGGAGGAAACTGGCATTTGTAATTAGGTTCATCATGGCACAATTAAGGCATCACTACCAACAAGAAGGAGGGAGCTGTTAAAGCCACACTATCTGGTTTAATGTAACTGTGATTGGTAGCTGCATTCAGCAGATCCCTCGGGAGTTGGGTTTTTTTCCCTAGCAAAAGCAAAAAGGAGCCATAAATACTTCTTTCGACGGTTTTTGTTGCCTTGCATTTTTTTTAACACTTCATTTCTCTGTCTTTTTGTTTAAAGTAAGTCAGGTCATGCGTGGAATTGTAGGAGTCATCTTCCAACTCATTTCTAAAAGCTTTCATTTCATGTTGCACCTTTCAGAAACCAAACACTGCATATCATCAACCAACCTAGGCACTAATATCCATGACATTTTCTTTTTTTTTTTCTCTGGTTTTGCTTCTCACTTCTCCTTCTAAGCCTTGTTTCCCTATGTTTTGGGGCCGCTTGGTAGCCAAATAAACTTTCTTCAAGATCCTTTAAAGCAGGGGTCTCCAACCTTGGCAACTTTAAGCTTGGAGGACTTCAACTCCCAGAAATTCCCCAGCCAGCTTTGCTTTGGGAATTCTGGGAGATGAAGTCATCCAGGCTTAAAGTTGCCAAGGTTGGAGACCCCTTCTTTAAAGGATCTCTCTTTCTCCCTTAGAACATTCCCAAGTAAGCAAAAAGAAGCAACCACATTAATTAATAAACAGATTAATGGTGAAAACAAAACAAAAAATAGATTAATTGTGTGATCTATTTTTGAACAATACCAGAAACAGGAATTGTTGTCCTCATCCAGGATGTTGACCACATCCTGGTCCTGTTAGACCTCTCAGTGGCTTTTGATACCATCGACCATGGTATCATGTTACGCTGGTTGGAGGGATTAGGGGTGGGGGGCACCGTTTTGCGGTGGTTCTCCTATCTCTCCAACCGGTCGGAATCTGTGTTGACAGGGGGGCAGCAGTCGACCCCGAGGCACCTTGTTTGTGGGGTGCCACAAGGGTCGGTCCTCTCGCCCCTTCTGTTCAACATTTATGTGAAGCCGTTGGGTGAGATCATCTGTGTTTTTGGGGTGGAGTTCCATCAGTACGCTGATGACACTCAGCTGTACATCTCCACCCCAGACCATCCCAACGATGCCTTGGAAGTGATGTCCCAGTGCCTGGAAGCCGTGCGGGTCTGGATGGGGAGAAACAGGCTTCGACTCAACCCTTCCAAGACCAAGTGGCTGTGGCTGCCGGTGTCCCGGTATAGCCAGCTGGTGCCATCTCTGGTTATTGGGGGTGAATCATTGGCCCCCACGGAAAGGGCTCGCAACTTGGGCGTCCTCCTGGATGCACGGCTGTCTTTGGAAGAGCATACGACGGCCGTGGCCAGGGGGGCTTTCTATCAGGTTCGCCTGATACGCCAGTTGCGCCCCTTTCTAGATCGGGACTCCTTACGCACGGTCACTCAAGCACTCGTCACTTCTCGTCTGGATTATTGTAACACTCTCTACATGGGGCTCTCTTTGGGGTGTACCCAGAGGCTCCAACTGGTGCAAAATGCGGCCGCGCGGGGGATTATGGGAGCGACGGGGCGCTCCCACGTGACACCTCTCCTGTGCGAGCTGCATTGGCTTCCAGTGGACTTCCGGGTGTGCTTTAAGGTGTTGGTGACCACCTTTAAAGCGCTCCATGGCTTAGGGCCATGGTACTTACGGGACCGCCTTCTGCCACCAATAGCCTCCCACCGGCCGGTTCGCTCCCACAGAGAGGGCCTCCTCAGGGTGCTGTCAGCCAGACAATGTCGGCTGGCGACCCCCAGGGGGAGAGCCTTCTCTCTGGTGGCACCTACCCTCTGGAACAATCTACCTCCAGAGATACGAGTGATCTCAGACCTCCGGACTTTTCGTCGGGCCCTAAAAACTTACTTTTTTCAGCTAGCTGGGCTGGCCTGATTCCATGTTGGTTTTAATGTTGATATTGATTTTAATTGATATGTTTTAAATTATGGGCCAAATTTCATTTAATTAGTTTTAATAATTATTTTAACTTTTGTGTACAAATGTTTTTATTTTGGCTGTTCACCGCCCTGAATCCGAAATGAGAAGAGCTGTATACAAATTAAATAAATAAATAAATAAATAAATAAATAAATAAATAAATAAATAAATAAATAAAATATCTTGCTTTACATGGGAATTCCCTGTAGAGGTCTAATGAGCTCCTGCAGAAACAAGATGTAATCTAATTGGTCATACATCTTGCTAACCTATGGTTAGTTTAATCAGACTTTATCGAATAAAACACAGTTAACTGGGCTCGTACAATATACTAAGCAATGAATCGGCCTCCTCCAATCTGATACCTTCCGGATTTAAACTGCAACAGCCCCAGCGGCATCTAGAAAGTACCAAGTAGGGCAAGGCTACCATGAATCAAGGGGTCCAACCCACAGTGGTTGAATTCACCAATATGCCAAATCCAAAATTGAATAAATTCTGTTACCACTTATCAGACTATATGAACCACATTAGTCTTTGTATGTGCTCTGCAGGTGTTCCCATTCCCAGAACATGTGCTTAATCAGATTAGTTACAAACAGAAGGGCTATATTTGCTCAACAAAGTTTTAATGGCTCAGTGTGTTTTCGAGCCAGTGAATTGTGCAGTTCCAAAATTGTCAAGCACAGGAAATCAGGAGTCAAGGCGGTTCGAATGAATATAGGTTTATTGCATGTTAACACTCTACATGAGTGTTAACTCATGTAGAGTGTTAACACTCTACATGAGTGTCATTCTCTACATGAGAATGAACTACTAACAGTCAAAGCAAATTGGCAGTAGATAAGAGTCAACAGAATTCAAGACTTGGACTTAGAATAACTTTATTGTCACTTGAATGTACACTAATTGACATACATTAAAATGAAATTTCATTGCATACAGCACTCAAAGGGTCTCCACCTCCAATATACACTACATAAACACAACAAAATAAATAAATACAAAATTATGCATATACTCGTGTATATTATATGACACAGAAAAACAACACAGTCTAGTTTGGATCAGTGGTGGGTTGCTACCGGTTCGCCCCGGTTCGGGTGAACTGATAGCGGCAGCAGGAGGTTCCGCCCACCCACCCGGACATTATCAAATATGATTTGCACATGCGCAGAAGCTCCTGTGCATGTATAGAAGTGGCACGTACACGAGCGATCCGGTAGCAAAGATAAGTGAAACCCATCCCAGGTTTGGATGTATACATGTACATGACGAAAAAAATGACTCTTGCAAGTTTACCAGGCAGATGGCATAGAGGACAAAGCTGTTACATAATCTGGTAGTCCTGCTAGAAATACTTCGAAACCTCCTCCCAGAGGGGAGCAACAGAAACAGACCGTAAAGTGGGTGTATGGGGTCTCTAACAATGCTTTGAACTCTAAGCACATAGCGCTTATAAGCAGCATCCTGAATAACAGGAAGCAAGCTTCCTATAATCTTCTCGGCTATCCTTACCACTCTCTGTATGGACTTTCTGTCTGAGGCACTGCTGCAACCAAACCAAAAAGTGATGCAGTTTGTTCTCAATCGTGCTTCTGTAAAAAATGGCCAGCACAGGAGAAAGATGTGCTCTCCTCATCCGACGCAGGAAATGCAGATGCTGATTTACACCCTTCACTAAGGATGATATGTAGAGAGACCAATTCAGATTGTTAGTTATCTGCACCCCCAGAGGACTTGAAACTGATGATGTGCTTGACCCTTCCCTTGGGCTCAGCCTGGTCATCTACACAATATTAGGTTTATTCAGTAAGAGAATTGCGTTGCATGAACATTTCAGGAAAATGTATGGGTTTCAATTCCCACAATGGATGAATGGCTGCAAAAGTTGATGGAGTTAGCAGAGATGGCTAAATTGATTGCTTTGATTAAAAAAAAAAACACAATTGCTTTTGTTTCTACTTGGAAACTGCTTCTGGACTTTGTGCCTGAAGTGAGAAAAAAAATGAAACTTTGAATTTGGGTTTTACTGATTTGATAGATCTGTTATAGAAATGGCTAGTTTTATACTATTACGTGAAAGTAAAAAGTTGAAGTTTGATGTTACTATCTTATTCTGCACAGAAGGAAAACAGAAGTCAACGCCTTTTCCTTCTTTTTCCCTTCTTTTCTACACTTTTCCCTTCCCTTTCCCTTTCCCTTTCCCTTTCCCTTCCCCTATTTTTCCTATTATTTGCTTTTGTAGGTTTGCATTTTATTTTATGAACGAATAGCAATAGCACTTAGACTAATAAAAAGGAAAAAGTATGGGCAGCAGTGGTCAGTTAATTAGGAATGTACAAGTTTTCGGGGGAGAGGAGTTACCAACCTAACTGCAATGATTCACTCAATGACTATGACAAGAAAGGTTGTAAAATGGTGCGAAACTCATTTAACAAATGTCTCACTTAGCAACATAAATTTTGGGCTCAGTTGTGGTCATAAGTCGAGGACTACCTGTCTCAGCTAGAAGTTCCCTGTCTCTTAAAAGCAAGAGTTTCCCCCTATTGTTTCTCCACTAGCAATTGGGATTCAGAGACAAACTTGCTTCTATATGTGGAGAATTGCTCTCACAATTGTGCAAAATAAGTGGATTCATCCCCTATTCATTTTCTGACCTCTCCCTTTTACGTATTTTGCAAAACCACCTAAACTAGTGGGCCCGGTGTCCTATTGTATTACAAGCATTTCTCCACCCACTGTAACCTTCTTAGCTTTCCCTGCATATAATCAAGGTTGTTTTTAGTAAATAGGGCATGATTAAGCATTTGCAAGATGTCTCCCCAAAAATCTCAGCTTTATTTGTAACTCCCCCTGCTCAATTCCCCCCCCCCCCGGCATAAATGGAACACAGCCCCAGCTGCTCTTGTCTTTCTCACACATGCTTCATTCATTTTTTCCATATCCCTCCCAGCTTGTCTCCTCCAGCCTGTGACTCACCGTGGAGCTCCCTTTCATTTCATTTCTGGCTGACGGCATATCTGGAAAGCGACAAGATTCCATCTGGATGGAGAATGTGAATCAGGGAGAGCCTCTAAAGCTCTCTAAAAGAAGAAAGCATGCAAAGTAGGAAAGCAGATAAAATAGGAATACAAGATACAGAGTACTCTTTGGCTTGTCATCTGAGAGCAAAGATCTGGCCTTTGATCAAACAGGGAGCATCCATAGCAAGGGCAATTGCACATTTTATTTATTTGTTTTATTTATTAAATGTATATGCCTCCCATCTCTCTGTAGTCTGCCATTTTTTTACTCTGGAAAAACTGACTACAGGAACTGAACCAGGAGCACTACTCAGATGTTCCTGAGGACCTCCAACTGCTTCAATGACCTTCTAAAAGATGCAAATTATCAGCTGTCTGCAAGGAATATAAATCTTTCCACTCCCCACTGTCCTGTCAAAGCTGAAGAAGCTTCTTGGATGAGAAGCGAAACATCTTCAAAGAAAAAACAAGAAACTCCAGTGGCCTCCTGAAAAAGCACCTTTGGGACAACCATGACCTGGATGACTGAGAATCTCTACGCCAGGGGTGTCAAACTTGCGTTGTCACAGCAGCTGAGTGTTTTGTGTATCCTTCCTCTCTTAATAAAATCTGGTGTGTATCCCAGATGAAGCCTTGGAAGCTTTAGCAGTGCTTCCTAGATACGATCTAAAGTCACCAACAAAAACCTTATGGGCAGAATTGTACCTGGAATTTGTTTTAAAACTCAGCATATTGTGTTTTGATTCAGAAAGGTTGCCAACACATTCAGCATTATTAGAGAGTGTGGGCGGGTTGGAAATTACCTCCACATTTGCACTCAGGACTCTTGAGGCAATTAGGCGCCAATATTTGAATATGTATTTGTTTATTTATTAATTTTATATGCCAACCATCTCACAGTTGGAGCAACACTGAGCTTAGAAGCCCTCCTAAAATTAGTTAGTGCACGAATCACCTGCATCTTTAGTGCTTCTAAGTTCCTTCAACTCCTTGGCTTTGCACGCCTCTCATATTACAGATTCATACATGAAGCCCAGCTTGCATTTGATAGTATAGCAATAGCAGTAGCATTTAGACACAGTAGCACAGTGCTTTACAGCCCTCTCTAAGTGGTTTACAGAGTCAGCATATTGTCCCAAACAATTTGGGTCCTCATTTTACCGACCTCAGAAGGATGGAAGACTGAGTCAACCATGAGCCGGTCAGGATCAAATTGCTGGCAGTCAGCAGAGTTAGCCTGCAATACTGCATTCTGACCACCGCACCACCCCAAGTTCTTGTTTATCTGCACTGAGATTTTCTTGAAGCTGTTATTTTGTGCTGATGTATTTCATCCCAAGAAGGGACTTGGTGGCTCAGTGGCTAAGACTCTGAGCTTGTCGATCGAAAGGTCAACAATTCAGCGGTTCGAATCCCTAGTGCCACGTAATGGGCTGAGCTCCCGTTATTTGTCCCAGCTTCTGCCAACCTAGCAGTTCGAAAGCACGTAAAAAATACAAGTAGAAAAATAGGGACCACCTTTGGTGGGAAGGTAACAGCGTTCCAGGTGCCTTTGGTGTTTAATCATGCCAGCCACATGACCATGGAGACGTCTTCGGACAGCGCTGGCTCTTTGGCTTTAAAATGGAGATGAGCACCGCCCCCTAGAGTCGGGAACGACTAGCACATATGTGCGAGGGGAACCTTTACCTTTACTTTTTTATTTCATCCCAGCAGTAAAATGGCACATGAAAAGGACAAAACAGGATTTGCAAAATAGTTTAGGATCTCACCCAGACTATTTGGTCATCTATTCCAATTCCCCATCCTTCTCATTTTTCAGAGGTGGGTGGGTGTCAGCCAACATTTAGCATTTTATGGCCACTAAGCATATTTGGTCCTTACTGATTTATTGATTTTGGATGGGGATCTTCCTTCCAATCCCTGAAAAAGTAGTTTACCTTGGAATGGAATCCGTGCTTGCTGATTGCTCCCTTGTGTGCACTGATAACTCATATTTAGTCATCAGAAAGAAAAGGAATGCTCATAATATGTACAGCATATTATTGAGATGCCAAAGTCTTCAGAAATCTTTTTTTAATCATTTTTTTCTAAATGAACGGCAGTTCATATATATAAAAAAACTTTTTATGAATCTTCAGCAACCTTTAGCAAGAGCTCTTATTCCCCCTGCTGGCCATGTCTAATTCTGTGCTAATTATTCTCCACAGGCTTAATTAAGGGATTATCAAATTGCTTAGAAACTGAAGAGATAAAACTGGAGACTCCTGATAGAATAAACAAAACAAAAAAAAAATCCATGTAAGTCACTGGTCACAGAGTTTCAGGAAAGAAATATTGCTTGGATTTCTCTTGCATTCTTTCTTCAGAACAACCCTGCAAGATATATTATCCTAAGATTTGACAGCTGAAGGTCACCCAGCAAAACTTCATGGTTGACTGAGGGAACTGAAATTAGAGTCTCACACATTCCTAATCTGGAATAGTCATTCAGCTTGTCTATGCTGCTTGATCTCATGAAAAGGTTCTCATGCTGGAAAAGGTGGAAAGAAAGAGAAGAAGAGGATGGCCAGCAACAAGGTGAAGGGATTCATTTATGGTGTTGATGAGTACACCTTTAGGATACTTGGGGGGAAAAAACACGTTCATGATATGTTGTTAATGGAGAAAATCTATATATGTGGTCACTAGGAGTTTATAATTACTTGATGGCACAGAACCAATCAAAGCTGCTTGAGGATGATGGAAATTGCAATCAAAGATCTGGATAGTGCCAGATTTTGGGACTGCTTGATAATAACAAAATTATTCAGCTGTTAAGTCATGTCCTACTCTTTGTGATCCCATGGACCATAGCACACCAGGCCCTTTCTCCATTGTCTCCTGGAGTTTGCCCAAACTCATGCTGCTGTGTCGATGACACTTTCTAACCATCTCATCTTCTGCCATCCCATTCTCCTTTTGCCTTCAATCTTACCCAACATCAGGGTCTTTTCCAATGAGTCCTCCTTTCTCATTTGATGCCCAAAATATCTGAACTTCAGCTTCAGTATCTGTCCTTCCAAAGAACAGTCAGGGTTGATTTCCTTTAGGATTGACTGATTTGATCAACTTGCAGTCCAAGGGACTCTCAAAAGTCTTCCCCAACACTTTGAAAGCATCAATTCTTCGGTGCTCAGCCTTCCTTATGGTCCACTCTCACAGCCATACATTACTACTGGGAAACCCATACTGTAGCTTTGACTATACAAACATTTGTCAGCAAGGTGATGTCTCTGCTTTTTAATATGCTATCTAGGTTTGCCACAGCTTTCCTCCCAAGGAGCAAGCATCTTTTAATTTCATGGTAGCCTCTAACCATGAAATTATACATCCCATACATATTATACAAGTATACAACTTGTATAATTGTATACAACTTGTATATGATTATACAAGTCCCATACATCTTTGGGACTGTATGGGAAGAATTGTTATAAATAAATGCATGCAATTCAGTTAGCCTTTAGTGGGTTTTGATATTATATATCTACTGAGAGATTTGGAAATAGGAGGCCTGGAGGCATGGGAATTGGTATCTAGTGTCTTCAGAGCTCTGATGTGTTTTCATAGCTTTTCAATATTTCCATGAAACTGCTAGAAAACTTTATGAGGAGATTTGGAGCTATGTTCTATCAGTATGCTGATGACACTCAAACCTGAAACTTTTCAAGGTTGTAATGTTGTTCCTTCAAGTGTCTTCCTTCTGTTGGGAATGGGCTAGATCAGGTTTAATAAAATAAAGCCCAGTTTTGAAAAGATGGAAATCCTTATATGATGATTTATGGGTTTGAAGATTTAAAAAAGTGAATTAAGTATGGGCCTGAAGAGATTTGCATAACATTCAAGAGGGAGGGAAGTTTATAAGATTGTAATTATTTGTTGAAGAAAAGGTTGGAAGTCATTCTATTTCATTATTATAGTTTTTTCCCTCTTTTTTTCTTGTACTTCTTGGATGTTATGTTATACGTCACAATGAGTATTTCCATCTGGTGATTCGTGTGTGTATCATCATCATCATCACCATCATTTTAGCCATTATCTATCCACTGCAGGACGAAGGCCTCTTCTGCACGTTTCCAGCCTAAATGGCCCTGAGCTTTCTTTTGCCAATTGGGCCCGCAATACTTGCTGATGTCATCAATTCATCTTGTTTTAGGTCTCTTTCATGGATGCTTTTTATCAAGTGGGATCCATTCTATATGTATATGTGTATACATGAATGAATGAATGAATGAATGAATGAATGAATGAATGAATAAATGAATGAATGACAAGATGAAAATAGTCCTTGTGTTGGGCCCCAATTCCAGGCAAGGAGTTGGCTTCCCTATTCTGAATACTTTCATAGTCTCAAGCATTTTTTGGTTTCTGCTGGATTTGAAGATGCTGTTTGGTAGAGTAAAAGGCCTTCGCTTATTTTCACTTCTTGGCCAGATTATTTTTCTGCTGTATCCCCAGGACATTGTCTTCAGTTTAGCCCCAGGCCTTGAGATGACTGGTTTAAATTGTCCTTAGCTGTATGGCTATTGAAATATTTTCCCCGTTTTTTCTGCCTTATCCAAGGGAGCCTGAAGCTGCATCCAACCAACGTTGCTTTGGAGGCAAGCCAAGTGGCTGGGGGTGACTTGAAAGAAAGCAGGATAAAATTGGCAATGGAAACAAACTTTTCTTATAGTTTTCTGTCAACCAAACAAAAAAAGCCTAAGTATTTTTTATCAGCTTTGGTTGCTACTTTAACTTTTTCCCTTCCTAGAAGAAAATGACCTTAAAATTATTTCTGGTTGGAAGACAAAGTTCTGGTAAAGCTAAACATGGCTTGAGAGCAGGTGGCCTTTCCTACTGGATCATCCTACTTACTGATTAAGTTCCCCTACATTTTTCTTGGGCTTGTTTCTTGAGGACATTCACCACTGTCATTACATGCACTTTATGAAACCTGGCTTTTAATAGTTTATTTTAATTATTTTAAATTCATCTGGTGTTTTGACTTTACATACTATTGCAAACTGTTGAGAGTGATCTTGATTGGTATACTAATATGTAAGAATAAGAAACACATAAATAATATGTTGAAGCTGTTTTGATTCAACAGCATAGAGAGCCAACTACATTGGGTCTTTGCCTAACCTGTTGCTATTTCTGCCAAAGCTCTGTATTGCTCTGAAAATTTGTTGAAATCAGAAGGAAATCCTTATATTATATGTTATGTGCAGTTTTTTTCAGATCTAGATCCAGATCTATCTATATTTTCATTTTTGTCCTCATTATTTCCAGATATATTGGAGAGAGAGGGGGGGGAGGGAGGGAGAGAAAGAGAGAGGGAGGGAGAAAGAGAGAGGGAGGGAGGGAAGGAGAGAGAGGGAGGGGAGAAAGAGAGAGAGAGAAAGAGAGAGAGAAGCTTGGAGAAGTTTGAGACAATATGTACATAATCACAAATCACCGAGCAAAACAAGTTGAGGTAGTATCAAAACTAGTTTTATTGGTCTCTTTCTCTCATTTCCTCTATTTTCAGCAAAATACAATATTTCTTTCAAAATAAATCTCTTCAGCTCTATTTTCCTGATTCATGGAATATGAACAGGAGTGGATGCCACTGATTGAAAAGAATGGAGGGAGGGGAAGTCGTGTGTGTAGAAAAAGAGTGTATACATGTGTGCGCGCATAATACAGGCCTTCAGTTGTGCCATTAAGCTCACAAGTTATCTTTTAGAATTTAGAATAACAGAGTTAGAAGGGACTTTGGAGGTCTTCTAGTCCAACCCCCTGCTTAGGCAGGAAACCCTATACCATTTCAGACAAATGGTTATGCAATCTCTTCTTTAAAATTTCCAGTGTTGGAGCATTTACAACTTCTAGAGGCAAGTTGTTCCACTGATTAATTGTTCTCACTGTCAGGAAATTTCTTCTTCTCTCCTTGATTAGTTTCCACTCATTGCTTCTTGTCCTGCCCTCAGGTGCTTTGGAGAATAGAATCCCTCTTCTTTGTGGCAGCCCCTGAGATATTGGAACACTGCTATCATGTCACCCCTAGTCCTTCTTTTCATCAAACTAGACATACCCAGTTCCTGAAACTGTTCTTTATATGTTTTAGCCTCCAGTCCCCTAATCATCTTTGTTGCTCTTCTCTCCACTCTTTCTAGAGTCTCAACATCTTTTTTACATCGTGGTGACCAAAACTGAATGCAATATTCCAAGTGTGGCCTTACCAAGGCATTATAAAGTGGTATTAACACTTCATGTGATCTTGATTCGATCCCTCTGTTTATGCAGCCTAGAACTGTGTTGGCTTTTTTAGCAGCTGCAGCACACTGGTTTAAATGGTTGTCCACTAGGACTCCAAGATCCCTCTCACAGTTATTACTATTGAGCGAGGTACCACATATACTGTACCTGTGCATTTTGTTTTTCTTGCCTAAATGTAGAGCCTTACTTTTTTCACCATTGAATTTCATTTTGTTAATGAATGAATGTTCATTCATTCATGTTCAAGTCTGTCAAGATCCTTCTGTATCGGAAGCCTATCTTCTGGAGTGCTGGCTATTCCTGCTAGTTTGGTGTCGTCTGCAAATTTGATGAGTTCCCCATCTATCCCCTCGTCCAAGTCATTGATGAAGATGTTGAAGAGTACTGGGCCTAAAACAGAGCCTTGGGGTACTCCACTGCATACCTCCCTCCATGTAGATGCAGTTCCATTGAGGACTACATATTGAGTACGGTTGGTCAGTCAGTTATGAAGCCATCCGGTGGTGATGCTGTCTAACCCACATTTTTCTATCTTATCAAGTAGATGGATCCTGCCAGCCAAAGTATGTAGAAATGGCCATGTGGCAAGATTCTTCTATTGTAGCTCCCTGGGGAATTCTGAGAAGTGTAGTCACAGTGAATTTGAAAGGAAGCTGAGTGGGAAAGATTGTACTACTGGTAGCATTTTCATCTAAGAAAGTCCACACAGCCCTTCCACAGGGCTGCCTAGTTTCAAGTAACTACAGCAGCTTAGTAGCCCCTGGCAGGTGTGAAGCAGCTCACAAATACCTGATAAAAACCTGGCATTATAATTCGTTTCGATCTACAAGATAGCAAACCCATTATATACAGCTTCTGTTTCCTGCACCCTTGAAATCCTACAAACTGACACAATTGCAACACCTTCCACCTTGTGGTCAAAACATAACTGAAGTGTGAAGTGTTCCAGACTGAGTGATTTTAAATCCACATTCCTTGTGTGGGTCCAGTGTTCCGGTGCTGAAAGCATTGAACGATTCTTTAAAACAGGATCTCAGGGTGTAAGGGAACAAGGTGGCTCAAATCCCACCTTTGCCACAAATCAGAAAGAAAGGAAGATGATACAAGGCTGGAACTCTGACACCTGAAACAAACAATCAGACATATAATTTTTAAATTCAAAAAAACCACCCTGTAAAAACTTGCTATTTGGATAAAATTGTATGGGGAAATCAATGGGAACATCTTGGCTTTTACTAGGAATGGATAAAGCCAGGCCATGGAATTTGATGGAAATGATTTGATGTTCGATCTTTTATTAGATTCTGCTTTCTGTATATCAGAGAAGCTAAGTCATTTCTGAGGTTTGGAAGGCAGAGGAGGGAAGATACATTTAATTATTTAAATAGCATGAAGGGGATTAGATTATTTCTCCTATGAACATTACTTTTCATTTTCACTTACAATCTCATAGAGAACTCTTTTTCTTCCCTTGTGAGTTGCTCATGTCAAAGTCTTCTTTTTCCTAAGAATATTGTTTTAAAAGATTAAAAGATATAAATGTTATTCAAAAAAATGAGAGGCATATTTCTTTATCTAACATTATATGACTGATGCAAAAGGCTAAAATGTTTTCAGGATTTAGGTCTGAATGAAAGGTGCATAACACAGGAATATTTGTCTTCTGGATGCAAAGATTCCATCCCACAGAATATCCTTTTATCCAAATATCCCAATTGGTTGGAAGCTAAGCCGATCTGGATCTGATTGATGTCTAGATGGGAGACTATCTTATACTCTACATGGTTAAATCTTATAGCTCGCCACTGAATCTGGGACAGCTATGAGTTCAATAAAGTTTATTCTTCTAATTAGCCCTTGTATTTAGCATCATAGTCTCCCTGCACTCTGCTGACTTCTCTGTGCTTTGATTGGTCTTTTATTCTGCCTTCTGGTATACAGGTAGTCCTCAACTTACAATCATTCATTTAGTGACTGTTCAAAGTTACAACAGCACTGAAAAAAGTGACTTATGACCATTTTTCACACTTATGACCGTTGCAGCATCCCCACGTTCATGTGATCCAAATTCAGAGGCTTGGCAACTGACTCATACTTATGATGGTTGAAGTGTTCCGAGGTCGTACAATCCCCTTTTACGATCTTCTGACAAGCAAAGTCAATGGGGAAGCCAGATTCACTTAACAATTGTGTTACTTAATTGCAGTGATTCACTTAGCAACTGTGGCAAGAAAAGTCATAAAATGGGGCAAAACTCACTGAACTGTCTCGCTTAGCAATCAAAATTTTGGGCTCAATTATGGTCATAAGTCGAGGAGTATCTATACTCGATTAGTCCTATCTGATAGGAGTAAATCTCTACCTTGCCATGGACAAAATGTTTGGGCAGAATTCTTGAAATTATATTTCCGGAGAGATAAATGGTGTTTACTATCGAGTTTTCTACAAGGAGTCAAAGACCCAGGATTTGGATATTAATAGGGAATCAAATCTAAAAGTTAAAACCAGAAAGGCAGGGCAGAAGAATGTACGGAAATATACCAGAATCATAAAAATTACTGGCACTCGGTAAACATATTATCCCACAAAAGACAGTTTCTATAACAGTTCCTTCCCATGAGGATTCAATGGTCAATCTGATTAGGCAGAACAAATCCAGAATATGAGAAAGGATGTCACTGGACAGGAGAATCTTCTCAGTTCTGATTTCCATTTTAAAATGTACTTGGGATCCTTCTCAAAAAGGAAAAGACAATATTTCAGTGCATAGCTGTATAAGATTGATGTCTACTCACAGAATTGACATAATTCCGCTCCACATACTTGAACTTCTTCTGCTTATAGTAGTCCCGATTAGATAGGAAATTTAACAAAAGCAGATCACAAAGTACAGAGGCCTACCAGAAAGAAAGCATATTGGAAACCTGAAAACCAATATAGTTAACATATTGAAATAGTCTAACTCAGCAGGTTCTGGAGAACTGGTAGCGGAAATTTTAAGCAGTTCAGAGAACCGGCTAATACCACCTCTTACTGGCCCCAGAGTGGGGTGGGAATCAGGGGTGAATTCTACTTACCTTACTACTGGTTCGCAATGGGGCCGTGCGCGCTCTCTCTCTTCGCTCACATGCTCTCTCTCTCTTCTGCGCATGCGCAGAAGCGTTTTGATGATGTCGGGATGGGTGGAGGGAGCCTTCCTCCGGTTTTACTATCGGTTCTATAGAACCAGTCCGAACCGGGGGCAACCCACCACTGGTGGAAATGGAGATTTTGCAATATCCTTCCCCCAGGAGTGGGGAGGGAATGGGGAATTTGCAGTATTCTTCCCCTGAAGTGGGGTGGGAATGGAAATTTTGCAGTATCCTTCCCCTGCCACGCCCACCAAGCCATGCCCACCAAGCCATACCACGCCCACCAAGCCACGCCCACAGAACCAGTAGTAAAAAAATGTGGATTAACTCTAAAAGATATGGTGAGATAGGAATGGACACTATTTTCTATCATTCTCATAGACATCTCTAATGGCTAGTTGGCTGGCAGGTATCATCCTTGCTTTTTTATACAAGTGAGATGGGCATCCACGATAATTTAGAGAAGAAATAATCTTTTAAACTACTGCCCTGACATTACTCATTTTTTTCCTGTCTCTTGGAAATGTGGTGTGACTACAAGTTTATTTATCACATTTTGAAACCTTCAATAAGAACCTTGACTTGTTGACAACTGTGCCAGTATACATCCTGTTGAATCTAAATTGTAGAAACACTGACTCTTGGTCCCTTTTAGACCACTGACCACTAGGAAATTAGGAACACAAAAAACAATGAAAAGATGCCTGGTTTTTCCCTTTTTGGTCAGTTCCCCTCAATTGCAAGCATGATATTCTTAAAGTCTACTTCTCAATCTTAACAGATTTAACAGATTAACAAAGTTGGAAGGAACCTTGTAGATCATCTAGTCCAACTCCCCATCCTCTTGGCCAAGCAGGAGACCCTACACCATTTCTGACAGATGGCAGTCCTGTCTCTTCTTGAAAGCCTCCAGTGATGAAGCCCCCACAACGTCTGAAGGCAAGCTGTTCCATGGGTTGATTGTTCTCGTTGTTAGAAAATTCCTCCTTATTTCTAGGTTGAATCTCTCCTTCATCAGTTTCTATCCATTATTCCTTGTCTGGCCTTCAGGTGCTTTGGAAAACAGGTTGACCCCCTCCTCTCTGTGGCAGCCCCTCAAATATTGGAAGACTGCTATCATGTCTCCCCTGGTCCTCTTTACTAGACTAACCATGCCCAGTTTCTGTAACTGTTCTTCATCTGTTTTAGCCTCCAGTCCCCTAATCATCCTGGTTGCTCTTCTCTGCACTCTTTCTAGAGTCTCAACATCTTTTTTATAGTGTGGTGAGCAAACTGGATACAGTATTCTAGGTGTGGTCTTACTAAGGCTTTATAGACTGGTATTAGTACCTCACTTGATCTTAATTGTATCCCTCTGTTAATGCAATTTAGGATTGCATTGGCTTTTTTGGCTGCCTAACCTGATCTCTTCTTTCTCTTTCCTCCACCATAAAGGCAGAAAGCTCACAAATAAAACGATTTCTACTGGAGAATATAACTTTTTTAATAAACATTGCTTGTCCTCAACTTGCACATTCACAATCGGTATCTAGGCAGCAGACAGAATACTGTAGTTATAGTCCTTTCAGTCTGTTTTCTCCATGATGCTTCCTCCTTTGTAAATTACAGTAATGTTTCTTAAATTTGTATTTCAATATTTCAGTTAATCGAGTACATTTCATGCTGTGTCTCCTTCTGCTGATGTAATGCTTTATTTTGGCAATGTGTAGGTGACCACTGTGCGTGTTGGTACAAAAAAAAAAATCAGTGTGGGTTTCTCTCCTATTCCTTCTTTCATGTTTTTAGAATTCCACGTTTTTAGAATTTTGTGCAACCATAAAGCACAAAATATAGCTGTGATACAAGTTCTCTGATATTAAAAGCCCCTGAATAACATGTCAATATTTGAAGGATAAAGCTAGTGAAGGGGGAGTGATGGTGAAATGATCATGTGAAACTTTAACAGTAAGAGAGTTGGAAGGGCCTTTGGAGGTCATCTAGTCCAACCCCCTGCTCACGCAGGAGACCTGTACTAGGGATTCGAACCGCCAAACTGTTGATGACAAGCTCAGTGTCTTAGCCACTGAGCCACCTAGTCAGGTGAACATACTTACAGAAACTTCCCAAAGGTGCTTTTTCAAGAGGCAACTGGACTTTCTTGGTTTTTTTTTCTTTTGAACACCTTTCACTTCTCATCCAAGAAGCTTCTTCAGCTCTGACAGGACAGTGGGAAATGGAAGGATTCAGTGGTGAAATCTAAAATTTGTTACTACCGGTTCTGTGGGCGTGGCTTGGTGGTGGTGGGGTAATGTGACTGGGTGGGCGTGGCCAATCTTTTTTTTTTTAATTTTTAAAACCATTTTTTCTACAACCTCTTCGGCGAAGAGGTTGTTAAAAAATGCTTTCAAAAGGCTCTGACGATCCCAGCTGAGTTGCCTGAACGACAGAGGCTTTTTAAAAAACTCAGCTGGGATCGCCAGAGGCATTTAAAAGAAAAATAAGGTTTTTTTCTTTTAAATGCCTCTAACGATCCTAGCTGAGTTTTTTAAAAAGCCTCTGCCGATCAGGCAACTCAGCTTGGATCGTCAGAGGCATTTAAAAGAAAAAAAGGGTTTTTTTCTTTTAAAAGCCTTTGACGATCCCAGCTGAGCCACACGATCATCAGAGGCTTTTTTTTTTTTTTTACTTTTAAAAGCATTTTTTCGGCCAAAGAGGTTGTAGAAAAAATGCTTTTAAAAGTAAAAAAAACCCCTCTGATGATTGTGCAGCTCAGCTGGGCATGGGTGTGGGGGGGGGGCCAGGGATTTTTGCTATCAGTTCTCCAAACCACCCACCTCCATCGCTACCGGATCGGGCAATCCGGTCTGAACCGGGAGCATTTCACCCCTGGAAGGATTTATATTCCTTGCAGACAGCTGGTCATTTGCGTCCTTTTAGAGAGTCATTGAGGCTACTTGGAGGTTTATCTGTGTCTTCAGGGTCACCTGAGAAGTGCTCCTGGTTCCTGTAGTCTGCAATTTTTTTTTCTCTGGAAATCCATTCCTGCTCCCACACCATTCAAAGGGTGTTCATCCCAAATTGTATGGCTAAAAGTCTGTAGAGATTCTCTGTCATCCAGGTCATAGTTGTTCCAAAGGTGCTTTTTTAGGAGTCAACTAGACTTGGTTTTTTTCTTTTGAAAAAGAGAAAAAAAGCAAGAAAGTCCAGTTGCCTCCTGAAAATGCATCTTTGGGACAACCATGACCTGGATGACAGAGAATCTCTACAGACTCTTAGATCTTAGGATCTTTCACTGGAAGCTGGAACAGAATTCACGTTAGACAGGAGCAGCCAAACTACAGGTAGTTCTCGACTTACAAAAGTTCATTTAGCAACTGTTTGAAGTTACAATGGCAATGAAAAAAATGACTTGTGACCTGGCCTATCATTTATGACTGTTGCACCATCACCATGATCAAAATTCAGGTGCTTGGTAACCAGCATGTATTTACAATCGTTACAACACGCCAGGTTCAGGTGATACTATCTTCAAAATTCTAGAATGAATTGCCCCTGGAGATTCGCATGATCCCCGACCTACGTATCTTTCACGGTGCCCTTAAGACTCTATTGTTTCAACAGGCTGGGCTGGCTTAGAAAATGAATTTTAATTGGGTCTTTGTAGCTTTTAATATAAGGGCCAAATTTTTAATATATTTTAAACTGTTTTTAAATTTTATGGGTATATGTTGTTTTAGTATGGCTGTACACCGCCCTGAGTCCTTCGGGAGAAGGGTGGTATAAAAATTTAAATAAATAAATAAATAAATAATAAATAAATAAATAAATAAATAAATAAATAAATAAATAAATAAATAAATAAATACCCTCCAAAGACCAGATTTTGAAGGATCTTCCAAACTTATTAGAGAAGGGCAGTCTATATCCAGAAAGCAGAGACCCTCACTAAAAGGGCTCCCTTTGACAGTAGGACCCATAATATGGCATTTCATACCAGATGGGCAGATTCTACTTAGAACTAAGGAGAAATTTCCTGACAGTTGGAACAATTAATCAGTGGAACAATTTGCCTCCAGAAGTTGTGAATGCTCCAACACTGGAAGTTTTTAAGAAGATGTTGGATAACTATTTGTCTGAAGTGGTGTAGGGTTTCCTGCCTGGGCAGGGGGTTGGACTAGAAGACCTCCAAAGTCCCTTCCAACTCTGTTATTCTATTCTATTCTATTCTATTCTATTCTATTCTATTCTATTCTATTCTATTCTATTCTATTCTATTCTATTCTATTCTATTCTATTCTATTCTACTTAGAGCAGGCCATTTTGGAGACACCTAGGCTTTAAAGCTGTGCTAGTCTCTTTAAAACCCCATAGGGTTAATTTGCAGGCAATGCAGTTTCCATAGTAGCAATGTTACATGGGCAAACTTAGGCATGTAATACATAACTATCCAGAATGCTGCATGCTAAAGTTTCTGATGGGACTTCTGTGAGATTTGCAAGGTTTTAGGGATCTTATGAACTGTTAGTAAAATCTTAAGCTCTCAGCAAAACATAGAAATAGACAAAATACAAGCACTTACCACTCCAAAGATACCAATCCCAGAACCTATAGTAGTCATTGTTGGAATAATATCAAATTTTCCTGCCTGGATAAACAGAGGAAAAAGAAAGTTCAAAGATGTTGGGGAAAGAAGATGTGAATACAGTAGCTATTATTAGGGCTGTCACCAATTAAAGACCTCGATTGAGCTTTGGTTGACTAATTAAGCACAGACAGTAGCAATTAGTCTGCTATTCCTCTAAGTAATAAAGTAAACAGTGACTTAGAGTCAATCACTGTCTGTTGTCTTAGTTATCTTAGCTTGTGGTCATGATAAAACAGGACAGGGAGAGAGACTATTTATGCCACCTTGAACTTTGAGAAAAGGTAGCCTTTGAGGATAGGTTGGATAAAGACAGAAGTGGGTTGCTGCCGGTTTAGACCGGTTCACCTGAACCGGTTGTTCTGATTCTATATGGTTCAGAGAACTGGCAAATTGGACCACTGGTGGTACCCCCCTGCCTGATTTTTTGGCCATTTTTTTGGCCATTTTCAGGCTGTTTTTCCGGCCAAAATCAGCCCAAAAAACAGCCTGAAAACTAACTTGAAAATGGTCTGAAAAATGGCCAAAAACCAGGCCATTTTTCAGGCCTTTTCCCAGCCATTTTTCCAGCCAAAATCAGAGCCCACCACTGGATAAAGACCTGACACAGTTCATGATATATACAGTAATCTAAGTTTACAAGCCAACATAATGCCTGTTTGTGAGAAGGACAGTTCTATTAGAGATAAGCCAGGGGACTAAGACAATAGAAAGAATTATTTTACAAAAACAAGCACTACCTTCCCGTTCACCAAAATATCAAATCGGACGCCAAACACCTTGTACAGAACCCTCATGTCTCTCCCATTTTCTCTGTAATATCTGGCATACCTTCCAAAAACAAAGAAGAGAAAACAAGAGATTGGTTGGAAGAAAGGATTGTTATTATCGATGATCTACTGATTAATTTAAAATATTTGTAAGCTATCTTTCTAGGCAACATTTATTCAAAGCAGGTACTAAAAATTACAATACTTAAAAGAAAAAAAAACTAAACCTGTGTTATAATCCTTGAGCAAGGGTTTTATGCAAATAGAACCTCTACAAAAAAGTAAATGACAAAATGGCAAAATGCAGTGGCCCGCATGGTTTTGTGTACACGTGTATTACCTCTCTGTGGGAGAGGAGCATTGGTTGCTGATTTGCTTCTGGGTGCAATTCAAGGTCACCTTTATGGCTTGGGACCAGGTTATCTGAGGGACTGTCTCTTGCCAGTCACATCTACCTGACCCACAGGTGGGAGCTGCATTGGTTGCTGATTTGCTTCTGGGTGCAATTCAAGGTCACCTTTATGGCTTGGGACCAGGTTATCTGAGGGACTGTCTCTTGCCAGTCACATCTACCTGACCCACCAGAGGTGGAGGCAAGGAATGTTGTGGGTCCCATCCCCTAGGGAGACACACCTGGTGGGACCCAGAAGAAGGGCCTTCTCCGTGGTGGCTCCCTCTCTCTGGAACATTATTCCCCCAGAGATTAGAATGGCCCCCACTCTAACACTCTTCCCGAAGGCGCTGAAGACCTGGTTCTGTCAGCGGGCCTGGGGAACCCAGAGTGGGATGGAGTCCATTAACTGGCTCGTGTGAGGTGCTGTCGCCGGGATGGAAGGCAGGGGGTGATTTTATTATATTAATTTATTATAGGATTCTCTCTTTTATTACTTTTATTGTTTTTATATGCGGTTTTATGTTCTTGTAAGCCACCTTGAGTCAGCATGTGTGAATCGACGGCAATATAATTTTCCTAAAATAAAATAAAATAAATAAAATAAATGCCTGTATTGCTAAGCTATAAAGATCAGCTAAGGATCAGAAATGTAGTGCTGATCTTCAAAAGGATGGCCAGGCTCATTTGGACATACCAGTAGCTAGTCATTCTTATAAATGGTCCTAAACACCTTAGGCCCAAAGCCAATACTTTGGATTCCACAGTTTGTAGCCTGAAACCTTTATCACTTGGATTCTTTTGACCAATTTTGGTCAGGTTCCCAGGATTTACCAGTACTTCAAGTTTCCTCCTTCCTCTTTTAAAAGTAAAGGGTTTTTATTTTTTTTATACTTTGGGGTGTTGGAAGACAAATCCATCTGGTTCAGTTCAAAGTGGGGAGAAAGATACTGGAAACATGGAGGCTAATTGGAAAGATGGTTTATTGGTGAACAGGACCACATGGGTTTTAGGTCCTGGGTAGCTGAGCACATAGAGTGGAGAGTGAGAGGTATTTGTACCAGGGGTGGGTTCTACTTATCTATACTACCAGTTTTCAACGGGATCACATGTGTGCGTTCGCTTCACTCACACACGCGCCAAGCTTCTGCGCATGTGCAGATCGCCTATGACAACATCCGGGGCAGTGGGCAGAGCCTCCCGCTGGTTAAACTACCGGTTCTTGTGAATCGGTCAAAACCGGGGACAACTGATTTGTACTCTCTTTTGGGCTTTGAACCTGAGCTTCTTGTTCCTGTGGCAAGGGCATGTATTATATTGGTTGCTGTCAGACTCCCATGGGGCTATGCAGGGGTCGTAGGCTGTCTGAGCTCCCAGATTTGGTTGAAATTTGGAGGGTGATGTAATGTTCCCAGGTGTTTGTGCCATGGGTTGAGCTCTGCTGATAGATAATCCTTTTATGTCCTGGAGGGTCATGTCTTAATCCCATCAACCTGGAGCTGAGACCTTTTATCTTGTAGATAGGCTGTCCCAATCTTTCTCAATGGGCACCAAATATCTGCTGGGGACAGGGAGCTGCAGAGAGCTGCTTTCTGTCTTTAAAAACTTGTTTCTCCTTTTCTCATCCAGGGAAATATTCTGCCTTTTTAAAATACTCCTCAAAATATTTTATTCTTCTCGGAGGGGGGTGGGTGCTAACTTTCTACAGGGGTTTTGAAATCTCAATTTGTATCACAGTTTCTTAAATATTGTCACCTGGTCCTGAATTATTGGACTATGTATGTACAGATGATTACACCTAGCAATAAAATACAGTTTTATAGGAAATAAAGAGTTTACTAGAAAGAGTGAAGAGAAGAGCAAAGAACAAAGAGGATTAGGGGACTGGAGGCTAAAACATATGAAGAACAGTTGCAGGAACTGGGTATGTCTAATTTAATGAAAAGAAGGACTAGGGGAGACATGATAGCAGTGTTCCAATATCTGAGGGGCTGCCACAAAGAAGAGGGAGTCAAGTTATTCTCCAAAGCACCTGAGGGTAGGACAAGAAGCAATGGGTGCAAACTAATCAAGGAGAGAAGCAACCTAGAACTAAGGAGAAATTTCCTGACAGTTGCAACAATTAATCAGTGGAACAACTAGTGACAGCCTGCGAAGGCTCCTGGATTGGGGCTGAAAGTTAAAAGCGGAAGCTGTATGATCCGTCCCATATTTGGGTAGACCAGTTGCCCTGATAGACCAGTCTCACTGGAAAAGCACTTAAAAAGCTGTGATTATCTGGGTTTTTCTATTAATATTTATTATATTACCAATTAAAACTGAGTCATTTAATTCTGCAGGGTCCTGAAAGGGTCTTAAGCCTAACCCAGACCTACACATTGAGAATCATTGGACTTACTACATGTATATCAAACTCAACGTAACCAAACATGCATGCAGTGTTCTCATCAAGCCACAAGATGGTGCTAGTCTACTATAATTATTGAGCTGGAGCAGAATTTCCACTTCCAAACCTAACTGGCAAGCATCATTCTAAAGTATGGGGAATATAGGCTGACATTTATTACAATTACTTATTTTTTTAAAGCAAATGTGTCCAGAGACTGCAAATAGAGATTATATCCAAGGAGGCCTTATGCAAATAATCAATTGCTCTGTGTGCTGTTTCTTCATGCTTACTAGTTTGGGTTTTCTAGAAAATGGCACACCTTTATGCTCTGAAGCCACTCAATTCACCTAGGATGAAGTAGCAAAGCGTCCAGATTAAATCCTAAATTTCCATTGGGCTTCCTGGCTCCTGACTTGACTTTGATTCCCTGATATTTCTTTCCTGGTTCATCCTCCCAAGTTGTGTAAGGCCCAGATTGATTTTCATACTAGTTGAAATAATCATCATTATTTAACGACCCCATCTGGGCAACTGAATGGAGCTGAGTGTTTACTAGCCGGATGCCCTTCCTGTTGCCAATGCAGAATTATATTCTCATCGTGCCCAGAGAAAGAAATATCTGCCTCTATCTAGGATTGAACTCACAGCCTCCTGATTGTGAGGCAAGAGCTCTGCCTCTAGGCCACCCCACCACTCTTTCCTACTAGCTGAAATGTGGTATGCTAAATGAAACAACCACAAAAGTCAATCCATACCTGAAATTATAGCCTGGCGAGACGTTACTGTCTTCATTGTACAGTCTATGGAACTTGTAAACAGGTACGCAGTATTTCAGAGACCAGTCAAGGTCACAGTCCCAATTTATGGTAATTCCAACAAGGCCACCCTGTCCAAACAGAAGCAGCACTTTTTATAAGGTTTTTTTTGTTCATGAATTGCTTAGAATATTTGAGGCTATTTAGAGAAAAAGGCGTATAATAGAAGGTGCAGTTGAAATTTCATTTAGGGTGAATTCATCTCCTTAATTCCTCAGTTCCTGGTGATTTCCTGGTTTTGTTTTTGAAGTTTTCTTGGCAACTTTCAGAACATTTCTTTCAATTTCTCAATCCAACTTTAAGCCCTGTTATTTTCTGGCAGTCTGTTCCAAATACTAATCAAGTATAATCCCACTTAAAGTTTTAAACTGTACCAAGAGTGATTAGTTTCTGTACTCCATCTGAGCACAAAAAGGGAAAGAGATTTATTTATTTATGGCATATCATGCACAGACTAGCAATATGTATCAACATTTCACCTAGATTAGTAAACCACAATAAAATAAAAATGTTAAAAATATCTATGTCTAAATACCAATATCTAGGCCATTTTTTAGGCCTTTTCAGCCCCAAATGACGAGAGAGATCGGGAATATTATTTGAATGTGCCAAATCAATGTCAAAGGTCTCAGCACACTCAAGAGCCAATCCCAAAGGTGCTTTTTCAGGAGGCTACTGTGCTTTCTTGTTTTTTTTTTCTTTTGAAGACATTTCGCTTCTCATCCAAGAAGCTTCTTCAGCTCTGACAGGATAGTGGGGAATGGAAAGATTTATATTCCTTGCAAACAGCTGATAATTTGCATCCTTTTAGAGGGTCCTTGAAGCACTTGGAGGTTTATCTGTGTCCTCAGGGTCACCTGAGTAGTGCTCCTGGTTCCTGTAGTCTGTAATTGTATAGACTTTTAGCTATACAATTTGGGATGAACACTCTTTGAATGATGTGGGAGTAGGAATGGATTTCCAGAAGGAAAAAAATTGCAGACTACAGGAACCAGGAGCATTACTCAGGTGACCCTGAGGACACTGATAAACCTCCAAGTGCTTCAATGACCCGCTAAAAGGATGCAAATTACCAGCTGTCAGCAAGGAATATAAATCTTCTATTCTATTATATTCAGCAAGGAATATAAATCCTTCTATTCCCCACTATCCTGTCAGAGCTGAAGAAGCTTCTTGGATGAGAAGCGAAGCGTCTTCAAAAGAAAAAACAAGAAAGTCCAGTTGACTCCTGAAAAAGCACCTTTGGGACAGCCATGACCTGGATGACTGAGAATCTCTACAGACTCAAGAGCCAATATGTTTCCAAATGTTTATTGGACAGTAACATAGACATGGCCATCCTTCAAGAAACGTACATAGAAAACAAAGAAAAAGCAACTCAGAAGAAGCAAGATTCATGGCTACGACCTGTTGGGAGCCACCTACCACTGCAGCTAAGGCATGGCTAACATATGTTAGAAAGAATATAAAGGGAAAATGTATGCAAGAATCATGCACTAAAATGGACATCATTTAAGTCTACAAATAAATACTGTGCAGTGAAGCATGATCCTGCAAAAGTGCATAGATGTTTTTTCCTCTCATAATATGAGGTCATGCAATAAAAGCTAGATAGTGGGAAATTCAGCCAGCAGACGGGGTGGTGATGAGTTATTTTCACATGACACTGTAGTAACCTGTGGAATTTATCAGCATAGGATATAGAGATGACCTCTGACTTTCTGGAATGAGGTGCTGAGAAAATACTGTTTGACACCTAAGCTGGGTGCCTAAAGAATGTAGGAAGATCTATGGGGATAGAAGAAGAGCTTAGAGCTGTTCCTCACACCTGAGTTAAAGTGCTGTTTGCACTTTACCCTGGCATAAAATTTGATGCCCCTTCTGGTGATCCCTATCCTGCCATTGGCATGATACTAACAAGTAGCATTTTTCTTATTTTCATTGCACAGAGAACATTAAGACAGAGATCGGTGGATTCCCCAGATTTGTTGGCCCATGAATCAACCAATCAGTGCAAAAGTATCAAATCGTTCTCCAGGAATGGGCTACAGCTTCATAGGAAGGGAGTTTTGACAAATAGCAAATTTAGCCATCTTTCAAAACGTATTCTGACGTGGTATAGGTGTTTTGTGTAAATGTAAAGGTATAATGCTTTTCTGTCATTCTGGATCTTTTAGAGATCACACCAAAACAAAACTGATTATTTTGGTACTTTTGGGTACAGGGTTAGCACTATGCTGGAAGAGTACTAAACCTATGTTCAAAAACAACCCAAGCAATGGCTGATAAGTACAAAGAAAATTGCAATGAAGCAGCAAGCATCCAATTCTGGTTAAAGGTAAAGGTAATGGTTCCCCTCGCACGTATGTGCTAGTCTTTCCCGACTCTAGGGGGCGGTGCTCATCTCCGTTTCAAAGCTGAAGAGCCAGCGCTATCCGAAGATGTCTCCGTGATCATGTGGCCGGCATGACTAAATGCCAAAGTCGCCCGGAATGCTGTTACCTTCCCACCAAAGGTGGTCCCTATTTTTCTACTTGCATTTTTTACATGCTTTCGAACTGCTAGGTTGGCAGAAGCTGGGACAAGTAACGGGAGCTCACCCCGTTACGCGGCACTAGGGAGTCGAACCGCTGAGCTGCCGACCTTTCAATTGACAAACTCAGCATCTTAGCCACTGAGCCACTGCATCCCTTACCATTCTGGTTACCATGATAACCAGAATGGTAAGAATGGTAAATAACCAGAACCAGTTCTGGTTACCATGATACATAAAAAGATTTTGAGACTGTGGAAAGTGTGCAGAGAAGAGCAACAAAGATGATAAAGGGTTTGGATCTTATAGCATCCAGCGGCCAAAAAGGACAGGAGCATTAAATGCCAGATTGGTTACACCCCATAGAAGTCACCAGGATATGACACTGACTGAGTGATTGGTGAAGCAAAATTGGCCCAGCTTGTTCCTGCGTAAAGGGGCAAATAGTACTTTAACACTGGAACAGCTTAGAATGACAACTAAGGCCTTTTGTTTTTGCTTTAAGTAAACACAGAACCCCAATTACACGCTTTTGTTCCTGAAATTCATCTTCCTTTATGGATGAGAATTGTCTCATTGATCATATGATGGAGGAAAATTATGCAGCAGGATTCAATTTGAGTCGGTCACCAGGACCAAATGTTTAGTCTTCCAAGCTTTTGGACTTATGCTGGAGCCAGTGGTGAAATTCAATTTTTTTTACTACTGGTTCTGTGGGCGTGACTTGGTGGGTGTGGCAGGGGAAGGATACCGCAAAATCCCCATTCCCTCCCCACTCCTGGGGGAAGGATACTGCAAAACCTCCATTCCCACCCCACTCTGGGGCCAGCCAGAGGTGGTATTTGCCGGTTCTCCAAAGTGCTCAAACTATCCACTACCAGTTCTCCAGAACCTGTCAGAACCTGCTGGATTTCACCCCTGGCTGGAGCCCATCCTCAGGGAAATTCTCTCTCACCAGAATATGAGAGGCAGACACATTCTGGTGAGAGTTCCCTAAGGATGGGCTCCAGCACGAGTCCGAAAACTCTGGTCCCAGTGACTGACCCAGATTGGATCCTGCAACATTATCCTGGGCCATGTATATTTGCCTTCATTTGTGAAAGTTATGCAAATCAGATTGCCTCTGCAGCAGCGTTTTGCAAAGAAAAAAGTGATGTCATGGACATTATGTCATGGTGCAAATAACATAATCTATACCATTTGCACTCTGATATGTGTGTGACATCGTTGTGACTTCTATTGGATGCCTGTGGCTCGGTGTATGGACTGTCAACTTTTTGCACCTCTGACCATTCAGAATAGCCTCACCTTAAAAGCAACTTGAGAAAAATTCTGTTCAGATTCTTCCACCATATATCCAAGTTTAAACACAGGGCACAGTGGATCCTTGTCTTTGTGATAAATACATTTTTTCAGGTAGCGTTCACTAACTTGCTCGACAAGATTGCGTCTGTGTTAGAGGAAAAGCAAACCATCATCTCAGTTTGTTTCATTGTTCTTAGATCACAGTATAACTGCTTTCAAATTATGTTAAATTCCCTTAAGCATCTCCATATGAACCAGACAGGAAAAATATAAAGATCTGAATACTGATTATAATAATAGATGTATTAAAATATGATAAGCCAAGAGGTAAGCCATCTCAACTCTTCAGCAGGACAAATTTTAAAAGATATGCGACACTCTAAAAGTCTGCTTAACCAACCTTGGAGGTGAATGGTGGGTTGACAATACTCTGCCTTTTAAACTTTCTCATGTGTTCTTCTTAATTTTGTTTTAGTTCCATTTTTTAAAACTTCATTTTACCTATGGCTTTTATAGGATTTTATGGTTCTATCTGTGTTGTGACTCCGAACCCCGAGCCCATCTTATCAGAGGGAGAAGACTCCGAAAGTGAAGGAGAGGAGTTGGCAAGGCCTCCCTCTCCAGGACCCTCCTCTCTGGCAGTGCCTCAGGTGTCCTCCGAAGGCCAAGAGATGGGCCAGGAGCCAGGCACTTCCGAGCAGCCGCAGTTAGACAATGACAGAGATGAGTCTTGGCTGCATCTCCGACAGCGTCGGAAAAACAAGCGCACGCCGCAGAGAAGGAGGCATGCTAGAGATTAAGCTGAGTCACTGGACCACACCCCGCAGGGGATAAAAGGGGGTGTGGTGGCCATTCAGGCCTTGTGACGGACAAAACTGAAAAGCTAGCAAGTCATACTGCATTTCTGGAACTTCGTTATTTGCCCTCCTTGGATTTATTATGGACTGGACTTGACAATTCTTTGGCTTTGTGGACTTATTTTGGTTTATCGGACGGAGAAGAAAAACCTCCCTTTGTGAGTAAAGTTTTTGGCACGCAGCTACTGGGTTGCTGCCAATTCTGTTATCTCAAAGAAATTCCTGACTGCTGGTTTTATTAACTCCTGGCTGACTGTTTGTGTGCGTGTGTGAGACGGGGACAGAACAATCTGTAAACCACCCAGAGTAACACAGGTGTGATGAACAGTATAGCAATTTAATAAATAAATAAATACAGGACACCTGTAAATGTCTTGGATGGATGGCCAAATATTATAAAATCCACCCCCACAAAAGGGCTATAATTTATAGTCATAAAATCTTTGGCTTACCTGGAAACTCCAAACTTGGGGAAAGTAATGCTGTTTTTTATAAACAAGGTAAATTTTCCAGCTTCCAGAAGCAATGGTGGACTGTAAGACATAAATATTGATGCGTAGGTGTGAAAATACATGGAAACACTGGTATCCATAGAAGGTTGATTCTTCTTTCCTGAGATTTAGCATCATTACGAAGAGAAACCCTGTCTCACCCCATTTCTTACTTGGGAATGTTGTCATCAATTTCAACAGGGCACCAGCCATATATCTCGCAGGTCTTCTGTGTACGGCTAAAATTCACGCACTTCCCAGTCATGATTCCTGAGGAAAGTATAGTCAAAAAGTGAATGAAGATCACCTTAGACACCAGTATGAACAAAGCAGAGCCTGTGGACAGAGGACCACTCCTCACGTTACGCCTCTCTCTGTGTTATTGCTTCTCCAACTGAGGATGCAATCGAACAGATAAGTCAAAGCTAACAAATTGTGTAGTTTGTGGTTCAGGGTGTAATTGTTCTTTTCTACTTTGTCCTGTAGGGACACTGTATGGGATCATGTGTCCAGTTCTCAGGATCGTGTTCAAAAATAAAATTACAGTAACAAGCTGGAGTGAATTCAGAGGATGGCTGAAAACTCAAATCCCATAAGAAACAGATAAAGGATTTAGCTATACTTAATATCAGATTACTGAGGGAAGGTATTTTTTAGCGTTGCTAAAAAAGCATTAAGAGTTGTAAATTTAATTTTTCGCAGGTTTTTTTTCCTGGAAACATTGTATATTGCTAATTAGAGCTTATAAAACTTATAAGCTCTAATTATAAGAGCTTATAATAGAGCTCTTTATTATAGCTCTATAATAAAGAGCTATTTATTATGTGGTGCAGGTGAGGGAAGATGTTTGAACTTCAAATCCATACAGAGGAATTATTGAGTCTGTCATCTGCACCTCTATAGCTGTCTGATTTGGTTCTGCAACCCAACAAGACAGACAAAGATTTCAGAGGATAATTAGAACTGCAGAAAAAACAATTACTACCAACCTGCCTTCCATTGAGGAGTCAAAAAGAGGGCTGTGAAGATATCTACAGACCCCTCGCATCCTGGACATAAATTATTTCAACTCCTACCCTCAAAACGACTCAGAACAACTGAGACACAAGAACAGTTTTTTCCTGAATGCCATCACTCTGCTAAACAAATAATTTGTCAACACTGTCAAACTATTCACTAAGTCTGCATTACTATTAATCTTCTCATCGTTCCTATCACCCATCTCCTCCAGCTTATGACTGTATGATTGTAACTTGTTGCTGTATCCTTATGATTTATATTGATAGTTTCCTAGTATGATTTGATTGCTTATTTGTACCCTATGACTATAATTAAGTGTTGTACCTTATGATTGTTGACGAATGTATCTTTTCTTTTTATGTACACTGAGAGCATATGCATCAAATTCCTTGTGTGTCCAATCACACTTGGCCAATAAATAATTTAGGATTTTTGAATCAATATACAAATGGAAAGCTTAGTATATTCAAAGTTCATGGTTCTCTGTATTTGGCAATGCAGTGTGTCAACAATTTAAATAGAATTAGGGAATATATATATATATATATATATATATATATATATATATATATATATATGTTTTTCTTCTAGCCAGGTTTTCCCTACGTAACCAAGATTCCCTACGGTTCCGTAGGGAAAACCTGGCTAGAAGAAAAACACACATAAACCCTACGAAGAAGTAAGAATATACATATGAAAAATATGTTGCATTAAAGAAATTGCAAAACTTTGTCTATAAAACTAATCTTAAAACTTTATTCACAAAATGAAACAGTGGAAGAGCCAAAACAGGCATATTTTCAGAAATGAGAAACGAAAGAAAAAAGCTCATGTCATTTTATCCCCAATTTATAGCTGCATGTGGGCTTCCCATCAAATCTAGTTGGTCATTATGGAAAACAGGATATTGGACTATAAACATTCCGGGAAAATTCTTTTAAACTTTATTTTAAAGTATGTCTAATAAAACAAGTAATATAAGCAAGGAAGTAACTTTCTTTATCGAACATATACAGTATAATAGCATTGTTTGTGTTCACACAATACATTGAATTATAAACTAGTACTATCATATGAGTTCATGTGACACATTAAGTCATAAAAACAATCAAACCAACAATCAAACTAACCAGGCTTTTAGCAAAAGATAGTCCTCAACTTACAACCACAATTGAGCCCAAAATTTCTGTTGCTAAATGAGGCATTTATTAAATGGGTTTTGCCTCATTTTATGATCTTTCTTGCCACATTTATTAAGTGAATCACTGCAGCTGTTAAATTAGTAACATGGTTGTTAAGTGAATCTGGCTTCCCTATTGACTCTGCTTGTCTGAGGATTGCAAAAGGTGAACACATGAACCCTGGACACTGTAGTAAATATGGGTCAGTTGCCAGGTGTCTGAATCTTCATCATGTGACCATGGGGATGCTGCAATGCAGGGGTGAAATGCTCCCGGTTTGGACCGTATAGCTCGATCCGGTAGCGATGGCGGCAGGTGGTTCGGAGAACCGGTAGCAAAAATCCCTGCTCCCCTCTGCCCATGCTCAGCTGAGCCACGCGATCATCAGAGGCTTTTATTTTTATTTTTAAAAACATTTTTTCTACAACCTCTTTGGCCGAAAAAATGCTTTTAAAAGTAAAAAAATAAAGCCTCTGATAATTGCACGGCTCAGCTGGGATCATCAGAGCCTTTTAAAAGCATTTTTTCTACTATCTCTTCGGCTGAAGAGGTTATTTAAAAAATGCTTTTAAAAGGCTATTACATTCCCAGCTGAGTTGCCTGATCGTCAGAGCCTTTTAAAAGCATTTTTTTTACAACCTCTTCAGCCGAAGTGGTTGTAGAAAAAATGCTTTTAAAAGTAAAAAAAAAAAAAGTTGGCCACGCCCACCCAGTCACATTACCCCCACCAAGCCACGCCCACAGAACCGGTAGTAACAAATTTTACATTTCACCACTGCTGCAATGGTCGTAAGTGTGAAAAACAGTAATAAGTCGCTTTTTCCAATTGCTGTTATAATGGTCACTAAATAGACTGCTGCAAGTCGAGGACTATCTGTACTCAGATAGGAGACCGTGAGAAAATCATTGGGCTGTATTTGACCTGATTAAGCTTGTTGTCTACCAAGCTATTTCTCACCTTGACCTCGGCGAAGAAACTCTCCTTTATTACAATTACTGTCATTGTTACACTTCTCAGAGTCAGGATGCTGGAAAGAGGAGAAAAATGGAAGTAATTCAATAAGCAGTACAGAATTTTATTGCAAGCATTTCTAACACTCTTGCTTGACATCATGGCCCAGTAACATGACATTTAGCATTCTATTTTAAAAATATGTGAGTATAGGGACTCAGTTGTGCAAATGGTAGAAAGCTGAACTTTTTAAATGTATTACCAAATAAACAAAAACTCCATGTGTTTTATATAGTTAAGCAAGGGATTAGCTGTACAACATTTTGGGGCTGGTGGGCATGTTGTTGTACTGTTGCAACATGGCTGTTTGGGAGACAGTTGTCCATTCACAAAATGGCTGCCATGGGAACCTCATCATTTACAAAGAATGCAACTTGCGTTCTTCTTTAATCACCCTTTCTTGCAGGATGCTATGGCGTTCCCCATTGTTGGCTTTGCAAGGTAAGCCAGATATAAGATTAATAAGCAGTTGAACGAATGCTACTTTATTGTAAAGGCTACATTGATAGAACCTTGCAAGTAGTGGTGGGATTCAAATAATTTAACAACTGGTTCTCTGCCCTAATGACCAGCTGGGTAGGCGTGGCTCAGTGGCCATGTGGGCGTGGCCAACTCAACGTCACTCACGTCGATGGGCGCTTTGCCTTAGCTATTACAATGTAATAAGGGTTAACCAAAGAGGCAGTTTCTGTAAGCAGGGCGATAAAGATTAGGCTAGAAACAACACCAGAATGTTTCCTTCCTGCCTTCCTTACAGGATTAGTCCTGCAAAGTGGAAAAAAACAAAATAAGATTTCTTCTAACAACTGGTTTTCCGAATTGCTTAGAAAGTTAACAACCAATTCTCCCGAATTGGTGCAAACCGGCTGAATCCCACCACTGCTTGCAAGTCTAAAAGTACAATTCTCCCCCCTTTTACAGTCTGAGAAACTAGGGAAGGTCTCTTCTGAGCATCTTGCCTTGCCCACTATCCAGCTACAGGCTACGGTTCCCTTGGCAATGTCTCTGTCCTGCGGTTTCCCACATACCATTACATCACCCTTGTCCTTTTTCTGGATGGTTCTTTGAAACAAACTGCTGGACCGTAGCTGCCATTTTTATTACTAAGCAAGTTTGTGGAACTCATTGGGAGTTGGGAAGTGAAGGTCAGATGCATTTGGATACGATTTTGGAAATACCAATTATACCGAAGAGAATATGTTTTGCAGCCTTCCAGCCTTCTGTTTTCAGAAAAAGAGTGAGATGATGGAAAATGAGGGATATAAAGAGGTTTCTATGAGCACATTGGCATTCTTCTTCCAGATGCCATGGTAGAGCCTTCAGGTTAGGGGTCTTTCTTTAGAAAAGAGGAAGGAATCCCCACAACATGATAACTTCTGCCATTCAGTGCAGCTAATATTTAACTAGATATCAACTAGGAGTGAAATTCAGCAGGTTCTGACAGGTTCTGAAGAATCGGTAGTGGAAATTTTGAGTAGTTCGGAGAACTGACAAATACCACTTCTGGCTGGCCCCAGAATGGGGTGGGAATGGAGATTTTGCAATATCCTTCCCCCAGGAGTGGGGTGGGAATGGAGATTCTGCAGTATCCTTCCCCTGCCATGCCCAGCAAGCCACGCCCACCAAGCCACACCCACAGAACCAGTAGTAAAAAAATTTGAATTTCACCACTGATATCAACCACAAATGTCAAAACATAGGAATGTGAGAGACTATCCAAATAGATATAGAAAAAAGTAGGCCTGTTAGAACATGTGAAATATTCATTTCAACTAATCCTGTTGTTTTCCAACAAATTACATTTTTCCTTCTATCCTTTTCCCCCCCTTCCGCTTCTGTATTTTGGATGCACAAAAGCATGCTCAGTTCTCATTAAGCTTTGTGGGAGGGGAATATCCCCCACGCCTATTTAAGTGTGTATGTGTAAGTGTTGTATGAACGACAGAGGGAGAGACTCCTGAAAATCTTGGGAGACTACAATCTGTATGAGAGTAAATCTGAGGCTCTTGTTACTTCCATACTAGGATGGTGCTGTTTGTAATTGGTGAAGGACTGTTCCTCAGACAATTTCAATTGTTTACCAGCTTTCCTCACTCTAGTGTCTCCTCAGATATTTTGCATCTGCAATTCTCTGCAATTCTAATCTGCAATTAGAACAACCTGCAGTAGAAAACTGCAGAGATGACCTTGGAGAAAGAATGCAAATATCACTGGCAAGTTATGAATTAAATCTGGGGAGACCAGATAGTGCAAGAACAAACTTAATGTCTTTGACTTTCATCGATGCAAGGGAGGGAGAAGGGGAAATGTCAGGCTTTCAAGACTGATGTCAACTCTTTGAGCTAAGCTAAATCAGAAAACAGACTCTGCAAGGCAGACTGAAACTCTACTATAAGGATAAAGCCAAGGCTACAATAATAGCATCTTAAAAGCCTGATAACATTTCCTTTCCATCTTTTTTATACTAACGAGAGTCAAGGCGAGGTGACCTTCAGTTTCTTCCTCACATTGTCTTCTCTGGCTTCATACATATTTTGCTAACTTTACTTTCTTTTTCTGAGGTTATCTCTATGGTATTCTGCAGAAGACGAATAAACTAAATGATATACAGTGACAATAAACAAGCTACATACCCCTGGACATGTTTCCTGTTTCTGGCCACGGGTGATAATAAAGTTAGTCATCACCACAAAGGAACTGTCTCCCTGCAGAGGAAAATAAGACGAATATGATATAATAGCTGCAGATTATCCCCTTGATTCCCGGCTAGGCACAGAATGTTTAAAAATCACATCAGGACTTGTACCATTGGATCTTTGGCTGCAGTGATTGCAGTTAGGTACATCCAACCTCTGGAGCTCATACTTTTATTTATTTATTCATTTATTTAATTTTTATACCCAGTGGTGGGATTCAGCTGGTTCATACCACTTCGGGAGAACCGGTTGTTAACTTTCTGAGCAGTTTGGCAAACTGGTTGTTGGAAGAAATCGCTACATGGGGCTCCCCTTGAGGAGCACTCGGAAGCTCCAGCTGGTCCAGAATGCGGCCGCATGGGTAATTATGGGGGCGACATGGCGCTCCCATGTGACACCTTGCCTGCGCGAGCTGCACTGGCTTCCGGTGGTCTTCCGGGTGCGCTTCAAGGTATTGGTTCTCACCTTTAAAGCGCTCCATGGCTTAGGGCCCGGTTATTTACGAGACCACCTTCTGCCACCGATAACCTCCCACCGGCCAATTCGCTCCCACAGAGAGGGCCTCCTCAGGGTGCCGTTGGCCAAGCAATGTCGACTGACAACCCCCAGGGGGAGAGCCTTCTCTGTGGGGGCACCCGCCCTCTGGAACGAGCTACCCCCAGGAATACGACTGATCCCGGACCTCCGGACCTTCCGTCGAGCTTTGAAGACCTTCCTATTTCAGCAAGCTGGGCTGGCTTAAAATTTAAATGGGTTATTTTAAGGGTAATGGGTTTTAACTTTTGGGAAGCCAATTCAATTTAATTCTGTTTTTAAATTATTTTTAAATTTTATATTGTATATATTTTAATTTTGGCTGTTCACCGCCCTGAGTCCTTCGGGAGAAGGGCGGTATACAAATTTAAATAATAAAATAAAATAAATAATAAATTGGGGCAGAGAACCGGTTGTTAAATTATTTGAATCCCACCACTGTTTATACCCCCTCTCTTGAGGTAGCAGCCAGCTGACATTGACTTATTTTGAAAAACTTAAGCAAAGCCTGACCTGGTTAATATTTGCATGGAAAACCATCAGAAAAATACCATTTTTGCTGTAGGCAAAAATGGAAAGATATTTTTTATATATATATACATACATACATATATATATATATATATATATATATATATATATATATATATATATATATATTTAAGATGATGCATCTCAATGTTCTTCTGTTCATAAACTAAGAAAAAGCTGGGATTATTATTATGATGATCTCTTTTATTCATTAAACATGAAACTCAGTCAACTGAACATTTAAAAATGTGTCACAAATATCATTGACTGGCTTTGATGGTTGATACAGGTTGCTGCCAGCATCCTAGGTATCAACCAAGTATCTTCTTAAAATGTATGTTGTTCTGAGTAGCGCAGTCTTTTGCAGCTCCGCTGGCGCTACAGCAGGAAGCTGCAACTTCTTGAGGTATTTTGCAAAATTCGTGGACATGGTACCAAGTGCCCCGATGACAATGGGTATCAACTGTTACATGTTTTATCCATAATTGCGTCATTTTGATGGCTAGGTTGTGATATTTCATTATTTTTTTCTACTTCTTTTTCTTCAACTCTGGCATCTCCTGGTACAGCAATATCAATAAATTGTATGCTTTGGTTTTCGACAGCTGTGATATCTGGCGTGTTGTGTTCCAAATATTATTGTGTTCCAATTATTATTATCATTATTATATCTTCAATTCGCTTCACAGTCTGGGACTGGTAAAAACTTAACAGTTCAAGTCCTAACCAAGGACCTAAGAGCTATTAAGGTAATGGTTGAGCATATATGCAGATCTGAGTAAGGTGGTTTTATGCAGGGTCAGGATATTCAGGTCTAATAAATTCAAAATTTCCATGTATCTAGGCAGCCCTTTGGGTATTGCTCCAAGAGCTCTTATTGGTACAACCATTGATTTCTTCCTCCACAATAGCTCAACTTCAATTTGCAAATCATGGTATTTTGTTTTGTTTTTTTCCTAGTTGTTCCTGTTCAATTTGTGCATCACCTGGTATTGCAATATCAATGAACCAGACTTTTTTCTTTTCCACAATAGTGATGCTATTATTATTATTATTATTATTATTATTATTATTAGTAGTAGTAGTAGTAGTAGTAGTAGTAGAAGTAGTAGTAGTTATCATGGTGTTACAGTAGCCAAAAGACCACAATGCTAGTGCAGAGTAGTAGTTTGGCTTGCCAAAGTACCTGCTCTGTTATAGTACATGCTTGTGCGCTTCCCAAGGTGTGCCACAGGAGGGTAAGCTGGTTCGCACCAGAGAGAAAGACGAGCAGCTCTTCCTGCAGCTTCACCCAAGGCCTCCTCTCTTCTCAGAGCTGCCTTGCAAACAGGAAGGTTCAGAGCCATCAGGAATCTGACTGCCTGCACAGAGCACCAGCTGTCTCCACACTAAAGTGATACCTATCTGTTTACTTGCATAGAACATGCTTTCCAACTGTTGATGGATAGAAACTGAGGTGAGTGACAGGAGTTCATCCTGCCATGCAGTGCTAAGGTTCGAACCACCAGAGCAGAGACCATCTCCAGCATCATTGAGCCACTGAGCGCCTCTTAGAGCTGGGGCTGAATGGCCAAGAGTCCTAAAGACAGAATGAGGACAAACCTCTCTTGTTATTCATAGCAGGGGCAGGAATAGATGAGAAAAAAAATGTAGACAATCTATTTGGAGCCTCCCAGGAGCTTCAAAATTAGAACTGAGCAATTTCCAGTTCAACTGGGAAGATTTTAAAATATTGATGTGATATTTAATGTAATATTAATCTAATTGATAAATATTCTTCCCATAATAGAAGAAGATTGATCGTTTCTTTTGAGTGCCATGTTTCTTTCAGCAGAACCTTCGAGTCAACCTTTGACCAAGCAGTAACAAGCAAAAGGGAAAGTTCTCCTAAATTAATACAGGTAGTCTTTGATTTATGACCAGTTGATGTTACGGCAGACCCCACAAAAGGCACTTTTGACTCAGTTCCAAAGTTCTATGTTTAGTCTCTGAAAATGACTCTTCCGTCATTCCTAAAGTCTTACCTGAGGAGGGAAAACATAGTCTGCCACATCCCATAAGTACGGCCCCATGCCACTAATGTTTGTGACTGCGATGCCTTTGAGCTTCACTGAGACAGAGTTTATGATGCCATCCTTAGACTGGTAGCCTTTCTCGTACAGGAATACCCACCTAAGAAAGACATTTTTTTTTTTTACCAAAGAAAAAGACAATTAGTATGCTTAGAAAGTAAAAAGCAAGAAGGAAAACTAATCTGGCAAAGAAATCAGTAGCATTTACAACAACAAATATTTTTGCGAGATCGAATTTGGGTTGTTCACTGGGACCAGAGATTTTACTCTTCTGAGCTTTCAGACTCAAGCTGGAGCCCATCTTCAGGGAATTTCTCTCTACTGAAATACATGCTTTGACCTGTTCTATGAGTTGTGTTTATGCGGTGGCTTCCTACTGACTGATTGTGTGTTAATGACTGGCGATTGGCTATTGTTTCCTTGTGCTGCCAAGCCCAGAATTAAGTTGGTGGTAATTCTGGGACACATATATTTACCTTCATTCGTGACAAATATTTTTGATTGAAGTGATATCAGTCTGAATATTTTACATTTTTTACTGCTTATAACCTAAGTTATAAGAAGGAAGCAATGGGTGGAAACTAATCAAGGACAGAAGCAACCTAGAAGTAAGAAGAAACTTCCTGACAGTTAGAACAATTAATCAGTGGATCAACTTGCCTCCAGAAGTTGTGAATGCTCCAATACTGGAAGTTTTTAAGAAGAGATTAGACAACCATTTGTCTGAAATGGTATTGGGTTTCCCGCCTAAGCAGGGGATTGGACTAGAAGACCTCCAAGGTCCCTTCTAACTCTGTTATTCTATTAATTCATAATCATTGTAGATTTGACACCTGCCATGTCAGTAAGTCTGGATTCCCCAGATTTTGACCTCTATTTAATGTGTTCTCCAAACTCCTTATTCAAAATTTGGCTTTCTGAGTGGAGGGTTCACAGACTAAGCTAAACTGATTACCTTACTGCAGAACAAAACTAAGTCAACTACAACAGCAGTATTTAGCAATCAAAGCTTATATATAAATCTAAGCCCCAGTGTTTAAATCTTAGGCTTTTTCCTCCCACTTTTTCAAATCAAAGGCTATTTGGCCATTCTCACTGCAGCTGGATGATATAATAGTTTTCTTGAGTCTGGGAACCACTGGTTCTTGGCTTGGCAGGTTTATTTCTAACACCACCTCCTTCTCTGTTTTCTTCTTTCCCTCCTCTTCTGATTTGTGGTTGTACGTAGCTGAAGAGTATGGTCACCCACTTTCTGTTTCCATTTCTTTGTCATCTCAAACCCCAAAATCTCTTCATTATGATACCTTACACTTTTCTCTTCCTGCCTGAAACCAACAAGAAGTGGCATGAATTACCAATTTAGCTCAAGCTGTTGAGATTTTCTTATTTTCATGCCTCTCTACTCCTCTCAACATCAGACAGCAGAAAGGAACATCAGACATTCCCCCCCCCATTTCTTTGTGAGAAGTTCTCCTTATTTCAGAAATTTTCCTTTTACATTTATATGGTGCATATTCTGGCTTTCTCTTGTTAGTCATCAAATGTTTCCCTTCTTGTCCCCATTCAAGTCTCGTTCCTCCCTCCCGTAGTCAGAATCACTGGCAGATACTAAAGGTTGATTGTGCAGCCTGTCAGGAGGCTAAAACCAGGGGTGGGATTCAGCCGGTTCGGACCAGTGCGGACGAACTACATGTTAATTTTAATTTGGTTCCCCGAACTGGTTCCTCCAAGGACTGCATGACCTCGCCCACCCCACCCCTCCCAGGAGTCTCCATGTGGCCTGTTTTGGATGCCAGGTAAGTGCAGGGTGTGCACGGAGGCTCTGGGAGGGTGAAAAATGGGCCTACCGGAAGTACCGAAAGTCCAGAAATGGGCTTGTTTCCGGCCTCCGGACGGCCTCTGGAGCCCAGGGGAGGCTGTTTTCACCCTCTTGAAGGCTCCAGGAAAGCCTCTGGAGCCTGGGGAGGGCCAAAAAACGGGCCTACCGGAAGTACCAGAAGTCCAGAAACGGCCCCATTTCCAGCCTCTGGAGGGCCTCTGGTGCCTGGGGGAGGCTATTTTCATACTCCTGGAGGCTCGTGAGCCTGGGGAGGGCGAAAATGCCCCCCCCGCCATGGTGCAGGAGGATGAGTAGGCCACACCCTATGGCCACGTCCCCCCCTCCAGCAACCGAGCAACGAACCAGTTGCTGAAATTTTTCAATCCTACCCCCTGGCTAAAACTTGTGAAGATAGAGATAGTCCTTGGCTTACGGTCACAACTGAGCTCAGCATTTCCGTTAAGCAAGAGTTGAGTTTTTCACAGTTGTTAAATGAATCATTGCAGTTAGTTGTTAAGTGAATCTCACTTGCCCATTGACTTTGCTTGTGTGAAGATTGCAAAAGGTGATCACATGACCCCCGGACATAGCAACCATCCTAAATACACACCAGTTGCCAAGTGTGATCATTTGACCACGTGGATGCTGCAATCATCATTAAATTTGAAAAATGGTAAATAAGTCACTTTTTAAAGTACTGTTGTAATTTGGAATGGTCACTAAACGAACTGTTGTAAGTCAAGGACTATGCGTAAAGAGGAATTTAAACATTTTAAAATTTTTCTTTCAAGAAATCTAACACTGATTTTCAGGTTTTCCACATTTCAGAAATATAACTGAGATGGAATGGTTGATTATATAATTGAGCAATTAATTATATAACAATCTTGATTATACAGTTAAACCATTAGGGTCAGAAACATTTGCCAATTTACTGTGTTCATCCAAAGATCAATCAGTAGATCTCAATCTATCTTCTGGCTGTCCCTCATAAAATAATGCAAACCAGAGGTGGGTTTCAGCAGGTTCTGACCAGTTCTGGAGAACCGGTAGCAGAAATTTTGAGTACTTCAGAGAACCGGTAGTAAAAATTCTGACTGGCCCCACCCAGGGATGGGTTCTAAAATTTTTTACTACTGGTTCTGCGAGCGTGGCTTATTTTGTGGGCGTGGCTTGATGGTCATGTGACAATTCTTTAGGATTTAGCAGAGTAACTGGTCTACCAGGCTTTTAACTGCTTGCAGAGCTATACCAGTCTACCCATTTATTTTTGCAGGCACCGGTCTACTCATTTGTTTTTGGAGGCACTGGTCTACTCATTTATTTCTGCAGGCACCGGTCTACTCATTTGTTTTTGGAGGCACTGGTCTACTCATTTATTTCTGCAGGCACCGGTCTACTCATTTGTTTTTGGAGGCACTGCTCTACTCATTTATTTCTGCAGGCACCGGTCTACTCATTTGTTTTTGGAGGCACTGGTCTACTCATTTATTTCTGCAGGCACCGGTCTACTCATTTGTTTTTGGAGGCACTGGTCTACTCATTTATTTCTGCAGGCACCGGTCTACTCATTTGTTTTTGGAGGCACTGGTCTACCACCAAACTGCCTTTTATCACTGATCAGCTGTAGGGCGGCCTTTGAAGCCCCGTGGCAAGACTTTAAACAGTTTTTTTCCTTCTAGCTGATCAGCTGGGACTCAGAAGGCAGCAATAGATTGGGGGTGGGGCCAAATAAAAGGTAAGAATAACGCGGGTGGGGGGGCAGAACCGGTTTGGTGACGTCATTTTTTTTTTTTATTTGATTTATATGCCGCCCTTCTCCGGAGACTCAGGGCGGCTTACAATGCGTTAAGCAGTAGCCTTCATACTTTTGTATATTTATACAAAGTCAGCTTATTGCCCCCATAATCTGGTCCTCATTTTACCTACCTTAGAAAGGATGGAAGGCTGAGTCAACCTTGAGCCTGGTGAGATTTGAACTTGCAGTAATTGCAGGCAGCAGATGTAAGTGGATGTTAATTAGTCTGCTGAGCCACCAGAGCTCCTGTTACCACTACCGGCTCGGCGGAACCGGGCGGAACCGGGAGGAACCCACTACTGGCCCCACCCCCATCTATTCTCCCAAGTCCCAGCTGATTGGGAGAAAATGGGGATTTTGCAGTAACCTTCCCATGGATTGGGGACGGAATGGGGATTTTACAGTATCCTTCCCCTGCCACGCCCACCAAGCCACGCCCACCAAGCTACACCATGCCCACCATGCCACACCAAGCCATATCACACCCACCAAGCCACACCACGTCCACCAAGCCACGCCCACAGAATTGGTACTAAAAAATTTTGAAACCCACCACTGATGCAAACTAAGGGAATGCCTCTTGTTCGGAGAATATGGAAGAATAAAAACATAATCCTTAAGGACATTTTCTCAGAACACACCTCACTGTATTCAGAAGTGGCTACTTCCTGATGAGTGTCCATAAAATTGACTTTAGATGACGAGTTAGCCACTACTCAGCTGGCCAAATATTTGTTTTAGAACAATATTTATTTATGAACAGGTTTGCTAATCTTGCTGAACCGTGATCTATGAATGTGGATGTCCTTAGCCATTACATCACCAAATCATTTTCTCATTTGTGTCTTTCATCTGCCAAGTAATAATACCTTGCAGGAATATTGTATCGGCTATTGAACATAACAGTAAATGTTTGTAGAATACCACTTTATGATTTAATGATGAATAGAAACTACTCGGTAGACTTTATGCAATAAAGCAGCATTCTTCAACCTGTTCTCCTACATGTTATAGTCCTCGACTAACGACCACAACTGAGCCCAAAATCTCTGTTGCTAAGCGAGACATTTGTTCAGTGAGCTTTGCCCCATTTTACGACCTTTCTTGCCACAGTTGTTAAGTGAGTCACTGCAGTTGTCACGTTAGTGACACAGTTGTAAAGTGAATCGGGCTTCCCCATTGACTTTGCTTGTCAGAAAGTCGCAAAAGGGGATCACATGACTCCTGGACATGGCAATTGTCGTAAATAGGAGTCAGTTGCCTAGTGTCCAAATTTTGATCACATGATCACCATGCCACAAGGCCACAAGCGTGACAATGGTTGTAAGCAGAGATGGGTTTCAGCAGGTTTTAACCAGTTCTGGAGAACCGGTAGTGGAAATTTTGAGTAGTTCAGAGAACCGGTAGTAAAAATTCTGACTGGCCCCGCCCCCATCTATTCTCTGCCTCCCAAGTGCCTGCTGATCGGGAGGAAATGGGGATTTTGCAGTATCCTTCCCCGGGATTGGGGATGGAATGGAGATTTTACAGTATCCTTCCCCTGGAGTGGGGAGGGAATGGAGATTTTGCAATAACCTTCCACTGGAGTGGGGAAGGAATGGAGATTTTACAGTATCCTTCCCCTGCTATGCCCACCAAGCCACACCCTCCAGCCATGCCACGCACACCAAGCCACGCCCACAGAACCGGTAGTAAAAATTTTGAAACCCACCACTGGTTGTAAGTCACTTTTTTCAGTGCTGTGGCAACTTTGAACAGTCACTAAACAAGCTGTTGTAAATTGAGGGCTACTTGTATTAGATTACAATTCCTGTTATTCTCAGACAAGGTATTCCAAGCATCAGGCTGGAAAAGGCTGACTTCTTTAACTGATTGTCAGCTATTCTCAAAAATTAAAGCTGGAATGGCAGAAGTGTATTCCTTCAAATCGCAAATCAGATCTTGCATTAAATACATATGGCTGTGCTCAACCCAAAATATGTTCCAGCTGTTCCCTTCCTTAAAAATAGTAACAGCAGTTTTTTTTGTTCCCTGGTTAAATCGGTGCCACCATTTTCCTCCTATTTTTACATCTTCATGTAAAGTTTCAAGTTTTGATTCTTCAAGCTATAGCTCATCCCTCCCCTAGAAAACTCCAGATCATTCACCCAATGCAAATAGCTTGGGAATCTTACTTACTATTTATGGTGTCTGACTGTATGACTCTTCCAAAAAAGGCAATATTCACATCCCCAAAAATTACTAGGTGCTAATTTGTATGGATGGATGCAGATGTAGAAATAATGATAAAAGTACAATCTGAAGAGTAATATTCATTTAATCCTAGTAGGAGAGACATCGGATACCTCTGTCTACTATCCAAATGTTGATAGGCAACTTCAAAGTAGCCCTGCATTCCCTTCGTATGATGCTTAATTCTTAAAACTAGATTCAGTGCTCACCTGAGGGCAGGACAAGAAGCAATGGGTGGAAACTAATCAAGGAGAGAAGCAACCTAGAGCTAAGAAGAGATTTCCTGACAGTTAGAATAACTAATCAATGGAATAACTTGCCTCCAGAAGTTGTGAATGCTCCAACACTGGAAGTTTTTAAGAAGAGGTTGGATAACCATTTGTCTGAAGTGGTGTAGGGTTTCTTGCCTGGGCAGGGGGTTGGACTAGAAGACCTCCAAGGTCCCTTCCAATTCTATTCTATTCTATTCTATTCTATTCTATTCTATTCTATTCTATTCTATTCTATTCTATTCTATTCTATTCTATTCTATTCTATTCCCTGGCCTTTGTGGCCATGTTGGCTCGGGTTGCAGGAAAAACCAGATACAAGTAGAGCAAAAAAGTATTTAGTCAGCCACCAATTGTGTAAGTTCTCCCACTTAAAAAGATGAGAGAGGCCTGTAATTGACATCATAGGTAGACCTCAACTATGAGAGACAAAATGAGAAAACAAATCCAGACAATCACATTTGGTCAATATCAAAAGTTCATCTCAATACTTTGTTATATATCCTTTGTTGGCAATGACAGAGGTCAAACGTTTTCTGTAAGTCTTCACAAGGTTGGCACACACTGTTGCTGGTATGTTGTCCCATTCCTCCATGCAGATCTCCTCTGGAGCAGTGATGTTTTGGGGCTGTCGCTGGGCAACATGGACTTTCAACTCCCTCCAAAGGTTTTCTATGGGGTTGAGATCTGGAGACTGGCTAGGCCACTCCAGGACCTTGAAATGCTTCTTACGAAGCCACTCCTTCGTTGCCCGGGCAGTGTGTTTGCGATCATTGTCATGCTGAAAGACCCAGCCACGTTTCATCTTCAATGCCCTTGCTGATGGAAGGAGGTTTGCACTCAAAATCTCATGATACATGGCCCCATTCATTCTTTCCTGTACACGGATCAGTCGTCCTGGTCCCTTTGCAGAGAAACAGCCCCAAAGCATGATGTTGCCACCCCCATGCCTCACAGTAGGTATAGTGTTCTTTGGATGCAACTCAGCATTCTCTCTCCTCCAAACACAATGAGTTGTATTTCTACCAAACAGTTCTACTTTGGTTTCATCTGACCATATGACATTCTCCCAATCCTCTTCTGGATCATCCAAATGCTCTCTAGCAAACTTCAGACGGGCCCGGACATGTACTGGCTTAAGCAGGGGACATGTCTGGCACTGCAGGATCTGAGTCGCTGGCGGCGTAGTGTATTACTGATGGTAGCCTTTGTTACGTTGGTCCCAGCTCTCTGCAGGTCATTCAATAGGTCCCCCCGTGTGGTTCTGGGATTTTTGCCCACCATTCTTGTGATCATTTTGACCACATGGGATGAGATCTTGCATGGAGCCCCAGATCGAGGGAGATTATCAGTGGTCTTGTATGTCTTCCATTTTCTAATTATTGCTCCCACAGTTGATTTCTTCACACCAAGCTGCTTGCCTATTGAAGATTCAGTCTTCCCAGCCTGGTGCAGGTCTACAATTTTGTTTCTGGTGTCCTTCAACAGCTCTTTGGTCTTCACCATAGTGGAGTTTGGAGTGTGACTGTTTGAAGTTGTGGACAGGTGTCTTTTATACTGATAACAAGTTCAAACAGGTGCCATTAATACAAGTAATGAGTGGAGGACAGAGGAGCCTCTTAAAGAAGAAGTTACAGGTCTGTGAGAGCCAGAAATCTTGCTTGTTTGTAGGTGACCAAATACTTATTTTTCCACCATAATTTGCAAATAAATTCTTTCCAAATCAGACAATGTGATTGTCTGGATTTGTTTTCTCATTTTGTCTCTCATAGTTGAGGTCTACCTATGATGACAATTACAGGCCTCTCTCATCTTTTTAAGTGGGAGAACTTGCACAATTGGTGGCTGACTAAATACTTTTTTGCCCCACTGTACCTGGTATCTGCATTAGACTCTGCCCGAGTAATTTCTGGTCTATTCTTCGTAAGGTGCCATCCTGCCACTTTTTACATTTCTTTGAGAAGATCTTTTATTAAACAAACATCCAATAGTATTTCAAAATACCACTATGCCTAATCTGTAAAAAAATAGGGACTGATGGCTGATTTAACAAGAAGAAAAATAGGTTGCTGGTTCTGTCCTAAATGAATGCATTAAAACTTTTCCATCACTTTTGTCCACGAGGGGTTTTACATGACTGCTGAACTTTCTGCGGCTTTTATTACTTTTTGGGGGGGGGGAGGGAGAGGTTTTACTTACTATAAAGTCATACTGCATGCCTCAAATACCAACTGTGGTCATTTCTTCCTGGCACTACTCTTCGACTTTTCCATTTGGGGGGTGTATGTAAAAGCTGAATGTCAATTCACAAAGCATCCCTGGCCTGTTTTTGAGTTGCCATTGGCAAGGGGGATGGGAAAATGAACTTTGCACCAACTGGCACCTGAAGGCCAGACAAGGAATAATGGATGGAAACTAATCAAGGAGAGATTCAACCTAGAAATAAGGAGACATTTTCTGACAGTGAGAACAATCAACCAATGGAACAACTTGCTTTCAGAAGGTGTGGGAGCTTCATCACTGGAGGCTTTCATGAAGAGATTGGACTGCCATCTGTCAGAAATGCTGTAGGGCAGTGATGGCTAACCTTTTTGTTGTCGCATGCCAAAAGTGGGGGGAGTGCGGGGGGGTTGCACGCACGCGTGTCCACACTCAATTCCCCCCACGCCCCACGTATGCATGCGCGACCCCCTGTGCTCCCACCACTTTTGGCAGGTGATGGCCCGGTGGGCCCGGTAGGCCCGTTTTCACCCTCCCCAGGCTCCAGAGGCTTTTTTCAGCTTGGGGAGGGCGAAAATGGCCTTCCTCACCACCCCGGAGGCCCTCTGGAGGTCGGAAATGGCCCGTTTCCTGATTTCTGGTGGGCCCAGAGGACCCGAAAATCAGCTGGCTGGTGTGCGCATGGGTGCTGGAGCTGAGCTAGGGCAACGCTCACATGCCCACAGATATGGCTCCGCATGCCACCTGTGACACACGTGCCATACATTCCCCATCACGGGTGTAGGGTCTCCTGCTTGGGTGGGGGATTGGACTAGATGACCTACAAGGCCCCCCTTTTTTTTGCTTTAATTTATATGCTGCCCTTCTCCGGAGACTCAGGGCGGCTTACAATGCGTTAAGCAATAGCCTTCATACTTTTGTATATTTATACAAAGTCAGCTTATTGCCCCCACAATCTGGGTCTCACTTCACCTACCTTTGAAAGGAAGGAAGGCTGAGTCAACCTTGAGCCTGGTGAGATTTGAACTTGCAGTAATTGCAAGCAGCAGATGTTAATAACAGTGCTTTAGTCCACTGTACTACAGGCTCTCCCTTCCAACTCTGTCAATCTAAAGATATTGGATTAGGATAATAGAAGTCCAGTTTCAAATCCAGAATCAGCCATGAAACTCAAGGGCTTCCATGACTTTGTGTCAGATGTCTTCTCCCTGCTGCCTTGGGTCCCTAGAACAGGAGTGGGAACTATGGCCCTTTTAAGATCTAAGAACTTTAATTCCCAGAATTCTGGGAGTTGAAGTTCACAGATCGTAAAAGAGCCATAGTTCCCCATCCTTGTCCTAGAAAACAGATGGAACATTCGTGTTGCAAATAAGGACAGATTACATAACAGATTCCACGTCCTGGGGGCTGCCACTAAGAAGGCCATAGCATGAAACCCTTTGCTCTTTTCTTGGTGTCTAAGGGCGCAACCAGGAGTTAGGAGTTTTGTCATCTCTATTTCTCATTTATTGAAATGCCTTTTCATCCCAGCCTGGCGATATGCCTTTTACAAGGTTTTCCAGAAGAAACAGATCTTTAAGACATCTAAACCTACTTTAGATACAGGACTAAAATGAATCTGTCCTTATCGCTCAGCTCAGCATGCCAAATTCTTATTCCCATGCTTTCAAGAGTAGGGTAAAGGCCAGGTCAGCTACAAGCAGAAAATGTCTGGAAAGTTTTCTGTCTGCTGAAAATGCCCATATTATGAGACATTTGACTTATTCTGGCAGCCGAAACCCAACAAAAATGATACAAGGCCAAGATTGCCATAGATAATAAATCAATCAAAACTTGAGCTATGCACAGCAGCCGGAATCGTATTATATACATTACCAGAAATGTATAAAAAGCTGACATTGTAGAGAATGCTTAGGAAATTTAAAGAGTGTGTGACGTTTTTAGGCAACGTATGAATGTCTGTGTTATTTTAATTTGTTATATAGACACTATATACAATACCTAGGTATTATGCAGAATGACAATAACTATTTAGGCAAATTATGAAAGAGTCATGAAAAGAGTTAGGGTTAGAGCAGGGGTGGGTTCCACTTACCTTTACTACCGGTTCGCAACGGGAGCGCAACAGGTCGTCAATTATGACATCCAGGCGGGTGGGTTGAGTCACCGCTTTTACTACCGGTTCTAAAGAACCAGACAGAACTGGGAGCAACCCACCACTGGGTTAGGGTTGGCGTTAACCTTAACCCTTTATTGAAAAGACGTATATGAAAATGAAAGAAGAAATGCAAAGTAAAATACAGGACTTTCCTACTGAAAACAACAACAATTAGAAAAAGACCAATATTACCTACTTGTTGCAACAAGAGAGGCTAAAATGGAATTTTGGTGGGAGTGTTTTATACTTTGCTGGTTTGCCTTTTGGCATTGCATAGAATGTTTAGGTTATATGTGAAATATTAAGCATTTCATACTTTGACGTCCCGTTTCTGGCATTCTATAGATTTCCTAGACATTCTGTAAAATGCCTAATTTCACACATTGACAGTAATTTATATAACAGCTTTGGAATTCAAATCCTAAAATTGAAAATCTTCAATCAACCATCCAACCAGTCAACCTCTCAGCCAGTAAAACAATCAGGTTATTGATAGGCCCACATACACACTGATTTATTTTTCAATTAAGGCAAGCTGATATCTAATGCTCGACGAATCCAATACTCTATTTTCCAGCAATGATCACAGGCATGTACTTTGGAAGAAACCCACCAGTTAAGGCTTAAAGTAACAGGCTTTCTCCCCTATTGTTCCCCAGCAATAAGGTGAGTTTTTACCAGGTAGACTCTCTCTAAACATGGAGGTTTCATTTGATTGTGGTGACTAATAGGTTTTCCTCTGCCTTCTCCTTCATGAATTTATTTAGCCCTTTTGGGGCTATTTCAATTGGAACTCAGCTTAACAGCCAATTCCATAAAGTCATTGTGTGTTTTCCTTGGCCTGACCTACATTTACAAGTTGCCGATCTCATTAGATGGCCTTGAATTCTAGTATTGGGAGAGTGGAAGTTAAGGAAGGATGATTAATTGAGTTTGGGAGGGACTCCTATCCTGGGACGAAATTCTGAACAGGAGAATTTCGACTTCAGTTTATATTCTTGCAATGTTGTACACAGGTCGGTGGTGGTATTCAGCCAGTTCTATCTGGTTCGGGTGAAGTGGTAGCAGTGGCTGCGGGAGGCTCCGCCCACCTACCCGGACGTCATCATGTCCCGTTTTTGATGCTCTGCACATGTGTGGAAGGCCCTGTGCATGTGCGGAGGTGGGTGCTCACATTTGCGAACCGGTAGCGAAGGTAAGTGAATACTACCCCTGACACAGGTGCTTGGCTGTAAGTTTCTCTACTCAAGACAGATTTTCTTCTAAATAGACCTGCCACAGGATTACAGGCTGGGTTTGTACAACATTCCTAATTTGGCTACTGAATTTTCTAAATACACCAAACAGGAAACCAGATTAAATCGCTAATATTAAAACTAACCAAATGTAGCATATTGTGGTGAAGACAGCACTTGGAATTAGCTGTCTGGTTAAGCCAGCTTTCTCATTCTCTGGGCAGTCCAGGCTAAAAATGCATACAGCTCTTTTAAAAAATGAAACATCTTTTGAAAGTCTCTGTGATTTGTAGTCCCAAATTGCAAGGGAGAGGTAGAAAGAAAGAATTAATCAGAGAGTGAAACTTGAAATTACAAAGTATTCCCAAAATCTGGGTTGCAAATCCCAAGAGTCTCTTCTCCCAAATTTTTAAAAAGATGTGGAACAAATAGTTCATGATTTCTCTTTCTGCTGAATTACAATTAACTAGAAATCATGAAATATTTGACTGTTCCTTGGACCATAAGGAAGGCTGAGCGCCAAAGAATTGAGGCCTTTGAACTATGGTGCTGGAGAAGACTCTTGTGAGTCCCTTGGACTGCAAAGCGATCAAACCGGTCAATGTGGATTATTGCCTGCTTTATGGGAACAATAAAATGAATTTATCTTGATCCACACAACCCTCATCCTTGGAATCATTCCTGCCAATGAATTATTACAGTGCTAAGGAGAAAGCAGATCCTTCTTCTTTCCTCTTAATAGAACTACAAGAAGTTTTATTCAAAGGGAAAAGAAGAAGGAGTTTTAGAGCAATATTTTTCAATCTCAGCAGCTTTAAAATTATAAGATTCAATTCCCAGAATTCCCCAGCCAGCTCTAGGAAACAGGAGTGGGGCTAAAGTAGGGAGGGTGCTGAAGTTGTTAATTTATACTCAGTTCCTAGATTGTGAAGAAGATCTACGATCTTTCTTGTTTGACATCAAGATGTCCACTACCATGTTTCCCTGAAAAAAAGACCTATTCTGAAAATAAGTCCTAAGTTGATTCTTACACGTGTGCCCAATATAAGTCCTACCCCCAAAATAAGCCCTAATAAAGATCCTACCCACTCCAGGGTGCATGGGCAAAAATTAAGATAGGGTGGGGATGGGGGTGGTTGGAACCAGTGGTGAAATTCAATTTTTTTTACTACTGGTTCTGTGGGCATGGCTTGGTGGGCAAGATGTGGCTTGGTGGCCGTGGCTTGGTGGGCATGGCAGGGGAAGGATACTGCAAAATCTCCATTCCCACCCCACTCCTGGGGGAAGGATATTGCAAAATCTCCATTCCCAATCGGTAGTGGAAATTTTGAGTAGTTCAGAGAACTGGCAGATACCACTTCTGGCTGGTCCCAGAGTGGTATTTGCCGGTTCTCCGAACTACTCAAAATTTCTGCTACCGGTTCTCCAGAACCTGTTAGAACCTGCTGGATTTCACCCCTGGGTGGAGGCAGCCCATTTCTCCTCGAGCCGGCAAGGCTTTCCTGAAGGCCTCTACAGCCGATAACAGGGCTCGGAATCGACCCGGAGCTCTGTTATCGGCTGCAGAGGCCTTCAGGAAAGCCTTGCTGGCCGCAGAAGAAGTTCCTGAAGGCCTCTAACAGCAAAAAGGAGGCGAGGAGCAACGCACGCAAGTGAGGTGAGTCAGTGGAAGACATTCCCCCCAAAATAAGACCTGTTGCATTTTTTTGGTGGCAAAAAATATATAAAACCGGGTCTTATTTTTGGGGAAACACAGGTAGTTATAGTGGGTCACTCCTCCCAATGATTGGTCAAGTGGCCAAGGCATTAGGCTAGAAACCAGGAAACTGTGAGTTCTAGACTTGTCTCAAGTATGAAAGCCAGCTGGGGGATTTTGGGACAATCTCCTTCACTCAGCCTATAATGCCAGGTTCAAGTGACAAGCTGGTCAGTCAATTCCTGTCACAACCAACAAATCAACGCTTGGTTGATCCAAAAAAAGTGTAGCCTGCACTTGGAGGGAGACACTAGGACAGGGGTGTCAAACTCGCCATGATATGCTGCTGTCAAGTGATGTTTTGTGACTTTTTTTCCCTTGGTGAAACTGGGGTGGGCATGGCCTGCCGTGACTAATCCAGCCTGTGGGCCGCTAGTTGACACCCCTGCACCAGGAAATAAAACCCAGAGGCACAACAGCACTAAAGTCCCTCTGATTTGGCTTTGCCTGTTTTATTATATACCAAACCAGCTCTTCTAATCTCTCACACAGACTTTTGAAGGCAAGAGGCTGCTTGCTTTGGGACAATGAGTCTTGTGCTTCTCCAAGACTACAGGTAGTCCTCGACTTACAACAGTTCATTTAGTGACCGTTTGAAGTTACAATGGCACTAAAAAAAAGTGACATGAGCATTTTTCATACTGATGATTGCTTGAACCACTAACTTGCCCCAGCTGAGGTTCAGGAAAGTGCTGGGTAGTTTATTTTCCTGAAGCTTGGTGGAAAGAGATAGGAAAACAGAGAATCCACCAGTTTTATTCTGGAAACTACCCCACCTTAAATTGTGTGATAGTGAGTGGCAGGGGCATCGGAGGGGATATATGAAAAAATCAAAATGGTGCCTGTGAACCATGTTTGTTCAACATATGTAAAAGAAGAAGCAAGGTTTTGGTCATGCAGCCATGGCCCATACATCGCCTTTTTTTAAAAAAAAACTTTTCCCATGAAATATCCTTGGCCTCAGCGCAAAGATACAGTAAAGGTGGGTTGTAGGATCAGCACAATGTCTATCACTGCATTTTCCTCCCAATTCCAAGATAAAAGGAAAGCACATTAATATGGCTGTAAGGACAAGCCCTGAAGAATACAATTTATCTGGACCCAGCCTTTTTCTTTGGATAAGATGCATTGCGTCTCTTTAATTTACATGGTTATGGAAAAATATAATTTAAAATTTCCTTAGGATTGTTTCCTTAAGGATGCTTTCCTGTTCACCATCCCACCTTGGAATTTTCAGCCAGTTCTTCATGCAAGGCTAACTTAGCTTCTGAGATAAGGACAACCATCATTTTTACGCAAAGGTGTGACTTCCGTCTTGCTAGGAGTCACTTCTAGGCATAACCTACATTCCACCACTCAGCTGCCATCCCCGTTGGATGCATCTCAAGGCATTCTTGACCATGTTGGTTGGGGATAATAGCAGTTAGAGTCCAGCAGTAGCTAGAAGACCCCAAATTCCATAACCGTGCCCTGATAGAATTAAATCTTGTCAAATGATCTGGTAAAAACAGGAAGCTGAAATCTTAAGACTTTCTCTCTTCAAATAATGAGTTTTGAAAAGTTTTCAGCTTTCTCTCTCTCTCTCCCTCACCCCTCCCAAACAAGTTTCTTTGGGGAAATACCCCTAAGTGTTGGATGCTTAGACAGGAAAAACAGCTGCTTCCTTCAGCAAACAGCCCCTTAGGATCAGCAAGGATCTATATTCTATATTCTTCTATTTTGAAGAGCAAAAGGGGATATAGATGTTCCAGGGGAGCATCAACACCAGACCAACTTTTGACCTAACCATCAACACAGTGATTGATGTGGCACAGTGCCCAATAGTGAGTTATTTCTGGTTTGCTTTTCACATTTTTAACCATTAGCATTATGGATATTTACTGCACTACTTACTTCCACTGTATTTTTTCATATCCTTGGATATGCAAAGGAAAAATAAAATTAGAATGTTAAATACACCTACTACAAGGTGATTTCTTGCCTAATTAAGAAGGAATGTCAACATAGCAGCCAGAGAGCTGTTTTATTCATTCTTTGAATGAAGTGGGAAATAGACAACGTTAGAATGCTGGATTATGCCACTTAAGAATATAGATTCCTAGTAAAGGTTAGTATTTTTAATGCAACCATGTGTATACGGTATATTAGATAGGGAGAGAGCTATAATAAAGTTTGACCCATTGTGACCCCATGGATAACTTTCCTCCAGAGCTTCCTGTCCTCTACCATCCCCTGGAGACTATATATATATATATATATATATATATATATATATATATATATATATATATATAGAGAGAGAGAGAGAGAGAGAGAGAGAGAGAGAGAGAGAGAGAGAGAGAGAGAGAGGGGGGGGAGGGGGAGGGGGGAAGGAGGGAGAGAGAGAGAGAAAAAGAGAGAGAGAGTGAGGAAGGGAGAGAGAGAGTTCTCCACAATGGTACAGTCAAAGCTCCACTTCCTTTGGACATATAAGGATACCACATATAAACAAGCAATAGAACTTGAATCATATAGCTGCCATCTTGACTTTTTTGACCACCCATGATGCTCCTCCTGGATCATCTCCAATTAGCATAGGGAATGCTAAACTACATGAGCAGATGTTTCACTTGATATTAGATTCAGATGCCTTTTTAGTGCTGAAACAAATTGCTTTGGGAGGCAATCAGTTTGCAAAACAGAATTCAAGGAATAGTCAGTAAAATGGTAGCTGCAACAATTTTTAGGTTTTCTTTCTTTAATGGGGGGAAGGAATGATTGTTCAATGGTGAAACAGAAATTTTGCTTCAGTCAGGCGGTGTTGGAAAAAACTCCCACCCAACATCCGGAACATCCTCAGCTTCCCACAAAAATGATTTAGACCAATATTTCTCAACCTTGGCAACTTTAAGATGTGTGGACTTCAACTCCCAGAATTCCTGAGTTAGAACTCTGACTTAGAACAATAGGATGTCAATTCCTGAAGCAACAATATGCACAATATCATAGCAAACCGTGTCTTACAGTGTAAAGACGAAGTCCTTTTTGTATCAAGTTAAACTCTAGCGAGTATCTGGGTGTACAGTGTACCCATAGAGTAGGCCAATTTTTTTCTTCTGGGATACTTTCTCACCTTTCCAATCTAGTCTCCAACTAGTCTCCCATCCAATAATTATTAACATCTGATTGGAACATAAGATCTATGCCAATCTACTTCAGTGACTTCAGTATTCTTAACTTTGGATTGCCTACCTGCTTCAAAAAAATGGGAGAAAAGATGGTGGTCTCTCTAGTGGAAGGTTGCCTGCTCCTGCTTTGTATCAGACAGGACTATCTGAATCTCTCAGGCAGGGGTGGGCTTCAAAAATTTTAGCAAGGGGTTATTTGCCCGGTTGCTGGGTGGGCATGGCCATGCTGGGCATTGTTTAGTCGGCCTCTTGCATCATTGGGGGGGGGCATTTTTGCCTTCCCCGGACTCCAGAGGCCTTCCTCGAGCCTCCAGGAGGGGGAAAACAACCTTCCCAGCCTCCGGAGGCCCTCTGGATGCTGGAAATGGGCCATTTCCGGCCTTCCTGAACTTTCGATAGGCCCGTTTTTCACCCTCCTCGAGCCTCCGCGCACACCCTGCACTTACCTGCATCCAAAATGGGCTGCATGGGGACTCCTGGGAAGGGAGGGGCAGGGTGGGCAGGACCAGCCAGGAGTGGGATTTGGGGGTTCTCCGAACTGCACAGAATCTTAGCTAGAGGTTCTCTCGAAACCTTGTGAACCCCCAGCGGCCCACCCCTGCTCTAAGGCCAGGTTAGTACAGGTACTGTGTTTTTCAGAGTATAAGACACACCTTTTTCCCCCAAAAAAGAGGGTGAAAATCTGGGTGCGTCTTATACTCCGAATGTAGCCCTGCCCAGCCTCTCACACGGAGGTTTCAGAGGCTGAAAAAAGCATTAGAAACGAAGCTTCAGAAAAAAAGCCTCCAAACAGAGCTTCAGAAAAAAAGCCTCCAAACAGAGCTTCAGAAAAAAAGCCTCAGAAACAGAGCTTCAGAAAAAAATCCTCCAAACTGAGCTTCAGATGCTTTTTTTCTGAAGCTCTGTTTGCGGAGGCTTTCAGAGGCGGAAAAAAAAAGTTTTTTCTGAAACAGAGTTTCAGATGCAGAAAAAAAAAGCAAAGCACAGAGCTCACAACCAATGAACCTGTTGCTAAAATTCACCTCTGGGAACAGCTGATTGGGGGTATTCCGGGAGGCCAATCCACCCACCAATTAGCTTTTTTCTTATTTTTCTCCCCAAAAACTAAGGTTCGTCTTATACTCCAAAACATATGGTAGTCTCTGAATTAGCACTAGTAGTTTTACAACCATTTGAAGTTATGATGGCCTTAGAAAGAGTGCTTTTCATGCATAGAAGAGAATTAAATTCTTCGACAGGCAGCTCTTTCAGCCGGCCCCTAGAGATGAGAGTGTATTTTAAACAGGATCAAAAGAAAGTAAAGGTGCTTCTTCAAAAGACAACTGGACTTTGTTTTTCCTTGAAGATGTTTCACTTCTCATCCAAGAAGCTTCTTCAGTTCTTTTGAAAAAGCACCTTTGGGACAATCATGACCTGGATGACTGAGAATTTCCATAGCTATCAAGAGTAAAGGTTTGTAATACAATTCCTGCCCCATAATCCTGACCTTCCCAAGATGAGTGATAACTGGCCCGGTTTTGAAAGAAAATGAAAGGGAGTAGAAACCGTAGCACAGCTGGAAGTCTTGCTAACCAATAACTCCATCCTGGGAAGAGCTGACTCCTGTTCCAGATGTGAGTAGAAGTCCCACATTTTAAATCTAGCTGCTCCACATGGAAGCCAAAGAATCGGCCAAGAGGGGGATACATACAGAGACAATCAGGAGATGGCTGCCATGTGCAACTCCATACCTTTAAATGGGTTTTCATAGCCTATATAGGATTTTTGCCCTCAATTACATTTTCAGGTCCTTCAGACCATCCAAAAGTAAAAATGCTCTTTGGTTCTTTGCCTAAGCCACGAGTGGATGATCTCGATCAACCAAATGTTTGCTAGTTAATCAAGAGCATTAATAGCAATAGCAATTAGACTTATATACTACCCCATAATGCTTTACAACACTCTCTGGGTGGTTAATATCAGCGTATTGCCCCCAGTAATCTAGGTCCTCATTTTACCAACTTCACAAGGATGGAAGAATGGAAAGCTGAGTCAATTATTAAACAGACGGGATTCATGGATTGGGCACCCAATCACCGTAGAACCAAAGGAGAGAACTGAATGGCTCCCTTGCCTGATCCTGAACACTTACCCAATGACGTAGGAGAGGACCACTAGCTGGATCAGTCGGAAAGTTAAGCCCACCTTCTTGTTGTGCACCAAAACCATCCTTGGGGTGTCATATTCAAATAGAAACGAGGAGATTTTCTCTGTGAATTTATGGCCCATAAGGAATAGCTGATGTGGTTTCCTTTGATGGCTGCAGCAGGCCAGAGTCTTCTGCTGATTGATTCTCCCAAAGTTTGTCTTTCTCACGTTCTGCTAATTTTCTTTGACTTCTCAGCAGGCTCCGTGGTCTCACCCTGTAACCAGCAGCAAAGAGCTTTTTTTCCCTCTTACTGGGTGTAGTAGTTTACTTTACATATCCTTAGATGGTCTGGGGGTGGGACAGGGTGTGTTTACTGAGTGGAGGCAGTCGCAAACAACCACCCAAGAACAGCTGAACAGGAAAGATTCATTTTTGCATCCTGCTCTGGACAATTATAGAATAGAGTGATGATTTCAAAGGTTAGAATGGTTTTTTTAATAATTGACGCCCTCCGTGTGTTTCACAAATTAAACTAGGAAAAGCTTCTGTTATCCCAAGTCTATTACACTTCAGGGGGTAACACTTTAGTCTGCAGGATTAAAAGCTCAGAAGGAGTTTGGGTTTTGGGGTTAAAACCAGAGGTGGGCTGCTGGGGGTTCACAGGGGTTCGGGAGAACCTCTAGCTAAGATTGTGTACAGTTCGGAGAAGCCGCAAATCCCACTCCTGGCTGGCGCCGCCCATCCCACCCCTCCTCTCCCCTCCCCTCTCATGAGTTCCCACATGGCCCGTTCTGGATGCAGGTAAGTGCAGGGTGCGCGTGGAGACTCGGGGAGGGCGAAAAACAGGCCTACCAGAAGTTTGGGAAGACCGGACTCCAGAGGGCCTTCGGAGCCTGGGGAGGCCATTTTTGCCCTCCTGGAGGCTCAAAGAAAGCCTCCAGAGCCCTGGGAGAGCAAAAAGCACCCCCCCATGGTGCAGGAGGCCGACTAGGCTACGCCCACCATGGCCTCGCCCACCCAGCAACTGGGCAAAGAACCCCTTGCTAAAATTTTTGAAGCCCACCCCTGGTTAAAATGCAATTCAAATCTCTAGGCTTGCCAGAAAAACATGGTCTAAAATCCACAAAGCTTTAGATAATCATTGGATGGCAAGCAAAGTCTACCTTACAAAGTTGCTGTGATGATTAAATGCAAAGAGGAGAGATATCAGGAATGTTACCTCAAGGTCTTTTCAGGAAAGGCTAAATAAAAATGAAAAAAAGTAAACATAAAATATTATAAAATATTTGTTTTATTATGGGAAATCTACTTGGAACAAGATCTGGACTCTGTGTTCATAGGACAAACTGTAGTTTAACAGTAAAATACTGTCTATTTGTTTTATATTTCTTTGCCATATATATGCCATACGCTAAACTGTCTATGTGGAATTTAATTCCATGTAGAATTTAATTTTCTCCATCAGATTTAATTCCCAGCAAGTACAGATAGAATTTAATGACAATCAAGGCAGATAAAATGGACCAGAGGAAATAGATAACTTCCTGCATTTCTTATTTAAAGCAACCATTTATTCAAAAACATAAGGATTAGAGTCTTGCTTTCAAGGGAATTGGTCCACCTCTCTCAAAATTTCCAAGGTTGAGAAACAATGCCTTAGAGTAGCAGCAGGTCTGGCATTGGTAGAGATTTGAATTTTCATTCATAGTAGTACCAAAAATCCACACAGACACACAAAACAGAAATATATTGAAAAGGAAGCAATCTGTCACACTGTTAACTGTGGACAAGAAAGTGAACTGTTTTCATTTGTATATAGTTTATTTTGGTCGGGGGGCACATTTTCTGGTGGAAGAGGGGAGAGAGAGAGAGGGAGGAAGGGAGAGATATTTTGTGTGTGTGTGTGTGTGTGTGTGTATGTGTGTGTGTGTGTGTGTGTGTGTGTGTGTGAGAGAGAGAGAGAGAGAGAGAGAGAGAGAGAGAGAGAGCGAGAGAGAGAGAGAGAGAGAGAGAGAAAGATACCAGGATAATGTGAGAGCAGGATCCAAAACCCCACTTTTTTTGTCCATCTCTTCTCTTCTCTCTGAGTCTTGATGGGTTGTGTAATACAGGGGTGGGTTCTACTTATCTTTACTACCAGTTAGCAATGGGGCCGCACGCGCATGCTCAGAAGCTTCTGCGCATGCGCATAAGCGTTCTGATGACGTTGGGGTTGGTGGGCGGAGCCTCTCGCCGGTTTTACTACCAGTTCTATAGAACCGGTGCAAACTGGGGGCAACTCACCACTGGTGTAATACCCTTTTCTTGGGCAAGATATTTAAAGGGAAAGTTGAAGGCAGGCAAGTCCCATCATTCTTAAATGAGTGTCAGGATTTGATCCCACTGAATGTGTTTTCAGGCCTGAATTCATTTCATTTCATTTCATTTCATTTCACTATTTATTTTATTTTATTTTATTTTATTTTATTTTATTTTATTTTATTTTATTTTATTTTATTTTATTTTATTTTATTATTTTATTTTTTATTTTATTTTATTTTATTTTATTTTATTTTATTTATTTTTTTATTATTTCACTTCATTTTATTTTATTTATTATTTCATTTTTGTTTTGTTTATTATCTTTGCAAACCTATGCTTGTTCAATATGTTTCTAGAACAGGGGTGTCAAACTCAAGGCCCGTGGGCCAGATCTGGCCCATGGGGTGCTTAGATCTGGCCCTTGGGGCTGATCTGCGCCCCCCCCCCCCCACACACACACAATCACTTTTGGCCTCCGGAGTGCTCCAGGAGGTCGTCCTTGATTCAGAAGGTTATAAAAGGGAGGAAAAGTAAAATATTTTACCTTTCAGGTTTGCAGGATTCTGCTACTAGCCTATGTCAATAATTTATAGTTCTAGTCTTCCTATGGAGTCAGTTTCTTGATCTGGTCTCTCTCTCATAAGGTGATCAAGTAGATCAAGTAAATATTAAAAAGCAAAATCACAGAAAAGTATTCCTCCCTATTTTTATAAGTTTATAAAACCATGTCTGCGGAGGTGCGGTCCTGTGTCACACCCACCATGGCTACACCCACCCCACCCGGTCCTGGCCTAGGGGATTATTAAAGAGTGGGATTTGAGCATACAGTTGCTTTCTTTCCCTTGACTTGTTTAGGACCCCTCCCTCCTACAGGTATCCTCCTAAGGCGATTCCCTGTTTGGGCTTAATAATGCCATTCCTTTGACCTGACAGATAGCAGTCACGTTCTAAAATTGGTGTAGTTTTGGAACTGCCCTCAAGAGCCATCCCATGTGCAGGCCAATGTGGTAGTCTAAGTGAAAATTAGCAAAACATGGATAATTGTGACTAGGCCACTCTTGGATAGATTTCATCATCAACAACAACAAATCTTGTTGAACAACTCCTTAGCGGATGCTGCTGGTGCAGGTATAAATGTTTGAGTTAGCCTAATCCAACTCATATATTTGTTTCGTATGTTTCCCAATAAGAATAAGTTGGATAAGGTCATGGATTGAGTTACGTAAGAGCCTGCATTTTTACCAGTTAAATTTAGATGCCCTGTTTTTCTGATTGTCACCACTTTGGCATGGTGGGCTACTCAACCTTCCTTAGAAGGCTGCATTTTGTACAATTCATGTTTGCACTTGGCTGGAGTTTTCTTTAGAAAGCCTGCCTCGACCCCTAGATTATAAATGATGCTTATCAGGTTCTTCAGTGTCTATATTTGGTAGGCGATCTGATGGTTATCAGATATTCTTTCAAGTTTAGGGGCCTGGCCAGTGTCACGAGAGACCGATTGATCTCTTGATCTTTTCTTCTGCATCACTTTTCCTTCAGGCCCCCATCAATCAAACCCAATCATTTGGAAATACATTTTCAATATCTATTCTTTCTCATACTATCCTGCGTCTTCTGAATGTATTCCATGGGGTAGGAGGCCTGGGAGGGTGGGAGGGCGGTGATGGAATCTAAGCTTTAAATTGGATTTGTTCAGCTCATTTACGGATTTAGATGGATATGCTTAAATGTAGAACTGTTGCTATGCAAAGAGCCAAATAAGCAACAAAGCTCTGGTACTTTAATTGTCCCTTAATCAATGTGCTCTGCTTGGGCTTAAAGGTATTAATAAAGACATTGTGTTTACTAATCCTATCTTTAGTTTACAGCTTTCCTAGGCAGATGCTTTCAATTAACATAAGGGAATTTGAGGTAAAAGGATCCTTTTCCCTCCCTTTGGGGTTTCAACGCTGTTTTGTTCATCATGACTGCTCATCGTAGTATATTCTTTGACATACAGTGTTTATAAAGAAGACAAATCAATTAGGTGTCTTACTGGTTATATAGCAGTATCAGAAAGCTGGGTAATCAAATATTTGGGGTTTAAGATAATTTTTTTAATGATGTGAGAGCAAAGTCCTGACGTGGACTGAGAACTTAACAGTTATGAGGAGAAACGCATTTCCTAGGATAAAATGTTTTAACAAACCATCTCCTATAACTCAACCCTTCTTTTGTATAAATTTACATAGAATTAGGATTTGGAGGATTTCCCCCCTTGTTTAATGAATTATTATTAATTATTAGTAATTCTTATTACTAATTATTGAATTATTATATAATATTATGTTATTCTCTCTATGATCATGTGTATGCATCCCATTAAGCCCAAAGAAAGTCTGGAATGGTACAAGATCTCCTGCCATGGGTAGGGGGATGGACTAGAAGACCTCCAAAGTCCCTTCCAGCCCTATTATTCAATCTATATTCTATCAATCCTATTATGATAAGTCCATTGGATGAATCCATGGGAGTTCACTGGAGTTGAGTGGTCAATAAATTTAAATAAATAATACTCATATTTAAAAAAAAATGATTGTAGGAGCAGAGCCACGTTAAGTCTATGCTGGCAAAAAAAATGAAGACACCAGGTGAACATTTGTCACAAAAGTTTATGCTGTTTAATAAAACGTGTTAGGAGCCTGAGTGGCAGCATTTAACATCCAGCTGCCTGCAATTACTGCGAGTTCAATTCTCACCAGGCTCAAGGTCGACTCAGCCTTCCATCCTTTCTAAGGTGGGTAAAATGAGGACCCGGTTTGTGGGGGCAATAAGCTGACTTTGTATAAAATATACAAAAGTATGAAGGCTATTGCTTAACGCATTGTAAGCCGCCCTGAGTCTCCGGAGAAGGGCGGCATATAAAAATAAAGAAAAAATTAAAAAAATAATAAAAAAAAATAGTGGGAAAAGGTGTGATCAGACTTTTGAATTTTTACCAACATATTTGTGATTCGTGTTACATATATTACTAACTGTTAGATGTCATCTTTTGAGTTTGTTGTTCGAATTTTCAAGTATTTGCTATAAATGCTCAGATTTTGCTGAAGCAATCTTGTTGGCCTTCAGTAATTTTCTTCAGTGATTTTTTCAAAGAGCCTTTAATTTAGCCATCGTTGCCAGTTTTGTCATCTTTATTAATTATTCCTGTGCTGTGGGTATCCTAGGAACTTTCCAATACTGGGCATATAAAAATCCTGCTACTGTATACCATGTTATTTTTCCAGAATTTTATCCATAAACTCTAACCAAAAAAACAAAAACAAGAACCCTGGTCTGAACTATACATTGAGTTTCAAGATTTTTTTGAATTGCATTACTAATTGCAATCCAATATTACTTGATTCTTTTGCAGGTCCATCAAAAGTGGTAAAAGTTTCCTATAGTTTTCACTTCCAGGAATTATTTGGAGATCCTTTCTACATTTTAGCCAATTTATCTGGGGATGAGTACCATCTAGACATGATTTTGTAAACATTCTCTTTGAGGTTATAAAATTTCAGTCCCTGTAGCCACACGTTTTCCCATTGTTCAGTTGGTATGTTATACTGAAATGTTTTTGCAAACTTATCATACAATTTTTAACTAATTCATCTTCTGTTTCCAATTTTAACAAACTTTATGCATTTTAGTGGCATGGTATTTATTGTTCGAACACGTTTCCATTGTCCCTAAACTTTGCTGAAGATGTTACCAAGCTCGGAGAACAAACCCTCACCTTCATCCTATACCTGAGCTACAAATATTTGCGATTATTGCAAAGTTAAAAGTGTGGACATCTGCTGTGGGCTATTGAGGATGGTGGGGGCTATTAAGAGTGAGTCTGCTTCCTGCCTAAAAACATGTTTCTTCATTTCTCATCCAGGGAAATATAATATTCCACCTTTTTAATATTTCCTAGAATATTTCATTTTCCTAGGAGAGGGTGGGTGCTAACTTCTTTCAGGCTTAAGCTCAATTTATATTTTTCCAAATTCTCAGAATGACCTGCCTAATACTGAAGTGGTTTCTCAAGTCTTTATTGCACAATAGGTATACATGCCATCCAAATCTCATATTATGGACTTGATCTTGTATCTCTTAACATCACCCTTTTTTTAACCCAAGAAGGTAAGAGACTGCAAAGTACAATTTCAAATCTGGCAGGCTTAAACCACCCCTTTCTTTAGCATCACACAAAATTTTATGCTTAACTCTTGGTTTCTTTTCTTGCCAGCTAAATCTAGATATCTCTTTCTGCTTTTGTTTAAACTCTAAAGAGTATGTCCAAAGTCAAAATCGGTATGGTTTGAAACAGAAATAACATTCCTCATAATACATCCATTTTTTTAAACAGATATTCTCCCCATCAAAGACAGCTGTAGATTATCCCATCCTGGAATGTCTTTATTAATTTCATTCTACGTTTGGAGATAATTGTTTGGTAAAACATACAGTTCATGTTCATCGGGGTAACCTCTAAATATTTTACCTTTTTCTCAAACTTAAATCCTATTTTATTCATCAGTTGTAATTCGGCATTGAAATACCTCATGCATAGTTGATAAATTATATGTGAACTTTAAATGTGCATTTATAGATAAAATACTAGCTTTTTTGCATAGTCTCTATTTTTTTAGTTTTTAGATTGAAAATAGGAAAAGGTAAATGCCAGTAAAAATCCTATTACCTCTTTCTGAGTTTGTTGAGTGACATTTTTCCTTGATCCTGCTTTATTTATGTAATTGTAAACCATTTTAGTCAAAGCTACTTCATACTTCATATAAGAGCAAGAACTACAGCCAGGGCAATAATATCAATGGCATATATAATAGCAATAGCACTTAGACCTATATACTGCTTCACAGTGCTTTACAGCCCTCTCTAAGCAATTTACAGAGTCAGCATATTGCCCTCAACAATCTGGGTCCTCATTTTACCCACCTCGGAAGGATGGAAGGCTGACTCAATCTTGAACCGGTGAGAATCAAACTGCCAAAATGCTGGCAGCTGGCAGTCAGCAGAAGTAGCCTGTAGTACTGCATTCTAATCACTGAGCCTCTACGGCTTTAATAAAAAAAATGTAACATTAAAATATCTTTATATAATTAATGTAATATTCCTGGCATAGGGGATTATTAAATGTTAGTAATAGACATGTATAAAAACAATATTCAAAATTTTAATATATGATTAGAATTGTAAAATTTATAGAATGTTATAATTGTAAAATTTTAAACTGTATGAGTAGGGAGAGACTAGGACAAATGTTTCCTTGCTTAACACCTTTTACTATTTAATATATCAATGATTTAATATTATGGTGACCAGGCTCAATAGTAGTAACTGTGAAAGGGAACTTGGAGTCCTAGTGGACATTCACTTAAATATGAGCCAGCAGTGTACTGCAGCTGCCAAAAAAACCAATGCAGTCTTAGGCTGCATTAACAGAAGACTAGAATCAAGATCATGTCTAGTGTTAGTACTGCTTTATAATACCTTGATAAGATCACACTTGGAATATTGACTGAATATTGCAGTTTTGGTTGCCAACATTTAAAAAAAAATGTTAAGACTCTGGAAAGAGTGCAGAGAAGAGCAACAAAGATTATTAGGCGGCTGGAGGCTAAAATATATGAGATGTCAGGTTTCGATGCTATCTCAAAATAAATGAACTTCCAAACTGCCGATCTTTAAGGAAATTTTCTCTTTATTCGAGCACAGAAATCTGATCCTGACTCATCGCGGTCAGTACTGACCTTTGCCCCCCAATCCCTCCCTTTCTGATCCCCAATTCTCTGCTTCTCATTGGCTATCTTCCAAGTCACTTTCCTGATTCCTTTCTTCGTCAGGTCCCAGGAATGTCTCCCCCCTCCCCATCTCCAAGGAGACCGAATCTTCAAAGGGATTTAGCAGGCAAAAGTTCAGGCTTCTCCTCCCTTTTCTATGTCAGTTCTGAGACGCTGACATGAGAAACAGTTGCAGGAATTGGGTATGTATAGTCTAGTGACAAGAGGAACCAGGGAAGACATGATAACAATATTCCAATATTTGAGAGGTTGCCTCAATCTATTTTCCAAAGTACCAGAAGGCAGGACAAGAGGCAATGGATGGAAACTAATCAAGGAGAGAAGCAATCTAGAACTTAAGGAGACATTCCCTGACAGTGAGAACAAATAAGCAGTGGAAAGAGTTGCCTTCAGAAGTTGTGGCTGCTCCATTAATGGGGGTTTTAAATAAGAGGTTGGACAGCCATTTATCCAGAATGATATAGAGTCTCTTGCTTGGGCAGGAGGTTGGACACTTCCAGGGTACCTTCCAACTCTGATTCTTATTCTGTTATTCTGATTCCCAGCTAATTAAGGAGCCTATTGTAAATTGAATGGTGAAGCAGATGTTTATCTACATTATGACATTGCTCATGACAGGATGACATTACTAATGGCAACAGATGCCATTGAGAACATGATCAATATCCCTTCAGTAGTTACTAGGCTGGTGGTTTCCAAAACAAGGAAGTCACAAAGAAGGCACTAGCATTACAGTACTAGACTATTTTTTAAAAAATTTGATTTATATGCCGCCCTTCTCCGGAGACTTAGGGCGGCTTACAATGCGTTAAGCATTGTGTATCTAGACACATGGAATTGACTGGAAGTGAGATCAAGTCAGAACAGTATGAACCAACAGGGCAAAAGCTTCACAAATAATGCCAAAACATTGTCAAGGGAAGAGATATTGTTCAATGCAGCCAAATTTCAATTTTGGAAAAGGGAAATAAAAATACTTAAGAATGTGACTCTATCCTAATAAAAATAGCAGAACCAACTATGCAGAGTCTACAGAGCTGGGTTTTAAATATTACCTATTCTGAAAGCAAATACGATGTTTTTGAAACGAATGCTCCAAATATGGGCAATTCTGGTTTGCTTTGGGCACGTCTTTTCAGCCTCACATTTATCTTACATATATTACAACCATAACTTGCTTTTTGTTTCAAACTTATTATTTTTAATATTTCAGAGAAAATAAGTGTAATCTGCCCAAGGGGTGTAGCAGAAACCTTTGTTTGTCTTAGGGTGGAAGAAATATGTTTTCCCTACACCTGTCAAAGTCTGGATGTTAATGATAAATAATTTATATCATTGCAGTTAAGGCTTTTATTATTCTGATGATAAAATCCCACAAAGTTAGAACAAATAAAGAAAAATATAATGAGATGCTGAAGAGTAGCTAACTTTCAAGAGCTGGTAATCAAAACGAACTTTTGAAACAATTCACCACCAATGAGAAAACGTTACTATTTTTTAAACAAGTACTTCGATCAACTTGTGAAACACTTGAATGATCACAGGCAATGATTTCTGCTTGTCTCATAGTGCCATCCTGGAGAATCTGAAAATTTCATACTCTTCACCATAATTCTACATATTGTCCCATTTTCCTCCAATCCTCTGATCAAAATTGACAACATTAAGATGTATGTGTTTTGGGATGGGCAAGTTAAGAACTGGGGTTGGAAACCTCATGAAGATCAAAGGCCAATATTTGGGAAGGTAGAGCCATCATTTAGATGAGGGCTAATCATAGCTTTAAAAATATATGAACTGACTATTTCAGTGAATGAAGTTGAACATATAAAATGTATATTTGCAATCTTGACACAGACAGGTTATGATTAATGGGAGTCGAAATAATGTGATATTTCATTTCGTGCAAATTTTAAATTGATATCAAGTTGTATTTCATGTGTCCCATAACTCAGTTAATGCGAGGCTAGCCCATGAGATGTGAAGGCTGGCACATGTGCAGTTGTGGTTTTAGACCCTGCTCATCTTCATGTATGCAAAATGGAGAAAAGGAAGATTCCATCAAAGGGAAAAAAGGTAAAGGAGTCCCTGTGGATTTTATTCCACTAGTTGTTGAGGTAGTCCTTGATTTACAACACTTCATTTAGGGACTATTCAAAGTTTTAACAGCACAGCAACCCCATGTCATAAAATGGGGCAAAACTCACCTAACAAATTTCACACTTAACAATAGAAATTTTGGGCTCAGTTGTGGTTGTAAGTCAAGGACTACCTGTATAAGGGGCGGTGCTCATCTCCGTTTCAAGGTCATTGAGTCAGCACTGTCCAAAGACATTTACATGGGGATGTAGCCAGCATGATATCACAGAGTGCTGTTACCTTCCTATTGAAGTGGTACTTATTTTTCTACTTGGATTTGTTTCAAGCTGCTAGGTTGGCAGGAGCTGGGGCTAGGATGGGAGCTCACCCTGTCACATGGAGCTTGGGTCTCAAACCTTTCCAGATGACAAGCTGAGCATCTTAATCACTGAGCTACCATGCCACCTCAACCATCAGAGGAAGCAGCCCAAGTTTTAAAAAAGAGACTCATTATTACATTAGAGCAACAAGTTGATTTAATTGAGTGACATGAATGACATAATAGCAACACTAAAATAGGACAAAATATTTGAAAGACTGAACTAGAATTTTTTTTGCTTTTCTTTTGCTTTCCACACTACTCTGTGACTAATTTATGTTAACCATAAATTTAAATGCATTTTTAATCTTAATATTTTATTAATATGCATATAAAAGTTATGTTTAAAAATTTTCATTGACCTGGAACCAATTACCCTATTTTCCATAGAAATATCACTTTTGAGTAGTGCAAATTCGAATATTGTAACCATTTTGTGGTATTCATGAATGGTACTAATTGAGATCTACCTATATGTTTGTATATGTATCTATATTCTGTTGTCTGTATAAACCCTACAGTGCTCTCTGACCTTGTTTCTAGCTAAAAGGAAGGAAGAACAAGATAAGAGAGCTGATGAACACAGATTAAACCATCAACAGGCAAAATTTAGAGCTGATAAGCAGAAACAAAGTAAAGAAAATATTTATCTGTCAGGACTGCATGTTGGTGCTGATAAATATGACATTTCTTTGAGAAAGGAACTGAAATATCAAATGAGAAGAAAATATGAAAGACCTGAACAAAGTATTGACATGTATGGTGAGAACAAACCAGAGGTGATATTTAGCCAGTTCAGACCGCCAGTTTGGGGGAACTGGTAGCGGAAATTGCGGGTGGGGCCCACCTATCCCGGCTCTATGCTGTCCTATTTAGGAACATTTTTGAGGCTGGGCACATGTGCAAAAGGTGTGCGCGTGAGCAAAGCACCTGCACGGAAGGTCGGGCGCGTGCACGGAAGGCAGGTGCGCATGCAAATCGGTAGTAACAAAATATGAAACCCACCGCTGGAACCAACACAGATATCATGACCCATAGACATTCAGAGATGGAAACTGGAAAGCTGAGATTTATCTACTAAGAGCTCGTTTAAAATCTCCCAAATGTGGAGTTCTTGGTACTTTTTGAACTTGGTTGTTTTCTTGCAAGCATTTCATTACCTAAATAGATAACATGTTCAGTGCTAGAAGGGAGTGGGGTTTGCTTTCTGTTTATATACATCGGCTTGCTCTGTCAGTGTTGGTGGGAGAGTTGCTTTCTTCTTGGTACTTCTTGGTTAAGAGCCGAGGTGGCACAGTGGTTAGAGTGCGGTACTGCAGGCTACTTCAGCTGACTGCTAGCTGCAATTCGGCAGTACAAATCTCACCAGGCTCAAGGTTGACTCAGCCTTCCATCCTTCCGAGGTGGGTAAAATGGGGACCCAGATTGTTGGGGGCAATAGACTGACTCTGTAAACCGCTTAGAGAGGGCTGTAAAAGCACTGTGAAGCGGTATATAAGCCTAAATGCTATTGCTATTGCTACTTCCTTGATTAAGCTGTTGTTTACTGTTTGGTTGTTGTCTGATACTAATCCTGGTGTTAATCCCTGCTTATCCTGGTGTTGATTGCAGCCAGTTGATTGGGACAGAGAGCAAACCCCAGTCCCTTGAAGCACTGAAGATGTTATCTAATTGGGTAAGGAAATATCTGCAAGAAAACAACCAAGCTCAGAGAGCACCAAGAACTTCATGTACAGAGTATATAGCTGTAGAGTATGTTCTAATAAAATAGTTGAAACTAGCATAACCTATTTGTGTTAGTGTGTCTTCAATACATCCTTGCTCTAATAGTACATATAAGATGATACGTATCTTGTAATTGATAATGGGGAGAAAAAAGGAGTCTGCCATTGCTACTGTTCTTTTTGACAAGCTGCAAGTTGGAAGAAGTAATTGGGAAAATAAATGGGGTAAGCACAGAACTGAGAAAAGGAAGGTGGCATTAACTAGACTAGCAATTCTAAATTTGGTCCATTTAGCCAAAAATGAATGGCAGCTTCAGGATTTTAGGCAAGAGGTTTTTTCCAGCCATATCTGGAGAAATCGCAGATTGGATCGGCTTGCATGAAAAGTATGCAGTCTTAAAAACAGAATGTCTATTTGAGGAACAATGAAAACAAATGGTATTTATTATAAAGGCTGGATGGAATGAATGCCTTCAGGTTTGAAGGACTAATCTAACTAACCCCATTTGCACCCGTCCAGAACAGCCTCTTCATTCAGTTCCCTTCCAGTTTTCAGCTGACCAAATTTCCTCCTGCACAGAAAACGGATTCTCCCCTCTCTTGCTTCAGTTTATCTTAACATAATGCACTTCCCTTTCCCTTCAAAATAGTGACAGACAGGAACTATCACACTATTTATGTCTTTATGGTTATTTTAATGTTTTTGCTGCTCGGAGACGCTGAGAAACAGCATACTGTAGAGATCTGTGGCCACTGGCCATCATCATCATCATCATCATCATCATCATCATCATCATCATCATCCATCAATTATGAACTGTATTCTTCCTTGTATCCTTCCTTCCTGCCAACAAAAGTGTGTATAGTCAAGGCTATGGTTTTCCCAGTTGCAATGTATGGCTGTTGGACCATAAGAAAGGCTGAGCACCAAAGAATTGAGGCCTTTGAACTATGGTGCTGGAGAAAACTCCTGCGAGTCCCTTTGACTGCAAGGCGATCAAACCGGTCAGTCCTAGAGGAGATCAACCCTGACAGCTCTTTAGAAGGCCAGGTCCTGAAGATGAAACTCAAATACTTTGGCCACCTAATCAGAAAGAAGGACTCCCTGGAGAAGAGCCTAATGCTGGGAAAGACTGAGAGTAAAAGAAGAAAGGGACGACAGAGAACGAGGTGGCTGGATGGAGTCACTGAAGCAGTAGGCGTGAGCTTAAATGGACTCCAGAGGATTTTAGAGGACAGGAAGGCCTGGAGGAACATTGTCCATGGGGTCGCGATGGGTCGGACACGACTTCGCAACTAACAACAACAATTCTTTCTTGTAAACATTTCTGCCTATCCTGTCAGGCTTGTTCATTCAGATTTTTTTCATCTTTTCTTGACCACCCAATTTGTCTTCTTTGAATGACGTCTGTGCTTGAGCCAACGGTATGAACTTTGGAATAAGAGGCCGTGATAAATGAACTGAAGGTTTTTGGTCTGCAAGTAGAGGAATGATATATTTAATAGCAAAAAATAGCAAATTTTTGGTAAGCAGAAGTCACAGACCACCAGTGCTCACTATGATAACTTCAATCCTGTTAGCTTTTTGTAAAGCTCTGAAGACCTGGCTGTTCTCCCAGGCATTTGGGTCAGGCAGTTAGATAAGCTCTATTAATATGATTTTTATTTTTGGAGGTTATTGTTTAACCAGAATATTGTGAGTTTATATTGTGATGGTGGTTTTAATCTTGGTTTGCTTCCCAGAGTCACTGTTGTAAGATGGGTCACTTTACAAATGGTTTTTAAAAGATAAATATAATTCTAATAAGGAGACTAGCTCCTTTTTTTAAAATAGAAAGCGCAGTCAAAGAAGCTAAGAAAATTGAAAGAAAGGGGGAAAAAGGAGGAGCAATTAAGAGCAGAGAAAGGAAACTGATAAAAGGACAGCTCAAAAGAGGCGAAAGAAAGGGAAAAGAGCTAACCAGTTTTATCTAAAAAATAAATTAACACTGGTAGCTCTTGTAACTTACTACCCTGGAATAGAATATTCAGGAGCAGTTTTACTGAGGAAGTGTCTAGAATTAGAGCATGTCTAGAATTACTTCATTATATTTATATTTGCATTGTATTAATTGTATTACTAAGTTTTACTTATTGAACACTGTAATTGAGGAGTCCTTGGTGCTCTTTGAGTTTGGTTATTTTCTTGCAGATGTTTCATTACCCAAACTATATAACAGACTGATGACACTACTTAGTTTGGGTAATGAAATGATTGCAAAACAACTAAGATCAGAGACCACCAAGGACCCATCGTTTCAACCCTGAGCTACAAATATTCTCCTTTACTGTATTTAATCGTTCATCATCAACTAGCCCTCTATGTAAATAAGAGTCAAAATGTAATCCTTGCCAGTTATAAAAAGACCAGTGTTATTTTTCTACTGATGTTGTAGGGAGGTTTTAAATTGTATTTTACTGTCCCAAAACATTTGACTACTGTACTGTAACTAATTTCCAATTAATTAAATTCCAAGCTCCTTTTCACACATGCTGTTGGCAAGTCAGATATTCCCCATCCTATATGTCTGCTCTTTGGATATATTTTTCCTAAATGAAAAGCTTGATGTTTGTCTCTAGTGAATTTCATCATTATTTTCAGTCCTCTGAATGATGTTTTTTTTTACAGTAACGGCTATTCTATCAAGTTTGTCTTATACAGGAATCAGTAAGCGTTTTCTCTATTTTCAAGTCTTTCATGAATCTGTTGGTATGCTTTTTGGTAACTCATTCTAACTTGATGAGGAATCAACTCCCAACACTTGCTACTAATATTATTATAATAATTAATAATAGCTGTTACTGTATAATTTTTGAGTCTGTTGGAGATCTGCTAAATAGATACATTATGTACATTTTGTTCATGTTTTAACACTTAACCACTGTTACTATTTTAATATTCATACACGAGTTTGGAGCGATTCCTTCACAGTCCTTTTGTGTGTTAATTTTCCTAAATAATTTGTGTCATCAGGTAACGTTTTCACACCCAGATTTCTCTTCCTAAAGAATTACTCTGTAATGTATAACTCTGGCGAGCTTACTCAAGCTCTACTGGTAAGCATTAATGTTTATGCAACCTATATTTCAGGGGTGAAATCCAGCAGGTTCTGACAGGTTCTGGAGAACCGGTAGTGGAAATTTTGAGTAGTTCAGAGAACCAGCAAATACCACCTCTGGATGACCCCAGAGTAGGTTGGGAATGGAGATTTTGCAATATCCTTCCCCTGGAGTGGAGTGGGAATGGAGATTTTGCAGTATCCTTCCCCTGCCACGCCCACCAAGCCATGCCCACCAAGCCACATCACGCCCACCAAGCCATGCCCACAGAACCGGTAGTAAAAAATTTTGGATTTCACTACTGCTATATTTGTATATGTATTCAACATTAATTGCATTTTCCCCATGTTCAATGTCCATCTTGTTAGCATCCTCAAAATGCTGATTAACACTTCAACAAATCCTTGTTGTGGGATTTACTTGAACAGTTTTATTATTATGGTTTGAAAAAATTGATTATCAATGGATTCAGAACTTTAGCCCCATTCTAAACTGTGTTAATTGATTTTAACAGAAATACCATTGACTTCAGCAGCTGTTTAGGTGGAAACAGCACTAGAAAAGGCTATTTAGGCCATCATATCCAGCCTCTTTCTCAGTGTCAAAATCCAAGTTAAAACATCCCATTTAGTGGGTTGAACAAACTCAATTAAGGCAAGCTACTACCTCTCTGGCAACTGGATTCACTGTGAAGTTGCTCTTATGAAGTTGGGGTTTCCCCCCTTAAAATTCAAATGAAATCTGCCTTTGTTTAGCATGGTTCATCTTCCGTTCTGAAGACACAGGACAGGGCTGAACTCTCTCTCTATGGTCACCTTTTGGCTCTTTGAAGATTGTTATTATATCCTCCATATAAACACCAGTGGTGGGTTTCAAAAATTTTTACTACCAGTTCTGTGGGCGTGACTTGCTTGGTGGGCGTAGCTTGGTGGTCATGTGACTGGATGGGCACGGCCAACTTGACATCACCCACAGCCATGGCCACTCAGTCGCATGACCACCCCACCTAGCCACGCCCACAGAAAAAGGTAGCAATTTTTTTTTGAATTTCTACCTATCTATTTATTTTCTGCCAAGGCCTGGCCTAATCTATCAAAGGCCTCCTCCTGCATGCTGCCCTGCCCTCCCTTCACTAGTTGCTGAACAGCGCGATCGTCAGAGGCTTTTTTTTTTAACTTTTAAAAGCAATGCTCCAGTAGTTTTCGGCAGCTTGGGAAGCTTTTTCTTTTTCAATGTGACTGTGAAAAGCCTCCCAGCCGCCACCTCTTTGCCAGCCGCTTCCCAGCAGTCGTGTGGGCGGGGCAAGCGAGCAGCAACTGGGCTACCTGTTTGGGGACATGGCCAGCCAGCGGTTGCTACCAGTTCGGCGACCGAGGCCAAAGTACCACTACCGGTTCGCCCGAACTGGTGCAAACTGGTAGAAACCCACCACTGATAAACACCCATCTTCTCTTTCCAGGGCTAAACATATCCAGCTCCTTTAATGTCTCTTTTTAAAACTTAGTTACTGAACCCCCGATAACTCTCGCTGAGTTTTTTTTTGAACTTCTTTTCTGAATCCTTCTGGAAACACAGCACTTCAGGTGGGAATATTGCACCACAAAATGGACTGGAATTATAAATTTCTGTATCATTTATTCATTGGATAAAGCTTTTATTATAAAGAGGGGAAAAAATTCTTCTAGCAGTTTTTTACACTGTTGATAGTTTAGTAAACCTTTTATTAGAGAGGAGCTGAATTTCTGAAAGCGAACATCATGGGTTTGTGCGAATGGGGGGGAGGGACTGAAAAGTAGGATAGAAAATGTTTTATTAAACTAGATTAATTACTCTGAAAAAATTACTGAAAAGCCAAAGATTTCGCCAACAGAACAAAAGAAACATGACACATTTAGAAAGTGAAGAATATGTTTTCTTTCTGTTTCTTAAAACTTTCTTGTAACCACATGTATCTATAAAGGTGATCTTTTCTCCAAAGCTTCATATTAAAACTTCTTGATTACAAGTATATATTAAATACATTAACAACATTTCATGCAAGATTTTTTTTTCTGTACAGCTCAACCAGCTCAGTAGTATATTCAAATCTATACATTCCCAAAGACTTAGCAAAGTTCCCTACCTTGGAAATATTTTATTTTATACAATGCTGGTGATTAGGAAGAAAGGTGGTGTGTGATTTCTAAAGGATTATCATCTTAAATAATATCTGTGAATTAGCTGAAAATGTGGGTTCTCTTTCTTTTCAATGGATAGCAATTTCAGGATTTTGTCAAACTTTTAGCTAAAATGTTTTTGGGAAAAAAAACCTTGAATTGTGAAAACAGGGGTCATTTAATCTTGCAAAGATCACATGGACAGTGGCATTCCAGAAGAATGGAAGAAAAATCTGTTCAATTTACAACATAATACGTATATACTTTCCCCACCCATAAAACTATAATGTCAAAAATGTCAATATTTGCACATTCCCCAAAGTTTTGATGCAGTCCAGCAATTTAAGAAAATATGTGCAAAAACATGCATATTGGGAGAAAGTGTACAAAAATGTTCTTATGGAATTTTAATTAAAAATATTCATCAGGATGAAATGGGAGGAAATAAACATGATACTACAGCAAGAAAAAGAAACCAAATGAAATCAGAAGCGACAAGTTTATCCATCCCTATTCAGCCTATGTACAAAGAGACATTATTTCCCAGAATATAGGCGTATGGTAACATAACAAATATATCACATTTTGTCCACATTGGATACAGGTTTAAGTATCATATTTTGGGATTGCATCAGGGACTGTAGGTTTTCTTGTTTTTAGAGAAGATGTTGAGAACTTGAGATACAAAGAGAATTGCAGGAAAGATTCTCCAGTTTTGATTTGAACAGAAATGGGCCCTTTGGGAACAGAAGTCATCCCTGCTCCAGACAAGGTGGTTTAAAACAGCTGGAAGATAAACAAGATTACCAAAAGAAAGATATCAGGAACAGAAATAGAAGCTTATTCAACAGGTGGCATCGCCTTTTGAAGCAGAGCTTCTGTGTCTTGAACAAAACATGCCTGTGCTTTTAATTTCCTGTTGCATGACCGATGTAAATCTCATGAAATATAATTCTTATTAACAAAGAGGTAGAGAGATTAGGAAACTTCATCTACCAAAATATTTTATTACTAAATGCCCTCACACTTATGCATAATTCACAGTTCTTCTGCCTTTTGCTCCAGGGGCCTCTGAAAAAGAGCGGAGAATCAAAAAAGAAAAGAAAAGAAAAGAAAAGTAAGATGGCGGTTAAACAATCATGTTCAATCCTCCCTATATCTGTAGACACACATAAAACAGAGGTAGGCAATCATAACCACCAACTTAATTTTTCTTTTTAATCACTCTGCACCCCAATAGACACACTTGTCTTGGTTAAAATAACTTCCTGGAGCTTTACTGCTGTTAGTAAGAAGACTGATTGGATAAGCAATTTAAGACTTTTCTAGGAAAAGTTTGAAATGTGTCTCCGTGGTTCGAGAGACCATTAAGAAGGGGGAAAAAAAGCAGCGCCAGGAGACAGAAACTTCATACACCATGTATATGCCATCTTCTTTTGCCCTTCAAAAGGAATGATGTAAAATTAATTATGAAGGACTTTTATGATAGAACTCCAAATACTTCAAGCCAAACCTTTGCCCACATACGAAACATGGAAGTGCCAGAGAAAGATCCCTGAGTTGGCGCGGCAAATGTCTAGATTCATATGATGCCTTTGCTGGCTTCACGGTTAACTGCCTCCTCCCCATTCAGTAACACAGACAGCACATATAAAGTGGAACAAAACTCATGTAAACTCAATGTCACTCCTTCAGAGAAATAAACAAGCAAGCAAACCAATCACACAAAGACAAATAATGCAGGGAACAGAAGCTCTGCTGCATGCAGATAATTTCTTCCTCTGCTGCTCTGTCATATTTTCCAGGTGTTTTTAGATCCAAAGTAAGAATAGATTGAAGTCGGCTTAAGTGCACAGTGCAAACATAGCTTTAAAGCTCAATATATTAAGTAGCCTTAGGAAGCATCTATTTCAATACGCTGAAACATATGACAGCCAATAGCCGTAAGTACTTGGAAGCAGAAAAACAAATAAGGAAAGAAGTTTGGGGCTTACACAAATATGTCCTGTCCCTTTGATGTTGCCAGCATTTTATTCCCAGCACCCATGACACATTCTTAAGCCATCCTTAGATAGAGCGGTGCTAAAGTTGCATTTTTTCCCCTACTTGGGGATATAAAATCCGTCAAGCTTTATCAACTCTCATTTTCCAGGAAAGCAGATGATTGCCAGTGATGGAAAAAAGAGGCAAGAGAGTCAGTCAGTATTCTGTTTGTTTTCTGCTGACTCGGATATGGTTGGGAAGCATTTCAACAGCAATGGGAAAAAGCCTTCAGAATCCTTTAAAGTTACCTGCCTTTAGAATTATGCTCATTTCAAAAAACAATTCTTGTGTGCAAAAAAAGAGGTGAACTCAACATACACTGGATAAAATATTTATGGAGATTCTCAGTCACCCAGGTCATAGTTGTCCAAAGGTGCTTTTTCAAGAGGCAACTGGACTTCCTTTGTTTTTCCTTGAGGATGTTTCGCTTCTCATTCAAGAAGCTGAAGAAGCTTTTTGGATGAGAAGCGAAACATCTTCAAGGAAAAACAAAGAAAGTCCAGTTGCCTCTTGAAAAAGCACCTTTGGGACATGGACGATTAGTGTATGAAGCTGGAGTAGTTCCCCTCAATCATGGAAGCTTGACTTCGGGACAATCATTATCTCTCAGCTCAGCCCAGCCCTTCAAAGGACTATTGTTGACAGAGTAAAATTGAGAAGCTCATCTAAGCTGTTTTGTAATGCTGGAGAAAAGGTGAGAGAGAAATCTAATAATTATCCTTCTCCTCTATAATCATTATCTGCTCTTAGGTACTGTTCTTAAAAAAAACACCACCTGTTGTCAGGTAGGACACCCACACTTCACGTTAATATTACTATGGGACTACCTTTTTTTTTCCTAGGGGGAAAAAAACCCTTGGCCATATTGCAAAAACAGCCTTCAAGAGGACCTTTCTGAAATCTCTTCTTCTTTCCAAAGGCTGGGATTCATCATTTATGATTCTCCACATACCTACATTTGCTGCTGTTGTGAGAATAACCTTCTAAAAGTGTGGAAGCTTTCCATGGAAATCCATGGTTAGAAATTAAAATTGGGTACCCATGCCATCAAAGCTCCCGTTACATCTGTAAGAGTTATGGATTACACAGATCCGAATTCTAGGTACCTGGTCTGAAAAACAGGCAGGTTTGATACAGTAAGTAATGAGAATGCAAACTCTTGCCCCAAATAAAGACATTTGCACTCTTTAAATCTTCAGGAACCATGAACTAAATTGTATAAATGTCTTTTAGGATATGGAGAAACAGAATTGCTCTGGTCTTTTACCATATCATTCATGAATTTTATCTGGACCCTTTTCAGTGCAAGACTCTTGGTTTTCTTCTTGAGAGATCTATTAAGAATAAATGTCTATGGGGATTCTCCAGTCATCCAGGTCATGGTTGTCCCAAAGGTGCTTTTTTCAAGAGGCAACTGGTTTTTCTTTGAAGATGTTTCACTTCTCATCCAGAGCTGAAGAAGTTTCTTGAATGAGAAGCAAAACATCTTCAAAAAAACTCCAGAAAGTCCAGTTGCCTCTTGAAAAAAGCACCTTTGGGATATTAAGAATAAACTATACAGAGGAAAGGTTGACGCTTAAATCATAGGGTCCCTTTGTTAGGAAGTAACTATTATGATTATTCTCATTTTATGGCATCCCCAATTATATCTTTGAAGGCCACTCTGGACAGTTCACACAGAAACTAATACTAGCCAAGATGTATCAATAGTTTACCCAAAGGTAGCTTCTCAGTTCAGTGGCAAAATAGTTCAGTTTTTTTGTAGGAGTGCACAGATTCAGCCTCCTATATCTCCAGTTACAAAGATTTCGGACAGCAAGTGAGAAAAACAATAGCTCACAAAATTGTGCTCTCAGTCAGATAGGCTAAATTATGGGTGTCCAACCTTTTGGCTTGCCTGAGCCACGACTGAATGAAGAGGAATTGTCTTGGGCTGCATACAAAACATGTAATATAGTTACTGTATACAAAATATTGCTAAAAATCACATAATAATGTTAAAGGTTTACAATCTTATCGGGCTGTATTACTATCTGTCCAGTGTTGCGTGTGGCCTATGGGCCGCGGATTGGACACACCTGCGCTACACGGATCAATGCGTTGACTTCTAATGAGACATCTTTCTATATATTTATGGTCTACAGTCAAACAAACGTGGATAGATATGTCTCCAGACAATACCTTATATACAAAGGGGTGGGGTGGGGGTGTTCTATGAATAAAGAATTGATATAAGTGAGAAATGGCAAAACTAAAATCTTTCTTTCAAAATACCAGCTTTCCACACTAATTCCACACTGAATTCAGCTTTCTGGTTTAGAAGAAGCTGGAGGTCCTCCTCCATACAACAAAACAATGAAAAAATGGTGGGAGAAAGAGTTTCCCACAAACACAAAACAAGGCAGAAGTAGATGGTTAAGGGTATATTGAACTTTTCTACTCTCTTTCTCATAAGCCTGCAAGCACAAGCGTTGCAGCCATCTTCTAATTCTAGAATTTAGGCATCTACGCAAAGCCAAGCATGGTTTCAGCAGCCAGTCTCCAGTAAGATATGATGAATATACAGTAGCCAATCAGGTGGTCAAACATATTTCTCAAAAAAATCCAATTGGCTACCTCAAGTCATGTGGTATTTTCTGTCTCTTATAAAACCTGACAGGACTGTGTCAAAGAGGGTCTTGTTGGTGAAGGATAGGGGGCTACTTCTGACAAGAACCATAGAATATCTCACAAACAATTGCTTGTTTCAAGAGAAAAATGCAGTTCTTAGGGTGCTGGAAAAAAAGAGAATTAAAAAAAAAAGAGGAATTAAATCTTCAGAAGCAGATCTCTAAAGGTTTGCCTCCATTAAAGAGCAAACTTTACCCTCCCTCCCCAGCCATAATTTAACTGTCCAGTATTTGCACAACTATATACAGGAAAAAAAAACCCAGCTACATAACAAAAGTAAAAATAAAAACAAAACAAAAATATCAGTTTTTCATTTCTTTTGACAATTCACCCGCATTAAGTCCGAGACTTCAAAAACATGCACATTCCTTGATGTCTTTTGGAAATGTTCAAGCATGCAATTTCTTCAGTCCCAGGTAAGAGTTTACGATTCATTTTGCGGAGAAACTGAGTTTCTTTTGTGGTCATTCCTTGGTCTCTTTGCCTGGGGATAGGGACATAGGAAACAACAATTTAAAAAAAATAAATTACATTTGTGCTGACCTTTCTTTAACTGGACACAATTTAATAAAAAAAAGAAAAGGTTTTCTTTGCAGAAAACATTTTTATCATCTGAAATAGATTCAAACATTGCATTCTACCATAACGTTTCATTTTGGATTAATGTATGCTGTGAACCTAGCTACTTTTGTTTACTCGGTCAATTATGGTTGAGCAAATCATGGCTTAATCGATAGATGAAAGAGTCACTACCTCAAGATAACTAACTTGATAAGGATGGAAAACATTAAAGGGCCAGAAACTTCTCTGCAGAACCCTCTGCTGCTGGAAAGTGCTCTAAATTCTCTCTTAATTTGATTCTACAAATGGGGCAAAAGTACAGGTAATCCTTGATTTACAACATTTTGTTTAGTGACCGTTCAAAGTTACAACGGCATTGAAAATAGTGACTTATGACCATTTTTCACACTTATTACAATTGCTCACACTTATCACCGTTGCAGCATCCCCATGGTCACGTGATTTACATTCAGATGCTTGACAACTGACTCATATTTATGACGGGTGCAGCATCCGAAAGTCATGTGATCCCGTCTTGCGACCTTCTGACAAGCAAAGTCAACGGAGAAACAATTTAACAATTGCAATGATTCACTTAATAACTGTGGCAAGAAAAGTTGTCAAATGCGGTAAAACCCACTTAACAAATTTCTCACTTAACAACATAAATTTTGAGCTCCGTTGTGGTCGTAAGGTGAGGACTACCTGTAATGCATTACCCTGTTTCCCCCAAAATAAGACATCCCCTGATAATAAGCCCAATCGGGCTTTTGAGCACATGGAAATAAGGCCAAGCGCTTATTTCAGGGTTCAAAAAAATATAAGACAGGGTCTTATTTTCGGGTACTAAAATGCAAAGACTAGGATTTTTGATGGCTGGATTGTTCTCTGTCTGGGGATCTTCTGTAAATCTGGGAGATTTACATAATTCTTCCACATGTACCACACACAGACACATTTCATACAGGTAGTCCTTGACTTAAAACAGTTCATTTAGTGACATTCGAAATTACAATGGCACTGAAAAAAGTGAGTTTTATGACCCTTGCAACATCCTCATGGTCATGTGATCAAAATTCAGCTGCTTGGCAACTGGTTCATATTTATGATGCTTGCAGTATCCTGGGGTCATATGATCCTCTCTTGCAACCTTCTGTTTATATTTATATACTGCCCTTCTCCCGAAGGACTCAGGGCGGTGAACAGCCAACAGATAAAACACAAGAAATACAAAATTTAAAAACAGTATTAAAATCCAATTAAATTAATTTGGCCCACAATTAAAAGCACCCCTGTATTAAGACCCATAATTAAACAATTTAAAAATTAAAACAATTTAAAAGAGTTAGGCCAGCCCGGCTTGCTGGAATAAAGACGTCTTTAGGGAACGGCGAAAGGTGCGAAGATCTGGGATCTGCCGTATCTCCGGGGGCAGCTCATTCCAGAGGGTAGGTGCCCCCACAGAGAAGGCTCTCCCCCTGGGGGCTGCCAGTTGGCATTGTTTGACTGATGGCACCCCGAGGAGCCCCGGGAGCGTACTGGTCGGTGGGAGGCTATTGGTGGCAGAAGGCGGTCTTGTAAATACCCGGGTCCTAAGCCATGGAGCACTCTAAAGGTGGTAACCAATATTTTGAAGCGCACCCGGAAGACCTTGAAGCGCACCCGGTTAAGCATAACATCGCATGACTGTGACTCGTAACCTCCCACAAGCTTTTCCATTGACTTTTGCTGGTTGGAAGTCAGCCGTAAAGTTCGCAAATGGCGATCATATGACGGAATGATGCTGCGATCGTTGTAATTGTGGGCCAATTGCCTGAGTTGTGATCACATGGGACACTGCAGTGGCCACAACTTTTAAGGACTGGGTCTAAGTCATCTCATTCAGTGCCATTGTAACTTTGAACAATTGTTGAATTAGCGATTATTTAGAAAGGACTACCACTCTTTAGTTGCTCTGTTGTAAGAATTACTGTTGGCTGGTATTTACTGATCCTTCCCCACGTGGCTTGCAGGGTCCAAGAGAAGGGCCTTCTCTGCCGTGGCTCCCGCTCTCTGGAACATCTTATCTCCTGAGATGAGATTGGCTCCACCCTCCTGATGTTTCATAAGGACATTAAGATATGGCTCTCCCAGGTCTTGAGGAGGAGGAGCTTCATACTGGAGGTAGTTGACTAACTAAAACTTAATCCCATCTCCCCACCCCCGTGTGCCCGGCTCCTTCCTTGCTCATCTGGTGTTAATGGTTGGTATTTGTTAATGATTTTTATCTGCTGTGTTTCTATGATTGATGATTTTAATGTTTTTAAATACTTTAATTCTTTTATGTTTTAAGCCATTCACAGTCGTTGGATATGAGGTGAGGGGCAAATAACATTCATTCATTCATTCATTCATTCATTCATTCATAAATAAATAAATAAATAAATAAATAAATAAATTTCATTGCTTGTTCACAACAGCTCTGGAAAACGATGCTGGCAGGCCATAATTTAAAATATTATCTTAATTAAATCAGGAAGGTTTGGGCTTTGGCATTTATTTTATACTGTGTCTTCTACTTTTGAAATTCAAGCTGTGCCTTACACCAACACAATTATCAAGCCACAAAGCTGACGGGCAATCCCGCTGCAAGGGTACTCACCATCTAAATGATTACGGGAGAGATACTTCAAGCCTTCATCTAGCAGGATAACTGGCAAAGAGATTTGCAGCACTGTCTCCCATTGAGACCAGCTAAGTGGGATCACCTGAAAGATCAGCTGCAAGATAAGAAAATGATGTGGATTACGTCCTTTACCTTACATCAAGTCGTGGTGGCACGGTGGTTAGAATGCAGTATTGCAGGCTAATTCTGCTGACTGCCAATAGTTCGATGCTCATCAGTTCAAGGTTGACTCAGCCTTCTACCCTTCCGAGGTCGGTAAAATGAGGACCCAGATTGTTGGGGGCGATATGCTGACTCTGTAAACCACTTAGAGAGGGGCTGTGAAGCACTGTGAAGCAGTATATAAGTCTAAGTGCTATTGCTATTGCTACCTTCAAAACTCAAGTCTGGGAATGTTGTTGCTTCTATAATGTTCCAAAGAGAAAAACCTGAAGGATACTCAGACTTGCTGAAGTACCAAGAAATTTCAGGATGGGCATCATTTTGGAGTCAGGAACCATATGTAACTTTTTGGGGAAGAGGTGTGCCCACCCCCAAAAGCCAAGTGCAGCTACTGTTCATTTGCATTTTTATATTCTTTTGTTGTTTCAGACCAATGTTTCTCAACCTTACCAACTTTAAGACTGATGGACTTTACTCCCAGAATTCCCCAAGGCAGCCATTCTGACTGGGGAATTCTGGGAGTTGAAGTCTACAGTCTTAAACTTGCCAAGGTTGAAAAAGACTGCTTTAGATTCTCGTTTCTGTGTGTTTGCTGCTTCAAAAAGGGAGGAAACCCTGCTGCTGATTTTTGGGAATGTTAGTATCTGAATCCTCCCCCAACTGTGATCTGAAATCCTGGGATTCTGGGATCCTGAAACCAAGATTGCCCACCATTGCCACCAAGAATCCAAAGAGAGCAGTGGAGACAGGATGTGGCTGAGTGAGATCTTTCTAAATCCAATTTGGGTGCAAGAGACGCTACTTACGGGCATTGGCTTCACGTACAGAATCAGGAAATGCAGAGCCATAGACATGACAATGGCTCCCAGGAGCCAGATGTTCAGCCAGGGAGGCATCCTGAGTAGCGACTGGTTTTCAGACACACTGTAGAGGAGACAGAAGCTAATCATGCATCCACAATTCCTTAGCTTTCTGAAGGCATCTACATTCTACATTCGGTACCAGTTCGCAGCCTGCTGGGAACCGGGCTGTGCAAGCATGGGACCTAGGTGGCATGTGTGAAACCATCTCCTCCCTTCCTCCTGTCACTGCTGCTGATCCGTGGAGCCAAAAAGTTGGGGACTGCTGCTCCATGTCATTTCAGACCAGAGGTGGGTTTCAGCAGGTTCAGCAGGTTCTGACCAGTCTTGGAGAACTGGTTGCGGAAATTTTGAGTCGTTCAGAGAATCGGTAAATGCCACCTCTGACTGGCCCCGCCTCTATCTAATGTCTGCCTCCCGAGTCCCAGCTGATCGGGAAGATATGGGGATTTTGCAGTAACCTTCCCCTGGAGTGGGGAGGGAATGGAGATTTTACAGTATCCTTCCCCTGCCACGCCCACCAAGCCAAGCCACATCCACCAAGCCATGCCCATAGAAACCCACCACTGTTTCAGACAGTTCTACAAAATGACAATTACAGTAGTCCTTGACTTACAACTTACAACCATTTGTTTACTGAAAAAAAGTGACTTATGACCAGTGGTGGAATTCAATTTTTTTTACTACCAGTTCTGTGGGCGTGGCTTGGTGGGCGTGGCAGGGGAAAGATATTGCAAAATCTCCATTCCCACCCCATTCCTGGGGCCAGCCAGAGGTGGTATTTGCCGATTCTCCGAACTACTCAAAATTTCTGCTACTGGTTCTCCAGAACCTGTCAGAACCTGCTGAATAGCACCCCTGCTTATGACCAGTCCTCACTCTCAGGGGTGAAATGCTCCTGGTTCGGACCGGATCGCCTGATCCGGTAGCGATGGAGGCAGGTGGTTCGGAGAACCGGTAGCAAAAATCCCTGCCCTCCCCCCCCATGCCCAGCTGAGCCATACAATCATCAGAGGCTTTTTTTTACTTTTAAAAGCATTTTTTCTACAACCTCTTCCAACGAAAAAATGCTTTTAAAAGTAAAAAAAAAAAAGCCTCTGATGATCGCGCGGCTCAGCTGGGATCCTCAAAGGCTTTTAAAAGAAAAAAACCCTTTTTTTCTTCTAAAAGCCTCTGACGATCCAAGCTGAGTTGCCTGATCATCAGAGGCATTTTAAAAAAAAGGGTTTTTTTTCTTTTAAATGCCTCTGACGATCCAAGCTGAGTTGCCTGATTGGCAGAGACTTTTTTTCTTTTAAATGCCTCTAACAATCAGGCAACTCAGCTGGGATCGTCAGAGCCTTTTGAAAGCATTTTTTTACAACCTCTTCGCCGAAGAGATTGTAGAAAAAATGGTTTTAAAAGTAAAAAAAAAAAAAATGGCCATGCCTACCCAGTCACATTACCCCTCCCAAGCCACGCCCCCAGAACCAGTAATAACAAATTTTAGATTTCACCACTGCTCACACTTATGTCTACTACAGCATCCCCATGGTCATGTGATCAAAATTCAAGTGTTTGGCAACTGAAACGTATTTACAATGGTTGCAGTGTCCAACTCAGGTTATGTGAATAATACCATTTGTAGAGTCCTTCAAGTTTTTAGGGTTCTATAATCTCCAGGGATTTGAAATGGGCAACTAATATTAGAACCATCGTTAAAAACTCATCAACTCAGAAAGTGCACATGGCCCCAGAAGCTGTTGATACAATTCTAAGGAGGAATTATTGAATCTGTCATCTGTACTTCAATAACTGTCTGGTGTAACCAAACAGGACAGTTTCAGACTTTAACGGATAGTTATAGGACTGCAGCAAAAACCCTTGCAACCAGCCTGCCTTTAATTGAAGACTTGTATATTGCCCAGGTCAGAAGGAAGGCTGAGAAAATATCTACTGACCCCTCATATCCTGGACATAAACTGTTTCAACTCCTTCCCTTGGGGTGCTGCTATAGGGCACAGCATGTCAAAACAACTAGACACAGAGACAGTTTTTCCCCTTGTCCCATCACTTCGTTTAACACCTAATTCCCACAGTACTCTTATGCCTAAGTATATTTATCCATGTAATAAGGCTATATTATTATTATTATTATCATTCTCATCTTCTCTATTACTTCCTCTTATTGGTATCATTATTATGATTATTATTATTACTCTGTTGTTTTGTATGTACACTGCGAGCCTCTGCACCAGAGACAAATTACTTGTGTGTATAATCACACTTGGCCAAATAAAGAATTCTAATTCTAATTCTAATTCTAATTCTAATTCTAATTCTAATTCTAATTCTAATTCTCTCCTTATCCTTATCCCTGTCCTGTCCTGTCCTATTCTATTCACCTTCTCAGCCAGCTTGTTATAAAGAAAAACAATAGAGCAAGCTGGATTTGCTTATTGATCACATGATTCATTTAACAACTGTAGTGATTAACTTAATAACCATGGCAAAACAAATTGGACACCTCTCACTTAAGAACCATCTTGCTCAAGAAAAGAAATTGTGGTCATAAGCTAAGGACTATATGTATGCTATCCAAAGTTGATAGCTCTACAACTACACAAAGCACGCCAATGCTGCATAATTATTAAGAAAAGGTCACCATGTCAGTAGCCATCCAACCTGTGTTACAGCCTAAAAAGGGACAACAAATTCCATTGACCCTACAAGACACGTTCAAGTTAACTGGGCAGAAGCATCTCACTCCATCCCTGGCAGTAAAATACCCAAGAGATAAACCAAGAGACAAGCACAAATGAAATAAATGTTTGTTGTCCTTCGAACTCCACTGCACTCCCTAACATGCTGCTGGCATGACTTTCTCCAGGGATTTAGACAGGCAGTGATTTCAAGAATTTATGCCATGGAAGAAAATTATCTAGGCAAGCTTGTTTTGATTAACAACAGACATCCGCATACTGCAGATGCATCCACAAAACACGTGTCAGTTTCAAGATTTCTTGGAAGAACGGCACTCTAAATCCTGCACTCAATATTATCGATCCCTTTAAAAAAAAATGAAAGTAGTCTCAGTAGAAAGTGTGTTGCTTTTTTTCTTCAAGACACACCCAACAGTACCTGTTGAGTGCGTTGCACATCTCAATTGTCACCAGCACTGAGAGTGCCATGGTGGTTGGGTAACGGGATTCGAAGATTTCACAATCGATGCCTTCGAAGATGGGGTTGTCTTCCGTGCATCTCATGAAGTTCCTCTGTAGGCAGAAAATACAACCTAAGGTTCAGTGGCTGCGAGGTGTGGCTCGGAGATTAAGGTCTTCCAAAGCTTGCAGTGGTCTAAAGACTTCTAATGTCACTGGGGATAGTCATTACGGGAGGAATTTTACTATCATTTTAATGAAAACTTGGGCTATTTTATATTGTGATCTTGATCGTTTTTATTACAAGCCAGTTGAAATCCATAAAGCATAATAAATAAAAATACATAAACCCCGGCATGCAGCAAATATTATAAGCAATAGGAAAATACTATAATCCTTTCAAAAGGTAAGGAGTTCTGCCATCTACATTGCATTCAGCTCCTATAGGAAAGTCAGGTTGTAAATCTAAAGATTTAACAAAGCTCAAATAACTCTGAAAACATGTGGAACAGAAAGACAAAGTTTAATAGCCTCTCTAAATCTGAATAAAGAAAAATTATGCAATTCTCTTGGGAGTTTTCCACAATTCACCACCGAGAACCCCTGTTCTATGTTAACACAGAAAAAAAAAGTCAGTGTTTGATTTTTAGATGCTACATGTCTTCCTGCAGGGATGTTTTCTTGCTCTGTGTGAGATTTGTCACATTGGCTAAACAATCTAAAGCATCATATTCTGGACATTAGCAAAAGTAAGAATTAGCAGTTTTCCTTTTTTATGCAACTAGTAATTTTTTTCTCCCATGATTTCCATAAAGATTCCCTACATTACAGAAACTCCTGCTGTTTCCACAATCCAGTGGCAATAATAGATATAAAGAAGAATGAATCCCTTGAAATGAAAAGGAATTCCTATGGAAAAACTTAATAAAATATTTTTTTAAAAAAAATTGAAGTATAATGCTGTAATAGCAGCTGTCTAAATAAATTAACAATAGTATCTTCACCTTCTTGAAGCAATAAGATAAAAGACAGTATGTATATGTATGTAAGGATGCGTGGCTCGTCCTTAAGGAGCTACATCTGTTCCTAGCCTCACCCTGATAACATTTATTCTGAAGCCACATTTTTGGCTCTAGATGTAACATGCATCGCATCTCTGCAAGATATAAAGATGCAAACTGTTTTTTCCCCCAAGTTAGATCTCTAACTTACCAGCTGATGAAAGGTAACTTGAGGTCCTTCAGCATCGTATAAGAACCACCAAGTAGCTGCACCTACAGTTGCAAACCCAACATAAACTGCAAAGGGAAAAATAAAATTAAATAAAGGAATGGGACTAAGTTAAATAGCTTTTTGGTCTTCATTATATATCAGGAGCCAGCCCCACCCCTTTTTGTCTAACTACATTCCAACCACCATCACTACCTGGTACATTTCAAATAAAAGCCCAAAATCATTGGACATTGTTAATTCGGTCTATACCCTGTTTCAGCTTAAAGAATCTAAGCAGCTTAAACGTTACCTGTTTCATTCCTTAAGCTATATACTACTAAAACTCTTTGTTAGGGAATTAGTATTACCTACTTTGTTGGGTTGGCAATATATAAACCATCAATATAGCTTTAAGACTGCTGTATTGCATCATATTGTGTCCTGATTGGTTAGCTCTGTAGCCAATCTCCTTAAGAGGGAGCTAGAAACATGTTTCTTTTTGCTGTTCTTGCTCTCTGATATCTCTGTATGCTACTGTTTGCAAATCTAGAAGAACTGTTTATTGTGAATGACTATGACGACTAGTAAGAAGACTTTGTTATTGGATTATCCCTGGACTGTCATTTTGCTATCTCCTGCTTTATATGTGTATGACCTGGACTGTTTAGTGGACTGTGCCTTACTATTTCCTGAAAGTAAACACAACTCAGTGTATCTGTGTGTTGACTGTGTTTATTCGTATCTACTCTCAATCGCTTTCGTGTGTACACCCTTGCTATTCAAGGGTTACTCTGCGAATTCCTTAACACTCTTGCTATCATGACCTTTAACTGGGTGAAAGGATGCATTGTACAGCGACAATTTTTGAACCAAGGTACCTCAATTAGGCTAATTTAAAGAATGTGTCCAAATCTGGGACCCATAACTCCTGAGTGAATGAAATTCGGGAAACATGTGGCTCCTTTAACGGTACTGGTAGCTGCCAGGCTCTTGCTGCCATTTTGTAATGTTTATTTTCAATGTTCCATAGCAGTTTCTCAGTCAGTCACGCAATCCCTCATTCCCTCCCCCATCCAGCAACAGCCACTCACTTGCTTTTTGGGAAGGGAAAGGAAGGGAAGGGAAGGGAAAGGAGGGAAGGACGATTTCTGATGCTCCCACTGGAGCATTCTAGGATTTCAAATCCACTCATCTGGAAGGCACCCAAAATAGGCATAAAAAATGTTCTCACCTCCAATTGCAAGGTAGCGGAAGAACAACCATCCACTAATGAGAGGTTCTCTAGGGTTCCGGGGCAATTTATCCATGATGTCAAGGTCAGGAGGATTAAAGCCGAGGGCCGTAGCTGGCAGACCATCAGTCACCAAATTCACCCAAAGCAACTGGACTGGGATCAAAGCTTCAGGAAGGCCCAGGATGGCCGTCAAAAAGATGCTGAAAATGGAATACAAATATATATTTTTGTGGCCTTCAGCAGCAAAAATGATAAGGAGTCTGGAGGCTAAACTTACGGTGAATGGTTGCAGGAACTAGGTATGTGTAGTTTAACTAAGTTAAGGACTGGGGTGATATGACAGCATGGTTCCAGTATTTCAGGGGTTACTACGAAGAAGTGTATAAGTCAACTTATTTTCCAAAGGCAGGACAAGAAGCAATGGATGGAAACTAATCAAGGAGAGAACCAACCTAGAACTAAGGAGAAATTTCCTGACAGTTAGAACAATTAATCAGTGGAACGATTTGCTTTCAGAAGTTGTGAGTGCTTCAATACTGGACGTTTTTAAGAAGAGATTGAACAATCATTTGTCTATAACAGGGGTGTCAAACTCAAAGCCTGTGGGCCACATCTGGCCCACGGGATGCTTAGATCTCGCCTGCTGGCCTGTCCTGGAAGTAGCAAAGGACTGGCCCGCGGTGCCGCTGCCAGGGAAATCAGTGGCCCTCCTGAGCTCTGTTTTCGCTGGCAGAGGGTTGCAGGAGGTTGTCCCAGCCAAAACTGAAGCTCAGGAGCCCATTTTCGCTGGCAGAGCATTCAGGCCACAGGTGCCCCTGACATGAGTGACATCAAGCTGGCCACGCCCTCCGTGGCCATGCCCACCCCAGCCCCATGAGGTCAAACACAATCCTGGTGTGGCCCTCAATGAAATCGAGTTTGACACCCCTGGTCTATAATGGTAAATGATCTCCTACATGAGCAGGGTGTTGGTCTAGAAGATCTCTAAGATCCCTTCCAACCCTGTTATTCCATGTTATTCTGTTATTTTATTAGGGCAGGACTAACTATTTCAGACTAAACCAGAATGTTTAAATCATTGACAAATCTTTATAATGTGACACAGAGCTAGACAGCACCCAACAGAAGCCCTCAAAGAGTTGACAATGGTACACCCTGAAAAGCTGCTTTCCGCAACTATATCCTATTGTACCTTTGCACAATGTTTGCATACTATATAGTAGGAACACACTGTACTTTCAAGGCAGCAGATTCAAATTATACAATGCGATCCAACAATAGAAGCATCAGATCAGACACTCAGCCAACATTAACTAGCCCAGATGTAATTTGGGGGAGTCACTCAGTCATTTTCTTCGAACAGTATTTTCAGTTGGAGCTGCAAAGGCCCATTTTTACGTTCTAGGTTCCAGATGCTACCTTTACCTTGTACTTAGGTTTTGGGCAAGTTGTGGAGCTCTCCGCCTCAACCAGTTCGATTCCTCTGAAATGGGGACTTTGTGATCAATCATGCTGGTCACAACAGCAAAATTGTACATGGGCATGTAGACTTTGAAAGCCATTTTGTGAGAGTGTCTAGAGAAATTCTTCATGATTATAAAGTGCACACCTGGCCTCCCACATCTGGGGACTGTTTTCCTCACTGAACTTTGCACCAGCTCAAATGGAACATTTTTGGTTTTAAAACTGAATGAAAACAGAGGTTCCCAGATCTGAAACTGAATGCCCCCCCCCAAGAACAATTTTGGCATAGTTTGCTATTAATTCTGTTGAATTTTCCAGCAGATGTGCTGGAGAATTGCCTCTTAAATTGAAGCTGAAAATATGTGAGGGGACATATAGCCTCCCAGGATTCCAGGACCCCACTCCTGCCATCTCCAACCAAAATGTCCATCACCAATAGAATATATGTACCCAGAGTTGAATGGTGGTGTTTTTGATGACTTCACCAAACTCAGAAAGCAACAAGATCTCCACAGAATGTCCAATGTTTGTGATGGATGAAATCTGCAATCCCATAACTATTTTCTCTACACTTCATTATTTTCAGTTCTGATCAGGGCTGCCCTAATGCTCTTACCAGACGACTTCTCCAACATTAGAAGAAATGAGGTAGCGGATGAACTGCTTCATGTTGTTGTAAATAGCTCTGCCTTCCTCCACAGCAGCCACAATGGTAGAAAAATTATCATCTGACAAAACCATCTCTGCAGCTGACTTGGCCACCGCTGTTCCAGAGCCCATTGCGATACCAATTTCAGCTTTCTTCAAAGCAGGGGCATCGTTTACTCCGTCACCAGTCTGGAGAAAATAAAGTTAATTTTGCCCAAAGATTTGCATAATTCAGTGTTTTGTTTAGGAACTGTTTCCAACACTGGCCAACCTGATGCCTCCAGAAAATCAGAAGATATATGAACTCAAAAGCTAGTTTAGACTGTCAAAATAGCAATGGTGGACAATTCTCTACTAGTCTACCTATCTTTTTGATGTGTTATTAAACTAGGCATCTTGATGTATTATTAAACTAGGTATCTTTTTCCTTACCTAGTCCACTCCAGATATGATGGATTAGGAATTTCCCAAATTCCCAGCCAACATGCCGAAGAATTCTGGGAATTGAAGTCCAATAAAGAGCCTTGATAGTACAATGGTTTAATGCACCCTGTTATTAACATAGCTGCCTGCAATTTCTGCTGGTTCGAATCTCTCCAAGGCTCAAGGTTGACTCAGCCTTCCATCCTTTCTAAGGTAGGTGAAATGAGGACCCAGTTTGTGGGGGCAATAAGCTGACTTTGTATAAAATATACAAAAGAAAGAATAAAGGCTATTGCCTAATGCATTGTAAGCCGCCCTGAGTCTCCGGAGAAGGGCGGCATATAAATCAAATTTTTTTTTTTAAAAAAAAAACTATCTGGATACAGGGGTGAAATGCTACCGGTTCAGGCCAGATCGCCTGAACCGGTAGTAAAAAGTGCTACTGGTTCGCTGAACTGGTAGTAAAAAGTGCTACTGATTCACTGAACCTATAGTAAAAAAAAATGTAAAAAAAAGTTCCGACGATCAGCTGAGTGACACAAAATCGTCAGAACTTTTTTTTTTCATTTTTAAAGCAATTTTTTACTACCGGTCCAGGTGAATAGTTAGTAAAAAAATGCAATTGTGCGGCACAGCTGTGATTGTCCAAGCCTTTTAAAACTTTTTTAAAGCATTTTTTTACTACCTATTCTCCCGAACCAGCAATAAAAAAAATGCTTTAAAAAAGTTAAAAAAAAGGTTCTGACGATCATGTGCCACAGCTGATTTTCCCCCCACTGTTCTACTTACCTTCTCAAGCCTCCTTTTGGAGCGTACTGCGCATGTCCATGCGGCGTGCGTTTGGTGCGAATTGTGCATGCATGCGCGCAGCACATGCTTGCCGCACAGCATGTGTACGCAGCCAGCAAACCGGTAGCAAACCGGTTCAGATTTCACCACTGGATAGCACCAGATGTAAAGACTAAACATTGGCAGTTTGATGTTGGATGGACTTCAACTCCCAGAATTCCCCAGCTAGTATGCTGAAATTGAAATCTTCAAGTTGCCATAGTTGAACTGAACTATAGATACATTCTCATCCAAGAAAGGAGAAAGAAACCTGAAGAATACATGCAACCCTATTTACTTAGTTATTTGATTTATATCTTGCTTTTCATCTACCCCTCCATGCTATCTTCCAATACCTCTAAGTAAATCTGGAGGATCCAAAGACAAAGAGGGATCATCTGAACTCACCATCGCTGTGATTTCATTGAATGACTGTAGGTATTCAACTATCTTGGACTTATGCGCAGGCTCTACCCGGGCAAAGCATCGAGCTGAACGGCAGGCATTGCTTTGGGCATCTGGTGAGAGATCGTCAAATTCTCTGCCCGTGTAGGCTTTGTCGGTCACCTCCTCGCTCTCTGAGAAGATCCCAATCCTCCGGCAGATAGCCACGGCTGTTCCTTTGTTGTCTCCGGTGATCATGATGACACGGATGCCCGCTTTCTTGCACATTTCGATAGATGACACCACTTCCTTCCGAGGAGGGTCCAGCATTCCCACGCAGCCAACAAAGGTCAACTTAGTCTGCAGGCAAAAGGGAGTGAGGGAAGACATCTTTCTAAAGTTTGATTTTCTACTTTCTAAACTTTGGATTTAGGGAAAATGTTGTGTGGAGGTGACTGCTGTTGAACCAACAGAAACCAGACTTAGATGGTGTCACTTCTCCTCAGAGCAAACTAGCCAATGTAGCAACTCTGTTGAGATGTGGATTAGAATCTGACACCTAGAAGAGGAGAACCTTAAAGCCATGTGCCTTCCTGCAATAAGCTCAGAACCCCCCGCACAATTCCTCTTGAAATGTATTGCTGTGATCTATTTTTAAGTACAAACTTATTTTACTGTATCAAAGTCTTTAAAAGACTTAACTTTTCAGTATAATTTGTGGCTGGTTTAGATTTATAGGGGTGGATAGTTTCTGTAAGGAAAGGATATTTGGTTTTACATTTGGGATGCAGCTTTTCCTTCCTTTTTGTGAGCGTGATTTCAACAGCCTTTGCCTAAAAGGTTACCCAGCCTTCTTCCAAATGTATAAGGAAAGACACACCTTTTGGGAGATTCCTTATCATCCAACATCATGAACTCCCCTTGTGGAATCATAGAGCTTAAAGAGACCATAGAGGTTTTCTAATCCAATGTAAGACCCAACAGAGCATCTCTGGTGGTTGGTCATCCAGTCTCTGTTAAAACCTCAGCAAAGACAAACTACCAGGTCACATGGCAGCTTAATCCACTGGCTGATGGCATGTACAGTTTTAACATTTTGGTCTTGCCCTCTGGGCAAAAGGAGAAAAAGTCAACTCCCTTCTCCCACCTCCAGATATTGGAGACTGCTATCAACTCTCATCTCCAAATTATCTTTTCTGTAAATTAATCCTACCTAGAGGTTTTAACTATAAGTCCCAAATGTGCTTTTTCAGAAGGCAACTGGACTTTCTTGTTTTTTCTTTGAAGACGTTTCGCTTCTCATCCAAGAAGCTTCTTCAGCTCTGACAGGATAGTGGGGAATAGAACGATTCATATATGAATGTACTCCAAAATTGTATTTGCTTTTTTAGCAGCTGAGTCACCGTACTGGCTTACACAGGTAGTTTTCGCTCCCAGGACACTGCAGGAAGGCCTACTAGGCCCAAAACCAGGCATGGGGGACAGTGGGGCGGCCTTCCTGTGGCCTGTTTTTGCTCCCAGGAGGTCTACTAGGCCTAAAACAGGATGCGGGGGGGGGGGCATGGCACATCCCCCCCTGCGGCCCGTTTTTGCTCCCAGTGGAGTGCAGGAGACCAAGTGCTGCCTGTCACACCCCCTGGCCACGCCCACCCAGCCGATCATTAGGACAGAGAACCGGTTGTTAAATTATTTGAATCCCACCACTGGTCATAAGCAACTTTTTTCAGTGTTGTTGTAACTTCGAACGGTCATTAAATGAAGGGTTGCAAGTTGAGGACTACCTGTATAGGGCCTATAAAGACCCTCTTGCCCACTTACTTCATAGTTAACAAACTGGCTGGAGTCATCGAGATGCATGTCCTCTTTCCGAGGAGGATGGTCTCGTGTGGCCAAGGCGAGACAGCGTAGAGTGTCGATGCCGGTACCCCAGTCCCGGATCTTGGAGAGGATCTTCTCTTTGACAGAAGAAGTCAAAGGGACGTGGTTTCTGCCGACACGAACGTAACTGCAGCGCTCAATGACACTTTCCGGAGCACCCTTGCGAAAGAAAAGAAATGAAATGTCTGAACTGACCCAGACAGTCAAGCAGGTCAACTCTTGGAGCCTAATGGGAAGTGTGTGTGTGTAATTTTAAACCTTGTAAATCTTGGGTTGGGTGAAGCTTTGCCTTCTCTCCAAAAGTTTTAGCCTAATGTTGTTAATTCATCTAATAAAAGAGGAAATTAGTAAACACTTGAGTAGTAAAGAAATGAAGGGCATTCAACATACTTGGAAATTTATTTTATTTTAAATGTATGTCTGTGATCTGATTAGCTTACATTTGAGAATGCGATGTCGGACACGCTACTCAAAGGCCAAAGACAATTTGCTAGGCTATGTGAAAAATAAATGTTTTTTTCATGCAAAGAGTAGTTAATTTATTAGGTCGGAATGCCTATTTTCTCTCTCCAAATAAGTTCTGCATCGAAAACTAATCAAAGAGCACCCCCTAGCGGAAACACAAGACTTTAAGGCAATCTCTAGGACAGTGATGGCTAACCTTTTTGTCATCGCATGCCAAAACCAGGGGTGTGCCCATACCCATAATTCAATGTACCCCGCCCCCTGCGCATGCACGCGCAACCCCCACGCACTCCCCCCACCTTTGGCAAGCGATGGCATGGTGGGCCTGGTAGGCTCGTTTTTCACCCTCCCCAGGCTCCAGAGGCTTTCTTGGAGCCTGGGGAGGGTGAAAACGAGTCTCTCCCCCCCCCCCCCCGGAGGCCAGAAATGGCCTGCTTGCTGACTTCTGGTGAGCCCGGAAGGCCTGAAAATCAGATGTGCATGCCAGAGCTGAGCTAGGGCAACGCTCGCGTGTCCACCGATATGGCTCCGCGTGCCACCTGTGGCACGTGCCATAGATTCGCCATCACAGCTCTAGGACGTTAAGTCAACATTTATTTTGAAACACAAACACTCATTCTTTTTCAAAATGTGTCAAAGATATCAGAGAAAGGGAAGAAAGAGTGGAAAAAAAACCTGAGAGGCACAGATCATTTCCTTACTTAAAGCACAACCATTTTGCTTCTAAAGAGACAGAGTTCAATCCTCTACAGCAGTGGTTTCCAACCTTTTTTGGCCATGACTCACCTAAGCATCTCTAAAATCCTGATCCCCCCCCTCCCTTGACATATAATTCTTACTATTCAAAAAGTGACTCCTACTCATGCGGAGGAAGCCTAAAAGGCCATTAATTTGGTTTAAACAAGGTTCCAATTGCCCCCATTAAAAATCAAATTGCCCCCCTGTGGGGCGTGGGCCCCACATTGGGAACCACTGCTCTACAGCAAAGATGGGCAGCTATGGCTCCTTTACGACCTGTGAACTTCAACTCCCAGAATTCCTGTGCTAGCATGACTGGCTGGTTGAGGAATTCTGGGACTTGAAGCCCACAGGTCATAAAGGGACCGTAGTTGCCCACCCCAATGCGCTCTAGAGCAGTGTTTTTCAAACCTGGCAACTTTAAGATGCCTGGTCTTCAATTCCCAGAATTCCTATTCTGGCTGAAGAATTCTGAGAGTTGGTCCATGCATCTTAAAGTTGCCAAGTTGAAAAACACTGCTCTAGTCCCTAAAGGAATTCCTCCCCTTGACACATCACAGCAAACTCATCAATGCATTAGGGGGCAGTGCTGAGGAATTTGAGGGAATCGAAATTCTAAAAATATTAAGTATTTAAGGAATAAAGAAAACTATCCTAAGGATGGGTGTGGGGAAATGAAGAGACAAATTAGAATATGTAATGAGGACTGAGGACTGAGCAATGACTATGGAGGAGAAGAAGAAGAAATGGAAAACACAAAGATGGAATGGAGCAATGGAGCATCCTGGAAAAAAAAATCCTTGGTAAGCCAGTGTGTGTCCCATTGAAAAGTGAAGCACCACTATAACCACACCGCCATTTGACTTGTCAAGTCCAGTGCATAGAGAAAGCCATAGCAGCGGTGCCTCTAACTCAGGGGTGAAATCCAGCAGGTTCTAACAGGTTCTGGAGAACTGGTAGCGGAAATTTTGAGTAGTTCAGAGAACCGGCAAATACCACCTCTGGCTGGCCCGAGTGAGGTGGGAATGGAAATTTTACAATATCCTTCCCCCAGGAGGGGAGGGAATGCAGATTTTGCAGTATCTTCCCCTGGAGTGGAATGGGGATGGAGATTTTGCAATATCATTCCCCTGCCACGCCTACCAAGCCATGCCCACAGAATCGGTAGGGAAATATTTTGGATTTCACCCCTGCTCTAACTGTGCCTTCACCACAGCAGGATCTGGTGCCAGCTGTTACCTTGACGAAGAGCTTGCCGCTCGAGGAATTGTGACTGGAGGCCACAGGTGTGCAATACACAGACATGGACTTGCGGTCGCGGGAAAATTCAAGGGTGCATTCCTTCTTCATCAGCTTTTTGATTACCTGTGTGTGTGGGGAATGACAACAGGGAACCATCAGTCTCAACCATAGAAATTGTCCTTGAATATATATTAACGTTTCTGTGAAGCAATTTTTAAATGTACAGATACAGATAAGCGTTCTAGAGTCACAGATCACAAATGCAGAGTAGCGTCTGGAATGCAAAATATACCGTCTATGCCATGCATGTTCTTTTCAGAGTGTTATATTTGTTCTCAGCCTAAAGGATCAGAAGGAAAAACAAATAAAAGGGCCACATTGTTTTTCTCTGTCTGGGCAAAAGGATAGCCTACAGAAAATGTTGGTTGTTGCCAAAAACAGTGTTGTATTTGTTTGCTCTTTTTGAATGTGCACAGGAGGTTTTTTTTTTTTTTTAAAGCTAAATTAAGCCTTTTAAAAATTTAATACTGCTCTTCTGCTTTTTATTTCATGAAAATATCATGATCTGAAGGTTGATACTTTGTCACCAAAGTTTATAGACAGGTTCTGGAAAGCCTCCAGGGCAGATAAACTGCATTTGGTCCATTGGTTGCAAATTCCAGCTCCAGACCTTTCTTGCCAGGCCAAAGTATTATGGCATTGAAATAGAGACTTGGTTACATAGCCTAGGAATATTTTGCACCCAGCATAGAGGTCTATCTATTTATTATCTAACAGACAATAAAGAATTTGCAAGTTAAAAACAATTCCGGATATATTTACAAGGTTATTGTATGCATAACTACACGGATGGGTCACCCACGAATGTCAAGAAAGCACCAAATTTAATATTTAGTTATTTGTGGAGTTATTGGATTTACATTCAGCTTTTCCATTATGCAAATCCTCAAGGCCGCTTCCAACAATTAACACAGCAACTGGCAATGCCTTGGTGCTCTGGAATTGTCCCATTTTTCTCCCCTGCAGAGAACTGCAGCAATGGTTTATGGCTAGGAATAGGCTTTTATTGGGCAAACCACGCTTAAACATGGTCTGCAAGTCCCCATTTAAAGATCACAAATGCTGTGCTAAAATTTCTTCTGTTTCTACCCTGGAGAAATTAACCTCTTACTCACGGTATTGCAGGCACTGGCTCTTTCTACTTTGGAAAAACCACCAGTGTCTGTATTGAAAACATTCATCTTCTCCACAAGGCAGGTCAAGGCTGTTTCTGTCGCTTCGCCCACCTTTTCATAAACTTTCTTGGACTAGAAACCGAAAGGGAAGGTGCACAGTTAAACCAAAAGCAAAATACATTTCCTGCAGTGGTAGGCACTGCAACCTAGTTTGTTAAAAACAATTATGTTAAAAACAATTATGTTAAAAACAATTCCTCACCAGAGGAAAGGATGTTCAAATCTCAACGTTAAAAACAAAAAACAGTAAAATAAAGAATCTGGTGTAATATGTCTGCTTAACATGTAGGTAGGGAAAAAAAATCTAATTACCCTGTTTCCCTGAAAATAAGACATCCCCCAATAATAAGCCCAATTGGGCTTTTGAGCGTATGCGCTAAAATAAGCCCCCCTAAAAATAAGCCCTCCCCGAAAATAAGCCCTCCCCAAAAATATTTAAATGTGTGTGCAGCTGGTCCCCGCCATTTCCTCTGGTTAAGAGTTAGGGAGACAGAGCTGGAAATCAGGTAAGACGGCAAGAGGAGCCCCATCTTGCTCCAGGTGCCCCAAAATAATAAGACCTCCTGGAAAATAAGGCCAAGTACTTATTTTGGGGTTCAAACAAATATAAGACATGGTCTTATTTTTGGGGAAACACGGTAATATATCTAAAAGGACATATTACTACGCTGGAAATGGTAAAACCCTTTTTTTTTCTTTTTGCATTTTTTCTTTTATCTTAATTTGTAGGATTTTTATCTTTCTATTTTTAAACTTCAAGAAAATTATTCAAGTAGGATATACTTTTTGCATGCTATTTTTTCCCTGAAAATTAAGATTGACATGTATAACATACTCATTTTTATACATCAAAAGAAATGACAAATTCGTTTTAAAAGTGAAGCCTCCTTCAGTCTGAATCACAATTTCCTTTAGCTCCAGGCAGACTTCACAGTTCAAACTGGCGAAAGCTCTTCTGGGAACTGTAGGCTGAGCTACTGTATGATTTTCTTCCTGATTTGATATATAATATATGAGCACTGGTGGCGCAGTGGTTAGAATGCAGTATTGCAGGATAACTCTGCCCGCAGTCTGGGGTTTGATCCTGATGGGGCTCAAGATTGACTCAGCCTTCCATCCTTCCAAGGTTGGTAAAATGAGGACCCAGATTGTTGGGGACAATGTGCTGGCATTAAAAACCACTCAGAGAGTGCTGTAAAGTACTATGGAGTGGTATATAAGATTGTTAATGCTATGGCTAATACTAATAACAAAAAACTCACCTCATTATAATCCAGCGAGGAATCATTGCAAAGGGCACAAATGGTTGCAAGTTCTACTAAGCCATCAAATTCTCCACACTTAACAGGGTTATCATTCTTTAAGCTGCCATTTTAAAAGGAAAATAGGGGAAACAAAGTAAAATTATGTCTGACTGGCAATGAAGAAGCTTATATCCTTTGCAACCCGAATGCAGTAATCAATATAACAGGGCAGTACATTGATTTTTTTTAATTATGGTATTTAGTAATAGTACTATATCTTACCATAGCTTTCCTAGAAGAAAATTGTCAAAGAGACTTAGGACAAATTCCATAACTGACAGGTAATCTGTTCCGGCAGTCATTCAGTAACATATTTCTACAAAATATGGTTTTAAACTTTTGTCTGTCTCAGCCAGCTTCAGGTCCTTAGTCCTGACTGTGAAACTGAATTCAAGAGAATTTTAACAGAATGGTGGGGCTTATGAAGATTCTGGAAGCAGCAGAAGCAATGGAGATCCTGAACAATTATTTCAACAGAGCTATGAAATCTTCCCAGTGCCATTGGCTGGGTGCTGCTTCTCCAGGCTCAGCATAGATCCTGGAATTTGACTGAAAAGGAGTTTTGTTATGCTTATAGGTGGCCTACTGGTTAAGATGCTGGGATTGTCAACCTGAAGGATGACCGTTTGAAACCCAAGCACTGTGTGATAGGGTGAGTTCTTGTTCCTGCCCCAGCTCCTACCAATCTAGCAGTTCGAAAGCATGCAAATGCAAGTAGATAAATAGGTACCACTTTGGTGGGAAATTAACAGTGTTCCATGCGCCTCGGTGTATAGTCATGCTGGCCACATGACCACGGAAGCGTCATTGGACAATGTTGCCTACCTTGGCTAAGAAATGGAGATGTGCTCGGTGCCCCTCCTTGAGTCAGACACGACTAAACAGAGGAAACCTTTACCTTTTCTATCTATAGATAAGACAGAGAATGTGTGTAACCTTCTGTTTCAAAAGAAGTATCTCAAAATAACTGGACCACCTAGAGTTAGAAAAAATTCTTTTGAAATTGCTTTATTTCCAAATACACCTACTTTTCTGTGTACCTATTTATTGCCTTTTTTTTGTTAACAGGGGAAAGAAGGAACCATTCCAATTTGCAGGTCTCTCTTCTGAATTCTAAAATGCCACCAACTGGCTAACGCTACAACATTTGATTCTCTAGGACACTGTGAAACCATAAGTGAGGGGGAGGTAAGACATAGGGATCCAAAGGGAATGTGAGGTAGCAAGAGCGAGAAGAATATTTTTGATGATTTGGAGAGCTGTTGCCAAAGTCAGAGCAGACAGAACTGACCTAGATGGAGCCCAATTCAAGATAAAGGAATTTTATAGAAAAGCAACAATTGCATAATGATGGAGCACAAGCAATGCAAGGAGAAGATGCCAACAGCATCTTCAGATGGGAGAATAGAATAGAATTTTTATTGGCCAAGTGTGATTGGACACACAAGGAATTTGTCTTGGTGCATATGCTCTCAGTGTACATAAAATAAAAGATACATTCATCAAGAATCATAAGGTACAACACTTAATGATAATCATAGGGTACAAATAAAGAGAAAGATCCGATCTGAAAGCCACTGGCAACAAGTACCATCTTCCTGTCCTCCAAATGTGTAAGAACTGAAACTCCCACAATTCTCGGCTAATATGATCATAGCTGATGATAATGTTGGACATTCTGGGATTTGAGGTATAAGTAAAGAACAGCAGGTTAGAGAAGGCTGGTTTACAGACATCCCTTCACGTGAAACTTCAGGTATTTAGTGACAATCGAACCAGATGGATCAGCAATTTGGTATCTCCTTCATAAACCTCACTAGTATCTAATTATTCTGAAACCTTCCCCCACCAATGCCCTTTACTCAGGTCTTCTCACAGGCACATTTGCTGATTGTCAACAGCTCTCTAAGGTTTTGGGTGGCTTTCTCATGTTTTCCATCTGGAGGTTCTTCTTCAAAGGCCATGCTCTACCTTGGAGATGTGGCTGCTACATAAAAGAAGAGGAGCTTTGCCCTTATTATAGGCCCGTGATGGCGAACCTATGGCACGCATGCCACAGGTGGCATATGGTGCCATATTGGGGGGCATGCGAGCTCAGCTCCGTTGGGCCTTCTGGGCCCATCAGAAGTAGGGAAACAGGCTGTTTTCTGCCTCCGGAGGGCCTTGGGGTGTGGTGGGGAAGGCCTCTCTCACCAGGCTCCAGAGCCTTTCTAGGGTCTAAGGAGGGCGAAAAAGGCCTTCCCCAGCCCCCCGGATGCCCTCCGGAGGCCGGAAACAGCCTGTTTGCCAACTTCTGGTGGGACCAGAAGGCCTGTTTTTTGCTGTCTACAGGCTCCAGAGCCTCTCTAGGAGTCTGGTTGGCAAACGGGCCGTTTTTGGCCTCCGGAGGGGTGGGGAAGGCCGTTTTCGCCCTTCCCAGACTCCTACAGAGGCTCTGGAGCCTGGGCACAGCAAAAAACAGTCCCACCGGAAGTTGGCAAACGGGCCGTTTCCGGCCTCCAGAGAGCCTCCGTGAGGGGGTGGGAAAGGCCGGTTTTGCTCTCCCCAGACTCCTAGAAAGGCTCTGGAGCACGGTGAGAGAGGAAAAACAAGCCTACCGGGCCATCGCGTGCCAGGAGCAGAGGGAGTGGGGGTGGGTGGGTCATGCACGCATGCGCAGGGCGCATAGAATTATGGGTATGGGCATGCGCGACCCCCCCCTCCGCTCCTGGCACGTGATGGCAAAAAGATTATCCATCACTGTTATAGGCTAAGGCCCTCCTCTTGAGAACTTCTTATGGGAAGGCCAGCTTCCAATTAGCACGTGTGCATGCACACACACAGATTTTTCCAGACAAATTCCTGTGAAAGAGCCTTTTTAAAGGAATGTCGGAAGAAGGCCGTCTGTCAGTGAGTGGCTCCTATGAGACTGACAAATTGTACCCTTTCCCTCGATGTCTTGGACAAAGTACAGCTGTGATGGAAAAGCAACTTGCTAATTAAAGGCACATAAGAATCTTCACAGGAAAGAAGAGTTTACATTTCCAAAAGAAGAGGCAAATTAACACCTTTCGATGCTGAAATGATCCTAGAGAAGCAGAAGTAAGGGTGGTAAGTGGGGAGGGGGAATCACAGTCCTGGTTTTTTCCTTATTTTTAAGCCCTTTTGATTATTTCAAAAAAAGTATCTCACAAAAATCTAAGAAGATTTGGAGCCGGTAAATACGGAATGGGACAACTCAGTACAGCCAACTCTCCAAGGCCAATTCGCCACAGCCAACTTGCCTCAGGACAACTCCCTGTGAGGCAATTCCACAATTCAATTTAATTATTTAAAATAATTAAAAATTTATTTTAATTTTTGTCATTCACATTTCGTTTCTTCTTTAGCACCTTTTATTTAATGATTCTATCCCACTATTTCTTGAATATTAATGTACGTAACTCCTGTCCCGTGGTGAGTTGCCATGGTGAGTTGTCCCACAGCAAGTTGGCTATGGTGAATTGGCTGTGGCAAGTTGGCCATGACGAGTTGTCATAGACCCAGCACATACCCAGATAGGAGACCACAAGAAAATCACTGGACTGGAGTTGCATAAAAAAATTGAAAAAAATATGACAGACTTGAACATTGGGCGCTATCTAACAAAATGAAATTCAACAGTGAAAAAAGTAAGGTTCTACATTTAGGAAAGAAAAACAAAATGCACAGGTACCATATATGTGGTACCTTGCTCAATAGTAGTAACTGTGAGAGGGATCTTGGAGTCCTAGTGGACACCGTTTAGATATGAGCCAGCAGTGTGCCAACACAGTTCTGGACTGCATAAACAGAGGGATAGAATCAAGATCATGTGAAGTGTTATTACCACTTTATAATGTTTTGATAAGGCCACGCTTGGAATATTGCATTCAGTTTTGGTCGCCACGATGTAAAAAAGATGTTGAGACTTTAGAAAGAGTGCAGAGAAGAGCAACAAAGATGATGAGGGGACTGGAGGCTAAAACATATGAAGAACGGTTGCAGGAACTGGGTATGTCTAGTTTAATGAAAAGAAGGACTAGGGGAGACATGATAGCAGTGTTCCAATATCTCAGGGGCTGCCACAAAGAAGAGGGAGTCAAGCTATCCTCCAAAGCACCTGAGGGCAGGACAAGAAGCAATGGGTGGAAACTAATCAAGGAGAGAAGCAACTTAGAACTAAGGAGAAATTTCCTGACAGAACAATTAATAAGTGGAACAACTTGCCTGCAGAAGTTGTGAATGCTCCAACCCTGGAAATTTTTAAGAAGATGTTGGATAACCATTTGTCTGAAGTGGTGTAGGGTTTCCTGCCTGGGCAGGGGGTTGGACTAGAAGACCTCCAAGGCAGTGGTGGGTTTCAAATTTTTTTACTACCGGTTCTGTGGGCGTGGCTTGGCTTGGTGGGCGTGGCTTGGTGGGCATGGCAGGGGAAGGTTACTGCAAAATCCTCATTTCCTCCTGATCAGCTGGGACTTGGGAGGCAGAGAATAGATGGGGGTGGGGCCAGTCAGAATTTTTACTACTGGTTCTTTAACTCAAAATTTCCGTTACTGGTTCTCCAGAACTGGTCAGAACCTGCTGAAACCCATCTCTGCTCCAAAGTCCCTTCCAACTCCGTTATTCTATTCTATGTGCAAAGAAGGTAATGGGATATTATTATCATACTGAGGCCAGGAGAATGTTATGGACCTCTCTATGAAATCATCAAGAATGAACCTGGGTGAAATTAAGTTTTTGCTTTGCCTTATTTGCTAGCATTTCAAAAGAAAGTTGGGTAAAGCATATTGCAACTAAATTTTATGTAAGGCTCCAGTAAGCTTATTTAAATCTTTTGTGGATAGCTGCATCAGTAGCAAAATGTCAACATGAGCATCATACAACATGAGCATCATGCAAATGCCATGAGTAAGCATCTGCACCCTGATATCTGACACAAGGATGTCAATTGAAGCATTTGAGTCACTTCATCACATCGATATTTGCCCACTGCAGATATCAAAAGCAGAGTTATAGAAACAATTTTGAACCCTGGGGAGTTTGGGGTGGGGTGGGGTGGGGGATTGTGGGGATTAAAATAACACAGTAACACTTCATACCCAATTAGATTGTTCTGGTAGGAACTCAGAAGACTACCATAGTTTTATTGGAGATTTATCTGAGAATTTTATCTGAGAATTTAATCTGTTCTCATTAAATACTCCCCTATCAGACATTACTTTGGAAAGGTAATGGATATCATCCTGGGATGTACCAGAGTAGAGGATCTTAGGATCCACTGGGATCCAATTGATTCCAATGAACTTCTGGTAAAAAGGATGACATAGAACAGGGGTGTCAAACGGAAGGCCCGGGCCCTGTGGGGTGCTTAGGTCTGGCTGTGGGGCTGCCCTGGAAACAGTGAAGACCGCCCCGCAGTGTCTCTGCCAGTGAAAACGGAGCTTGGGAGGGCCATGGGCAGCCTTCCTGAGCTCCGTTTTCACTGGCAGAGGGTTGCAGGAGGCCATCACAGCCGAAAACGGAGCTTGGAAGCCCGTTTTCACTTGCAGAGCACTCAGGCCACCACAGGTGCCCCCAACACAAGTGATGTTGAGCTGGCCATGCCCACCCCAGCCATGCCCACCCCGCCCCCAAGGTCAAACACAACCCTGATGTGGCCCTCAATGAAATTGAGTTTGAAACCCCTGACATAGACTATTGTATAAGTATCTTGGGGGTGGCCCACATGAATGTGTTTTCCTGGACATCACTAAAGGTGTGTGAAGGTCATTTCATCCCAACTCTTCCAACTAGCAGGTCAGGAATGAAGGTTATTTTGCGCATTGTACAGCAAACATAGCATGGGAAAATTAGGAATGCTGTACACATTTGCACTATGCTCCAAGCTGTAGCAGTTAATAGTCCATTATCTTCTGCTTTTATGGTCAAGATTAACTTGGGGGAAAATGGGAATACACATCATAAAACATGTGGTAACCCCTGAGTAAACCCAAGAGATATCAATTTCTAAGATATTTCTAAAATATGTCTTCTTTTTTGCCATTTTATGCCCATATAGGTTGATAAAATGCATATTGTATATTTGAAGAAGCAGAATCTGTATTCTACTGGTATGAGGTGTTTCCAGCACACAGAAGCACCTGATGCACTAGTAAAAAGAAATAACTTTGAAATATGATTTTTTATCCAGGTACATGGTAATCAGAATTATATTTAAAAAGAGGTACAAGGAAAATGTATACAGTTTTATGCAGTTAAAAGCCCTCAAACTGGAGATGCAAAAATGGGACAAATTCAGGGGTGAAATGCTCCCGGTTTGGACCAGATAGCCCGATCCGGTAGCGATGGAGGCGGGTGGTTCGGAGAACCGGTAGCAAAAATCCCTGCCCTCCCCCCCCGCCCAGCTGAGCCACACAATCATCACAGGCTTTTTCTTTTAATTTTTAAAAGCATTTTTTCTACAACCTCTTCAGCCGAAAAAATGCTTTTAAAAGTAAAAAAGAAAGCCTCTGATGATCGCGTGGCTCAGCTGGGATCGTCAAAGGATCGTCAGCTGATGATCCCAGCTGAGTTGCCTGATCGGCAGAGGGTTTTTTTCTTTTAAAAGCCTCTGATGATCCAAGCTGAGTTGCCTGATCGGCAGAGGCTTTTAAAAGAAAAAAAGCCTCTGCCGATCAGGCAATTCAGCTGGGATTGTCAGAGCCTTTTGAAAGCATTTTTTTTACAACCTCTTCGCTGAAGAGGTTGTAGAAAAAATGGTTTTAAAAGAAAAAAAAAATTGGCCATGCCCACCCAGTCACATTACCCTCCACACCAAGCCACGCCCATAGAACTGGTAGTAACAAATTTTAGATTTCACCACTGGACAAATTGAACCTAAAACTGAAAGGAAGGAAGGAAGGAAGGAAGGAAGGAAGGAAGGAAGGAAGGAAGGAGGGAGGGAGGGAGGGAGGGAGGGAAGGAAGGACTGAGAAAAATGTACAGATTTGCCCATCCTCACAGTCAAGAGAAAGAAAAAGCAGGATAGAAGGAACCTAAATAATTTTCTGTGATGAGGCACAATGTAAGTAGGTCATCTATTGCATACTGAAGTTTTCTAGAGCTGTTTGTTTCTTGTTTCTTAGATTCAAATTTCTCTGAAGCCTGCTCCAAAGAATTATTTCTCAGCTATAATGAGCCATCGCTGACCTAGTAAATCCAACTTTCTGTTACAATTATTTGTATTATTACATTCCTTTGGGGAAGGAGTTGTGGATTCTCACAGATCCAGAGAATGGAGACAGAAAGAAACATAGGCAGTTCAACTCTTCAATAATACATGAGGGGTGTGTCTAAATTGTCACACTTTCTCTGGTGAAAATTTATTCTGCTTATAGTTTCCCGTGGACTTTAAATAACAGCAAAATAATACTTCAGAACTGTGCAAGATGTTTTTGACCCTGGCAACCGCTGCCGAGATTTCACCATGGAACTCAAAACATTGTCTCTCCAAATTATGTCATTGGAGTATTTTGTGTCAAAAATAAAATAGAGATGAAAAGTGAATCTTTTAAATTAACATGTTACATCCAAAACTATTTTATACAGAAGCAAATGTGATGGGTGGAAATTTATGGTAGGTACAATGGAACACATGTTTTAATTCTGCGCCCCTGTGCCATTATTTAGTTGAATTCATTCCTTGGGGATGACCCTACTTTGTTTTGTTTTCTTTTGAACATGATTCACATACTTTGTGGGGTATATTGTGTTACAATTATGTTAAATATGCAATTATTTCTGCTTGGTGCTGAGACTAATTCGTTTTTGGGGTTCAGTAAAGGCCTACCTGTTTGCTTAAAGCTTTGGGCTGAGCTGATGATCCTGGGATTGCTAACTCTTCCCATTTTACGGTTTTCACTTTATAATTATATATAGTTTTCCTGGCTTCTTTTATTGCACCTTGTTTTGGGGTTGTCTTTAATAAAAAGTAGGCGAAACATGGCCATAAATAAATAGTGCAGCTGGCTATATCATATTAGTTTGCTATATTAGTAGATTTACTTGTGTGTGCATGCAAGGGTTTTTTGGGGGAGCGGGACTGATAAAATTCTATAAAGATGTTGTCCTGTGATTGACCTGCATATTTCAATTAACACCTGGAAGAGAAGTTGCTTAGACAAGCTAGATCTTCCTATTTAGTCTTATGAGCTGTGAAATAACAAACTTCCAACTCTAATCCCAGTCAAATAATTATCTCTCTCTTTTGTTGTTAGCAAGTGCCCAATGACTGCGAGACCCTTAATGTAATAATGAAGACTCTTCATTAATGTATAACCTTTGCTGATGCCTAAGCTGAATAACTTTAGGGATGGAGGGGAAAAAGAGATGTTGCAGGCCTATAAAGCTTGTTCAACTAAACTAAAGCAATCCTCTTGTGAGTCGAATTCTGGAGACCCCCAGAAGGACAGGCAGAGCCTGTAGGTGGAGTCAAGAGAGGAATCAGCCTGGAGTCATTAATTTCCCACAAATGGTCTAAGTCCAACATCTCTTGAATTCCATTAACTCTTATCTAGTGCAAATGTAGTGCTGACCATTAGCTGACTAGATTCCTGTGTATAGATGTGGGCAATAAATCAGCTTAACTGGACTTAATATGTGGGTCTTGATTCTTCTTGCCTGACAAGACTGTCCCCACCACTTGGGGTTCACCACTGCAGCTAGCAAGAGGCCCTTGGTGCATTTACAGTAAGTAAATGAAAAAGCTTCTTGGATGAGAAGCAAAACGTCTTCAAAGAAAAGAAAAACAAAAAACCAGAAAGTCCAATTGCCTCTTGAAAAAGTACCTTTGGAACAACCATGACCTGGATGACTGAGACTCTCCATAGACATTAAATAATGGGTACAATCACTGCCTTGAGTTATTTGTAAAAATTACAAAGGCAGGATATAAACAAACAAACAAACGAGCAATAAATAAATAAATAATAAAATTTAAACAAACATGATGCTTTTTGTTTTAGTCCTGGAATCTCTTTTAATATTGTAAGCCACCTAGAGTTACCTGTGGTAAGATGGGTGGCCAATAAATTGGAATGAATGAACGAACAAACAAACAAACAAACAAAACAAACAAAAAAAAAAAATCCTCCTGCTTTGGCATCTATTCTAAATTAGCTGGCAATTTAAAACTTTCAGAAAACAGATTGAAAAACAGCATAGCAAATTGAAAACAATGATATCACCTGACAGACACAATAAGATTGTTTTCCTTTTTAAAATGAGTTTTGTATTAATTTTTAAATATAATTTCAAAGGGAACCAGTTTGGTGTAGGGGTTAAGACACTAGGCTAGAAGCCAGTGTGAGTTTCAGACATGCCTTAGGTACAAAGCCAGCTGCGTGACTTTGGCCAGTCATTCCCCCTCAGCTCCAGGAAGGAAGAAATGCCAAATCACTTCTGAAAATGTTGCTAAGAAAACTGCCAGGACTTGTCCAGGCAGTTTCCAGGAGTTAATACTGACTCAGAAGCACAATCAATCAATCAATCAATCAATCAATCAGTCAATTTTCAAACATTGGGAAGATTTTACATCTATGCTTCACAAGTTCCAACAACAGGGCATAGTGCCTCCTAGTGGTCAGTAGAACCACTCACATTTGTCCTTCAGGGGTGTAGGTGGACCCAGTGATGGTGAACTCATGCAAGCTGCAGTGACTGTCCTCAATCTTCTCCACAATGAACATCTGCAATAAAGGGAGAAAGAAAGAGAGGAGCAATTAAAAGACTGCATTGTTGAAGGGCTAGTTACAAGTCACAAGTAGTTTTAAAGCATTAGTACATTGCTTTGTTATTTTATACACTGCTTTGTTATTGAAAAAGGAGACAATTTTGACAAAAACCTCTCATTTGAGACTGCAATCAGATACAATCACTACATGAATGATGTTCAAATTTGCAGCCTTCACTCCACCTTCTCTGGCATAATACAAGCAGTCCTCGATTAACAACTGTTCATTTAACAATGGTTCAAAGTTACGACGGTCTTGGAAGAAGTGACCTGTACTCACACTTATGACTGTTATATCACCCCTGCAGTCACAACTGGGGCGCCTGGCAACTCACTCGCATTTACAACCCGTTACAGTGTCTTGTAGTCATGTAATCATAATGAATCTTGCAAGTTGGAAAGTGCAAATCCCCCTCTAATATTTTTTCTTCTTTTTGTGACATTGTAATCCCTTAATCTGGGGTACAGTTAGGATGATAGGATAGAACTGAGCATTTACTGGCCAGATGCCCTTCCTGATGCCAACATGGAGTTTGCAGCAGATATTCTAATTTTCTTTATATTCTAATTTCCACTCTAATTTATTTTATATTCCAAGAAATTAGGGTGGGTCTCTTCTGAGCCTCTTGTCCTGCCCACTATCCAGCTGCAGACTATGCCATTTTTTAATTTACTGTTCTCTAGGCATATCTTTGGGCCCAGTCTTCCCACATACGATTACAGACTTATATGGTGTATTTCGGAAGTCTTTTTCATTTTGGCACCCCTTAAAATTGGTACCTAGGTGACTGTCTAGATTGCCTATGCTTAGAATTGGCCCCTCTATGCCAGTAGTGAAATCCATTTTTTTTACTACTGGTTCTGTGGACATGGCTTGGTAGGTGCGGCAGGGGAAGGATACTGCAAAATCTCAATTCCCACCCCACTCCTGGGGGAAGGGTACTGCAAAATCCCCATTCCCACCTCACTCTGGGGTCAGCCAGAGGTGGTATTTGCTGGTTCTCTGAACTATTCAAAATTTCTGCTATCGGTTCTCCAGAAACTGTCAGAACCTGCTGGATTTCACCCCTGCTCTATGCCCTTTAAACAACAGTTTGCTGTATTGAGAGATGAGACCCAAGGGCAGGTTATCAGGGGACAATCAGCGGGTGGGTGGAAATAAAGCCTCAGCCTGCTCCCACATTGCACCAAGGGAGCAGAAAGGGATGATGTCATTGCAACTAAATGCAATCTGATTCCTGTTCATGTCAAAATTTATTCTGCTTTTATCAGAGTCTTAAGCGATTCCCAGCACATGGGAATGTTCACTATTGAGTTCCCACATTTGTCAAATTCTTGAGTAACTAGGAAAGAACTGTTGTTTTATTTATTTTTCTTCCGGCCTCCTCTGATTTAGGGCTCCTCTGATTTCCGGCCTCCTCTGATTTAGGGCTTTTACTACTGTACCCATGATAACAATTTCTGCTGCTGTTTATAGTTTTACAACATAAAATCATCATCTAAAATGTTTGCAATCTCTCAGTACAATATCTTAAATTCATGAGTTAATGTGTGGTCCACTGGACAGTGTCCAGTGTTGAGATGCAGCGTTTGGGGGAAATGCAAAATCTGGTGATTATATAGATAGTCCTCAATTTACAACCCCAATTGGGATTAGAATTTCCATTGCCAATCAAGGCAGTTGTGAGTTGTGTCTGATTTTACAACCTTTACTTGTGGTTTAATTTCTTGCAGAGAGATTCACTCCTGATCTCCCTTATTTGTTCTTCTCAATATCCTGGCTTTTAATAGTGGATTCATATGATTTTATACCAGCCACTTGCAAGCGAGGTGGAGGGTCCCTCTCTCAAAATAGTTGCTTCTAACCAAATGAGATGATATTTTAGCTTGCCAAAGTATATCTGTTCATGAATTAAAATAAAATCATATTAAACAGGTAGTCCTTGACTTACAACCTCATTGACTCCGCAGTTATGGTTGTAAATCATGATGGTTGCTCAGTGGCTCACCACAGCACTACACCTAATTTTACAACCTTTTGTCGCAGTGGTCATTAAGTGAATGAACAATTTGTAAAGTGAATGCTGTGGTCATTAAGGAAATCCATTGTTTTCTACGGAGTGCTTTTTTGCTGGAAACTGGGAGTAAAACCAGTTTCTGGCAGTTACATTTGCAAACAGTCATAAATGTGGGCCAGATGCCAAGTGCCCCAAATGTGGGGAGACACCAGTCAGAATTTGGAATCCAGGTTGTAAGTACTTTTTTCCAGGCCTGTCACCTGTCATAACTTCAAATGGTCCCTAAGCAGGTCATAAGCTGAGAACTACCTGTATATATTTATCCCTCTTGGAAGCAATGGGAATTGAATCTACAAGGGGCATGAGATAGAAGACATTTCAAGCTCTGGTTCCTGAATGAATTGATGCTATGACCATGTTCTGGTCTCTTTAGCTTTTCAGCAATAGGGTTCCTTCTGCTTAAACACTCATCTGCTGTCCAGCCAAAGACAGTTGGTTCTCTTAGGTATTTTAAAAGGTTCCTGTTTTGAATGTTGCACGTTCATCCATGTTGATTTGTTTCTGAACTCACTGTGTCAATGCGTGTGGCTTTTAACAGTTACCACAAATGCTCAAATGCCATGTTTTTTGGAGCAATTAGCAAGGCTGAGGACTTACATGATCTCAGGCAGGTGAGGCTGGCTGGCTATGGCTGAGCATATCAGTTATAAATAAACAGGAATGTCACAAAAGCAGGTCCATAATTTAAAATAAACACAGAGCACTTGGTGAATTTACTTTTTTTTTTTTTTGGTATATTTACTCTGCTCACACAATAGCATTATTTATAGGCATGTGCTTCTTTCTTAATGTATCTTATTCCAACCTATGCTACACAATTTTGGAATAATTGTTTTTTTTCCAACAGGTGGGATTTCCCACTTCTGTAAACCTATCTCCTTTCCTGACCCTGTAGCCTTCTCTGTATTTTCCTGGCTGTGGTTATTCCTGCACCAGTCTGGGCGTGTTAAAGTCAACCCCAGTTCAGGCTTCGGCCTACCACGTATGGAAAGGAGTTCGGTATCCTATAGCAACCAAGCTTGGCACGCTATTTCTTCTATCAACAAAGCGCAAATGCAAGCGAGGATGACGCTGAGGGCTCACCATGGAGAGAGATCTGATCAGGTTCTCCTGCCTGCAACCTGTTTGCGTGTGGTTTCATTCCCATACCAGCAGCAGGTAAACAGAGTGGCGGAAATAGCAGATGGCTAATCCCCAATCCGGATAGGAAAGTATTTGATTCCAAGAGTCCTTTTAAAAGAGATTTGGAGCCTAGCCATCCACATGCAGCTCTTGTATACACACAAGGGCCCTTTTACCTGAAAAGGTGTGTGGGTACATGCTGCACCTGCTCCAAAGCTCTACTGGGCAAGGACCAAACCGCCCACTCACCCAGAGATGATTGTTCTCGCAATTTTAAAACACCCAGAAACTGCATGTTTACCTAAAGTTGCTTTCATTATATCATCAAAGGTTCTCTGAATAAGGGTGGCCCGAACAGGCTTGCTTAACACAGGCAGAAACTCTGTTTTATTTAACCATCTTCATAGAGAGGGCTGCCCCCATGCACCCCACCCGCACCTTAAGAAGAGGTATGTTCAGGGGTGGGCTCCAAAAATTTCAGTAACAGGTTCTCTGCCCGGTTGCTGGGTGGGCGTGGCCATGGTGGGCATGACCTAGTTGGCCTTCTGCACCATGGCGGGGTGGTGGTGGGGCATTTTCACCTTCCCCAGGCTCCGGAAGCTTTCCTTGAGCCTCTGGGAGGGCAAAAACTGCCTCCCCTGGGCTCTGGAGGCCCTCCGGAGCTTCCGGGAGATCCATTTTCCCCCCTCTCCGAGCCTCCATGTGGGCCCTGCACTTACTTCGCATCCAAAACAGGCTGCATGGAGACTCCTGGGAGGGGAGGGGTGGGGAAGGGTGGGCGGGGCCAGCCTTGGGTGGAATTTGGAGGTTCTCCGAACTGGCCATAACATTAGCTACGGGTTCTCCTGAACCCGGGTGAACCCGTAGCAGCCCACTCCTGAGTATGTTGCAGACCCCGTCAGTCAAGGAATTTCTCTTGGAAAGGTCCAGGAGAAGACACTTTTCTGCCATGGCACCCGCCCTCTGGAAAATCATGCCCCCCTCCTCCCGGTAAGATCTGCATCCACAATTTTGGCCTTCTTAAAGGGCTTGAAGGGCTCTGTCAACTGATGTATTTTTCTCTGTGCATGAAAGAGTATAATTAGTACGAACAGATAAGGATGCATTAATTTTGTCAGTGGGTAGCTTATTTTACAAGCAATTGATTTTAATTGAGAGTCATTAATTCAATTAGTATACATTCTTTCTACTTTAGGGTTTATTTTTAGTGTAATGTCTTGGAAAAATATATGTGTGTCTCTGTGTATGAGTGTCTCTGTGTGTGAGTGTGTATCCACACACTTGTGTAAGTGTGCCAAATGTACTCATTTATTATGGGGAGAGGAATTTAATTGGCATTGGAAACAGGTTAATGAAGTAGGGAAGTATAAAGTAAGAAATAGGAAAGATTCTTGTCCATGTCTATACTTCTTTTTCTGATTTTTATTTCTTTTGGGGTTGAACTGACTTCAATTCAGCATCATCACCTTTTCAGAGAAATACGGTGAACATAGCTGAGGATTCAAATAGAAAGATAAAAACAATTTGCTTAATCGAAAAGGCCCGCCAGGAGGCACCTAGACACAAAAGCTCCCTTATTCCCCCTTTTTTTCCAGGACAGATTAAAAGATAATGAGGAGGAGGATTAAGTCAGTCACACAGTCAGAAACACAAATAATGCCTAGAAATATTGGCTAAGAATGTGGCACCCAACTCAGGGTGAGGGATATGGCAATAAAATACATAGCTTTTCCAATTCTCCTGAGCAAAAATGGAAAGCATGCTGGCTGGGGAATTCTAGGTCCATCAAGTTCAAGTCCATCTTCAAGTTGCCAAGGTTGAAAAACAGTATACAAAATCAACAATCAGTTCTAATTCCAACAACAAGAATTTAGACCAGTCTTCCTCCAAACATTGCCATATCACAATTGCAATAACAACACCACTTAAGACTTATTTTCTGCTTTATAGTGCTTTACAGCACTCTCTAAGCAGTTTACAGAGACAGCATATTGCCCCCCAAAATCTGGGTCCCCTCCTCATTTTAATGACCTCAGAGGGATAGAAGGCTGAGCAGATATATATTGGATTTCAGCCAGGGATTGTGGGAGCTTCTATCTCACCCAACAGAGGGGAGAAAGCTGATGTAATCAATGGCAATAGATTCCTTTTGATCTCGTAAGATTGCTGCATTTGGAAATTGAGAATGATTTCTTTGCACTCACATAACATAACTGCTATGAGATGAAATCTTGTCAGTTCATCAAATGGCTATCATGACAGGGCCACCATGGCTGGGCTGCAAGTATCCAGATGACCATTAGATGGCAGGAAAGAGAATTCCTAAACTGTCTTCTGTTGGTTATTCAGATTTTGGCAATTCAGAGTTAATACTTATGTATAGGTAGTTCTTGTTTAATGACCGGTTGCTTAGCGACCATTTAAAGTTATAACGGACCTCCCTAGAACTAGTTACAACCCATTTTTGAACCCTCTTCCCTTGTAGTCACATGATTACATTTCATGTCTTTGACAACTGCCTTGCATTTATGATTGTTTGTAGGGTCTGAGGTCATGTGACTGATTTTTGTGTTTAGTTCTTTGTTGTTGTTAGTCGCAAAGTCGTGTCCAACCCATCGCGACCCCATGGACAACATTCCTCCAGGCCTTCCTGTCCTCTACCATTCCCCGGAGTCCATTTAATCTCACACCGACTGCTTCAGTGACTCCATCCAGCCACCTCATTCTCTGCCGTCCCCTTCTTCTTTTGCCCTCAATCTTTCCCAGCATTAGGCTCTTCTCCAGGGAGTCCTTCCTGCTCATTAGGTGGACAAATTAGGTTTAGTTCGAGTTTCCTGCAAAAAATCTCACCCTTGGGGAAAAATGGGTTTGCTTAATGACTGCTGTAAAAACAGAAGAAAAATCTGGTATAGTCATGTGGCCATCCGCTTAACAACTGCCATGACTTACAACTGTAATTCTAGGCTCATGTCAAGAACTTGTCTGTATAATGAAGAATGTATCTAGTTATAAAACCTCACTTTATCATAAGTCTAGTATTTTTCCCCAAGGATGTGCCCTACTGACCCATTTTTCCCCAGACATGTGTGAACTTTTCCAAAAAAGCCCCGGAATACAGCTGTCGATTATTTTGACATCCTAAAATAGTTTTGGGGACTATTTAGGCCCAGAAGATTCTTGAAAATACAGATGATGCTGGAAGCTGATGTTTTTCTTTGCAGCATGCTAGCTTTTATTGCTCCACAATTTTAGTGCTACGTTTCTAATGACTGCGTGTAAGTAAAGAGCCTTCGTTTTATTTGATGATTTTAGCTTGTTATGAGCTGCCTTGGAAAACCTGCTTTTCAGGGCAGAATGCCAATTTTATAAATATAATATTTAAACATTTAAGGTAAGTTTCCATTTTTTTAAAAAAATGAAAACAACTTTCTTAAACAAATAAAAGTTTAGGTGGAGTAGGAAGCAGGAACTTGGCATTCAGAAGAGACTCAGAAGTATGAGCTGGTCAACAGAAGAACAGGTTGTTATGCAGGAATATGATGGGTGAGGATTTTTAAAGCAAGCATTTACTTTTAAATTGGGACTGGTGGCTATTGATGCCCTTTCAAAATCATAAAATCAAATATCAGGCCCTGTTTTAATTCTAATACATATAAGGAAAAATGGCTTAAATTATCATAGATTCTAACTATAACTTTGTTCTAATTTTAAGATCCATTTTAAAGGCTTAGTTCTCAAGCAAGCTCACCATTTAGTATGTACTGTACTATTCAGTGAAACAGGATTATTATTTTTTTGACATCTTAGAAATTCTTTCAACAAGGCAATGTTCACCGATTTCAAAAGGATGTGGACGGACTTCTTAAACATGTCTGACTCCCATAGGTAGATACAGATTTCTTGAAGTTTTTTTTTTTTTTAGCTTTTATTTCTGCTCATTAATTAGGAAGTGTGCCTGGTAAATTATTCATCTGACTTTTACAGGCATCTCTGTGAAATTCCTAAGAAGGGCTGTGCTGTGAAAAGCGGGTTTGGGAAAGTTTAATTTTTTTTAAGGGAAAGGAACGAAGTATGCTATAATAGAACAGGGGTGAAGACCTTTTCTGCTGTTGTTTTCGCTCACATTCCTTTAAATATATTTCGTCAGTGGGAGTGGGTGGACTCAGAATCGTTGACAGGTTGTTTGGTGTGTGTGTGTGTGTGTGTGTGTGTGTGTGTGTGTGTGTGCATGCGTGTGTTTACTGCTCTCTCTAAAATATTAAATGTCAGATGGGTCAAGGAATCAGGCTGACAGGGAAGAGCAGCACAGCAGATGAGCTGGTATTCTCAACCAATTGAGGTACCAAAGCAGGGGTGAAATGCTACCAGTTCGCTCCGGTTCGGGCAAACCGTTAGTGAAAAAAAACTACTGATTCAGGTGAACAGGCAGTAAAACAAAGCTACTGGTTGGTCCAAACTGGTATTTGCGACAATCAGCTGTGCTGCGCGATTTATATTCGCTAGAAAGCAGGAAATCCTGCTTTCTAGCGAATCTAAATAGTGCGGCACAGCTGTTCCCCCCTCGCTGTTCTAACCTTCAAATGGTTCCTTTTTCCGCACAGAGCGCGTGTTTGGTGTGCACTGCGCATGTGCGGGCAGCATGTGTCTGGCACGCACTGTGCATGCGCAGGCAGCGAACCGGTGGGAACCGGCGGCGGATTTTACCACTGTACCAAAGGGCTTTTAACTTAGGGACTCAGGATACTCATCCCTGTTTGAGGGACTTGGAAGATAAAGCAGAAGATTGATAGATGACCATCTCCAACATCTTGCAACAGACAGAATGTAAACAAAGCATTTTGCATTTGCCAGAGATGGGAGACAAGGATTTCCAATAGGTAGAAACTGAAAAAAATGAAGCTCTTCCCTTGACTCTTAAAGTTGGTATGTCTAGGAATGTGGTACCATGTGGTTTCTCTCAACATACCTTTAGATTGTCTCCTTGACAAAACAACACTAAATAAAAATAGTCCTGCCTATAAAATCAGAGAAGCAGGAGGGGGATGAATCACATCGCTGACCACAACTTACACATTCCTGCAGAAACTTAAGCTGGGAAGAAGAAGAATTAAACTGATAGATCAAACTTAGATAAAACGCAGACCACACCCTGGAAGGCGACCTACAAGTTTGGCCATTAAATAGTCTTTTAATTATCTACATCCAAGGGCGTAGATTCTTATATTAAAAAAGGAAGGTGTAGTTTCACATGAAGAAAAACCTCTAAGGTCAACCTATATAAGATACTTAGGACTTTGCAGCCAAAAAACATTGAAGACATCTCCCTGTGGATGTCTGGAGAGTCTGGTAAAAAGAAAGATGGAGAAGGTGGAGACGAAGCTGCACCTATTTTCATGTGCACCATCCTGGCCATCCCCTTGACATTTTTGATCATACCCAATGGTCACTCCTGTATCCCCCCAAATCTTCAATATTGGGGAGATGTGAAGAAAAACACTACGCATAATGCTATCTTGATCAAGCATTACTCTTGTTGTCTAATGCCCAGGATCAATAAAAACAAAAGACATTCAAATAAGTGGCTTATTAAGTCCTTGACTTCATGGGTTGTCCAATCTAATCACTATTAGTTTGCTAATAACTAACCATTATTGTTGGGGGCAATATGTTGACTCTGTAAACTGCTTAGAGAGTTCTGTAAAGCAGCAGTCTCCAACCTTTCAGTGGTGGTGATGGGATGGTTTCATCTGTGTGTGCCACTTTCACAAATGCAGCTTTGTATGCATGTGTGCTCACCCACCACTTCCACGGCCTGGTTCTGAATGGACTGTGGCATTGGGTCATGGATTGGGAGTTGTAAAGCACTATGAAATAGTATATAAATCTAAATGTTACTGTTATTGCTTGTCAAGATTCAACTGCTTTGCTTCTTTCAAACTGTAATGCTTTTTAATTTGCCAATGAATTGGGGGTGGGGAGGGAAGGGGAAAATAGAATGCTGAGAATGTGTGCATGGACCGTGAGAGCCTGGCAACCATCAAGGTCACCACTGCAGGTGCTTGAGAAAGAGACAGACAGTTCCCATAACAAAAGGGTGTCTTATAATTGGACAATGTGATCACCCAGAGGTGGGGAGAAAGGGAAGCTAATATTTAACTAGGCAAGCCTTTGTGTGGGAAAACCAGAGCTGGTTTTGATTCTTTAGTACCAAAATGGTGTATCCAATAAAGTTTTACTTTTGGGAATTCAAAGCTCCCGAGAGTGTTTCCTTATTTTGGGTTCACTAGTTAGACAGTTGACATTGCTATTGCTATTCATACAATTAAATACATTTTTATACAGAGATGGGCAGCCTGTAGTGCAAGTTTTTTGTTCATTCTGGTCCACAGACCCACCATTCCCCATATTTGGAAAACCATGCCATCAGTTTACAACAACTACACCCAAAATTAAGGGGGAAACAGAGAATTACTTGCTTGAATAATGGAGCCATATCCACACAAAACACATTACTTTGGCCCTCCCCTCTCTTACTGAAAGCATTAACAAGTTGTCCATTTTTGACTATGCTTCTTGTAGCTCTCCCAATGTTTTGGACTTTAATTCCCGTCAACCAGTGGGAAAAGGGGATGGTGGAAGCTGTAATTTGAAATTGCTGGAGGAATCACATTTAAACTATAAGGGAGATGGATTTATATTTTATTTTCTTGGTAATAATTCTCTGCCCCTTTGAGTCAATATTTCTGACAAAGAGAATTCATAAATACAGGGACAAATTCAGGTCAAAACTGATCAATCTATTGATCAACCTCAATCCTATTAATGACTTGAGACAATATTAAGATTGCAATGTTCAGCTTGATAAATCAGAAACTATATAATTAAAGGCAAATCTCAAGAAGCCAAAAGCACGTAGGATTTCCTAAAAAATAAAATAGAGCTTTGCTAAAATGTTTTCAGTAAGTCTTTGCTTTTACTCAAGTGATTTCATTGAAATGAAATTATTCAATACTATATCTACAAGTTTCACCACCTGGCCAAAAAAAAAAAAAAAAAAATCCAGTCATGTACAACAGTTATTGAATGTTGTATAATTTAAATCTTAAAATCATCAAAATCACAAACCAGAACAGCAACACGCTATTATTCTGATCTTTATTATGCTTCTGGGTTTCTGTTAGAAAAGATGTGAGTTGCAGATACAAATATGAAGAAGCACTGAAACTCAGGATGCTCTCCCTCCATTCTGGACGAGTTACTGAAACTCAGTGGGACTTGCTTCTCATAAAATATATAGAGACCTTTAAGTATATAGTTTCAAAGCAATAGAGTGAAAATGCAGATGTCAAGATAAATAAATACATTCTAGTTTTATATCCCTTATTTTAGTGACAGATTCATTTCTAGCATCCACGTAAAGTGCTTCCTTACAGGAAGACTGGCTGATGTATTAACTTTTGAGGCATAGGCTGCTTACGTGTCGTATCTACAGTATTTTTGAGCTGCCCAGAGTCAGGCAGCATACAAATTTAACTAATAATAATATATCTTGCATCATACAGTGGGGCAAAGAAGTATTTAGTCAGCCACCAATTGTGCAAGTTCTCCCACTTAAAAAGATGAGAGAGGCCTGTAATTGTCGTCATAGGTAGACCTCAACTATGAGAGACAAAATGAGAAAACAAATCCAGCCAATCACATTGTCTGATTTGGAAAGAATTTATTTGCAAATTATGGTGGAAAATAAGTATTTGGTCACCTACAAACAAGCAAGATTTCTGGCTCTCACAGACCTGTAACTTCTTCTTTAAGAGGCTCCTCTGTCCTCCACTCATTACCTGTATTAATGGCACCTGTTTGAACTTGTTATCAGTATAAAAGACACCTGTCCACAACCTCAAACAGTCACACTCCAAACTCCACTATGGTGAAGACCAAAGAGCTGTCAAAGGACACTAGAAACAAAATTGTAGACCTGCACCAGGCTGGGAAGACTGAATCTGCAGTAGGCAAGCAGCTTGGTGTGAAGAAATCAACTGTGGGAGCAATTATTAGAAAATGGAAGACATACAAGACCACTGATAATCTCCCTCGATCTGGGGCTCCACGCAAGATCTCACCCCATGTGGTCAAAATGATCACAAGAATGGTGAGCAAAAATCCCAGAACCATACGGGGGGACCTAGTGAATGACCTGCAGAGAGCTGGGACCAATGTAACAAAGGCTACCATCAGTAACACACTACGCCGCCAGGGACTCAGATCCTGCAGTGCCAGACATGTCCCCCTGCTTAAGCCAGTACATGTCCGGGCCCGTCTGAAGTTTGCTAGAGAGCATTTGGATGATCCAGAAGAGGATTGGGAGAATGTCATATGGTCAGATGAAACCAAAGTAGAACTGTTTGGTAGAAACACAACTCGTCGTGTTTGGAGGAGAGAGAATGCTGAGTTGCATCCAAAGAACACTATACCTACTGTAAAGCATGGGGGTGGCAACATCATGCTTTGGGGCTGTTTCTCTGCAAAGGGACCAGGACGACTGATCCGTGTACAGGAAAGAATGAATGAGGCCATGTATTGTGAGATTTTGAGTGCGAACCTCCTTCCATCAGCAAGGGCATTGAAGATGAAACGTGGCTGGGTCTTTCAGCATGACAATGATCGCAAACACACCGCCCGGGCAACGAAGGAGTGGCTTTGTAAGAAGCATTTCAAGGTCCTGGAGTGGCCTAGCCAGTCTCCAGATCTCAACCCCATAGAAAACCTTTGGAGGGAGTTGAAAGTCCGTGTTGCCCAGCGACAGCCCCAAAACATCACTGCTCCAGAGGAGATCTGCATGGAGGAATGGGCCAACATACCAGCAACAGTGTGTGCCAACCTTGTGAAGACTTACAGAAAACGTTTGACCTCTGTCATTGCCAACAAAGGATATATAACAAAGTATTGAGATGAACTTTTGATATTGACCAAATACTTATTTTCCACCATAATTTGCAAATAAATTCTTTCCAAATCAGACAATGTGATTGTCTGGATTTGTTTTCTCATTTTGTCTCTCATAGTTGAGGTCTACCTATGATGTCAATTACAGGCCTCGCTCATCTTTTTAAGTGGGAGAACTTGCACAATTGGTGGCTGACTAAATACTTTTTTGCCCCACTGTATGCAGGGCAGGGACCACAAGTTCCACACTTGCTCTAAATGCACATGCTAGAACAAATTATATCATTGCACTGCCTGCAAATTTGCCTTCTTGGCAAGGCTGAATTTTGAATCACTGACAATAGATAGTTAGACAGTTATGTGTTTGTTCATTTATTTTTAATATCAAGAACCTCATAGATATTTTAAAAGAGTATACAGACAAAGCAGATATATCAGGGCAGAGTTATTATTGCTTAGCAGGATGGAGAAAACTGAAAACAGAAAAACTGAAGCGTAAGAAAACTTAATGGCTGGATCAGCTTCACTGAGACCCATGACAGTTCCATCTTCTTCTACTTCTATTGTCATTTGGCACCCACTGCAACCACTACCTCTGTTTGTCATTGCGTCTGAGATCTACTACTAACTCCTCTGAGATACCCTTGTTTTTAAAGCCTATTGCGGCAATAATAGTTCTAGCAATATTTGTTGCCATCATGAGTGCTTCTTTAGAGTCAGTTAACATGTCACATTTACTCTGAGAAAGAGGGTAGCATTTCAGGACAAAAGGCTCCTTAGGGTTTCCTGAACCATTTCTGCCTCCAGTCAGGGCCGGATTTAGATGAAAAGAGGCCCTAGGCTATTCCACTTATGAGGCCCTTTCACCTATAGTGAAAGTGTAATTTTAATTTTGCTAACAATTTGAATGTAGGCCCCTCTTGATCTTGAGGCCCTAGGCTGAAGCCTAGTTAGCCTATAGGAAAATCCGGCCCTGCCTCCAGTCTCTTGAAATATCATTGGGAATGATGACTATGGAAACATTGCTATGACTTGTCTTGTTGTGGCCAAAGAGACCCACAGATTGTGGGGAACAGGAGTGATTCTAAGATTTCCAGGCTGTTCTTGTCAACATTGCTTTACAACAGCGATGGGAAATTGGTGGCCTTCATATGTTGCTGAACTAAATGCCTTAGCATGGGCTAGATTGGTGTTTCTTAACCTTCTTTCTTTCAGGATCTCTTTGGAGGACACTTGTCTGTATGGCTTAGATTTGTCTATATTTGTCCTATTAAAGGGGGTATGGTGGCTCAGTGGTTAAGACAATGAGCTTGTAAGCTGGAAAGCTGACAGCCTGGGTTCGAGACCCGAGTGCTACACGACACATTGATCTCCCATTACTTGCCCCAATTCCTGCCATCCTGGCAGTTCGAAAGGATGCAAACGCATATATATTAAATAGATACCACTTCGGTGGGAAGGTAATAATGTTCCGTGTGCCTCAGCATATGGTTGTGTTAGCCACATGATCAAGGAAGTGTCTTCGGAGAATGTTGGTTCCCTCAGCAAAGAAATTTATTTATTTATTTATTTACTTCAATTTATATGCCGCCTTTCTCCGGAGACTCAGGGTGGAGATGAGTACCGCTCCTAGAGTCGGACACGACTGGACAGGGAAAATCTTTACCTTTACCATATTAAAAATTAAGAGAGATGCGTTCACTGCCACTTCTCACAATTGGTTGAAAGTGTCATGCTCCCATCAGAGCCTGAATCTGCAGGGGAAGATGAGTTGAAACCTGAGCCAACAAAGATTGAGGGGGCGGCTTCATTGTCTTTGGAAGAAAATGGGGAAGTCCAGGGACTTTCAGGATTAGGACAGATTGTAGGCAGGGAGAAACAGAGGCAGGATGAACATGAGAGACAGAGCTCAGGCAAGGAGCAAGAACCACCCCCTCCTGATCCAAGACCTCAGAGACTGGAGAGAAGGCATGAACAGCGCAGACTGAGCAAGCTACTCGGGAGAAGAATGCCCACCCATCTTCACAAGGCATACCTGGGGAATGAGATTTAAGAAGACGGTGTGGGGAGGGGCATCTGTCGGGAACAAATACTGAGTTCCTGAAGTGTTGTGTGCCGATGTTTGAACTTTCTAAGAGTCCTTGCATTCCTTCTGCCGTTCTAGACTAATTAAACTGGATCTTTTGCTTCCTGAACTCCTTGATTTATTTATTGCTGTGCAGCCTTGGATTTATTGCTGTGCAGCCTTGGTGCAGGTAGTGCTGGGCTGGATTAATTGCAGCCAGAGGCTGCTTGAGGTTTGGGTGAGGGTTTGTTATCACTTTGCTCTGGGATTTGCCAGAAATATGGGAGTGTTTGGGGAAATTTGGAGCAATAAAAGGGTGGTTTGAACTGCCAACTGTTTGTGTTATCTCTGTGCCATGCCCTAGGTCATCACAAAAGGTTTAACACTGTATTACTTTTCAACAGAGGCTGATGAATATTTTTGATTTTATGGACCTCTGAAAAGGTCTCGGAGGGCCCCCAAGGTTCTTAGATCACATTTTGAGAAAAACTGGGATAGACATAGAAAAAAATGAAAGAAATGGGGACAGTAGTTGTCTATCCCTGCCTTACCTTGTCTAGAACAAGACTAAACTAAATGTTTTTTCAAGATTGCCTCAAGTTATACAGTGCTGAGGGCAGGGCAGAAGCTAACACGTTTAGCAATAAATATAATCTCTCATGGAGAAGGGACTGTTCCATGGCACCCAAGCAAATATTTAACCTTATGTCTGCAAATTTATGGACAACAGCTATATTCCTCCCCATTAAATATTTGCCTCTGTTTAATAAGGGAACTCCTGAAGGTTAAACATTAATTTTTTTCTTCCTCCTAGGATTGTGTCTGGAGTAATAAATATTTAGCTAACAGAGCCATTATTTGACTCACTAAAATCCAACCATCAACTATTTTTTATTTTATCCAGTTAGTTATTCTTAGTTTTGGCCTAGACTCTGAACACTGTATTTTTTCCCCCCCAAAATGTCAGGGTCTTTAGTTCATTAGCACCCAATTAAAGAAGTACTGGTTTGCCTATTAATCAAAATGCATGTGATTAATTAACTGACTTTACAACATCTGCTCTAAATAAAGAAGTCACACTTTATGAATACAATCAAATAAAATGGTACATTTTCCAAAGATACAATGGAAAACTGAAGAATGTAGAACTGCAGCCTTATACTGTATAAACCTTCATTTTTATGAAATAATTCAGTCACATTTTTGAGAGCCATGTTTTCTATGCTAAGATAACTCCCTAATGCTTTACTTAGACTGGAAACTTGACTACTTAGCATTGAAATTGGCAATTACATCTTACTGGCTCAAAATCAATCTTCTCTGGGGCTACTGTTCTTTTTCCTGCAAAATATCTTGCAGTCTGAATGGTCCAGAACTGTAGCCAGCAAATTTCTCCATTTGGGAATGTCTCTGATTGGATAACGTGGTTATCAAGCAAAGCCTGGAAGATAGGAAGCTCCAGAATAAACTTGTAGCTGCCCCAAGGCTATGTCGACTTTATAATAACAGAAGGAAACTACAACCCACACAATACTTACACAAATTACTATGACCCAAATACGGCCAGGTTTTCCTCTTCCCTCTGCAATCATAGATGGTAAAAAGGAACCCCTCTCTGCCTTTGTTGAAATGAAATCATAAAATATGCCTTCCTGATGTACAGATCATATCACTGTATACTCCCAGCTAATTCAACCCTTATTAAATAGGCTGCTGGCTGTTCAGATCAATGGTATTTAAAATGTTTCTTAATATTTAAAGAAATAAATAATACTCATTACAATTTATACAGTACCAAAAACATATTGCTGGTGAAATCCAATCTCTGATGAGGTCAGTATTACTTCTAGGAGGAGGCTTTTCCAGAAAACAGGGACAATGGCAGAAAGGCAGGGCTTTTCCAAAATTGAGCCATTATTCACAGCTTCTTCAGAAGGATCAACTCAGGTTGACTCAGGTTGGAGCAGGCTATCTTGCAAATACCCAGATGCCAAGCAATATAAGGACTTTGTAATCAAAACTAGGAACAATAGTTTCTAATAGCTAATGCAATTCGACTTGTGGTTTATGCAGGGCACACAAAGTAGATTAATAAGACCACGGTGGCAGCAATATCCGGACTTCTGAATTGGTTGCACTTTATGGATGATCTACAAAGGCAGCCTCATGTTGAGCACACAGAAGTTCAACTGAGGCTAAGAAGATTGGTATGACAATTGCAAACCAGCCCAGAAACTAGATCAAGGAATCCAGTGAGGGGTCCAGATGAACAACAGGTCAGTCAGTACATTGGAATATTATCCAATTTGCCTTTGCCTCTGCTGTCTGACTTAATGCGCATGCACTTAACACCCTGCCAAATGATGAGCAGAGCTCCTGATTAAATGAAGAGCAGAGCTCCTAAGAGGTCCCATAAGATCAATGCCATCCTATTGCTTCAAGCTCACGGTTACTGCAGGATTTGAAGACCAGAAGGATTACCCCAAGAGGGTAATATCTTGTCTTTACCCACCAGGAATTTTCAGGAATACACACCATGTACAGTAGTGGCCAAAATTGTGAAAACCTTTTGGGGAAAGTGTATTTTCTAAAACTAGCTAACAACACCACTTTATTTTGGAGTAGTCCCATAAAATTATATATTGATGGAAAGATAATTTAATCAAGAATGTAATGCAATAACTTTCATGAAGGATTTGCTATTACAATAGCAGTTATAGTATAAAGAAGAAAAGTGAAACACGTAGAAAAAATGAGATATACAAAAATTATCACCATAGAAAAAAATTATACAAAAATTATCACGTCAGTTAATACTTAGTTGGGTAACCTTTAGCATGAATTATGGCCTTACAACATGTTTCCACGGAGTGAACCATGGGAAGTCTTTTAGTTCTGCAGCTGTTATAATGTGAAACCAAGATTGAACGATTGCTTCTATTAACTGGGTTTTATTGCTGGGTCGCTTCTGACTAACAAGTTTCTTTAGTCGGCTCCATAGATTTTCAATTGGCTTAAGGTCTGGGCTATTCCCAGGCCATTCCAGCAGTGGGATATGCTTATCTTGAAACTCCAAAAAAAGAGTGATGTTATTAGCCATCAAACCTCAAAAATACATTTTCCCCCAAAAGATTTCCACAATTTTGGCCACAACTGTATGTCTATTCATTGACAATCAAGTCATGATGGATCAGGTGTTTATCAATAGCAACAAGAGCTGATGTTCACCAGCAATTCAACCACAAGGACCCAGGATTGAGTCAGCAAGCTAGAAACAGAGATAATATTAAACTGCTGATCTCCCTCCTCTCATAACACCTCCCTAGCGCCCACATGTCTCCCTCAGTCTGTCACAATCAGAGCCATACTATCTTGACCTCTCCTGATAACAGTTAGCTACTTTATAGATAATGTTATAATAATCAACCAACCCACACAGAGAGACTCCCACCAGAATGCACCATATGCAATTACTCAACTAGAATAAAAATTTCACACTCAGAGACTTGTTTTTCTCCAGGAAGAGCAACTATCTACATCAACAAATCAAATAAATACTGTAGCTCTTTCTTCATGAAAACTCAGGATAGTTAGTAGGAGGATTTTATTTATTTCATTCCCCCCAAAGTACCCCTTTGAAATGGTCTGGACTGAAAGATTTTGACTGGCCCAGCATCTCTCAGTGAGCTCCATGGACCAGTGGGGCTTTCAATCTATTAATTTTAAATGAATTCAAAATGCTTAAAGTGTAATGTTCTCAGAATCCTGAACTTATCTATATACTACTGAAACCCTTATTGTCTGTTACCTTCAACTGGTTGAAACAATGCCTCATAGGGCAACAATTTTTGAACCAAAGTACCTCAAATGGGCTAACTTTACCAGATGTGTCCAAAATCTGGGACCCATAACTTCTGTGGGATTGAAAATTGACAAATTTATAGTTGCTTCAATACTTCTGTGCTGCCATGCCACCACTCAGAAGTTCAGAAGAACTTGTCCTAGCCCTCGGGACATTAGGTAGACGACCAGCTCTTTCTAATACTGGAGATCAAGTGGATTGGTCCTGCCCTAGCCCTCCAGAGATTTGGTAGACCTGTCCCACCATTAGTTGCAGAGCAGTCAGCTGTGGTCAGGCCAGCAGGAAGTTGGAAATCGCTTCTGCTCCCACTGTTTTTTTGCCCCTGATTACTCTGTTTAGGTAGGAAATATTTTTGAAACGATGATCCAATGGGTCATGGATTGCTAGTTTGATTGTGAACATATTTTCAGGCTGCCTTTTTCCCAGGCAGGGGTCTGTAGTTAGGAAGGGGGAAGAATTATGTTTGGCAACCATCAGAGTCCTGAAAACGGAACTGTTACAACTACTGTATTACTACTGCAATATACTTAATAGTGATTAATGTACTGGTACTGCATTATGACCACCTTAGAAGGAATGAACACTTGTGGGATTTCCAATTTCAGTGCCAAAGTAACATGGCTGCTTAAACTAAAAATGGAACATTTCTAAAAACTCATACGTGCCCTTATTTTCTTCTCTGTCAGCCACATTTGTCATCTTGATCCTATAATCTAAAATAATCCAATTATGCTTTTATTCTTTTACATGGCTCTGTTTTATTTATTATTCACGGGACTTGCATCCTATAAATGTAGTAAACAAAAAACAAGCAAATAAACAGGGCGCAAATGTGTTTGATTTTGGTTTTTTTAAAAAACATGTAGCATCCGACACTCATTCCTATGATTTTTGGGGAGACAAGGCGCTGATTTGCTACTTGCCAGTCATACTAGACCCAAGAAAATGCCACCCCAGCAGGCCAGGGCTAAAAACAGGTTCCTCGAGAGATGAGCTGTTCCTCCCACCATCTCATTAGTAAGTGCTGCTTCCACTGCTGGGTATGACCCCCATCATCTTATCATCCAACGGCTTGCTGCCTCCCCCACGCTGGATGCACAAAATTACTGCAGGCCATTCACGAGGCTGCATTGCTAAGGAAACAGTGAACAGCCGCCTCCCCCCTTCCAAGTCCAAGCATTAATTTGCCTCCTGATCCCAGAAAAAAGCTTTATGCAAATACTTCATTTGCCAGTTGGAACAAAAACAAAACTAGAAAGAATGATAACCAAGGTGTGCTTTAAAAGGGAACACTCCAACCTGCTGTTTTGTTTGTGGGCAAACTTTTTGCAACTGCATCGGGCAATTTATGACTTTCTGGAGGATTAGGGCAAAATGGTGCTAGCCTTCTTAGAACATGCACAACTATTGTCTGGTTGGCTGGTTCACCTTTCCTCCTGGATTCACAAAAGCAGGAGCCTCTGAGGGTTTCGCAATTCCTTCTCGAGAATTGTCACTAGATAAAGTGAACAGCGATGGATAAATGGGCTGGGCTGCACCTTGTTCTACACTATATTATAGTTTACATCAGCTTTGGAAGCCATATTAGGCCGGAAGCTTCCATGCTGCCACTTTCTCATGTGTGGGAAAGTAGGAGGGGGGATTTAGTAGAGGGGTTGTCTTTAGACATAATAGCCTTCTTCCTGTCGGTCAAGGTCAGGGCGATCCTGCATCTGGAGAAGGAGTGGTCAGAGTGCTGTCTTGAGATGGGACAGATGGTGATCGGAGCATGTGATCGACTGAGGAGTGAGGGGATGGTTTTGGGGGTTTTGATTTACTGAGGGAAAACCTGCATCTCTCAGATTCGGGTTTTCCCAGATGTGCCAGTTTATCTATTCTAGTAAATAGAACTTTGAAAAATGCTTGCTTCAGAGATTTTACTTGGAGTTGGGGGGTTTTCTGGAACGCTGACAGTTTGTTCTGTTTGGAGATTTAGAGATTTGCAAACCAGATGAGAATCCATGATTCATAAAGCCATGATTACACAAACCCTAATTTAGAAAGCAGTGCAAAATATATACATTTAGTATCTGGTAATGTGCGAGGTAGTTTTCTAGGATAATGGATGGATAACAAGTACATATCAAGAGTGTCTGTGATTGTGCATACAATTTGCCTTTCATTGAAGCTAGCTAGACCCTGAGACCTTTAAGTGAAAAGAATTTTGAGGGCTGTTTGTCAGAATATGTAACATAGATTAACAGAGTTGGAAGGGACCTCGTAGGTCATCCAATCCAATCCCCCCACCCAAGCAGGAGACCCTATACCATCCCCGACAAATGCCAGTCCAATCTCCCCTTGAAATCCTCCAGTGATGAAGCTCCCACAACTTCTGAAGGCAACTTCTGTTCCATTGGTTGATTGTTCTCACTGTCAGAAAATTTCTCCTTATTTCCAGGTTGAACTTCTCCTTGTTCAGTTTCCATCCATTATTCCTTGTCTGGCCTTTGGGTGCCTTGGAAAATAGCTTGACTCCATTCCTCTCTGTGGCAGCCCCTCAAATATTAGAACACTGTTACCATGTCTCCCCTGTTCCTTCTCTTCACTAGACTAGCCATGCCCAGTTCCTGTAACCGTTCTTCATATGTTTTAGTCTCCAGTCCCCTAATCATCCTGCTCTTCTCTGCACTTTTTCTAGAGTCTCAACATCTTTTTTATATGTAATACATAGGCATTTCCTTTTTCACACATTAGCTACCAGGGACACACAGGTGATGTAAGCAGCTCGAAGATCTGCACTTTCATTCTCCTCTTGCCAAACACATGTCAAGGTTCTTTGTTGGCTAGAATTCAGAGTTACACTATGTGCACCCAGCCTAGAAACTTTTAAGGTGGGGAATATGGAACTTAACAGCAAACACCCAATTAACGTGTTCTCCTTTACGCTCTATAAAAACAATGCACTTGATCACAGTTGTACACAGTTCAAGACACAACATTAAATCTTAGACTTAGATATAAATTCAGCATTTCAATTTAAAATTCCTGGCCAGCTTGGAAGGAAAGAGAGAAAAGTATAAACACATATGTTTCATGAATCCAAGTAGATTATCCATTACATGGCAAAGATGATAATTTTAATCAGCAAAAAGCTGCTTCCAGATCCGATTTATGGATCCAAAACTATCTCCTAAATCTTAAAGCTCTTTCTGACTTTTCCTCCTCTTTTCATCTTAGTTGGTTCTTATAAGAATTCTGAAGTTTTAAAATCTGGTGGCTGAGAGGCCTTCTCTTTTTTTTCTTCCCCATTCTTTTTCCTTGTGTGTATACAGCCAAGAACAAGGACGATATTGTTTGATATTGAAATATAAGCTGTTCCTGGCGAATTGGGGGATCAATGGTGGAACAAAAGTTTCCAAATAAATCCATTTAATAAGTCCTGCTTTCTCCTGGATGGAAAAGATTTAAATTCCTGCCCTCAGTGGGAGTTTGGACTCAAGACCCAAGTGCCCCTTTCCAATTCTGTAATACTGTTGTGATACCAGAGAGCTAGTTTTGTGTAGTGGTTAAAGCAGTGATGGCTAACCTTTTTGCCATTGTGTGCCAGGAGGGGGGGAGGGGATGCGCGCACGCGTGCCCACACCCATAATTCTATGTGCCCTGCCCCTGTGCATGCATGTGCGACCCCTGCCCCCCCCCCACTCCTGGCATGTGATGGTCCGGTAGGCCCCTTTTTCTTTCTCACCTGGCTCCAGGGCCTCTCTAGGAGTCTGGGGAGGGCGAAAACGGCTTTCCCCACCCCCACCCCTGGGAAGTCCTCCGGAGGCCGAAAACGGCCCGTTTGACAACTTCCGACCTAGAGAAGCCCTGGAGCCAGGTGAAAAAGAAAAATGGGCCTTCCCCACCCTCCCCCAGGCCCTCCGGAGGCAGGAAAGAGCCTGTTTCCCTACTTCTGGTGGGCCCAGACCTGAAAATCAGCTGGCCAGCACGCACATGCGCGCCGGACCTGAGCTCACATGCCTACTGATATGGCTACGTGTGCCACCTGTGGCACATGTGCCATAGGTTCGCCATCACGGGGTTAAAGTGTTGGTCTAGAAACCAGGAGATTAAAAGTTTTAGTCCTGCTTTAGGCATGAAAAAACCAGCTGAATAACTTCGGCCAGTCACTCTCTCTTCAGCCCAACTCACTTCACAGGGTTATTGTGGGGAAAATAGGAGAAGAAGGAGTATTATGTACGTTCACCCCCTTGAGTTATAAAGTTGGAATAAAAATCTAATAAATAAATAAATGCTATGGACATAGGGCTTGTCTTCCTCTACCCCAATAATTCAAACATTGTCGTAGTGCAGAGGTCTTCAAACTTGGCAGCTTTAAGACTTGTGAACTTCAACTCCCAGAATTCTCAGAAGCTATGCTGGCTGGAGAATTCTGGGAGTTGAAGTCCACAAGTCTTAAAGCTGCCAAGTTTGAAGACCTCTGTCGTAGTGGTACAGCTCTTCTATTGGGGCTATGCTACCTCTGTTTTTACATCTGTTTTATAAATGTGGATGTTCAGAAATGTTGCTGTAGAAAACCTAGTTGGCTACTCCAACTCCTTGGTTTTGCTGGCAAAGCACGCCAACAAATACAGAGCAAATAAAAACAACCTCTTCAAATAATCAAGCTCCTTAACCAAACTAGAAGCATTGCAACAAACTGAGAATGCAGAAATTAATTTGGCACTGATGTCTACTATCCCACACAACTCAGGACTCACCCTGCAGACGGACATCTGGTTGGTCGTCAGGGTGCCTGTCTTGTCAGAACAAATGACGGAAGTGCATCCTAGGGTTTCCACAGAGGGGAGGCTCCTGACAATGGCATTCTTTTTGGCCATCCGACGGGTGCCCAATGCCAGGCAAGTGGTGATAACTGCAGGAAGTCCTTCAGGGATGGCAGCCACTGCCAAAGCCACGGCGATCTTGAAATAGTAAATGGCACCGCGAAACCAGGAGCCACCATGCACGGGGTCGCTGAAGTGGCTGATGTTGATGACCCAGACTGCAATGCAGACAAGGGAGATAACCTTGGAAAGCTGCTGGCTGAACTCATCCAGCTTCTGTTGCAGAGGGGTCTTCTCGGGCTCCGTGGCCACCATCTGATTCCTGATTTTCCCAATCTCTGTGTACACTCCAGTGGCGATGACAACACCAACAGCTTTGCCTGCAGCGATGTTGGTTCCCTTAGGAAGAGAAAAGATATATTTTTAAATTATTTTATTATTATTAGAACATTTATATTGCCGCCTATTCACACATGGCGACTCAGGGAGGCTTACAGGGTTATTAAAACATCATATATATGAAAAAAATAAAGCTAATAAAAGAAAATAATAAAATAGTAAATTAATAAAATAATATAATAGCCCCTCACCCTGGAGTCAACACATCACATCAGCCATTTAATGGGCTCCATCCTGCTCTGGGTTCCCCCGGCCCGCTGGCAGAACCAGGTCTTCAGCGCCTTCCAGAAGAGTGTTAAAGTGGGGGTCCATTCTAATCTCTGGGGGAATAATGTTCCAAAGAAAGGGAGCCACCACGGAGAAGGCCTTTCTTCTGTATCTCCCTAGGGGATGGGACCCACAGCATTCCTTGCCTCCCCGATCTAGTGGGCCAGGTAGATGTGACCGGTCAAGAGACAGTCCCTCAGATAACTTTTTAGATGAGGTTCTCTCACTGAAGCCTACGTTCAGCTTCTGAACAACACCTTCTGGCAGACCAGGGCTACCTGTAGCCCGACAGTGGCTTTTGAGGGTTTCACACAAAAATAGTAGATGAGTAGGTGGGGGCCAAGAAAACAGCTAAACTTTTTCGTTTTCATTTCATTTCATCAAAATGAAACATTGTTAATATGATAACTCTCCAGTTAAGGAAAGTTCTTAGAATATGGTAACAACTTTTAGAGATCTCTGGATATTGGACTGTCATGAAGACATGGATGAACATTACTAAAAACTACATCTTGTATGTACAGTATTGCAAGAAATAGTATCCTTAAAAGACAGTTGGCAATCTCTAAATGAACAACAATGGAAGTCCAGATTTATATCCACTCAGCTCTCAAACTCTTCATATTCTCTTGCAGTTCTAATCTCTCAGAAGAATTATTTTCCTCTTTTCTCAAGGCTTCATTTTAGCCACTGATGATGGACATTTGTTTACATTTTCTACCATTTTCCCATTGAAGAGATTACCCCAATTTCAGTTGAGCCCTGATACTGGCCCCCACATTTCAACTTTTTAGAACTTACAGGTGGCTCTCTGGTCCAGTTTGGCTCCCCTGATATAATCTGACAATGTCCGAAAGCTATGTAACCAGAAAGATTGGACTACCAGAATGATGATTAGATTAACTTCATAATCTATCTATAAAACAATTCAGACCTTCTATGCAGCTGGCTGCACAAGAAAAAGGTAACAGAAGGAGAAAATAAAGGACAGCAGCACAGAGAAAAGGGGTTACTTACCTCCCAACCAGATTTGTTTGTCTATGGGTTACATATCTAAATTTCATCTCCGTTCTTTTTTGGTTTGTGTCATCACCCATTGCTGCCTTCAATTTTGCCCATTCTCCTGTTGATCACCTCCAGGGCAATGGCAATTCTCAGCTTTAAAAAGGTTGGCTGGCCTTCATATACAGGTAGTCCTCGACTTACAACTATAATGGAGTCAGCCCATTATGGTTTTAAACAGTGACAGTCATAAAGTGGGTTACCCACATGACCGATCTGATTTGGTGACCTTATTGATGGCACTTGTTAAGCAAATCAATATGGCTGCTAAGTAAATCCATGATCATTAAGCAAATGCTGCAGTCATTAACCAAACCCATTGCGATGTTCGGGTTTTCAACAAAAATGTCATAAATTGCAGTCACGTGATCACAGGATGCTGCAAGCAGTCATAAATGCAGACAGTTACCAGTGAACGTAATGCAGTCAGTTGCCTGCATTTGGGGTGGGGGGGAGGGAGTTGGAAATTTGGAACTGGATCATAAATACTTTTTGGGAGGTCCACTATAACTTCAAGTAAGTTGAAAACTACCTGTACTAACTGAATGTGAAGCGACAATCCGAATAATTTGCGACACACTAGAAGGCAGTTGCAGGGAAGTGGGAGGGAGGTATTAGTTCTCCAAAAACAAACATCCAACAAAAATATGTAGAACATCAGATACAAATTATTCTTGGCTGTGCTGCTTTTTTATTGGGTTGCATTCAAAAAACAGTGACTCCTATTTACCTATTTATAGCCTAACATAATATAATCCACTTAGGTTTCTACCATTTGTCAATCATATGCGGTGATTTCCCAGAGACACGAGGACAGAGAAGCTTCATGCCAGAAGCAAGGCAGGCTTATAAGGTGAGCTGAGGACACTTACAGAAAAAAGCATGTTCTTTTTATCTTGGTTAACAGCCCTTGGGTCTGGAATTGGATCAGTATGTTTAATGATGGAGACAGATTCGCCTGCAGAAAAAAAAGAGAATATTGAAATTCATTTTTCCTTCAAAAGTTAAGAGTGACTTGTCTAATAAGATGTTTCAAGCTTGGAATGAACTTGAATCACAAATCATACATTCGACCAAGTATGCAACCCAATGCTGAGATAAGAGGCAGGGCAAGACTAGGAAACGCAAGGAGGACAGATTTTTTTCCTCATTTCTACTGCTTACTAGGATAAGGTATCTAGTGTTCACCAGATGCTTTGGACCATAAATCCCGCCTGCATCAACAAGCATGCCACCTGGAGGCCACAAATAGGCCTATCTAACTTTAGAATCCAACCTGGGTCGTCCTTGAGTCCAGAGCTTTCGGACTCATGCTAGAACCCATCTTCAGGGAACTTTTCTCTCACCAGAATGTGAGAGACATATTCTGGTGAGAGACAAGTTCTCTGAGGAGGGGCTCCAGCACGAGTCCAAAATCACTGACCCAGACTGGATCCTACAACATTATCCTGGGACATGTATATTTGCCTTCATTCATATCTTACTTTAACCTGTGGAAAAGCATCCCATGCAAATGATGATGACATTGTTAGGATTTTACTGCTTTCATTTTAACCTTCATTTAAGGCAGGAGTGTCAAATTCAAGCAAGTGCTTAGATCTGGCCCTCGGGGCTGCCCTGGAAACAGCGAGCACCATTTTTGCTGGCAGAGGGTTACAGGAGGCTGTTGTGGCCAAAAACGGAGCTCGGGAGCCCATTTTTGCTGGCAGAGCGCTCGGGCAGCCACAGGCGCCCCTGACACGAGTGATGTCGAGCTGACCATGCCCACCCTGGCCACGCCCATCCAGCCCCCTGAGGTCAAACACAACCTTGATGCAGCCCTCAATGAAATCGGGCTTGACACCCCTGATTTAGGGCTTTCCAAATTTCACTTCTACCTATGTTCATAGAAGGAACAAAATGCCTACCTGTAAGAATGGATTGATCTACCCTCAGTGTTGTGGACTTGATCTCAATGATTCGGATGTCAGCAGGCACTTTGTCGCCAACTAAAAGATGGAAAAATAATGAGACAGTTTGCTATTAAAAAGGATGTGTGCCTGAAATCCAGCTTCGGTCATTTACAAAATAACAAGAGATTTACAAAGCAATGTTTAATAGGTATTTGCAAAGCTTTGAATTTGATTCCAAACAGATGCTTCAGAGAATGTGAATGTGCCTCTGAGAATGTCAGAGATCTGACACCTGTTTACAACTCTTCTGTAAGTTATCTTTTGCTCCTTTTCCCAAGAGTGAGCAACCACTGCAATCCCAAGAAATGATGCAGCTGCTTTAAAGAGCTGCAGACAGGTGCTATATCACACTCCCATGCAGTCTGAATTTGAAGTAGTCCTATATTTACTGCAAAATGGGACATTTATCTTCCAACAGGTTTGTTTTCCTTAAAGATAAATATGTGGCCAGTGGAAATTTGGATTAGGAACAGACCTGATAAGGGACAAAAGCTTTATTTTTTAAAAAATATCATTGCATACCATGTAGAATGGCATTTCTTTTCCAGATCAATACTTCTGCAGTCATTTTTAAACATTTTTGTCAAAAATACCACTACAAACTATTACCGTGTCCATTCAAAATTGTCCAATTTTTCTAAGAAAGAGAAAATACTTTTCATTACTTTGTGATGGGGTAGTATTGTCCATATATTAGTTCTTTTTTCTAAGGTCTTTGACTTTTTTTTTTTTTACCATTGCCGCAAATGATTGCAACAGCAACTGTGTTAACAGCCTTGCAAGATTCTAGATTCTTCCTTCTTGGCACTGGAAGTAGAAAATGGTGATTTCACAAACTCTGATAGAACTATTCTCAGAAAATTCTAATCTGAGGTGAGAAAGAAAAGATCACAGGGAAAACGGTATTCTGAAAAAGTTTAGCTCACTTCTAATTCAAATAATGTTTTGCTTTTATTTTATTTTAACTGAGGTATCCATACACCTCATCTCCTGTGATGGAATATTGTCCAGATTTCCAGGGAGGGAGGGAATGAATTCCAGAGGGGCAAGAGACAACACTGTTTCTGTGACAGAAAGAGGGTGAAGATGGCTCCTCCCTAATAATTTCCAGAATATATGTTTTATGGGGCAGTGGTTTTTGTTTGGTAAGATTCTGTTTATAGGAGAGGAATAATAAAGAAAACTGTTTAGAAGAACTACAAAGTGTTCTTGGATTTTGATATTTATTTATTATTTATTTATTGGTTCGATTTATATGCCTCCCTTATCCGGAGACTCAGGGCAGCTTACAATGTGTTAAGCAATAGCCTTCATACTTTTGTATATACCTGCTTAGTTGGGCTTTTGGCCCCCCCCAAGCGGTGTTCTTTTTATACAAAGTCAGCTTATTGCCCTCACAAACCGGGTCCTCATTTTACCTACCTCGAAAGGATGGAAGGCTGAGTCAATCTTGAGCCTGGTGAGATTCGAACTTGCAGTAATTGCAGGAGCTGGTGCTAGTTAACAGCACTTTAGTCTGCTGCGCCACCAAGGCTCTTGGATATCTCCCCCCAATAAAAATAAAGACCATTGAAATCTTATACAGATCTCTAATGAGAATACTGAAATCTCCTGAGATCAGACAAGATAATGTCAAAATCTCCTTCATTCTCACTGAAATCAGCTGTTTATTTGGGTGCCCAGGATATTATATAAAATGAGTCTCTCTTTCTCTCCCCTCTCATTATTTATTTTCCAGACTTGGGCCTGAAAAAGCTACTAGCTTCGGTTTAACTGTTATTTATTACTATATATATTCAACCTTTGTCTGGATAATACTATATTTTAGGTATGATACGTACCTAAACAATGTATGCATTGTAAGAATAATGACATATTTTTCCCTCCACCTTTTTTTCTTTTTTCTTTAGATTCTAAATTCTTTAAAACAAATATCTGTCATATCCTTTCTAAAACACACGAACAATACAATATGAATAAATCATCGTCATTAACTTCTCCAACACTGGTAAATATTCCTGATGCATATTTTTATAAATTTCGGTATTGGGAGTGGCTCTTTTGATTATTCTTTTAGTTTGTCAACTACTTTGAAAGATCCTTTTTCAATAAGAAAGTGATGCCCATATAGGAAACAACCCAAAAGCGAGAACAAAAAAAATAAAATAAAACCATGGCATCTTTTAAAAAGATTACAAATTTATTTGTTATAACACGGATGCAAGGTGCCATCTGTGCCATCCAAGATGCTATAAGATGATTTGTTATGTTTGCTGCCACAGACTAGCATGGGTAAACTTCTCAAAAGTTCCCAATAACTAATAAACCTTTATTATAGCATAAGTAAAGTACAGCTGCTGACATTTGAAGGCAAATAAGCAGAAGGCCTATTTCGTGTGGATCTTATGATATAAGAACATAGGTCAACATTAGATCCACAAGGCAAGCCAATGGCTGAGATTGTACCTGCTACCTCCACAATATCGCCTGGGACAATGTCTCGAGCTCGGATCCGCTGGACTCCGTTCCTGTCTGCTCTGATCACCTTCCCCATTTCTGGTTCATATTCTTTTAGGGCCTCAATTGCACTCTCAGCATTCCTCTCCTGCAAAAAACAAAAACAGCTTTTTATAACTGGAACTTTTTTTTTTTTTTTAATTTGATTTATATGCCGCCCTTCTCCGGAGACTCAGGGTGGCTTACAATGCATTAAGCAATAGCCTTCATACTTTTGTATATTTATATAAAGTCAGCTTATTGCCCCCACAAACTGGGTCCTCATTTAACCTACCTTAGAAAGGATGGAAGGCTGAGTCAACCTTGAGCCTGGTAAGATTCGAACCTGCAGTAATTGCAGGCAGCTGTGTTAATAACAGGGTGCTTTAAACCACTGTACTACCAAGGCTCCTTTTCCAATTTAGAAGTCAGATTAACAGATTAATAGAGTTGGAAGGGACTTTATAGGTCATCTAGTCCAACACCCCCGCTCAAGCAGGAGACCCTACACCATTTCTGACAGATGGCAGTCCAATCTTTTCTTGAAAGTTTCAAGTGATGAAGCTCCCACAACTTCCGAAGGCAACTTCTGTTCCATGGGTTGATTGTTCTCACTGTCAGAAAGTTCCTCCTCATTTCTAGGTTGAATCTCTCCTTGGTCAGTTTCCGTCCATTATTCCTTGTGCTGGCCTTCAGGTGCTTTGGAAAACAGCTTGACCCCCCTCCTCTCTGTGGCAGCCCCTCAAGTATTAGAATACAGCTATCATGTCTCCCCTGGTCCTTCTCTTCACTAGACTAGCCATGCCCAGTTCCTGCAACCGTTCTTCATATGTTTTAGTCTCCAGTCCCCTAATCTTCCTGCTTGCTCTCCTCTGCACTTTTTCTAGAGTCTCAGCATCTTTTTTATAATGCGGTGACCAAAAAAGTCTTCTGAACAATCTATATGTCTCAGAGGAGAACATTTTTCCAGTTGAGATTAAAATAAAAGAACTACCCCATCCAGATACAGATGGTATGTACCACAAGCAGGGCCTTTTCGGTGACTGCCCAGGAGTGCTGCTGCATATCTTGTTTTGCAACCCTATGGACTAGTATTGTGATGCTATTCTGCAGATAGAAAATATCCACTTGGTTTGTTGGATTGTTGAATTAGGTTCCTTCTGTTCTGGTTGCATTGTTTCATATTGGATTATTTTGGTAATTCTTTTATTTCTTTCAAATGACTATTTTGGAAACATTAGCATATGTGCCTTTGGAACAAATTTGTCATCAATTGCCTTCTTTAAAAAAGTTGCCCCAGCTATTTTTGTAACCTCATTTACTTTCGAAAATATATTTCCAGCCAATGTCAATTTGGCATGTGTTCAATAAAAATTGCATTCTCTTCTATGTTTGTATGAATTTGTGAGGAGAGACAATGGTATGCAAGGCTAGAGCTGAAAGTGATCTTTATTTTTAAATTAACTCCTCTAAGTTAAACTACTTGGATTAATATCTAGACCAACATTTATTTTTCAGGCTGCAACATCCAAAACAGAACAGGGCATCTCTTAGCTTCAATATTATACACAAACTATGCAAAGGAAATTGGCATAGAGATAAATACAAATCTGTGTGCTTGTCTTTTAAAAATGCAGAATTGTGCAGGAACTGAATGGAAAAGATGAATGATTTATTTGAAGGGCTGTCATAGAGAGGATTGGGTCAAACTATTCTCCGAAGCACCTGAGGGCAGGACAAGAAGTAACAAATGGAAACCTATTAAGGAAAAATCCAACTTAGAACTGAGGAGAAATTTCTTGTCAGTGAGAACAATTAATCAGTGGAACGGCTTCTTGTCTCCAGAAGTTGTGGGTGCTCCATTACTGGAGGTTTTTAAGAAGGGATTGGAAAACCATTTGTCCGGAATGATATAAGGCAGTGATGGCGAACCTTTTCGGCACCGAGTGCTCAAACCAGAACATGCGCACGCCGGAGTGCCAGAAACCGAAAGACCAGCTGGCCAGTGTGCATGCACGCGCCGGAAACCATAAGAGCAGCTGATGACAGCACGCGTGCCCACAGAGAGGGCTCTGCGTGCCACCTTTGGCATGCGTGCCATAGATTCGCCATCACGGGTATAGGGTCTCCTGCCTGAGCAAGGGGTTGGACTTAGAAGACCTCCAAGGTCCCTTCCAACTTCGTTATTCTGTATTCCATTCTGTATTCTGTTATAGGTATGAAACTACCGTATTTTTCGGACTATAAGACGCACCGGAGTTTAAGACGCACCTTGGTTTTTGGGGAGGAAAATAAGAAAAAAACTGATTGGGGGTGGATCGGCCTCCTGGAATAACCCCAATCAGCTGTTTCCAGAGGTGAACTTTAGCAACAGGTTCGTTGGTTGTGAGCTCTGTGCCTTGCTTTTTTTTCAGCCTCTGAAACCTCTGTTTCAGAGGCTGGGCGGGGCTACATTCGGACTATAAGACGCACCCAGATTTTCACCCTCTTTTGGGTGCAAAAAGGTGTGTCTTATACTCCAAAAAATACGGTACAAAGGACAGGAGGCAAACAGATTGACCCCCATCAACTGATAAATGAAAGGCTCCAATAAATATTGCGTTTTATAAAAGGAAGTTAACTTTATATTTAATACAACCCTCCCCAATAGGAGGAATAATTAGGAAAAATTATTTGGACTAAAGTTCTATGAAACACACCACCTTTTTCCTTTTGTCAACATATGGTCCTCACCTCCAGCTGAAACCTGGAGATTTCTCCCCTCAAAGAAACAGGCCCAGGCAATAGACCTTAATCAGTGGAAACTACAGGGACCAGGGAGAAAATGCACTGCACCATTGTGATGCAAATCCCACCCTTTTTCTTCATGAAAGTAATATCCCATAGTGTGGAGATTGTATCATGACAGCATGATGCTACTCCCATCATTCTAATAAAAGCATAAAGCTTCCTGATTAAAATTAATTGCCTGTAAAATAATGAACTTCCTTGATGAAATTAAGTGATTCCCATCTATATGTATGGATCATATACTTGCATAAATAGAAACCACTCACATGTGCATACACACCAGCAAAAATAGAAAGGAGGAGGAGGAGGAGGAATTATGGAGATGGTGTAGATCAAAGGAGTAGAGGGGAGGGGAGGGGAGGAGAGGAGTGTCATTCCCCCCACCAACTTCCCTGAGTCTTTGCGCCACCCAGTATCGGGTTGACGCTTGGGGCTCAGGACCCCGGACAGCACCCCGTAGTTTGGGGGACCTGCTTTAGATTGAAGTGGGATTCGGGTCAATGTCAGGGTTCCAAATAACACCTGTAACGAAATCAAACAGAAGATACCTCCTCATTTCTCTCAGCCCAGCTGCAGGGCAAAATGGTCTTGACTTTCTATAAAGAATTTTATTGTGACTACATATCTTCTTCCCTCTATGCAATCACCCCTCCCAATTTCCCACAGTAGGATTTGTGGCAGGCCTGAAGCCTGAAGGCCCAAAGGTAGAAAGATGGCTTCCAGGTCTGACAGGAAGAGGAGGGGAGGGGAGGGGAGGGGAGGGGAGGAGAGGAGAGGAGAGGAGAGGAGAGGAGAGAAGAGAAGAGAAGAGAAGAGAAGAGAAGAGAAGAGAAGAGAAGAGAAGAGAAGAGAAGAGAAGAGAAGAGAAGAGAATCATCTGGATGGAGATTAAGAGAGGGGGAAAAAAAAGAAAATCAAACAATCTTGTTTAATCATTATAAAAAATCTCTAAGAGGGAAGCTGGCCAATTTTCAAAGGAATCCGTGCTTTCCATCAGATGTCTTTAGCCGTTCCCACCAATTGACTATTAATTTCTTTTGAAAAGCAACTTCTGTGATAAATATCTCCAATTCACAGAAAATGGGAGGTGAGGGAGATTTTTTTTCTCCTCCGTTTGGCAGATACTAGTGGAAAAAATATGTGAAAGTGACACAGACTGGATTCAGACTTGCAATTATATCAAAACACACCTGAAGCTGATGTGAATTGGCTACAACTTGCTTCCTCCCTCCCACCTGAAAACGCATCAAAGCGGGTCGGTGACCAGCCCGTTAACATACCTGCCAGACTCCTACCACTGCATTAGCTATGAGGATCATAATGATCACAACAGGCTCCACAAAGGCTGTGGTGGTTTCTTCTCCTTTCTCAAACCAGGCCAGAATCTGCAGAGGGGAGGAGAAGGAGGGAGCAGGGAGGAGACGTGGAGGGGAAATTTAGACAACCATCTCAAAAAAGAAACAAGATGAAAGGCAGCCATGGTTGAGGGCTTCGTTTCACCCAAAGGGAGAACTGACCAAAACAAATTTCAGATGTTTTTTTTAAAAGAGAAATTGTTGTTAGTCATTAGCAAGTTTGTTTGAGAAGACAGAACATCTCCTCCTACGATGCGGAGAGGATGCTTGAAGATATACATCCATACATATGGAGCAGTGCAGTATGAAAACAAACTTATGTTGCCTGTGGAAGAGGTGCAACTTTTAGAGTTCTTACCTGCTGTTCTGCTTAAAAAAAGGTGTGATTTTGCCTGGAGTTATTTTTGAAACAGAGAGAGATGAGCTTATACTTTAAATCTATCATCTTGAATTTTCATATGAATCAGACTGAAGAAGTTCATAGAAGGAAAGTTTCCAATCTCCTTTCCTCCCCCAATCTCAAAGACACCTTCAATCCATAAATGCCACTCTAGATGTTGAAGGAAGGGGAATAACACCAAGAAGGGACCTGCCACTCATCAGGATTCTAACTTAAATTAATTGAAACTGGTTCCTGGAACAAGTTTTCACCCTTTTCCTTCCTGAGCAGCTCTACTGCACCTTGTTTTGATTTTTCAGGACAACTTTTTTCATAGTACCAAAACAGAAGCTGGATCTGAAAAGACCACTGGATTTGCTTAATAATTGCAACAAAAAAGATTGTAAAATCTCAACTGTGGTTGTACGTAAAGGACTACTAGTATCAACATTACCACATTCACCATCTTGCCTCTCCCCCCGTGCAGATGCCACTACTTTGTAGAGGTCTAGACTCTAATGACAATCTATTGCAGGCAAGAGAAGAAGTACAGGAATCAGCAATGGCAACAGCAAGTTTTCTTGTTTTCTCTTAAGCTAATGCTTCAACTAGGCCAGGGGTCGGCAACCTTAAACACTCAAAGAGCCACAAAGGTCCTAACCGGAAGCCCCTGTTCAATTCTGGAGCCGACGAAGTCCAGTTCCCCCACCATAGAGTCTCCTCCTAGCGCGGCTTCCTTTTTCCTCTACTTGTCCTAACTGAAAGCCCTCTCAATTGTGGAGCCGACCAGCGACAGGGAGCCGCAGCAGAGGAATGAAAGAGCCACATGCGGCTCCAGAGCCACGGGTTGCTGACCCTTGAATTAGGCCAGTGTTTATCAACTTTGGTAACTTTAAGATGGGTGGACTTCCAATTCCCAGTTGTTTTAATTGTTGTGAGGCTCCTACACATGTGAAATGTGTAGCTATCCACATTGGAAAAAAATCAAAATAAAATAACATTCTTCCATTCAATCACCATCCCATGATCTACATCAGGAGATGATTCTTGTTGTGGCTTCCTGCAGTCTCAACTACTGATAGTAGAGTGCATAGTGAGGCATGCTGGGAGATGTAGTGCTCACAAGACCATTGCCTGTCCAGATGTAGTCTACCAGGTGTTGCAACGTCCATGGACTGTTGTTGAGACAGAAAAAGCTTGGAAAATGTAATCTGAATGAGTGTTTTTTTAAAAAGTGATGGATAGCAAAAATAAGCTAACTTCTTCCAGCAAATAATTTTCTCAAGTGGAGGGAAGTCACTGGAATGTCCTGTAGCTACACATCTGACATCAAAAGATATACTTCAAAGCAGTAGTTACTAAATAGAAACTTCCTCAATGTTCTAACATTAATTTGTGGATATTTTTTTTTACCCTTTTGCTTTTGGCCAAACATTCCTGGACAATATTTCTCAGTTACTTAGCTGCAAAGTTTAATTTTCCTTCTGATGGAAAGCCAGCTCAAAAGACAAAGAAGCTGGTCCCTATTGAGTTAATGCTACATTTGAAAACACAACAGACTGAATTAAACAGGCTGTTGAATCCCCACTGATCTGGATCCACATTGTGGTTTTTCACTTTCTATTGGATTAAGCCTTTGATGTTCATAAGAAAATAAAGTTGAGGTGAGAGAACAGAAACCCAACAGGATACACACTTATTCAACTTATTATAATCCTGCAGAACAAGAGGGAGAAAATAGAAAGAAAAATATTATTTCAGACTTCGTATCCCGTTATTTGAAAAGGCAGTCCATCTCTGGAAATACATACTTGATTATGGCATGGCTGTCCACTTCTTGGTATATCCTTGCTGAATTAGAGATGATGGGACCACCAAAAGGATACTACTAAATTGTCTTTGTAAGGTAGGATGGCTACAATGATACACAGTGCCACAGGCTGACATAATGATATTATATTGGCAATTTAATCTTTAATCCTTTCTTCTTTAGCTGTCCATAATTAGTAGCTTTATTGATCCACTGCTTCTCTTCAGAGACTTTTAAATCACTCACTTTAATACAAAACTAAGCATGAGGATTGATTAGACCTAAGATGGCCTTTATGAAATACAGACAGTCCTCAACTTACGACCACAACCGGGGCCAGAACTTCCATTGCTAAGTAAGATGGCTGTTAAGTGAGTTGCGCCAGATTTCATGCCCTTTTTCTGCCACGGTTGTTAAGCTGCAGTTGTTAAGTGAATCATGCAGTTGTTAGGCGAATCCAGTTTTCCCCGTTGACTTTGCTTGTTAGAAGCCAACTGGGAGAGTCATAAATGGCAATCACATGATCCCAGGATGCTACAACCATCATAAATATATGTCAGTTGCCAAACACCTCAATAACAATAGCAATAGCACTTGGACTTATATACCGCTTTACAGTGCTTCTGTATCCTGAATTCTGATCACATGACAGTGGAGATGCTGCAAGGACCTTTTGTAAGTTACTTTTTTCAGTGCCACTGTCACTTCAAACGGTCATTAAACGAATGGTTGTAAATCAAGGATTATCTGTAGATGTTAAGTACCGTAGTAGTATTCTTGAAAGAATTCCCCAAACAAAACAAAAACGCAAAAAAATCTTTTTTTAATCTTTAAAGGAGATGCGAAATGCTTCCTCAAACAGGAAGGGGATGGGACAGCCTTCCTTATGCAATATTACTTTAAGGCAGGATTACACATTTTTGGTGCACGATTGGAGCTCACCAAGCTTGTGTGGCTTTGTTTTAATTTGATAGCATATTGTCTAGTTTTTTTTTGAGAGAGGAAGTAATTAAGGATAATAGGTTTGTTGGCCATTCCACAGCCTTTAAAAATCTACACAAGTAGCACTCACCCTAAAAAACTAGGGGAAAAAAAGTCTTGAAAGTTGTTTTTGTCCAGGGAGGTACTACAAGGCACAGGTAGCCCCTTTGCCACTGCTCAAAAATAAAATAAAAGTCTTTATTTCTTTTTTCCATTCCTGCTTTTAGCATGTGGATTATATTTAAGGGATTTCTTTTCATAAAATACCTTGCAAATTGCATTACAGATATGCAAATTATTTAGGCTAATAAGAAACAGGCAATTGTAAAATTAAAAATAGACATGAAATGTCCTTTGGCTCATTCTTCTTAGGGCTCCTTGACAAGCAAATCATGATAAGAAAAAAATATCACCTAAGATTTCCAATACAATTAATACATTTTTGAACAAGAAGCTAAATTTCAGCTACAAGTGAAAAGAAAACTGTAAAAAAAAATTCTTCCAAATTCAAAGACACCCCTCCCTCCCCTGTAATAAGGTATTTCTGAAAGGGATGAAAGGATAAACTGAGAGCCAGGTTGGTCTAGAAGTTAAGGCACCAGGCTAGAAAGTGGGAGACTGTGAGTTCAAGTCCCACCTTAATCATAACAGTCAGCTGGGTTACTTTGAGCCAGTCATTCTCTCTCAGCCCAACCCTTCTCACAAAGTTGTTGCTGTGGGGAAAATAGGAGAAGGAAGGTGTGTTGGATACATTTGCCGCCTTGAGTTATTTGTAAAAATAATAAAGGTGGGATACAAATAAATAAATAAATAAAATAAAAGTTTCCACTCAGCCCAGCCCTAGAAATCTGTACAAATGGGGCTGAGCTAGAGGACCATGATCTGACTAGATATGTGGCAATTTTCTGTGCTGCTATGATATTTCACTCCTAAATTAACTAGAAAAACCAAGCTTTTTCTGTGAGATTAGCAACTTGTCTCCTGGTTTGGGCTGAACCAGGTCAGCATCTGTATTTGTACTCATGTTCTATGAGTGACAAACTCAAGGCTCACAGGTCAAATCTGGCCCGTGGGGTGCTTAGATCTGGCTCACGGGGCTGCCCTGGAAACAGAGAAGGACCGGCCAACAGTGCCTCTGCCAGCGAAAACGGAGTTCAGGGGGGGGGGGCGCCTCCATTTTTGCTGGCAGAGGGTTGCAGGAAGCTGTCGCAGCCAAAAACAGAGCTCGGGAGCCCATTTCCGCTGACAGAGCACTTGGGCCACTACAGGCACCCCGGACATGAGTGACATTGAGCTGGCCATGCCCCCTGGCCACCCCCCACCCCCCAAGGTCAAACACAACCCTTATGCAGCCCTCAATGAAATCGAGTTTGACACTCCTGTTCTGTGGGTTGAACATTTAGTTACTAGGAAATCATCTGAAGAGCTTTTTTAAACTTAGTTTTTGAGTATAGTTTTTATATCATTTTACCGTTTGATCTGTCAGCCGCCTAGAGGCATGCAAGTGAGATGGGCGATCTAGAAGTTTGATAAATAAAGAAAACAATTTTCAAATATGAGGTAAACATACTTACAAAGGAAACGAAAGCAGCCAAGAGAAGGATGCGTACTAGGAGATCTTCAAACTGCTCCAATATTAGCTCCAGAAGTGATTTTCCTAGAAAGTTAATTGAAATCTCTTGTTAGAATAATAAAAAAAATCAGCAGAAAATAAGTGAAAATCAAGAACATGGGGGCATAACCTCAGACTGGGAGGTGGGAAGTTCAAAAGTGTTGTTAGAAAGTATTACTTCACAAAGAGAACAGTAGAAACTTGGAACCAACTTCAGCTGCTGGTTCAATCATCAGTAACTGAGTTTAAACATGTCAGTAACTGACAAACACATGCCCATCATATGACAAAAATATAAAATAAAATGAAGATTAATAAAATTTTAAAATAATAATTAAAAAATTAATTAAAAAGACATTATAAAGACAAATACAGTCAAAGGGCAGACTCAATGGAACATTAGGCTTTATTCTGCCATCAGTTTTCTATCTTTCTATCCCAGAAATACCCCTTACATATGTATTTAAAAAGTAGGATGCATAAAAAAACTATAGATAAAACTAATTCTGTCAGAAAGGGGGGGGGAAATGCAAACTTAGGTATGCTTCTACCTCCCTCTGACAATAGGAGACTTATGTTTGATCTTCAAAAGCAAGGAATTGTTATTGGATGGTATTTTTAAAAGTATATAAACCAACCTGAACACCAATAAAAATCCTGGCACAGCAAAAATGTAACACGTCAGGGAGAAAACTAGAATGTAATCACTAATACTAGTCTCATTTTTTATGCAGAGGAGTAACACCAATGGAGCAATACAAAGAGTGGGACATTTAGACAAATGGTGTCCAGACTACAGTAGGCCCTTTTGTCACAACTTGGGACATTAGTGCAAGAACCACTCATTTTATGGTAAACATGCCACCATATAAAGATATAATTCATGATAAACAGAATATAGATAAAGGAGAATATTTGTAGCTCAGGGATGAAATGATGAGTCCTTGGTGCTCTCTGAGCTTGGTTGTTTTCTTGCAGATGTTTCATTACCCAAACTAGGTAACATCTTCAGTACACTGATGATGTTACAACCAAGCTCAGAAAGCACCAAGGACCCATCATGGTAAACATGATCATCCTCTCAGACTGATTACATAAAGCATTTCCCATCCAGATCACACTGGTGGGTATCTTAGAATAGAATAACAGAGTTGGAAGGGATCTTGGAGGTCTTCTAGTCCAACCCCCTGCTTAGGCAGGAAATCCTACACCACTTTAGACAAATGGTTATCCAACATCTTCTTAAAAACTTCCAGTGTTGGAGCATTCACAACTTCTGGAGGCAAGTTGTTCCACTGATTAGTTGTTCTCGCTGTCAGGAAATTTCTTCTTAATTCTAAGTTGCTTCTCTCCTTGATTAGTTTCCACCCATTGCTTCTTGTTTTACCCTCAGATGCTTTGGAGAATACTTTGAGTCCCTCTTCTTTGTGGCAACCCCTGAGATATTGGAACACTGCTATCATGTCTCCACTATTATCACTTTATTCATCCCATGAGGGGCAAAAAAGCAATACACCTATAATGTACCTGCAAAATATTGTAGATTATTTAAAAGACAGCAGTGATCTCAAGATCAGTCCAAAGAAGCTCATGGATGACCTATGATTTGAACTCAACTTTCTCTTCTTTGTCTCCCACATGGTCTATGAGTCCTCCCCTCCTTATTAAAATATTATATGATTGTAAACTGCCTAGAGTCACCTTGGCAAGATGGGGGACATAGAAGTTAAAGAAAGAAAGAAAGAAAGAAAGAGATAATCAAATGATTGCAAACAGGAATCAAGCTTACCTTCTTCAGCTGGAAGTTCTACAGGTTTCCAGTGGGGGATCCACAAAGCGCAGCCAATGGGAAGGAGGGAAAAAGAATAAAAGATGGTTGATTTACAGAGATATGGATTTTATCCAGTCTTTCAGAAGCTCCATGTTTTATTCTCCCAATAATCAATTATTTTAGAAGTGCTAAAATTGAGAAAAAACAACCCATTTCCCCCCCACATCCCCCAGAGTTGCCTTGCAGTGAGGTGAGTGGCAAACAAATTTAATAAATAAATAAATCCACTGAACTCACTCTAGTGTCACCAGATACTGGTACTAACAAATGGATCTGACAATCATATGCATTCAAAATGCATACAGGTAGTCCTTGAATTACCATCCCAATTGAGCCCAACGTTGGGCTCAATTGTTAAGTGAGACATTTGTTAAGTGACTGTTGCCCCATTTTACGACCTTTCTTGCCACAATTGTTAAGTGAATCACTGCAGTTGATAAGTTAGTAACCAGGTTACTAGTTAACCAGTTAAGTGAATCTGGCTTCCCCATTGACTTTGCCTGTCAGAGGGTCGCAAAAGTTGGCCACCTGAATTTGGGACACAACAACGGTCATAAATATGAACCAGTTGCCAAGCATCTGAATTTTGATCACTTGATCATGGGGCTGCTGCAAAGGTCATAATGGTGAAAAACACTCATGTCACATTTTTCAGTGCCATTGCAACTTTGGACAGTCACTAAACAAACTGTTGTAAGTCGAGGACTACCTGTAATGATATGCCAGCCAATGCCCATAAACCCATGCAGTATCATTACTATGCCACATGAATAAAAGAAAAATTATAGCATGAAATTGGCCTCCACATAGCCTTTTCAGCATAATTTTTCACCATAGGATAGAAAAACTCAGAGAAGTAATGCAAGATCAGAAGATGTGGCCCATAGAATTGCCAAGAGTCGGACACAACTGAATGGATAATAATCATCATGATCACAGTCTTTTCAAAATGCTATCTTTGATGTCCAAGAGCCCTGGATATATGATGGGAAGCTGGTTGGAGGCCAGAAAGAACTTTTCTATTTCCCATCAAGTGAATACAAACAGGTTTGGATCAATAAATCATCCCACATGATTTGTTAATATACCGTAATCTCTAAACCCTTCATCTTCTTTTTCTTCTTTTTGGTATCTACTAAAAATGTTACATAATATTATCAAAATTGTATAATTCTAATCTAACCCATCTAATCCACAACAACTGCAGCCAGAATTGAAATAATTATGACACGGATAACTTTTCACCTGGATTTTCTCCAAGCATATTTTCCCCCTCCTTAAAAACCATAAGAGAATTCACAAATAAACTAATGAAAGCCTTCATTCTATAATTTTGTGTTTATTGGCAAAAGCAAAGATTACATCTGGCTGACTTGTAATATAGTAGGATTGTTTTTAAAGCATTGTGTTTACTTATTTCAAATTTCAACGTGTTTCTATCCTTGTTGTAGGAATTTTTCATATCATTTTGGACAGGTAAGGGTGAATGTTAAACTTCAGGGATCTACTTACCCCAACCAAGCTGGGTTTTTGTAAGAGTCAGTCCTTTGCTATTGCTTTTAAATGCTTTTAATTGCTTTTATTGTTTTGGAATTGTAAGCCATCCAGAGTCATTGATTGAGTTAGATGGTTATAGAAATTGAATGAATGAATGAATGAATGAAATGAAATGAATGAACGAATGAACGAACAGACAGAACAATAAGGGCCTACAAAATATCTCTTCTCCCATTTTTTTTTAATCCTCATAGTAGCCTTATGCATTAGTGACCTAACCTAGTTTTTTTTAAAAAAAAATATTATTTGTTAAATCATAAATTTGAGGTTTTCATAGAATCCAATCACATTGGATTACATGCTTATTATTATTTAGTACGATGAGAACGTGACAGAAGAGAAGTAAACATATATACACAGTTCACATGTTACATGCTGTGACAGTTGGATAGACATATCATACCGAGATAAAATTAAACATACGTCATGTTTTAGCACAACAGATGAATCCACACACATCTAAATTTAGCTTGACGGCTGAGGTGCAGTTTGAACCTAGAACCCTCTTCTCTGTCCTGGTATCATACTGTTAACTACAAAACCATGCCAACAACACAAGTCTTAGTGATTTAAATGCATCATAATTATGCATGAGTTTTATTTGAGATAAAACTCTTAAATATGACATTTTGGGGGAAGGGGAGAGAGGAATTGACATTTTAAATACAGTGTTTTGAGCTTTTTTTCCCAAGAAAACCTTTAGATTGCTACAGAAACACAAACGAATAGATAAGAATGCTCAAAAGTATTATGGGATGATACTCATCAGATTCACCCACTCGCATGTTCTTCTTAAGTGACAGTAAATATTTCATGCAGAGCGTTGGAAAAATATAATTCAACAGGAGGGGAGGAATTTAAAACTCCGGGTTCCACAAAGCTGCTCATTTGCACTTTTAAAACATTCACATACACATGGACGACCCCACCACCAGCACACACACTTTGATTAACATTCAGTAAATGAATTCACTATTCATAGCAGGCCCCCAAGTGACTCACAACTGCAGAGAAACTACAGAATAAAGCATTTCACTGCGGTTAGGGAGCAATTTGATTTTCTGCAGAGGAAGTGAGAGCATCAAGGCTGATAACCTTGGCAGATACTAACTCTGTAGCTCTCAGTAAGAACACTTGCAGGCAAGCTGAGAACTAGAGTCCTTTATCACAGGGGTCTCCAACCTTGGCAGCTTTAAGCCTGGAGGACTTCAACCCCCAGAATTCCCCAGCCAGCTTTGCAGTCCTCCAGGCTTAAAGTTGCCAAGGTTGGAGATCCCTGCTTTACCCAGTCTCTGCTTTTCATATGCATTGAAATAAGACTCCCATCTTCTCTAGCCACATAGATGTGAGGAGCCTATGGAGATTCGTCCAAGTCATAGTTGTCCCAAAGGTGCTTTTCCAAAAGGCAGCTGGACTTTCTTGAAAGCTAATGACCGACCCACAGAATATTAGCGACCCAAATGACTGCAAAGAATATAAATCCTTGCATTCCCCACATTCAGTTAGAACTGAAGAAGCCTCTTGGATGAGAAGCGAAACGTTCTCAAGAAAAAAAAAAACAAGAAAGTCCAGTTGCCTTTTGGAAAAGCAACTTTGGGATAGGTGTGAGGAGATGATGGAGAGGGTGTCCATCTTGCCCCCACAGTGTTAGGGCAGGCGGGCTTCAATCTCACTGGGGAGGCCTGGTTTGTGCAAGGGAGAAACAAACAGCTTCTCATGTCTATTGAAATTTTAATTTTCTCTTGCAGGCAAAAAAAAACCCAGCAGAGGTTAGAAGGAATCAAAACTTTCAACCGCAGGGGAAATATCTATCTTACTCATTCAGAGCCAGAAAGCTCAACTCTGCCTGCCTTGACTGGTTTTCCCTCTGTATACCGTGTTTCCCCAAAAATAAGCCCTTCCCAAAAATATTTAATCGCATGCACAGCCAGTCCCCGCCATATCCTCTGGTTAAGGTTAGGGAGATAGAGCTGGAAATCAGGTAAGACGGCAAGAGGAGCCCCGTCTTGCTCCACATGCCCCAAAATAATAAGCCTTCCCCAAAAATAAGCCCTCCCCTGAAAATAAGCCCTCCCCAAAAATATTTAACTGCATGCGCAACTGGTCCCCGCCATTTCCTCTGGTTAGGGTAAGGGAGACAGAGCTGGAAATCAAGTAAGACGGTAAGAGGAGCCCTGTCTTACTCCACATGCCCCAAAACAATAGGACCTCCCCGAAAACAAGGCCAAGCGCTTATTTCAGGGTTCAAAAAACTTTTCGGGGAAACACGGTAGATTCTGACAGCTGGAGTTCAAAACTAAATACAGGCAACAGTATGGGATAGAAAGTCAAGGTATCGCCCACAAGGGGAAGCAAAAGAGAAAGGAAATCTGTTAGGCTTTGATTAGGAAAGCATCAGCCAAGACGACTTGCAGAACATTTTAAAGGGAAGCATTTTAAAGGGAGAGCACTGTTAGTATAGGGTGGATCTTCTCTTCTCAACTTTAGCAACTTTTAAAATGTTTGGGCTTCAACTCCCAGTAATCACCAGCCAACGAAGTGGATGGACTGAGTTACAGTGACACTAAGTGCACCATTGTAGGAGCTGAAAGACTAGGTGAAGGACAGATTGTCATGGAGAAACTCTATCTATGTGGTTGCTAGGAGTCAAAAATGACTTGGTGGCACATAATCAACTGAACTGTGATGTTATTGTTGGCAGCTGTCCTAAGTGCTGTTAGGGTGAGGTTGAAATGCGAGCAAAATAAATAGAACGTACAAGACTGTGCATAAGTGGTAGGGTTCAGGGTGGGAAATCCCTAACAGAAAAAACACACAGTTTATATCTGTGGGATCACATGTCTTTAACTGTATATGTCATATCAGCAAAGGCCTTTTCCGCCCATTCTCAAGCAGGAGGAAGAAGGTCTCAGTCACAATTTAAATACTCTTATTAAGAAAATCAATTTCAAATAGTTTCGTTTGCAATGCTGTGGTCTCTTGGAAACTGATGGACTGGGGGGAAAAAATCAATCAATCAGAATAGAGCTGGAAGAGACTTTGGAGGCTTTCTAGTCCAGCCCCCTACTCAAGCAGGAGACCCTATACCAGGGGTGTCAAACTCGGATCGTCACATTGTCGTCATGTGACATATTGCGACTTTTCCCCCCTTCGTTAAAACGGGGGTGGGCGTGGCCAGCAAGTGATGCATCCAGCTTGCGGGCTGCGAATTTGACATCCCTGCCCCATACCATTTCAGTCAGATGGCTGTCCGGTCCCTTCCCAGTGATGAAGCACCCATAACTTCTGAAGGCAAGCTGTTCCATTGCTTAATTGTCCTCACTGTTAGGAAGTTTCTCTTAAATTCCAGATTGCTTCTCTCTTTGACTAGTTTCCATCCATTGTTTTTTGCCCTGCCCTCTGATGCTTTGGAGAATAATTTGACCCCCTCCTCTTTGTGGCAGCCTCTCAAATACTGGAATACTGCTATTGTGTCTACCCTAGTCCTTATTTTCTCTAAACTAGCCAAACCCAAATCCTGCAACCGTTCTTCATATGTTTTAGTCTCCAGGCTTTTAATCATCTTAGTTGCTCTTCTTTGCACTTTTTCCAAAGTCTCAACATCCTTTTTGTAATGTGGTGACCAAAACTGGATGGAGTATTCCAGGTGTGGCCTTACTAAAGCTTTATAAAGTGGTACTAATACTTCACGTGATTTTGATTCTATGCCTCTGTTTATACAATGAAGGAATTGTATTAGCTTTTTTGGCTGCTGCCGCACACTGCTGACTCATGTGTAAAGTGATCATCCACTAGGACTCCAAGGTTCCTCTCACTGTTACTGTTTTTGAGCCAAAAATAAGGTTGACTTCATAGTTCTCTTTGGTTACCAGAAAAGCCATGTTTAGCTAGAATCACGATCACTTGAAGTCTTGGTCACTACAATATAAAACAGATGTCGAGACTTTAGAAAGTATGCAGAGAAGAACGATAAGTAACTGGAGGTTAAAACATATGAAGAACAGTTGCAGGAATTGGGTATGTCTAGTTTAATGAGAAGAAGGCCTAGGAGTGACATGATGGCAGTGTTCCATTATTTGAAGGGCTGCCACAAAGAAGAGGGGATCTACCTATTTTCCAAAGCACCAGAAGGCAAGACAAGAAGCAATGGATGGAAACTAATCAAGGAGAGAAGCAACTTGTCCTCAATTTACAACTGTTCATTTAGCAACCAATTCACTTAATGACAATATTATTTATTATTATTTTATTTATTTATTTATTATTTATTAATATGATCCACTTATTGTGAACTATGGCAAAAAAAGGTCATAAAGTCAGGTGTGACTCCCTTAACAACTACCTAGTTTAGCAATGAAAATCCTGGACCCAATTGCGGTCGTACCTCGAGGATTACCTGTAGAGACCTGGTTCCTGGGCCTTTGTGGCATATAAGGGGAGGCAAAGCATGCTTTGTTATGTTGCAATGCAAATTCTGCCTCTTCTGTACTTGCATTGTGATGTTGCATGGAAATTTGCAAGGGGCTCGTGTGTTAGATCACTTTGTCGGATTATGGATTTAGCTATAAAATAGAGATGCTCATTTTTTTCTGGACTAACCCACTTGGTTTACAAATGGTATACCAACAGGAGGCTCCAAAAATTAGGGAACGAGGCAATCATTTCCCAGTTATATATTTATTACATTTCCTCTTTTGTTATATTGTTAGTTACAATTTAGTTACACACACACACAAACACACACACACTGGTCTGCAGGCTGCATGCAGTTTTGGCAAGCTCTAATTTGTGTTCAACTACCATAAACAAACCACAATGAACTCACTTTGTTAGTCAATGCTTTCCAAATTAAACCAACATTGCTTAATCATTTGGAAATATGCATTTTTTTTCATTAAAAATTGCTTTGCTTATTTAATCATCATTTTAGATCAGCATTCAAGAAATGTTATTTTAATTTTGAATGACTATGGTAGAATCCGCCAGAGCCATGCATAGGTCAAGTCTGTCTGAGACTAATCTGGAAAAAAAAGATCACCAGGGAAACTTGACGTCCAAGTACATCTGCTATTTGACTAGCACTGACATTTCGGCTATTGCCAATTCAAACATCCTTTTGCGAAGGGAAACCTCACACTGGCATCCCTTGCAAACAACATACAGCAGGCAGGTGACAGAGAAGTTGATAAATATGGGCGGGGATGTTTATCCTTCAAAACTGCTCTTAGTAAATCAAACAGCACAATTACCTACAGTACAAATAGTGAATATTAAAAACATTTGTTTATAGAACTAATCTATAAGTACTATATGTATGTTCCTGTTTTGCCACAACAAAAAAAGAACAGGAACTGCAGCCTGACCACAAGACGTTCTGTTGAATCAACAGCACCAGTACACAGATATCTCCAGACTAATCTTTGCAATCATAGGGACTAGAACCTTTAACTATCAGTGAAAATTGCTTTTTGAAATGGAAACTATCATGCTCAACTCAGAACTTTCTTAGGTTGTGATCTGATGCAGTATTTCAAAGACAAACTTTTCAGGGAAAACAATAACACTTGTATTCACATCATACAGCTAACCGGGAGGGTCATAAATCTAGTAGCTTTACTGCTGAAACTTCTAAATATTGGTTAGTTTATTCTGGCTTATTCTGTTCAGTAAATTCAACCCATTGTTTGAGTTTATAATAGTACTATATGAATCAAGGGGAAAAATGTGTTAATTCAGTAGTCTGAGTAGAAATTGAACGCCTAATCCTTTCCTTTTTTTAATATGCAGGCTCATAATTGGTTTTGCTCCACAGATTTTGCATTGAAGGGCAAAGATCTCTGGTGCTGAAAATTAGCAGGAGGGGCAAATCCTTTTCCCAGCAGCTGCCAAGAACCCATGAATATTTCCTTGAATCAGGGAAAAAAGAGCTTCATAGGCAACTCAGTGTAGCTTGAATATGTAATGATGTCTTCAAACCTGTATTATCAATCAAATAGAACTTTGGGTTGGTCTCCTCTTCCAATGCTGTATGATTAAAGAGACACAAAGAACAGAAATAAGTACCATGGTGTTCTTAGTACTCTCTGAGCTCAGTTGTTTGCTTGCAGATATTTCATTACTCAACCAGGTGCCTTCCATTTAAAAGAGACAAACAAACAAACAAACAAAAACTTAGGAAAGGAAGAGGAAGACTAGAACACAGTTCCTCCAACATCTAACAATCAGAGAAGCAGGGATCAATACAAGACAATCGATCAGACAGAAAACAATAATCAAGAAACCATCAAGGAGGAACTACTCCCACCAAATCTGGCAGAGTAAGCATATAAACAGGCAGGAAACCCCACACTCTCTTGCACTAAGGTTATCTAGTTGGGTAATAAAACATCTGCAAACAAACAACTACGTTCAGAGAGTACCAAGAACTCCACAGATCAACCCGGAGCTACAGACATTCTCTTTTATTAGAAATACAGAAAATGGTTTTGAGTACCGAGCTACAGTTGAAATCTACAAATATCTCAGTTCCTTGAGCATACACCAAGCAAGATTTCCTCAGTGTAGACATGTAAGAAACTTGGTTACAACAGAAAAATAAGACAATAAGGTTTATATTCCCAGAAAAATTCAGGAAATGGAAGAGGAAGTAAATAAGAATAAGAAAATTATAATAAGGTTGCTTTTTTTCCAACTCCAGCTGCAAGTTAAAAAAAAAAAAAGACCAAGAGCACTTTTTGGAGACAAAAACTGAAGACAGATTCAAAACCAACTGAATCTTGCAGCTTAATTCATTTTGGAAGTGTTTCACAACATATCCAAGCAGCCACAAAAGAAAGCTACAGCCCAGGAAAACAATTGGGATATTAGCACCCATTTCTGCCGATTTACCGAAAGAATGTGGCAAGATCCTTGTTCTTTTAGAGTCAGATAAAGCAGGCTGCAGATGGCTGGTGAGAAAAACTGAAGAAGGAGATGGCATTGTAGCAATGACAGTTGCTGTTACTGGCTGGGGACGAGGGAACTAGGAGTCCAATGCCCCAGGTTGGGGTGGGGGGAAGCAGCCCTAAAACAACGAACACTGTGTGGATTGTACCAGTTGCTCAACTCTTATAATGTTTTATTTATTTATTTATTTATTTATTTATTTATTTATTTATTTATTTATTTATTTATTTATTTATTATTGGTTCGATTTATATGCTGCCCTTCTCCGGAGACTCAGGGCAACTTACAATGCGTTAAGCAATAGCTTTCATACTTTTGTATATACCTGCTTAGTAGGGCTTTGCCCCCCCCCCAAAAGTGGTGTTCTTTTTTATACAAAGTCAGCTTATTGCCCCCACAATCCGGGTCCTCATTTTACCTACCTTAGAAAGGATGGAAGGCTGAGTCAACCTTGAGCCTGGTGAGATTTGAACTTGCAGTAATTGCAGGCAGCTGGTGCTATTTAACAGCACTTTAGTCTGCTGCACCACCAAAGCTCAGTTTTCCCAATGGTCATGTAACCTGCCTACTTCCTTTAAGTTCACAATATTTCTTTCTGTGTGAAGATCACTGTTTTCATGCAGTGTTTAACACTCAACTCATAGAATTTGTTTTAGAGAAGAATTCTAGTTTTGCACTTTCGACACTAGCCTTCTTAGCAGGTTTGTTTAACTTACATGCTGCTCACCCTGCTATCAAGAGTGGCTTGATATATGTTGGAAGTGTGGAAGAACTTCCTTTTGTGACTATTGGGCACTCTGCTCCTGGGGGGGGGGGTGACACTGTTGTGGGTGTTTTCACAAAATGACTACCCTGAGAGGTCTGCCCAGTGGAACTATTTTCCAGGTCCTCCCATACAAGCTAGGATGCTTCTACCACTTCTATTTATCTTTGCCTTTTTACTATGGAGCAGACTAAAGAAACTTGTTAGTCAGAAGCGACCTAGCAATAAAACCCAATTAATAGAAGCAATCATTCAATCTTGGTTTCACATTATAACAGCTGCAGAACTAAAAGACTTGGTTCATTCCATAGGAAGACATTGTAAGGTCGTAATTCATGCTAAAGGTTACCCAACTAAGTACTGACGTGATAATGTTTGTATATCTCGTTTTTTTCTATGGTGATAATTTTTGTATATCTCGTTTTTTCTACGTGTTTCACTTTTCTTCTTTATACTGTAAACTGCTATTCTAATAGCAAATCCTTCATAAAAGTTATTGCATTACATTCTTGATTAAATTATGTTTCCATTGAAATATAATTTTATGGTACTACTCCAAAAAAAAGTGGTGTTATTAGCTAGTTTTAGAAAATATACTTTTCCCAAAAGGTTTCCACAATTTTGGCCACTACTGTAGACTATTTCCCTTTGAATTGTGAGGCAGTGAGTGATGAGCATGGGGAGAGATTCCACCAGGATATCGCAGGCATGGAGAAAAGATACCAAGGGAAATGGAGTCCATCCACACTTGCCGATTACTGCTGGAATCTCCCCAGGGATGATCCTACTGCAGTTCACAAGAGAAAAGCCAAAAAGCGCAGTTTAGATATCGAATAAAGATGGAACCTTCTCATTTAATCTGATGTTAGAGCTCATCAGTTTTTCATGCAAAAAGCATGAAATTGTTATATGAAAAACCAATAAATGAATGGAAAGTTATGTTATTGGTATCAGTAAAACTAAATAAATTTATAATGATTGGTGTGGCACCATTCTCATTGCTCTATCACATTTTGCAGAAAAAAATATGGAGCATTAATCGCACATCCCCCTCATAATTTTGAATTATTTTGCTGCAATTTTGACCTGAAGCTGTATCTTGAAAACTGGAGCCAATAAATACTTAGGATTTAATTTTCCTTTATTAGTGACCCAATGCTGGTAATATTAAGCTACTTTCATTTCTGAGGCTTTCTCCTTGTAGACCAGTGTTATCTTTTCCTGTTTGCCAGAATGCAAGACCTTTGTTGCATGCACCTGTTGAGTGCAGAGTGTGTATTAGCCACATCACTGGCACATACCAATTATCCAAGGGACCAGAGAGTTCAGCTGTAGCCTTCAAAACTGCCATAAAGCAATGTCCAATTTAGTTCACTGAGCAAGTTGCTGCTCCATTAAGAGAGATATATGGCCCTTTATGAACACTGTACAGGTAAATCTCGACTTATGACCACAATTCATAAGCCCAGAATTTATGTTGCTAAGTGAGAAATTTGTTAAGTGACTTTTGTCCCATTTTAGGGCTTTTCTTGCCACATTTGTTAAGTGAATCACTGCAGTTGTTAAATTAGTAACACAGTTGTTAAGTGAATCTGGCTTCTCTAGTGACTTTGCTTGTCAGATGGTCGCAAAAGATGGTCACATGATCCCGGGACACTGCAACCGTCATAAGTACATGCCAGTTGCCAAGCAAACTGAATTTTGATTGTGTGATCATGGGAATGCTGCAACAGTCGTAAGTGTGAAAAAATGGTCATATGTTGGGGTTTTTTTTCAGTTTTCAACTTTGAACAGTCACTAAATGAATGGTTGTAAATTGAGGACTACCTGTACATTCTTCCAAGGTGAGTAGAAAGCAAATTGCCATCCCAAATAAAGTGAGAAGGAAGGGAAACAGAGGTAGGGCAAAAGGGGATGTTAAAAAGAAAAGAAAAAGAAAAGAAAAGTAAACGTATCAGGAGGGACGTTCTATTTTTCTACCAGGCGGATACCACTCCCTCCCTCCCTCCCTCCCCCTCCCTCCCTCCCTCTCTCTCTCTCTCCCCCTCCCTCCCTCCCTCCTTCCCTCTCTGAAATGAAATTTATAATGGAACAGGAAGAACCACAGTTGTCAGATGTAAGCAAGACAAAGAACAGTAACTCCCTGACAATATCGTTTTGGGGACACTGCTTCTCGCCAAGACATTTTTAAAAAATAAACTGTTATTTTAACCAGCTACATTTCAGCCCACACATTGATGAGAGAAACCACATCTTATACATGCTAAAAGTATGTGTGTGTGGGTTGCATGTATCTCTCTGTGTGTGAGAGAAAAGGAGGGAGGGGGGAGGGGATACCTGTCATTTCTCAGCCACAGTTGACAGCTTAATGCAAAATTTCATACTGCCAACTTTTCCTTCAGTTCCTCGTTCCCAATTTCCATCAGGATGAGCTTGATGGCACTCTTCCTTTCTCCCCATTTTTTTTTCCACAGCCGTGTATTTTTTTTAAAGGGGAAAAGATGAGCTGCTCCAGCAATGTAAAAGAAAGGTGAACAATCCTTGAGGTTTTTACATAAAGACGACAAATGGAATTCAATGCTGGAAAGTCCTGGAGAACAGATGAAGTGCTGGATGATTAGACTCAAGCAACTCTAGTCCCATCCTCAAAAAGGAGGTACAGAAGAGTCTTGGGAAAGTAGATAGCACTTAGTTTGAACAACTAACTGATGTTAGTTGTTATACGGATATATTGGGTAAGGGGCTAAACCATTTCAGACACAATCTTTCTGCAGATACTTAGGAAAAAAATGCTATCATGAGGAGCTGTGGTGGTGCAGTGTTTAGAATGCAGGCTGACTTTTCCCACTGCCAGGAGTTCGATCCTGACCAGCTCAAGATTGACTCACCTTGCCATCCTTCTGAGGTTGGTAAAATGAGGACCCAGATTGTTGGGGGCAATATGCAAATAAGGCTTCTACGCTCACTCTGTAAGACCGAAAGGTCGGCAGTTCGGCAATTTGAATCCCTAGTACTGGTCTCCTGTGTGAGCAGGGGGTTGGACTAGATGACCTCCAAGGTCCCTTCCAACTCTGTTACTGTTACTATAAGCTTAGAGAGGGCTGTAAAGCACCAAGGAGCGGTACATAAGTCTAAGTATTATTGCTATCATTACCAAGAGCCATGAAGGTTTTTCACGCCTTCAAATGAGACTAACCTAATCTCTCATGAATGAAGGAAAATACGTGCATCCCAGGATAATATTTCAAAATCTAATCTGGGTCAGTCACCAAGACCAGAGATTACTCTTCCTCTGAACAGTAAACCTCTGTTCCCAGTGACTGACCCACATTGGATCTAGCCTGATTTCTTTTTTATGATAGAATGATCAGATTGGCCTAAAAAGGGAATGCCTCGCTCTCTGAAAGGCACATGACAAAGTTTCTCACAATATCCTGGTGATAAATGTAGATTAGATGGTACTATAATATATATCAGAGGTGTCAAACTCAATTTCATTGAGGGCCACATCAGGGCTGTGGTTGACCTCAGGGGGCCGGGCAGGCGTGACCGATTGGGTGGGTGTGGCCAGTTTGACGCCACTCCCCAAACTGCTGGCCTGATGTTTCCTCTTCGTATTGGGTAGACCGGGCTGAAGCCACGCTGGCCCAATGTTTCCTCTTTGCATTGGGTAGATTGGGCCAAAGAGACATGGGCCAGCCTCTTACATTTTCCAGGATGGTCCCGTGGGTCGGATCCGACCACATCGTGGGCCAGATGTGGCCCGTGGGCCTTGTCTTTGACAACCCTGATATATATGTTCAACACAATTTGAATTGTGTTTATTGGAGAAGACTCTTGAGAGTCCCTTGGATGCAAGGAGACCAAATCAGTCAATCCTAAAGGAAACCCTGACTGTTCTCTGGAAGGACAGAAGCTCAAATACTTTGGCTACCTAATGAGAAGAGAGGACTCATTGGAAAAGACCCTGATGTTGGGAAAGATTGAAGATAAAAGAAGGGACAACAGAAGATGAGATGGTTAAATAGTGCAATCAATGCAATGAAAATGAATTTGGGCAAACTCTGGGAGACATGGAGGACAGAGGGTTCTGGCGTGCTGTGGTCCATGGGGTCCATGGAACAAAGAGTTGGACATGACTTAGCAACTGAACCCCAACAACTAATAATACATGGCATTGCAACACACTGGTCAATTGCACTGAAAAAAGTGCTCTTATTCTATGTTATCCAGAACAGAAATTTTGAATGGGATTTCATAGACTCTGTCCTTGGCCCAGTGCTGTTGGGACATCTTTTATGAACAATCTGCACAACTGAAGTCCATCAAAACAGCTGGGACTGGGACTTTTCTTCTCATGGCAGGGCTTTTAAAAAGAAGTCTATGTTGCTTATACCTTTTGACTTTATTCCCATCAAAGCGAGTCTAACTAGATGGCTCAGTGGCTAAGACACTGAGCTTGTCGATCAGAAAGGTTGGCAGTTTGGTGGTTCAAATCCCTAGTACAGGTCTCCTGCATGAGCAGGGGGTTGGACTAGATGACCTCCAAGGTCCCTTCCAATTCTGTCACTGTTAGCTCTTATTTAGGGCTGGCTGGAAGGTAATTCAGAAAAGGAAACCCCAATCTGTAAAAAAATCTGAGTTAGAGATCAAGGAACCAGACTGCAAACTCAGGACCGGTAGAGCTAGATGTTTAAAGTTTTTAATTTACTGTAGTTTAGGAAGTATAATTTGAGCTAGGACTTAGTTCTAAGTGTGGGGTGTTGCAGACGATCTCGGTTGAGAGAACAAGTAGTTGAGATCAGTATCTCAAGAAGCAACAGCACTTCCCTCCTTCTGCAATTTTCAACTTCCTTCTAATTCTCGGAGCTTGATCAACATAATAAAGACTTCAATTCTTAATGAATAAGGGACATTCATTCCCTTATCACACATCCACCAAATTGGATTTTTACAGAAGTTTCTAGGAGTTTCTAGGGTTGTGGGTGGAGAATTTAGAAACCACCTTCATGGGATTCAGCAAGGCCCACTGTACCACATCCTATATGTGCAGGTGTACCCCACTGCTCTCGTTTTCAAAGGTTTAAAGCAGTGGTCCCCAACCTTTTTATCGCCGCGGCCCGCTGAGCGCGCGCAGGGCTGGGGGCACGGCCCAGGAGCTTTTGCGCACGGCCCATTGCGCACGGCCCAGGAGCTTTTGCGCACGGCCCAGGAGCCTTTGCGCTGCAGCGTTCATGTCCCCCGGCCGCTGCGCGGCCCGGTGCCAGGTACTCCACGGCCCGGCACCGGTCCGCGGACCGGGGGTTGGGGACCACTGGTTTAAAGAATCCAAACCTGAACTTTTAGGGATTTAAACTAGGCAAACTGTTTAAACCTGTGATGGTGAACCTATGGCACGCATGCCAGAGGTGGCATGTAGAGCCCTCTCTGTGGGCACACGCCGTTGCCAGCTGGTCTTCACGGGCACTGGAGCACCGGAAAACAGCCTGAAAACATCCTGAAAAACATCCTGAAAACAGCCCAAAAAACGTCCTGAAAACGTGCCAAAAAAACGTCCTGAAAACAGCCAAAAAACCTCCTGAAAACAGTCCAAAAAACAGCCTGAAAAAGACCCGAAAAATGGCCAAAAACCAGGCTTGCACACTAGCCAGCTGGTCTTCAGGTTTCTGGCGCTCCGGCGCATGTACATGCATGTGCGTTCCGGTTTGGGCACTCAGTGCTGAAAAGGTTCGCCATCACTGGTTTAAACCATTCCGGAGGGCATATTTTACAAGTTCCCTGGCGTTGTCGGTGCTCCATCGCTGGAAGTCATCAAGAAAAGATTGGACAACCATTTGTCTGGGATGCAATAATATCTCCTGTCTTGTGCAGAAGGGTTGGACTGGAAGACCTCCAAGGTTCCTTCTAGCCCTGTGATTGTATGAATCTATGTGTCCAGCATCAACAGCTAGCTCTGCTTTAATTGTGGTAGGGCCTATTGGAGTTGAGGCTGCACTTTCCTTCCTTCAGCAGGGGAGCAGAAGGGGAGTTGAAGCCCCTTTTTTTAACCAAGAATTTTTTTTAGTTGAAAGTCTCAAGAGGAGATACACCCACATATACAGATAAACGGGGGCAGAACCCATACCTTTCCTGAAAGACGAAGCTACTTAAATAGCCCCATCGTTCCAAGCAGACTGTTCTAAAGTTAACCAGGAAGTCTTTTTTTTTCTACTGTTATCTGAAATCTGCTTTCCCTGAAATTTCCACCCACTGATTCTATTGTGAGGGTGAGCTATTATTTTAAATCTTAACAAATGCATCTTAAAACCATCATGTTTTTCACCCAACAAGGATGTGAACAAGAGAGCTGAAGTACGAACTAATTATTATCAGAAACACAGCTCCACAGTTGTTTACACTTCCTTGTAATTTGTGGGCAGGATTTCTGCAGACACCTGTCCATTTAAAAACACCTATGAAGTCTTGCTCTGAGTACTTATTTTTCAAGGAAGGGAGTGATTTTCGTTGTTATAGTCCCCAGCTTGTAAAACAGCAAAAATATCTGTGTTCTTTCATTGACATTCTTCCAACACCAAGTTGAAAAAATATATTTTTTAATCTAGATTTTGACAGTAGGTTTGCAATTTGTCTCCAAGCCATTGTTTTGGTTTTGTTCTTTCTTTTTTTTCCCCATTCTGCTTAACTCTTTATAGGTTTTGCATTCTTAAGTAAATCGTGCTTTTCCATCCATGCATCAGTCAGTCTCACCTAAACATGAATGTAGAGAAACATCAGAAAAATAGTAATGTTACACTACAACCACCTCTCTCAATCTCGTTCCATGTTGAGAATCCTAGGATTGTAGCTCTTAGAATTCTCACCCAGTATGGTAAGAAGAGGAAGATGATGACTGTTAGTCTTTAGAGATTCTCAGTCATCCAGGTCATGGCTGTCCCAAAGGTGCTTTTTCAGGAGGCAACTGGACTTTCTTGTTATCTCTTTTGAAGACATTTCGCTTCTTATCTAAGAAGCTTCTTCTGCTTCCTCAGTCATCTAATGATAACTATTGGTTTTGGTCTCCCCAAAATCACAATTTTGAGGGTTCTTTGAAAAGGTGAGAATAGTTCCCATCTTTTGGCCTTCAAGAAGGATAACTTGATTATGCCAGTTGGCTTAGGGCCCAGCCAATTTACCAGCTTAGGGCCCAGCCAACTGACTCATCATGGTCAATTTACCACTGGAAAATTTAGCATGGGATATCTCAAGAGAGAGACAAGTAGAATTGCCGCTCACCCCAACTTTGAGAAGCAAGTTAGACCTAAATTGCCGCTCACCCTAACTTGAGAAGCAAGTTAGACCTAAAGCAAAGACAACGCCCACTGCAATTGACTTCTCCTTCTTTTGAGTTATCCATATTGAATTGTCCCAAGGTGAGTTGGCCAGGGCAAGTTGTTCTAGACCTGTTGGTTGATGGGGTAAAAAGACCACATCCCTATGCCATCTATCTCTTAGTTCTAAGCCACCTGTAAGCCACACAGCGTTATCTTATAGGGCAGAATGGGCAGGATAAAAATTAAATGAATAAAGACATAATAAATTTTGAACATAGGAAGAAAATAAGGGAAAATAAAAATTACATTTTAAAAAAATAATTATGTGGAGTATGGATAGTCCTCAACTTATGACCATAATTGAGACCAGAATTTCTGTTGTTAAGCAAGGGGATTGCTAAGTAAAGCATGCCCAATTTTATGACCTTTTTTGCCATGATTGTTAAGCAAATCACTGCAATTGTTAAGTGAAGCATGCAGCCGTTAAGTGAATCTTCTCCCATTGCTTGTTGGAAGCCAGCTTGTGAAATCGCAAATTGCAATTACATAATTGCAAGACACATTGTAGATGCATAGCAGTTGCCAAGAGCCAAATTTTGATCATGTGAATGTGGGGAGGCTGCCACGATTATAAGGAGTACTTTTTCTAGTGCTGTTGTAACTTTGAATGATCATTAAGCAAATGCTTGTAAGTCGAGGACTACCTATTCTGTTGAGTAGAGGGGTTAAAATCAAAATGGAACCCAGTGGACATTCCTGTAAGAAGGAATGTCACTTCTTGATACTGAAAAAAATTAATATAGGTGCCAAGTGTCGCTCTTTTGACGGAGCAGGGATGCTGTCTGTTGTAGCTACCATCTGACTTTTGGGGGGTAGGGACACCATGAAAGGTGCTTCTAGAGACATCCAGACAGTGGTGGGTTCCTTCTGGTTCGGCCCAGTTCGGCTGAGCCGGTAGCGGTGATGATATGACGTCACCGAACCGGTTCTCTTTGTTCGGGAGCTGCCCCCCCCCCGCGTTATTCTTACCTTTTATTTGGCCCCACCCCCAATCTATTGCTGCCTCCCGAGTCCAAGCTGATCGACTAGAAGGAAAAAAACTGTTTAAACTCTTGCCACAGGGCTTCAAAGGGCCGCCCTACAGCTGATCAATGTTAAAAGGCAGTGTGATGGTAGACCGGGGCCTCCAAAAACGAATAGGTAGACTGGGGCCTCCAAAAACGAATGAGTAGACTGGTACAGCTCTTCAAGCAGTTAAAAGCCTGGTAGACCAGTACCTCTGCTAAATCCTAAAGAATTGTCACATGACCATCAAGCTATGCCCACAAAATAAGCCATGCCCACAGAACCGGTAGTAAAAAATTTTAGAACACACCCCTGCATCCAGAGTGTACCTGGGCCTGTTTATATAAAAGATCTAGGATTGGATACTAACAGCTATGATTGAAACTCTGTGCTCCTGCTGTCATTGAATTATCAGAAATTTTAGACTTGGATGCATTGATTTTTTTAAAAAAAATGTTTGAAACCATCAAATATTTCTCCTTTTTCTTCAGTCACGACAAGCCAACAAATTATACTGTTGCCATGGTTATGGTACAGGCCACCATCAACAACTAATTAACTCATCATGGCCAAGATTTCTGTATGCATTTAACATCAAGAAGACTAAAATGCATCTTTCCATGGGAAATCGCTAAAGCCCAACTCATTAAAAAAAAAAACCCTTTACTTTGAATTTTTAATTTTAAAGGTGGGCACTTGGAGTTGGAAGAATTTCATTGAAGAAAAAGATTTGTTAAAAATCTGTATCAGTTTCTAAAGTGTCGATTGTTAAAACCACTTTGTTCCCTTTCTGTATTAATGTAGATTTTGCTTTATATTTTCTGCATGAAGATCTATACTCATTTATACATAACTGAAGAAGAAATGTACATTCCATTCTAATATCGTCATTTTCTAAGCATTTTGGAATGCTTTTAAAGTTAAAACAAGGAGTTGCAAGCTTTGAGTAAGCACCTGTACAAAAGAAATGTACTCCAATTTGGACATTAATTCTCCCATATCAAATGGATATTTGATCCTGGAGTTCATAGTCTAACAATCTGATAACACTACATTGATTCCTCAGAAAAGTTTGCAAACTTCAGTAATTCCAATAAACAAATTTTTATTTTAGACATTTTATACATGGATATTATCAGTGGTGCTATTCAGCCGGTTTTATCCAGTTCGGGCAAACTGGTAGCTGCGGCTGTGGTAGGCTCCGGCCATCCACCTGGACATCATCACCAGAGGTGGTATTCAGCAGGTTCTGACCAGTTCCGGAGAACAGGTAGCGGAAATTTTGAGTAGTTCGGAGAACCAGTAAATACAACCTCTGACAGGCCCCACCCTCATCTATTCTCTGCCTCCCGAGTCCCAGCAGATTGGGAGGAAATGGGGATTTTGTAGTAATCTTCCCCTGGAGTGGGGAGGGAATGGAGAGTTTACAGTATCCTTCCCCCAGTAGTGGGGATGGAATGGGGATTTTGCAGTATCCTTTCCCTGCCACGCCCACCAAGCCATGTCACGCCCACCAAACCACGCCCATAGAACCAGTAGTAAAAAAATTTGAAACCCACCACTGGTCATCACGTCCCATTTTTGACGCTCTGCGCATGCGCAGAAGGTCCTGCGCATGCGTGGTGGTGGCGCGTGCGCCCCCATTTGCGAACCGGTAGCGAAGGTAAGTGAATACCACCCCTGGATATTATGATTTCTACCACAAATCAGTCTTCTCAAGCTTTGCATCTTTCCAGATCTTAAAGATTCTGATTTTTAGACATCAGCAGAACTCCAAGTAACAATTCAAGAAAAAAACTCAAGGAAGCAATAGAGAAATAAAGGCCCTTCGTTTCTTCTCTGCCTTCTCAGCTAATCAAACAACCATTTGCTTCTTACCGCAAATTTCTCTTTAAATTTAACAAAATAAATGGTCTAATTGGGATGTACATACAGGTAGCCCTACTAACAGTTCATTCAGTGACTGTTTGAAGTTAGAACACCACTGAAAAAAGGGACTTACCATTGTTTTTCACACTTAAACTGTTGCAGCATCCCATGGTCGCACGATCCAAATTCAGATGCTTGGCAACTGACTCATATTTATGACTGCTGCAGTGTCCCAGGGTCATATAATCATGTTTTATGAAATTTTGAGAAGCAGTCAATGGAGAAGCCAGTTTCGTGTTACTAACTTAACAACTGCAGTGATTCACACAACAACTGTGACACGAAAAGTCGTAAAATCAGGCAAAATTCACTTAAAAAATGTTTAGCTTAGTAACAGAAATGTTGGGCTCCATGGTGGCTGTACGTTGAAGACATACCTATATTAATACAGAATGCATATTTATTTGTAATGCACCATTTTTAACTGTCTTATGATATCTGCTTTTTCTTGACCTTAATGCTGCCTGCTAGCTGACCAGCCTAAACCTCATTCGTGAATTAATCCATTTTCTGGATTTGTACGCTATAGTGCATCGTAAACTAACCCAATGCACTAGATTTGTACAAATGCCAACACAAAAAAAAATGTATCCAATGTTAGTGTTAATATTAACCAAGTTTGGCTAAGTTTTGCAAATAGAGCTGGGAGATTTTGAGCTAACCTGATTAAATGTCCTCTGTGCTGTGCAATGGTTTTTATGTGAACAATGTAGGAAAGGCCTTGGGAGACTGGGCAAACAGATGCTCTCAAGAGATAAGAGACAACACAGCCCACAGCTGGTCTTTGGGAGGGACAAATAGATCAGAAGAGACCCTCACTAGTTTGTCAGGGGGCAGAGTAAAAGAGACAGGAGGGCAAATTGTACTTTCAGACGTCCAAGATTGATGTTGACCTGGAGAGGTAAACCAGATAGGAATCACAACCAGGTGAGTTAATTCTACTTTATTACACGTAATCCTCGATTTACAACAGTTCATTTTGTGACCTAGAATAAAATAGAATAGAATAGAATAGAATAGAATAGAATAGAATAGAATAGAATAGAATAGAATAGAATAGAATAGAATAGAATAATAACTTTATGTACACTAATCGGCATACATTAAAATTAAATTTTACATTAAAATGAAGTTACATCACTGAAAAAAGTGACTTATGACCATTTTTCACACTTATGGCCATTGCAGCATCCCTGTGGTCACGTGACCAAGATTTGGATGCTTGGCAACTGGTTCATATTTCTGAAGGTTGCAGCGTTCCCATATCACGCGATCCTCTTTTGCGACCTTCTAACAAGCAAAATCAATGGGGAAGCCATATTCGCTTAACAGCTGTGTGATTAATTTAGCAACTGCAACGATTCACTTAACAACTGTGGCAAGAAAAGTCGTAAAACGGGGCAAAGCTCACTTAACAAATGTCTCACTTAGCAACAAAAAACGGGGGCTCAATTACGGTCGTAAGTCGAGTAAGTACTCCCTGCATGATAATGCTACATTGACAGAATCTTGCAAGTCTCAAAGTACAGTTTGCTTTCTCTCTCCAAGGCCTTTCCCACGTTCCATTACAGCAATGAGAGTAGAGAACAAAAGCTCGTGGCACCAGGATTTACAGCCTTTCTAAATGATGATGGGAGATGCAAGAGTGGAAGAAAAGATCAGAAGAGTTGCCCGGATCTCTGTAAAAGATAGGCAAGTAGGTGGACATGTGTGAAATTCAGAAGAGACAAAAATAATTTCCTTTGGTACAGATGGGTAAGTAAGCAACCAAACCACATAGCAATTTTGTTGTGCTTTCCTCCCAACCTGAAACCAGGAAGAAACCTTGCCAGCATAAATTGCAGTGACCTCCCAGCGTGCCCTTAATAAGCACCTAGAATACATATGTGACACTATAAAGGGCAACAACCAAAGTTTTTTTCTTCTGGCTGAAATCTGGAAAAAAAAAAGCTACCACCCATTGTCATACAGAACATCTGTGCTAAGATAGCTCCTGAAAGGTTGGAGCACTCCATCCACCCATTTCTACATTTTTCCAAAGGACACCTACCAACCATTAGAGGGCATCAAAGAGTTTATCTCTTAAGCACCAGATAGTAGAAGTTTGAATTTGAACAGCTAATTCAGTCACCGCATAAATATTCATAAAGCTAGGGGTCAAGAAAGGGGTTTCAGTGTGTGTAAAAAGCATATTCAGCTGTGGGATATTCTCAAACCCAGTTATATTATTTTTTCCAGTTATTATTTGATTAACAACCAATCAGCCACTAGGTGGCAGTAAAGAGTGTTTCATTCTCATGGCTGCCAACTAGTGGTCAATTGGACTTCTGCATCCAAAATCTAACTATTTGACGTGTTGAAGAGATGGAGTTTGAGAAATCACTCATTGATTCTCATGTGAAATCACAGCATAAAAAAGCTCAGATAAATAAAATAGAGGGAAAATGTACCTATTTGTCAAAGCCATCTTTACCAAGTTACATTCAATAATGAAGTGAACATTTTAAAAGAACGTTCCTCTTTTAAAGGGACGGGAATTTGAAGGATTCCTTTGGAAGGGCTGAAGCAGTGGTGGGATTCAGCCAGTTCGCACCACTTCGGGAAAACCGGTTGTTAACTTTCTGAGAAGTTTGGCAAACTGGTTGTTGGAAGAAATCATTAAGGCAGAGAACAGGTTGTTAAATTACTTGAATCCCACCGCTGGGCTGAAGCCTACAAAAGTGCAAAACCCAATTCTTGTCAATTACAGTTTTAATTATATCTGTTAAGCTACAAATGAGCTACAGAGACAGTTTGGTCTAGTGGTTAAAGCACCTAGAAACCAAGAGATTGAGTTCTAGTCCTGTTTTAGGCATGAAAGACAGCTGAGTGCTCTCTCAGCTCATAACTGCAAGATTTTCCAATTCTCTACAGCAGGGGTGTCAAACTCGCATCGTCATGGCGGCATCACATGACGTATCATGACCTTTTTCCCCTTCGCTAAACCAGGCCTGGGCTTGGCCAGCTCGTGTCGCAAGTTTGACAGCCCTACTCTAGAGCAATTCAGACATCTTTTTTTTTTTTTGCTTTAATTTACATCTTAAAGTTGCTGAGGTTGGAAACTGTTCCAGATTGACTAGTGGACCAACCCATTTTAAAAACAAGAGGGGTCAGATGTGTAGGGCTGTGGAAACCAGAGTTTTAGTCCTCTTGCAGCCAAAATAGCACTGCAGAATAGATCTTGAGTCCAGGGACTTAGACAGGAGGAGGTGTTGGGCCAGTTGTAACTGTGCAGATGTCTGCCCCATGTTACTTCAAACTTCCTCCCCTGTGCACTACGGACTGACCCTATGTGAGGTCTTCTTCTGTTCTACTTATATGCCAAAAGACTTTGTACTGGCTTTGGCCTACTTTAGTACAGGTGATCTTAGACTTACAACCATTCGTTTAATGACTGTTCAAAGTTACGACATTGAAAAAAACGTCTTAGGAACAATTTTCACATGTATGACCATTGAAGCATCCTCAGTCACCTGATTAAACTTTGAATCCTTGGTAAATCCTTACAACCACAATTGAGCCCAAAATTTCTGTTGCTAAGTGGAACATTTGTTAACTGAGTTTTACCCCATTTTACGACTTTTCTTCCCACAGTTGTTAAGTGAATCACTGCAGTAGGTAAATTAGTAACACGGTTGTTAAGCAAATCTGTTTTCCTCATTGACTCTGCTTGTCAGAAGGTTGCAAAAGAGGATCACAAGACTATCTGTATTTGGATCCTTATGGATCAGGACTGTATAGGTAGTACTTGACTTACAACAGATCATTTAGTGACCGTTCAAAGTTACAACAGCACCGAAAAACTGACTTAGGACCATTTTTCACCCTTATGACCTTTGTAGCATCCCCAGGGTCATATGATCAAAATTCAGATGTTTGGCAACTGGTTCATACTTATGACCGTTACTGTGTCCCAAGGTTATGTGAACCCCTTTTGCAACCTTTTGATGAGCAAAGTCAATGGGGAAGCCAGATTCAGTTAACAACTGGGTTACTAATTTATCAACTGCAGTCATTCACTTAACAACTGTGGCAAGAAAGGTCGTAAAATGGGGCAGCACTCACTTCATAACTTAACATCAGAAATGTTGGGCTAAATTGTGGTTGTAAATCGAGAACTACCTATATTGAGATGTTCTTTTGATTGAGATGAACTTTGCATTGCATTGTTTTATATAGAACCGCGGTGGCACAGTGGTTAGAGTGCAGTACTGCAGGCTACTACTGCTGATCACCGGCTGCCAGCAGTTTGGCAGATCGAATCTCACCAGGCTAAAGGTTGACTCAGCCTTCCATCCTTCCGAGGTCGGTAAAATGAGGACCCAGACTGTTGGGGGTCACATGCTGACTCTGTAAACTGCTTAGAGAGAGCTGGAAAGCACTGTGAAGCAGTATATAAGTCTAAGTGCTATTGCTATTTATTAGATTTCACTGTTTCTCAACCTCGGAAATTTTAAGATGCCTGGATGTAAACTTCCAGAATTCCCTAGCCAGCCAAGCTGACTGCGGGCTTCTGGGAGTTGATGTCCACACATTTTAAAGTTCACGAGATTGAAAAACTGTGTTCTACTATAAGGAAAACTCTAATTCCTTTTGGCTGAGATGCTAACTGGTAAAATACAGCTTCTCACATCATTTTCACATATTTCCTAAGGAAGAAACTATTTCTTCTTTTAGACTTTCACAGTCACAGCAGTGAAATTTACTGTCATCCATATTACTGCAGTTTTTGAGTGTACTTCAACCCTACTTTAACCTAAAGCTATTAATAACTGAAGGTGTGCATGGAAATAAGTAACTGTCTTGGGAAAAGTGGGGGCTTTCTTTGTATCTTGATGGAAGCTAAGCTCTTTGACATAGGATTGCTGGGTCTTAAGATACAAATGTTGAGAACTACTGGCCTAAGAAAATGGCTGTTGACCAGATGTAAAGGTTCCCCTTGCACATATGTGCTAGTTGTTCCTGACTCTAGGGGGCGGTGCTCATCTCCGTTTCAAAGCTGAAGAGCCAGTGCTGTCCGAAGACTCTCCGTGGTCATGTGGCCAGCATGACTAAATGGCAAAGGTGCACGGAACGCTGTTAACTTCCCACCAAAGGTGGTCCCTATTTTTCTACTTGCATGTTTTACGTGCTTTCGAACTGCTAGATTGGTAGAAGCTGGGACAAGTAACGAGAGCTCACCCTGTTAGTGGCACTAGGGATTCGAACCGCTGAACTGCCGACATTTTTTTTTTTTTTTAAATTTGATTTATATGCCGACCTTCTCCGGAGACTCAGGGCGGCTTACAGTGCGTTAAGCAATAGCCTTCATACTTTTGTATATTTTATACAAAGTCAAGCTTATTGCCCCCACAAACTGGGTCCTCAATTTACCTACTTTAGAAAGGATGGAAGGCTGAGTCAACCTTGAGCCTGGCAAGATTCGAACTTACTTTAATTGCAGACAGCTGGTGTTAAATTACAGTGCCTTGTCTGCAGAGTTATCCAGGCTCTTTTGATCAACAAACTCAGTGTCTTAGCCACTGAGCCATCGCATCCCTGTAGATGTTAGTTGGGAAGAGCCAAAAGGTAAATTTTCCTCCAACAAAAGCAATGGTTGTTTCTCTGTGCTTGGTAGAATGACAGAAGTAACCAGTGAATCTTCTTATATATCTCTAAAATGGGACTGCAAATTAGCTCTGATCGTTTATGCCTTGTCTGCCTCCTTTTCTCAATGTTGAATGGGCTCAGAAGCTAAACACATTAATGCCAAGTCATGTTGGTACTTAGATGGGAAAACCCCAGGAAATCCCACAATTTTAGTGTAGACTGAGATGTTGAAAAACAACAACACTTACGGCGACAATGGTCATCCATATCCATAGTGCTGCCAAGTAAAATAAAAGGACCTACCTTGTAATTACCAAGAGTCAGGATCACCATGAAAGAAAATATTTTATTTTTAAGAACTTGGCCATGCAGACTTCAACGTAAACTCTTTCTCCTCTTCATAGTCCCCCTGTTGTTTTTCTATCAATTTGCTGCCTGATTTCAAAAGTTGGCTCACAATTTGTGCCTTTTTAATTGATCCCAATGTAAAGAATTTGTGTTTCTTCTACAGCAGATTTTATGAGTAACTATTAGAAATTATGCCACAATAAAAGAAAACAGGAGTGATGTGGGAAGTGCAAGATAAGGTATATGGCTCATAACGCATGCCTACATCTATAAGAAAGTGGGGGTGGTGGTAGTGTCCGTGTATCCGTGTGTGCGTATGCTCAGGCATATTTGTGTGGTTTGATGCTCATCATGAAGAGGTGGGGACATTTGCAACTTAACTTTAAAACTTTTCTTGGAAACCACATACGCTCAAAACGATGCTATAGAGCACTGCACACCAAAACAACTAGACACAAGAACAGTTTTTTCCTGAACGCCATCGCTCTGCTAAACAAATAATTCCCTCAACACTGTCAAACTATTCACTAAGTCTGCATTACTATTACTATTAATCTTCTCAACGTTTCTATCACCCATCTCCTCCCACTTATGACTGCATGACTGTAACTTTGTTGCTTGTATCCTTATGATTATATTGTTTCCTAGTATGGTTTGATTGCTTATTTGTACCCTACGATTATCATTAAGGGTTGTACTTTATGATTCTTGATGAATGTATCTTTTCTTTTATGTACACTGAGAGCATATGCACCAAGGACAAATTACTTGTGTGTCCAATCCCACTTGGCCAATAAAGAATTCTGTTCTGTTCTGTTCTGTTCTGTTCTGTTCTATTCAAAACTTTTAAGCAGACAAAGTGGAAAAGAGCTCCTTCATAGGTTCTTCTCTTCTTTTTTAAAAATTGGTGATGCCAAGGAGAAGACTTCCTATTCTGTCATTTTGCTGTAACCAATATATGACTGTCTTTCAAGGTATTACAGTTGTTCCTCTGGATTTTTAGTTCTTATCCAGCATCAAGCAAATAATGCGTTTAAGAGAATATAGCAGCACTTCAGTTTTATCTGTCCCCAGGTTTGGAACAAGATCTACGAAGTAACCAAACAAGGCAAGGCTCCCCACTCCTTATTTCAGACAGGCCACTCGGAGCAAGAACAAAATTTCTCCCTTTAATTTTATTAGCCTTCATAAACTCATCAACTTCAGTTCCACGTAACATCCTAATCAAACAACCACATCACATTGTTGCTTGACATGTCAAGCCTATCTGCAGTATTTCTTTCGCCAACCTAGAAGAACCTCAACTCTAAGCCCCAAGAACACCCTTCAGGCTGTAGTCCCAGTCTGCCTGAGCATTTAGTCCACTGATCCCTCGCAGTGCTCTTCCTCCTTTGGGTCAAGTTAGCCGTGATGTGAAGACAATCACATCTTCACGGAAACTCTGAGACAATCACATTTGGAAGCTCTGAGCTTCCAAATTTATTCACTGGCCTATTAATAGAAAGGTTCTTTATTTATTTATTTATTTGTCAAGCATGTATAAGATAACAGATATAAGTATAAACATGATTATGAATACACAGGAAATGGATACGAATAAATGGGGACAGTAGGACAGGGACGGTAGGCACGCTGGTGCACTTATGCATGCCCCTTACAGACCTCTTAGGAATGGGGTGAGGTCAACAATAGCCAGTCTTAGGTTAAAGTTATGGGGGTTTGGGGAAGTAACCACAGCGTCAGGTAGTGCATTCCAGGCATTGACTACTCTGTTGCTGAAATCGTATTTTCTGCAATCGAGTTTGGAGCGGTTTACCTTAAGTTTGTATCTATCATGTGCTCGTGATTGTTGCAGTTGAAACTGAAGTAGTCATTGACAGGTAAGATGTTGTAGCAGATAATTTTGTGTCAGGTAAGACCAAAGGCAGCGTAGTTCTAAGTCCAAAATTTCAAGCCTGGTGGCATAAGGTATTCTGTTGCAAGCAGAGGAGAACTCTTCTCGTGAAATATCTCTGGACTCTCTCGATTGTATTAATGTCCGATATGCAGTGTGGGTTCCAGACAGATGAGCTGTATTCAAGAATTGGTCTAGCAAAAGTTTTGTATGCTCTAGTTAGTAGTACAATATTACCAGAGAAGAACATTATTATTCTTCATTAATAGAATTTCAAATTAATGTACTGACACTAAGATGAAGTAATCAAACTATTCAGACTAAGGGCTAACAGCAGAGATTAAAAAAAATACTGCAGATAGTTGCAAAAATAATATATCTTATTCAAAGCAATACATTCTCAGCAATAAGCCATAGCAATGAATGAGGTCTAACTGTACTAGATCTCCTGTGTTTGCTTGCTTTTTTTTCTTCTAACTACCTCTCTGCCCTGTTTTTTCCTGTTGCATTTGCAAGTTGGCATGCCAACCAGGGTGTGAACCTTCTCTGCTTCCCCACAGAAAAGCGATACGCCTAAAAAGGTTGGGATTTCCCTGCATGTAACTCCTTAAATAGCCAGACCGCTCTGAAGCCAGGCAAAGTTGCAGCAGGAGTGGAAGTGGATGAGACCTATGGAGGAGGAGACAGTATTTCCTCAGCTCCTCACTTGACATGAGAGATAAGAAAACCAAAACCGACAGCATTGTGGCAGCGGGACCAGAACGGAAAAGAGATTGCACAGTCAACAGCGTATGCCTTCCCTTGAACTTTGTCTTGTCCATGCAAATGCAGGATTTGACTGCACTTTTTCAGCTTCAGGCAATTCCCTCCTTCCAGAATCGTACGAAGTCAAAGGTACAAATTCTGAAATCATGATGATAGCAACTCAGCAACAGACTTATTGAGAAATATTTTAAAAGAGGGAAAAACATTATAGAATACCAGAGTTGGAAGGGACCTTGGAGGTCATCTAATCCAATCCCCTACTTGAGCAGGAGAGCCTATACCATTTCAGACAAATGGCTGTCTGGTCTCTTCTTGAAAGCCTCCAGTGATGGGGCACCCAGAGCATCTGAAGGCAAGCCATTCCACTGATTGATCATTCTCACTGTTAGGAAATTTCTAGTTCTAGTTCTTAGTTCTAGGTTGCTTCTCTCCTTGATTAGTTTCCATCCATTGTTTCTTGTCTTGCCTTCTGGTGCTTTGGAAAATAATTTGACCCCTATCTCTTTGTGGCAGCCCCTCAAATGTTGGAACACTGCAATCATGTCTCCCCTGGTCCTTCTTTTCATACTAGACTAGACATACCCAATTCCTGCGACCATTTTTCATATATTTTAGCCTCCAGCCCCCCCCAGTCATCCTAGTGGCTCTTCTCTGCATTCTTTCCAGAGTCTCAACATCTTTTTTATATTGTGGTGATCAAAACTGAATGCCACGTTTTGTCTAGCTCCATGTCACAGCAGCAAAAACCCAACAAAAGGAACTACCAAATCAATACCTGGGATTAAATAAAATGATTTTGCAATTAAGGAGAAAGGTGGAGACCGAGAATATGAGACTATTACAGCAGGTTTTGGGGGAAAGCAAAGACAAAAATAAATTGAAACTGAAGTTGAACATATTATTATGATCCCCACCCCGTCTACCACTAAAGGGTGAGATTTTTCTGGGGTTGCAATGTTTGCTCAATGTTTGCTCAATGTTTGCAAGGTCACAGGTTTTGTTGTTGTTTTTTTGACATTTTATATTTAATTTATTTATTTATTTATTTTTATTTATTTATTAATTTAATTTGTATACCGCCCTTCTCCCAGAAGGGACTCAGGGCGGTGAACAGCCAAAATTAAAAAACATACAAATGCAAAAGTTAAGATAATTAAAAGAATTAAATCATTGGCTACCCAAATTTAAAACCCCAAATCCATAAAATTTAAAATCCCAATTAAAAACCATTTAGGCTAGGCCGGCTTGATGAAATAAAAACGTCTTCAGGGCTTTACGGAAGGTCCGGAGGTCCGGGATCAATCGTATTCCAGGAGGCAGCTCATTCCACAGGGCGGGTGCCCCCAGAGAGAAGGCTCTTCCCCTGGGGGCCGCCAGCCGACATTGCCTGACCGACGGCACCCCGAGGAGGCCCTCTCTGTGAGAGCGTATTGGCCGGTGGGAGGTTATCGGTAGCAGCAGGCGGTCTCGCAAATACCCTGGCCCTAAGCCATGGAGCGCTTTAAAGATGAGAACCAACACCTTAAAGCGCACCCGGAAGACCACCGGGAGCCAATGCAGCTCGCGCAGGAGAGGTGTTACGTGGGAGCGCCTATGTAGCTTAAGGGAGGTGGAGGTACTGCTTTAAAACTGACAGTTTCAAACCCCACTGCTTCTAAAGAAAATCTGGGTCCCTCTGGGGTTGGGTGAAGTGGAGTGTATGACTCAATTGAACATTCTGCCTCCACTCTCTGGCCCAAGATAGATAAGTAGATTAAATAAATAGATAACTACTAACAATGTTTCAGAAAATCTACCATGTCTCAAATGAAGGAAAATATTAACTTTAATTTTAAGGACAGAAAGCAGAAAAGCAGCCAGAATTTATATATTTGCCTTCAAGTTACATTCCTTTAACTTTGGCAACCAAACCACCTGCCCCTTATTTTTTCCCCTCCTTCTTCAACTCTTTTCCAGTTTAAATTAATTAAAGGGGGTTTAGGTCAATTCATGGCGGACATGCTAATCAGTGGTCACCAGCTGGTATGGACAAAGCATTATAAATCTGAATTGCTTCCAATAGGATGTTTGGATCATTTTGGAAGTGTTTCAAGTTTGAAAGGGAGCACTTCAAACTCAAAATAGCTATTTCAAACAAAATGTGTTTTCAAAATGATAAAGGCAATCCATTTTGATCTTGAGATTGTGGTTTGTTTCAACCACAATACAACAATAGTTACTAGACTTAATTATGGCCTGCCCAGGCACATCTCTGAAACTATCTAGTTTCAAATTCCTATTCTGCTTCTGAACTTTTCATATATAACACAGAAGGTGCTAATCCATGATTTTGTTACTCTATGATTTGGGCAAAATGATTCTAATCCATAAAACTGTTTTTATACAGGTAATTCTCATTTACCAACTGACTTATTTAGTAACCATTTGCAGTTACAGTGGTAATAAGTAATAACTTTGCAAACAGTTCTCGCATTTATGATCTTTTCAGGTCTGTAAAGCAAAGGAAAGCTGAAGTCAGATTGCAAGTCCAGTTGCAGTTTCACTTAACAACCAACTCATTTGTGGCCATTCACAGTTACAGTGGTGATAAAAAAAACCTCTGCTAACAATCCTTGCAGTTATGACCTTCACAGGTCTATAAAGCAAAGGAAAACTGAAGCCAGGTTTCACTTAGCAACCACTTTGCTTAACAACCGAATTGCTGGTCCTAACTGTGGTTACCAAACAAGGATTACCTGTAATCTATATGGTAGGCTTTGCACATTACACTAAGGCCATGATGGCTTGGCTGGTGTAGAGAGGGCATTGCTTAAAAACCAATGATGTGGTTCTAAATAATGTAGGGTTGATCAAGAAGCATTCTGTTCATTGAGATCAAAGCCTCCATTTCCTGTCCATCAGGCACTCTAAAGTCCCAGTTGCTGATTCTCATGCCAACAAGAAAACTACCTGTTTGCTGTACTCATTTAATAAGAGCAAGATAAATGTTAGCAAAAGCTGCAGCTGCAGCTGAAAACCAATAAGCAAAGCTACAACTGGAACATGGCACCAAATGTTTCAACTTACTTACAGGAAACCACAGCACTTCCCCTGCTATTGGGCTGGTGAACTTAAAGGGAGGTCTCCCTTAAGAGGTATTTTCCATCCCTGCCCTTGTTTATACATACACCCTGGCCTTTTGTTTTGAACTCCTTTCACCTTTGTTTGCCACCAGAGTAGAAGTTGAGAAATTATGAGCTGCTTCCTTCTCTGGCCTCTTCCTCTGCCACTCGTCTTGAATGTCAGCCTGGTACAATCTTGGTTGGCCCTCTCTGCTGCCAGCCAGCCCTTTGTTTGGCAAAGGGATCCCCAGAAAATGGAACTGGACCCAAAAAGGGAACTTCTTCATCTAACTCAGCTTCAAGGCTGCCTGGAACTCTTTGATAGTAATCCAAAGATTAAAAGTGGAAATTAAAAAAAAAAAACCTCAAAGCTTGAAAAGCTCAGAAATAGAACAAAACTGTTGACATGAGGTTCCTCTTCATATAAACCTCCATCACGGAAAAAAGAGAATAATTAAACACATTTCTCTCTCTCTGTCTCTCTCTTTACTGGAATTCTCCTAACTCTCTCAACTCCAAGTTCTTTGTTGCATCACAACTACATAGAAAAATAACTTACTCCAAATCAAATGCCAAATCACACAGAGGAATTAATCAGCTTACCAAAGAGGAAAACATAAACCAGCTTCTTGCCCCATCATGCTGTGGAAAACATAAAGACAATAGAAGTGGACCAGATGCTAGACTAGAAACACTTTCCCCAGAGAAATAAAACCAATCAGAGATACAGATTAAGGGCTTCAGCCTTTTGGTCCAGTGGGCATGATTTGAATTTTGAGACCAAGACATGATTCCTTTCACAAAATGGCTACCTGAGTGCTATGGTCTGTCACAACTTACCCACCTACTTTTTCCCAACCAAAGAGGAGCATCTTTTCAAGTGAAGCAAGTAGCTATGTTACCCATTAATCTTATTTTTTGATAAATGATAATTATGTATTAGGTAATGATGATGATGACAATAACAATGACTACCAAGACCTGAAAATAGAAGTAGAATGACTGTGGCAATAGTACCAATAGTAATAGGCACCAGGGGTACAATCCCAAAAGATCTGGAGCATCGCTTGAATAGCATCGGCATTGACAAAATCCCCATCAGTCAATTGCAAAAGGCAGCCATACTTGAAATAGCTTACATTCTTTGGTGATACCTTTAACACCCTTGAATAACCACATCTGCCTATGCCAGACTCATGGGAAGGACTCAAGAGCTGGATAAAAATTTCAAATCAAACTAAACATTTAGCTTGATTATGTAATAATCATAATTTAAATGTATATATCACTTGAATCCTGATGACTCTGGGCAGCTTACTATCATTAAAATATTTAAAAACAAAGAACAATAGGAAAAAAAACAAATCAACACAAGACAAAGTAAACTCAGCAAGAGCAGGGAAGGAAGGTAGGAAGGAGGGAGAGAGGGAGGGAAGGAGATGGGACATGCTGCACATACTGACTAAAGCATGTTGGAAGATGAGATCGGATCCAAAGGGAAGAACAACGATTCTTTATTAAAATGTCATTTATGTGGTTAATCAGCTGTAGGTAGTAAATTATATCTATTTACAAAGACAAATTGGGTCCAGTTCTAATTGGACATGGGAAGGAATGGAGAGAGCGCCAGTGTGGTGTCAAGTACATGCATTAAATATTTGATATTTTATAGAACAAGAATCGGTTTCACATAATGACTAAGACAAGAAATTGGGAGACTATGAATTCTAGTCCTGCCTTAGGCATGTAGCCAGTTGGGTGACTTTAGGTCAGTCACTTCTACTCAGCCCTAGGAAGGAGGCAATGGAAAACCACTTCCAAAAATGTGGCCAGGAAAACTGCAGGGACTTGTCATGTAATTACTGACTCAAAAGCAAAACAACTATAAATAAGGACCAGGTCACAACATTCGGTACTCCAAGCGTAGCTGGCTTTGCTCCTACCATCCCATACTATCAGTCATGAAAGGTGCTGTGAAACCCAGAAAGTCTAGGAAGATGAGAAGAAGAACAGTTCTTACAATTTGGTGCCTCGTGATGTAAGAACTGGAGGAAAGTGGAGACATGCACTGAAACAGAGATGTATTGTTGTATGAATAAAAATATGGATAAAATTTGGATATCCAGCAATGCTCATGGTGTACACAACGCACGGAGATATTTAGGATTAGCTGATGATTTGCTTAAATTGAATTTGCAATGGAAAATAATCAATGGTTTTTCAAAAGGAAGCTTCACATTTTTGGGGGTAGAGTTCATTTTATTACACTTCCCATTGGTAACCAAAGAGAACATGAATCATATTACGTTGCAAAGGAAAACTTTTCTGAACCAGCCACTTTCAAACTAGGATGTTTAGGGAAGAAATTCTTGGCTCTGGCAGCTGCCAAGAATGGGAAGTAACAGACAAATGGTGTGGCTTCGGAATCAATGTACTTAGCATTTTAGCCTAACTTATTTTTGGTTCTGTGTGCTTGTGCAGTTTATTTATCAATTGCTATTGTATTATTATTCCTAGGAGTTCAAGGTAACTTTCACTGGGTCCAAAACCTGTTACCCATTCAAGCCCCCTTTTTCATCCTTGTCTGTCACTATTTCTGTTCTGTGCCTGGATTATTCTGAGTTTTTGGTGGTGATGGACGTGATGGTTGCAGCAATAGGGACATTCTCTCAAAACATATGTTTTCCCTACAGAATATCTGGAGAAGAAGAAAAGATGCATTTTAGTTCTGCCCAATTGAGGGATGTACAATTTTTATCCACCAAATCCTCTCCAGTGTAGCCACTCCAAATTTTAATACTGAATTGAAATATTTAATATGATGGCAGAGAAGCTTGTTAGTTGCAGTAGAATGAATAACGACTGCATTTAATCGGTTTTATTCAATTGCCATTAAATCATTGTGTCCCGCCTCCAGCCATATTTTGGGAAATGGATGTATGCATGTTTTCTTCAGATATAAAAGAGGCCCAGATTGTAAGAGAAAATATCTATTTCAGTAATGTAAAAATACATACCTTGGAGATCAATTTGGGAATGAAATGGAATAATGAGGAAAAATATGCAGAACTGACACTAAAATCTTTCCAAGAGTGTTAGCTCACAGGACAGTGATGAGGATTAAAGTGTTGGGTTAAAAAGGATGACTGGATTGGAGGTGTTATAAATAAATAAAACAAAATGCAGAGGTACAGTATATGTGGTACCTCCCTCAATATTAGTAACTGTGAGAGGGATCTTGGAGTCCGAGTTTATATATGAGCCAGCAGTGTGCAGCAGCTGCCCAAAAAGCCAACACAGTTCTGGGCTGCATAAACAGAGGAATAGAATCAAGATCACGTGAAGTGTTAATACCACTTTATAATGCCTTGGTAAGGCCACACTTGGAATACTGTATTCAGTTTTGGTCGCCACGATGTAAAAAAGATGTTGAGACTCTAGAAAGAGTGCAGAGAAGAGCAACAAAGATGATTAGGGGACTGGAGGCCAAAACATATGAAGAATGTTTGCAGGAACTGGGTATGCCTAGTTTAATGAAAAGAAGGACCAGGGGTAACATGATAGCAGTGTTCCAATCTCAGGGGCTGCCACAAAGAAGAGGGAGTCAAGCTATTCTCCAAAGCACCTGAGGGTAGGACAAGAAGCAATGGGTGGAAACTAATCAAGGAGAGAAGCAACCTAGAACTAAGGAGAAATTTCCTGACAGTTAGAACAATTAATCAGTGGAACGACTTGCCTCCAGAAGTTGTGGGTGCTTCAACACTGGAAGTTTTTAAGAGATTGGACAACCATTTGCCTGAAATGGTATAGGGTTTCCTGCTTGAGCGGAGGGTTGGATTAGAAGACCTCCAAGGTCTCTTCCAGCTCAGTTATTCTGTTTTCATCTACCATACTCATTTTAGACTTTTAGCACCAGGAATGTACAATATCATCTGTTTAAGTTCACTGTCAAATGTTCTCACTTTTAGAGGTTTTCTGACTGCTTGCCTAAATTTGTTTCCTTACAGTTTCCATTAATTAATTCCAGCTTTGTCCTTGGGACCAATAAGGAACATATCTGCTTCATCTTTTACATGACACCCCTTTTGACAGGACCTAAATCAAGTAAAATTGATTTAGCAGTAAAAGTCTCCAAGATAAACATATTAAGCACAGGTTTTGTACTTGGTCTTCTCCCGTTACAGATCTTTCTCAGCTAGTTTTCAAGTGTCAACAGTTCCGCTGAATTCATGGACACACATTAAAATTGGGCCTGTTATAGATAAACATAGGAAGACAAATTGTTTTTGGATTCTACCACTTTCTACTTTACCAGTAGATAGTAGATACTACTGTAGGCAGATTGTGGACTGAATTTTCCCAAGCAAGGATTCTATAGACATACAAAAACAGATATCAAAAGTGTCTACGGAGATTCTCAGTCATCCCATTCATGGTTCTCTCAGAGGTGCTTTTTCAAAAGGCAACTGGATATTCTTTCTTTATTTTTATTTGAAGACGTTTCACTTCTCATTCAAGAAGCTTCATCAGTTTTGGCAAGATAGTGGGGAGAAATGGAAGGCTTAGAAATAAAGAAATGTGATCCTTCCATTTCCCCACCCACCCACCCACCCATCCTGTCAGAACTAAGCCTTCCATCTCCCCCACTATCCTGTCAGAACTGATGAAGCTTCTTGAATGGCAAGTGAAACGTCTTCAAATAAAAACAAAGAAAGAAAGCCCAGTTGCCCTGTGAAAAAGCACCTTTGAGATATCAAGTAGAAGAAAAATCTTGCCAAAGCTTCTGTCGCTGGTTTTCTATATCTTTTGACATTGGGGGGGGGGGAGAGAACAATCCATCATATTATTCCCCCACATAACCAGAGTCAGTATTTTCCTCTTCTCAAATGATAATGTTAAGTAGGCCTTGACAGAGATTGAATCAGAAAATGCGAGGTGTTGTGGGGGGAGGGGGAGAATTAGTCAGCTGTGATTCAAACACATTTCAAAACAAAACAAAATCTATTTCAAGGTTTCCACTTTTTATGAAGATGCTGCAAGATTGAGGCAGCACTCCTTTAAAAAAGAGAATTATTATTGATGCAAAATGAAAATCCTGCTTTCTTCATCCCGAGTAACAAAATCTCCCTCAAATCTGCTTTACAGAGAAGGAGTGACCTTATGCAACAGATTATCAGTTTCTACTGGAGAAAGCTGTTAAAAGTTTTCAGCTAAGGCATTTTCCCATTTTTGTACTTGGAATTATGTAAGATACTGATCCAGATAAGGTGCTGCCTTTTTATACAAGTAGTCCTCAACTTAAACTGGTCCCTTAAGAACAGTTCGAAGTTAGGAGAGACTCCACAAAAGCCACTTATGACTGAGATTCAAAATTCCAACGGCTGCCCTCCCCATGGTCACATGACTACATTTTGGTTGCTGGGCAACAGTACTGCATTTACATGGTTTTTTTGCAGCATCCCACCTTCACGTAACTATGTTTTATGCTTTTTGCCACAAATTGGCATTCACTTCTGGTTTCTGGCAAAAAACATTCGTTGCGGACAATGGATTTGCTTAACAACCACGGCAGTGGTGAAATTCAAATTCTTTTACTACCGGTTCTGTGGGCGTGGCTTGATGGGCATGGTGTGGCTTGGTGGGCGCAGCTTGGTGGGCGTGGCAGGGGAAGGATACTGCAAAATCTCCATTCCCACACCATTCTGGGGCCAGCCAGAGGTGGTATTTGCCGGTTCTCCGAACCACTCAATATTTCCGCTACCGGTTCTCCAGAACCTGTCAGAACCTGCTGGATTTCACCCCTGAACCATGGATTTGCTTAACAACCACGGATTTGCTTAATAACCATGGATTTGCTTAACAATCACCAGAAGAAAAAAAATGTTGTAAAATTGGGTTGATCACATGATAACCCACTTAACAACTGGCCTGATTTACAACTGTAATACTGAGCTCAATTTCAGTCATAACTGGAGGACTCTCTATACAGTAGCAGGGCAAGGGCATGGCATCAAAGCCCACCTTCCTTCGCATTGATAATATTACTTGGCTGAGTAATGAAATATTTGCAAGTAAGCAAACAGTGAAACTCAAAGAGCATGAAGGACTTCACAATGGGGATTACAACCAAATTTATTCAGAAACCATGGGATGGAGAAAGTCAGAACAAGCTACTCTTGGTTAACATACACACAGTTCCTTAAAGAGCAGACTTTTTTCCCCCTCTCAGGTGTGCAGTACAGGTAGTCCTCAATTTACAACAATAACTGAGCCCAAAATTTCTGTTGCTAAGTGAGAAATTTGTTAAGTCAGTTTTGCCCCATTTTACGATTCACTTGCCACATTTGTTAAGTGAATCACTGAGGCTGTTAAATTAGTAACACGGATGTTAAGTGAATCTAGCATTTTTTTTTTCCTGGGAAGATAAGGGATGATTTTTTTTTAAAGGCAGGAGCCCAGGGAAACCTAACTGGGTAAGCAAGGCACTTGGTGACTGACCAGCAAGCAATTAATTCTTGGTGCTCAGCTGTTGGCCTGAAAGGAAAGATACAGATTGGCTGATGATGTCAGACAGACTTCATCCAGACTCTCCAAGTGCTGAACTATGCAAATAGGATTTGCTTGCAGCAGAAGTTCCAAGGCATGATATGGCTAAAATCATTAATGCTTTATTGCAGACAAGGAAGAAGTTATATTCACACAGAAGAATCACCTTCTGCAAGACACAGAAATTAAAATATGCCTACATCTCTCTCTCTCTCTCTCTCTCTCTCTCTCTCTCTCTCTCTCTCTGTGCGCGTGCACACATGTGTGTTTGTATATTCCAAGGTTTAAATTCTAGGCTTTTTCTTCCTGCCCTTTTAAATCAATGGAAATTTAGCTACTGCCCTTCCAGACTTGAGATTAGGAGACACTGGATCAATGTTTATGGAATGTGTCTACCTTGTGAGCTTCATTCTTTACATACAGCTCTCCATTAGATGTGCAGAGACCCTCTTGTATTAATGCAACTGTAGATTAAGAAAAAAAAAAGGGATGTGGTGGCTCAGTGGCTAAGACACTGAGCTTGTTGATCGAAAGGTCGGCAGTTTAGCGGTTCGAATCCCTAGTCCCGCATGACAGGGTGAGCTCCTGTTACTTGTCCCAGCTTCTGCCAACCTAGCAGTTTGAAAGCACGTAAAAAATGCCAGTAGAAAAATAGGGACCACCTTTGGTGGGAAGGTAACAGTTCCATGTGCCTTTGGCATTTAGTCATGCCACCCCCTAGAGTCGGGAACCTAGTTGCACATATGTGCGAGGGGAACCTTTACCTTTTTAGATTAAGAAAGGAGGTTCCAAAGGAAGATTTTGTTGGTATTTCATAAAAATTCATGCCATCCTGTCAAAAGATTCCCCCCAACAGATCATTTAACCTATAATTATTATTCTAATATATCCACATCTGCCCCCTTCTATTATTTATTTGTTTAAATCCCACCTTTATTACAAGTATTTTTATAAATAACTCAAGGGTGCAAACACACACAATGCTACCTCCTCCTATTTAATTTTAATTTTTTATTTTTAAAGTCTTCCACAGGTGTTTTGTCACACAGCTGGATTAGAGGTTCTACCACAACCAAAGAGGTGGCGAAGAAAGTCCGCATGCAGCAATGGCAACGAAAGAAGGCCACAACAAGATCTTCTAAAGCAGGGGAGGCTCTTTTATGACTTATGGACTTCAACTCCCAGAATTCCAGAGCCAGCCACGTTGGAGACCCCTGTGTTAGTTCATTTGATTTCTTTGCATAGGCATGAGCAATAAATCAGTTTAACTGGAACTTTACTTGTAGCAGTTGAGCCTATGTTGAACTAGGTGTATCTAAGCAGAGATTGGACAGCCATCTCTTATGAAAGCTGTAGTTCAGGGATTGGCAATCAATGGCTTCTCAAATATTGTTGAGAATTCCTGCTGGCTCAGGAATTCTGGGAGTTGAAGTCCACAAGTCATAAAAGGGCTATGGTTCCCCACCCCTGTTCTAAAGCAAAGGCACTCTGGCTTGCAGCTTGTCTCAATGCTGGCATAATACCAAGCTAACACCTGCAAAATTTTCTCTCCTACACAACTTTTCACAGATGGCAGAAGCCCAGTCCTTCTCCTCTTCATTCCTGTGCGTATCCCTCAGGCAATGTGGCATTTTGCTCCTTTACAAAAAGCAGTTCTTTAAAAAAAAAAAAACCCAACAGATTGTTCAGTGGAGGCAATTATCTGATATAGGCAAGTGTCAAGCAGATTCACAGTCTGGCCAGACACCCACATCCTATACTGACATCTTCCCAGTCATAGCCTAGCGGCCACATTTCTGCATCAGCCTTTTCTAAGGAATGAGCATGCTGCATTTATCCTTTAAAATTATAGTTGTAAATCAGGAGATCCAGGTAATTGCCCCTCGTTATCAAGCTTAAAAATTACAGTAGGAGGATAGTTTATAATGAAGTAGACTATTTGTCATGTTGTTCTGAGGTAAAGAACACGTGGCCTTCCAGATGTTGCTGAATTACAATGCCCAGCATCCCTCAACTTTGTCAGGGCTGTCAAAGTTGTGGCCTGTGGGCCAGATGCATCACGCAGTGGCCACGCCCATACCCGGTTTAGCGAAGGGGGGGAAAGTCACAATAAGTCACATGATGCTGCTGTGACAATGCGAGTTTGACATCCCTGCTCATGTTAAACAGAGCTGCTGCAAACTCTATCTGGAGGACCAAAGGTCTCCTGTCTCTACTGCCTTATTGAATCATAATGCTATGATGTACAACCCTAGTCTAACCAAATGCTCAGGGCAAGACTCAACTGCAATGGCACATTCCATCTGTGACACTCCAGATCATATTGAATTACAACATCCAGCATCCCTGGAAAGTATAGTAAAAGGCAAGGCAGTCTAGTTTAACAATATTTAAAAAGTCATAAATTGCCAATCCTGAACTATAGCTTTCATGACAGATGGCTATCCAATTTCTGCTTAGATATATCTAGCTCAATATAGGCTCAATTGCAGTCAGGTGCAAAAGACCAGGCCCCCAAGTAAAGTTCCAATTAAACTGACTTATTGCTGATGCCTATGCACAGAAATTTAGTAAACTAACAAAGGGGTCTCCAACCTTGGCAACTTTAAGACTTGGGGACTTCAACTCCCAGAATTCCCCAACCAGCATGAATAGCTGGAGAATTCTGGGCGTTAAAGTCCATAAGTCTTAAAGTTGCCAAGGTTGGAGTCTCCTGAACTAATAGTTAGCACTATTTTGACACTAGATAAGTGTTAACTGAATTCAAGAAAGGTTGGACTTTTGTGGCAACTAAAGACTCTAGGCTGATTCCTCTTTTGACTCTGTCCCCAGGCTCTGCCACTCCTACAACTGCCTTGCATTTCACTGGAAACAGCAGACATGGATATGTGAAACCCTTCAATATGAATTGTACTATGCCCCAATTTACCTAACAAACCATAATTAACTGAATTCACATATTACTTCTCAACTTATAGGTATTCGTTTAGTGACTTAGAAGTTACGATGTTGCTGAAAATAGTGACTTACAGCTGGTCCTTGCCCTTTCCACTACTGCAGCATCTCCATGAACACGTCATCAAAATTTAGGCAGTTGGCAACCAACACACATTTACAATGGTTGCAGCATCTTGTGGCCATATGATCTCCATTTACAACCTTCACAAGCAAAGTCAATGGAGAAAGCTTAATGACTATGTGATTCACTTAACAATCATGATGATTTGCTTAACAACCACAGCCAAAAAGGTCATAAAATCACGCACAACTCACTTAATGACCACCTTGCTTAGCGATGGAAGTTCTGGTTCCAATTATCATCATAAGTTGAGGATTACCTATACCCTAAGCCAGAGGTCTTCAAACTTGGCAGCTTTAAGACTTGTGGACTTCAACTATCAGAATTCTCCAGCGAGCCAGAATTCTCCACCCAGAATAACATAGCTGGCTGGCTGGAGAATTCTGGGAGTTGAAGTCCCCAAAGCCTTAAAGTTGCCAAGTTTGAAGACCTCTGCCTTAAGCGATAAGCGGCCATGTTGAGTTAGGTCATATAGAAGCCATATGTGAAAAGTTCAGTCATACACATTTTCTAAATAAACAAGAATGTCTTACAATGGTCTGATTCATGAGCCACAAGCGAAGGAATTACACAATGTGCGGACTTGACCTTTCCTGCCAGATATATCTTTTGGAGGTTGTGTGACGATGGTGTTTTAACGAGACACAAAAGGGGCCAGATCTGCTCTTTTCTCCCTCTCTCTCTGGTTTCCCATTGAATTCTATTGCATCCCTTTTTTTCATGCCAAATCTACTGCCACATGGCTGCTCGTTTGAGATCTGAACAGATGACTCCCAAAGAAGTGAAAACTTAATCTAAGGACCACATCAATTTAGGCTGATGACCATTGCTTTCCCACTGGCACCCAAGATGCCTGTTAGCTTTCCTTAATGTGGCAGTGAATTCTGAAAGTTGCAATGCCAACATGGGGCCCCAGCTGAGAAAAGCTTCCCTATTGCTTTTCCTGTAGAATTATCGTAAACGCAATGCTAGCTTGTAGACTGCAGATTATTGGCATTAAATCTTAGTGCCGCATGTAACCCCAGCCACCAAACTGCCAAGAGGACTTTATCCTTTTGCACATTAGTACAAACCGAAAAGCCACATATCAAAAGTTCCTTCCTCCCACTCCAATATACTCCTTTATACTTATTTTCATCCCATCTTGCCCTCTTCCGATGGGGTTAAAAATAAACACATAAAAATGTAAAAATACATATAAAAAACTCTGAATGGCCAGGAAACAGCAGGCTCAGAACTATAAGCCAGCTAGAATCAGCAACAGGAACCAGGGGAGTTAAACTGAAAAGTAAGAGGGCTCAAGAGGGCAAGAAAAACGGATTTCCTGTCTGAAAGTCACTGACAGAACAATTAAAACATCAGAACTCACAACCAGGTAGTCTGGACCAGGACAATACAAGGAACAATTTTACGGAAGCAGGATTTTTTTACTTTCATTAAGGTGAAAGAAGATAATCTACTAATAATTTTCCATGTTCTTCCTTCAAAATCCATCTAGCATGGGCTGATATGTTGGGTTACCTCAAAAACATTTGCAAATTGCCATTCTTGTCCTTTAGAAAAAGATAGTTTGTTTTTTTTTTAAAATCAATGTGCAGGATGATTTAACAGCTCGTTGGACAACCTGCTAAAAGGTCCATGGAGTTTCTTTCTGGTTTTGGCATAACAATCAAGTATGGTTTAGTCAATAAAACAGCTAAATAAACTGCAGCTTAGCAGCCTGTACAAATACAGCCATAAGGTAAGGAGAAATCAACTCCACCAGTGTTGCTCAATCTACTGAGTAATTCACAATCTAGTGAATTCTGGGAGTTGAAGTCCACACATCTTTAAAGACACCAAGATTGAAAAACACTGGTCTCCATCTCAGAGAAATTAAAAATCTAGAAACTCCTGGAGTGGAGAAAAGAATATGCTTCACTTCCATTTCTTTTTCAGTAGAGCATCTGGGGCATCTTCTTATACTGCTTGGTACATAACAGAAATATGATAATATTCATATTCATATTCCAAAAGGATGGGTAAGAGTCCATTTGGGATCAAAGAGCCTGCCCCAGATAGCGGTAATCCAGAAAGTGAAGATGTCAGCAGAGATGGAAATTTTGCTCTTTTATATACCTCACAACTGTCGTCTTTACTTTTCAATCATACCTTTTGGACACCCCTGGCCCAGAGTTGAAATACAGCAGGTTCTGAAAGGTTCTGGAGAGCCAGTAGCGGAAATTTTGAGTAGTTCAGAGAACCGGCAAATACCACCTCTGGCTGGCCCCAGTGTGGGGTGAGAATAGAGATTTTGCAATATCCTTCCACCAGGAGTGAGGTGGGAATGGAGATTTTGCAGTATCCTTCCCCTGCCATGCCCACCAAGCCACGCCCACCAAGCCACACCATGCCCAGCACCAATCCATGCCCACAGAACCGGTAGTAAAAAAAATTTGGATTTCATCACTGCCCTGGCCCCAGTGGTGCCAGAAACAAGACATCAAAAAGAATCACCACATTACTGCACAAAGGATCCAGTTTAGTGTTAATGTCATGTCTGATGCAAGTAGGTAAATTTGCATGATGATGGCATGATGTACAAGAGCCATGGTGGGAAAGTTGCAAGCTAACTCTGCATTCCTACAGCCTGGAGTTCGATCCTGACCGGCTCAAGGTTGACTCAGCCTTCCATCCTTCCGAGGTCAGTAAAAATGAGGACCCAGATTGTTGGGGGCAATAGGCTGACTCTGTAAACTGCTTAGAGAGAGGGTTATAAAACACTGTGAAGCGGTATATAAGTTTAAGTGCTATTGTGGTTGCTACATGTTGCTGACTTTGCTCCCTACCTTGAATGTGTGTGGCTGGCCATGGTCCTGTTGCTATTGCCCACTGCAGTTGTATTCCCTGAGATCTGCACATTTCATGCCATGTTCATGCACACAACTGGCACATGAGAATGAAAATGGGTCAGACTATATGGATGGATCTGACATTTCCCATTTTGGGAAGTGAATCAGGATCAAATTTCCTTCCCTCTTTCATTATTTCAAAACGGGATTCCAGAAAGGTATAAATTCGAATTTTTCAAACCTGACAACTTTAAAACATGTGGATTTCAACTGCCATAATTTCCCCAATCCTGGGAGATGAAACCCATCAATCTCAAAATTGGCAAGTTTGAAAAAACACTGGTATAAAACCATCTGGCCTTTTTCAGCCAGCTAACAAAATTTCAAGGTAAAATCTGTAAAGAGACACAGCCAGGCTTGATACCAGTTCACCATGGTAATTACTATAAGAATTTATGCCAATTTTTAAATGTTCTGTCTCCCATTTCTTTTGTCTTCCTTTCAGGCTATGTCTTTACAAGGACTGAGATCAAGGACTCCCTCACCTCTGATGGTTTGGGTTCTTCCTCAAGGTCACCTTAAAGTGCTTTTTTCCTGCTTTTGAGGTGACAGCAAGTACACTGGCATGCTTTGCCTTGCCCTCATTGCTGACCCCTATTCTGTCCCAAGGAGGAGGCCAGGAAATGATGCAGTCTTGGCAAATTTAATAGGGGATAAGTGAAGGAAAGGAATTGTTGGATTCCCTGAGCTTTGTCTGCCCTCCTATCAAGTGTCACCAGTCAGCAGGAAAAATATCCAGCAACTGTTCTCCTGAACACAGGCTGGGGAGGAGGCGAGCTATGACAGATGGCAAGATGGGAGGGTTTAGCTAGTGTCAAATTTTGCTTCATTTTGCACAAATATTTTGTGCCCGCATGAAAAACGCCTGTGGAGCCTGGATTCAAGTCCATTCTAGAACAGTGCTATTCCGAAACAACCCTAAACTTGGATTTAAGATAAGCCTGATAACATGAGATGAAATGAGATGTAAAGGATAAAATATTGCAGGTAGTCCTCAACCTACAACCACAATTGAGCCCAAAATTTATGTTGTTAAGTGAGTTTTGCCCCGTTTTATGACTTTTCTTGCCACGAATAGTCAGTGAATCACCACAGTTTTTAAGTTTGTAACACAATTGTTAAATGAATCTGGTTTCCTCATTGACTTTGCTTGTCAGAAGATCACGAAAAGGTGATCCTGGGCCTCATAGATATGAGTCCGTTTCCAACTGTCTGAATTTTGATCATGTGACTATGGGGATGCTGCAACTATTGTAAGTGTGAAAAATGGTTATAAGTCACTTTTTTCAGTGATGTTACTTTGAACGATCACTAAATAAAGTGTTGTAAATCAAGGACTATCTGTATTTAGAGTGAATGAACAGATTGCCAAGTGAATTTCAACGGTGAACTGCTACAGGCAGCTTTGAAAAAGAAGAGAGGGAAAATGAGAGCCAAAGAGCAAAGTATTAGGAAATTATATGAATTTTGTTTGTGTGTGTGTGTGTATGTGTGTGTGTTGTGGTCCGCCAGCAGCCTGCGGAGTTGGCAGCAGAGTCGGAGAGCGATGAGGCTGAGGAAGAACATGGGCCAGTCCTGGAGGCTGGGGAAGGCCCGGATGAGGGCTCGGCGTCGGAGGCAGAGATAGGGCCAGGGCTATCGGAGAGTGAGGTGCGGACTCCGGAGTCCCCAGAGACTGATAGGAGAGAGGCAGAGGAACAGGAGGAGCCTGTTCCTAATGCACGCATGAGGAGAGCTGCCAGAAGGCAAGAGCAGCTCAAACAAAGAGGACAACTCAGGAGTATGGCCAAGAGATGATTGGCTCCTCCCATAAGGCTTAAAACAGACCAGCAACGGCATTTGGGCTTTGCCGGAAAACAATGTTGGTAACTTCGTCTTCTTCTTCATCTATGTCTTGTATTTATTTTTGTATCTGTGACTTCTGAACGTTTGCCAAGAAAGGCCTTTGACAGTTTGCCTAATTGGACCAAGGTTTGAGATAGGACTGAGGAATTTGTGTTGGGAGGAATTTGCTTTAATTTAGTTGAACGATGCTGGGAATGAAGTAATTCTCAGCTGTTCGAATAAAGTTTGTTTGTTTTTTCACTGACTGATTTTCCTACTACTTACTTGGGCCTGGGTCACAACAGCGTGGTCTTCCTCTAAAGGCACTGGTAAGGTTCATATATACATTGCAGATGAGTTTGATTTGAGCATAGTGTGCTGCCCAAACTTAGCCAGTGTGGCTTGAATATCACCATTTATGATTCAGCATCTTGTGGTATAATCAAAAGCCACAGTTAGACAATCCTGGCTTAATACAGGAAATCAGGTGGTTTCAGGAAAGTAAAGAAGATCTGACCTTTCCCTGCAGATTTCCATGCACACTTCTCGCTTTAGGCCAGTGTTAAGTGTTATTCACTTGTTTTCTCTACTCATGGATTGTGCCGATTAAAAGAGGGTTTGGGTAGGATAAAGAAAGAATTATTGCCTTTTGAAATGGGAACTCAGCAGACTTATGTTTTTACTTGCTCTATAAATATAACAATGGAAATCCTTCATCAAAAATCCTGTGCTGAAAGATTATTTCTGTAATTCAATGGCGGGGGTAGGGGAGGTGGGAGAGGAGGAAGGGGGAGATGGTGGAAATCACAAAAGCCACGGCTCTTTTCCAGTGAATTTCAACGTGAGTGCAAAACAATAGGAAAATGTTAAAGTTTTCATTAGCTGCTGTTGTTTCAATCATTAAGTTACACTAAACTCAGTCTTCCTTTGTTTTCCAAGCTACATTGATTATTCCAAAACAAAGGGAAATGAATGCGGCTTGACAATCTCTTTTCAAGGCATAAGCAACAACTGGCGAATTTCCAGTTTGGCTCTAGCATTTTTTTTTTCAGTTTTAATCCTACGGAAGAATGAATCTTAACACATGTCAAGTACGTCATGGAAATACTCAAGAAAACTCAAGAAACCACAGCACTTTCAGCTGCTCTGAGCAACATGACAATTCACAACCACTTCAATTCAAACACTTCAGACTTTTGCTGGAGCCTTGGGGAAGTTACACACTTACTGTACCTTAAATACAATGCTTTTATTAGCGATGGTTAAAACATGACACTCAGAACCAGAGTTAGAGGTAGGCACTCAGGACCTCCATATAAGAAACAAATCATTAGAGTTGTTAAGTCAGTGTTTTTCAACCTTGGCAACTTTAAGATGTGTGGACTTCAACTCCCAGAATTCCCCAGCCAGCACTCGCTGGAGAGTTCTAGGAGTTGAAGTTCACACCTCTTAAAAATTGCCAAGGTTGAAAAACACTGGGTTAAGCTGTTGGACTAAGGGTGGGAAGACCTGGATTCTAGACTACCTTTAGCCATGGATGCTCACGAGGTGTAATAGTATGTGGGAATGAACCTGGGAGACTGGATGAATGCCTAAGGAACAGTCAGATAAGAGGGAGCATAGCCCACAGCTGCATAGTAGGCAGAGCAAGAAGCTCAGAAGGGAACCTTGCTAAATTATCAGGCTGTAAAGGTGATGGAAGGAGAATTGTACTTTCAGTCTTGCAAGATTCTGTTAATGTAGCTTTACAATAAAGTAGAATTAACTCATATAGCCCTGTTTTTCGTCCTTGGTAAGGCTGACACTGGATGATTTCTCAGCCCAGTCTACCTCACAGTATTCTTGTTATGGAGAAAAAATTAAAATACTGTGTATGTTGCCTTGAACTCCTGAAAGACAGAATAGAAATCTAATCAATAAAATTTGAATTACCTGTTTTTTTCAGAGTTTAGCCATCTCTAATAGAGAGTTCTTGTCAAGCTGTTCTGCCTTTAGAAGATTTTTTTCATGCAAAGGTCTCTGCATTTCTAATTCTGAGAATATGTCATAGGCACACTCACAAAATGGCTCACAAAACACAACCAGATGCAAAGCATCCATTTACAAAAAAGGCAAGTCTGTCAGGTGTATCTTTTAGCCTGCTTTTTCCTACTTCTTTTGGGGGAGGAAGGTACAAATATTTCAGCTTTTATTTTTCAGCTATTATTTTCTCAGAATGCCTGGTGGGATTCTAGGGAATTGTTCTTTGAATCAAGATGTCGAAGGAGATTGGCAAATAGGTTTGCAGAATAGGTTTTCCATTCCCAGGAAGGTATTATGGGCACAGCATTAGGGATTTCTCCTACCAATATATAGGAAGAATCAAAAAGAACATGATGAAACAGGACTGTAAGGGTGGTTTTTAATGGCACCTATTTTCAAACTGAAATACGTTACATCTGATACTAGCATCACTTTGACATTTTTAAAACAAGAAAGAATGGGCAAAAAAGAAAAAAGATCATGCAAATTCACCTTAATTTTTATTTGCAAATTTTTGCAGAGTTGGGTTTGCAAAACCCACTAAGCAAACAGCAAACAAACTATTGTATAGCTTATTTTTCAAATCTTTATTGTCAGTGCACAACATATGTACAATGAGATTGGTTGAGCTCCCTCAGTGCACCCCCCCCCCAACAGAATAGAACTCACAGTGAAGACAGAAAATCCCTAACCCAATAAATCATATTAACAAAACACCCAGTCTTATTGCACCAGTGTGAACATGTTACACATTGCGCCGGCCCTGCAAGTCCATCGTACTACATAGTTATGATGTTATTTCACATTCAGGAGTCTGACAGCCCACAGATAAAAACTGTTCTTCAGCCTGTTTGTGTGGCTGGCTATGCTTCTATATCTCCTTTCTGATGGTAGAAGGATAAAGTGATGACCAGGGTGAGAGTCGTCCCTGAGAATTTTCCTCACCCTTCTAAGGTAGCGAGCCCTAGTGATCTCATCTAGTAGTATCAGGGGACAGCCCATGATGTTTTGTGATATGCTCACCACCCTCTGTAGTGTTTTTCTATCCACAGCTGTCAAACTGGCATGCCATACCGTGATGCAATAAGTGAGGACACTTTCTATTGTGGATACATACATACATACATACATACATACATACATACATACACCAGGGGTGGGTTCTACTTACCTTTACTACCAGTTTGCAGCGGGGCTGTGCGCGCACTGCATGCACAGAAGCGTTTTGATGACGTTGGGGTCAGTGGATGGAACCTTCCGCCGGTTTTACTACCGGTTCTATAGAACCGGTGCGAACCGGGGACAGCCCACCATTGATATATACACATTGTGTCAGCATCAGTTAGCTACTGTGATACTATAGTTCAGTCCTTGGCCAAAGGCAGGGAAGCACATAGGTACAGGCTGACATTCAGTATCTGGATCGTTGAGTGAATCCTACAGAGCCGCCATCTGAACTTCAAGGGCTGAAACTTGAATGTTTTCCCGAAAATAAGACCCTGTCTTATATTTTTTTTGAACCACGAAATAAGCGCTTGGCCTTACATTCGGGGAGGTCTTATTATTTTGGGGCACATGGAGCAAGATGGGGCTCCTCTTGCCGTCTTACCTGATTTCCAGCTCTGCGTTTAAATATTTTAGGGAAGGGCTAATTTTTTGGGGGGGGAGGCTTATTTTAGCGCATGCACTCAAAAGCCTGATTGGACTTATTATCAGGGGATGTCTTATTTTGGGGGGAACAGGGTAGGTCCAAGATCAAGAAGAGCCCAGCAACTAAATGCAACAGCAATATTGTTTCAACACTGGCCAGTTTTTAAGGGAAGACTTTATAGCTCTGCATTCAGGGAACCTTCACCCAGAACCAACTGCTCATGTGTTCATCAACAACTCAGCTCATCAAAGGGGATGGAATAAACCATTACTCTCAAGTAGCCTTTCCTTGAAATCTAGCCTATCTGGGCTTTCAACCTTCTGGCTTTATAGCCTCCATCATTTCAGAAGAAGGCAACAGTAAACTAATTTCATTATTGCTTCCAAGAAAGTTGCATGGGTGGCAGTGGTGAAATCCACTTACCTTCACTACCAGTTTGGGAATGGGAGCGCACAGGACCACACATGCACTATGTGCATGCGCACCTATTCTGAGCATGCACAGAACCTTCTGCACATGCGCAGATGGTAAAAAACCAGGCGTAATGACGTCCTGGTGGGTTGGCGGAACCTCCCGCAACGGCGCTACAGGTTCGGCGAGCCGGATAGAACCAGGGGGATTTCACCACTGATGGGTGGGAGATTCTATGCTTTCTCTTGGAAGATTTATCCACTCCAGGTTTCATTAAAAGACCCGGAACCACAAGGGAAAAAAAGGGAGGAGGGATATTATCCATCAACAGTTGTTATCTGGATAGAACACAGCCATGCTGTTCATCTGATTAGGCTTCTCCACTAAGATGAGATGTATTTTTATTCAATTTACAGATTTTTTAAAAAATAATAGAAATCAGCACATGCAATTAGATATAAATCTGTCTCTTTTGTTTGGGATGATGCATACTACTCTTAACTATGCTTTTTTTTTTTTTTTTTAAGCTTAGAATAAGACAAATCTATATTAATAAAGTGAAGCAATTGCAGACCAAGATCAAATTTTGGTTGTTTCAGGAATACAGAAAGTCTCTGGCTCTCTCCCACACACTGGCTCCCTTAATAACTCAGCCTATTATTACTGAGTAGGAAGTCTGGAATTTTATCTGCTCTGCTTTATTGACCTGTCTTGGTGTTATTGAATTATTACCATTTTATACCATTTATATAGTAAGACAGATTTCTATAAAGGGGCCTTTGCTAATAATGAAAACTTAAGTTCTTGTCCCAAGGGACTTACATGCTAGAGCTCAACACAAGGAAGACAATCATTCCAGTTGTATTTATTTTATTTATTTATAGCCCACTTTTTAAAATATAAATATCTCAAGGTGACAAAAATCTCTAATACTCCTTTTTTCCTCCTATTTTCCCTACAACAATAACCCTGTGAGGTGAATTGGGCTGAAAGAGAATGACAGGCCTAAAATCAACCAGATGACTTTCAGGCTTATGGTGGGACTAAACCCAGAGTTTCCTCGTTTCTAGCAGGGTGCTTTAAACCACTAGACCAGGGGTTCAAACTCACGTCATCATGGCGGCGTCACGTGACGTATCAGGACTTTTTTACCCTTCGCTAAACTGGGCGTCGGCATAGCCAGTGTGTGACGCATCCAGCCCGCGGACCGGGAGTTTGACAGCCCTGCATTAGACCAACCTCTAGTGTCAAATTGAATCTAGACCACTCTAAATGAGACTTGAGGTTAAAGGAAAAGTTGGGTTCTGATGATGTGTTTGAAAGCAGAAGATCAGATAACTTCAGGAGGTGGTTCCAGGCCCAATGGGTTGCAAGATAGAAATGACAGGGCAACTTAAAGGGCAAGTACATGTTGTGACTCCGGCTCCCGAGCCTGTCCTCACGGAGGAAGATGACTCTGAAAGTGATGGGGAGGAACTGACAAGGCCTCCCTCTCCAGGACCCTCCTTTCTGGCAACGCCTCAGGTTCCAGTTGAAGGCCAGGAGGAAAGCATGTTGGGGCACCCACTAATAGGGAGTGATGAAGATCAATCTTGGATTGATCCCAGGCAGCGTCGGAGGGAGAGGCGTGCGCAGCAAAGGAAGAGGTGGGGAAGGGCCAGAGATTGCTGAGTCACTGAGCCATGCCCCACAGGGAATAAAAGTGGGTGGGGTTGCTCTGCAGGCTCTGTGACGGACAAAAACTGCATAACGTGAGCTTCGGATGGGATATTTTTCGGACTTAAGGCTTGGACTTTGTGAATGACTTCTGACTACTCTTTGAACTCTTGGTTGCCCCAGCAACGGACTACAGATACGCTGACTCCTGTTTCTAGAGGTGATAAGAAACTTGGTAGGCATTCGAAAAGTAGCTGCCAGAATTTTTATCTGCTAAAGGGATTCAGGTCGGCTTGTAAAAATAAATTACTGGTAGATATCTTTTGCTCGTGTGTCTGCCTATGTGAGGTGGGGGGACAGAACAATACACTGGTGAAGATTTGGGAAGGAATTCTAGGCAAAAGAGAAAAAGGAAGGCTCTTTGGGTAAGTATGTTTGTCAAAGGAATGTAAACTATTACAAGAACCTTACTTTCAGAAGGACTAATTGCATTTGGGTGAACCTAACTCCTTTAAATTTGTGCCAGAGATCATGTTTATGACCCATGTACAAGATTGATCAAAGATGACCAAACATTAGGGACAAACTGTGGAATTCACACATGATATGCATCTGTTGATTATGTGCTATTTAGGTTATTTTCAACTCCTAGTGATGTTTATTTATATATTTTATATATATATATATTATATTATATATTTTATGCCATCCATCTCCCCTCTAAGGTGACTCTGGGCAGCTTATAGGCTATAAAACAAATAGAAAAATAATTAAAATATATTAAAAACTATGCAGATAGATTTTCCCTATGATGATTGTCCTCTTCTCTTTTCTTCCACCTTTTCCAGCATTAGAGCCTTTCCCAGGGAGCTGGGTATTCACATAACATGTCCAAAGTAGGATAATTTGAGCTTGGGTTATTTGTGCCTCCAGTAAGAGTTCTGGATGGATTGCTTTGATGATCCATTTGTTTGCTTTCTTGGCTGTTCTTGATATTTTCAGACTCTCCCCTGACAGTAAAGTTCAAAGACGTCAGTACTGTTTCTATCCAACTTCTTCAAAGCCCAAGCTTTGCTTCCATATAGTATCACAGTCAATATAAGAACTTGCATAATTCTGATCTTTGTAGATACAGTCACATCACCACATTTGAATATTTGAGTACTGCACTTGTTTTTAAAAGGAAAATCCATTTGTTGCTCCAAGATACCTTTACATTAAGTGGCTGGACTGAACGTCTAACTCTCATGCTGCCAGTTTTAAACTATTTTGCAGAAAACCATCGTGGACAATTGTTGTAATTGTTATGTTATATCTATCTATCTATATCTCTATCTATCTATCTATTATAAACTATTATAAAAATACGAGTTCCAGGTATATTAGTAAAGAAAGAAGCAGACATCCTGCGAGCTCCAGAACTTAAAATTTTAAAATTTTAAAATAATTAGTTAAATAAAGCTTAGTTAAATAAAATTTTAATAATTTTAAAATTTTAAGTTCTGGAGCTCGCAGGATGTCTGCTTCTTTCTTTAATATATATATATGTGTGTGTGTGTGTGTGTGTGTGTGTGTGTGTGTGTGTCTTTGATAATTCGGGTTTTCTCCCGCGTAAAATTGGAAGTGTCTTGGCGACGTTTCGACGAAGTCTCATTCGTCATCTTCAGGCTGGTGTTTTCGGCTTCGTGCTTCTAGGAGCAATGTGTGATCGCAGCTGTTTCTTCCTTTTAACTGCCAGTGGGGGTGTGAACTGATTGGGTGGGAGCTTGGCTGTGTTCTGATGGTTGGAGGCTTGGCTGTGCCCTGATTAGATGGGGTGTTGGCTGTGCTCTGATTGGATGGGGGTGTGTTCTGTTTGGGTGGGGGCTACAAAGACCTACATACAAACACCCGCGAAAACCTCAGAAAACAAATATATATATATATATATATGTGTGTGTGTGTGTGTGTGTGTGTGTGTGTGTGTGTGTGCATAAGAGCACCAACATGCCACTATCCCTGTCCTAATGTTCCCTTTAATTGTATTCATTTTATGTATTCAATTCATGCTTATACTTATACATATTATCTAATACGTACTCGACAAATAAATAAAAATATCTATAGATATATAGAGATATAGAGATATAGACAGGGTGTATGCTCTTAATATGTTTTTATAAAATATTTGTTACCGCTAGTCCTCAATTAACAATTTTTCATTCAGTGACTGTACAAAATTACAGCGGAACTAAACAAATGGTAGTTATGTTGTTGGTTTGAGCTTCGAGCTTGGCAATTCGGTTGCAAACTTTTCGTCCCCATTCGAGGAGACATCTTCAGGTGCGTTTTGGATTGTGCTTGTCTGGGGAAGCACTGGCTTTTAAAAAACCTTTAAATACCTTTAAAGGCCAGTGCTCTTCCAGACAAGCACAATCCAAAACGCCCCTTGAACGGGGACAAAACATTTGCAACCAAATTGCCAAGCTCAGAGCTCAAACCAACAACATAACTACCAACCCAAACCACTAATATTCAAAGACATTTCAAATGGTACTTATGCCTAGACGCCAAAGCAGGGGTGAAATCCAGCAGGTTCTGACAGGTTCTGGAGAACTGGTAGCAGAAATTTTGAGCAGTTCGGAGAACCGGCAAATACCACCTCTGGCTGGCCCCAGAGTGGGATGGGAATGGAGTTTTTGCAATACCCTTCCCCCAGGAGTGGGGAAGGAATGGGGATTTTGCAGTATCCTTCCCCTGGAGCGGGGTGGGAATGGAGATTTTGCAGTATCCTTCCCCTGCCACACCCACCAAACCATACCCACCAAGCCACACCACGCCCACCAAGCCACTTCCACAGAACCGGTAGTAAAAAAATTTGGATTCCACCACCGCGCCAAAGTTATGATCACTGCAGTGCCCCAGCTGTCATGTGATCAATATTCCAGGGCTTGGTAACCTAATATTAGCACGCAATACATAAAGGTAGAGATGGAACAATCAAAATGATACAGATAATCCTCAGGTTACGACCATACTTGAGTCTGACATTTTATGGACTTAAGTTCTGATTGTTATAATGCGGGTCACATGACTGGACCCGATTTTATCACTTTCTTTGCAATGGTCATTAAGCAAATATGGCAGCTGTAAAGCAAATGCCATGGTTGTAAAGAATCCCACGCCTTACTATGGGCTGGTTTTTGCCAGAAACTGAAACTAAACACCTGTTAAAGGGCAAAACCATCATCAACTGCAGTCCCATGACCATGGGGGACTGCAAGTGGCCATAAACACAAGCCAATTTCAAGTGCCCCAAATATGGGCATGTGACTGCGGGAGGGGACAGACATTGCAATCTGAAAACCAGGTTGTAAAAACCTTTGGGGGAGTCCATGAAGGGAGAAACAAATACATTGATACATGTGGCACGCGCACACATACACACCCACCCACACCCACCCACACCCACCCACCAGGAATAGTGACATCCTGTGGACTCACTCTCTCTCTTCCCTCTGTGTGCCTGTGGATAGAAAGAAGGGCTAACCTCAAATTAATCTTCCTACTGGGTCCAGATGATAGGAAAAGCCTAGGGGAAGTTATCCTTAGATTCTTTGAGATTGGTTGCAGAGGTGGGTTTCAGCAGGTTCTGACCAGTTCTGGAGAACCGGTAGTGGAAATTTTGAGTAGTTCAGAGAACCGGTAGTAAAAATTCTGACTGGCCCCGCCCCCATCTATTCTCTGCCTCCAAGTCCCAACTGATTGGGAGGAAATGGGGATTTTGCAGTAACTTCCCCTGGAGTGAGGTGGGAATGGAGATTTTACAGTATCCTTCCCCTGCCACGCCCACCAAGCCACGCCCACCAAGCCACACCCCACAGAACCGGTAGTAAAAAAATTTGAAACCCACCACTGGTTGGTTGGGGTGTGATCCTAGAATGACCAGGCTACTGAATTTATTTATCTATGAAATAAATCTATATGGCTGCCCAACTAACACACAGTGATTCCAAGTGATTTACCTCATGAAAAATTCACAACATAAAAGTCTGCCACTGCTATGACTCCAAAGTGGCAACAGATACAATCATTCCAGCTATTTGATTGGCTCCATATCCGCCTGGGGTGCATAGGCTGCCTGTCAGAACCCCTCTTTCCAAAAAAAGTAATAAGGCAGTGGCCAAATCGTATCTGTGAAGGAATGAAATTGCATGGGAGGGAGCCACCATGGAGAAGGTCCTACTTCTTGGTCCCACTAGATTGCATTGCACTTGTATAAGAAGCACTGAGGCACTTCCAGGTTGAAAGAATTAGCCGGTGACATCATCGTTGCCTGGAGGATGTCCAGCTGGGAGCTTCTTTCATGTCCCCAGCAGAAGCTGGAGCAAAGGACGGGAGCTCAACGGCCCCACAGCAGCACCCAGGTCTCAAACATGGACTTGCTAACCTCCAACCCAGCATCCTAACCATGCGAGCCTCCGTGCTCCTATGATCCCACTAGATGGACTTCCTTAACAGAGATAACCTGTCACATGTCCTGACTTCTTGAAAAGAGGCAGTCCTTCAAATAATCCTTAGCCATGTAGGACTTTAAAAATGATAATCAACAACTTGAACTGCAGTCAAAACCAAATTGGCAACCAATGTAGCTTTCGCAAAAGAGATGACACATTAGGAGTAGGAGCTTTGGTAGCGCAGCAGACTAAAGCACTGTTATTAACATCAGCTGCCTGCAATTACTGCAAGTTCAAATCTCACCAGGCTCAAGGTTGACTCAGCCTTCCATCCTTTCTAAGGTAGGTAAAATGAGGACCCGGATTGTGGGGGCAATAAGCTTTGTATAAATATACAAAAGTATGAAGGCTATTGGACAATAGTCCAAACAAGAGATGACCAAGGTGGGGGTAACTGTGAGAAGGTTACGTTAATCCACAAATGGTGCACAAGTGGCAGGTGTGCAAAGGCCCTCCTAGCCACGGCTGCCACCTGCTCCTCCAATTTGCAGGATGTACCAACACCTTCAATGACCAAAGACAGAGGTCCTGAGAAGGCAGCCACAAACAAATTCAGCATGGCTCTTTTTTTTTTTTTTTTCTGATTCAGAAACCTTCCAATTACTGAAATAAACAGACTTTTTCTAAAGAAAGAGACTGAAAGGGAGGGGGAAAGGTAGGGAGCAGAGAAGTGAATGTTTATGAATCAGACAGTTTAAGTGTGTACATTGGGAGGCTGGCAGGTGGGCGATGTGCAAAAGAACAGAGAACTGAATTAGATGAGTCAGGAAGTCCTTTCCTTTCCTTTCCTTTCCTTTCCTTTCCTTTCCTTTCCTTTCCTTTCCTTTCCTTTCCTCTCCTCTCCTCTCCTCTCCTCTCCTTTCCTCTTTCCTCTCCTTTCCTTTCCTCTCCTCTCCTCTCCTCTCCTCTCCTTTCTCCTTTCCTTTCCTCTCCTCTCCTCTCCTCTCCTGCCCTCCCTTCCCCTCCCCTCTCCCCACCACCTGAGAAGCTTAAATACTTCTAGAAAATGCCATACACTAAATAAATAAATTCTAGAAAATAAGGATTTCACAACAACATAGACCAGCGCAGTCTTTTGTCCTCTAAACATGTTGGACTTTTGTTCCCATGCTCCACATCCCTGCAAGGGCTGATCAGCTTATGGGATGCATACATAAGCTACAGATCACTACCCGAAATACTTTAAAACTCTTTTAGCTACAGTATTAACCCCATATCAAGCAAAATGATTCCCACAAAAATGCATTAACTTGCCCAGGATATACTGCCATGGATCATACATCATAGCAGGTTAGTATTTCCTTAGATGGGGGGTGAAATAGTATTGTTAAGTAACACCAGCTGCCTGCAATTACTGCAAGTTCGAATCTCACCAGGCTCAAGGTTGACTCAGCCTTCCATCCTTTCGAGGTAGGTAAAATGAGGACCCAGATTGTGGGGGCAATAAGCTGACTTTGTATAAAAAAGAACACCGCTGGGGGAGGGGGGGCGAAAGCCCTACTAAGTAGATATATACAAAAGTATGAAGGCTATTGCTTAACGCATTGTAAGCCGCCCTGAATCTCCAGAGAAGGGTGGCATATAAATTGAACCAATAAATAAATAAATAAATTTATTTATTTATAAATTGGGGATCATACAATACTCTAATAAACCACAATGGAGGCCACCAGCCCCAATAATTAGTCTCTTGCTTACAAGTCACAATTCTTTAGGGGCAGTCTGGCCCAGAAAAATATTTCAGAGAAATATTACCTGGGAACTTCACAAAAAACCTTGGGAAATCCGGCTTTGTATACCGCAGTGCATCTGCTGCCAGCTTAGCTTAGCTGCCAGATAGAAAACATAAGAAACAGGAGGGCTGGGGAAAGGAAAATTAACATACAGTTTTGCGAGAAGCACATGCTTCCTTCTTAGCAACCGTTTTATCACTTCTTTTAAATAATAAATCTATATCTTGAAAGTTCAACTGCCGAGTCACCAACTCCTTCAAAGCAATGAGATCAGCTTCTAAACTCCTTTTCTCGCTGGCAGTGTGGTGGCAATTATTTTTGGATGACTAGGAGAAACATGATTTAATTTAAATTTAACTGAAGTTAACCAAAGTTAAGTCACAGGAGAGAAAACCTGACATCTTGGAAAAACTTAAAAGAGGAGACGAAGCCCCAGATAACTAGAAGGAAGCACTATCTCCTCTCCCAAACTAATGCAACTTCTGTGGCCAAAAGAAGAAGTTTAGTTTGTCATCCTATTGCCACTTACCTGAGCAATGCAATTTAATATTAATAATTAATAATACATCCACTCTGGAAATTCAAGACATCTTACATGGGCCTTCATTTTACCCTTCATTTTATTTCCATAACAACAACTCCATGAGGTCGTTTGGACTAGAATGGAGTAAAGTGAGCTTCCAAGGCTGTGGATGGATTTGAACCAGAGTCTTCCTTGCCGTAGTGCAATTCTTGAACCACTCGGCCACATCTCGTCACATCTCAGTAAAATCTATTACAGGTGTTAGGATATGGTTTGAGCCTAACAAGTTGTCCAGGCAATATATGTTCTGTGACTTTAATATGAATACGTATTGTGTGACTTTAAAGTTTTCCTGCTGATTCATTGTAATGCTGAGTCATGCTGTAATTAGATAATCACTGGTTGTAAACGTATTTAAGAAAGGTACTGTAAAGTATTCAGCTGATGATATGCTACCATAGTGTGTGGAGTTGCTATCATTGTGCTATCATCGTTGGATGGATCTGCTACCATCATGGTTTGTGAACCAGAGTGAGTTTGTTATTCTAACCAACTACTGTTTGTGTGGTAAGAAGATATTTGTATCACTGGACTGATTTAACTGGCAAAGACTTGGATTAATTTAAAGACTATGAGATTGTTTTTTTCACTATAAAGTAAACTTTTGATAAACCAGTTTGTACATCTCTTATTCATTGCTCTCAGCAACGTTTCTCTGTGCTCTACACTCTGCTGGTTGGTAACACAACAACAATATCCTTAACAACAGGTGGTCCTCGACTTACAATGGTTCATTTAGTGAACATTCAAATTTACAACTGCGCTGAAAAAGGTGACTTATGACCATTTTTGACATGACCATTGCAGCATCCCCGTAGACACGTGATCAAAATTCAGACTCTTGGCAACTGATTCATGTTTATGACGATTATATTATCCCAGGGTCAGGTAATCCACCTTTTGCGACCTTTTGATGAGCAAAGGCAATGGGGATCCCAAATTCACTTAACAACCATATTACTCGATTAACAACTGCAGGGATTCATTTAACAACTGCGGCAAGAAAGGTCGTAAAATGGGTCCAAACTCCCAACAAATGTCTCACTTAGCAACATAAATTTTAGGCTCAATTGTGGTCGTAAGTCGAGGACTACCTGTACAAGGAGCCTCCCTTCTGAGCAGACACCTGCATGGCAATGAAAAAGGGAACAAAACTCAAGAGTAAATCAAAATGCCTCTGTCCTCACATCTGCATTTTTTTTTCTTTTGAGGAATTCTCACCTTGCCTACAGCTCACAAATAAAGAGCCTTTTATTTCATTCGTTTTCACCTGTCTGCAAATTAAAGGACAGGCCCAAAGACCATTTCAGCTCCATTTTATATAGAGAGCCTTTGATTCATTCTGGTTTTGGCAGACTGACATTTTTAGGGGAGAGGAGTGGAAAAATTGGAGCCCTCCCCTGTTGGGTGGATAGAGAAACACAAAAGTCGCAAACAGACAATCAGGCAGCCTTGCAGTTGAAAGCATCCATTAGCCTTGCCTTCTAGCCTTTGGCTTCTATACACATTGGCTGTCAGGGTTCCAAGCAGGGGTGAAATGCTCCCAGTTTGGACCGGATCGCCCGATCCGGTAGCGATGGAGGCGGGTGGTTCGGAGAACCGATAGCAAAAATCCCTGCCCCCTCCCCCCCATTGCCCAGCTGAGCCGTGCAATCATCAGAGGCTTTTTTTTAATTTTTAAAAGCATTTTTTCTACAATCTCTGGCCGAAAAAAATGCTTTTAAAAGTAAAAAAAAAGCCTCTGATGATCACACGGCTCAGCTGGGATCATCAGAGGCTTTAAAAAAGAAAAGAAAAGAAAGCCTCTGCCGATCAGGCAAGTCAGCTGGGATCGTCAGAGGCTTTAAAAGCATTTTTTTTACAACCTCTTCAGCCGAAGAGGTTGTAGTAAAAAATGGTTTTAAAAGTTAAAAAAAAAAAAGTTGGACACGCCCACTGTCATATTACCCACCCCCCCACAAGCCACGCCCACAGAACCGGTAGTAACAAATTTTACATTTCACCACTGGTTCCAAGTAATACACCCATAGTAATACACTGAAGCTTCAAAATGGTCAGCTTCAGGGTTGACACTGGCAGGACGGGCAACCAAGTCAAGTTGGCAGGCACGACAGACAATTATTACGACGGCACTGAAACAAGCGACTTAAAACTAGTCCTCGCAGTGATAAAACTGTATGTTAATTTCCCTTTCCACAGCCCTCCTTTATCTTATGTTTTCTAACTGGAACATATAACTGTTACAGCATCTCCATGGTCACATGATCAAAATTTGGGCACTTGGCAACCGGCATGTAGTTATGACAATTGCAGCATCCCCGGGTCATGTGATCACCATCTGCAACCTTCCCAGCTGGCTTCCGACAAGCAAAGTCAATGGGAGAAGCCAGATTCGGTCAACAACAAGAGTCACTTAACCACTGCAGTGGTTCACTTAACGTGGCAAAAATAAAAATAAAAAATAAAAAATTGGCTGCACCTCACTTAAGAATCGCTTTTTTTTTTAAATTAGATTTATATGCCACCCTTCTCCAGAGACTCAGGGCGGTTTACAATGCGTTAAGCAATAGCCTTCATACTTTTGTATATTTTTTTATACAAAGTCAACTTATTGCCCCCACAAGCTGGGTCCTCAATTTACCTACCTTAGAAAGGATGGAAGGCTGAGTCAACCTTGAGCCTGGGGAGATTCAAACTTGCAATAATTGCAGACAGCTGAATGTTAATAACAGGCTTTTAGTCTGTTGAGCTATCCAGGCTCCTGCTTTGCTTTAGCAACGGAAATTCTTGTCCCAAATGTGGTTGTAAATCGAGGACTACCTATAAAAGTAGCTTTAAATTGATCAATCAAACCTACTGAACAAGTCTGTTTTCTCTTCCAAATGTAAAATCAGGTGAAAACTATTCATTACAATCTTGACTTTTGGAGCTATTCGGTGTTATTTCCTCTGCACAAAATTAACAAATTTCCTCCCATGTTCTTTGTCATTTGTGTAAGGGGGGGGTGGCAGCAGCTTTGTTTCTCACACAGGCAACGGTTGGGTCCAGGAGCTTGCAGACAATGGAAGAGAATGGCCAGGGCTTCTACAGCTACTGTTCCCATTATTTACAACCGGACCCCGAAGGGAACTGGAGCTATTCCCCCACCACTATGAAATGCGAAAAATCACCACCAACTGGGCTTTCTGCAAAGATCTAGCCTCTATGAGAGCATTAACCGAACAATGATTTATTTTAGGTTGTTTCCCTTTGCTCTTTGAAAGTTTTCCAAAGATGTAGCCGAATGCAGCCTTCAATTACTCACTATAAATTCATGCCATGCTAAAGAAACCCTTTTTCAATTTTATTTTTACAAGCGTGCCAGTAGTTTATAAAAAAAGGGCTCCGCTCTAACAACATTCATTCATCATAAACAAGCCATTTTTCATTTGGGCTGCTGGGATTACGCAGTGACTGGATTACACAGCAATATAGGCTATGGTTTATTTAACTATGATTTATTGAAAGGACATGTCCTGTTAGGAGGTAGTGACTTGGCAACCTCGGCTCAGAAAGAAAGCTAAGCAGGGTTAGAGCTGGGTGGTATTTGTATAGGAAGCATCTCATTCAAATCCAGGTCTGCAGACTAGATTGACAAATAGAGAAACAATCCAGAAGAAAGCAGAGCCAAAGACACCTGTACAGGTAATCCTCGACGTACAACAGTTCACTTAGTGACCATTCAAAGTTACAATGGCACTGAAAAAATGACTTATAAGGTACCTTCTTTCATGCTTGGTGGCTATGTCCCTAAGCAAAAAAGTACTGAACTAAGATACAAAGCTGGCTACAAGAGATAATAAAATGTCAAATAGAACTAAACCCGGAAACATTTCTCCTGGGAATACTTAAAACAAAATTTGATAGAAAGATAAGATATTTGATTCTACACATATTAACAGCGGCAAGAATTGCGTTCGTGCAATACTGGAAGGAACGCAATACACCACCAGAGGGATTGATCGTTCAGAAGATATATGAATGTGCTGAAATGGATAAACTTATCCTAGAACTAAAAGAAAAAGATGGTTCGGAATTTTATGCGGTTTGGGAAAAATGGTACACTTGGATAGATAATAGAAATAAAAATTGGAAATATACATAAGGCTATTGAGGATTAGATATTGAATGTATATATTGTATGGAATGTTGATCCGAAGTATACAAAAATGACACAGTCTGTGGATTATGTACTAGAGTTGTGTAAAGGAAAATTGTAATAATTATTTTTTTAAAAAAGTGACTTATGACCATTTTTCATACTTATGACCATTTTTGCAGCATCTCCATGGTCAAGTGATTTACACGTGATAGGTCAGTTTTTTGCCATAGTCATGTTATACTAAATTCACCGTATCACACAACCCCAGCCAAAGTAAAACCACTTACTACTTCCTAAGCAGGAATCACACCATTGTTTCTTAATATCTTCCAAGACTCCACAAACTCTGAGTTCCCAAAAGTTATGCAAAAAGCAGAAGGCATCCTGTATGCTCCAGGAAGACCAACAAGGCAGATGCCCCCCTTCCTTCTACCTACAGACCAGAGGAGGTATTCAGCAGGTTCTGACCAGTTCTGGAGAAACGGTAGCGGAAATTTTGAGTGGTTTGGAGAACCGGTAAATACCACCTCTGACTGCCCCCCCCATCTATTCTCTGCCTCCTGAGTCCCAGCTGATTGGGAAGAAATGGGGATTTTGCAGTATTCTTCCCCTGGAGTGGGGAGGGAATGGAGATTTTACAGTATCCTTCCCCTGGAGTAGGGTGGGAATGGAGATTTTACGGTATCCTTCCCCTGCCATGCCCAACAAGCCACACCATGCCCACCAAGCGGTAGTAACAGAACTGGTAGAAAAAAAAATTTGAATCCCACCACTGCTACAGACTCTATATAGTCTGTTTCCTTTAAAAGGAACACACAAAGCACACACAAACAAATAAGGCATGCTAAAAAAAGGGATCCACAGATGATCACACACACACCCCAAAAAGGCTTTCAAAGTGCCATTTAGGCTGCAGAGTACATCCTACCACTTCCCTTCTTTCATCTTCTAACGTACCCATCTTACTTTGGCTTCATCAAAGCTACTTGCATATGCTAAATATGACTTGGGTGGAAAGGGCCCTTCCCAAAATTTTTTGAAATAAGACAAATATTGACTCAGGTGGAAATTTGTACTTTTCTCCTCAATGTGCAAGTTCTATCCTTGTCTATGTTTGGAGTAGCTTTCCTGAATATCAAATGTTAGATAAAGTAGTATTTCCCATCTTCTCTAGCTCATCGAATCATTGGTTATACTGGCTGGGGACGATGGGAGCTGTAATCCACTCTTGGGAGAGCACCAGATCAGGAAGGGCTACATTCCCTTTCCAGAGATCTCTAGGAAAATGTGAATTATATTGGTCCTGAAAGCAGGGTGGATTTGATTTAAATCGAGTTGATTTAAATCACAATTTAAATCATGATTTAAATCACTAGTAAAAAGGCTTGATTTAAATCAACTCGATTTAAATCATAATTTTTAAAGAGCAACTGTCATTCTGCTACTCCTTTGACCCACTGTTGACTCACCGATAGTCCCAGTGTTGCAGACTATACAGCCTCATGCTACATAACTAAGCTCCATTTCATGCTGAATAAACTAAATTATTTATGTATCTTAAATAGAAAACTATCTTACGATAGATTTTTACCCCAAAAGTTTTTTATTAAAATAAATTCGATAAAAATCAAAAAAATCTGATTTAAATCAAAAAAATCCGATTTAAATCAAAAAAATTTGATTTTTTTTTATTTTTTTAAAAAAATCATTGATTTTTATCCACCCTGCCTGAAAGTAAATTGGGAGCAAGACCCTGCTTCTAACCTCTCTGTGTGTTTGTCTGAATCACTTAAAAGTTTAAATTAGAATGCTACTTAATGGCCCTTCTTTAAAAAAAAATTAAGAAAGCTGGATAAGACTGTTTCATTTTAAAACAATACAAATATCTACAGAAGAACAGTAAAAATAGCAGTGGCCACAAAAATAAATGTGTTGATCAAAAACCAGCAAGCCATTAAACACTGAACACCTGCTTAAATAATTACAGTTTTAGAATTAGTCTGAGCATGAAAATATCCCTTCTTTTATCTGTGGCTCCCTATATGCTTCACAAATGGATTTTATTAGAAAGACTCTTGTCATATCCTTTTGCCAAAATGATATTAAGAGCCTTGGTGGCACAGTGGTTAGAGTGCAGTACTGCAGGCTACTGCTGACCATCGGCTGCCTGCTATTTAGCAGTTCAAATCTGACCAGGCTCAAGGTTAACTCAGCCTTCCATCCTTCCAAGGTGGGTAAAATGAGGACCCAGATTTTGGGGGGCAATATGCTGACTCGGTATACCGCTTAGGGAGAGCTGTAAAGCACTGTAAAGCGGTATATAAGTCTAAGTGCTATTGCTATTCAGCGGTGGGTTTCACATTATGTTACTACCATTCGTAACCCTGCCTTCCGCGCGTGCACTTTGCTCGTGCGTGCGCCTTCCACGCATGTGCCCGGCCTCAAAAACGTGCCTAAATAGGATGGCATAGAGCTGGGGTGGGTGGGTGGGCAGGCCCACATACGATTTCCGCTACCGGTTCAGGTGAACCAGTCTGAACCGGCTGAATACCGCCTCTGTTCCTTTTGCTATATTCAGGGTGGCTTGCAAAGATGAGCAGGGAGATATTTCCTGCCCACCAAGACAAACAAGGAAAAAGGATGGGAGGGAAGAAAATGAAGAGAAAGAAGTAAATCACAACCACCCATTCTCAATGGAGTTACCTGTGAAGGGTACCTCTGACAGAATACAGGTAGTCCTTGCTTTATGACCACAATTGGGATCAGAATTTCAGTTGCTAAAGGAGGTAGTTGTTAAGTGAGTCACACCCAATATTATGAGCATTTTTGACACAGTTGTTAAGCAAATCCCTGAAGTTTTTAAGTGAATCATGCCGTCGTTAAGCAAATCTGGCTTCCCCCATTGACTTTGCTTATCAGAAGCAAAATCGCAAATTGTGATCCATGACTTTGTTGTTGTCTGTAAATACATGCCAGTTGCCAATTGCCCAGATTTTGATCACATGATTGTGCTGATCAGCGATGGTCATAACTTAAGACTTGAGGACCAGTTGTAAGTCACTTTCTTCAGTGCCACTGTATCTTTGAATGGTTGCTAAAAGAATGATTATTAAATCAAAGACTACCGGTGGCCATTCACTAAGTGAAAATCAGGAATGGATACGAAGTTGAGCTCTGTTAATTCCAACCACTGGGTGCCCCAACCTAGAATTGTTTATTAAATGATCAAAAAGGCATCATTTCCAAAACATGCAGGATTGAAAAATCAAAATTTAAAATACAGGTAGTCCTCAACCTACGACCACAACTGAGCACAAAATTTCTGTTGCTAAATGGGACAGTTGTTAAGTGAGTTTTGCCTCATTTTATGACTTTTCTTGCCACAGTTGTTAAGGGAATCACTGTGGTTAACTTAATAACGTGATTGTTAAGTGAATCTGACTTCCCCCTTGACTTTGCTTGTCAGAAGGTCACACAGAAGGCGATCATATGACTCCGGGACACTGCAACCGTCATAAATATGAGTCAGTTGCCAAGCGCCTGAATTTTGATCATGTGACCATGGGGGTGTTGCAATGATCGTAAGGGTGAAAAACAGTTGTAAGTCACTTTTTTAAGGGATGTTATAAATTTGAATGGTCACTAAACAAACTATTGTAAGTTGAGGACTACCCGTATCCTGATAACTCAACATGTTTTAGTCTGATATTAGGAAAACAGCAGCTTTTCTTGGCTTCAGATGGGTCTTGAAGATGTCCAGGGCAAGACAGGCGTGAGTGGGTGGATTTATCTGCAGGTAAACAAATGCTGAAATAAAGCATCTGAAATAAAATATGTCCCTCAGTCCGATTTGCATGTGGATCAATATGCTCAGAATCTAGGACAGTGTTTCTCAACCTTAGCAACTTTAAGATGTGTGGACTTCAACTCCCACAATTCCTGGCTGGGTAATTCTGGGAATTGAAGTTCATACATCTTTAAATCACCAAGAATGAAAACCACTGGTCTGGAGGAAGCAAAGAATGCCACTTAAGCCACAACTTGTTTTTTTCTGTGGGTGGGAAATTGGCACACAAAGGAGGAAGCCTGGAAGATCAAACAGGGGGCAAATGAGAATACTCCAATAATATCTGTATCACCACAATATATTACCTTCAAACAGGACAACGTAATAGTATGCACATTTATTTACTTTAAAAGTGTCCTTGAAGTTGATCTGAACTCCCAGCGACTTAAAGGACAGACCCTTGTTCTATTTTGGCAGGAAACAGAAGTGATTGGCCACTGACTTCTGAGGCATTTTGTTGATTTCTCAGCCTAGCATAAATAGATTTCCCCGTGATCTCCCATTCAAGTACTAAGTTAGCCCCACTCCACTTTATTTATTTTACATTTTTTTCTTTATTTTTTTCCCCTAAATAACTCAACGTAGGGAACATACACAATACTCTTTCTTCCTCCTATTTTTCCCATAACAATTGTGTCAGGTAGGTTGGGCTGAGCCCAAAGTTATCAAGCCAGCTTCCATGTTTAAAGTGGGACTAGAACTCACAGTCTCCTGATTTTTAGGCCAGAATGCAAAGCGCTATACCAAATTGACTCACCAAACCATATCAAGATTGGCCTAACATTCACCTAACATGCCAAGCACCACAGGAAAAAAACCTAATGAGGAAAAATGATCTCGTTTATGATGAGATGCATATGCAATGGTTAACTTAAAATTATATACATCTACCTATTATGTAAATCCTCCTATTTTCGATTAATTTATCACAACTTGTTAAACAAACCATAGTTTCACACACTGATCAGGGCCGGGAACATTAACAAAATCAAATGCACACATAAAGACATTTAGAACTGAGGTGCAAGTTGGTTTGTTGTTGTTGTTTGCTTTTGTTCAGTTGTGTTCGAATCTCAGAGACTGCCTGGACAAATCCCTGCAATTTTCTTGGAAAAGTTTTTCAGGAATGACTTGCCATTGCCTCCTCCTTAGGGCTGAGAGAGAGTGACAGGCCCAAGGTCACCCAGATGGCTTTGTGCCTAAAGGAGTAGAACTCAGTCTCCCAGTTTCTAGCCTAGTGTCTTAACTACTACACCAAAAGGCATGGGTGCAGTTTAGCATTGAGAAAATAAAACTCAGAAGTTTCTAGTCCTCAAGGATACACCGTAATACAACACTTGCTTTGCGTGCAAAAAGAGCAGAACTAATCCGTTGCATCCCTCTTCTGCTAGGAAAGACTGATTGGAAAGACTTTAGAAAACATCTGCCTGTCAGTGAAGACCAGCCATCCTTAATTTTGTATGCAAATGTGCTGAAACATCACTGTTTCCACTGATATCTGGGAATGGTGGGAAGTCAGCTGCAGAATTCTGAGAGACTGAAGTCTAAATGCATGTTAAACATACCTTAAGTTGCCAGGTTGGGAAACTAATACTGTATATAGATCATGTTATGCTAGATAGCAGGCTAAGGCTCTGTCCCACTTTTTTTTAAAGTTACCAAGATCGGTTTTGAACTGTGGAGGTACCACTGCTATAGATCAGGGGGCTTCACACTTTTTCAGGTTATGGAACCTATTGGTTAAAAGGGGGGGAAATCGGAAACCCCTGATCATGAGGCAAAATGGTGGCAGTAGAAATATGGCTGCATTTGAATGATTTGTCTCTCTCTCCTTAATCTCTAATGGAACTGTAGAATAGTGGGCGATTGAAGAGACAGAGGCAGATCTTCGACTTCAACTCTTTATTATAAGAAGCAGTAACCCAGCAACTGTCTGTCTGACAGCTTGCCCTTTTATAGGTAGCTGTCAGAACTTTAGCCAATTGGATTGAACTATTTTTCCCGCCGAGACGGCGGACCTGAGTGAAGCCTATATTCTTGGGCTTCACTCCTTTATTGAATATTCAACACCAACCCCATGATGCGCTCAGGGCCGGATTTAGATGAAAAGAGGCCCTAGGCTATTCCACTTATGAGGCCCTTTCACCTATAGTGAAAGTTTAATTTTAATTATTTTAATTTTGCTAACAATTTGAATGTAGGCCCCTCTTGATCTTGAGGCCCTAGGCTGAAGCCTAGTTAGCCTATAGGAAAATCCGGCCCTGGATGCGCTCACACAACATAATTCAAAAAACCCTGCTGAAGACTGCTCGAGGAATATCTAGGAAATAAGGATAGGGTTTCTCTATACATCTATAACTCTTTAAAATACACCAGAAAAAATAGTTATTTATTTATTTATTAAATTTATAAAAGTACCCAGACATTTAAGGACACAGGGGGAAAAAGTGTTCAGAAGATTCCTGATTTATATTCACTCAAGAATGCACTCAAAAAAAACAGCAATTAAAACTACGATGAGCCACTTGACCAATTCTGCGCCTCCATAAAACCTTTGTTAATTGATCCAAAATGAAGATTAACAACATTAAATGAGAACTTCATTAAACAGATACAGTATGATTTTTATGCCAAGTATTGATACACAAATCCATCAGGGAAAGTTTGTATCAAAGAAAAGGCTTCATTGTGGTTTAACTTTTACCTAAAAAACATCAGTTAGAAAATGGGGGGGGGGAGGATTTCTTTTTAATTAAATTCCAGTGTTACTAGAAGTTTTTTTTTTCTTTTTTTCCTGAAGATCAAGGCAGGGGGAAAATAAATTGCTTCTTTACAGTTATTGGATCTCCAGCATTATGAATATATGCCATTTACATAAGGAAAAATTATACTTTGAATTCAAAAACGTATTTCTAGTTTGGTCTAAGATTCAGACTTGTATAGGAATTTTATAAATTCTGGGGTTCACCCATACATAATTTAAAAATTAGCTAATTTGTAAGGCATCATAATAGCCATCCCACCCACCCCCGAAAAAGACCACTACAGCTGATTTCTAGAAACCAGATTTGCAAGTTTCTGAATTCTCCAAAACTTCGCAGAAAGGGTTTTGAGAAGTGTAGCTATTACCCATCTACAATTCTTTTTTCTCCTATTGACCATCATGGATTTAATGAAGCCTAATTTAGATATGTTATAAATATTCTAATTATATTATGATGGTTGCTGAGGAACCAACTTTCTTTAAGCTGAATGCTTACTGATAGTGGGGAGGGCAACTGAAGTTTTCTTGACCAGCTAAAATGTAGCTGAAATAAAATATTGCCCTAAAAGGGTTGGCTTGGGAAGAGTCTTGCCAACAGAGAAATAAAATGGCTTAAATGTGGCAATGAAATATGCCAACGAAATCCAGCAGGGGCCAAAGACGCATTGAAGCATTCTTAGATTAAAAGAAGCATGGAACCAATAAGGAAGTTGAGGTTTCTAAGGTAGGAAAAGGGAACTTTTGTTGAAAACTGCAAAAAAGTTTTGTAAAAACAGAAAAATGTCAGTGCCACGTCTATTAAAGAATTTCCTTCGAAGATTTTTGAAACTATTTCCCTAGGACTCTTTGTGGCTCACAGAAGAGAGGATAACCATACAGGATTTCTAGACCTGAAAAAAGGAGTTTTTATTTTTATTTGTACTCTGCCTTTATTATTTTTACAAATAACTCAAAGTGGAGGACATATCCAACACACCCTCCTCCTCCTATTTTCCCCACAGCAAATAACTTTATGAGGTGAATTGGGCTGAGGGAGAGTTACTGGCCCAAGGTCACCCAGCTGGCTTTCATAACTAAGACAGGACTTGAACTCAAGGTCTCCAAAATTTAATCCTAACAATCCTTGTATAGAGGATTATATGTGACAAGAATTGTGTGTGGGGGCGGAGGGGGGCGTTTGTCATTTCAGCTTCCAGAGAATAAACAAGAGGGGTGTGGAGGTTAAAGGCAAGGAAGTGGAGGGAGAAAAATCACTTCCATTCGCCTCCAGGAAAAAAAGGGTCTCAATTTATAGCATCCACATTCAGACATTTTAAATCAAATGTCAGCCATACAGTTTTAGCCCACTTTGAAGAATAGGATTGATAGGCTTAATTGTGGGAAAGATGGCGATCGACTCTCACAACCTTCTGCACTGACTCTTTATTTTGGCAGAGTGAGGGCACAGCGGCAGAGGAAAAAAAATTGGCAATGCACTTCCATAGTTTGGAGGTGCAAATTCAGAGGGGAAAGTTGCAAAAGGTTGCAAAAGAACCAATGAAAGGCCTTGACATGGAAAGAGTTGGAAAGCCTGTTGTCTGGACTGTTGTTACATCAATGTAAGTAATGTTGGACCAGAATGAGTTGACAATCTGATTTACCTCACTGCAAAGAACCTCACCAAGCTTCCCTCAAATTCATTAGAGTACAGAGTACAGAGTAAAGCAACAAAGATGATTAGGGGACTGGAGGCTAAAACATTTGAGGAATCATTGCAGGAACTGGGTATATCTAGTTTAATGAAAAGAAGGACTAGGGGTGATATGATAGCAGTGTTCCAATATCTCAGGGGCTGCCACAAAGAAGAGGGAGTCAAACTATTCTCCAAAGCACCTGAAAGCAGGACAAGAAGCAATGGATGGAAACTAATCAAGGAGAGAAGCAACCAAGAACTGAGGAAAAAATTTCCTGACAGTTAGAACAATTAAATCAGTGGAACAACTTTCTTCCAGAAGTTGTTGGTTTTTAAGAAGAGATTGTACAACAATCTGTCTGAAATGGTATAGGGTTTTCTACCTGAGCAGAGGGTTGGACTAGAAGACCTCCAAGGTCCCTTCCAACTCTCTATTCTTCATTAACCCATTTTGCATACTCATGTAAAAGTTAGCTTCATATCCACTGAACTTTCATATCCTCCAGATACATCATTCAGCTTTTCAATGAACCTCCCCCTTGACTTTTTAAAGAGGAAAATATGGTCACTCCACCAATCTTGTTCTTTTCATCCAAAAACAAACTCATCTTCACTGATCTCAGGAGAGAAAAGTGGAGAGCTTTTGCAGAACCGAAGCTAGCCACCCAGCTGTTCAGATGTGTTGGAACTACAATACCCATAATTCCCAGACAACCCATGTAGGACTCTGGGCAGTGTAATCCCATAGCATCTTGAAGCGGGTAGGTTGGGAAGGTTGACAGAGATCATAGTCCATGCTGCAGTATCTTGCAAGCAGCTGCTGGATGGGTTTGCACTTAGGTCATGCAAAAAAAGAAGAAAACTTATTTCTCTTAGCAACCTACAATTCCAAAAACAGACGAGAAATGGGCACTTGTAGGAGTGGCAGGATAACTGCAGGCTTAAGGAGCAATTCTGTCTATAGAAGACCAGAGAGTTCAAGTCTATTCATCCCCAGTTAAAAAGGGTTTAGTACCTGGGAAATATCTTTCCGTTGATGAAATACTGCCTCAAACGTTAGGGTCAGGATTATCCTTTTTTTCTGCATAATTCTTAAATATTTAGCATTTGATATGTACTTCTATTTAAGCACCACACAAGATCTATGTTTCCCCATAACAACCCTGTGGGGAAGGATGGGCTAAGAGAAAGTGCCTGGCCCAAAGTTAGGCAGGTAGTTTCCATGGATCCACTTCTTGACCAACTCCTTAACCACAATGGCATTCAGAGTTTCTTCTGGGTTTTGAGTCAGCAACCTTCTATTTATTTACAAGGCAAGCATTATAACCATCTTGCTATCCCAATTTGCTGCCTACATATTCTTGTTATTCAGATGTCCTGATTCACTTGTTTGCTAGAGGAGATCTTGTTCCCCTCTTTCTTCTTCTCTTAATTCTGAAAATCTTCTTTATAAATATTGAACAAACAAACAAACAAACAAACAAACAGCTCCCCACCCAAATATCTCATGAGCCCTGATCTTTCAGGGTTCTCAATTCACATATTGCACTAAACCAGAGGTCTTCAAACTTGACAGCTTTAAGACTTGTGGACTTCAACTCCCAGAATTCTCCAGCTATGCTAGGTGGAGAATTACTATGCTAGCTGGAGAATTCTGGGAGTTGAAGTCCACAAGTCTTAACGCTGTCAAGTTTGAAGACCTCTGCACTAAGCCATACTTGGCTTTGTTATGGTTTCCTGGAGTAAACCACAATGAGTTGCCCCAAAGGTACTTTTTTCAAGAGACAACTAGACTTTCTGTGTTTTTTTTTCTTTGAAGACCTTTCATTTCTCATCCAAGAAGCTTCTTTAGCTCTTCAAGCTTCTTGGATGAGAAGGGAAACATCTTCAAAAAAAAAAAAACAAAAACCCCAGAAAGTCCAGTTGCCTCTTAGAAAAAAGCACCAAGTTTGGGACAACCATGACCTGGAGGACTGAGAATCTCCATCGACGTCCCATAGACGGTGGTTTCTAAAGAGCAACGATTGGATTCACACAATACATGAAGCCCATGAAACTGAACGACGGCTTTACCTCAGCGTTCCTCCTATCCATTACCGAGATACTTAAAAAGGGAGCTTCCGTGGAAAGAGACAGTGTATCTGTAAACATGAGGCACAGGGGTGAGCGGAAACCACCACCACCGCTATCGCCTCTGTCTGCTTCCAGAACACATTCGGTCGGCTACCATGGCCACCATCAGCTAAGTCCTGTTTATTAAACGGCCCTTGAGTTGTCTCGAGGGGACACCCCACTCCCGAAATTCACGAGGCCAGACTTTGAAAGGTAACGGGGCTCGGAGATGCGACGCGACTGCGATCAGAAACCGGAGTTAAGGGCAAATTCCCTCCGAATGCCAAAGAGCAGCCGCTTCCTGCCGCCCCCCCACTTCTCGCGTGCCCGTGGGATTTCTGCTGCCGGCCGGCCGGCCACCGTGGGAAAAGTGATGCTGCCTGACCCTGGACTGTTCGACACGGCTCGTTCTTTTTATTTGAGAGCGATTCATTTCCTTTTTCCGCCTAAACCCGTGAAGCTCCATGCACCATGCGTGCAGCGGTTGAGGACCACCACGACCACAATCCGCGCCCTGCTAGTCCCCCCCCCACATCCCCGGCACTGTCCGAAGCGACCATCCTGCTCCCTCTCTTCCTCCCTGGCCCCACCAGCCACCCCTGGCCGTTCCGCGCAAGGCGGCGAGCTTGGGCGCCTAGGCAGGGTTGTTGGAGCCCCCTTACCGTTGGCGCCGTACTTCTCCCGGTGCCGTCGGACCTGCTCGGCGCTGAGTCCGCAACTCTCCCGCACCCCGAAACGCCGCAGGACTTCTTCGGCGGTCAGGCTGTGCGCGCTCTCCATGCTTTCTCCCCGAGCGGCTTGGAGCGCTCCTCGGCGCTCCTTCCCTTCCCTTCCCTGCCTTGCTGTCGTCGGACCGAACTCCGAGAGGCGGAAGCCTAGGCTCTCCCTTGACGGAACGACTCGGTCACAGCCGAGCCGGAGGTCCGAGCCGGGCGAAGGTTGCAGAAAAAGCCGGCGGGGGCGAAGCTCCTCGACGGCGCAGCGCCTCCTCCCTTCGCCGCTCGAGCGGAGCGCCTTCGCTCTCTCCGGATCCGCCGACGCTGGCGGTGCGCGAAAAGGCTGCGCTTTTGCGACGGGTGGGGGCGGGGGGGGACAGCCGTGCTGTTCTGTGCCGCGGGCGTCCCCTTTCCTTTTTGGGGAGCCGCCAGCGATCTCCCCGCTTTTGCAAATCGGGGAGACTTCAAAGCCGGCGCGCCTGGCCCCAGAGACGGATCATCCCCGGGTTTCTTACTGCGGCCATGCCTTGCCTCGCCTCGCCTCGCCTTTGCAAAGTTACTTTCTCCTCAGCTGCTGCAGCAGAACTGCCTGACAACGCGCCCCTCCCACCACTTCCTTCGCTCGGCTCTGTCTTCTCGCCTTCCACCGCCAGGCTCGCCAAAGATCTTCTCCGGGCCCGCCTTGATCGACAACCCCGATCGCCTTCGACGGAACGCGTTGCGTATTTATTAATTACCCCCCACCCATCGCCGCGCGGGCTACTCCCTCTCCGGCCTTCCCCATTCACAAGCTACCTGCCTTCTTCTGATTGGCTCCGGGGACGCCCTTGATACCTTCCTGCCCTACTGCCATTGGCCAAAGCGGGAGTTCTTATTTGTTTATGGTCTTTTTTTTGCTTTTCGGACCGAACCGGGAAGATGTTTTCCTTTTGAACGTTCACTTTTTTGGTGGTTGTTTATAATGCCCGCCCACCTGAGCCTTTATTTCTGGGGCGGGGAGAAATCTCCATCCGTTGCAGCAATGGAGAGTAACGTTGGTGCGATCTGGAGAATTTCGGGTAACACAACACATTTTGTTCCTTTGGACCGGGACCAAATGGCATTTTTTTTTCCTGGACAAAGCCAGCTCTTTTGCGGACATGTGTTTGTATATGCATATCTGTATGAAAGTGTCTCTACACTACATATGCTTTCTAGTTGGGGTGCAGGTGATTGTAGGTTGCCTTGTAAAATTGTGTCATTTCAAGAAATTGGTAAATTGCATAGAACAGAAGCACAGTAAAAAGATTCATATAAAAAGAAAGATAACTTGAAGGTAAAATGGAATAAAACCGCAGGGGTAAAACTGAGCTTTGATTCATCATATAGCATTAGGGCCAAATTGTGCCAAAACTGAGTGGACTTATGCTTACTGTTAGCATGGAATGCGGCATTTGTCCACATTCATCTGGGATATTAGTCTACACTTCTCTGTCTTACTAAAAATGCATTATGTAAAAGCCTTAATTAACCAAAGCTGTTATGGGCCTATCTGGGGACATTGGTGCCATATCAAAATTCTGATTTGAAATGTAAAGAGTTGTGTGAGTGTGCAACTAAGAGAAAGGGGAAGGATGTAAAATATATAAATGAAGTGACCTGATCTTTTAGAATGGAGTTGAGGAATGTACGGAGAAGCAAAATTTTTCTAATGAATGAAAAGGCTAAAATGTATCCTAGAAAACTGCAGTGCATCTAGTTTGTTATGGCTGGGTGTGAAAATAGTTGCATTTCAATAGCGAATGGTCATGATGAAGGAACTAGAGGTGAGTTTAGGGAAAACCGTGCAGCATTGTGAACTAAAGTAATGAGTGGCATTAGGGAACAAAACTCTGTTAAGTAACAAGAAGGGATAGAGAAGAACAAGGAAAAGGTCAGACTATTCAGAGACCGTAGAATTAATGAGAATTACAATGGCACCTTGATACTCAACTACTTAGAAACTAGTCGAATTTGGTAGTCAACGCATTTTGATGTGAAAATTTTGTCCTGGCACTCATCGTTTGTTTGGTACTCAATGCAGAAACTAGAACTTGTCATTGTCAGTGGCCTTGTGACTCATTATGTAATTCTTTATGGGAAAAATGTGTTTGGTACTCAATGTTTTTGGTACTAATTGCACATCCCAGAACCAATTTTATTTATTTATTTATTTATTATTCAAACTTCTATACCGCCCTTCTCCTTTCGGACTCAGGGCAGTGAACAGCCAAGATAAAAAACATTTATACATAAAGTTAAAAATAGATTTAAAATAATTAAATAAATTTGGCCCGAAATTCAAAACTTATCAATTTAAAAATCCGTATCAAATTTTAAAACCAACCCTAAAATCAGGACAGACCGGCTAACTGAAAAAAATAAGTTTTTAGGGCCCGACGAAAAGTCCGGAGGTCGGAGATCACTCGTATCTCTGGGGGTAGATTGTTCCAAAGGGTAGGTGCCACCACAGAGAAGGCTCTCCTCCTGGGGGTCGCCAGCCGACATTGTCTGGCTGACGGCACCCTGAAGAGGCCCTCTCTGTGGGAGTGAACTGGCCGGTGGGAGGCTATTAACAATGAGTACCAAGGTACCACTGTATTATGATTGATGAATATCTCCTTAGGAACAGGTTGGTATTAAACACTGTTTTAAGCAGAAGGTTATTCATATGTGATATTCTATAATGTTAATGTTTTCATAGAAATGTATTGGGAATGCTTGTTTGTTAGTATTGACGGTCTCTGTATTATTATTATTTTTTTCATGAGGGTGATGCTATGCTGTAAATTGAGAACCCAAATGATTTGCCATGAATGTTAGATAGATTATGTGATACAACAAAGATTGTGAGTCTGACAATTACAGCATTAAAGACCAAGATGATTGTGTGTGGCAGAGGAGATGGAGCGAGCAATTGCCATCACATTTGTTGTTAACACTGGTGAAACATTAGAGCAAGCAGATGGATTTGTGTGCCTTTCTAGCATGTTTACTGAAGAGAAAGGGGAAATGGGCATAGTAATTTAAAGATATGCAAATGCAGAAAGGTAGATGTGTGTGATCTGTTGCTAGGCTTAAATGTTGTTGAAAGAAGCTAAAATGGCTGGGTATATATACTGAGCTGGTAAATGTCTCAGATAAAATCTTTTTTAAAAAAATTAGTCCAGTGTTTGTCAACCTTGATCAGTAGTGGGATTCAAATTTTTTTACTACCAGTTCTGTGGGCGTGGCTTGGTGGGCATGGCATGGTGTGGCTTGGTGGGTGTGGCAGGGGAAGGTTACTGTAAAATCTCCATTCCCACCCCAGTCCAGGGGAAGGTTACTGCAAAATCCCCATTTCCTCCCTATCAGCTGGGACTTGGGAGGCAGAGAATAGATGGGGGTGGGGCCAGTCAGAGGTGGTATTTACCAGTCCTCCAGAACTGGTCAGAACCTGCTGAATACCACCTCTGACCTTGATAACATTAAGATGTGTGGATTTCAACTCTTAGAATTCTCCAGCTGGCTGGGGAATTCTGGCAGTTGAAGTCCACACAGCTTAAAATTGCCAAATTGAGACAGACAGGGCTACACAGATGAGGGTTAGATTTGATACCCCAGGGACTGTTCTAATGAACCATAATTGGTAAGAATGGAACTTCCATGCCCATAGGCAGTATGTATGTATGTATGGACTTACCAGTTGTAGGTTGCCCCCAATTCACACCTGTTCTATAGAACTGGTAGTAAAACTGGCAGGAAGCTCCTTCCACTGACCCTGACATGAAAATGCTTCTGCGCATGCGGCCCCATTGCGAACTGGTAGTAAAGGTAAGTAGAACCCACCCCTGGTACTTACGTATGTATTTATATATGTATTTCCAACCTTTATTAGTTTACAAATAACTCAAAGAGGTGAACATAACCAACTCACCATCCTCCTTCTAATATCACCCCCACCACAACAACAACAACCTTGTGAGGTGAGTTCAGCTGAGAGTGACTCACCTAAAGTCACCCAGATGGCTTTCATGGCCTAAGGTGGGACTTGAACTCACCTTCTCCTGCTTTCTAACCTGGTGCATTAACCACTAGACCAAACTGGCTCTGAATACATCTGAATTCCACATGCTGATCAGAGCAGGGGTCTCCAACCTTGGCAACTTTAAGACTTGTAGACTTTAATTCCCAGAATTGCTGGCTGAGGAATTCTGGGAATTGAAGTCCACAAGTCTTAAAATTGCCAAGGTTGGAGACCCCTGGATCAAAGAGTGAGCCAAGATACACCAATATCTGGTACTGTTGGTAGAATCCCTCCCTGACCTATGAGAATCCACTGTGAGAAAGGATGAGTTGATATTGGCATTGTGCCAAAGTTCCACAAACAACTTCTTTCTAGTACTGGGTTGAGGTAATAGACTGACTAAAGCTAGACATGGAGACATCTGGATTGGCAAGGCTCAGAGGTTTTTGTGGGGTCACTTGTAACTTTGAGGTAGCTGAGATTTAATTCCCATTAAAAGTTTTCTTCTACTCTAAAAACTGAAATAAATAATAAAAGATTATTCAGGGTGATATTCTATCAAGTTCATTCCAGCTCATCCATTTAAAAATGCGCCGAAAAGCTTTTGAGGAGTGACCCTGGACAGTTCATACAATTCACACAAACAAGACATGTAGTTTACTTGTTTGCAGGTTATGTCAGGGGTGTCAAACTCAAGGCCCATGGGACAGATCTGGCCCACAGGGTACTTAGATCTGGCCCACGAGGCCACCCTGGAAACAGCAAAGGAATGGCCCGCGGTGCCTTTGCCAGAGAAAATGGAGCTCGGGAAGGCTGTGCACGCCCCCCCCTCCCCGAGCTCCGTTTTTGCTGGCAGAGGGCTAGCAAAACAAACGGAAAATGATTCCCTTTTTGCATTTGAGCATGCAAGAAGGGACAGGAAAGGAGAAAGGGAAAGAGGAAATACAAAGAAAAAGATGGGAAGGAAAAATAAGGAAAGAGGGGAAGGAAGAAGAAAGGAGAATGAAGAGGAGAGGAAAAAGAGGAAGGAAGGAAGGAAGGAAGGAAGGGATTATAAGGAGAATGAGGGAGGGTCTGAGGAAGTCCTGCCTTAGCACTTGGTCACCACAAGGGCTCCCGACACAAATGATGTTGAGCTGGCCATGCCCCCCCCCCCCGGCCATGCCCCGCCCCCCCAGGTCAAACACAACCCTGATGCAGCCCTCAATGAAATCAAATTTAACACCCCTGGTGTATGTGAGTCACAGCATGGCAATTCGCAAACTTTTATGATTTCTCTGTTTAGGTGAGTACAGCTGTCCTATCGCCCCAGTTAAAGGCTTGAAGCAGAACTAAACAGCAGCAGAAGAAAATACATAAGGGCAATTTACAGTTCTTTCTAGGAATATCTGTCTATCCTCAATACTGTAGTTGGATATCCTAGGTCAAGTCAATGGGACTGGACTAGATGTCCTTTATAATCACCCAATATTCTCTGAATCCACAGCCATTGGTCTATAAACTATCTCAGCTGACTTTTTCTGCAGTCTTTTTGTGGTCAAATTCTACAACATGCTAGATATTTAGCATTTCAGGGCCACAGAGATGTCACCAAAGGAGGTGGAGTGAAAATGTTACCTCTTTTCTTATAAAAACAAAGGAGGAGCATTTAATTTAGTGGAAGTTTACCACTCCTTTATTTTAATTCATTGTTTTCAAAATCAGCCACAAAAAAGTTGTGCTGCTTAGCATCCAATAGATACACTGGAAAGGGAAAATAATGGGAAAGCAGAGGAAAAAAAGAAAATTTGGGAGCTAATTCTTAAGGTTGAGTAGCTTTCTTCCAACGTAATTGTTCTCATTTAAACAAACTAAAGAGGCTTTCTGGGGGAAAATGTAATGACCCCAATTTAATTCGGCAAACAAATATAATAAATAAATAAATTTAATTATTATGGAAATTCTGAATATAGCAAACGTTTTTGAAGATTGCCTTGGATCCAATTTTTGTTTTGGAAAATATTCTCTAGTAGTGGAGATCATCTGTCAGACGGATTTCTGGATGTAATTTTGGCAATAGCTATAGCTCAGCTATCAATCCTTTTAGCTTGCCAATAATATTGATTGGTTGATAATGGTTTGGGAGACAAGACATAAATTAGTGTGTGACATCTAGCTGAAAAATATATATTTCCAGTCATATCTGAGCCCATGATGAAGAAATGAAGGCTATAGGTAATACACTAGAAGGCATAATAAAGACTTTTTGCTGTGATAAAACAAATAAAATTCAGCCCTTTCCCTGATATTGTCAGGGAATTTTCTATACATTTTTCTTTTTAATGGGAAAATAATCTGATAAAACTGAGTGAGAATTTTTTTTTTCTTATTTGCTTCATCAGTTTAGGCTACACAAAGAAATTAGTGCCCTGTGAATCAAGTCTACATGTAATTTAATATACAGTTTTAATTAAATTAATATTAACTCATTTGCGAAAGGTTAATAGAGTCACTCTGTCATGGCCCCATTGAAGCCTGAGTCTGCGGAGGAGGATGAGCTGGTGCTGAGACTGATGGAGGTCGAGGAGGCAGCTGTCCTCATACTTGGGACAGCTTGCCAGCAGGGAGGAATGGGGGCAGGATGACCGAGAGAGGGGGGAAGAGAGGGCAGTCAGTGGAGATGTGGAACGACGGAGCTCAGGTGACGAGCAAGGACCTCCCCCTCAGGGGTGGGTTCTAAATATTTTACTACCGGTTCTGTGGGCGTGGCTTATTTTGTGGGTGTGGCTTGGAGGTCATGTGACTAGGTGGGCGTGGCTAGCTGGTCAGAGTCATTTCTGGAAGGTCCTCACACTTACAACCAGTCCTCGCACTTACGACCCAACTCATTTGTTTGCTTTTAACACTGATCAGCTGTAGGATGGCCTTTTGAAGCCCCGCGGCAAGAGTTTAAACAGTTTTTTTCCCTCTAGTCATCAGCTGGGACTCAGGAGGCAGCAATAGACTGGGGGTGGGACCAAATAAAAGGTAAGAATAACGTGGGGGGTGGGAGGGCGGGGGGGGAGAACCGGTTCGGTGACGTCATATCATCACCACTACCAGCTCAGCTGAACCGGACCGAACCGGGAGGAACCCACCACTGCGCCCCCTCCTGATCCCCAAGCACGGAGAGTGGAGAGGAGGCAGGAACATCACAGGCCAACCTGATGGCTTGGGAGGAGAGTGCCCTGCCCTTCTTCACAAGGCACACCTGGGGACTGAGACTTAAGGAGACGCTGTTGGGAGGGGCGTTTGTTGGGAGCTGAATTCATGGAGTTTTGTATGCAATTGCCAACGTATGGAGTTTGCAGGATTTCTTGGTTCATTCCTTGCTTTGTCGACTCCTTGCTTTATTCCTTGATTCATGAACTCATTGCTTTATTCCTTGCTTCATGGACTCATTGTTTTGGTTCCTTGCTTCGTGGACTTATTACTTTGTTCCTTTACCTCACTGTGTATGTGTGTGAGAGAGAGCGCTTTGCTCCGGGACTTGCCATAAACGTGGGAGCGTTTGGGGGAAAGTTGGAGCAATAAAGGGGAGTTTGAACTATCAGCTGGCTGTGTTGCCTTTGTGCCTTGTCCCAGGTCATCACACATTCCCTATGTAGACTGATTCTTTTAATGGCCCATTTGAAGGGATGGGATCTCTCTTATACCCATATGTCTGTTAAATCCAAATGTATATCATTTGCGCCAATCTATCCTGTTTTGAATTAATTATGTAAATTGATACAAATAATATAAATGCCATCATTTGTATAAGTGTGTATGATGTAGTGTGTACAAATGATGCAAATTAAGGCAAATGCTTATAATTTAACTGAATTGCCCAGTCAATTTTGGATGCAACAGATTTGTCTATTAGACCACAATTGAGCCCACAATTTCTGTTGCTAAATGAGACATTTGTTAAGTGAATTTTGCCTCACTTGACAACATTTCTTGCCACAGTCGTTAAGTGAATTACTGCAGTTGATAACTTAGTAACCTGGTTATTAGGTGAATCAAGTTTCCCCATTGACTTTTCTGGTTAGAAGATTGCAAAAGGGGATCAAATGACCTTAGGACACAGCAACGGTCATAAATGTGAACCAGTTGCCAAGCATCTGAATTTTGATCACATGACCATGGGGATGCTGCAAAGGTCCTAACTATGAAAAACCATCATAAGTCACATTTTTCAGTGCCGTTGTAACTTTGAAAGGTCACTAAATAAACCATTTGTAAGTCAAGGGCTATCTGTATTTTGAAGTGATGTCTAGATGCAAATTTTGTCTATCACATATGAAGTTCACCAAAATGGAGTCCATTAAAGCGAAGGTTTTCTTCTTCTTTATCTTTCTCTATCTTTATCTTGTGGTTGTTGTTTTTCTGTGACTTGACTGTCAGAAATATCAGTTTTGTGGCAGGCATTTTTTGGGGGGGGGGGAAGTGAGGGAAGACCCACAACCAGAGGTGATATTCAGCCAATTCATACTGGTTCAGGCAAACCGGTAGCGGAGATCGCTGGTGGGCCTGCTCACCTGCCTTGGCTCTATGCCAGGGATGGCTAACCTTTTTGCCATCACGTGCCAGGAGCAGGGGGGAGGGGGATCGTGCACATGCGTGCCCACACCCATAATTCTATGTGCCCCGCCCCCGCACATGCGCACACGACCCTCCTCCCCGCTCCTGGCACACGATGGCCCGGTGGGCCCAGTAAGCCTGTTTCTCTCTCTCCCCAGGCTCCAGACCCTTTCTAGGAGCTTGGAGAGGGCGAAAACAGCCTTCCCCATACACACCCCGGAAGCCCTCTGGAGGCCAGAAATGGCCTGTTTGCCAACTTCCAATGGGACCAGAAGGCCCGTTTTTTGCTCTAGAAAGGCTCTGGAGCCTGGGGAGGGTAAAAACGGCCTCCCCCCCCCCCCCCGAGGCTCTCTGGAGGCAGGAAACAGACTGTATCGCTACTTCTGGCGGGCCCACAAGGTCCGAAAATCAGCTGGCCGGTGTGCGCATATGCCCCAGAGCTGAACTGTGTGCCTACCGATATGGCTGTGTGCCATAGGTTCACCATCATGGCTCTGTGCTGTACTATTTAGGCACATTTTTGAGGCCGGGTGAAGTGAGCGTGCATGCGATGAACCGGTAGCAACAAAATGTGAAACCCACCGCTGCCCACAACATATTTATAGAGTGTAAGGAATATAGGTTAGATCAGTTACCAAAGTAACGAGGATGAGAATATAGCTTAAGTCCAAAACATGCATAAAGTACTGTAGTGTAAGTGGCTCAGGAAGACCCATCCTTAATTCACAGAGGCATAAGAAGGGGAGGAGAACACAGTACACACAGACTCACAAGATTCTGTTATTGGAGCCATTCTCAATAAAGGTGGTCTTAGTTTAGAGGCCAGGATCTCTGAAAAATAGATTTTTTTTCTGTGATGGATCCTTTTTCTGAGGTCTCCTTTTACGGAAGCGAGATAGAGGAAGGGCCTTCCTTGTTTCGCAGGAGCAAAGTGCTTTCCACAATAAATTACAAAGAGAACCAGAAAAAGGCTTTATATTCTTCCAAGCCAAGGCATCCGCAGGGGGAGGGGTCTAAAAAGTCGAGATGGTGACCACGTGATCAAAGCCCCACCCTGTTTTTATGCACATCTCATATTAAAAAGGGGCATGGCTTCAGTTGCTACTATCCTCTTGCTTTGTGGAGGGCTACTCCAAACCTTTTAATGTTGATCTTGCTTTAATCTGGAGTTTGTTCTTCATTTTTTAGTGTTGGAATGTATTTTTCCTTTTCTGTTCTGGCTTCACAACCTATGTGTGGGAAGCCCTCCCCCAGTCCTGGAAGAATGAAATATTTTGGGAAATATTAAAAAGGCAGAATAAAATATTTTCCCTAAAGGAGAAATGAAACAATCTTAAAGGAGGCAGAAACCAGCCCCAATTTCTCTGCCCCCAAGCAGAAACTGAGGAGGCCAGCTTTTAGAAATGCAGATTTGGTAGTCCATTCAGAAAGACTGGATCCAGACAGTGTAGGAAGTTAGCACCCACCCCTTTCCTGGAAGAGTGAAATATTTTAGAAAATATGAAAAAGGCAGAAATATGAGAAGCATATTTTACAGACAAAGCAGCTCCCACCTTCCTGCCCCCCACCCTTTGTCAATGGGCCATTAAGGCTTGGGCCAGTCTATTCTACATAACAAAGATCTACCTCCTTCAGGCAGAGCCATAGTAGGAATTGCGAAAGATAGGATTAGCCCTCTACACAATAGCAACAGAAACTAACACAATGGGACCCATCTAGACGAGGCTCACCACATGGCACCTGGGAAGATTGCATCAGCCAGCAAGACCCCCACCCCCTGGGAGTCTGACAACCAATCAGGATACTCTTTCGTGGCCCCAAGAAATGCAGAGCCAGAGAGAGCATAAAAACCCGAGGATTTACTGTATCTGCCCTTTTCTGTTCAGGAACTCAAGCCATGTGATCCTGTCCACCATTAAACCATCTTTCCAAGCAGTCTCCATGTTTCCAGTGTCTGTTTTCCCCACTTGGAGCAGAACCCAGAAGGATGTTTCTTCCAACAACAGGAACTCAGATAAGCAACAAACAAAAGGTTGACAAAATTAGCTCAGACAAACACCTAGGATTTGCATTTCCCCTTTTGCCTACAGCTATGACCCCTACATAACAGTAGTGGGTTGCTCCCAGTTCACACAGTTCACTAAAAAAATTTTAGTAGTTCGGAGAACCGGTAATAACATTGGCTGGACACGCCCCCGAACCGGTCCCTGGCCCGGTCACCGCTCGCTTACCCTGCCCACCTCATCAGAGACTTTTTTTTTTAACTTTTAAAAGCATTTTTTCTATGACGTCTTCAGCTGAAAAAATGCTTTTAAAAGTTTTTTAAAAAGCCTGTGATGATTGCGCGGCTCAGCTGGGATCTCAGAGGCTTTTAAAAGCATTTTTTCTATACCTCTTTGGCTGAAGAGGTTGTAGGAAAAAAAATGCCTTTAAAAGCCTCTGGCGATCCCAGCTGACTTGCCTGATCGTCAGAGGCTTCTAAATGCATTTTTTTCTGCAACCTCTTAAGGTTGTAAAAAAATGCTTTTAAAAGTTAAAAAAAAAAAGTTGGCCACGCCCACCCAGTCACATTACCCCCCCCCACAAGCCATGACCACAAAATAAGCCACGCCCACAGAACCGGTAATAAAATAATTTAGAACCCACCCCTGCTACATAACCCTTTTATGACCCCCATAGGAATCCAGAAGGTATAAAAACCCACCCACTCTAAACTCCATTTTGTGAGCTGCCCAGAATCACATGTGGTTGGTGGTTCTGCTTCATCAATAAAGAGAACCTTTCTTTACAATCAGCCTCCAGCCTCCATTTTATCTCCAGAGCCTTTCTCCTGGCTTAGAACTGAGCCAGATGGATTTTCCTTCCAACCTATGGATAGCTAAAAACTTTTAGGCATAAAGTAGGCATAGGTATAGGGGTATCTTTATTTTTAAATTTGTATTGTGCCTTTTTTAAAAAAAATTCTTTTAAGGCTTAACGCTGCAAATTCCAATGTTTTTCATCCTTAAAATATCAGGAAACTGTGCTATTGGCTTTCAACACCCTGAAGAGGCATTAGGAGCTGTAAAAAGAAAAGAGAGTTCATATGTCTTTTTTGTTTTCTGCTGAAAATCAGTGGAAAATTGCAGGGCTTTCATTTCACTCTTCACACCAAGCTTCAATGGCACGACAGATGGAAGCAAAATAAAATAAAACAGGTCTGGGGGAAACCACATCTGCCCTGCAAGTCACAGGTTGCAACTTTTGACCTGCGTCCAGACCCCCTAAGGTGTGTCTCTTTTTAAAATCTCCTTATATAGGCAGAGTATATCTTCCTTCTGAGCTTTGCAGAAGGCTTGTATGTTTTTATTACCTATGATTTTAGAAAGCACGCATAGATTCACAGACATTCTTCCTTAAAGCTTTCAGACACTTGGGGGCTGTTGCTTTCCTGCCTTTTTATGGGCTTCCAAAAGACACATGGTTGGTCACCGCTGGAGACATAAACCTGAAGTAACTGAGCTCTTGTTTGATCTGAGAAGTCAGTTCGCGTGTACAATTCCGCTTAATTATTTCAGCTTTTTTTTTTTTCCCTCAGCGTGCTATTTATTTTTGGAGCAAGGAAGCCATCCCTGTCTAAGCAAGGCAAAAACCATAAACAGTGCGATGTTTTGTAGTTGAGCAGAAGTAATGGCCCCTGTCCAGGAAGAATGATGGCATCTGATTGAGATGGTTCCATAAATATTAGAGCATCTCCACCCCCTTACTTTAATTTCAGCTGGAAGTACAGATGATGTGCGAACGCTTTCCTTCAAAGAACGCAATTTGTTTTCCTGCACTTGTTCTCTGCCCCGCACCTTACGTTTCTATTTTGATATGAAAAGTGGGAGGAAGGTTGGGAGCTTCTGGAAAGCTGATATGGAGGCAGGGGAGGAGGATGGGGCAGTGAGCAGCATTGTCCCCCTGCGTGTTTAGGGTTTTATTTGTCAGTGATCAGCATCTGTGACAATTCTGAATAGAGATGTTACATAAGGCAACGATATTTGTGTTTTTAGACATGTTGTCTTGCCGTCTTGGCCCCAGGTTTCCCATAGGCACAGAACAGCTGGGCTGACAGGAACGGAATTATGACACTCAATGTTTATTTTGATTGCTGCGAAGAACTTCAGGTAAAACATTATTTCAGAAATACTTGAAATCCCCCACCCCTGTCTGCAAGGTGGGACTGCTGGTGGCAGCATTGCAAGACTAGAAAAACAACAGCTTAGTTGATCTAATAGATCAGGGGTGGGGGATATAAGTGTCTATACATGTTCCTTTATCTTGCTCTCTGTGATGGTGGGTGGCATAGACAGCTCAAAATTCTAGTCACTTTAAATGGGTCTTTGGAAACAAGAAGATGTAAAGGAAATAGCACTTCATTTTTGGCCTTATAACAGAATAACAGAGTGGGAAGGGACCTTGGAGGTCTTCTAGTGCAACCCACTGTTTAGGCAGGAAACCCTACACCACTTCAGACAAATGGTTATCCAATATCTTCTTAAAAACGTCCAGTGTTGGAGCATTCACAATTTCTGGAGGCAAGTTGCTCCACTGATTAATTGTTCTAACTGTCAGGAAATTTCTCCTTAGTTCTAAATTGCTTCTCTCCTTGATTAGTTTCCACCCATTGCTTCTTGTCCTGCCCTCAGGTTTTTTGGAAAATAGCTTGACTCCCTCTTCTTTGGGAGTGTTGGCTGTTATCCTTGATATCTAGCCCAGGGGTACAGAAAATATGGAATGTATGAGCCAAGGACTGGTTTGCTCATCTGTTTTTCTAGGTGATATAAGATTTGAGTTGCAACTCACAACTGGTTTTCTTCTCCAGGATGTTGCCTTTAAGGATGCACCATGCTATGATTCACTCCACATCTGGATGGTCCAAGAAAGAGAAGTTCCCCAACTCTTGTCTGCTGAGATCTAAGTATAGGCTGTCCCCGGATTAATAATAAATTTGATTCCCTAACTCTGTCTTTAACTTCCATTTGTATTTAAGTTGGAACTCATGGTCTGTAGAGATTCTCAGTCATCCAGGTCATAGTTATCCCAAAGGAGCTTTTTCAGGAGGCAACTGGACTTTCTTGTTTTTTCTTTGAAGACGTTTCTTGGATGAGAAGCAAAACGCCTTCAAAGAAAAAACAAGGAAGTCCAGTTGTCTCCTCAAAAAGCACCTTTGGGATAGGTTTGGAATGCTTACAAACTGACTGCCCATCATTAAAAACCTTTCCTTGAGTTGATGAACCACTAAAACCACACAGTGCTATCAGGAGCTATTGAAATGTGCTGAAAGCAGGCTATTTATTAAAAACACACATGTTCAGGGGTTCTTGAAAGCATTGCATGGCTTCAGTGGTTCATTGCCTTTAAGAAGGAGAATGCCATATGCCACTTTTATTACTAGGCAGCCCATTCATATCTATGTATTATAGCTATGTGTTACCCTTAAATTGGATGTTATGAACCTGTAACCGCCTGTACTGTAGATTGTATCAAAATAAATAATCAGTATGCAAAGTCTTTTATGTTGTAGCCGTATCTCTTCAGTTGCTATTCCTAATTGAAGTCAGGAGTGGAGGCCAAGCACCTGGTGGAAATTAATCAAATTAGACTATATGGAGTAGAACTGATGTGGGCAGAAAGCATCATGCTCCAATTTGCATGCAATGCAAAAATTCTATTGACCAGATTTGTAAGGTCCTGTCTGGCACTTGGCAGTCTTCCTGACCTATCCTCCTTCATCTTAATCCTGCAGGGGTTAAAAGAAGATGGGAAAATAACTGATGAAGATCCTCCGAAGAGAGAATAGAGGTGCCTACAGTCATGTCCATGATATGATTCGAAATGATGCCCTGTGAGGCAAGGTGATACATGGACCCCTTTGAGTTTGGAAGCATCCAAGGATTAAAACATAATTTACCTTAAGGGTGCATTCACCTGATACAGGTAGTAGTAGACCGATGACCATAACAGAACCTGCCCATCTTGGTTGTAAGTCATGACGTTCAAAAATCAGGTCACCTACATGACCAAATTGATTTTATGACCTTTTTTGTAGTGATCATTGAGTGAATGCTGCAATAGTTAAGCGAACCAATGATTTGCTACAAACTGATTTTGCCAAACACAGAAATAAATGTCAGTTTTCAGAAAAACTATGGTAAAACACAGTCAAATGACGATAGGGTGTTACAAATGACCACAAATGCGGGCCAATTGCCAAGCATCCAATATGTAGTTCTGTGACAACAGGGCCTGACCATTGAAACTTGGGAAATATGTCATAAGTATCCTTAGGGAGGTCCATCGTAACTTTGAACAATCGCTAAACAACCAGTTGTAAGTTGAGGACTATCTGTATGCTTAATCAGATAAAAACATAGCACTTGCTAACCTAGGTTAACTTTAATCTTGGTTAAGTTTTTTGGTTTAGGATTGTATGAACTCAACCTGATTGGTTGTTTTATGGTTCAATGTGTGAACCCAAGAAAATGGGTTAATTGAGCAGATTGATTAAGAGTGTTTTGTGAATTCAACCTTGAGGTGGCTGTCCCAGTAAGAAAGACAGATTTCACCTGCCTCTTTAAGCACTTGCAGTCCTATTGTACACATGCATAGCAAAACCAGGAAATCAAAGTCTGATGTTACCAAACTTGAATTCAGTATAATTCAGACTATATAATAATGTTTGTATCTTCCAGTATTATGTTCCCACCTGTTAATCTGCATATTTTACTGTGTTTCCCCGAAAATAAGACCCAGCCTTATATTTTTTTTTGAACTCTGAAATAAGCGCTTGGCCTTATTTTCAGGGAGGTCTTATTATTTTGGGATGCGTGGAGCAAGACGGGGTTCCTCTTGCCATCTTACCTGATTTCCATCTCTGTCTCCCTAACCAGAGGAAATGGCGGGGACTGGCTGCACATGCAGTTAAATATTTTCAGGGAGGGCTTATTTTGGGGGGAGGGTTTATTTTCAGGGGAGGGCTTATTTTCTGGGGAGGGCTTATTTTCAAGGAAACATGGTACCTGCAAAGCATTTTAGATAAATGCCAACATTTCCCCCCCTAGATTTGTAACCATTTGGAAATGGCTTTTTCTACTTTGCAGGTACACACGCTGCATTCATACAAAATAATAAACTTTATTATTTAGTACCCCTCTCTTAATCTTCTTCTCCCTAAGATGAGTAGGACTGATCCCTTTCCATAGCTCCATCTGTCTGATTGAAAGTGACAAGTCAACGCTCATCAATTTCATGGAAGGCAAGTTCCTTCAGGGTTCCTCCTTGCTCAGTGTTTCAAACTAACAGGGTTTGCAGTCTGTGCAATTTAATCGATGTTCATTTTTTTCCCCCGAAGAAGAAAAAATGGCAATGGAGTTGGTTAGATAGATACTAAAAGGCACCGACTTCTCCTGCAAGAGTTACGGGCAATATGTTGACCTTTAAAGAAGGTATACATTTCAAATGGCGAATGTACAAACAAAAGTGATCTTTCACCTGAGATAAATTTGAAGAAAAATCTTTCTATTTTGTGCCTTTAGTTTCATAAGGCTGGACTACGAACTGGAAATTGTCCAGTTCTCAGTGGAAGTACATTTATTTTATACACCAAAGGTCTCCGGTTTAGTCCCCAGGATTGTCAGAAATCCAGATTCTATAAATAGTTTCAGTCTTATACCCATTAAAAAAAAAACCTTTCTGTTAGCAGAAGGACAAGCATATCCTTTAGCCTCCCAAAGTGTGTTTTGAGGAACCAAGTTTTCTCAATGGCGGTTTCAAGGGAGAGAAACAGCAATGGGGATGGTGCGTTTCTGTGGACCCTGTTTGGGGGAAAGTCCCTGTGAGAGGAGACAGCCTTTCCTATTTCACCTTATCCAGCCAGCAGATGTTATTAAGGGCATGTGGTCCTGCAGATAGCCAAGGCCTGAATAACCCACATTAAAAAAACATTACATTTAAAATACAAAACATTTAAAAAATTGCTACCAACCTGCCTTCCATTGAGGACCTGTATACTACACGAGTCAAAAAAGGAGCTGTGAAAATATCTACAGACCCCTCATTCCTGGACATAAATTGTTTCAACTTCTACCCTCAAAATGACGCTATAGGGCACTGCACACCAGAACAACTAGACACAAGGAGAGTTTTTCCCCTCATTCTGCTAAAAAACTAATTCCCACAACACTGTCAAACTATGTACTAAGACTATTACTATTCTTCTTCTGATCCTTCCTATTACCTATCTCCTTTCTACTTAGGACTATAAACCTTCCTGCTTGTATCTTTATGATTTATATTGTTTAATTTTGATTGCTTATTTAGTATCCTATGACTATCACTAAGTGTTGTATCTTACGATTCTTGATGAATGTATTTTTATGTATACTGAGAGCTTATGCACCAAAACCAATTTCCTTGTGTCCAATCATACTTGGCCAATAAAGAATTCTATTCTTTTCTATTTGGATCGCATCCAAGGCCAACTGGTAACCATTGCAGTTCCCAGAGTCATCGCGTTAAATAGGCAGAATGAGACGCACCCATGACTGTTTGGGCTGCTCCTTCTGTCCCGTGTGAACATTATTTGCCTGATCTCTTGAACACTTTTACTACTTTCAACTCCTCCGTTTCATATCATGGAGAAGAGCAAATTGTAAAAGGAGTTTAATGTAAGTCCAGTGTTCTATGTTCTGCTTTCATCTGATATGATGAACGTACAGATAGTCCTCGACTTATAACGGTAATTGCTGGTTCTTATAAGTTAGGGCTGTAAGTCATGGTCGTCATTAAGTGGGCCACCACATTGCTGCCCTGGATTATATGACCATCTTCATAGCAGTGGATAAGTGAATACTGTGGTTGTTGAACAAACCTGTTTTCTTCAATGGGCGTTTTTGCCCAAAAAAAAGGGAACCCAGCAAAAAATTGTGGTCATGTGATCACAGGATGCCGCAATGTGAGCTTGTGGCCAAGCAACCAAAATGCGATCATTGACTACGGTGTGTGCGTGTAGCCATTGGAGCTGCGAAACTGGGCCATTAGTAACTTCGGGGAGGTCCATCATAACTTCCAACGGTCGCTAAGTGATTGGTAGTAAAGTGAGGACTACCTATAATACAGCACATGCACCCATAACTGTTCTTGAATATGTGAATGTGCAGCAGAGGTGGTAATCACTTACCTTTGCTACTGGTTAGCAAATGTGAGCTCACGCACGACACCTCTGCGCATGCACAGTACCTGATGACATAAATGGGACATGATGACATCCGGGCGGGTGGGTGGAGCCTCCTGCAGCCGCCGCTATCGGTTCGCCCAAACCAGATAGAACCAGCTGAATACCACCACTGATATGCATAACATCCCTATCAGGTACACATTTGTCAGTTCGCTCCCACTTGCAAAGATCTGTGGAAGCCAACCATTTGACATGACAAGTTATTAAACTGCACAAACGGTAATTTTGCACACGCACATGGTCCCCAGCTAGTTTCAAGGGAAATGGAGTTGCATAAAATTCCCTGCGTGCCTCCATTTCATTTCAAGGCCACTGCTGACACTACATTTGATGAACAATTTCTCTTTGGGTTGTTTGTTTTGCCTCTACATTTCCTGATTGTTTGCTGGGCCTTTACGCGGCTCTGTTAGAGCAGGGGAGGAGGGTGGGAGGGAGGAGGTTTTGTTTGGCAAACACCTGCAGTTCGCGAGCAGCCAACCGTTTATCTTACAAGGTGTTCAAGTTCACCCTCTCAGTCAGCAGCCACCAAAGTGATCGGGTTTCATTATACACAACAGATTTATCACATGCAGGAAGTATTTTCGTCAACCTCAAAGGTTTATTTTACTTTCATTGATGTCTTTTATTGTGGAAACAGCAGAAAGCTGCCCTGACAACATGCAAATAAAATGCGTAACATGGAAGGGACAATTCTGAGCCCAGATAAGGAAACCCAGGAGAGCTGATAACGCACAGACCCAACTGGCTTGTTCAGTCAATTCTGACTTCACGTTGACGACTTCGCTTTGGGATGAAGTTTATTCCATGGGTGAAATTCAGCAAGTTCTGACAGGTTCTGGAGAACCAGTAGCGGAAATTTTGAGTAGTTCAAAGAACCAGCAAATACCACCTCTGGCTGGCCCCAGAGTGGGGTGGGAATGGAGTTTTTGCAGTATCCTTCCCCTGCCATGCCTACCAAACCACGCCCACCAAGCCACACCACATCCACCAAGCCACGCCCACAGAACTGGTAGTAAAAAAATTTGAATTCCACCACCAACACAGTGTTGGAAGCCATATTAGGCCGGAAGCTTCCATGCTGCCACCTTCTCATGTGTGGGAAAGTAAGAGGGGGGATTTAGTAGAGGGCTTGTTTGTAGACATAATAGCATTCTTCCTGTCGGTCAAGGTCAGGGCGATCCGGCATCTGGAGAAGGAATGGTTGGAGTGCTGAGTCGAGATGGGATGGACATTGATTAGAGCTTGTGATCGACTGAGGAGTGGGGATGGTTTTGGGGGGTTTGATTTACTGAGATGAAAACCCGGATCTTTCAGATTCGGGTTTTCCCAGATGTGCCAGTTTACCTATTCCAGTAAAGAGAACTTTGGAAAATGCTTCCTTCTACCTCTTTACTCAGAGTGGGGGTTTTCTGGAATGCGGACAACTGGTTTATTCCAATTTCCAAGACAAGGGGAAGCTTTAATGATTCCATTGGCTTTAATGTAGTCTTTCCTAATGTAGCCGGCTCCTTCCAGATACATTCAAACTCTGCAGGTCCAAGAATTCTCTGCTAGAAGGCCAGAATTTGCAATCTCCTCAGATTGGGAAAGGAGGTTTTAGGGTTTAGCTGTTGAATCTTGGGTGCTCCAGAAGATTCCTGAAAATACCATGGATAGCCAAGGAAACAAAGAAATGGATCACAGGAGAAATCAGCCCAGAATTTTCACGCAAGGGACAAAGGATCAGATTCAAATTTGGACATATTATGGAAAGATCGTGTTGTGGTCTGTCGGCCGCCAGCCCCTCCAGCAACTGAATCAGATGAGGAGGAGGTGTGCGAGTCAGGGTCAGCATCAACGCAATTGAGAGCTCTGAGGTGGAAGAGGGAATGGAACTGGCAGAGAGAGAGAGAGAGAGAGAGAGAGAGAGAGGTGGAGCCTGGGCTGTCTGTCAGCCCTCAGATGGAGAGTCAACAGTCCCCAGGTCTGGAGGTGGCTGATGAGGAAGAGGAAGAACAGCTGGGTCCAGTGCCTGATGCACAGAAGGCAGAGGAGAGGAGAGCAGTGGAAATCCGTGGGCTGATCCTTGGGAAGGAAGAGCCACCGCTGCTAGCAAAGCCCCACCCTAGCTCTGGGGATAAAAGGCAGGGGGCAGAGATGAATAGGTATGGCAGACAACTATTCATCTCCCTGCCAGACAGACTTGTTAGCCTGCGGTGAAAAAGAAACTTTTTGCCGGGGCTGCTGACACTCCTAATAAAGGTTCTACACTCAAGAGACCACCACATCAAGGAGGATGAAGTTAATTCTAGGAGGTCTGCCTACACGGTCGTTAAGAGCTGACACAAATTTGATAGCACATCGTCAAATGGATTCTGATAGGCTTCAAATCATAGATTGGGCAACAGGAGCAAGGAGAGTTTTTGGAGTTAGCAGGTAGTCCAAAGCAGGCAATATATATACCTATGTTGCTATTGTTATGTTGGAAGAAATGTCCATCTGGGTTCAGTTCCAAGTGGGGAGAAAGACACTGGAAACATGGGGGCTGTTTGGAAATATGGTTTAATGATGGACAGGACCACGTGGTTTGAGGTCCTGGGTTATTGAGCACATGGGTGAGAGAGAGAGAGAGATTTATACCCTCTCTTGGGCTTTGAACTTGCTTCCTTTTCCTGTGAAAGAAATATATTCTGATTGGTTGTCAGACTCCCATGGGGCCATGCAGAGGTAACTTTGTAGGTTGTCTTGAGTCCCAAGCTTGGTTGAAACTTGTTGGGTGATGTAATGAAGGGGCTTTGGGCAATTCCTATTATGGCTTAATGGCTTTGTCCTGGTTTGGATCTTGAGTGAGGGCTAATCCTATCACCCTGGAGCTGAAGGTCTTTTGTCTTGTAGATAAGATGGCCCAATCTTTTGTCTTGTAGATAAGCTGGCATCAAAATATCTACTGGGGCTTAGTTTCTGTGTCCCTTAAGATTTCTTTTTTAGGGAAAATATTCTGCCTTTTTAATATTTCCTAGAATATTTCATTTTTCTAGGAGAAGGGTGGGTGCTAACTTTCTACAGTTATATTTTTTAAATACTTAATTTAAAAATTTTTTTACATGCATTAGAGCTAGTGACAGGGACTGCTTTTTTTTAGACAGCATGAGGGATTTGGCTTGGCTCTTGGAGGCCAGGGAAAGTGCTATCTTCAAGGCAGAGGTTTGTCTGAGGATGATGGCAGAAGATTCATTGGCTCAAAAGCATTCCTCATCTGGGCTCTCTAACATTCCCCTCAACCTCAAAGCAGTTGCCATGTAAAAATATTATATTTAATATATTTATATGGCAGTATATTAAATATAATATATTTTCACATATTGTGAATTTGAGGGAATGAAATCTGGAGAAGTTGTGGCTGTTTCAGTGTTTTTGGCTGCTGTTGGGCTGTTGTTGCTGCAGTCACATGATCTTTATTTTCATTGTTCTGTGATAGTTTCCCAGACAGTCTCACAATCCTTCCCTTCCTCTCCAACCCAGCAGCAGACACTTACATTCCTGCTGGGAAGGGGAAGGAGAAAGGGACAGAAAAGGGGAAGGGGAAAGGGAGTGAGAAGGGGGAAGGAGAAGGGGAAAAGGAGGAAGAAAAGGAAGAGGAAGGAGAAAGAGAGGGGGAAAGGGAAGAGGAAGGAGAAAGGGAGGGGGAAGGGGAAGGGAGGAAAGAAGGGGGAAGGGAGGAAGAAAAGGAAGAGGAAGGAGAAAGGGAGGTGGAAGTGGAAGGGAGGAAAGAAAGAAGGAAGAAAGGTAAGGGGAAAGAGAATGGGGGGAAGGGAGGGAGGGAGGGAGGAAGGAAGGAAGGAAGGAAGGAAGGAAGGAAAGGAAGGAAGGGAGGAGGGAGGGAGGGAAGGAAGGAAGGAAAGATAGATTTTCAATGCTCCTTGCCAGATTCCTACAAAGAAACTTAATGGGGGGAAACCAACAGGAAGTCAGAAGTTGTTCCTAAGCCATTGTCTTTTTGCCCTTCCTTGATCATTCTGTTCAGGTAAGGAAATAACAATGACTCAGTGGGACATGGATATTTTGTGTGGTTTAAATTTGTGTGTGTGTGTGTGTGTAATTTGTAAACTCACCACCAGCATCCATCAAAAGGAGGATGGCTGGCCAGCTATCATTTGCCTGACCAAACATAATTACATCTCATGCTGTTTCTTTTCCCTGATATTTCTGCTGCAGCTGAGGGAGGTGGGGGCAGGATATTGAGGAGTCGGGGGATACAAATATGAGCAGCAATATGAATAGAAGAAGAAAAAGATGAAGAAAATTATTCCTGTGGCTTAAAGAGTGTGCTAGCTAAAGGAAAGTTATGTTTTTATCTGTTTTATCTGTTCCATACAGCTGATAAGGACAAACACACTTCTAAAATACAGAGATATATATTCCCATGACTCTTGATGGGCTTTTTATGGAGCTGCAGAACTCGTTGGGTGACATGGTTACCAGATCTGGAGGAAGCTGATAACATAAGGTTACTAAGCAGGCCACATTTTCCAAACCAGACAAGAAAAGTGTGTTAGCTGACAGATAACCAATACGAAACTTTAGGAAAGAATCTAAGTGAAAGAATGACCAGTTGGGCCCTTGCATTCAAGCAAGCCTCACTTAAGAACTTTTGGGTTCTAATATGGTTCAGTCCAATGACAGAGCTTTGATCATGCTGTTGTAGACAGAAACTTTACTTTTCTTTCTTTCTTTCTCTTTCCTTCTTTCTCTCCTTTCTTTCTTTCTTTTTTCTTTCTTTCTTTCTTTCTTTCTCTTTCTCTCCTTTCTTTCTTTCTTTTTTCTTTCTTTTTCTCTCTCTTCTGTCTCTCTCTCTCTCTCTCTCTCTCTCTCTCACACACACACACACTGATTCTGTCCTTCATATGAACTCTTTGGAGTCTATTTTGATGCAGCTCTCTATGACTTCCTCATAGCCAGAAATCCTTGGGTTGTGCAACATTTCAGAATGTGAGGCTGCACTTACCCTTTTGAATAGTGCCCAGGTCTGCCCCACATTAAAAGTGGGGCCATTAGAAAAAGAAATCGTGAAAATGTGGCTGGACCAAAGCCAGGGAGATGTAATTTGTGTTAATAAGATTGTCCTTCAGGTTAATCGTTTCTCCTGGTTTGCTGCAAACTGTGAAATGAGAGAATTTGTGGGGTGGGGAAAAGAGGTCAGGCTAAAGATCCTAACTCAGTTGCATCTTCCGGAAGAAAACAAAGCACAGGGTCAGCAACTCCATAGTGTCAAATTGTGCAGCTGCCCCATTTGCAAAAACACTTTTCGGGGAAAACCACCCTGTCAGCTCCGTCATAAAAGGCCAAGGAATAAGGACAAGCTGAGAAAAAATTCTGGGAGACGATCAGAGCTTTGAGAAAGCAATGGAAAGCAACTCCCTCAAAAGAAATTATGTCCAGGGAATAACTGCCACTTTGTTCTTTCCATGCCCCATTGTCTTTGTAGTCCTGCCCCATTGCCTCATAAAGACAGCCTAATAGCCTCACTGACCTCATTAGGCACATGACGAGCTGCATCCAATCAAATACAGTACTTGCTTGGGATCTATCTGGTCAAATGCCCTGCTGCTTTACCCAATCAGAAATATGCTCTAATTTGCATAAGACTATAAAGAAGGACTGTGACCCCACCCCCACCCTTCTTTAGGTCCATCGATAACTGCAATGAATAGAATAATAGAATAGAATAATATTCTATTGAATAGAATAGAATGAATAGAATAATAGAATAGAATAATAACTTTACTGTCACTTTGAATGTACACTAATCGGCATATATTAAAATAAAATTTTGTTGCATACACCTTCACATTTGAAATCCGAATTTTTTTACTACCGTTCTGTGGGCGTGGCTTGGTGGGCATGGTGTGGCTTGGTGGGCATGGCAGGGGAAGGATACTGCAAAATCTCCATTCCCACCCCAGTCTGGGACCAGCCAATTCTCTCTTTGCTGGTTCTCTGAACTACTCAAAATTTCTGTTACCGGTACTCCGGAACCTGTCAGAACCTGCTGGATTTCACCCCTGGGTCACCACCTCCAATACACACTATATAAACACGGATAAATAAATAAATAAATAAATAAATAAATAAATAAATAAATAAATAAATATTATGTATATACCTATATATATGACACAAAGAAACAACACAATGCTGATATTACCGGAAAGCATTCTGCGCTTCTGTGTAATGTGTTATGGTCTATGCTGCCCTTGGGAAAATTCTCCTACAATTGATATTTCAGAAACCTGAGTGATGCAGGAACAGTGGAAGACAGAAATGGAAACCTAGACCCAGGAGGTCCTCAACTTACAACCATTCATTTAGTATCCATTTGAAGTTACAATGGCAGTGAAAAAAGTGACCTCACATTTAGACATTTTCAGCCTCTCCATGGTCATGTGATCAAAATTTGGGCACTTGGCAGCATGCATGTATTTAAGTAAGGTTGTGGCATCCCAGGATCACATGGGTGCCATTTGTAACCTTCCCAGCTGGTTCCAACCAGCAAAGTCAATGGGAGTAACTGGATTTGCTTAATAACCACACCAAAAGAAGGTTATAAAATCGGGCATGACTCAATGACCATCTTGCTCAATGACAATTCTGGTCCCAGTTCTGGTGGTAAGTCAAGGACTACTTGTGTGCATAAACTCCCAAGAGGCTCCGGGGACCATCCCCAATGCTTTCAGAGGTAATAGACATCTCAGAACCTTCAAGCTTTTATAATGTGGGAAGAAATATCCATCTGGCTCAGTTCCAAGCCAAGAGAAACATGGAGGCTGATTGGAAAGATGGTTTAATGAGGAAGCAGAACCACATGGGTTCTGGGTAGCTGACCACATGGAGTTGAGAGGGAGGGGCTGTTTATACCTTCTCTTGGGCTTTGCCCTTGAACTTCCTGTTCCTGTGCAAGAACATATATTCTATTGGTTATTGTAGGGGTCATAGCTGGCTCGTAGGTTGTCTGAGCAGCCAGGTTTGGTTGAACTTTGGACTGAGCAATATCCTTAGGAGATTGTACATTGTAATGAGCTCTGCTGCTAGTGGGTTAATCCTATTATGTCCTGGAGGGTCATGTCTTAATCCCATCATCTTGGAGCTGAAGGTCTTTTGTTTTATACTGTAGATAGGATGGCCCCAGGGGTGAAATGTAAAATTTGTTACTACCGGTTCTGTGGGCATGGCTTGGGGGGGATAATGTGACTGGGTGGGCATGGCCAACTTTTTTTTTTTTTTACTTTTCAAAGCATTTTTTCTAATGCTTTGAAAAGCCTCTGCTGATCAGGCAACAAAACTGGGATCGTCAGAGAGGCTTTTTAAAAAATGCCTCTCTGACAATCCCAGCTGAGTTGCTTGATCGGCAGAGAGGTATTTTTTAAAAAGCCTCTCTGAGGATCCCAGCTGAGTTGCCTGATCGGAAGAGAGGCTTTTTAAAAAATACCTCTCTGCCGATCAGGCAACTCAGCTGGGATCGTCAGAGACTTTTCAAAGCATTTTTTTTACCACGTCTTCGGCCAAGAGGTTGCAGAAAAAAATGCTTTGAAAAGCCTCTGATGATCCCAGCTGAGCCGCGCGATCATCAGAGGCTTTTTTTTTTACTTTTAAAAGCATTTTTTCATCGGAAGAGGTGGTAGAAAAAATGCTTTTAAAAGTAAAAAAAAAAGCCTCTGATGATCGTGTGGCTCAGCTGGGCATGGGGGGTGGGGCAGGGATTTTTGCTACCGGTTCTCCGAACCACCCACCGCCATCGCTACCGGATCGGGCAATCCAGTCCGAACTGGGAGCATTTCACCCCTGGATGGCCTAGTCTTTCTCAATGGGCAAAAAAAAAAATCTGCTGGGGGCTATTAAGAAAGGTGGGGGCTGCTTTCCAAGAGCATGCTTCTCCATTTCTCATCCAGGAAAATATAATATTCTGCCTTCTTAATATTTTTCAAAGTATTTCATTCTTCTAGGAGAGGGGGGGTCTTCCCTCAATAAGAAAGTGAACCTTGCAAGCAGAAGAGTCCCGGTGAGTTTCCGGCTTGATCAGAATTGCCTGCAGACAGCCAGAAAAAGCTGCCTGTGTGCACCCCGTTTAAACGAAGCATTTCAAATGACTTTGCATGCATCTGCTCAACCTCTTAAAAGCAATTGTCTCTCTCCTGTCTCCTTTTACCCTCTCTGTGTACTTCACCAGAGAGAGAAAGAGGAAGGAAGTAAATGTTACCACCAAGCCAGATACAGAATCAAAAATAGAAACATAACTGTACTTTCAGAGGGAGATCCCACACTCAGAAAAGGTCAACATCCTGAAGCCCTATCTAGCCCAAATCTAGCCCAAATCTAGCCGCTCAATTCTTCCTGCCTTCTTTAGTGTTATGGAAAGTGTAAGTCACTCATTGCTACAAAAACAAGGAAATGCTTCTAACTGAGATGGGGTGGGGGTGGATGGGATATCATTCAGGTTTTTGAGACCCTCTGGAGACTGGGCTATCTTACTGATTTATGTATTAGATTTATCACCCGGGGCAATCTAGAGTCAGCAGTTATGAAACATTAAAAAGCCATCCACTGAAAAGAATCAAAATGACATAGAGAACCATAAAACCTAACAACCATAGTACGGTCACCATCTCGGACATAAACCTCAACATAAGGCTGCCTAGTACACTTCTGCTTTCAAGAGTTGTCAGGAAGCCAAAGTTGTAAGAACCATCATCAGTTCAAACAGAAGAGCAGCACATAACAAGTCTTGGTAGCCTCTTGAAGAAATCAAGGACTATTAGCACAACTGGAAGGTCGATTCCAGCTAGAGAAAGTTCCTAAAAATACATTGGTGCCAAGCTATGTGGGGCTTTGTAAGTAATGGCCAGTACCTGATTTACATTCAGATGTTAATTGAAAGCCAAGGCAAGACAAAATACATCATGGTGGCAAGTCCCAGCCAGTAAATACATCACTGTAATTCTAAATCATTTGAAGCTTCCAGGTGGATTTCAAGAGTAGTCCTTTGTAAACCATATTGTGATATTTCAGCTATATAGTCATGAACTTCATGAAGGCATGAACTGCTGTTGCCGTGTGCTTGCTTTACAGAATATGTCCAGTTACTTTAGCCTGCTTTGACAGGAGTTGACCAGCTTTTCAAATGCAATATAGTTTCTCCTGATGCTGGGGTCACATCACACATTCTTTCCAATTCTCATGTAATTTCAGTGATCTCACCATTAACATCTTGCAAATTCTCACTCCAAAGCCCAAGGGATATGTAAAAATATCAACATCTCACAAGATTTGGCAATTTGTGAGATTACAGCCATTAAAAAAAAAAAAGCCTGTTAAATTTATATATATGGATTTCTGATCTAACCACTCGTATGGTAAGCCATCCATAAATTCTGCATAAAGGACACCATATTATTTACTTCTTCACTTGTGAACTTTGGAGGGAGTCCTATCAAGGGCATCTGAAGAAGGGATAAAAAATTAAGACCTGCCCATTTTTATGTGTGTTCAGGGGGGAGGCTTCAAAAATTTTAGCAAGGGGTTCTCTGCCCGGTTGTGGGTGGGTGTGGCCATGGTAGGCATGGCCTAGTCAGCCACCTGCACCATGGCCAGGGAGGGCAAAATGGGCGCATTTCCGGTCTTCCCAAACTTCCGGTAGGCCAGTTTTTCACCCTCCCCAAGCCTCTGCGCGCGCCTTGCACTTACCTGCATCCAAAACAGGCCGCATGGGGACTCCTAGGAGGGCGGGGTGGGTGAGCGGGGTCAGCCAGGATTTGGGATTTGGGGGTTCTCTGAACTGCACCAAATCTTAGCTAGAGGTTCTCCCGAACCCCTGTGAACCCCCAGCAGTCCATCGCTGTGTGTGTTGCATTGTGTGTTAAAAAAAGATTGTTGCTGACTACCAGTTTTCCTGGTTTAGAAAAAGGGTTAGATCAATTCATGGGAGTCCTCAGGTTCCAACGCCATTACTTTTAATGGCAGTGTGACTACTTCTGAAGGCCATCTGCTGGAGACTAGTAGGCTACTAATTTGTGCAGCTGTTGATCTCTAGGAGAACAGATTTCTGAGTTAGACAGGCCAGGGATCCAATCCAGAAGGATACTGATGAATGATGATGGCTTTAAATTTATTGGCCACCCAATTCAGTTATGTTCTAATGCTTATGTTCTGTTATCTTTTTATGATTGCAGCAGTGGTTGCCATCTTGACGGTTTTTTTTTTTTAACACAATTTCACCACCCTGAGGAGGTCCTTGGATCCTACATTGTATTGTATTTTTTAACTGGCTTTGCAAAATTTTCCCTCTCTTTTATGGCCCTGATGTCTTTTAGAGACAACTCTGATGTCTTTTAAAAAATCTTTCTGTTTGGTTTTCTCTTGTCTTTCAAAGGGGCTATTTTTATCTTGTAATTGTATGTCTATATAGCTGTCAACTGCTTTTAAGATTCTTATAATGAATAATAGGATAAAAGCCTAGGTAAAATTTTCCTTGGATCCAGCACGTCTATGGAAGTGAATTGTGGTTGGTGAAAGGAAGGAAGGAAGGAAGGAAGGAAGGAAGGAAGGAAGGAAGGAAGGAAGGAAGGAAGAAAGAAAGAAAAAATAAAGAAAGAAGGAAAGAGAGAGAGAAAGAAAGAGAAAGAAAGAAAAAGAGAAAGAGAAAAAGAGAAAAAGAAAAAGAAAGAAAAGAAAGAAAAAGAGAAAGAGAAAGAGAAAGAAGAAAGAAAGAAAGAAAGAAAGAAAGAAAGAAAGAAAGAAAGAAAGAAAGAAAGAAAGAAAAAGGAAAAAAAAGATGTATTTATCCATCTAGAATGGACAGTTCAATTTGCCCAGGTTTGCTAAGAAGCACTGAAAAAAGTGACTTATGAATCCAGGTTCACTTAACAACAGTGTTACTAAGTTAACAACTGCAGTGATTCATTTAACAACTGTGGCAAGAAAAGTCATAAAATGGTGTAAAATTCACTTAACAACTCTGTCTCTTAAGGATAGAAATTTTAGGATCAATTGTGGTCATCAGTTGAGGAATACTTGTAATAAAAATAGAATGGAAAATATTTATTTCTTTTATTTATTTCCCGCCTTTATTATTTTTATAAATAGCTCAAAGCAGGAAGCATATCCAATACACCTTCCTCCTCCTATTTTCCCCACAAAAACAATCCTGTGAGGTAGATTGGACTCAGAGAGAGTAACTGGCCCAACTCACCCAGGTAGCTTTCATCGCTAAGGTGGGACTTGAACTCGCAGTCTGCCACTTAGCTCCCACTTACTCTGAAAGGAATATAGAGGGCTGCAAATGAGTTGTTGTGGAGGGTAGGTGATGGAGGGCACAAATTATTCTTCCCAGGTTTACAGAGAGGGACAAAAACCTTACAATCCTTTATTCCTTCAAAATAGCTAAACTCCCTCTCTTAAATTCAGTCCACAAAATATATGATCCACAAATTATACCTTGATTTTCTTTGTTCCAGATTTTTTTTCTTGGGGGGTGGTGAAGGAGAAATTTGTTTTCAGCAGTGAAGAAAAAAGACAAATCTTATTGGGGATTTTGATTGGCTGGTTGTTATTTTTTTGTAAACTGCCAGAAACTATTGACTTGGATGGTTCTAGAAATTTGGTTATATGTATAAATAAAGAAAAACTTCCTGCTGAATGCCTTAGGACTTGTACGACCTTAACAATTGGTAACGGCATTTCCCTTTTTAACCTATCCATGTCTTTTTTTTAATGACAGGTCTCATTAAATTGAGAGTATGAATTCTATACAGGGTACCTTTCAATGTTTATTATCTGTAAGATGTTCCAGAAGCTTTTCCTGGGTGACAGGTAGAAGAGAAGTCCTTTAAATAATAAATAAAAATCTCAGGGATGTATTGAAATGCCATAGTCTGAGACATTTCTGTTCAATTTTACAATATTCAAACCAGACCACTCTTTCTAAAGTCTGTTGGCATACAAATGCCATAAATAAAATTAAAAATAAGTACTAGAGCTGCTCCTCAGCCTGAAACAACCTGCTCTGAACAATGATGTTGAGTCCACGCAGGCATATGGAGAAACATCTGCATTCACCAAAAATTAATTGCTTATGATTTTCTGAGAAAGGAGCTGAAGAAGGGGAGGGTGACCAACTAGGTTTAATGAGATAGCTACAAAAAATAATAATGGCAAAAATCATAAGGCGCACAACAGAGATGGGTTTAACAATTGCATTATGCTTTCTTCTTTCTGAAACCAAGAAAATTGCCTGGCCTCCTAACTTGGGTAAATATTTTTTGCACAATTTCTACTTGGAAAATCTCAGTCCCATGGTCACAGCCAGAAAGGAATTGTTGAAGAGACCCAGGGATAGTGAAGGCCAGGGAGCCAATGAACTTATGCTACTGATATGTGGTGCTAAAATGGCTAATTTTTGCTGGCAGCAGAAGGGAGGGGTAAGAGGGAGAATGTTGTGCCTCCCAGAACCCACCCCACAAGTCCTGAAAATTGACCATAATTAACAGAAAAACAGCGTTGGAAGGAACCTTGGAGGTCTTCTACTCCAATTCCCTGCTCAAGCAGGAGACCCTATTATCATTCCAGACAAATGGATCTGATGATATCATCAGCTGTGCCCCATCTGAGGTCATCATCAAAAAGTTCTCCAGAAGGTTGGAAGGCTGAACTTTAGAGTGTTATTTCCCTTCATGCTTTCCCTTCATGTCTCTGAATCTGCCTCTTGATGAGATCCCACTGGGGCAGCAGTAGGCCATGCACCCTATATCTTCTGCCACCATTATGCACCTCAATTCTGGCCCATCCAGAAGTTGGGCCCCGTTTCTCCTTTTCTACTGTTGCTTTCTTTCTCTGTGGGCGGCCGAAGGTGGGTGGTGTGAAAAAATTGGCTGATGCACATTGTTTGGCAGGGGAAACCTGCCAACTACAAGGGTTTTTAGTCATTGCTGTCAACAGCCCCCTTAAGCAGGGTTTCTGAACGTAATTTATAGTTATGGGGTCTTCCACATCCCCTTAGATCTCTCTCTATATATATACCTACAATGGCTCAAGAAGACTATTCTGTCACGTCTCTTTCTCCACCACTTTCTCCTTCCTCCCCCTTTCATTTCTAAGGCAGAATTACAGTGGGATTCAGAACAGTAGGCTGATTGCTATATCCCAAAGTCTGACTCAACAGGAAGCGTACCTCATTAAAATGGTGGGCACATTTGAATCGGAAATTAGCAACCAGCTGGGAGATCGGCAAACAGATCATTGAAGCACGCAACCTCTTGTTGGGCTGACTCAGTTGAGAGGCTACAAAGAGAACGGGTGACTGCTTAGATGCTGCAGAATTGGGGAAGAAAATGATGGCTTCTAAAAGATCGAAGTTATGTCTGGAGAGATGTTAGACTCACTTTTGAACCAAGTCTGATTTCAGGCCTTTTTCACAATGAAGCAAAATCTTTTTTTTTTAAATGCCCGTTCTACTCAAAGCCCAGCCAGCCAGAGGTGGGTTTCAACAGGTTCTGACCAGTTCTGGAGAACCAGTAGCTGGAATTTTGAGTAGTTTGGAGAACCGGTAGTAAAAATTCTGACTGGCCCTGCCCCCATCTATTCTCTGCCTCCCAAATCCCAGGAAATGATCGGGAGGAAATGAGGATTTTGCACTAACCTTCCCCTGGAGTGGGGTGGGAATGGAGAGTTTACAGTATCCTTCCCCTGCCACACCCACCAAGCAATGCCACGCCCACCAAGCCACACCCACAGAACCGGTAGTAAAAATTTTTGAAACCCACCACTGCAGCCAGTCATGCAAAAATAATCCAGAAATAAATGCAATAGCACAAAACAGTTCTGTGCAGCTTTCCACCTACCCATAGTGACAGCACTGTTTAATCTCCTATTAATACAGGTAATTAACTTTCAAAGTGTTACATCTCTCCTGGCAGATTTCGCATGAGTTCTGTCGGTGCATGTTGAAGAATTGCTTAGAAGTCCTCACCTCATATTTTGTCACCCTCTGAATAGCAGTCAGATTTGCAGGTTTGTGAGACCAGTTTTGTTACGTATTGAGTGTATATAGTTGTGTTAACCCTGCTAAAGTGAAACCATCCTTTAAATGACCCTCATTGTTAGCTCTAACTATTTTGGAGAGAAACTTTGAACATTTATATTTGGATGGGTTTTTCAAGCATTATAATTGGTTAAGACCTTGTGGGCCCGGAGTATAAATTACAGGCATTTACCTGCTGTTCCTCAGTTCGTTTTGAGTCAATAAATACTGCTATAGCTTTGCTGGTCTGGTTCTTGCCTTCTGAAGCCCACTACACAATAGTTTAGTCCTTTATTGAGACATGCACTACTGTTTGGCAATGTGATTGGCCACTTGAACAATTTACTTTAATTAACATTGGAGTCCTTGACCGAGTTCAAACACAGTATCCTATTGTGCTGCAGTCTATTCCATTGGGTTTTGATTTAGTGTGTTCTGTGGATGTCTTTGTTTGATACAACTTGAGAACCCAGGACCACAGGTGGATTGAGTATTGAGTGAGCAGCCCCATAGTTCTTTCAAAATCTGCTGCCAAATTGTAATTTCTGGTCTGATAGAAACTATTCAATGCATGGGAGATAAATTATATTAACTTCCTGTGGAACTAAGTAGCTTATTTGTTCAGGTGGCTCCCTGCGTTTTGCAAAGTTGGCATCTGTTTCATCCCAAAGCCATGAGCCCTGATACTTTGAATTGCAAAGTAATTATTGAAAAGTACCACTGTCCTCCTTTGACATTGCATCACTTCAGGTTTTGTGGGGGGGGGGGGCGGAGGGCGGGAGGATGGCTTGATCCAACTGCTTAACATTGCTCAGAGGATACAGGTACACCAAGCTACAGAAGAGAAGCCTCCCCAGACCAGTCTTGGCTTAGAGCCTCCTCACTAAAAAATCCTGATCAATGCTTCCTCAGTTTAGGCAGTGAGCAAAATTCCCATAGCAATCTTTGAAAGGAATATTTATTTAATGGAATGGAATGGAATGGAACGGAACGGAACGGAACGGAACGGAATAGAACAGAATAGAATAGAACAGAATAGAATAGAATAGAATAAGATGGAAGGGAGTTTGGAGGTCTTTTAGTCCAGCCCCCTGCTCAAGCAGGAGAACCTATACCATTCCAGATAAGTGACTGTCCAGTCTCTTCTTAAAAACCTCCAGTGATGAAGCACCCATAATTTCTGAAGGCAAACTGTTCCACTGGTTAATTGTCCTCACAGTTAGGAAGTTTCTCCTTAATTCCAGGTTGTTTCTCTCTTTGATTAGTTTTCAACCATTGTTTCTTGTCCTACCTTCTGGTGCTTTGGAGAATAATTTGACCTCCCTCTTCTTTGTGGCAGCCCCTCAAATATTGGAATACTGCTATCATGTCACCCCTAATTCTTCTTTTCTCTAGACTAGCCAAATCCAAATCCGGCAGCCATTCTTCATATGTTTTGGTCTCCAGGCCTTTAATCATCTTAGTTGTTCTTCTCTGAACTTTTCCAAAATCTCAATATCTTTTTTGTAGTGTGGTGAGCAAAATTGGCTGCAGTATTCCAGGTGTGATCTTACTAGGGCTTTATAAAATGGTACTAATACTGTACGTGATCTTGATTCTATGCCTCTGTTTATACAACCCAGGATTGTATTAGTGTTTTTTGGCTGCTGCTGCACATTGCTGGCTCATATTCAAGTGATCCTCTACTAGGACTCCAAGGTCCCTCTCACAGTTGCTGTTTTTGAGCCACGTCTCAATTTGGCTCTATTTGTACCCTGCTACCTATTTTCTATGAACATTTTTATGGTTATCTTTTAAAAATCATCTCCCTGGCCAATTTTTCTGCAGCTTGTGGTGCGTGGCACCAAGTTGGGCTGCTGTCTACAACCTCTATGGTCTTAGAAGTAAAAGAGAGCAAAGGCATGTTTTGTGTTGCCATTGTTTCCAATGGTGTATCTTTTTTTTTTTCATTTCAGACACAATCCTCTGTTCCATGTCTCTTAATCCCAATGCATTAAAACATTAATAGAGCAAATATCTCCAAGAAGATAAATTAGAATAAGTGATATAATTATTTCATAGTTTTAAACATCAAGCCAATTATCCTTTAAAAAATTATCAGTTTATTTATTTATTTATTTATTTATTTATTCAATTTATATGCCGCCCCTCTCCGAAGACCCAGGGCGGATCTTCAGATTAGTTTGCACTAATACTATAACGCAATTCATTAAGGAAGCTTTTACAAAAGAAATATAATAGTGAAATATATATTGCCTATACAGTTGTACATACTAAACAATGTAAACTTTCAAAAAACAAATTTAAAACAAACAGAAATTGGAAAAATACTGTCTAGTTTAATGAAAAGAAGGACTAGGGCTGATACGATAGCAGTGTTCCAATATCTAAGGGGCTGCCACAAAGAAGACGGGGTCAACCTATTCTCCAAGGCAGGATAAGAAGCAATGGGTGGGAACTAATCAAGGAGAGAAGCAACCTAGAACTAAGGAGAAATTTCCTGACAGTTAGAACAACTAATCAATGGAATAACTTGCCTCCAGAAGTTGTGAATGCTCCAACACTGGAAGTTTTTAAGAAGAGATTGGACAGCCATTTGTCTGAAATGGTATAAGGTCTCCTGTTTGAGCAGGGGGTCAGATTAAAAGACCTCCAAGGTCCCTTCCAATTCTGTAATTCTGTTCTGTCTGTTCGATACAGTGTTTAAGTCTCAAACAATTAGAAATGTATTGATTGATCCATGTCTAATCTCAGTCAGGATTGCACAAACACTAAATGTTTGGTAGACTGAGGCAAATTAATCTCCTAATCCTTCCTGTTGGAAGAAATATCCTTCTGGATTCAGTTCCAGGTGGGGAAAAAGACACTGGATTAATGGAAGTTGCTTGGAAAGGTTTATTGATGAACAGGATCACATGGCTTGAGATCCTGGGCAGAAAAGGAAAGGGATGCTGAGAGTCCCTGGGTTTTATACCCCCTCTGGCTTTGAACTTCCTGGGGCACAAGAAGAGTATCCTAACTGGTTGCTGTCAGAGGTCATAGCCAGCTTTTTAGGTTGTCTCTGTGTTAAGTTTGGTTGAATCTTGCTGGGTGATGATGTAATGAAAGGGCTTTGGGCAATTCCTACTATGGCTCTGCCTGAAGGAGGTAGATCTTTGTTATGTTGAATAGATTGGCCCAGGCCATAATGACCCATTGACAAAGGTGTGTGGGGCGGGGGGCGGGCTGAGATTCTGCCTCCCTTTTAGGGAAAATATCCTGCCCTGTTAATATTTTCTAAAATATCTCATTTTCCTAGGAGAGGGATGGGTGCTAACTTCCTACATTCCAAAGGCTAATCATCTCCCTTTAACCTTGAATAAACAACTTTCTAACTAGTTTATGGGTAAAATCTCTGCATTGCAGATTAAATGCAAATAAACATGTTGGAATGGTGGGTAAAATGTTAATGAAGCTTTTAAAAATGTCAAGAAAACTTAAAGAGAAACGAAGAAGCGAGGAGAAAAATCTAGGAAATGTACAAGGTTGATATTAAATTTAGTTTTCTTGTGGTTCAGGATGTCATGCAAACTCTAACTGTTTAGCTAATTCATGCTTCAACAAATTACACAAATGCTGAAAATGGGTTAATTCAGTAATTAGGCTGATTATGTTCTGTCAATGTATTCATGCATTTTTTCTAAATGCAAGAAATGCAAGTTTGAACTGACACAAGAAACCGTCATAATTTATTAATAGAATATGCCTCCAGCATTCTATTAATTATCTAAATATGATCAATTTAAATTCTGATCTAAAATATTAACAGCATTTCATATGCCTGGGAATATCATCAGCTCAGTTGTAGTACAAAAGCCAAGTTCTGGAAGCTATGTTCAATTGGAAAGATTTGGAACGCTTACCTATAGACCATATTTTAGAAAAATTGAGAGAATTCTTCTTTCCTTGTGAATTTCAGTTACTCTGCTTGTTCCATTCAGGGATGGATCCATTCCTCTGGATCATTTTCCCTCAGAATCACAGACCAACATAATCAGCCTCATTCCATTTTTTGTACTTATCCTTTTTGTCTTTCAGTTTATCAGAGAGATCTTGATGCAACCAAGCTAGTTTCTTCTTGGATTTCTTGTGTTTCTTTTTCAATGGTATCGTTTTAGACTGGTCTTTTATAATGATATTTTTCAGAGTTTCTCATACTTCTTGAGTTGTTTTTCCCTTTAGGATTTCTATCAATTTTTCTTAGGATCTCTCTCAGTTTGTTAAAATCAGCTCTTTTAAAGTTTAAGACACTGGTTGGATTATATTCTATTACTTGTGTTTGCATTATATTGAATTCCAATATGATGTGGTCACTCTCACCTAAGGTTCTGGAAACTTCAACTCCCTCTCTCACTTCTCTATTAGTAAGAATTGGGTCCAGTATAGCTTTTCCTCTAGTTCTCTCCTCTACCTTTTGGATGATAAAGTTGTCAGCTAAACTGATTAAGAATATGTTCGATCTCCCACTTGTTACAAAGTTTGTCTCCCAATTGATATCTGGGTAGTTAAAGTCTCCCATTATTACTGTAGTATGTTTCCTACATACATTTGTTAATTGGTTAGCAAAGAGTTCATCTATTTCTTCTGTTTGGTTGGCTGGCCTAAGCAATGTCATTTTCCCCCGTTTATATTGACCCATATGGATTCTAGGAGTTTTTTATTCTTGGTTTTGTGTATTTCTATAGAGAAGTATTGATCTTTTATATATAATGTAACTCCACCTTCTCTTTTGTTAGATCTGTTTTTTTGAATAGTTTATAATAAATGTTTTTAAAATAAAGTTAATGTTGGTGGTTTTAATAGATACAGTGTATGTAAACATTAATGATATATTAACGTTGTTTTTAGCTGCTGATTGAGAGCAGCCCAGAGTTTCATATCTGATGGGCAGCTATACAAATGTTTTGAATGAATGAATGTTCTTTGTTATGGTTATTGATCAAGCACAACTACTCTAAAAGTAAGAAGATCATTAACTCACTAACCCTTGTCAAATATAACAGACTGCAAAGCAAAAATGTATTGTCTGGAGGGAAATGGATGGATCTCTGTCAGAGAATGAATAATTTAAGTTTTTTTAAAAAAAGCCAAGTGCACGGAGAACTTTGTTATTAAATGGGTTATGAGGTGAAAGTAGATATCAGAAAGCTGTAAAATTGAGAATAAAAAATGATGGGCTGTAGTTTCAAAGTCTGCAGGACTGTAAGGGCAAAGTCAGGTTGCAGAAGGAATGGCCTCAGTTTCCCCTCCATGATTGCTATGAGAAGCACATTAAAGTAGACTAAGGATGAAGCTGTTGTTTCTATTTATAATTGGATAGAATTTGATGTACATTAATTTCATATAGGGCTGGTCTTAGAGTCATGGACTGACAAGACACAAAACCATCCTTATGTTAAGAAATTTGTTGTATTTGGCTTTCCTTAACTAACCCTTCCTTTTGCAAAAGCAGGAGCTAACCAAGAAGAAATAAATGCTGAGCAGAGTTTATAGAGTATAGCAGGGGTGAAATGCTCCCGGTTCGGACCGGCTCGGGCGAGTAGGTAGTGATGGCAGCGGGCAGTTCAGAGAACCAGTAGCAAAAATCCCTGCCCCTACCCCCCATGCCCAGCTGAGCCGCGCGATCATCAGAGCCTTTTTTTCCTTTTAAATGGCTCTGACGAGCCAAGCTCTGACGATCCCAGCTAATTAGCAGGCAGCTCAGCTTGGATTGTCAGACCCATTTAAAAGAAAAAAAGTTTCTTTTTTTTCTCCCCCCCCACCCCAGCCTCCAGCTTGCTTACCTTAGCTGCTGGTCGCAACGCCTGCCGCTTGCTGTAATACCTGCAATCCATTGCATCAGCAAGCAACTGAATCTCCCTGCCTGCACTCAAGCTCATCGGTGAGCAGCTCTATCTGCAACTTTAAGACTTGTGGACTTCAACTCCCAGCAAAGCTGGCTGAGGAATTCTGGGAGTTGAATTCCACAAGTCTTAAAGTTGCCAAGGTTGAAGACCCCTGTTCTATAGGGTAAGTTTTTTTCCCCTTTTGGGAGCTTTTAAAAAAATAGTTAATTGGGGTTTTTTTTAGTTGTTCTTTTTTTAGACCTAGCCATTTAAAGTTTAGGAAGTTTTAAATTTAGCTGCTTTTATATAAAAATAAAAATAAATTAAAATAAAATAATATTTGTGCAGCTTTCTGAGATTTAGTGTGTTTCTGTAGTGTTTCACTCTAACTACATAAACACACAAAATCTCACAAAGCTGTATGTGGAATTTTGTGTGGGTAAAGTGTGAAAGTTGTTTTTTTGGGGGGGCTTTTTGTGGCTGTGTGAGGTTCCTGCTTGTTGCGGGGCCATTTTGGGTCTAGCACAGCTGCTTTTACATTGTGGGTGAGCCAGTTGTGTTGTGTTGTGTTTTGTATGTTAAAAAAGGGCAAAGAAGTGACATTGACTTGGCCACACCCATCCAGTCACTGTACCACCAAGCCCCGCCCACTAATTAAGCCACGCCCACAGAACCGGTAGCAAAAAATTTTAGATTTCACCCCTGGAGTAAAGGTAGAGGCCATAGTTGGGATTGATAACACAGTTGTTAAGTGAAGCAGTTAATAAGTGAAACCACCACTGTAGTTAACGATCTTACTTCAGCTTTCCTTTGCTTTACAGGGAGGACTGATCGCAAGGTTATTTTTTCACTCTTGTAATAACTCTGAACAGTCACTAAATGAGGACTACCTGTTGGACAGGTGAGTCTCAGTCAATCCATAGTCAAATAAAGTTTTAATTACAAGTTTAAGAACTTAAAGGAGGGGGAAGAATAAACAACAAAATGATTATTTTGATTTTAGAAAGTTAAAAATGGCTTAAGGCTCCAAATGAATTTGAAATAAGATTTTGGAATGAATCATGCAGAATTCTTCCCATGGAGATTCTTTTGATTTTTGTTTAAAAAAATATAAGATTTGAAAAATTGGACAGCAGCGGGAACTAAAGTTTATAATTAGAAGAGAGGAACACATAAACTTGAATTACCATTGAATAGAATAGAATAGAATAGAATAGAATAGAATAGAATAGAATAGAATAGAATAGAATAGAATAGAATAGAATAGAATAGGAAAAATGGACTCAAAGGTTCATACTAATAGTGTCAACAGAAACAGTTGCCTCTATGGAAGCCCTGCCTAAAAATATTATGGAAGAAGAACAAGTTTTACCTGGCAAGATTGAGAACTGCTGAAAGTGGATTAACAAATGACAGGCTATGAGAATGACATGGGAAAAGATGTTACACTAGCTATACAACAGGAACTGGCTGATGTTTTAATCATTAAAAGGGATATTCAAATGATAAACCAAGAAAGTGAACTGGATAATTTGCTATATGGGATTTATAAAAAAATGCTTGTTAAACTTTTGAAGAACCTTTTTTTGAAGTTAGGATGATGGAAGTTTGGTCGCGATAGTAACAGTATTATTATTTTTTTGCCTTTTTCTTTTCAGTGACAGCAGAAGAAGTGACTTTACCAGAAGTCCCCATTCATTCTCAAACTGCTTTTGTGGGACTGAGAAACAGAAACAGCAGGGGCATGAAATTACCTCTGTATTTTGTTCTAAAATTGTGTGAATGGAAATGCCTTTGGTATATTTTGTAAAGTCCAGCAGGGTTCAAAATCTGCAAGATGACAGCACCTTTGGACTTTGATTTTGAAGCCACACCTGCCATGTTGCAGATTTGCAAATTACACTCCTGTTTGCAAATAAATATTATCTAAGCCAGTGGGTCTTAAACGTTTTGCTGTCAGCACCTCTTCCAACTTTAAAAATGGTGGAGGACCCACAAAGCTTTGGTTTATGTGGTTTATATCTATTGATAAGTACTGTATTAGAAATTAAATCTGAGAAGTGTTAAAATATTTATTCCTTAGACTTTGCAGATCTCCTGAAAGGATCTCAGGTGTTCCCAGACCACACTTTGAGAATCACTGATATAGGCTTATTATGTTGTTAATGATTAAAATTAAACTTTATTGGCAATGTACGTGTCAGGTTTCGAGGTCGTCTCAAATAAATTGCATTTCAAACAAAGTCTTTGATGAAAAACTCCCATTTATTAAGCACAACATTCTAACTCCGACTCCATCGTAGCCAACACTGACTTCCAGACCCAAAACCCTCCCTTTCCGTTTCCCACTCCTCTGCACTCATTGGCCATCTTCCAAGTCACTCTACCCCTAATCTACTGCTCCAGCTCAAAGGAATTTCCCCCCTCCCATCCCATCTCCTAGGGGATATTATCTCCAGGGAAAATAAGTAGGTGAAAAGTCAAACGTCCCTTTCCAGATGCCTCCGCTTCTCCTTCTTATGTCAGCACTAGAGTAAATGCAGCTTGAAGTGCTGACAGTACAATTACTGGTTATAATCCTTTAATAAAGGGTGATGAATGATGATTTTGAATATATGTTTCAGAACTGAGAATTTACAGAGGACAGTTTGAAGCATCTTGCTTTACTAAGTCTCCATCCCCACTTTCAAACTAATTGCTGTAGCATCTATTCCTACTGCTGTTGGTTCCTTAGCTCTATTTCAGCAAGATGTACAAAATCCTTCTTACTGATGCTTTGACCTCTTTCTTGAGTCGTCTTTTAAGTTACCAGACTCTTCAAGGAACAGAACACATTAGAAAGTCTTCCTGCCAATGGCGGTAACCATCGAGTCTTCTCCAGATGGAGCTAGATTGTCTCATACTAACATCTATAATGTCAACTCGATAGTCACAGGAAATTGTAGAAAAAAGAAAATTAGAAAAAAATGGATAGGATAAAAACTTCATAAAGTTTGTATGCATATATAATAGGGAGCAAAAATACTTTTTTCTCAATTAAGCTGGCTGGAAAATGTAGGATTCTTAAAAGATTCCATACCCAAATAAGTCAAATGCAACATATTCAATTTTTCATGAATTGCTCATATTTGCATATACAAATGTGTGCATATGCAAATTTGCATGTACAAATGTGCCTTCTTTTGGACTCTTCTTGAAAGACTGTATAGTAAATATTTCTTCACTGCCACCGTGAAGTAGGGGGACATGAAAGGAGACTCCTCGAAGGTTGCATTACAGATAGCCTTCAAACTACACAACCACAATTTAGCCCAAAATTTCTATTGCTAAGTGAGGCTGTTGTTAAATGAGTTTTGCCCCATTTCACAACCTTTCCTGCCACAGTTGTTAAGTGAATCACTGCAGTTGTTAAGTTAGTAACTTGGTTGTTAGGTGAATCTGGCTTCCTCATTGACTTTGCTTGTCAGAAGGTGGCAAAAGGACCTTAGGACACAGCAACGGTCATAAATATGAGTCAGTTGCCAAGCGTCTGAATTTTGATCACGTGACCATGGGGATGCTGCAATGTTTATAAGTGTGAAAAATGGTCATAAGTCACTTTTTTCAGTGTTGTTGTGTGGGAAAGGAGAAAGGAGTTTTGCTTTTACAGAAATTGTAGAACAGGGGTGTCAAACTTGTGACGACATGAAAATCAAGGTGTTGGTCATTACCTTTAAAGCCCTACATGGTTCAGGGCCAGGCTATCTTCAAGATTGCCTTCTACTACATAGCTCCCAGCGACCGGTAAGATCCCACAGAGTCGATCTCCTCCGGGTCCTGTCAGCTAAACAATGCCGGCTGGCGGGCCCGTGGGGGAGGGCCTTCTCTGTGGCTGCTCCGGCTCTCTGGAACCAATTACGTCCTGAGGTCCGGACTGCCCCCATCCTATTGGCCTTCCGCAAAGCAGTGAAGACCTGGCTCTTCCGGCAGGCCTGGGGCCGTTGATCTCATTATAATGATCTTGCGAGACCCGGCCGCGAATTGGAGTGCATGCGTTTTAACGTTTTTAAAGTTTTTAATGTTTTAATGTTTTTCTTTTTAACATTTTTTATGGGATTGTTCGCATTGTTTTAATCTTTGTTGTAAGCCGCCCAGAGTCTCTTGGGAGTTGGGCGGCATAGAAATGCAACAAAATAAATAAAATAAATAAATAAATGTGACATATCACAACTTTTTTCCCTTCGCTAAACTGGGGATAGGCGTGGCCAGCACACGACACATCCAGCCGCGAGTTTGACACCCCTGTTGTAGAAGGACTACAAAAAGGACTACCCTAGAAACTAATAGTTAATAGAGATAAATTGTAAATAACGGGCAGTGGAAAATGTATTCATTTGAGGCGCCTCGCATAGATTGTGACGACCTGAGTACTCCGCCAATGAGGAAAAGGTGGGAGGCAAACCTGCGACGATGATAGGGAATATAAAGAAAGTATATTGATGGCTTAAGTGTCCACTGTACTTGTGTGTATGCGCAGTGAACCCTCTTTGCAAAGTAGTAAATAAAATTACCATTGTTTTCTTATTTAAGTTTGGATTTGCAATCATTTTAAACTAGACAACGAACCCCACATATTGTAACTTTGAAACATCTCTAAACAAACCGTGATAAGTTGAGGAGTACCAGTGGTGGGTTTCTACTGGTTTGCCCCAGGGGTGAAATCTAATTTTTTTTACTACCGGTTCTGTGGGCGTGGCTTAATTAGTGGGCATGGCTTGGTGGTAAGGTGACTGGGTGGGCGTGGCCAAGTCAATGTCACTTCTTTGCCCTTTTTTAACCTACAAATCACAATACAACACAACTGGCTCACCCACAATGTAAAAGCAGCTGTGCTAGACCCAAAATGGGTCTAACCCCCCCCCAATTAACTATTTTTTTTTAAGCTCCCAAAGAGGAAAAAAACTTACCCAATACAACAGGGGTCTCCAACCTTGGCAACTTTAAGACTTGTGGACTTCAACGCCCAGAATTCCTCAGCCAGCTTTGCTGGGAGTTGAAGTCCACAAGTCTTAAAGTTGCAGATAGAGCTGCTCACCAATGAGCTTGATTGCAGGCAGGAAGATTCAGTTGCTTGCTGATGCAATAGATTGCAGGTATTACAGTGTTGCGACCAGCAGCTAAGGTAGGCAAGCTGGAGGCGGGGGGGGGGGCGCGGGAGGGGGGGAGAAAAAAAGGAACTTTTTTTCTTTTACATGGCTCTGGCAATCCAAGCTGAGTTGCCTGATTAGCAACTCGTCAGAGCCATTTAAAAGGAAAAAAAGGCTCTGATGGTCGCGCGGCTCAGCTGGGCATGGGGGGCGGGGACAGGGATTTTTGCTACCAGTTCTCTGAACTGCCCGCTGCCATCGTTACCTACTCGCCCGAGCATTTCACTCCTGGTTTGCCCCCATTCAGACGAATCAGTAGTGGCAGCGGCGGGAGGCTCCGCCCACTCACCTGGATGTCATCACAGACGTGCCACGCACTCCCGATTCTGAACCTGTAGCGAAGGTAAGTGGAACCCACTACTGAGGATAACCTTTAATTTTGGCAATTGGGCATCCCCTGGACCACGGTGTTGTCACTGGCAAATCCTTTCAATCCAGATGCACCCTTTGGTCAGCTTTGTAGGTGCTTCTGACACAAATACAGACCCGTGAAGTATATGTTCTCATTTTGGGATTGATGGATGTGGCTATCCTTGGAAAAATTAGCACATGGCTTAAAGAAAAAGGAGACACAGTGAAGTGGCTGTACTGATAGCACCTACAGGAGACTGACAATCATAGCTGTGAGTTAATTCTGAGGAAATGCATAGGAAAGAAGTGGTGGTCCCCAACGAGTCCCTGGTGATTTCAGACATTCTCCCTCTCCATCTCTCTCTCTCTCCCCCTCTCCCTCTCTCTCCCTCCCTCCTATCCTCTCCCTCTCCCCCTCTCTCTCCCCCTCCCTCTCCCTCCCTCTCTCTCTCCCTCTCTTCTTCTGTGTGAAATTGGATAAACTGACATTTTTACTGCTGCTATCACTATTCAAGTTGCAAGAAACAAATGCCAGCACTGTACTAGATCAGATGTGCTGCAGCAAAGTGGGACAAGTTATAGCAGTGTTTCCCAACCTTGGCCATTAGAAGATGTGTGAAGTTCAACTTCCAGAATTCCTCAGCCAGGCAGAGAAATTCTGGGAGTTGAACTCCACACTGTTGTGACCTAGGCTTACTGAGTCATTACAAGACACAATTAGTCCCAGATAAACCTATTTTATTGTAACAGCTGAGAATTACGTTCATTCCCAGCTGAGTCCCAATTAGTTGCAAAACAAGTCCTTCGGAAGAAGTCCTTCGGGATAATCACCAACCTTTATCTTCTTTGATAGACCCTGCCAAAGGCCTTACTTGGCAAAGCCTCACAAAGTTCAGAAACAAACAAGAGATGCCAAGTGGAAACAGAGTTAGCAACATTGCTTTCCTGCAAAAAGGCCCAAGTGCCTTTGTTTCTCTTCTAAGCCTTATGGGAGGGGCCAATCATCTCCTGGCCTTACTCCCAAGTTGTCCCTTTTGCTTTAGCTGCTCTTGCCTTCTGGCAGCTCTGCGCATGTGTGCACTAGGAGCAGGCTCCTCCTGTTCCTCTGCCTCTCTGCTGTCCGACTCTGGGGGCTCCGGAGTCCATGCATCACTCCCAGATGGCCCTGGCCCCATCTCTGCCTCTGATGTAGAGCTCTCGTCCAGGCTTTCCCTTAAGCTCCAGGACTGGCCTATGTTCCTCCCCAGCCTCCTCACTGTCCGACTCTGCTGCCAGCTCTGCAGGCTGCTGGCAGACCACAACACACACATCTTCAAGTGGCCAAGGTTGGGGAACACTGAGCTATAGTAAGCTTCGCAGTGACATCACCCTGTCAGCTCCTTCTTTACACGCCAGTGTCATATGATGCAGCATTAGCAGGGCTTCCATAGTGGCATCACTGCGCAAGCTCAAACACTGCAAAAGCACATTTTGTTCCTTTCTTACTGGCCAAAAACAGACCTGGCAGTTGAGCAGGCTTGTTTTCTATTGGCAATTGCAAATTATTGGCTGAAAACAGACTGGCTGTAGCCCGCTACTGGTAGCTGTTTTTTGCCAGCAAAGAATAATTAAATCACCCTTTTTATAGCTTTTGACACCTTAAGCTTCTTTTTCTGGGAATCATGTTAGGTCAATTGACTTCTATACTGCAGACATTCCTATTAGATGCCGGGCGAAATGGAGTGATTGCATCCAAGGGAGGAGTAGATTACCGTCAAATCCCACAAGGATACATTGGATTTATATTGTGCTGATTTCTGCAATCATTTTTCCCAATGCCATACTCTACAAGTAGTCCTCGACTTACAACAGATCATGTAGTGACCATTCAAAGTTACAACGGCACTGGAAAAAGTGACTTATGGCCACTTTTCACACTTATGACTGTTGCAGTATCCCCATGGTCACATGATCCAAATTTAGATGCTTGGCAACTGACTCGTATTTATGACCGTTGCTGTGTCCCAGGGTCATGTGATCCCCTTTTGTGACCTTCTGATCGGCAAAGTCAATGGGGAAGCCAGATTCACTTAACAACCATGTTACTAACTTAACAATTGCAGTGATTCACTTAACAATTGTGGCAAGAAAGATTGTAAAATGGAGCAAAACTCACTTAACAACTGGCTTAGCAGCAGAAATGTTGGGCTCAACTGTGGCTGTAAGTCGAGGACTACCTATAATTCTTATTAATCTTAACTAAAGATCAGTGGTGGGTTTCTACTGGTTCGCCCTGGTTTGTGCGAACCGGTAGCGGCAGTGGGATGCTCCGCCCACTCGCTTGGATGTCATCACAGACAGTCTGCACATGCGCAGAAGTTGTGAACCGGTAGAAGTTGTGAACCGAAGGTAAGTGGATCCCACCACTGCTAAAGATGAAGGAATACTGCAGCCCAAGACATGAATCCACGTGTGCAGTCTAACTGATTCATAATTCCCATAAACCTCCAAGAGGAGTTTATTGATGGAAGGATCAGTTGGCTGGGAAATTCTGGAAGTTGATGTCCACATATCTTAAAGTTGCCAAAGTTGAGAAACACCAAAGTAGTTTTTTTTTTTTAAAGGAACTTTTCAAATAAAGATGATACATTTGGCTGACCATTATTGGAAACAGGATACTGATGTTGTTTTGCTTCACCATCCATATCAGGAACACCCAGCCCAGTTGATGCTGCGGCTTGCACTCATGTTGCATCGAAGGAAGAGAAAGTCCTGTCCTTTGCTTCACCTTCATGCTAACCCACACAGCTTCCAGGGTGAATTAAGGGTTTCCGATGCAATGGCACCAGTCACAGGCTGCGGTTGGATTGCGGGAAAGCCTCTGGCTGCACAGAGCCATGAAGCACCATCGGTGCTGAAAGGATGATGGATAGTTTAGAGGAAAAGTAGATTTTTTTTCCCCCCTTAGAAAAAGAGTTGACTCAGCTCAGCCTTGGCAAAAGAGTGAAGGTGGGTATTTCTTTTCTCAGTGTTCCTTCCCACCACTCAACACAGAAAAAAAAAAAAAGAAAAACCTGCCTGGTGGACAGCAAAAACAGGTGGGGAATTGTGCATGCGTTTTGTAGGAATAGCACATGGACTTACCAAAATTAATTGACTGTCATCAGTTAAAGGAGATTTTCCTGAAAAGAATCCTGAGCCCATAAAAATATTTTTTTTTCTTTTAGTTTTGGGAAAACATGGGAAGCAATCTAATATCCAGACAACGAAATAATCAACAATGGAGAGACATGGACTACCATACAAGCCTTTCCTTTCAGGATAGGAAAGATGTTAAACCATCTCAGTGCGGGTTCCCTAACTAAACTGCACTGAGCTTTTCTACTGCCCACAAAGGACCGTACAGAACCCAATTTCATAGCCTTAAAATAGAAGAGAATAAATCTGAACTGAATGTTAGGAGAGATCCCTTGGCCAAAGTAGGCACCCTTTTCTACCACCAAACCTACTTGGGTTTCTGCAAACATGTGAAGGGTACCAGTGGTGGGATGCTGCTGGTTTAACAGTTTAGTAAGTGCGCACTTTGTGCATGCATGCGTACTTTGCACGCCCAAGTGCTCAAGGTGCTTGCGCACAGTGCTGAAAATGGAGCATTTAGAGGTTTAGCTGCTTACCTTCCAAGTCAGCAATGGTAAGTAGAACAGCGAGGGGGGGGAATCAGGTGTGCTGCGCGATTGAGATGAGCTACAAAGCAGGGAATAAAGGACAGGATAGAGTAGGGGGGGTGGGGCCAACTGATTATCGGAGATACCAGTTCACTCGAACCGGTCTGAACCGGCTGAATACCACTTCTGATGGGTACTTTAATCAAAGGGCTACCATTTTTTCCCCTCTGTTTCTCTAAATTCAATTGTATTTCAAACTTTGTAACTGGAAGATCTATGGACTTCAACTCCTAGAATTCCCTAGCCGGTCAGCTAGCTGAGGAATTCTGGGAGTTGGAGTCCATGCATCTTCAAGTTGCCAAAGTTGAGAAAAAACTGCTTTAAACCTTTCTTCCCAAAGAGATATTGTCCTGGATCTCAAATTGCCTGGCTGCAACATTCTCTGATGCCTTCTCCACAGGAACCAGACTGACCATACATGCTGCTTCTATGCCTTCTCACCTTCTATTCCTATTCAATGTCACAAATCAGCATCTGCATTTTTCTGCAGGGGCAGCGATGATGACGAAGCCATGAGGTGGCTCTTTCCAAGAACACCATGGCAAGTTGAAGCAACTTATTTATTTATTTAAAACATTTATATAGCTGCCCATATTTCTCATTTGCTGGATAAGTGCTGCTCAAATGGCTGATGCTCAACTTGTTCCATGCTGCATCTGCTACAACCTAGAATTAAGGAGAAATTTCCTGACAGTGAGAACAATTAATCAGTGGAACAGCTTGCCTACAGAAGTTGTGGGTGCTCCATGAATGGAGATTTTTAAGAAGAGATTGGGCAGTCATTTCTCCAGAATGGTTCAGAGTTTCTTGCCTGGGCAGGACGTTGGACTAGAAGATTTTCAGGGCAGGGGTGCTATTCAGCAGGTTCTGACAGGTTCTGGAGAACTGGTAGCGGAAATTTTGAGTAGTTCAGAGAACCAGCAATTATCTCTGGCTGGCCCCAGAGTGGGGTGGGAATGGGGATTTTGCAATATCCTTCCCCTCGAGTGGAGTTGGAATGGAGATTTTGCAGTATCCTTCCCCTGGAGTGGGGTGGGAATGGAGATTTTGCAGTATCCTTCCCCTGCCATGCCCACCAAGCCACGCCCACAGAACCGGTAGTAAAAAAAATTGGATTTCACCACTGCTTCAACCTGAGGAAGAATTTTTAGAAGCCTACCTCTCCTCCCGCTTCTGTGCTAGGGGTCCTGTTTAAAGATGGTGCTCTGACACCATTTGAATGAAAATTTTGAGGAAGACTATGGACTATTCTTGTGACATAAAGCAGGTAGGTGTGAATCTTGATTTCTGATTTCCTTTTGCTGCTGATTCTTTTTGCTCATTTAGAAATTGTTGATTTCTGCCAGGTGTGCCTTTTCTAGCAAGGGATTGCCATGGCTCACACCTTCCCTGCCTGCTTTAGGGGCTGAAGCACTGGCAATGATAGAGACACTCAAAAGTAAACAGTTAAAAAGGAATGGGGAGGGGAAAAACAATTTTAACAGGGTGAGTGGGAGGCTCAGATGGCCTCAGTACTGAATTTACACACTTGTCGGAAGAGTGTGTCATCCTTTCTCTCATCCTTTAAAACTGATGCAAATATAGAAAACAATGTTGCTAGGTTTCCCGGTCTCCTTTACTAAGAGAAGCCATTTTGGTTGTGCTGCACGACCCTGGCCTTTGCTGCACAGAAGATGGTGGGTGAGTGTTGGAGGAAGCAGCAGCCAATTGGAGGTCAAGTGGGTGATTCAGTCTGAGACACGGGTGGGGTGAAGAAGAGCACCATTTGGGACTTGATACTTCTCTGAAGAGCAAAAAGTACAAAGCTTCACCAGAGTAGGGAAGATGCCTTTGAAATAGGTCATGATTGACCAGGTATGGATCAGACCAGGTATTGGAAAACTTGCAGGATTGCCCAACTGTGTTGCTACTAGGCCAATGTTTCTGAACCTCATCAACTTTAAGATGTGTGGATGTCAACTCCCAGAACTGCTGTAAGTCAAGGTCTATGTCAGGCCTAGAAGGCATCTTTTTTGTTGGATCTTCAGACCTGCCACATTTACTGCTGTGGGAAACTGGGAGGGGGGGTTATATGGAGCAAGGGTGAAATATATAGTCATAATAACATTCCTTTCTCAGAGAGTCAAGGACATTCTGCCCTGTACCTGGGAGGCTGGAACTGGGAGGCATCTCCAGTTGGGACGATGTTTTGATTGGACCATGTGATGGACTTGTGGGTGCTGGGCAGGGACTTGAACTTTTCTTTGGATGGAGAAAACCTGGAAACTTTCAGATTCGTGTTTTCTCAGATATGCCAATATGACATCTCTAATAAAATGGAACTTTGAGGAACTTCAAGCCTTGGAGTCTTCTTTCATTGGGGGTGTTACTTGGAACCCTGACAGTCTACCTGTAAAGCAAGAAAAGAAAACTGTAGTTCTTCCTCACTATTACTTCAGGGCATCTGGTATTCTAACATGGAGATATTGTATCTGCAGATGCATCAATCCTACACGCCTGAGTTCTCAGATACAGATTTTCCACAGCACCTGAGGTATCTGAAGTGGGTCACCTTCTGCGGTGCTCTACATTCTTCAGTGGTCCTCACCAATGTTCTCAACTCTACATTCCACTGTGGACCTTCCCAACATTCTTCAAGTTTTGAGGAGTTACTAAAGAACTGGTTTCTTGCAACCTGGTTTCCTCCAGATGGGTTAGAAATAGAATTTCTATTGCCATGGAAGTTGGCATATGGTTGGGATTCAGGGTGCTGTAATCTTGGTAGTCCTCGAAAGGCTGTTTGAAAGATTCCACACAGTTAATTAAACCGTGTAGAGCACAGGAAGTTCCTTCAAAATGAGTCAGCAAATACTAGGATGCAGACAAGAAGGCAGAAAATGGATTACATTTGAATGAACTCCAGACACCACTGGGCCAAAAAAAAATCCGCAAGGAGTGTTTTTCTCTTTAATTTTTCCACTTTCTCATTTCTAGTAGGTTTTTTTTCTTCTATTTTTCTTTGGTGAGAAGGATGAGGTGGGGAGTTGAGGATGGCAGAGGGACTGTATGTATTTCAAAATCTTCTGAAAATGCTTAAGGTAAAGGTAAAGATAAAGGTTCCCCTCGCACATATGTGCTAGTTGTTCCTGACTCTAGGGGGTGGTGCTCATCTCCGTTTCAAAGCTGAAGAGCCAGTGCTGTCCGAAGACATCTCCGTGGTCATGTGGCCAGCATGACTAAATGCCAAAGGCGCACGGAACACTGTTACCTTCCCACCAAAGGTGGTCCCTATTTTTCTACTTGCATTTTTTACGTGCTTTTAAACTGCTATGTTGGCAGAAGCTGGGACAAGTAACGGGAACTCACCCCATTATGCGGCACTAGGGATTCGAATTGCTGAACTGCTGACCTTTCAATCGACAAGCTCAGCGTCTTAGCCACTGAGCCACCACGTCAATGCATACTTTGTTGTTAACAGCCTTTCCTGACTTTTAGGTTTTGGGAGACTACATCTCCCAGACAGCCAAGGCAGTGCCCTTGGTGACTGGGAATTCTGGGAGCTGAAGTCTCAAAAGCACCAGGTTACATGATGTAGTTTCACAGCATGGGTTGCACATTAGGCATTTAGAAACAAAAGAGAAAAGTACCATATGAAACATGTCCACATGGCTGGATATCCAGCTACTCAGCATGGGACACCCACCTCCAACTGTTCACATCCCTGAGTGCTGTAATTAGGTTGCTTGTTCCTCTACTATGATCAACTCTTCAGTTCCTGACTGAGGCTGATTTATGTCTTGCACATTTTTCTTTGTGATAAATTTGTCCCGTAGTGTTTATGTTGCTAGGATTTGCTGTGGGAGAGCAAGAAGAATTGTTAGCGGCAAGGAGATCTGAAGGAACAATTTGAGGAAGGAAAATAAAAATGAGAGGCTAGCATAAGAGGTCAGTTTAGGTTTCGGATTTCAAAGAGGAGATCTTTAGATTCGGTGGGAATTCAAATCTTCCAATAGTTCACAAGAAAAACAACATCTCGTGTTCATTTCACAGATCAGAGCCCAAGTCTTCTGAACTGAGATTGCCAGATGTTGTAGGATTAGAACTCCTCACTGATAGACTCAGGAGTGGACTCCTGGGGGTTCACAGGGGTTCGGGAAAACCTCTAGCTAAGATTCTGTGCAGTTCAGAGAACCCCCAAATCCCACTCCTGGCTGGCCCTGCCCACCCCACCCCGCCCCTCCCAGGAGTCCCCATGCAGCCTATTTTGGATGCAGGTAAGTGCAGGGCATGTGTGAAGGTTCACGGTGGGTGAAAAATGGGCCATCTGGAAGTTTGGGAAGGCCGGAAACCGGTCCATTTCTGGCCTCCAGAGGGCCTCTGGAGCCTGAGGAGGCTGTTTTTGCCCTCCCTGAGGCTCGAGAAAAGCCCCCAGAGCCCGGGGACGGCAAAAATGCCCCCCTGCCATGGTGCAGGAGGCTGACTAGGCCACGCCCAGCATGGCCACACCCACCCAGCAACCGGGCAGAGAACCCCTTGCTGAAATTTTTGAAGCTCACCCCTGGATAGACTGCAACTCTCAGTTTGCCACCCAATCTGTGAGTCTTTGGTCACCGGTTTAGGAAGCTTGGAGTGTTAGGATCAGATAGCAGCTGATTTATGTTATATTCACTATCCAATCCCCCAGTTATCACTTAGTCAAATCGGAGAACTGAAAAAGAAAGCTGTCCTAAAATAGCAATAGCAACAGCAATTAGACTTATATACTGCTTCAAGGTGTTTTACAGCCCTCTCTAAACGATTTACAAAGTCAGCATATTGCCCCCAATAATCTGGGTTCTCATTTTACCGACCTCAGAAGGATGGAAGGCTGAGTCAACCTTTAGCCTGTCCGGATCGAACTGCTGGCAGCTAGCAGAGTTAGCCTGCAATACTGCATTCTAACCACCATAACACCATAGCTCTTAAAAAATGGTCCATAGTTTGGTAGTAAAGAGCATTCCCCACCCCCCCAATATTAGCCTCCTGGGATCCTAACATCTTCATCTCCACGTATCCCATCCAATGAAACAAGGCAGGTAGTTATCAGAGAAAAAGCGTTTTCTATATGTCCTCACATATAGAACATGCTCTCCAAAAAAATGTTCAACTGCTTTTCTATGATGAGCTCAACCCTAGATGCAGCCCATTTTATTTTCTTGTGCATTTCAATAACCATTTTGGTATTTTAGAACTTGTTGCTACTTTATTGTTATTTTATACAACATTTATTGCAGTTGTTATTGTTGTTTCTGATTTTCATGTTTCTGTGGTAATTTGCACAGACTATTAAAACTGTTTTTGTGCTTTTGATTGCAGGTAGCCCGCGATACACAACCATTCATATAATGACTATTTGAAGTTACAAAAGCATTGAAAAAAAAATTACCTTTCTTCACACTTACAACTTAACAACAACCACAGGATTCCCATGGTAACATGATTAAAATTTGAGCACTTGGCAGCTGGCATGTATTTATCACAACTGCAGCATCCTGGACTCATGTCATCACCATTTGTGACCTTCCAAGCCAGCTTCCTATAAGCAAAGTCAGGGGAGGAAACTGGATTTGCATAACAGCTGCATTATTTATTTATTTATTTATTTATTTATTTATTTATTTATTTATTTATTTATTTATTAATCAAATTTCTATACCGCCCTACTCCCGAAGGACTCAGGGTGGTGAACAGCCAAGATAAAATACAGATAATACAAATGTTAAAAATCCCTTAAAATTATTAAATATTTTGGCCAAAACACAGATTAAAACACCCAATTTATAAAATCACAAATTAAAAATTTAAAAGAGGAGAGTTAGGCCAGGCCAGCCTGCTGAAATAGAAAAGTTTTGAGAGCACGGCGAAACGTGCGCAGGTCCGGGATCCTCCCTGATTAAATAAAGAACGATTGCTGGAACTGGGTATGTCTAGTTTGATGAAAAGAAGGACCAGAGGTGACATGATAGCAGTGTTCCAATATCTCAGGGGCTGCCACAAAGAAGAGGGAGTCAAGCTATTCTCCAGAATACCTGACGGCAGGACAAGAAGCAATGGGTGGGAACTAATCAAGGAGAGAAGCAACTTAGAACTAAGGAGAAATTTTCTGACAGATAAAACAATTAATCAGTGGAACAACTTGCCTGCAGAAGTTGTGAATGCCCCAACACTGGAAACTTTTAAGATGTTGGATAATCATTTGTCTGAAGTGGTGTAGGGTTTCCTGCCTGGGCAGGGGGTTGGACTAGAAGACCTCCAAGGTCCCTTCCAACTCTGTTATTCTATTCTATTCTATTCTATTCTATTCTATTCTATTCTATTCTATTCTATTCTATTCTATTCTATTCTATTCTATTCCATTCCATTCCATTCCATTCCATTCCATTCCATTCCATTCCATTCCATTAATAAAATTAACTATAAACTACTAACCAAAAGTAGCTAACATGACTTGAGAGGGAAGATGAAGAAGAGTCAACTTGGACTCAACTCTGCTCTTTGTGGGCATGCATTTATTGCAGAAGAAGAATGCCTTTGATTGCTATGAGTCACATGAAACATTTTGGGTGGTCCAAAATCCCCAGTTGGCATTCTTGTCCCATAATCCACAGTGCTTAAGTCATCCAACCAAAAATGCCGAGAACTGATCGCCAACAACAGGACATAACAAATAGAAATGAAGAGCCTAACTCAATCCACCTTTGCCACTCAAAACTCTTTTTCAAGGGAGAAAGGTGATAAGAATATGCTGCCTTGCATTCTTTGGGGTGGGATAAAAATATATTTATCAAGTAACAATGAAGCCTATTTAAGAAAATTGCTGTGTCTTTGAATTTGTAAAGACCATCTCTTTCTTGCCTTTGGCATTGGCATGCACTCTCTAATGGTTAGCATATAACACCCTACATTTGTTCAGCAATATAGATGACAAATTCAGTTGAATCCAAGCCCAGTTATGGGTGTTAATTTTTATACAGCCTTTAAAGTGCCACAGCCCTTCAAGCTCTACTATTTCCTGAATTTGTATCTGATCTTCTCCTTGACCTGAAATGCCTCAGATCTCTTGAACAGTCCACCTGTTAAAATTAAGGAATGCACTAATGGTTCACAACTCTGGGCCTCCTTCAGGATGATTCTGGGTTTGAAAAATTAAATTGAGTTATAGTTCCAAACAGATCTGAGGTTTGGTTGAACCCTGTCCCTGATAGGAATCCAGGCCACCATTGATTTGCTGATTAAGTACATGCTTTGCTGCTTTTGCAAGCTACTATGATGCTATTTATGATAGTCACCTTGTATCCTACTTTGCAAAAGGCAGATTTGTTTGAAAAGTTGTCAGAAGGAAGGTTCTCAGATATTGATGGGATACAGCTCCGTCAGATCTGGCTGTTATAGGCAACAACCAGGACTTCTGCGCTGTAAAATATCTGGGGAACATTAGATCAGAGTGTCAACCCTGAAACTGACCTGACCAAAGCCATTTTGAAGCTTCAGTGTTGCCACATTGGAGCTGAGGGATAGGGAGGGGGGAATAGAGATAGCTGGGATTTTGTAGCCAAAACAAAATACTTTCTCCTGGGAACCAAGGACATTTTCACACCTGGTCAGAGACAGGAGGAGTGATGTTACCTGGCAACCAGACAGCACCTTGATTGGACCATGTGACTAATTGTTTGGGGAAAGGGAAAAAACTTTTACTTTTAAAAGTAAACTTTTTACTTTTACTTACTTTTAAAAGAAAACCGCGGGAACCTTCAGAGTTGGTTTTCACCAGAACTGTGTCAATATAATATATCCAATAAAACTATTCTTTGAAAAATCTACCTGCCTCGGAGTTTTGTTTGCTATGGGTGTATTACTTGGAACCCTGACACAGAGGTCTTCAAACTTGACAACTTTTAAGGCTTGTGGACTTCAATTCCATGGCTGGCTATGGAGCCACTTGATGGGCTCCATCCCATTCTGGGTTCCCTAGGTCTTCAAAGCCCTGTGAAAGACTGTCCAAGTGGAGGCCAACCTAATCTTTGCGGGGATGATGTTCCAAAACAAGGGGGGTGGCACCACAGAAAAGGCCCTTCTTTTGACCTTTTTGCAGCTCTCTTTCATATATAAGAGCTTTGTACTCTTTGAATGAGAATTATTCCTTGAAATACATACTTTTTAATTTTGTGATGCAATTTTCCCATGTACAGGTATGCACCAAAATGCATATTTTGGGCAAGGCAACGCTTGCATCAATTTTATTTACAAGCTAGCTGAGCATTGTGGGAGCTGTAGTCACTTGGAAGTTTTCACCTTAATTGGTGAAAGCTGCCTTGGCTGAGGAAATCTGAAGCTTTACATTCCTGCAAATACCACTTTTGCTTTTTTCTGAGTGCTCATTTAGGCTCTAGCTGTTGTCAAGGCAGCATCCAGTTCAATTTAGGTCTCTCACAGACCCTGACGAATCTCTGCCATCTGGATTAAACCCCCTTTCAACACTTCACAAGCATTTGATCATTATACTGAAATCTCCAAAATAACGATGCACAATAATTCCTTTGCCTTTTGTTTATAATATCTGGTTTCTCATAATGATTATAATGAGATGCAATTTTGTTCTCCCCTTGAATATGTTTTTGGATTATACTGAGATCTGTAATGAATCTGGAGGAGAAGGTTTACAGAGAGAGCACAAAACTAAGAAAACATATACAGGTAGTCCTCAATTTATGACAGCAACTGAGCCCAAAATTTCTATTGCTAAGCAAGACAGTTGATAAGTGAGTTTTGGCCTATATTGTGACCTTTCTTGCCAGAGTTGTTAAGTGAATTACTGCAGTTGTTAAGTTAGTAATACGGTTGTTAAGTGAATCTGGCTTCCCCATTGACTTTGCTTGTCAGAAGGCCGTAGAAGTTGATCATATGCTCCCAGGACGCTGCAACCATCATAAATATATGCCAGTTGCCAAGTGTCTGAATTTTGATCACGTGACCATGGGGATGTTGCAACGGTCGTAAGTGTGAAAAACTGTGATAAGTCACTTTTCAATGCCATTGTAACTTTGAACAGTCACTAAACCAATGAGTCAAGGAATAATGGTATTGTAAATAGTTCCCATGTTCTACCAAGAACAGGTTGGATGGAGTTCCAAATGCATGGATCTGCCCCATAGAGTTTTCCTATAGCAAGCTGGATCACTGCTATCCATTCACAAGTACTTTGAACAAACCTGAGCAGGCAGAGAGCAGATAGACTCTATGAAAACCCACCATCTCAGGCTGAAATGTAGACAGGAGCTGGCAGTGCTAAGCAAGGAAGACAGAGATTGCAATTCCAATACTTCTTAGAAGGGCTGGGTGGTGTGATAGCTCAGCATTTAAGACACTAGGCTTGTCGGCTGGAAAACCAACAACCGAGGTTCGAGACCCAAGTGTCATGCGACGGGGTGAGCTCCCATCCCCATCCTAGCTCCTGCCCACCTAGCAGTTCAAAAGCATGCAAATGTGAGTAGATAAATAGGTACCATTTTGATGGGAAGGTAACAGCACTCCGTGACATCATGCTGGCCACATGACTGCAGAAATGTCTTCAGACAACATTGGCTCAACGGCCCTCGAAACTGAGATGAGCATCGACCCCTACAGCCAGCAACGACCAGTGTAGTGAAATCTCCAGGGACCAGGGGTGAAATCCAGCAGGTTCTGACAGGTTCTGGAGAACCGGTAGCGGAAATTTTGAGTAGTTCAAAGAACCGGCAAATACCACCTCTGGCTGGCCTCAGAGTGGGGTGGGAATGGAGATTTTGCAATATCCTTCTCCCAGGAGTGGGGAGGGAATGGGAATTTTGCAGTATCCTTCCCCTGCCACGCCCACCCACCCACGCTCACCCAGCCACACCAAGCCTACCAAGCCACGCCCACAGAACAGGTAGTAAGAAAATTTGGATTTCACCACTGCCAGGGACTCCCCCACTTAGAAGGGATAGCAGATCAGGGAGGGTTAGTCCACATGTTGTTATAGTCAGCTTTTATTGTTTATCTTCCATGGAAAATACAGTGTAGCAGCTTCATCTTCACTGGTGTTAGTTTCCAATTTTTCATTTATTTTTTCCAACATGGCAAAGTAAGTGAGACCCTGAGATGGTGGACTCTGAGATGGGTCATCAAATAATGCATGGATGAACTTGAGTTTCCACTTGGGGCTCTTGTCAGACAATTGGAATTTCTCTTTCATGTCCTGTCTAGAATTTCATTCCCTTTTCTACTGTTCAAGAAAGAACACTAACTCAGTGCCAGGACTTTTTTAGGAGGATGCAGATTTAATCTCCAGGATCTCCAGGTACAGCTGGGAAAATCTCCTGGATGAGCTACTTTGGCAGCAGTACTGTACTTGTGATCAGTGGTGGGATTCAAAAATTTTTACTACCGGTTCTGTGGGCGTGGCTTGGTGGGCGTGGCTTGGTGGGAGTGGCAGGGGAAGGATATTGTAAAATCTCCATTCCCTCCCCACTCCAGCGGAAGGTTACGGCAAAATCCCCATTTCCTCCCCACTCCAGGGGAAGGTTACTGCAAAATTCCCATTCCCACCCTACTCCAGGGGAAGGATACTGTAAAATCTCTATTCCCATCCCACTCCAGGGGAAGGTTACTGCAAAATCCCCATTTCCTCCCGATCAGCTGGGACTCAGGAGGCAGAGAATAGATGAGGGAGGGGCCAGTCAGAGGTGATATTTGCCGGTTCTCCAAACTACTCAAAATTTCCGCTACCGGTTCTCCAGAACTGGTCAGAACCTGCTGAAACCCACCTCTGCTTGTGATCAGTCTCTGTAGGCTTCTAGGTTGCTCTTGAATCTTCCATTGCGGTGTTTCTCAACCGTGGCAACTGGAAGGCTGGCTGGGGAATTCTGGGAGTTGAAGTCCACAAATTGCTAAGTTTGAGAAGCACTGCTGTATTCTATATAACTATTTCCTTTGCTCTGGAATTTGCCTTCGTCCTTTTAACCATCACATAGGCACAGGCTTCCTTGGGGAAAAAAAGTCTGTTGCTAGCTTCTGGATTGGATTCAGTTGGCACCACTCAGGGTAATTGTCCTTTGTGGGTCATTCTTTCATTTAATTGCCAGAGGCCATTATAACTACTTTCGCCTGTGTTGGATCCAGTATGTCTGGATATCTCCTGCAACTAACTTCGGTTCTGTTCCAAACCTTCTAAATGGATAAATTCCTTCAAAGGCCAAGGAAATGCTAGAACATCTCGGTCCAAGCATTCACTTTGTTAAGTTGGTCTTTAAAGTAAAGACATTCACAAGCCAGTTAATTCCAGAAACATATGCCAGAATTCTCTAGTTGGCTGTGAGAGAGAGAGGCTGCCAAGAAAGAATTAAATTAGTCAGTTAATTAAAGGCTCCTGAAAGCCCAAAGGACTAGCTCAGAAAGAGGTTGCCCAATGCATGACTCTGGCATTTCTTTTCTCCATTAGCCTTCTCTGAAGCATATTCTGCTCTGCAAGGTCAAAACAAGTTTGTGATAGCTGTGGGATCATCAGGTTGGTGTGGATCTCCTAATGCAGAGATGTCAAACTCAAGGGCTGGGGGCAGGGATGGGTTCTACTTACCTTACTACTGGTTTGCAACAGGATCGCTTGCGCACGTGCCTTGCCTCTGCGCACGCACAGATCGCTGATGATGACATCCGGGGCAGTGAGCGGGACCTCCTGCTGGTTTTACTACCGGTTCTTGTGAACCGGTCTGAACCGGGGGCAACCCACCACTGGCTGGGGGCTGGCTCTGGCCTGCAGGGCCACCCTAGAAACAGTGAAAAACCGGCCTATGGTGCCTCTGCAGTGAAAACAGGCTTCTGAGCTCCATTTTTGGCTGCGACGGCCTCCTGCAACCCTCTGCCAGCGGAAACAGAGCTCGGGAGGGCCGTGTGCGCTTGGGCCACCATAGGCGCCCCCGACACGAGTGACGTCGAGCTGGCCATGCCCACCCCGGCCATACCCACCCCAGCCCCCCGGAGGTCAAACACAACCCTGATGAGACCCTCAATGAAATCAAATTTGACACCCCTGTCCTAGGGAGTCACCAATATGCAAAGGGTTCTGCCTTAGTCATCTTCTGGAAAGCTGTTCAAACATGGCTAATTCCAACGAACCCTTTCTGGTTAATTATCTGCACTTTGCCTGCCATCTGTTCGGCTGTACGCTATCCTTCATTTTAATCAGCATCATGGTTTATGGTTTAATGGTTTTACTGTTTTGTGGCTTAGGTTTGCAGACCAGCAGGAACTCTGCAATATGGCCGCATCCAAGGAACAGAAAATTAAATAAAGCAATAATAATGCGTTAAGTATGCCATGGATGCTTATAGCTGACAGTTTGCTTCATGCGTTTACCTATTCAGTGAATACCACTACAATGAGGAAGGGGGAGGGACAGGGGTGAAATGCTCCCGGTTCGGACCGGATCGGGCGATCTGGTAGCGATCATGGCGGGTGGTTCGGCGATCTGGTAGTGATAGCGGAGCAAAGCTCTGCCCACCTGCCTAGGTGTCGTTACTTCCTGGTTTTAACCAGGAAGTAATGTGTTTTTTACCTTCTGCACATGCAGAACAGTAATTATTATTATTAGAGAGTAGATTAAACTCTGAGTTTATACCATGTTTCCCCAAAAATAAGACCAGGTCTTATATTACCGTATTTTTCGGAGCATAAGACGCACCTTTTTCCCCCCTAAAAGAGGGTGAAATTTAAGGTGCATTTTATACACTGAATGTAGCCTTGCCCACCCACTGGTCCCCACCCTTTGGCCTCTGCCTCGCAGCAGTTAACTCCTTGCAAACAAACAGCAAGAAAAAACAGCTCCTTTCAGCTTCAGCACAGCCTAATTAGCACAAGTTGATTGGATCAGCCTCCTGACTCTCAGCTGTTTTGCACAGGGCTCTGCTGCTTGCTGCAAAGAGGTAAATTGCTGGAGCAGATTTTTTTTTCCTCGTGCTAATCAAGTAATGCTGAAAAGGAAAATGAAAGTAAAGCAGGCTGTTTGCTGTTTGCTGCAATGAGGCAAAATTGCTCAGAGGCAGAGGGAGATTTTCTTCTTTTCCTCACCAAAAAAGGTAGGTGCATCTTATACTCCGAAAAATACGGTAATTTTTGCTCCAAAAGACGCATTAGGGCTTATTTTTATTTAAGATTTATTTGGTGGTGGTGGTGGGGAATATGGTACTAAATGCACCCATCTGGCTGACAATCTTAACAGGGGCTTATTTAGGGGATAGGGCTTATATTATGAGCATCCTGAAAAATCATGGTAGGACTTATTTTCCAGTTGGGTCTTATTTTCAGGGAAAGAGGATAGGAGCCCCCTTTTGCAGGCAAGTCAGCAAGGTGACTTTGAGCCAGTCACTCTCTCTCAGCACAACCTGCCTCACAGGGTTGTTGTGGGAATAATAGGAAGAGAAAGTTGTGTTGGATATGTTCGTCACCTTGAATTACTTGTTATAATAAAGGCAGGAAATAAAATAAAATAATGAAACGAAACGAAATAAAAAATGTAAATAAAATAATACAATGACCACAATTGAGCCCAAATTTTCTGTTGCTAGGAGAAACAATTGTTAAGTTAGTTTTGCCCCATTTTATAACCTTCTTTACCACAATTGTTAAGTGAATCACTGCAGTTGATAAGTTAGTGACACAGTTGTTAAGTGAATCTGACTTCCACATTGACTTTTGCTGGTCAGAAGCAGGGGTGAAATGGACCGAATCGCCTGATCCAGTAGCGATGGAGGTGGGTGGTTCGGAGAACTGGTAGCAAAAATCCCTGCCCCCCCTCATGCCCAGCTGAGCCGCACAATCATCAGAGCTTTTTTTTTATTTTTAAAAGCATTTTTTCTACAACTTCTTTGGCTGAAAAAATGCTTTTAAAAGTAAAAAAAAAAGGCTCTGATGATCGCGCGGCTCAGCTGGGATCGTCAAAGGCTTTTAAAAGAAAATAACCCTTTTTTTCTTTTAAATGCCTCTGACGATCCAAGCTGAGTTGCCTGATCGGCGGAGGCTTTTTAAAAAACTCAGCTGGGATCGTCAGAGGCATTTAAAAGAAAAAAAGGGTTTTTTTCTTTTAAAAAAGCCTCTGCTGATCAGGCAACTCAGCTGGGATCGTCAGAACCTTTTGAAAGCATTTTTTACAACCTCTTCGCCGAAGAGGTTGTGGAAAAAATTGTTTTAAAAGTAAAAAAAAAAAATTGGCCACGCCCACCCAGTCATAATACCCTCCCCAAGCCACGCCCACAGAACCAGTAGTAACAAATTTTAGATTTCACCACTGGTCAGAAGGTCTCAAAAAATGATATTATGACCTTGGGACACATCAACGATCATAAATATGAACCAGTTGCCAAACATCTGAATTTTGATCACATGACCACGGGGATGCTGCAAAGGTCCTAACTGTGAAAAATGGTCATAAGTCACATTTTTCAGTGCCGTTTTAACTTTGAACAGTCACTAAATGACCGTTTTTAAAGTTTTTAATGGCTTCTGTGGTTAGTTTGTGGTTGTTTTTGTATTGTAAGGGAGGATCCAAATACCTCCCCAAAGATTGCCTTCAATTGTACTTCAAGTAATTAAAAAACAAAATTGTTTTATCATTATTATTTCATGAGATTTTTATTATTCTAATACAGTAGTTCTCATTTAATGACTGCCTCGTTTAGCAACCATCTCAGTTATGATGGTGGTAAAAAAGGAACTTTGCATGTATGACCTTTGCAGCCCTGTAAAGCAAAGGAAGGCTGAAGTAAGATCATAAGAACAGTGGCTGTCAAATCAGGAAATCCAGACAGTTCAAATGAATATAAAGGATTATTGCAAGCTCATGCTCTCTACAAGAATCTGAACTACTAACACTTAAAGCAAACTGATGGTAGATAAAAGTCAGTGCAATTCAAGGTAGGCTGGACGGAGATCTCTTGTGTACACAAAGGGACTTGAGACTGATGGCATGTTTGACCCAGGGGTGAAATCCAGCAGGTTCTGACAGGTTCTGGAGAACTAGTAGTGGAAATTTTAAGCAGTTCGGAGAACCGGCAAATACCACCTCTGGCTGGTCCCAGAGTGGGGTGAGAAATGGAGATTTTGCAATATCCTTCCCCCAGGAGTGGGGAGGGAATGGGGATTTTGCAGTATCCTTCCCCTGCCACGCCCACCAAACCACCCCCACCAAGCCACAGCACGCCCACCAAGCCACGCCCACAGAACCGATAGTAAAAAAATGTGGATTTCACCCCTGGTTTGACCCCTCCCTTGGACTCAGCCAGGTCATCTCCTATAGCAGCAGTTTCACTTAGCAACCGCTTTGCTTAATGACCAAATTGCTGGTCCCAACTGTGGTTGCTAAATGAGGACTACCCATATGAGAAGGCAGGAAGGCTGTGGGGTATTGCGAGAGAACCCACCTTGTAAAATAGCAATAGCACTTAGATTTATATACTGCTTCATAGTGCTTTACAGCCTTCTCTAAGAGGTTTACAGAGTCAGCCTATGGCCCCCAACAATCTGGGTCCTCATTTTACCCACCTTGGAAGGATGGAAGGCTTGAGATTCCAGTGAGATTCGATTTGCCAAACTGCTGGCAGCCGGTTATCAGCAGAAGTAGCCTGCAGTACTGCACTTTAACCACTGCACCACCGCGGCTCATTCATCATCAAAATGCGGATACTATTGATATATAAAGTTCATTATAAACACAAACATGAACTCTTGCTGAAAAAGAAATAGTAAAAAATTATCACAGAACTAGGAATGCTAGTTATGTTACTCAGCACTGAGTGAACAAAAAGCATTCTGCACATGTTTGGGATACTCATTGGGATTCCTTGATTAGCCCTTCAGTTATTCCTTGCCTGGTTTATAAGCCACCAGCTATAAAACTGAGTGCACTTCAAAGGACTTGAGAAACGCTTTTGCAGGAACTAAACTCTTTATCACATTCATTCCTTGATAGGAAGGAAAGTGGGAGATGGACGCAGCAATATTGCCCCCAGGGCTTTGTCATCCTTCCTGTTAAAACACGTGCCTGCTTATATTTATTCTGAGCAAAAGTATTTTGGTTCTATATTTTCCAAAACATTAATTTAACTAATCAAAGCTAACTATTTGTTCTTTTGTTTTTTTGTTTTTTTAAATGGAATAAATAACAAAAGAACAATTAAAACGTTGACTTTAGAAAGTTACAAAGGAACTAAAGGTCCAGAAAAATTTGAAGTAAAACTTTGGAATTAATAATAATGAATTCTTTGCAATGGAATTTTTTTTTTGTTTGATTTTTTTTAAAAAAATGATAAGACTTTAACAGTTGAACACTAGAGGGAACTAAAGATTATAATTAAATTAGAAGAACATTCAAACTCAACTCACAATTATAGAATGAAGCAAAATATTTTAACATTAGACATATTGTTGCCTTTGATGAGATGGGCGGCATATATATTAAATAAATAAATATTGATGGATATTTTGAACAATGGACCTAGAAGTTAATTTTCAGAGTGTCTGACTCTTAGACAGACCATGTTTCAAAGATGTTATGGAAGAGGAACAAGTGTTACCTATCAAGTGAAATTGATTTGAAAGTGGATTTACAAGAATGACATGGAAAAAGATGTTACACTGGACATACAAAAGAAACTATTTGATGTCTTAATAATCAAAAGGGTTGTACAAATAATAAACCAAAAGAGTGACCTGGGCAATTTTCCTAAACTGGATTTACAAAAGAAGCTTGTTAACATTTTGAAGAATTTTTTGAGAAAGAACAAAGAAAATCAGAAAAAAAAATCAAGTTCAGGGGCATTATTTGAAGGGATTAAAGATCAAGATTGTTCGAAGTAAAAGGAAGGAATATAGAGTTGGTTAATTTGATCAAAATTAAAATAAGTATGCTATTATATCTGGTAACCCTTGATAGAATTTTGCTGACATAAGGACGGAAATGACAAATTTTTAAGGATTTGTTGTTCATAGCTAAAATATGGGATATGGGAAGAACAGACATTCTGATCTATTTTAAGAGAAGACAAAATACATTATTAAAATTATTTAAACAGGTAGTCCTTGACTTATGACCACAATTGAGCCCAAAATTTCTGTTGCTAAGAGAGACAGTTGTTAAGTTATTTTTGTCCCATTTTATGACCTTTCTTACCACGGTTGTTAAATTAATCTGACTTCCCCATTAACTTGTCAGAAGGTTACAAAAGTTGATCGTATGATTCCTGGGATATTGCAACCATCATAAATATGAGCTTGTTGCCAAGTGTCCAAATTTTCATCATGCAACGGGATGCTGCAATGATGATATGATCATTGTGTGTGAAAAACAGTCATAAGTCACTTTTTTCAGTGCAGTTGTAACTTTGAATGGTCACTAAACAAATGGCAGTAAGTTAAGGACCACTTGTGCTTATTGCGATCAAGTGGGAAGTCGCGTTTTCTTTCATTTTTCTTTATTATTTTTTTCTATTTTTCTTTTCTTTTTAATTTGCATTCGTTTTTATTGTTGCAATTGCAATCCTTAGCAAAATTACTATAAAGAAGTGTTAATAAAACAACCACATTAGAGTATAAAATATTTGTGGAAAGAAGGAACTGCTACACGATAGCTGCCCTGTTACTCCCAGAAACACACTGCTACTCATATGCCACACAGCTATTTCTGTTCTCAACAGCTGCAGTGGGAGGTGTTAGTCAAATTGATCTTTATTAGCCAAGAAATCAGCAAAGAGTTCAGAGAGGCTACCACTCCAGAGCTGAAAACAATGGCCACCCTGCCAATGTCTTCAGAAAATCCCCAACCACCAAATATAATGGTTGGCACTAGGTGTGCATGGTACACTTGTAATTTGCTCCCTAAATGCTGTTCATCATTTGGATTCTGACTATCCCTGGCCAACAATCATACTGGGTAAGATTTTTTTTAAAAAGAGAGAGAATAGATTGGACATTTGTGGATCGCATCCGGCACAGGAGAAGACAGACAATTGGTAGTTTCACAGCCTGTTATTTATTTATACATGTTATTTATTTATACATTTCCTCACCCTGTGTTTTCATTCTCAGAGAGAACCCAAAGCAGAATAGCTGATGGGTACCAAGCGGCTTTGGTGATGTCCCTCAGGGCCACCAGTAGCCACATGTTGCAGCTGTCACCACAATTTTCACAGCAGTTTCACATCAATGGCATTTTGACATGAACAGAAGGAAGAAAAATCTGTCTGGAAGTAGCCACTGTATGCTTGTTTGCAAAGTAGTCCTAAAAAACATTCTTAGATAGCATTCTTAAATTCTTTATTTTCCACGAGTAAACTGGCTGGATATGAAGTCAGCTTGAAAATTTAAGAAGGAATGAGGAATAAAATAAGAATATATGACATTCCTGGAGGGTTTAATGCATTTATGAAGACGTGTAAGGAGTGCTTGTGTTAAAATTTGAAGTATATTACTGTAGCTGGAGATGTGAATGCATAATGATATTGTCATTGGCTGACAATCCAGATGGTTTGCAGTGAATGTTAGATAGACTGTATAATGCAATAATTCATCATTTCATTATTGAGTCAAAGACCAAATAGTCATGTTTGACAGGGAGAACAGAGTTCACGACTACACATTATATACAGATGGTAAATATGTAGGGTCACATAGTACAATATTTATATAAATCTGTTTTCTTAAATGACCAGGAAGAAATCTGTAAAGACAATTAAGTAATAGAGAGAGAGTGAATGGAGATTAAAAATGGGGGGAAGGGGAGGGGAGGGAAGGGGAGGGAAGGAAGGAAGGAAGGAAGGAGAAAGAGAGAGAAAGTGTCAGGGTTCCAAGTAACACCCCCAACGAAAGAAGACTCCGAGGCTTGAGTTTCCTCAAAGTTCCATTTTATTAGAGATGTCATATTGGCACATCTGGGAAAACCCAAATCTGAAAGTTTCCAGGTTTTCCTCACCCAAAGGAAAGTCCAAGTCCCTGCCCAGGACCAACATGTCCATCACATGGTGCAAGCAAAGCACCATCCCAACTGGAGATGCCTCCCAGTTCCAGCCCTCCAGGTGCAGGGCAAGATGTCCTTGACTCTCCGAGAAAGGAATGTTATTATGACGATATATCACCCATGTGCCATATAATCCCCCCTCCTGGGGCCGGCCTGAAGATCCAATGCAAAAGATGGCTTCTAGGCCTGAGAGAAAGAAAAAGGAAGGAAGGAAGGAAGGAAGGAAGGAAGGAAGGAAGGAAGGAAGGAAGGAAAGGAAAGGAAAGGAAAGGAAAGGAAAGGAAAGGAAAGGAAAGGAAAGGAAAGGAAAGGAAAGGAAAGGAAAGGAAAGGAAAAAGGTCAAAAAGAAGGAAAAGATGGAGACAGTTATGATTGGTTGGGCCAGATGCAATCCTGAAAAAGACAATATGAAGAAGTTTAAAGGACAACAGGTAATATATGAAGTGGTGGGTGGGCACAATGGAAGGAAAGATAGAATGCAAGGACAGAAAGGCTGGGGAGGGAGTTATACTGAATGATGGTAGCTACTGAATCATGTTGACATCAGTTAGATGAAAAGAGAAAGAAATAATAAGATGAAGACACGAAGAGATAAGAAAAAGAGAAAGGAATACAGCTAAATCTAACTGATGCCAACATGATTCAGTAGCCAACATAATTTGGCATAACTGTTTACTCTGAAGGGAAGCATGTATGTAGCATTAAAGACATTATTAAAGAGGAGGAAAATGTGCATCCTGAGAAGGCATAGTTTGCCCCCCCCAAAAAAGGGGGGGCAGAAAGGAACAGAATCAGGTGTTGTCCACTTCTTGAATATTACACATCACACTCATGAGATGGGCAGCTGTACAAATTTGATAGATAAAAGATTACATGTGTTTTCCTTATGATCATAAAGCACAAGATAGCAATGATGATAATGATGTCCTAAATCTTACATACAGTACTTCAGAAGCAGAGGAGGAGGGCTTGCCTAAAAGCATCCCTTTGGAGAAAGCTTTGCATTGCAATTTTGCAAACTTTCTCAAGGCATCAGAGAAAAAGGGGAAAAGCGAACGAGGCAATCCAAGTTCAGAGTCTGGCTGGCAGGAGACCACAGCTGGGGAGGGGGAAAAAAAAAACATCAAAGAAGCAGGCCAACGCTACAGCCCTGGAAGCTGCCACCTCAGAGCATCTTTTCTGCTTCCCTTTGGAGAAACGAGACAGACTTCAAACCCTGCCATTTTCTTTAATGAAATTGTTACCTTGGCAACCATCTTGTCACATTAGGGCAACGCAGTGATTCCAGAGGAAGTCTGAATGTTTCCTAAGAGCTGGGCTAAGGCAGGAAGCAGCCAAATCAACAGGTGGGAGAAGAAACAAACATACCAAAAGTTTAGCAAATCAGCCAGATGCTTAGTGGCATGGCTGGCAAGTTCCTCCGTCAAATCTTCCTAATCACTTCCATGAGAGGCCAAAAAAACAAAAATAAATCCAAGGGGCAATTGGATCTTTTGACTCCCCCACTACTGCTTGGACTTTTCAAGAGGTGGCAGGAGAAATTAACTGCTCCCCCAGACACTTGTATTCTTTGATTTCAATTGCACCTCTCAAATGCCTCTATTCTGATGATGCAACCGATAAAGGAGAGGGAGGCAGCAGGGGTGAAATGTAAAATTTGTTACTACCGGTTCTGTAGGCGTGGCTTGGGGGGGTAATGTGACTGGGTGGGTGTGGCCAACATTTTTTAAAAAAACTTTTCAAAGCATTTTTTCTAATGCTTTGAAAAGCCTCTGCCGATCAGGCAACTCAGCTGGGATCATCAGAGACTTTTCAAAGCATTTTTTTTAACCACCTCTTTGGCCAAGAGGTTGCAGAAAAAAAATGCTTTGAAAAGCCTCTGACGATCCCAGCTGAGCTGCGCGATCATCAGAGGCTTTTTTTTTTTTACTTTTAAAAGCATTTTTTCGTTGGAAGAGGTTGTAGAAAAAATGCTTTTAAAAGTAAAAAAAAAAAGCCTCTGATGATCGTGCGGCTCAGCTGGGCATGGTGGGGGGGGGCAGGGATTTTTGCTACCGGTTCTCCGAACCACCCGCTGCCATCGCTACCGGATTGGGCGATCTGGTCTGAACTGGGAGCATTTCACCCCTGGGAGGCAGGAATCCCAGGTGAGTGACCACCTCCCCCTCAGTGTTGCTGCTCCCTTGTCCCATTCCCAAAACTGCTTTTGGCTGAGCTCACACAATATACTGTTGGAAGAAATATCCTTTTGGGTTCAGTTCCAAGTGGGGAGAAAGACACTGGAAACATGGCGGCTGATTGGAAAGATGGTTTAATGATGAACAGGATTGCTTGGTTGAGCCTTGCTGGGTGATGATGTAATGAAAGGGCTTTGGGCAATTCCTACTATGACTCTGCCTGAAGGAGGTAGATCTTTGTTATGTAGAATAGACTGACCCAGGCCTTAATGGCCCATTGACAAAGGTGGGGGGGCTGAGTTTCTGCCTACCTTTTAGGGGAAATATTCTGCCCTTTTAATATTTCCCAAAATATCTCATTTTCCTAGGAGAGGGGTGGATGCTAACTTCCTACAACACCAAATAGAGTTGATGTATTGATTTCTTTGATTTGTATCGTAGCCAATCTCACCTAAAATATATCTTCCTCCCCCTGCCCTTACCACTTTCTATAGAGGGGCGACTCAGAGCGTTCTGCCCTATGGCCTTCCTGCTTCAGACAGGAAGGCGGTGCAGAGTGTGGTGAGGATGGCAGAAAAGATCATTGGCAGTTCACTCCTTTCTATCCAGGACTGAGCACGTAAGCGTTGCCTGAGCTGAGTCTGCAGGATTGTCTGGGATGCCACACATCGTCTTCACGACCTGTTTTCCTTGTTACCTTCTGGGAGGAGGCTTCGTGGTATCTGAAGCAGAGCATCCAGATTCAGTCATAGTTTTCTTCCATACAGTATCAATCTTGTGAATTCTCAAGCTTCCTCTTTCCGCTATGTATTCAAGATGGACAGTGATTTATATATATATAAAGTGTTTTTCTATCGAAGCACCTGGTCTACCCCAATATGGGAGGGAGCATACTGCTTCCCTTTCGCCTTTCAGTTCCAAACTAGGAACTGAAAGGTGAAATCCTCCTCTCCTCTCCTCTCCTCTCCTCTCAACTTATCTTATATAAATCTGGGCAAATTTAATGAGCAGGAAGAATAATCTTGGGAGGCAGGAGGAGGCAAAGGAGCCACAATCTTGATAATGATAGAAGTTAAAATAACTTGAGAACAGTTAAGATAACCTGATAAAAGTTATCTCATACCACAAGGGAAAAGGATATGGGAAGAGTCTCTGTAGTTCTCTTGAAGGTAAAGGCAAGAAGGAAGAGAAGTGCTTTCAGACTTCCACAATTCTGTTACTGTAACCTTACAATACTGTACGGTTAGTTAGTACTCATGATTCTGGTTTCATGTCTGGACTATCTCAAGAGGCTCCTGATGGCCCTCAACCGTTTAGCTTAGCGTGTGCTTTGTAAATGTTGGTATAGTAGGTTAAGGAAACCCAGCCAATTGTGGATTTCAGAACTGAAGTCAAACCATGAGTTAGAGTAATGTGCAGAGCCACCCATAAAAAGTTTAAAAGATGGCAGGCTATCTGATAGCAGAACTCCCATATCTAAGGTCACCAACTATCTGCATAGGGAATGGACCTGTAGGAGATGACCAGGTTGAGCCTGAGCAGTGGTGAAATCCAAATTTTTTACTACCGGTTCTGTGGGCATGGCTTGGTGGGCGTGACTTGGTGGGCATGGCAGGGGAGGGATACTGCAAAATCCCCATTCCCTCCCCACTCCTGGGGGAAGGATATTGCAAAATCTCCATTCCCACCCCACTCTGGGGCCAGCCAAAGGTGGTATTTACCGGTTCTCCATACTACTCAAAATTTCCACTGCCGGTTCTCCAGAACCTGTCAGAACCTGCTGGATTTCACCCCTAGTCTGAGGGAGGGGTCAAAATGGATTAAGATCTAAGTCCAGCCCATCTTCAGTTTTGTTGACTCTTATCTGCCGCTAATTTACTTTGACTGTTAGTATTCAGATTCTAGTAGATAGCCTACAATAAAATTATATTCATTTGAACTCCCTGGCCTCCTCATTTCCTGCGCTTGACACAACTACTTGAAAAAGAAGAGAAATGGAGTGGGGGAGGAAAACACTGTCTTTGTATTTACATTCATTGGTATAATGGCTGTGTGAGAATGATCTTGAGAGATAGGGGGAGGGAAGATGCTGCTTAGGGAATGGTTAGATAAGAAAGGACATAACCTGCCGCAGCTGCATAATGGGTAGATAAAGAGGCTCAGACGGGACATCCCCACCCCCACCCTAAGTTCTCAGGCTGGAAAGGAGCCAGTGGGGAAATTGTACTTTCAGATTTGCAAGATTCTGTACATGTAGCCTTACAATAAAGTAATATTAGCTCATCTGGTCATGTTGCCTGCCTGACAATTGGAGAGGATGACATTGCAAGTGAATAAACCAGCACCCAATGAGGAATACATCTTGAGACAAGTGGTTTGAGCTGGTTAGGAGGCTAAAGATCTTCAGTATGTAAATGATTAAAAAGTCTTGTCAATTTCAACTGAAGAGCCTTGGTGGCGCAGCAGACTAAAGTGCTGTTAAGTAGCACCAGCTGCCTGCAATTACTGCGAGTTCAAATCTCACCAGGCTCAAGGTTGACTCAACCTTCCATTCTTTCAAGGTAGGTAAAATGAGGACCCGGACTTTGTATAAAAGTCTTTGTATAAAAAAGACTTTGTATAAAAAAGAACACCGCTTAGGGGGGGCCCTACTAAACAGGTATATACAAAAGTATGCAGGCTATTGCTTAATGCATTGTAAACCGCCCTGAGTCTCCAGAGAAGGGCGGCATATAAATTGAACCAATAAATTGAACCAATAAGTTAGTTAACTTTCAGTTAGCACTTGTTAAGGAAGTGGGGAGAAAGGCTGCTGCTCAGTTGGATATAGTATTAAAAAAATCAGAGAATATTCACTGCAGATGGGGACTGCAGCCAAGAAACTAAAAGACGCTTGCTCCTGGGGAGGAATGCTATGGCAAATCTAGACAGCATACTAAAAAGCAGAGGCATCACCCTGCCAACAAAAATGCGTATAGTCAAGGCTATGGTTTTCCCAGTTGCAATGTATGGCTGTGAAAGTTGACCATAAGGAAGGCTGAGCGCCAAAGAATTGAGGCCTTTGAACTATGGTGCTGGAGAAGACTCCTGCGAGTCCCTTGGACTGCAAGGCAATCAAACCGGTCAGTCCTAGAGGAGATCAACCCCGACTACTCTTTAGAAGGCCAGATCCTGAAGATGAAACTCAAATACTCTGGCCACCTAATGAGAAGGAAGGACTCACTGGAGAACAGCCCAAGGCTGGGAAAGATTGAGGGCAAAAGAAGAAGGGGACGACAGAGAACGAGGTGGCTGGATGGAGTCACTGAAGCAGTCGGTGTGAGCTTAAATGGACTCCAGAGGATGGTAGAGGATAGGAAGGCCTGGAGGAACGTTGTCCATGGGGTCACAATGGGTCCTACATGACTTCGCAACTAACAACAACAATGCTTGCTGGACAGAGGATATGAGAACGAAAAGGAGGACCTACCCATATCATGCCTATTTTTGTTTTCAGGTTGGCAAGGCAAGAAAGGGGTTTGAAGTACTTGACTCCTCCGAGGCTGACAGGCTTGCTCTATTAGCACTAAGGCTCCATCTTTCTGGGAACAACTCTGCTCAGTGGTAGCGCTCTTGCCTTCAATCCTGGAAAAATCCTAGAAAATTGAATAGGCCAAAATAAGGCGAGAGAGAGAGGGACCATTTGGAAACACAGGGGGCAGCCATGATCAATGTGGTTTTTGTTTCCCTGAAAGTCTCCCTGTGGGCTCTTGAGGGGCCATTATGAAAGAAGGTGGGCTATTTTCCCCCGGAATCATTGTTTACAGGAGAGTTTGGAACCCTTGGCGGGAAGAGATTTTCGTTCTTTTCCAAAAGCATGTTAGCCCTGATAAGGTCTCTTCATCTCAGCTCTTTACTTGAACCAGGGCCTTCACAATAGAAGGGAAGGCTGCCAACTTTCCTTTGTGAAGGTCAGCTGGGTAGAGAATGCAGGCTGGACATGCTCCTTTGGCCTAATGCAGTTCTTCTCAGCCTTGGCAGCTTTAATCTTTAAAATCATGTGAAGTATTAGTACCACTTTATAAAACCTTAATAAGGCCACACCTGGAACACTGTATCCAGTTTTGGTCACCACGTTACAAAAAAAGATGTTGAGACTTTGGAAAAAGTGCAGAGAAGAGCAACTAAGATGATTAAAGGCTGGAGACTAAAACATATGAAGACATCATAAAGAACAGTTGCAGGACTTGGATTTGGCTAGTCTAGAGAAAAAAAGGACTAGGAGGGAGATGATACCAGTATTCCAATATTTGAGGGGCTGCCACAAAGAGGATGGGGTCAGATTATTTTCCAAAGAGCCCCAGAGGGCAGGACAAGAAACAATGGATGGACACTAATCAAGGAGAGAAGCAACCTGAAATTAAAGAGAAACTTCCTAACAGCAAAGACAGTTAACCAATGGACCAGCTTGCCGTCAGAGGTTGTGGGGGCTACATCTTATGAGCCACGGTGGTGCAGTGGTTAGAGTGCAGTACCTCAGGCTACTTCTGCTGACTGCTGTCTGCCTGCAGTTCGGCAGTTCAAATCTCACCGGCTCAAGGTTGGCTCAGCCTTCCATCCTTCTGAGGTGGGTAAAATGAGGACCCAAAATTGTTCGGGGCAATATGCTGACTCTGTAAACCGCTTAGAGAAGGATTTAAAGCACTGTAAAGCGGTATATAAGTCTAAGTGCTATTGCTATTGTTATCTCTAGAGATTTTTAAGAAGAGATTGGACAGTCACTTGTCTGAAATGATAGAGTCTCCTGCTTGAGCAGGGGGTTGGACTAGAAGACCTCCAAGGTCCCTTCCAGCTCCAATCTGATTGATTGATTAATCGGTGTGGACTTCAACTCCCAGGATTCCCTAGGTAACATGAATTCGGGGAACTGAAGTCCACACAGTTTAAAGTTGCCAAGGTTGAAAAACACTGATCTAAGGCCATTAACCCTCAGTAAGAATGAAAATGTAGTACTATCTGAATTGTTAACAAGTCATTTTCATGGGCCAGGTTTTGTACATGAAAAAGAGGAAAGGAGTCCCATCTTTATATGTAGAAGCAAAAGTTTTAGCAGGCCTCAGGTTTGATCCATGTTTTCCTTCATAGGTGCTCAGGCCTGTTCCGCATGTGGTTTAGTTTTGAATAAATCAGTGCCTAATCACTGATCACAATGGAATTGAATCCATAGCCCGCATCGAGCCCTATCTAGTGTTCAAAGAAGAGGAGAAAAGTCTCATCTTCATTATCTCTGCAGGAGGAAAACTTCTATGTGACTGTTGAATTCTTGCAGCTGCAGAAACCGATGCATTTTGAAGGGTTTGCCAAAATATTTCTCCCTTTTTGATATATTCTGATATTTGAAGGATCATGAGGGGCTTTGCCAATGAGCTCAGGGGGCAGGTAATCCTCTGTTTTGAACACTTGGATAAGGGAAATATCTTGTGCCCATCTCCCCAAGGACAAGCCGAGTTTTCTGGTTCCTAGAGACAGCTAAGGAACAAATCGTTCATGGACTGAAGTTGAGGGCTGCCTTAATACTGTACAGTATTGTGTACTGTTCCTTTGCTAAATTTAAGAAAAAACGGAGAATAAATCTGTGAGTAGCCTGACTGAAAATGAAGCCAGCTTGAAAGTTTAGAAGGAGTAAGGAATAAGACAAGAATGCATGATGCCCCTTGATTGTTTAATGCGTTTAGGAAGACCTGTGAGGAGTGCTCATGCTAACATTTGAGGTATACTAAATGGAGATGTGAATGGACCTGCACTTCTGTATACAATGATGTGGCCATTTGCTGACAGTCCAAATGATTTGCAGTGAATATTAGATAGATTCTATAATGCAATAATTCATCATTTGGTTAATGTATCAGAGACCAAATACTATATATAGTATTATGTTCTGAGTTTCTTTAGTGAATTTAAGCAAAAACAGAATAAATCCCATGACTCAATAGAATAGAATAGAATAGAATAGAATAGAATAGAATAGAATAGAATAGAATAGAATAGAATAGAATAGAATAGAATTCTTTATTGGCCAAGTATGATTCGACACACAAGGAATTTGTCTTGGTGCATACGCTCTCTGTGTACATAAAAGAAAAGGTACATTTGTCAAGAATCATAAGGTACAACACTTAATGATAGTCATAGGGAAACAGTCAATATAAATCTTAAGGATACCAGCAACAAGGTTACAGTCATACAGTCATAAGTTGGAGGAGATGGGTGATAGGAACGATGAGAAGATTAATAGTAATGCAGACTTAGTAACTAGTTTGACAGTGTTGATGGAATTATTTGTTTAGCAGAGTGATGGCGTTTGGGAAAAAACTGTTCTTGTTGCTGGTATCCTTGCGATTTATATTGACCGTTTCCTAATATGATTTGATTGCTTATTTGTTCCCTATGACTATCATTAAATGTTGTACCTTATGATTCTTAATGAATGTATCTTTTCTTTTGATGTACACTGAGAGCATATGCACCAAGACAAATTCCTTGTGTGTCCAATCACACTAGGCCAATAAAGAATTCTATCCTATTCTATTCTTATTTGGGATTTCCCATATGTCTTGTACAATAGTTTGGTAGATCAGCATTTTCCCCCTTGAATTAAAATAATCTCATTAACTCCTGCACCTGTTCCATAACCGTGAAGCATTGGCAAGCTCTTTGTACCTTACAGGTGGACAATTCTCCAAGACTCTTAACGTTCCCCACCCCCGGGTACTTCTAAGTCTCACTCCTTAGTCCTGACTTATCAGGAGTATCTCAACAGGGCCTCCATTTCTGCTTGAGGAAGCTATTATGGAGTTTTTAAAAGAACCAACTTTTCTTATGAAGTCACTAGTCATTAATCAATAGATCACTGTCCCTCAGTCTTAGTAACTAAGATGAGTGGGCTCCAACTAGCAGAATTCCTCAGACTGCAAAGAACAAGGCCTTTCATGAAATTAGCCTACCATAGAGCCAGCAGTGGGTTTCACATTATGTTACTACCGGTTCGCCCTGCACGCGCACCTGCCTTCCGCACATGCGCCTGGCCTTCCACACATGCACTTTGCTCGCGCACGCCCAGCCTCAAAAACATGCCTAAATAGGATGGCATAGAGCCAGGGTGGGCCCACCCGCAAGCAATTTCCGCTACCGGTTCAGGTGAACCGGTCTGAACCAGCTGAATACAACCTCTGCATAGAGCCCTCTCAGAATAATAGAACAGAATAGAATAGAATAGAATAACAGAGTTGGAAGGGACCTTGGAGGTCTTCTAGTCCAACCCCTTGCCCAGGCAGGAAACCCTACACCACTTCAGACAAATGATTATCCAACATCTTCTTAAACATTTCCAGTGTTGGAGCATTCACAACTTCTGCAGGCAAGTTGTTCCACTTATTAATTGTTCTGTCAGGAAATTTCTCCTTAGTTCTAAGTTGCTTCTCTCCTTGATTAGTTTCCACCCATTGCTTCTTGTCCTGCCCTCAGGTGCTTTGGAGAATAGTTTGACTCCCTCTTCTTTGTGGCAACCCCTGAGATATTGGAACACTGCTATCATGTCTTCTCTTCATTAAACTAGATATACCCAGTTCCTGTAACCGTTCTTCATATGTTTTAATCTCCAGTCCCCTAATCATCTTTGTTGCTCTTCTCTGCACTCTTTCTAGAGTCTCAACATTTTGTTTACATCGTGGCGACCAAAACTGAATGCAATATTCCAAGTGTGGCCTTACCAAGGCATTATATAGATGAGAAGTCATATATCTTATATTTTCACCTGTGAATCCAGGGGACTTTATGATTGCTGAGCTTAGCACTTTCCAGGAGGACCAGATTAAGGGGGGGGAGTAGTTTTTAATCTGTACAATATTAGGAAGGCAGGAAAGGATTTGTGTGTGTGTGTGTGTGTGTGTGTGTATGTACAGATCCATATGCATATGTGTGAAAACAGAAACCCATTCATTTTGAAAACATTTCCTCTCCCTGTTCATGATCCTGTTCTATTCACATAGTAGGGTTGGAGTGGGGTTGGGAGATTATTTATTTATTTATTTATTTATTTATTTATTTATTTATTTATTTATTACATTTTTATACCACCCTTCTTAAAAACAATTTAAAATTATTAGTTTGGTCAATAATCTAAAATAAAATAACCCATTAAAATAATATTTTAGGCCAGCCCTGCTTGATGGAATATTAGTGTTTTAAGGGCGCGGCGAAAGGTACGAAGGTCGGGAATCTGACAAATCTCCGGGGGCAGCTCGTTCCAGAGGGCAGGTGCCCCCACAGAGAAGGCTCTCCCCCTGGGGGTTGCCAGTCGACACTGTTTAACGGACGGCACCCTGAGGAGACCCTCTCTGTGGGAGCGTACTGGTCGATGGGAGGCTATCGGAGGCAGAAGGCGGTCTCGTAAGTTTAGCCCAACCCTCCCTCCCCCCAGCTGGAATCCTATCATTGCCAGTGGTGGGTATCACTTACCTTTGCTACCGGTTCGCAAAGGTAAGTGAACCGGTAACAACCCACCACTGATCATTGCATCCCTGATAAATTCCAGCCTCTATTTAAGCACCTCCAGCAAAGAATAGGCCCTCAGTTCCTGGGGCAGCTCCACTGCTAAACTATTCTTAATGTCAGGAACTGTTTTCTGGTATTTGTTTTTTGTGTAACCTACTTCCATGGCATTTGAACCCTTTGTTTCTTGTCTTGCCTTGGAAAACAGTTCTGCCCCACCTTCTACAAGACAATCCTTTTGATACTTGAAGAGAGCTAACAGGATTTCTCCCTGCAGGCTAAACATACCCAACATTGTGTTAAGGATATTGTTGAGTTACACCCAAAGTTGTGGTTTATAAAGCAGAGTACCGTTAGAGTTTTACACACGGAAACGTTTTTAAAGTAGTTGTGAATAACATACAGACAAACTGGGTTTTATAGTATTTTACTTTTAGGGAAAAGCAAAATCATAGTCCTTTAACAATCCAAGTCTTAGCCATATAAAGTGCAATATAAAATCAATCCAGGGATATAAAATCTTCTTACCAGTTTGTAGAAAAATACAAGGAACAATCAGGAACAATATAAAAACAGTTCAATAAATATCAGAAAGCAGTAAATTAATAATCATGATCAAACAATTGACCATATAGAGAGATCAAAGAGTTACAGCATAGCAGCAGGTAAAAATGATGTAATGTCCGAACTAACCATAATTTAGCTCTCCTTAAATACATTGGCTACAGAGCTCAGCCAATCAGGATGTAGAATAACTCAGCACAGTTCTTAAAGTTACATAATACATTCACATAATACAAACATACAATGTTGGCTTATATATTTCCTGGCCAACCAATTAGGCAATAACCATTTCTTAACACATTGTCAAATATTAGCCGCCTGGCTGGGGAATTCTGGGAATTGAAGTCCACATGTCTTAAAATGGCCTCGGTTGAGAAACATTGCTTATCTGTTTTACCTCCCAGAGCATTTACCATCTTAGTGGCTCTCCTCTGGACACATTTCGGATCCCAGTGTCCCTTCCTTAGTGTCCAGAACAGCCTACATGCAGAAGAGAGAGGAATTTAGTCTTCATAATACATTGAGAAGTTGCCTTCTGGAATGTAAAATCTTAAGCATATCCCTTCCCCAAGTAGAAGAGGCTTTGTATACTGTCCGGGGGTGGGTGAGAACATGGCTCCTGATTGGAAAAAGGTATATCTAGAGCAGGGACACCTGTTTGTTTATGTGAGAGAGTCCAATTTGCAAGATGTGGGCACATCAAGATACGAGTCTCATTTTTTTTATATAAGTGGAACTGCTGCATGAATCAAAAGAGCCTCGTGGCGCAGCAGACTAATAGCCTGTTATTAACATTCAGCTGCCTGCAATTACTGCAAGTTCGAATCTCCCCAGGCTCAAGGTTGACTCAGCCTTCCATCCTTTCTAAGGTAGGTAAATTGAGGACCCAGTTTGTGGGGGCAATAAGCTGACTTTGTATAAATATACAAAAGTATGAAGGCTATTGCTTAACACATTGTAAGCCACCCTGAGTCTCCGGAGAAGGGCGGCATATAAATCAAATTAAAAAAAAAAAAAAGGTAGGGGAGGTTTTTTGTCCCAACCAGCAGATTTTGATCCCCTCTTCAGTCATCTTTGGATACAGCAATGGAGTTTAAGTTTCAATATTGACATTAAACCTGGTTTTGTGTGTGTGCGTGTGTGTTAGACAAAAATGTCTTGGCACGCTGCTTGGAAATTGTTGCCCTTATCTAAAAAAACAATTTGACACCTACAGGATATTGTAGGATATTCCACTTTGGTACATTTGCTTGCCCCCCCCCAGTAACAAAACAATTCAAGGATCGCCTAAACAAACCATAAATCAATCTGAGCAAGACATTTCCACAGGAACTGGGCAGAACCGTCCAGCGGTCTGCACATTATTCCGCAGGACTTGTTCAACAATGCAACATTATTTTAAAGTCAGCTGCCCAGAACAAGTGTAAGCTTGCCTTGTATAGCATTGTTTTCTCAGATATTTTTCTTTTTTTTTTTGAACAGGAAGACCACAGTCCTTGATAGCACTCTTTGGAAAAGTCAGCCTTGCCAATATAACCACAAGGCAGTATTGCCAGCAGTGGGGTGAATTGAGTCCAATTTTCTCTCATCCGGTGCCACTCAGATGTGCTGAATTCCAAGACCCATAACTCACTGAGCCTTGAGTGGATGTTCTTGACAGGATCGCTTGTCTCACCCAGATTCCAGTGCCTGCTCCTTTTTCTGTGTGTTTAGCTATTGTCATTATTGCCTCATTTTGCTATTCACCACCAGTGTATTGCTCTATCTTTCCTCCCTAGTTAAACAGTTCAGCTAACAGATCAACATCCTTGTTTGTTTCTGCAGAAGGGCTGTACCAACCCAATATAGCCTACAACACTTGGATAAAGCTATTCAACTGTGGGAAGAAATATCCATCTGGCTCAGTTCCAATCCGGGAGAAAGGCACTGGTAATAAAATGGAGGCTGGAGGCTGATTGGAAAGAGGATCCATTTATTGATGAAGCAGAACCACCAGGCACATGCGATTCTGGGCAGCTGGCAAAATGGAGTTGAGAGTGAGGGGTTTTTATATCTTCTTTGAGCTTTGTATTTGAGCTTCCTGTTCCTGTGCAAGAACATGTATTCTATTGGCTGTTGTCAGATTCCTATGGGGTCATGTAGGGCAGTGGTGGGTTTCAAAATTTTTTACTAACGGTTCTGTGGATGTGGCTTGGTGGGCATGGCATGGCTTGGTGGGCATGGCTTGGTGGGCATGGCAGGGGAAGGATACTGTAAAAACTCCATTCCCTCCCCAATCCAGGGGAAGGTTACTGCAAAATCCCTATTTCCTCCCGATCAGCTGGGACTTGGGAGGCAGAGAATAGATGGGGGCGGGGCTAGTCAGAATTTTTACTACCAGTTCTCCAAACTACTCAAAATTTGCGCTACCAGTTCTCCAGAACTGGTCAGAACCTGCTGAAACCCACGTCTGATGTAGGGGTTATGTAGGGGTCATAGCTGGCTCTATAGGCAAAAGAGGAAATGTTTGTCAGAGCTGCCAGGTTTGGTTGAAGTTTGGACTGCTCTGAGATGATGCAATGAAGGGGCTTGCATTCTGAAAGGGTGCTGGGCAATTCCTATTGTGTCTTAATGGCTTTGTCCTGTGTTGGATCTTGAGTGAGGGCTAATCCTACCATTCTGCCTTTGTTCAGACTTTGCTGCAAAGTTTCAAAATATCCTGTCTTGAATGGGTTACCAAATCTGCATTTCTAAAAACTGGCCTCCTCAGTTTCTGCTTGAGGGCAGGGAGTCTGCAGCTGGTTTCTGAATAGGCTGGCCCAATCTTTCTTAATGGGCACAAACTATCTGCTGGGGCTATCTGAGACTGCTTTAAAAAAAACATGTTTCTTAATTTCTCATTTAGGGAAATACAATATTCTGCCTTTTTTTTTTTTTTTTACTATTCATCAAAAATATTTCATTCTTCTAGGAGGGTGGGTGCTGACTTCATGTTAGAAGCCGCATATCAGAGGTGGGTTTCTGCAGGTTCTGATCAGTTCTGGAGAACCGGTAGCAGAAAATTTGAGTAGTTTGGAGAACCGGTAGTAAAAATTCTGACTGGCCCTGCCCCCATCTATTCTCCCCCTCCCAAGTCCCAGCTGATTGGGAGGAAATGGGTTTGAAAAAAATGGTGTTCAGTGCATTTGCGTTTAGTGTAATTTTCCAGACGTTCTGGTCTTCAGAATTCCCAGCTCCAGTCACTATTACTGGGGGAGAAACTGGTAAAGGCTGGTCTGGTGAACAAAGTTGGCATTGTACCAAAGCAAATCAGGCAAGAGAATATTGGCTTTTGTCTACTTGCATATACTTATTCCAGTTTTAATTAGAGAGAGCAGCATAGCAGAGATTATTACAAAAACCCCATATTAAACCATCCTGAACATCCTATGCACAATTATGCCATATTTATTTGGGGTTATTTATTTATATACGATTTGTAGAAAATTTTGGATTTGTAGAAAATCCAAGAGGAGAATTTAAGTGGGGGGAAAATATACAGCAAGTGATCTGATTTTTTTTCTTTCAAAATTCACAGAATTTTGATTCAAACCTAAATTAACGATAGAAACCTGCACCATCCCCAAGTCCTTCTCTTTGTACCCTTTTCTGTAAGATACCATTTTTATTTTCCTCTGGAGCGCAACTTAGTAGAAACACTTAACTTTCTATCATAGAGACTGAACGAAAGAAAGGCAGTTTTTCAAGACAACCCTGCCAGCATTAAAGGCTTAGAGCTACCCAGGAAGCACAAAAGCTCCCCCTAGTGCCAAATTGTATGTATTGCAGTATTCTATCCCAACATACTGTACAGTATTTTATCTATATTATTATGGTTGGTGGTATAGTCTGCTTTCCTCCCCAGTTCTTTCTCTTCTATTCTGCTATCTCCAAGTATTTCAATGTTCACTATCCAGACTGTTTTCTTACCAACAATTGTTAAATTTGGAATGTTTTCTGGAAGGTACTTGTCTGTTTGAATTTTATTGTTATTATATACACAACAATATGATATAATTATTATAGTATCTATGCAGTTGCTAGGAGTCAAAAATGACTTGATGGCAGATAATATTTTAACCCAACGAAAGGGAGGGAAGGAGCATACCAGGGGTGGGTTCTAAATTTTTTTACTACCAGTTCTGTGGGCGTGGCTTATTTTGTGGGCGTGGCTTGATGGTCATGTGACAATACTTTAGGATTTAGCAGAGGTACTGGTCTACCAGGCTTTTAACTGCTTGCAGAGCTGTACCAGTCTACCCATTTATTTTTGCAGGCACCAGTCTACTCATTTGTTTTTGGAGGCACTGGTCTACTCATTTGTTTTTGGAGGCACTGGTCTACTCATTTGTTTTTAGAGGCACCGATCTACTCATTTGTTTTTGGAGGCACTGGTCTACCCATTTATTTCTGCAGGCACCGGTCTACTAATTTGTTTTTGGAGGCAACAGTCTACTCATTTATTTTTGGAGGCACTGATCTACTCATTTGTTTTTGGAGGCACTGGTCTACTCATTTGTTTTTAGAGGCACCGATCTACTCATTTGTTTTTGGAGGCACTGGTCTACCCATTTATTTCTGCAGGCACCGGTCTACTAATTTGTTTTTGGAGGCAACGGTCTACTCATTTATTTTTGCAGTCACCAGTCTACCCATTTATTTTTGCAGGCACTGGTCTACTCATTTGTTTTTGGAGGCACCTGTCTACCACCACACTGCCTTTTAACACTGATCAGATGTAGGGCAGCCCCGCGGCAAGAGTTTAAACAGTTTTTTTCCTTCTAGCCATCAGGAGGCAGCAATAGATTGGGGGTGGGGCTAAATAAAAGGTAAGAATAACGGGGGGCGGGGGGGCAGAACCGGTTCGGTGACATCATATCGTCACTGCTACCAGTTCGGCAGAACCGGGCAGAACCGGGAGGAACCCACCACTGGAGCATACACTTAAGAGTGTTCACTGAAATAAATAACTTTATGCAGAATTGGATAACCTCAAAGGGCAGTCATGAATATTGAGCAAGTATACTCACCACTAAATACACTAAAAGTAACTGCAGTGAGTGACAAATTATTGATTTCTTATCCGTATTTCTCAATCTTAGCAAATGTAAGATGGGTGGAATTCAACTCCCAGAATTCCCCACCCTGTTTTGTCTTCCATCTAATCCAGGGCTGTCAAATCCCTGGGCCGTGGGCTGGATACATCAGGCGCTGGCCACGCCCACTCCCGGTTTAGTGAAGGGGGAGAAAAACTCCTGATACGAAATGTGATGCCACCATGACGACGTGAGTTTGACACCCCTGATCTAATCTATTGGAGTTGGGCAGCTGATACATTCAGGTAAATAAATATTATTTTTTTTGTACCTGTATTTATTTAAATTGTATGCTAACCTTCAACACCCAGTTTTCTCAGGTGGAAGCATATAGCTAAATAGTGCAATTTGTGTGCACAAGAAGAGAGCCTTTACTATTAATCATTAAAAATAAAGATTAAAAAAGATTAACACTTAATATTTGAAAGGTAGCATCCAAACCAAAATGCGGAAAAAGAAGGCAGAGCAACGAACATAACTTTTCCTCAACCTAGGGCCGTGATGGCGGACCTATGGCATGTGTGCCATAGGTGGCACGCAGAGCCCTCTCTGCAAGCACGCCAGCCGTCGCCCCAGCCTAGCTCCACCACACATGCGTGAAGGCCCCCGCTGGCCAGCTGGTCTTCAGGTCTCTGCCACGCATGCGCAGGGGCGGGGTGTATGCGGGGGGGGGGGGTGCGCAAGCATGCGTGGGGGGCAGGTTCCATGTGTAGGTCATGCACAGGGGCGGGGGGCATGCATAGGGGGGCCTCGCATTGCATTTGGGGGGTTCGCGTGTGAATGCTCCACCCGCACCCACTTTGGGCCTCAAAAGCCTCCTGCACCAACCTGGAAGCCAAAATGGGGCATGGGGGCGCCTCATGAGGGCCCCCGCTCCCCATTTTGGGCCTGGAAAGCCTCCTGCAACAACCTGGAAGCCAAAATGGGGCGGGGGTTGCGCATGTGCGAGGCACATGTACAGGGATGCACATGCATGCACGGGGTGGGGCACATGTGCTCAGGGGCGCTCACATTGCATTTTGGGGATTTGGGCACATGTGTGTGCATTCACATGCGTGCACGCTTTGGGCACCAAAAAGGTTAACCATCACTGACCTAGGGATTGCCCCAGATGCGTTTGGACCATGGTAAAAGTAAGCTGGCCAGTAATGCCAATGCTACCCGAGAGGATGGGAACTGACATTCTCACAGCTGGATGGCTGCAACCTTCAAGAGCCTGATTGAGATGTATTGGACTTGCTCTGGTTGACGTCTAGTCAATTGACAAGAGTTTAACACTCCTATAAGTAGTCCTCAACTTACGACCGCAATTAAGCCCAAAATTTCTGTTGCTAAGCGAAACGGTTGTTAAGTGAATCTGTCTTCCCCATTGACTTTGTCAGATGGTTGCAAAAGGTGAACACAGGACCCCAGGACATTGCAACCGTCATAAATATGAGTCAATGCCAAGCATCTGAATTTTGATCATGGGACCATGGAGATGCTACAATGGGTGTACGTAAGTGTGAAAAACGGCCATAAGTCTTTTTTTTCCAGTACCATTGTAACTTTGAACGGTCGCTAAATGAACTCTTGTCACTTGAGAACTACCTGCAATGGCTTAAGGTTAATGTTAGCAACTAGTAAGTAACAACTGAGTTGCCTCCCACCTTTATTCCCCGGAGTTGTGAGTTAAGGTGGCCAGTCATATAAAACTTTTAAATAAATAACATATAATAAATTTATATTGATTGAAGTGAGTAAAGCATAGCAAAGCTAGAATTCTGTGGACTGGTGAAAGTATTTTGATCACTCATATTCCTGGGCTAAGAACAGCATATGATACATACCAAGGGTGAAATGCTCCCGGTTCGGACGATCCGGTAGCAATTGTGGGAGGTGGTTCAGAGAACCGGTAACGATGGCAGCATGAGGCTCCACCAAACCCGCCTGGATGTTGTTACTTCCTGCTTTTAAAAGGTTAAAAAAAGGCTCTGATGATCGCACGCCACAGCTGTGATCGTCAGAGCCTTTTTTTTTTACTTTTAAAAGCATTTTTTACAACCTATTAAATAGAAGACCTCCCAGGCAGTGGTGGGTTTCAAAATTTTTTACTACCGGTTCTGTGGGTGTGTGTCAGGTGTGCCTCCTTTCAGTACTCAAGAAAGAAAAACCCCAACTCCATTTTCATAGAGAAAGGTACTTTTACTGAGTATGAACTGAATGCAACCAAAGAAAAGCAAGGTCTGAGGCAATAGGCGCGAAAATCACATATAGAAAGCATCCTTAAAACCCTCCCCCCAATTGTCCAGTCAGGATTATCCAATCCACACACACCCAGGGGTCATGTGGGGTGCAGCGTCCGTTGGTGCCATCCTCCTGGTATGCCACGACGGTTGACCTTGGGTGGTTATCAGCGTTCTTCCCAGCTGCACAGAAAACGCTGAAGAAAACTTTCTCCCCTCTTCTCCACCTCACTTCCCCACTCCCAGACATTCAAACAGCTCCCCCCTCCCCCCGTTACAATGGCAGCCGAGCAATGAAGCAATGAAGCAATAAAACAAGCAAAGGCTGACAGTGTGGCTTGGTGGGCGTGGCTTGGCTTGGTGGGCGTGGCAGGGGAAGGATACTGCAAAATCCCCATTCCCTCCCCACTCCAGGAGAAGGAAACTGTAAAATCTCCATTCCCACCCTACTCCAGGGGAAGGATGCTGCAAAATCCCCATTCCCTCCCCACTCCAGGAGAAGGAAACTGTAAAATCTCCATTCCCACCCTACTCCAGGGGAAGGATGCTGCAAAATCCCCATTCCCTCCCCACTCCAGGGGAAGGATGCTGCAAAATCTCCATTCCCTCCCCACTCCAGGGGAAGGATGCTGCAAAATCCCCATTCCCTCCCCACTCCAGGGCAAGGATACTGTAAAATCTCCATTCCCACCCTACCCCAGGGGAAGGTTACTGCAAAATCCCCATTTCCTCCCCATCAGCTGGGATTTGGGAGGTAGAGAATAGATGGGGGCAGGGCCAGTCAGAATTTTTACTACCGGTTCTCCGAACTACTCAAAATTTCCGTTACCGGTTCTCCAGAACTGGTCAGAACCTGCTGAAACTCACCTCTGCTCCCAGGTCCCTTTTTAGCTCTGTTATTTTGTTATACAAGCTTAAAAGCCACACTCGAAAAGCTGTTTAATGCCTCCTAGAATTTCATTTTTTAAAAATGTGTGCCAGTGTGTTCACAGAAAACAGTGACAATAAAGGTTATCTTATCTTAAAGGCCTCCCGTTCAACCTTCTATTTGCTGTTCCCTCTCCTGCAAATCTCAGCTGTATTTATGGATCAGCAGCAAATAAACCTAGGGAGGGCTTACACTGTCTTGCTATCTCTCCCACATCTATCCGTAAGATCACGTGTGCCTGTCCGTGTTCCTTTGGCAAAGACGCAGAGGTTCAGGAGTGAGCCTTTGCCAAATGTTATTTTGCACTCTGAATCCCAAGGGTCCTGAGCCCTGTGAAGCAGAAACGAATGAGCCCCTTTGCCAACTCATTTTGTTAAAAGCATGGCAAGAAGCAGTGGGAGTTTCACACGTGAGTGAGTCACTGTTCCCCCGTGCCAAGAAGAAACATTTTTTCCAGCAAGAAACAAAATGGGTCATCGGAGGTGAAATCGCAGCCAGAAGAGATCTCAGATTTGGCATCTAGACCAAAATCCTTGCTTTGGTTACCTATGGGTAAAGGTAAAAGTTTCCCTTGCACATATGTGCTAGTCGTTCCCAATTCTAGGGGGCGCTGCTCATCTCTGTTTCAAAGCCGAAGAGCCAGCGCTATCCAAAGACGTCTCCATGATAATATGACCAGCATGACTAAATGCCAAAGGCGCACGGAACGCTGTTACCTTCCCACCAAAGGTGGTCCCTATTTTTCTACTTGCATTTTTTACCTGCTTTCGAACTGCTAGGTTGGCAGAAGCTGGGACAAGTAACGGGAGCTCACCCTCTTACGCGGCACTAGGGATTTGAACCGCTGAACTGCCGACCTTTCGATCGACAAGCTCAGCGTCTTAGCCACTGAGCCACCACGTTCCTTGGTTATCTATACACATTAGCAAAAGATACCAGAAGCATCACTGGAATTTTTTAAAAAAAGCATGAAAATACAAATATGACCATTGCAGAGCATTTTTTTAAGAAGAGGGAAGAAGAAAACATAAATATACTGGTGTGATATCTTAATGGTAAATAAAGGTTCTCAAAGAGTAAGTTAGTTCCCTTGAAAGGCATGCACCATTTTCTATCTTTTTTTTTTTTTTTTTGCTTTTCAGGTTTACTTATATACAAACACAACATAGCGCAAATAGAGTTTGGTGTGGTGGTTAAGGCACCAGGCTAGAAAACAGAAGACCGTGAGTTCTACTCCTGCCTTAGGCATAAAGCCACCTAGATGTCCTTGTGCCAGTCGCTTTCTCTCAGGCCTAAGAAGGATGCAATGGTAAACCACTTCTGAAAAAAACTGGCCAGGCAGTCTCAGAGAATCGGACATGATTGTGTAGAACAGGGCAGTCAAACTCCCAGCCCGCAGGCCGGATGTGTCATGTGCTAGCCACGCCCACGGCTGGTTTAGCGAGGAGAAAAATGTTCCTATATGTCACGTGACGCTGCCGTGATGATGGGGGTTTGACACCCCTGGTATAAGAAGTCAACACACACACACACATGCAACCCCCCCACCCCCAAAAACAAAAAGGCTTTCCAAGGATCAAATCATTCACTTCTCTCCACTACCAGGAAAACACTCCAGGCAGTCCCTCCAACAGTTACGTTTTATGAATGAAATACTTTTGTATCTATTGAGAAACTATTCACAAACAAAATGCCTTCAGTCACAGCTTCCCCAGGCTGGAGCTGATGGCATTAAGAATTTACATTCCCCCATCCAAATTCTAATGTAGGACATAAAAAGGATTAACCCATCACCATGGGAATAGTAAAAGACACAAGGCTCACTACATTGCACAACTCCCTGGAGCATCTCAATCACAAAACCCCAGAACCCTATAAAAATCCATCCACTCATCCAGCCGAGGGGTCAGCCACCCCAGAAACATGCTGCTGTCACTAAAATTTCTGGAAATTAAATAAACAGAGACCTTCTTTCCTTGTAGCCATCCTCCATTTTATTTCCAGCGTCTTTCTCCCGGCTTGGAACTGGACCGGATTTTTCTTCCAACAATTGAATGAAGGAAAAAATATATCCTTGGAACATAGTGGGCTTCCTTAAGGCCCATCTACATCATTACTGTTTTCATTCCCCTATCTCTTAAAAGCAGTCCAAAGACAATTTTCATATTCCTTTTTGCCACCTTCAGATACTAAGAGCAAAAAGTTTAACCACTGGGCCAGCGGTGAAATCCACTTACCATCACTACCAGTTCTGGAACGGGGTAGCGCATGCACAGATGGTAAAAAAATGGGATGTAATGACATCCCGGCGGGTGGGCGGAGCCTCCCACTGCCTGCGCTACCGGTTCAGTGAGCTGGATAGAACCTGGGGGGGCGGGGTTTCACTGTTGCACTGGGCTGCCTTAAGCAGCAGCACATGCAAAAATGATAAAACTGTCCTTCCATTCGTAGTAAAGCAGAAAGTAAAAGCTGCTATTGAGCTGAGGGAAAATTCCTGGTACGGGGAAAACAAAAACCAACGACAAGTTCAGTATATGTGTAGCTTTCTAGAGAAATGGCTAAGTTTAGTTGTGAATTCAAATGCATCACCAATATGTGATTACAGACAGGCCTTGAGTCAATCCAGAATTTTCAGTTTGAGGCACAAAAGTCTCAAAATACCTTATATCAGAAGACCCAGCTCCAGTGGTGGGTTGCTCCCGGTTCTGTCCGGTTCTTGAGAACCGGTAGTAAAAGTGGCAGGAGGCTCCGCCCATCCACCCGGATGTCATAATTGATGATCTGTGCATGCACAGAAGCGCATGCGTGTGGACTCCCATTGTGAACCGGTAGTAAAGGTAAGTAGAACCCACCCCTGCCCAGCTCCCTTGAGAGCCCATAATCCTGGGAGAAGTTTTAGGAAATAGAAGAAAAGGATGACCAGTAGCGAGGCAGATGGACTTGATTGCTGCAGCTTCACTGCAGGGACTTGAGAGGCCAAGGTGAAGACATGGCATCCACGGAACAAGCTCTCTGTTCAATTGAGGTTCAACATTGACGTGATGGCAATCAATAAATCACAAGAGTATTGTGTCAAAGTGCCCCTCCGAAGCTCTCTTATATAAGCTCAGATTGGATCTCCATCTTGCATTCTATCTAAGGAAGCTTCACTGGGTGGGGTTCACTTCTCCTCTGTGGAATCTTTTTGGGCTGGGCAAGTGAATGGATGATTGCTGAGGACAAAACATTTCCTTCTGCCTCCCTCTGGCTCTGTTCTTTTCACACAGTCGGAGGGATTTTCCTAGTAAGCATCATGGGTGCAGGGCAATGCAGGGCAAAGAGCCTTGGTGGCGCAGCAGACTAAAGTGCTGTTAAGTAGCACTTAGCTGCCAGCTGCCTGCAATTACTGCGAGTTCAAATCTCACCAGGCTCAAGGTTGACTCAGCCTTCCATCCTTTCGAGGTAGGTAAAATGAGGATCCGGTTTGTGGGGGCAATAAGCTGACTTTGTATAAAAAAGAACACCGCTTGGGGGGGGGGGGGCGAAAGCCATACTAAGCAGGTATATACAAAAGTATGAAGGCTATTGCTTAACACATTGTAAGCCGCCCTGAGTCTCCGGAGAAGGGCGGCATATAAATCGAACCAATAAATAAATAAATAAATAAATAATAATGGGAAGTGGGGCAAAATGGCAGTGGGATGGAGGAGGGACATTATCATCCTCAGTAAATGTAGTCAAGATAGGGGCTGATTCAACTGTAGACATCATTGGTTTTTATTCTCTTTTGGAGAATTGTATTTTGGTTTTTTTAACCATGTCATATGTCATATTTAACATTCATTACCATGACATGGAAGTGTTTGAGGTTTCTGTTGGGAGGATCTGCCTAAAAGCATGTTCTGCTCTGGAATCAGAATAATAAGAGTTGGAAGGGACCTTGGAGGTCTTCTAGTCCAACCCCCTGCTTAGGCAGGAAACCCTATACCCGTGATGGTGAACCTATGGCACATGTGCCTGAGGTAGCACACAAAGCCATCTTCCCGGGCACATGAGCTGTCACCCAATTCACCTGCAGCTGCGCATGTGCGCACACCCCAGCTGGTGTTCGGGCATCCGGTGTACATATGCGCAATTCAGGGGACCCAGCTGGTCTTTGGAGCTCTCCTGCACATACGTGCACATTTGTGCATGCGTGCGAGAGTACTTACATGCAGCATGCAAGCGTAGACAGTGTTCACACATGTGCATTGCATGTGTGAAAACCGCATGCATGTGCAGATGGTGCGATTGTGTGTGAAGTGCACGGGGGTGCACACGAAAGCTGGGCGCATGTGCAGATGGTGCGGTTGCATGTGCCATGCACTGGGGAGGAGCTGGACGTTAGCATGGATAGCACACATCCATGTAGCACAGAAAGCATGGACCTGTTCAGCACTCAGTGAGTAAAAGGTTCGCCACCACTGCCTTATACCATTTCAGACCAATGGTTGTCCAGTCTCTTCTTAAGAACTTCCAATGTTGGAGTATTCACAAAGTTCTGGAGGAAGGTTGTTCCACTGATTAATTGTTCTGTCAGGAAATTTCTCCTTAGTTCTAGGTTGCTTCTCTCCTTGATTAGTTTCCATCCATTGCTTCTTGTCCTGCCCTCAGGTGCTTTGGAGAATAGCTTGACTCAGTGGTGAAATCTAAAATTTGTTACTACCGGTTCTGTGGGCGTGGCTTGGTGGGGGGGGGTTAATGTGACTTAGTGGGCGTGGCCAATTTTTTTTTAATTTTTAAAACCATTTTTTCTACAACTTCTTCGGCGAAGTTGCCTGATCGGCAGACTTTTTTTCTTTTAAATGCCTCTGACGATCAGGCAACTCAGCTTGGATCGTCAGAGGCATTTAAAAGAAAAAAAGGGTTTTTTTTCTTTTAAAAGCCTTTGATGATCCCAGCTGAGCCACGTGATCATCAGAGGCTTTTTTTTTTTACTTTTAAAAGCATTTTTTTCTGCCGAAGAGGTTGTAGAAAAAATGCTTTTAAAAGTAAAAAAAAAAAAGCCTCTGATGATTGTGCAGCTCAGTTGGGCATGGGGGGGGGGCAGGGATTTTTGCTACCGGTTCTCCGAACCACCTGCCTCCATCTCTACTGGATCGGGTGATCCAGTCCGAACCGGGAGCATTTCACCCCTGGCTTGACTCCTTCTTCTTTGTGATATCTCAATATCTCAGCCCCTGAGATATTGGAACACTGCTTTCATTTCACCCCTAGTCCTTCTTTTCATAAGACTAGACATACCCAATTCCAGCAACCATTCTTTATATGTTTTAGCGTCCAGTCCCCTAATCATCTTTGTTGCTCTTCTCTGCACTCTTTCTAGAGCCTCAACATCTTTTTTACATCGTGGCAACGAAAACTGGATACAGTATTCCAAGTGTGGCCTTACCAAGGCATTATAAAGTGGTATTAACACTTCACGTGATCTTGATTCTATCCCTTTGTTAATGCAGCCTAGAACTGCGTTGGCTTTTTTGGCAGCTGCAGCACACGGCTGGCTCATAAAAAAGCCAACACAGTTCTAAAGAGAAGAATGATTTCGAATCAACTTCATCCTTTCCCAGGATGATGGTATGTTAGTCGTTTCACTAAAATGATCTGGATTATCTTTGCACTTTCCAGCACTGAATTTTTCCTGCACAGAAAGACTTCTGAGTCGGTTGACTTCCCAATTCCCAGACCTTTGCAAGCTGAAAATTGTCCTCCAACGTTTCTAGAAGAGTCCTAAGTTAAGAAAGTTGGGTCTCATGACTTTAATGAAATGGCCTCAGCCGGAAGAATTCCAGCAACTGTACAGGTATATATAGCAAAAATGTTAACAGCTACATCAAGACAGCATTTTTAAAAAAACATGATAGAAACCTGTTTCCTGGAGAGAGAATGTGTGTGTACATGCACAAATGCTATAGTTACTTTGCTGCGCTTATACTAAGTAAACTGTCCAACCCTGAGCTGGCACAACTTCCTTATTGAGTCTATCTGAATCTGTTTTTCTGCCATTTTCCCTTTTTAAGTACTTCCTCCTGCAGCCTGGCAACCACCCAAGAAAAATAATGAATAACATTTAGGTCAAATCAATATTTCAAGGCACTGGAGTCCTCTTGTTTGCAAAAAGGCTGAAGACAAACTCCCTTTTGTCATTGGGTTGCTTTTTGCTTTTGACCCAAAATACCTTCAGAAATGATGGGGGTACACTGCGTATCCCTGTTTAATTTGCTTCTGCATCTCAGCATCGAAAGCAAAGGATGCCAAGATCTGTTTGAAATGTGTTTATTTAGGATTAGAACAGGTCCATTTCTTGCTTTGTTCCAAGCTAGCTGATTTGCTGAGGCAAAGGGTCTTAAGGCAAATCGGGTAGGGAATGCTTGTTTAAAAATGGTTTTGGAAAAGAAAATGGCATCAACGAACAGGAAAGGAAGAGACAGAAGGGAGTCACAGGAGAACAGCTGCTTGCATTCCATGTTAGGAGGCCCTCACCCAAACAGCTGATATGTAGGTGGAGAAAGAGTTGCCTGCAGGCCTTATGTCATAGTTCCTGAAGTTCCCGGAACAGACCTATCCATCCTTGGCAGCAGGACATGGTGTTCCTCATATCCTTTGTGTGTCTTGGAGTCAAGCCAAGGGACGTGAGCAGCAACTGGGCCAATCAAGGATAAGCACCCTAGCTCTTGGCTGCCCCAGACACTGGATGGAAAGCAGGTGGGTAGACGAGAGCTCAGCATTAGGAGACTCCTAATTTGCAACCAGAAGACTCTGGTTCGAATCCCCAACATTTCAAGGAAGGAATGCTAAAGGTCAAGTCTTAAACCCCCAAGGGCTTCTTTCCTAGTAAAGACAGTACGGAGCTGGATGGACAAGCTGCCTGAATGATTTATGAGGCTTGCTTTCTAGAGCGGAAGGACCTGTGTTGGCAGAAGATGCAACCTTTATAGTCACCAGAAAATTCTTGGCAGGAGATGCAATTCTCATATTAGATATCCTTTGTTATCTGTTTAGAGCTGAGTTCTGCAAAACAAAAGGCCTGTAAGTTTAAGGCACAAGGCAACTGTGCATAGTGCCAATTGGCTAATGCTGTGTGACCTCACTAAGACACTTTCTTCAATCTACAGAGCATTTTAAATTTCTTGTTTAGGACAAATCCTCCAGAGATGCACTAATAGATTCCAATCAACCTTCTGGTTTTCAGCTATTTTCAAACAACAGACTAGAATACACCATTATTTTTGGTCTCATCCTTCCAGGATACTCTGGATCTTCCAAGCTACTTTGTCTTCTTGGGACAAAGCTGGACACAACATTCACATGAAGCCCAGAGCCATGTTGGCTGGGGAATTCTGGGAGTTGAAGTCCACACAGGTTAAGACTGCTGAGGTTGAGAAATACTGCTGAAAGGCAAAATTAGGCTGCAGTGGCTACTGTAGTTTGCCTTGCAATATTCCAACTTCCCAAAAGGAAAAAAAAAAATAAAGATGCCAAGTTGCCTACTACTGCTAGAGTCTGCATTTAGCTACTTCAATAAACTCAGAAAAGCCAAGCAAGATCAGGCATAAAGTACTTTTTGACTATTTTTTGACAAAGTGACAAAACTAGTGGACCAGAGGAATGCTGTCGATACAATTTACTTGGACTTCAGTAAGGCATTTGACAAAGTAGACCATAACCTACTACTTGATAAAATAGAAAAATGTGGGTTAGACAGCATCACCACCAGATGGATTCGTAACTGGTTGACCAACTGCACTCAACGTGTAATCCTCAATGGAACAGCATCTACATGGAGGGAGGTATGCAGTGGGGTACCCCAGGGCTTTTTTTAGGCCCAGTACTCTTTAACATCTTCATCAATGATTTGGACGAAGGGATAGATGGGGATCTCATCAAATTTGCAGATGACACCAAGCTAGCAGGAATAGCCAACACCCTGGAAGATAGGCTTAAGATACAGAAGGATCTTGACAGACTTGAACATTGGGCGCTATCTAACAAAATGAAATTGAATGGTGAAAAAAGTAAGGTTCTAGATTAAGGCAAGAAAAACAAAATGCACAGGTACAGTATATGTGGTACCTTGCTCAATAGTGGTTACTGTGAGAGGAATCTTGGAGTCTTAGTGGACAATCACTTAAATATGAGCCAGCAGTGTGCAGCAGCTGCCAAAAAAGCCAACACAGTTCTAGGCTGCATAAACAGAGAGATAGAATCAAGATCACGTGAAGTGTTAATACTACTTTATAATGCCTTGGTAAGGCCACACTTGGAATACTGCATCCAATTTTGGTCACCACGATGTAAAAAAAGATGTTGAGACTCTAGAAAGAATGCAGAGAAGAGCAACAAAGATGATTAGGGGACTCAAGGATAATGTCAACTCGCAAAGCATTTCTAATCTGCTCTCAAGTTGCCATGGGCAGCAAGTGGGGGAGCATATTCCATGCATACCTTCTTCCAAGGTGGGATCTCAGATTACCAAAACCAGCATGAGACATGCTTTCTATGGCCTCGTTGGAGAATGTGATTTATGACACAGGCTGGGGGGGGGAAACAGGGTCAAAGTTGAGCCATAAATTACGTGCGGCAGAGTTGACCTCACTCGAGTAGATGCCGACATGTTGCTCCTAATAAATAACTGGTTTTCTTTTGAAACTTGGCTCGAGACTCATGAGTTAATTAGGGCATCTGTTGGAACCTTGACAAATAAAACATATAAAGAACGGTTGCTGGAACTGGATTCCATATTTTCTGTACCCCTGGGCTAGATATCAAAGATAACAGCCAACACTCCCAAAGATATGCTTAAAATACAGAAGGATCTTGACAGACTCTGTCGAGAACGGTTGCAGGAACTGGGTATGTCTAGTTTTATGAAAAGAAGGACTAGGGGAGATATGATAGCACTGTTCCGATATCTCAGGGGCTGCCACAAACAAGAGGGAGCAAAGCTATTCTCCAAAGCACCTGAGGGTGGGACAAGAAGCAATGGGTGGAAACTGATCAAGGAGAGAAGCAACTTAGAACTCAGGAGAAATTTCCTGACAGTTAGAACAATTAATCAGTGGAACAAATTGCCTCCAGAAGTTGTAAATGCTCCAACACTGGAAGTTTTTAAGAAGATATTAGATAACCATTTGTCTGAAGTGGTGTAGGGTTTCCTGCCTTAGCAGCGGGTTGGACTAGAAGACCTCCAAGGTCCCTTCCCACTCTGTTATTCTATTTCTATTTCTACTATCAAGGTCTGTAACTAGGCTGGGAAGTCAAAACCCATTCTGGAAGAAGGCAATGACAAATGCCTTCTTAAAAAATGAACCAAGGGCTGTTTCTTAAAAAGAAACAGACATTAGGCTCCAACCAGTGCTGAGATTTCAGGTAGCACCGTGAAAGTCTTGGTGGTAGGTTAAAAAAATGTTGTTCCCACTTCCCATTCTTTTAATGCAATTTAATTAAGAGGAGAAAATAATTGGCCATCTGTGAGGTCCTTGGTGCTCTCTGAGCTTGGTTGTTTTCTTGCAAATGTTTCATTACCAAACTAGGTAACATCATCGGTGCTAGTAGGGAGTGGGATTTGCTCTCATTTTATATACTACAGTTGTAACTTGCCCTGTCCGTATTGGTGGGGGTAGACCGGTGGAACCTTGATTGGGCTGTTTACTGTAGCTTGTTTGTCTGAATTGGTATTTTGTTGATCGGGATATTGTTTGCTTCTTGATTGTTGGTCTAGCACAGAGATGGCAAACCTTTTTGCCATCGCGTGCCAGGAGGGAGGCGGGGGAGGTTTGCACATGTGTGTGTGCCCACACCCATAATTCTATGCGCCCTGCCCCACGCATGCATGTGTGACCTGCCCTCCCCCCCCCGCTCCTGGCATGTAATGGCCCGGTAGGCCTGTTTTTTTCCCCTCATCTGGCTCCAGTTCCTCTCTATGCATCGGGGAGGGTGAAAACAGCCTTCCCCATTCCCTCGGGGGGCCTTCGGAGGCCCGAAATGGCTCATTTCCCAACTTCTGGTTGGACAGGAAGTGATATTTTTTGCTGTCCCCAGCCTCCAGAGCCTCTCTAGGAGTCTGTAGTCTCTCTAGGATCTGGAGCCAAGTGAGAAAGAAAAATGGGCTCCCCCCCCCACCAGGCCCTCCGGAGGCAGGAAACAGCCTGTTTCTCTACTTCTGGTGGGCCCAGAAGGCTCAAAAATCAGCTGGCCAGTGCACGCATGCACGCCAGAGCTAAGCTGGCATGAAGGCGACATGGCTCCGCATGCCACCTGTGGCACGCGTGCCATAGGTTCGCCATCACGGGTCTAGTGTTAATCTTGATGTTCATTTCCGCTCAACTGGGTGTCAATTGCTGGTTTTGGTCTCTTTGTTTCCTTTTGGGCTCTTTTATTGTCTCTTTTGAGTGGTATATGTAGATGTTGTTTATCTCTCTGTGTCTATTGATGGTTGATTTGCTTGAGTGGCAGGCTTCCACTGGCCATCTGTTTTTAACTTCCATACCTTTCCTATAACATGCCTGTGGATGATACAAAAGATCAATTGAAAACTTGGTCTGCCCAACTTGTGGAAATCCAGGTGTGTGTTTTTTCAGATTTCTGAGAAACAAACTAAATACATGAGCATCAGTAGGTTGCTGTCAGATTTCTGAGAGCTTGTTGCCATGCTAACACCAAAGTGCCATTTAGCAAACGAGTTTGGTGTCTTAGTTACAAGACAACCAGCAGTCAATCTCAACCACTGTGACTGGAAAAAGCTAAGTTCCTAGCATTGGGAATGGAGGTGATGGTGGTGGGGATAAAGCTGGAAATTAATGCCAATGTTAACAATCAATAACGATGCAATTTGAAGCTACATTTGCTGCAGAAACCAGATGCGTAAAGATCAAAAGGCGGCTCTATACAGTTATCAGGGTGTGATGAGTCTGTGGTTAAAGACACTGAGCTTGTCAGAAGGAAAACATGACAGCCGAGGTCCGAGTCCCGAGCACTGCACAAGAGGGTGAGCTCCTGTTCTTGCTTCAGTTTCTGCCCACCTAGCAGTTCGAAAGTATGCAAATGCAAGTAGACAAATAGGCACCACTTTGGTGGGAAGGTAAAATGTTCGGTGCTCCTCGGCATATAGTCATGCAGTCCACATGATGTCAAAAATGTCTTCGGACAACACTGGCTCCCTCGGCTAAGAAACTGAGATGAGCACTGCTCAGGTCAGAAACACTGGACAGGGGAACCTTTATCTTTATATAGGTCTCACTGCAGGCTAGGAAGATTTCATGGAGGGCATCCTAGAGGATGATGGCTTGTTTATAGGGCATGCCCAGACAGATAATAGGTTCTGAAGAAATGAGGAAATGAAATATAATGTAAAACACCCTTGGTTCATTTTTTGGCATCTTTACTGTATAAGACAGGGGTGTGAACCTCAATTTTGTTGAGGGCCATATCAGGGTTGTGTTTGACCTCGGGAGGGCCAGGGTGGGTATGGCCAGGGGGGCCAGCTCAATGTCACATGCTCTGCCAGCGAAAATGGGGTCCCGAGCTCCGTTTTCATCTGCGATGGCCTCCTGCAACCCTCTGCCAGTGAAAACGGAGCTCGGGAGGGCCGTGCACGGCCCTCCTGAGCTCCGTTTTCACTGGCAGAGAGTTGCAGGAGGCTGTCACAGCTGAAAACAGGGCTCGAGGCAAGGGGTGAGTTCTACTTACCTTTACTACCAGTTCGCAACGGGGCTGCGTGCACGTGCTCGCTTCACTCTCTCTTTCTCTCACTTCTGTGCATGCACAGAAGCTTCTTGATGATGTCAGGAGCCTCCCTCTGGTTTTACTACCGGTTCTATAGAACCGGTCCGAACCGGGGGCAACCCACCACTGCTCGAGACCCTGTTTTCCCTGGCAGAGGCACCACAGTCCAGTCCTTCACTGTTTCCAGAGCGGCCCCATGGACCAGATGTAAACATCCTGCAGTTCAGATCTGGTCCATGGGCCTTGAGTTTGACACCCCTGGTATAAGATGATGTGGATCCTTGCTTCTTTTCTTTGAGTTAGGGAAGATACTACTAAATCGGTGGTGAAATCCAATTTTTTTTACTATTGGTTCTGTGGGTGTGGTTTGGTGGGCATATGTGGCTTGGTGGGAATGGCTTGGTGGGCATGGCAGTGGAAGGATACTGCAAAATCTCCATTCCCACCCCACTCTGGGGCCAGCCAGAGGTGGTATTTGCCAGTTCTCTAAACTACTCATAATTTCCGCTACTGGTTCTCCAGAACCTGTCAGAACCTGCTGGATTTCACCCCTGTACTAGAAGTAAACACAAATAATCTTAAACTGGCTTCAGGGTATTTCTTAAAAGCTGGAGCCAATAATTGGATTTGGCTCAACCCACCCACTCAGCCTCGCTGCTTGCTGTTAACCTTGGGTCAGTCGGTTACTCTTTCCGAGAATGCGCTGAAGGAAAACCATCTAAGCCACTTTGGGCTCCTTGCAGGAAAGCTAATTTGATGAATCATACATTTATTTACTGCTAAATATTTACTTTTGCCTAGCCAGTTTTCTTCTCCCCCCTCTCAAATTGAATTAAATGAAAGAAGGCCTCAAGGAGCAAGGTCTTTTAGTCCATTTAAGGTAGGAATAGCGAGGGCAGCCTTTGGCTTAATGCCACACAGTCCTCAATCTCATTTTGAAAGCGCTTTTTAAGCCATCAGTTTAGACTTCTGGGAAGAAACGTGGGAAGAACGATCTGTCCCTTCCTTGGCAGCCTGCCGGATGAAGAGGAAAAGAAACAATTCTATTTCCTTGAAAGGGAAACCAATCTGAATTGAAGAGAATCCCTGTCAACCAAAGAAGGATGCAGACAGGAAAATCACACGAAACCTTGTGCAATACCCAGCCCCTGACCTCTGTGCCCCCCTACCACAAATTCAAACTAGGACTGCAACAACTCCAGACAATCAACTCTGGTGTCAGATCTGCCATCTTCAGCTTCAGTGTCATTCTGCCATCAGTTAGAAAGAGAGTGGGGTGGAGAAAGGAGAGGAAATAGGCAATTGGCATGTAAGGGATCAATAGGGATCAAAAATGAAATGAGAAAGATATTCCAACTAAAGAGGAAATATTACTGAAAATCTTTAACTGTGCAGAAATGGACAGACTCACTTTGGAACTCAAAGATAAAAGCGAAACTAAGTACTACAAAATCTGGGAACAATTTTATGATTGGGTAGATAACAAGAGGGTAGCCAAGACAAATGTATAGTGTTAGAACAAAAATATAGATGTTATTATAGATAAATGTATGTTTAATAAATAAATAAATATACAGAAATAAGGGAAAAAGTATTAATATCATATTATGCTTAAATAGTGAACAATGCTTAAAAACGATATGTTTATATGAGTACTAATATTATTGTTAAGTGATGGAAGATGTATGGAACCAGTCATATCTATGTCCAATGTTTTTTTAATTTTGTATTATTAATAAAAAACTTTTTATAAAAAAAAAATAGGGAAGGAAAGGGGGAGGCTTGACAGAGACCATAGGTGTGACGAGCCAGTCTGTTCCAGTCTTCCAAGGACACGGACCCTGGGAAAAGAACGTGAATTGCACCAAACATCCAAGTGGTTCCCAAAACACCAATACTGCACGCCATTGGTTGAAGATGAGGCAGTCGAGATTGCTCGAATACCACTTTGGAAAATACTAAATTGAAAATGAATACAACAATAGAGAGAGAATGGAGAGGGATAGAGGAGAGGAGAGAGGAAGGAGAGAGAGGGAAAGAAGAAAGGGAAAAGGAGAGGAAGAAAGAGGAGAAACGAGTAGGAGAGAAGGTTAGAAGGGGGGAAGAAGGGAGGTGTGGGGGAAAGGAAGGGGAAGGAGAGAAGGAGAAGGAGACGAGGAAAGAAGAAAGTAGAAGAGTAGATGGAAGAAGAGAGGGAAAGGAAAGAGAGAAGAGGGAGAAGAAGGATTGTTGTAAAACAAGAGAGATGAAATGGTAGAAGACCAACCCCAAATATACTTAAATTGTTTAGGGTGAAGATTGTATTAGTATGAAAGTTAAAAGAAAACATGTATGTTAGATAAGAAACTGTACATTTAAGATACGTTTATGAGGGGAAAAAAATAAAAAACTTTTTCAAAAAAAGAAAAAAGATGAGCCAGTCGCGGGGGAAGACCAGGAAGTTTGTAGCCTTTTGCGTGGGAACTTTAGTTCTAGCCTGCTTTGTTTACAACCACTAATCCTTAGTAAAAGAGCCTATCCCTTCAAAAGGGATTGAGAGTTTAGAGCTGCCTCCTGAACTAACTGTGGTTAAGGTGAGGTACTCAAAGGCTATGTTACCGGTGCCAAACATGGACACTTACAACAAAACATAAACGAAAGTTAGTCACTGCAGAAATCAGATGTTTGAGGAAAGTTGCTGGACTGACCAGAAGAGAAAGAATTGGCATAGAACCGATCTAAAATTATATACAAAAACAGCAAATAAAATGGTTTGTTCACCTGGAAAGGATGTCATGGGATTCTATACCATGCAAGCCATGTTCAAAAAGAAGAGATCAAAGGACATGAGGCAAACCCCAAAGATGGAAAAATAACACCAAAGACACAACAACATCAATTAACAATGGTTGAGGCTGCCAGAAGAGCAAGAGCCAGAACTTTGTATCAGTGGTGACATCCATTTTTTTTTTACTACCGGTTCTGTGGGCGTGGCTTGGTGGGCGTGGTGTGGCTTGGTAGGCGTGGTTTGGTGGGCGTGGCAGGGGAAGGATACTGCAAAATCCCCACTCCCTCCCCACTCCTGGGGAAGGATATTGCAAAATCTCCATTCCCACCCCACTCTAGGGCCAGCCAGAGGTGGTATTTGCCGGTTCTCCGAACTACTCAAAATTTCCGCTACCGGTTCTCCAGAACCTGCTGGATTTCATCCCTGCTTTGTATTTTCCTCAATACCCAAAGTGGTAAAAGAGGAAATAAAGAAAGACTCAAAGGTCTGAAAACTGGCCAAAATTAAATTCCATGCAACAGGTTTTTTGGACTTTTCTCAAAGCCTGCGATACACACTGATGTCTCCAGGCTGCATGTAGACCTTGAAAGCATTGGATGCAACTCCCCTCTTTCCAAAGGTTGTTGAGAAATTAGATGATTAAACGAGGAGTAATCAATTTAACTATAAATTGCTGCTTCAATTTCATTTGGGGCCGTTTTGTTGATCTTTGAAGGCAACTCTTTAACTCCATAAATGTTGTGAGCTCCTGCTAAGAGCCCATTATCCTCCCTAACAAATTGTGTCACTTCAATTATAATTGAACAGTCTAATACTTATTATTTTTTTCCCCTCCACCTTTCTAGATTTCATCTATTATTAGGCTGTAAATCCCTGGGAGAGACATTATGTCATGAGTGTCAAATGTATTAAATGAGCCAGTGAATGAGAAATAGGCTGGGAAGCAGGCTGATTGATTATGGGCATTCAAGTTGGTGCTGTGTCTTAACAGTCGCACAGACTTTCTCCAGGATGACCTGTTTCCTGTCTGCTCCTTTGGGTCTTCCAATGATGTACCCATCATCACTGTAACCGAGGCCATTCACATTGTTGCTGATTCTCCTCCTCCTTCCTTCTCGCTCCTTCTCGCTCGCCATCATCTGCACATGGGCTGAGGCTTAAAATGGCGCAAAAAAAGCGACGTCATGACGTCCGTGCAGGTGGGTGGAGCCTCCCACAGCCACCACTACCAGTTTGCCCGAGCCGGATAGAACCGGCTGAATTTCACCCCTGCCATTGCCTGAATTGCTTCTGATCTTTTTTGGGTACAGAAACTCCATGATGTTTGAATATGAAGGCTTTTCCAAAGCCTTCAACTCAAGGGTGAAATGCTCCCGGTTCGGAACAAATCGCCCGATCCGGTAGCGATGGAGGTGGATGGTTCGGAGAACCGGTAGCAAAAATCCCTACCCTCCCCGATGCCCAGCTGAGCCGCACAATCATCAGAGGCTTTTTTTTTTACTTTTAAAAGCATTTTTTTCTACAACCTCTTCGGCAGAAAAAATGCTTTTAAAAGTAAAAAAAAAAAGCCTTTGATGATCACACAGCTCAGCTGGGATCGTCAGAGGCTTTTAAAAGAAAAATACCCTTTTTTTCTTTTAAATGCCTGACGATCCAAGCTGAGTTGCCTGATTGTCAGAGGCATTTAAAAGAAAAAAAAAGTCTCTGCCGATCAGGCAACTCAGCTGGGATCGTCAGAGCCTTTTGAAAGCATTTTTTTACAACCTCTTCGCTGAAGAGGTTGTAGAAAAAATGGTTTTAAAAGTAAAAAAAGAAAAAAAAGGCCACACCTACCCAGTCACATTACACCCCCCCACCAAGCCACACCCACAGAACCGGTAGAAACAAATTTTAGATTTCACCACTGCTTCAACTGCTGCCCTACCAAATGCTTGGGAGATATTTCTTGATTGCTGTTGATGTTTAATCCTAAAGAGCACAGACTACCTATTGCTTAAATAATTTTATTGTCATTTCTAAGGCTTTAATAAAGGAGAATATTTGTAGCTCAGGGTTGAAATGAGGGGTCCTTGGTGCTCTCTGAGCTTGCTTGTTTTCCTGCAGACGTGTCATTATCCAAACTAGGTGACATCATCATTGCTAGTTGGATATTACCTAGTTTGGATAATGAAATGTCTGCGACAAAACAAGCAAGCTCAGAGAGCACCAAGGACCCCTCATTTTTAAGGCTTTGCTTAGTATTAATTTGATTGTCTTCATACTTACCCTTAGCTCTATTTTTTCACTGTGCCCATTGACTTTCATTATTAGGACTTGCAGATCATTTGCTTTTTCAGTTAACCCAAGTAATGTCATCAGCATAGTACAGCATAGTACAACATATTACTGATGCTCCATTGCTGGAGGTTTTCATGAAAATATTGTCCAATTATTTGTCAGGGATGGTTTAAGGCAGCGGTCTTCAAACTTGGCAGCTTTAAGACTTGTGGACTTCAACGCCCAGAATTCTCCAGCCAGCTATGCTGGCTGGAGAATTCTGGGTGTTGAAGTCCACAAGTCTTAAAGCTGCCAAGTTAGGGGACCCCTGGTTTAAGGAATCTTACCTTGGGTAGGGGGTTGGACTAGAAGATCTCCAACATCCCTTCCTGCCCTATGATTCTGAATCTGGAGATGTTTTGGAAAACTCTCCTTGTTTTTCTGTGCTTGTTTTCATCTTTGATAGCTTTACAATTTAATTATAATACTGCTTCTTGTCTCCTCTAACAGTTCTCTAAAAAATCCCTTGTTAGGTTCCTTCCTGAGATCTTTATCTTTCTTGGCTTTTCCTCTTTGAACTTTCCAGTTTGTTCCGATATCCAACTTTTCTTTTTTCCTGATCTTTGGCAGACACTTTTTTCCTATCTGGTTCCCTATCAACGGGGATCAGGCTTTCAAAGTGATTCACAGTTTCTCTTTGAAAATGATGGACATAACAACGCTCAAGATCTTATTGTGGAAACTCAGAGGCTTTGTTTTTTGGCTTCAGCTTGATTTGGAATTTGCGTATCAGCGGTTCATGATCCATTCTACAGTCAGCCCAATTAACTGAGCACTTCCACATCCTTGTTATCAGGAATATAGTCAGTCTAATTCTGTGTGCTTCATCTGGGGATGTCCATGTTGTTTGAAAAATGTCCATCGGTAATGAAATTATTGGATTGCCTGAAATGGACATTATCTTGCTTCATTCCCGTTACTTATGGTCTATAATATTGTCCCACTTCAGCATTCCAGTTTCCAACTATCACTGCATGTCCTGCTTGCATTTAAGACTACAAATTTCAGACTAAACTTGACTATGAAATTTGTCAGCCTCCTGTTCTGCATTTGTTGGAGCATAAACCTGGATGATAATCCTACTGAAGCAGGGTTTCTCAGCATTGTGAACTTTTATGATGTCTTCAAATCCCAGAAGTCTCCACCCACCCATGCTGGTCAGAGAATTCCGGGAATTGAAGTCCACTCATCTTAAAAGTTCACAAGGTTGAGAAATGCTGTATTAAAGGATCGATTGTGAAATCTAATTGATATTATCTGCTGACTGCATTGCATCAAAGTATTGTTTTTGCTGTAGGAAAACAACACAATTTATTGTTTCTATGTCCTGAGTAAACAGTATGATCTACTGACTAAAAGTTTCCAATTCTAGTCCATTTCAATTTTTCTGACACCCAAGATGTTACTGCGTAGTTGGTTCCTTTAATCTTTCAATATGTTGAGATTTCCCATATTCATCTTTCTTATTTTTCATGTTCCCATGTAAATCTGCAGCTTTTTTTTGGATGGCAACATCACAAGCTAGACATCCAAAAGGCTTTAATCTAGCTGTGTCATATACCACTAGTAGAAAGATTCTCTGTTCTTCCTCAGTAGTAATACTGTCATGTGAACCGAGAAGTCCATTATCTGGCATTATATTGTCAGCCGCTTTATATTGTTGGTAAAGTACAAGAAGGGTTTATCATTGCTTTCTCCCATGCAGTATGCTGTTGTTATTAAAGTGATCACCTGCCTTCAGCATCTTCCTACAGTACTACTGTCATCAGATATATGTGCCTACTTGCTTTAACTGGTCAGTTGGGATCAGTTTCATGCTTTCGGTGATCCTCCTGGAATTATACACTGTATTCTTGGAATACCTTCACAGTGTTCTTTGTTCATATCTCCCAGGAAGTTCCTTCCTCCAACCATGAGGATATGGCATAGCAGGACATCAGGTCCTGGAATCAAAATAATTCATAAGCCTTGTCTGATGACCAAAGCCACGGAAGTGACCATCAGCCTGTTTCATACTACACAAAGAATATAAATGAAAAGTGGAAAAGTGCACTGGTTGATCATCTTTAGCAGCCTTTCTCAACCTTGGCAGCCCTTCAGGTGTGTGGACTTCAACTCCCAGAATACCCCAGCCAGCCAATCTAGAGTAGCTGGAAATTCTGGATGGGAATTCTAGTCCTAACACACTGGAGGGCACACTGAAATGGCGGAGCACAATTTACAAGACAAGGACAGAATCAGTCAATCCTGGAGGAGAATGAGAGAATAAAGCAGTTCTCTATAGACCCATGATGGCGAACCTATGGCACATGTGCCAAAGGTGGCACCCAGCACCCTCTCTGTGAGCAGCTCCGCCACGCATGCGCCTCCTGCTGGCCATTGGGTCTCTGCCGTGCAGGCTGGGGGGGGGCACATGCGCATGGGGGCGCGTGCGGGGGCCACGCTTTGGACACTTGGTCCAGAAAAGGTTAGCCATCACTGCTATAGACTAACCTTTCCAATCCTGATGCCCTCTAAATATGTTGATATACTTCCCATCACACTGGATGGGGAAGATAGGCGCTAATTCAACACACCTAGAAGGCGTCAGTTTGGAGAAGGATGCTATACTCAGAAGCTCTGGTAGTCCAAAAACATTTATTTGAAATTCCTACAATTCAAACACTTTTGTTGATTGTCAACAAATACTGTACGTTTACATAATGATCAGTCACATATTTGGTACTTCCATTTTTAATATAATTTTTTACAATATATCTCTTCATTTGTATATATTCATCGCATTTATAACTTCTTTTTAAATACATATTAAGCCAAACAGGAATAAATCTAAGAAGTTGATTTTAATTATGTTAAACCAAAACAGACTATCCTCCCCCAACCAAAATAATTTTTTTTTCTGAATCCCCCCTCCCCTCCCACCCCCCCAAAAAATAAGCATGTAAGAAAATTAATGACTGCTAACATTTAAGTTTTATGTTGGGAAAATAAAGTTGCATTAGGATGGTAATAGTCTCTTGATATGTTGGATGCAATTTAAGATACACAATTTAAATCACTTGTAGGCACGTTTCTTGTTTTCTTCTCCCCATTCACCCTTCAAATCTCAGGTTTTGCATTCATGTGAACTACAGATAATGAACTGCAATGTTTGTTAACTGTCTTAAATTCAATGTATAATGTGCATCTTTCATGCTAGCTAAAACAAAGGCCATAATTCTTCCCTGTGAGAAAAATAAATGAAGAGAGCAATCAACGTAAGGCAATGATTTATGTTCATGCTCAGCAGTGACCCAGTAAATTCCTTGTACAGAGGTTAGAACAAAAGATGGATTCAATTTTTTCTAGCTTCAAAATTCTTATTGGTCATAGGAAAAGCAATATACAAGGTATAACAGTTCCTTTCTTTTCAATATTCATATGATTATGTAGAGACACATTATAAGCCAAACAGAAACAGGAGGAATTGAAACCATGACGCTGTTGATTACAGGTCTTGGGGTCATGCTATGTCCCATGAATAAAATTTGCAAGTTTGTTTTAGAGGAGAGAGAAAAATAAGCCAAGACTCCAGTTGTCATGAGTTCCTTTTCCCTTTCAACAAGCTATCCATCAAAAGATCCTGTCTTTTAAAAATTGTGATGGACTTTTTTTATATATAAATAGGAGCAACATTGCTCTCAAAATGACTTTTGGCCTCTTTGGATACAACTATCATTGAAATGGCCTCTTTCAGAAAATGCTTCCCGTCTGGCTGCACCGGATCCATAGCTTGTCTCAACATACAGCTCGGAAGACAATAGATATCTTTGCTACAACAGGGATCATCTCCTGTGATGGATAGAAAATCTGATTGTGTGAGAGAATGCATCCTGGCCAAAAGCTGATTGTGCTGGTTATGGCTTCTGCTCTTGAAGAGAGAGGAGAGAGAAGAGAGTTGGAGGGTTTTTTTTAAACATTGATTGACACTTGCCATTGTAAACAGTCAAGCAGTCTCCACTTTTCCTATAGTGTATTGCTTAAGCCAGGAAAGCTCCGGCCCCTTGGCACAATCATGAAGACCAATATGCAATCACCCAGCATCATCTTCAGCAGTTATATCTAGCCTGGGGTTTTGCAACCTTAGCAACTTTAAGATGTGTGGACTTCAACTCCCAGAATCCCCCAGACAGCAAGGCTTTCTGGGAGTTGACGTCTGAACATCTGAAAGTTGCTAAGATTGAGAAAACATTGAATCTTTCTTTCACTTTCAAAAGATCAACCACTTTTTGAAAAGGTATTTTATAAAGAAAACACTGGTTTCTTTTTTTAACGCTTCAGTAGGAGCAATATATTTGATGTGTTTCCCTACACTGATTTGCCATCACAATGTTCAGATCCTCCAGGTGCATTTTCCCTTGGATTCTGAAAATCCTGAAAGACATACCGAAGCACAACTGATGACTGGCAAGCTTGATAAGAATATAAATATACAGCTGGCAATATATGGTTTCCACATAGAAGCACCTAGCTTTCCATGCAGTTGTCCTGGGAGGACAAAAACAATAACAACAGAATCTCCCCTACCCTGCACTGCTACTTTCCCTCCTGAGGTGAGAAATTAAAGCCTATGTATTTCATGTTTGAGATCTTATGTCTTCCCAATTCAGAAGGAGCTCTGTGGTTATTGTTGTGAAAAGCAAGGTGAAGAGTTCACTTTCTTTACATCACAGTATTCCTAGGATTGTGTGGAAGAAAAAAAAAAAACCCTGTTGCACTCCCCCCTCTCTTCTCAGTGTGATCTTATTGGGGGGGGGATCCTTCCTTTCTCTTGCCTTCTTATGAGCAAATACTGTAAATTCCAGGCCACGGGAATTTTTATTGTATGACATCTCCAGGAATTCGGACTCCAACACTATCATTCCATAACTGCCCGCAAAATCTACCCTGCTCTTCCCAGAAAATACATTATTTCTTTCTTTTTGCTCATTTGTAGGAAATGATCTGGATCCTGGAAGCTGCCCCTTTGCTAGGAAAGGAGCTCACGTCTCAAAAGAAAAAAAGGGTGTAAGGCAGCAATTCAGTTTTCTGCCATGCTGTAGCCTAAAACCCTCTTAAACATCTTGCTTCTTCCATCCTCATTCTGGCATTTACAGGCTGCTACTTGCTAATTCCAGTTCATTCACTCATTAGCCTTCTGGGGAGAGGGTGTGCCCAGGATGACCGAAGGATGCGATGACTGCCAGAAGATGACCTGAGTTCTCCTTCTTTGGGGGAACTTCATCCCCTCTTCCCTGCCTTTTTTTCTTCCAAGATTCAGAGGGTGAATACTGTTCCAAAGATATGAAGTGCATACATAACTCTTGATGGCACCAGAAGTGCTCTGGGGAATTCTCCCCATTTCCCCAGAAGTGCGCTTTTGCTCTTACAGAATCTAGGTTGGGGAGGAAGAAAGGTTGGCTGGCTGCAGAGTGCACATACACTGAAGCAGGAGGGGCCTCTGCCTTTCTCCGATTTGTGGACCGAGCGAAAACGCCTGCACCAAGGTTCCTCTGGACAAGAACTAAGTTATTCTGAGCAGCAAAAGACATTTCTAGACATTCCAGGGACTTGTTGATTTGTTGGGATAGTTAATGGCAAGACTAATAGCAGCAATGTTTTTCAGGGCCTGTTAAAACAAACAAACAAAAAAAACCCAACAATTAAAAGTAGAAAGATGGTTAAAAGCACGTGGCATTTACTATTGAGAAATGCAATTGGCTGTTAAGTTTTTGGTCAGGTTCAATTCAGCATGTTAAATTTGAATTTCAAAGCCAGCTTTCCCCAGTAAGAGAAAGCAGTTTAAGAACATAATAAACACTTGGTTTTTCTTACTACAGTATTTGAGCTAATTTGGGGAGCAATGTCTCTGGTTTCATTGGCCTGATGCCAATTTAGTCATTCCATACTGTTCCCATTTCAAATTTATTTCAACTCTTCAAGGTACTCCATGGAGGAGCTTTAGAACAGAAGGAACAGGCTGTCCTACCTGGGCTGTACAGTGGTAGAGATGGTCTTCGGAATTTAAGGCAAGCAAGTAATCCTGCAGAGACCCAAGTTCCTGCAAACAGAAAAAGTGAGGCTCATAAGCAAAATATAGGAACACACATTTGTGATCTGAAAAACAAAGGAAAGCAAATGACTTACACTAACTCTGCTCTCAGCAACAAAGAAAAGTTCAGTGAGTGCCCGGTGGAGTGGAAGAAGGACGCCTGGCTTAGCCACTTCATACTTCATGTTTTTTTCCATGTGGCTGAAAAGATGCCACAGCGGCTTCAGCATAGTGAGATCACAGTCCCTGGGGGAAAAAAAAGGTGTGTTAGAATTAGCATGAAAGACAGCGCCCCGCAAATGGCATGACCGCTAACCGCTGTTTTACGTATGCATACCAATTTCTCAAGTTACTATTTTGAATGCCATTTTATTCTTGTAGTTCTTATGAATCCAAATATTAGCTTTACACACAACCACACTAAAAAGTAACAGTGTAAATGTTCATTTTCCATAATGGGGCTGGAGCAATTGATAGTAGGAATCTTCTGCCCACTTGTTATGAAGGCAGGGCTCAAGACCTTTTCTTGAAGGAAATAGAGTACTTTCGTCAGCGTTAGAATGTGAAGCTAGAAAAAGAAGTGCAGAAGAAATATGACACTGAGGTGTGAAAACCACGAACAACTGGCTGCAAGTAGGGATGGAATCCTGAGGTGCCTGCCCATTTTTCTGGCTAGAACCTTTGGGACACCTGAAGGGCCAAATGATTTTTGAGTCTTTCAAGCCTACTGATGTCTAGATGTTCCTGAATAGTTGTAAAAAAAACCCTGCTTTCTGACTAAGCCTAGTGAACCTGGGGATTAATTGCTGGCCATGTTCCTTAACTAAGGATAATTCTACTTCTTTGCTCCTTGCTATCTAGTTCTGCATCTGATCAGATGATAGTTGAGATAGTGAATGTAAGACTCTCCTTAGGATGCAGGCAAGAATCCACCTACAGGTGTGGCAGAATGGTGTTTGCCTACTGTGGTGAGCGATCTCAGTCTGAGCTGCAGACTGGTGATATTTCACTATGCTGCCAAAGTCCTTGTGACTTGTGCCAGCTGGCAACCCATGGCAATGTTTCCTGCTTTCTTCTTGGGGAAACATTGAAAGGAATACCACGGTGAGATGAGGGGGAGAGTATTGCTGCACCACTAAGCCCAGTCTCCATGCTTGGCCTCAGTCACTGCAGTGATCTTCAAGAGAGTAAGTTACATGAGGCTGCTGACCATGGCACCTGTGCTAAATTAAAGGAAAAAGGAAGAGAAGAGCCCATAGAGTTTACCGTTGTGCATTGTCTCTGGAGCAAGGCAAAGCAACAACTGAGATAAGAGACTATCCCTTTTAGAGCAGGGATGTCCATCCTTACCAACTTTTAAGGTTTGTGGACTTCAACTTCCAGAATTCCCCAGCCAGCCATGCTAGTGAGGAATTCTGGGAGTTGAAGTCCATAAGTCTTAAACGTGCCAAGTTGTACACCCCTGCTGTAGAGGCTGCAGGAGAAAAATTAAGGGCTGCCTTGAGAGTGAGTGGGAGGGACTTACCATTGGATTCATTGGAAAAACAAACAGGTCAATATTTATGAAGAAAGAAGTATGAAAAGAGCTAAGCAACCACTTGTGAGCCAAAACTATTTCTTCCATTTACAATTTGGAACCGAGAGAATTCAACTTTTTATACTCTCAGTTCCAACTTAAACAAAGGGTTTAAAATGAAAATACATAGCCCTCAAAAATCATAAGATGGCACGATATACAGTAGTAGTGTGGATTATGCGTTTTCTGCAAAAAACACAAGAGCTAGGAACTCCCTCGAAAAAAACAAAGGTGGGATCAGGAAATGTACCTCTCACTGCTGCACTGTATGATCTTCAAGAGCAAGTGGACGGCTTTCAATCGTTGGTGTCCAATTTGCCTGCAGGCCACGCCCACCTGCCACTCCCAAACTTTCACAAGTGGAATATGAGGAATTACCTTTTCCTCTGACAGCATTTGTTTCAAGATCTCAAAGCCTGAAATTCAATATAAACACACTGTATTTTCTATGTGTTCTTTTAAATCCCTGTATTCTTCTCTTTAATTAATCCTATATTCTTATCCGTAGAAAAGTTCATAACTAAGGTGGTGTACAGAGTTTAAGAAAAACATACGGTATAATTAGAAAAGCGGTTTCATAAAGTTAAAATAGTCAAGATAGGTAATACAATTATTTTTATTTGTTTAGGGCAGCACTCTGACTTTCCCTATCTCAATGTTGTTGGAAGGAGACTGAATTAGAACTTTTTAAGTTTTCAATGTACATATTTATTATTTTATTTAGAATCCCTATGCAAAGATACTCACTTAGCAGTAATACAAGGTGCGGCCTAAAGCAGTACTGACCTGTTTGGAATCTCCCCAGGTGACCAGCTGTTACTGTAAACTTGTAACCCCACTCAGTATTGCTCATGTCAGTGGTGAATCGGTAATACAGCGTATCTCCTGTCAAAGAAGAAGGAAAGATTCTCTCACACAACCTGAAGGGACCTGTTTGACAAGGCTTCCCTTTTTCTTTAATACCCCTGCAGGAGGGAGACTTGCCTCTTTAACTATTTTTGCTATTTGTAGTTTTCATAAGAATTTGTATTAAAAATGATATGCGCGCACATACACATTTATTGGAATTAATAAAGATGATGGGTTTAAAATTAATAATCAAGATTTATTTATTTATTTGTATATTTATTTATTTTAGAAAATTTATCTAGCAATAGCAATAGCAATAGCACTTAAGATTTATATACTGCTTCACCCTGCTTTTACAGTCCTCTCTAAGCGGTTTACAGAGTCAGCCTATTGCACCAACAATCTGGGTTCTCATTTTACCCACCTCGGAAGGATGGAAGGCTGAGTCAACCTTGAGCCAGTGAGATTTGAACTGCCAAATTGCAGTCAGCTGGCAGTCAGCAGAACTTGCAGTACTGCATTCTAACCACTGTACCACCATGGCTCTTACCACCTACTCACATATAGCCGCCTACTCGCTCACAGTGACTTTAGGTGACATACAGGCAAATAAAAACACAATATAGAAAAAATAAAAATTAGAATAAAAATAAAATAATACCCGCCCACCTCCCAACTTGGCGAAAACACACATTCAAATCAACCATTTGAGCCATTTAATAAGCTCCATAGCATCTAGAACAGCTAAAGCAGGGGTAGGAATATTTAGTAAAAAATTAAAAACCACATTGTCTTTGTAATCTGGAAGGCCTACTTTCCCATCCCCTTGGTTTACATAGATGCAGTAAAATAGCAGTAAAATAGATAAAGACAGACTTTATTAAGATTCCCATCTTATCACGATAGAATTCAGACTAGCACTAGTATAGAAATAATATTATAAAGAAAAAGCAAAGGACAAGGCGAGAATTCATTCATAAGACTCTTTACAATCTGCAAACAAGCAAGGGAATAGAGAGGTATTCCAAACTGTAGAACAGGGTGTACATCAAACAAGGTGTGGACGTTGTTAAATGTACCCATTGTCAGGAATGGGCATTTTTTATTTTTGCCCCAAACCAGACATTTCTGGAAAAAAATATAGATCTAATTCCTATATATGGCTTTGAGTTCTTACAAGCATTTCAGAGGCACTTAGAAATTACAAGCAATGAGTATATACTACTTAGTATTTTGTTTGAAAGGGTGTCCACTTGTTTCTCAAAAGACAAAGGTCAGTTGTGATAGTTGAGAGTATCTGGGAGCTTCTATAGAGGTGGCAGAAAATAATCTCATCAATTAGTATTTGATATATGAATGTTTTTGACTGTCTATATTCACTGTAGTAGCCATTTTCTAAAATTTGTCATAGCATCCTTTCAAAATTTCAAAATGTGTCCACTGGGCCCAAAATACTGGGTACTTATTTTCCAAAGTACCGAAAGGAAAGACAAGAAACAATGGATGGAAACTAATCAAGGAGAGAAGCAACCTTGAACTAAGGATAAATTTCGTAACAGTGAGAACAATTAACCAGTGGAACGGCTTGCCTCCAGAAGTGGTCAGTGCTCCATCACTGGAAGTTTTTAAGAAGAGACTGGACAGCTACTTGTCTGGAATGGTATATTCTGTTATTTCTGACAAATAAGGCATAATTATTTTGTAGTTTACCTGGAAGTTCAAAATCAGTCCATTTGTGTGGAGGCCCACTGAATGTATGTCGATCATGGATGAAGTCACAGCTACTGGCTATGATCAACTCATCACATCCCTCTTCGGTATTACACTGAGAGTCAAATTTGACTGAGAGGTAGATAGCACCAGGGATATGAACTTTATCCTGTGGATAAAAGAACGTATGACTAATAGTGGTGTTCCACAGTCCCATACCAACATGACCCAAACGGGTAAAAGCCAATCAACCAAAATGACTAAAGAAAACCTGATGGAATCCTACAGCTCAAAAAAGGGGAAATTACTGTGGAGGTTTGATAGTTTCATGCCTCTGATGCAAGGAGAATTAAAAAATGTTTCTTATGATTGATAGGTTGCAAAAGGCATCCTTGCCTGGTCCATGAAGAGGAACATGCAGCCCAGCAAAACCATTTGGCCCTAGGTAAAGTTGCATGGGTCTATCTAACCACCCCACCAAAAGCTGAAGGTTAAAGGTCAATTCCTGCAGAGTCACTTTTGAATGCATAATCAAACATTTTAAAATAAATAAAATGAATTATTTCACCATTCTTTCAACGAGTATCTGTGTTTACTGTTTTTAACCTCACACCAAAGCTCAGATGCTATCCTGCTCCACTTTCTGACAGTCCTCTTCATTTCCCCTTAAATGAATTGCTTGCACAAATGGAGTTGTACGTGTTGATGTGCATGCCTGCTACTCACACAGAACCATCTCTTCCCCCCCCCACATCTGGTCCACCAAATTGGAAAGATTGAGGACCACTGGCCTAGAGTTATCTTCTAGGGAAAATGGATGGTGTAAAATTGTAATACATACAAAATGAATAAAAAATAAATGTTCAAGTCTATCAAAATCCTTTTGAATCTAAAACCTGTCTACAAATCTGATGAACATCCCTTCAGAAATAATGTTATTTCTGGCAGCCCTTGATTAAAATTACTATATAGCCCTTGCTTTTTCTCCTAACAATCTTGATCTTTAGTCCTTTCAAATAATGTCCCAGAACTTGATTTCTTTTCATTTTTTGTCATTTCTCACAAAATTCTTCAAAGCTTTAATAAGTCTTTATCTAAAATCAAATATAAAAAATTATCCAGGTCATTATTGATTTGTTATTTGTATATCCCTTTCAATTATTAAGACATCAGTTGGTTTCTTTTGTATGTCCAATGTAACATCTTTTTCTATGTCATTCTTGCTGCCTGACATTTTAAAATTTACTTTCAAATCAGTCTCAATTTTGTCAGAATCAAATTTAAATGTTTTTCTCCTTTAATTATAATCTTTACTTCCTTTTAGTCTAATTTTTAAAAACTTAATTTTATTATAGATGTTTTTAAGAATTAAAAAAAAAACAATTTTCTAATGGGAAGGACTCCTTACAATCAATATCAAAATCTTATTTCAAGACAAGATTGAAATATTTTATCTGGACCCTTAACCCATTTGTAAGTTTCTAAAATCAAAATTTTAATCATCCTTTTGTTGTTTATTCCAATCGATTTTTTAAAACCCTTAAATGTGTATTTAACACTTCTCTCACTAAGGATTAAGGGAAACCCATCTGGTGCTGTAAAACTTGTCGATCCAAAAGTTCCGAATAGCTGAAAAGCAGTTAATAAGTAATTTCCGAAAGTGCTTAGAAAAAGAAGCATACAAACCCAGTGTCCTTTTCAAAGGTGCCAACCACAGTTTGAGCAAAAAGGCCATTCCCTCATCTCCCAGAGCTCTAAACCTGCCAGAGACTGCTTTCTCACAGTCTCCTCGTGAGGAACAACAATCTGCAGCACTTGTGAGTGACCTCATGTCTTCTCCTTGTCTGGAGATCAATTATCAACGAACGAGTCTATTTGCCAGCTCTGCATTTCACTTCAGTCATCAGCTTTGCTTTTTGCGGAACTGTCTTTAGCCCGCCATTTCTTCTTCGATAGCCTTGTACCTAGTCTACAGTACGGCATTTAATTGGGTTGACCATAGCCACCTTTTTGATAAAATGGAACAATATGGATGATCTTTTTCATTTGGAACTGCCAACTGCCAATGCAAGCATGACTGACATTTTGCTCACCTGGCGTCAAGACTACTAAGCATAGTACCTCAAAGTTTGTATTATTGTTGTAAGGATGCTTGGACTCTCGCACTTGGACCGCCATCCCAGGCTCCTCCATGAACTGACAGGCTGTAAGTGCCATCTTTGCTAGCATGGTTCCACTGCATCCATGGAGCACTTTCCGTAGAATCTGTAGGAAAGATCAAGATGGGGGAATGACCACACAAAAGTGATTCACAAAATAAATGTTGGTAAAAGCTAAGTTTGGTATCAATAAAAAATACAGGTGGGTGTGATAAGTAATGAAACAAGAAAAGTAAAGTAAGAGAAGAAACAGAGAGACACTGGATGGCCCTTGTCTGCTTTTGCCCAAGACCCTGAGGTATAGAAGTGAGAAAAGAACTTACTCTTAGATTACTAATAGAGGTATGCTTGATATACACTATTTCTCCTTTGGAATGAATTCATAGATTTAAGTATGAATGTTTAATTAGAGATCATTCTTAACAAGATTAGGAAGCAATTTCAAACCTTTTTTTCCAGTTTAAAGAAGAAAACTAGGAGGAAGGAGATAGTTTCTAAGTGGAAGCCAAGTGGAAGTACATGGATAAGAACACCTTGCAACTATATTTCTATAGGCCAAAACTCTGATCATTTAAAGGAATTTTCTTCGTTAGTATTAATGGACTGCTTCAGTAACATCAATTACGCTCAAAAGAGGAAACATGCTTTCTCCCTGAGAAAATAAGGCAGGTATTGTCCACCTAGCCCAATTCCATTTACAGGTGACTAGCAGCTATCCAAATACTCAGGCATTCCAGGATCACTTTATTTGAGAGTGAACTATGACATGCCAAGTAAGCGCTTTACAATTTCTTAGAGACATCCTACATCTGATCTTTTCTGTCATGAACTTCATACAATCTTCCTGGATAATCTGATTATACAATTGAGACAGTCAGGTAACAAGAAAAGGGGGAAAAAAATGAAACGAGAAAAATGGGAATATTCTGTTTCTCTTTTTTCTTTTTGAAATCCAACTTGAATAGAAGACTAAAATATTGTCTTCTAGCGCATTAAAAACAAAATTGTCCCAAACAAAGCAAAACAAGTGAGTTGCATTTGTTGCTTGGGACTGATTTGTCTGCTAGTGTCAAGCTACTTTTCCTGGTTACTCCCAAATCAGAGGGATAAAACAAGTTACCTTTTCACACAGCTGTTTTTCCTCCAGCTGCAACAGCATGTCCAGGATATATGTCATGTGTGCTGGGCCACTGAGATCTAACATCTCCTCGCTTATTGCTACATCATCAGGCCACTCAGCCAACAACAAAGCGAGGACATGCCTGGCATAGAGGACAGCAGTAGCTTCATTGACTCGGTAGAGATAACCCCGCACAGTTTTCTTGCTTCTGGAGTCCAACTCCTTATGCAAGAGGACAGAACTTTTGGTGCGTCGTTGCTTGGCATAGCTGAGTTGGAGGTCACTTTCTGTGTTGGTGATGAGTTTCTGGGTCACTGGGTTGGATTCTTCAGTGGCTTTGCTGCAGGGAGCAGGCTTGGACTGTAACATACAGAGAGTCTCAATAGATGTGAAATTGTCTCATTTCAAAATCTACCCTGCTTTTGGATGCTGCCCATGTACTGTGTGATTCTTTTTAAATAACAGTCAATAATAGAAACTGTAATGAGTCTTTATGATTAAGTGGAGGCTGGGACTCAAGTCTTCCTTGTCCATATCTAAAATCCTGAATGGTACACCATGCTGAATCAGCTAATCACCTGCATCTAAATGACCGGACATATGTTGAAGACAGTATGTTGTAAAGCTCTCCAAAACGGATAGTAGTGTTTAAAAATGCATTAACATTCTACAGTACATTCTGAATGTAACGGTTTGATACTGCAGATATGTCATATTTCCTGCTGTGTATTTCTAGTTTAATATCCTCTAGATGTATTAAATTTCCACTTCCCCAAATATCTCACAACTATGCCAATGAATGATTGAAGAATAGCAATATTAGTTCAGTGTACATTGCAATCAACAAGCATTTCTCAATGCCCGTGTCATTCCAGACGCTCAGACTACAATTCTAATCAGTTCCAGCTAATATGGTTAATGATCACATTTGATGGAAGTATCGGTAGATATTAATATATAAACGGAACAAAATTTAAAAAAAAATGCTTTGCATAAAACAGTACACTCACCAAACATGGCACAATGATCATATCTGTATCCAGGGCTTTGGAATTCTGCTCTTCTGTGCGTAAACGCTTACTGGGCTGCCATTTTTGAGCCAATGTACGGATCCTTTCATCCATGGTAAGTACTTCTCCATCAAATCTTTAAGAATATGCACACAAATATTTTTACTGTCAGAATTTAAAGACAGTACCTTTGAGCTGAGCAATTTTTACATTTAAAACTACTTCCCTGTGTTTCATCCCATCAAGTGCTACTTTATATTAGAAGTTATATGGTCATGTGGCTTTCTTTGTTTCTAAGTACCTTGTCCATGCAATTTAGATTATCTTTTATCTTACATATTTAGTTTGCAATATAAGCATGTTTTCAAAGACAAGGTAACTGATTGCAAGTAATTTATCCTCTGTCTTTAAGGTTAAGAAAATTTGTGGATGTGCTGGGCATGATTTATAGCAAGAATGAAAAGATAACAGCTTGGAAATGGCTGTTTTATCAAAAGATTATGGCATAAAGGTATCTTAGAAAAGTGGTCTGCCTATCTCTGGGGTTGTGCCATTTCAGCTTGTAAGTGAGAAAGACCATGATGGAATGTTTCTTGCACAGTAAATATTTCTCCTCACTAAAACCTGGCCAACAAGAAAGCTGTCCTTTGAAATGGTACTCTTTGTCTTCCTCAAAATTATCAATAGCTCATTTAGAAATACAGGTAGTCCCCTGCCCCACTGCACAATATCTGCAATTGTTAAAAATAAACTCTTGGCCATCTGCTAGTTTCCTCTTTAGGTATTCTTGATTAATAGATTAATTAAGTCTCTATGGATACATAACTTTTCATTCCAAGTTGGGTTTGGAAATTCTCTCACCTCTTCTGAACCTCTAGGAAGAAAGAATCTGTCCTTTTCATATGCAATTCATACATGGCTCGAAGAATGTGTAGAGGTGCATCAAGAGCATCATGTGTCATCTGAAAATAGGTTTAACTCTGATTAGGTGAGGAAAAATACTTCCTAATGTAGCTCCGGGTTGAATTGTTGGGTTCTTGATTTTGGCTGGGTTGTTTTTTTTTTTCCATCTGCAAATATTTTTTACCATATATTTCATTGCCACTGAACACCAAAAATCCAACTTTTTTTCCCTATGTCCCTAAAAACTATTGTGGAAGTATTGCAACTGTAGAATGAACATCTGAATCTGAATTACTATGTTAGGCTTCCACAAAACACAAATACCCTATCCCCACCCCATGCAGTTATTATACTGGCTGGATAGATAAGATCTGCCTGCAAAGGGTTGGGGTGTCAATGCAATTTCTGTCAATTCATTACATTTACTTTCACAGAAAACAGCAAAGAATTAAAAACACTAAAAACCTAGTATTACCTGAAATAGATAAGATAGAGCTGTTCAAGAATTTTTTTTATATGGACTAGAGTCCACTTTGGAGGCAAATCATGTACCTGCTTGAAGTTGGCTTGAGTCCATGAAACCAATAGTACACCTAATCTATTGATCATTCAGGCATAATTGGGTCTTGTATTTTTGCCACTGTAACATGCTAACATGACTTTTTATCTGGATTTTGGGACAAACTGAAGTTAAACATTGAAGCAGAGATGGTAAATTGGAATACAACTTCAGGGACAAACACTGTATGGCTGCGCTCCTTGACTTCTTTATCAGTTAGCCTTCACCCGAGTGAAACACTAATCTGAAATTTCTGCTTGCATTCTTAGGCCTGCCTTTTGCCTCAATGAGGACCAATCCCTTCTTGTCTCAAGAGAACTTCAAACAACAAGCACAGTGCAACACAAGTTTACATGCTGTGCTTTTGAGAACAATTAAAGCACTGTCCCCGCCCCATTCATTGCACATTAAAAGACAGTACCAGGAAGCATATTTTGGTGGTTTCATCCAAGCCCTCCAGTGGGTCAAGCCTATTCTGCTCAGCATCAGAAGTGTCAACAGTCTCATTTACTGCTTGCTCATGATCTCGTTCATTGAATTCTAAGTCCTTCTGCTCAGCCATGGAGTTTAACTCCTTTTTTGAAGAATAAAGCATGACCGACAAGATCTGCAAGGACAAAACAAGGTACAACTTAAATTCCATCGAAAAGCCACTCAAGTTACCAGACAAATTACGGCCCAGATTTGCTTCTCTTCTGTAAGGCTGCTTCCTCTTTAGCCTTTAGCCATGCTCTCAGATTTTACCATGTTTTCCTGAAAATAAGACCCTGTCTTATATTTTTTTTGCCACCAAAAAAGGCACCAGGTCTTATTTTCGGGGGGGGGGATGTCGTCCACTGACTCACCTCACTTGTGCACATTGCTCTCAGCCTCCTTTTCGCTGACAGAGGTCTTCAGGAACTTCTTCGACCGGTAGGGCCAGCAAGGCTTTCCTGAAGGCCTCTGCAGCCGATAACAGAGCTCCAGATTGAACTGGAGCTCTGTTATCGGCTACAAAGGCCTTCAGGAAAGCCTTGCTGGCTGCAGGAAAAATGGGTCGAGGTGTGTGAGGCCTGGCTGCAACTGTCTGAAGGTAAGTAGTAGGGCAACTCCACCCCAGCATCCCCACCCTAGCTTAATTTTTATCTGTGCACCCTGGAGTGGGAGGGGTCTTAATTATGTCTTATTTTGGGGGAGGGCTTATATTGGGCGCACGTGTTAAAATCAAGCTAGGACTTACTTTCGGAGTAGGTTGTATTTTCGGGGAACCACGGTAGTAGTTGATCAAAAAAGCATGAACATAATCAAGAATAATATATTGGTAAATGATGAAGTGAACATTCATTTATTGAATTGTGCCATGGAACTCTTATTCTCAAAAAGGCTGTCACAAAGTTTTGCTGTATGTAATCTCATAACAGACTCACAAAGCCTCCAGCCCCCCTCCCTCCCTCAATTTGCATTCTGTTTAGGTTTGCTTTGTGTATATATCAATCCAGTCGGGAGCAAAAAAGCTAGCAACACATCCATTTAACATTCCTTAGCTGAAGCACAATTAAGAATGATTGAAATTATGATGAACACAAAACTGCAAGAATGAGAAGGAACTGCTGATGTACAGAATAATTCAAATAACTGAGTATGTAGGGAAGAACTTGCCCAGCTGCTTATATTACCTCCAAGTCTCTCAGAAGCCAAGTCTTACTGAAGCCTGTTCCTTTGCTACACTTCTTCACCAATAGCTTAAGCAAACCAGATTGCAGAAAGGCTGTGCGGATTTCTTCAAAAGCATGTGTCTGTTGATCAAAGGAAAAAAAATGGCAACCATTAATACTTTGATTAAGAACAATAGTTTATCGTGTTTTCTCAATCTCAGCAAGGTTAAAATGTGTGAACTTCAACTCTTGGAATTCCCCGGGCAGCATGCTGGGGATTTGGGGGAGTTCACATGTCTTAACACTGTTGAGTTCACACATTTTAACTATGTTGAGGTTGAGACATGCTGGACATATTGAGACATGGACTGATTTTTTGTTAAAGGATTTCTTACATGAAGATCACATTTTCATCTATAATTTTACAGAATTAGATCTAGACCACTGTTCCTTCCAAAAGCAAAAATAGCGTGGTATATAGTAATCCTGATCAAGAAAACATAATCTTGGATTACAATGCTTGTGTATTAAATTATAAAGATTGAAAATAACTTTTTAGAAGGGTGAAAGGGGTTTTGGCTACTGGTTTTTGTCTTAACTGTAACTTTTTGATAATAAAAAATTATCAACATTTTTAAGCTGTGGACATTCTTGTTCCTTTGGGTTCTTCCTTCTGTTATTTTAAAGAACCTAAGATGGTTGGTTCAAAGTCAAGGCTAGGCAGCCATTTTTAATCCAGCGCTTTGGATTACAGGGCAGAGAACTGAATGTGATGGCCTAAATGGCCTCTTAGACTCTGAAGCTAAAGCTCAAATACTTTGGCTACCAATGAGAAGAGATGTCTCATTTGAAAAGATCCTGATGTTGATAAAAAGTGAAGACAAAAGGAGAAGGGACAGCAAAGGATGAGATGGTTAGATAGCAATAGTGACACAGTGGACATGGGCTTAGAAAGACTCTGGCAGACAGTGGAGGACAAGAGGTCTGGCGTGCTGTGTAGTCCATGGGGGTCACAAAGAGTTGGGCATAATTTAGCAACTGAGCAACAACAACAAAATGGCTTCTTCCAGTTCTGTGATTCTATGTTTCTTTATCAGAAATCAGCAGTGCTCTTTCTTCTATTCCCCCCCCCCCCAAATTATTTATATAATCCTGGTTCATAAGATGCCTTGGGAATCTTTGTCCATTTTTGTACCTTAAGTGTTCTGTAAAGTCCCTTCAGAGCAAGAGATAAAACCCACGTTGCTTCCACTGCCTCTGCAAAGCTACTGTCAATGCTGGTCTGGAGAAGATGGCTAGTTATAAACACAAAATGTTGGAGATACTGGCGGAGCTGGCCCTGACACTCCGCATCATCTTGCTCACATGGCTTAATCAGCTGGAGATCTTTTACTAAAACAGAAATAGATGAATACACAGGTTTCAGTTGGTAGGTGTCCTGGGTTCAGCTCTGTTTACTTAAGCCTGACCTTGGCTTAGCACAATGCAATGTGAAAAAAATACAAACTCTTTTTAAAAAAATGTTTTCAGATCCACCTCAAAAATAAACTCTTTAAAGAATTATATTTTTTTACATCTACAGAAAAATGATGTAGACAGAATATAGATTAAGAAGAGGCTCGTAGGAAATAATTTTGTCATATGATGCACATTCAGCCACTTCTAATATTTTATTTCAACATAACAGTAACAGAGTTGGGAGGGACCTTGGAGGTCATCTAGTCCAACCCCCTGCTCACGCAGGAGACCTGTACTAGGGATTTGAACCACCGAACTGCCGACCTTTCTGATCAACAAGCTCAGTATCTTAGCTATTTGAGCCACCTAGTCAGATGTAATATAGATAGCCCTGCTTACTGACTGCCTTGTTCAGTGACTGTTCAAAGTTACAATGGTGCTGAAAAATACTTTTACAACCAATGTCTTCATTTACAATCTTCACAGCATCCTTTAGTTACATTATCACCATACAGTCAGTGCATATTATCCTATTATTTTTCTCCACACACATTTGCAGAGCAGAGAGATTGGAGAGGAAGCGATTTCAAGAGTAATAAAGCACACAATGGACATAGTGGCACTGGCAGCACCAAGCATGCTATGCAAACAACTGGAATAATCCCCAATGTGTGCCTGCTTACTCTCTTCTAATCCCTTTCTCTCTAATGAATGTAAATTAAAACACTAATTCCTTTCTTGTTAATTATCCCAGTACTAGGATAACCATTCCAAAGCAGTACTGGTTAGGAGGCAAGCAAATGTGGAAGTTATGAAACTAATAATTACAGGTAGCAGCTATATGCCAACTATCCCAGCACTAAATCGTGACTGTGGAAAAGGAAAGCACAGTTGTGATCATGCAATTTTTCCACTTAGCTGACACACACGTTTCTTTATACAAGATGTAAATAAATATCCAAACATGAGTGATATGAACCTGCTTTCCTCTTTCGGGTTTTAACATCCACAACCACAGCCCTGTTCTTCTCTGTGAAATGCTTGAGGATGATCACATTGTGGGCCTCATTTGCATTATCCATATACACTGATTTGGTTCCCATGCATAGAACCTGTAGAGTTGGAAAGAGACATTCAGATGACATTTGTTCAGTTAAGGTAGATAGATTTGCTCTCTATCCAAACAAGCTACAAGTAAAACTATGATTTACTGGACAATTTGAGGGAGAGGATAGCCATTATAATCTAAATTTACATCATTTGCATCTATTTATGACAATTATGTAACATAATTACATACACATGTAAATTGACACAAATTATAGTCCAACAATTTATACGATTCATCTGGACTGTTATTCTGAAAGAATGCCTGGATATAACTTTTGTCTATTACATCTGAAGTCCTCTAAACTGAAATCAATCAAATTTAAACTGTATGTCTTGGCTGCATTTTTACTTGCAGCTTCAGAAAGTGCCTAGAAAAACACATGCCTTCATATGCTCACCTCTGGAAAGCCAACAAGTACCAGTAATGTGAAAATGTTGGTATGTTTCAACTGAAAGGGAAGCTGCTTGATGCAGTGGTCGGTAAAGGCACCAATCACATCATGCCACTGAGAGGAGGAGTTCAGCGCTCGCAGAATGTCTGCCATGGTGCATGCCCAGTCCAATCCGACACGGCTAGAAACCAACAGTTAAAATTAACGATTTCTCTTCACATGTGCTCCCGCATGTGACTGTCTTATATCAGCATTGCTTCAAAAACTGAAAGCGGCCAATGACTGTTTTGCTTCACTTGTAATTCCCATTGAAATGGGCTCCTTTCTCTTGGGGTAGATCCCGCCAGCTAAGAGGGACATTTCTTGCAGAACTTACTGTTTCCCCCATGGATTATAATGAGTTAAAGAAAATGACTTGGAGGGCAGCAAGTGGCCTTCAGGAAGTGAGTTTGAGATCTTTGCTCTAGGCGGGACAGTCTTGCAAAGTTTAAAATTTAGCTCTATTTTCAAATAAGCTACAATACAGGATTATTTTCAGCATTACCCATTTCTTTCTTCCCTTAAAAAATATTTACATTAGTACTACTGATAGCAATAGCAATAGCACTTACTTATATCCCACTTCACACTGCTTTACAGCCCTCTCTAAGCAGCTTACAGAGTCAGCATTTTGCCCCCAACAATCTGGGCCCTCATTTTACTGACCTCGGAAGGATGAAAGTCCTGTGTCAACCTTGAGCCAGTGAGACTCGAACTGCCAAATTGCTGGTAGTTGGCAGTCAGCAGAACTAGCCTGCAGTACTGCATTCTAACCACTGTGCCATCATGGCTCTTACTAATGTCTTGTGAGCCTCAATTTTGTTTTTTATTGAAGGTAGCGTTTGCTGCCTTTTAGGGTTTTGTTTTCAGCAGCAGTCATGCTTGCAAACATTTTTTAACATTCTGCCATTCCATGACAGGTTTATAACAGAAAACGTCACCTGGACATATTAAAAGCTTTTGAGGTTAAGCCATCATGAAAACTAACCTGTCCAGGCAGACTGCTCCCAGACTGAAGAGGAGATGGGTGGTTTTCCAGCCTTCTGGCACTATGGAGCCATCACCGGCAGTCACAAGGCTATGCTTGGTGGAGAGGACCTTGTTCACAGCAGCATCCACTTCTGCAGGAGTCAGTCTCCGAATCAACTGTCCCAGGAGCCCCAGGGTTAAGTGGTAAGTTTCATTTAAATGGCCAGCATTGGAGATCACAACATCAAACATGAGAGGAAGGATCTGGTCCAAGTTAATTAGAGACATTGTTAAGCCCTACAAAGAGAAAACAGGGAAGAATATGGAAATCAGCAGAGGGGATGGCACAACATACTTTATTTTAACTAACATACTTCAAAAGTTCAGTTTTTCAAAGCTAGATAAATTGCAGGTTGTTTTTTTTCATTTTTGAACCAACAACAGGTCTACTGGATATCAAACAATTTAAGGAAGGGATTGAATATGATGTCCTACAAAGCTCCTTCCTACTCTCAAAATCTTTTGATGGAACCATTAATGATTCATATGATCTTCTGGAGGGATTGCCCTTTTCTTACTTCCTTAATTATCAGGCACTTAAACTCCTTTACTGATTTCCCTAATTTGGATAGTTCCTTACGGATTTCAGGCGTGGCAACATTGCAGCTAATAACCCGAGAATCCTCTTCTGGGAACATTCAGCAAATACTTCCTCTTGACAAGGCATTGCTTTTTCTTCAGCTTGGGATGGAGGCAAAACATCAGAAACTTCAACATCTGCAAACCAACAAACAAAAATGCTTCCTCAAATTATGCTTACTGTTGGAAATATTAGTAATATTACAATCACTGCAGATTTACAATGCAGCAACTTGCAGTATTAAATATGGATTACTCTAAAATTCCATTTAAAATTACATATATTGTGCTTGCTAGCAATTATTTATTTTTCATTGTAAATTTGCTAGTTAGGGTCAGTTTTTAGGCCATTTAGAAATTAACAATATTGTATTGCTATTAGGAGCAGACCAATAGTAATAAGAGTTGGGTGCAAAAAATGCATATAAACAAGCAAGAAAAAGGAAATTGAACAGCAATTGCTTTTTAAAAAAATAACGGAGCTAAAAAGTAATATTTACCTGGAGATATGCTCTCTTTTGCAAATAAATCTGAATTAAAAGCAAGTGTCTGTTTCTCTTGTGATACCATTTCTTTCTTTGGTGGAAGACCATTGGAAAGTTTGTTCTCAATCTTTATTTTACTCTCTTGTTTAGTATTTATAGAAGTCTGAATTTCAGTAGTGCTTTCATCTCCCTAAGTAAAAATAACAGATTAACTTCAACATACTTTTAAGCAGTTACTGACTTTAAGAAAGAAGCTATTTTAATTTAGCCATTTTATTTGCAATTGAGTTTAAGAGCACTGCTCCAATAGAATAACATACCATAAACCAGTGTAAAATTCTAACATTCTTGTTGAAGAAATACTCCTATCATTAAGCAATAAGGGGAATCATTCCTAATATCTGAACTAGCCTTCTCAAGTTAGAGCTCTCCAGATATGCAATGTCTGAAATTCAGAGTTAGCAAAGTCATCGGATTTGGGGAAGTGCAGTGGCAGCATATCTTGAGTGTTCAGTGATAAAGAAGGCTGCTTTGAACGAACACCAACCCTCCTAGGTCTCCAAAGGGAGAGTGTCAACTACAGCTTATTCAGTAGCTGACTACAAACACAAGAGGTGAGCGACACAGAGGCTCAAGGTTTAGCCCTAGGAATATTTAGGATCTCTTCAATTGAGGTCATAAAGAGATCTTGCCTAAGACCAGGCGAACCAATAATCCTGGAACTCATTCGCCTTCCTCTGTAGGATACAGCTTGACCTGCTTACTTGTCTAGTGGTTAAGGAACTAGGTACAAAACAGGAGACCATGCATTCTTGTCCCACCCAAGGCATGAAAGTCTTGGTGACTTTGGGCCAGTCATACTCTCTCAGCCCAATCCACCTCACAGGGTTGTTGTAGGGAAAATATTAAGCATGTTCTTCTGCCTTGAGTTATTTATAAAAACAGGATAAAAAAATCTAAAACAAAATAATTTAGAGTCCATTTCCCCTCTGTTGAGTGCACAACAGATAGTCCCATATTTGCATATATCTCTTTTAATATCAAGTACCTACATTTATAAGAATCTTAAACTACTCAATATATGTGTGTTTTCAAAAAACATTTACATTGCTGTGGATGACAGATTTAGGCATCTTGTTATTTTCCATGATTTCCTCACTGGCATGATTTTCTACACTGCTATCTGTGGAGAAATCAACTGATGGCATCCCATTTTCAGACAAAGGTTCTTCTGGCAACATGCTAAGCAGAGTTTGACTTTTCAGACCTGGATGCAAAGAAAGAAAAGTTTAGAAGTTCAAGGCACGTTAAAAACAGTCTGAATTCAGGTTTCACCCCAATCAATGAATTTCTGAAAGACAGGATACATCATGGAATTGGTTCTACCACATATGTACTGAATCCTTAATCCTTCTTGTGGGTCTACTCTGTTCTGTTCTGTTTTGTTCAAGCTGACAGGAAATTGTACTGCGAAAGAGGGAGTGATATATCTTCCTCAAAGGGGAAGTTCCTTTATCCAGCCCTCCTGGATAACTTCTACCTCATCTGGAGTTACTTCAGAGGATCCAGGTTGAGGCGGATTGTCTAGTTGTCTTTCAGGCATGAGCTGAAGCCTGGACCTGGGTCACGAACAGCATTGCTTACTGTTGTGGATGGGCTGCACAAAATGTGGATGGTAGGGGGGAACATGGCCCTCCTCATCCTGCTTAATTCTCAGTAGCATTAAATATTGCTCATGATGTTTGGACCAAGTTTGGAAAAATGAACTTACTACAAAGAGAATTTTCACATCAGAAATGGTGGTAACGAAGATGGAAAGTCAACCATCAATAGCAGCAACTGAAATTTTCTTGAAGCTAGAGAAGCATCCCAGAGTTACAGATACCACAATAATGGCAAGAGTAGTCAAAACATCTTCGTTCATTACAAGGGTAAAGATGAGCTCCCCTTTGTTCACATAGAGAAACCTCAGCATGTAACATGTTCATTAATCTACCACTGTGGAGTAATTTGAAAGTATCTATGTGGAGAGTATAAATTCCTAATTCCTACTATTTTTATATGACTAAGTTTAAGAGAAACAGCTTAAGGAATCAACTATACACACTCCAAAGACTATTCAGGAGGGAGTCAGTTCCGATAAGGTTGATCCGGAATGCTGGAAGAGGAATTGCGACGAACATATTTTTGGTGGACAAATATCCTTCATGTCTGTGGATTCTTATGTCTACCAAAGCTGTGCCAGGACAGGAATGTTAAATATCTTGGATTCAAATAGCCACCATGTCTGTCCGCCTTTCAAGGTAGGAAACCATGAGTTCTAACCTCGCCTTTATTGTAAGGTTACAGTAACAGAACCGTTCAAGACTGAAAGCACACCATTCCCCCATTTCTTTTATGCACCTAGGAAGGGTCCCTTCTGAGATGCTTTCCACACCTTTCCCCTAATCCTTTTGTGGGGCGAGACATCTCACCTTATTTTTTGCTCTGGCTGAAATTCTTCTTCCTCCCGTTTCTCAAGGATGTTCCCACAGACTGTTACAACATCTCAACTCACCTTTGCCATGCTGCACTTTCATCAGGCAATCTCCAATCAACTGAATACATTCTTGCTGTAGGATTTTAGCATGAGCGATGATTTCTGCATTGAGTTCTTCCCCGTCAGCTTGTTTGCCACAAGTTAAGTCAGCGCTGTAGAGAGCCAAGGCAGAAAAAAGGAGCCAGGAATAGTTGTGAAGATAAGGCTGGATGAGCCTATGGCAGTCACTGATCCTAAAGGTCACCATTGGATATCCAGTGATGCTATGGGTAGGCAAGTGGCTAAAACGACAAAAGAGTCTTTGTTATAAAAGCTGGTTGATATGATCATTAATAAAAACAATGTATTTGCCTCCAGAAATTGTAAATGCTCCAACACTGGAAGTTTTTAAGAAGAGATTGCACAACCATTTGTTTGAAATGCTATAAGGTTTCTTGCCTAAGCAGGGGGTTGGACTAGAAGACCTCCAAGGTCCCTTCCAACTCTGTTATTCTATTCTATTATTTTTCCTGCACTCTGTTCAGAGATATCTGAAGCCTGCTGTCTGCCACAGTGAAGAATGAAACATAAGATGGTTCAATCACGTGACCACTTTATGGCAAGGCATCAGCTATCACCCAGTCTGTACCACCCAGTTGAAAATCAATGATTTGATAGGTTTTTGCTTAGACAGAAGTGGCTGTTCTTGATGTATGCCAAATACTGTGAACAATGTCAAAGACTATAGTAAAAATGGACAAAAATTATACATATAAGATCGGGATATACTGGAAACAAAGATGAATTGATAGATTTTCAATTCTGTAAAAATGGGGAAGCACAGCACTGCAGTACAGGTAGTTCAATGGCCCACTGTCATGTGACTGGACTTCAGGTGCTTGGCAACCGAGCTGCCTTTATGGCTGTTTGTGGCATCCTGTGATCAATGGTTTTGCCAAAAATTGAAATCTGCTTGGTTGATTTATTGACCACAGCAAAAAAAAGTTATAAAATTCAGTTTGTCGTGTGACTGACATGTTTTATGACCATTACAACTTACAACCTTGATGGGCAAGCTCCACTGTATCATAAGTTGAGGACTATCAATATAGAAAATCTTTGCTTATGGGGGAAGGATAGTTAAGCAAAGTAGAAATGAAATAATCAAAGTGGTTTTCTAAGAAATTAAATCTTTTCAATTATCCCCTTTTGTTCCTTTCATCCTCCCCCAATCATCTTTCTTCATATAGCAAAAACAGTGTAAATACACAGGGAATGTGACCAAATGATAGGCTGGCATTTAGTAGCTGCCGATGGGCTAGTACCTGTCAGAGTACTTCTTTGCAGAGTAGCATCCATAGCAAAGGTCAAAATCTTCACACACATTGCAGTTAATGCGCTGGCCAACAATAATACCTTGGCAGTGATTGCAAGCATACTCCATGTTAATCATGTCATGACTGGCCTCGTGACCTTCCGGTCTCACTCCACCTTTTAGAAGGCAAATGCAAAACACATCATTCCATCATTCACATTGTTGTCCTGCAAGTCATTCTGGGACTTGAAGTCCAAACATCTTAAAGTTGTAACATTTGGAAAACACTGGTCTAAACTAAAGCCTCAAAGCCACACATCCAAAGTTGTCATGTAACTGGGAGCCAGCAAATGCACTGCCCTGCTGCCTATTTTTCTCCTACTGAAGAAGCTAAGAAATTGTGCCACAAAATAACTGTTCTGCTTGCTGTATGAATGTTATTCCACAAGAAGCTGATAAATTCTATTCTACTCCAATTACTCCTGAGAAATGAACAAGTTAAGAAACCAGCAGATTGTTTTAAATCTATTTCACAGAATCATAAAGAATTGGCCATGAAACTAAGTCATAATTGGCATTAGACTCTATTGTATTATTGAAGAGGTCTATTTAATTTTTTCTCCATTTTTCAAGGCAATGCCTATGACATCACATGTGTCAGTATTGCTACAGAAATTCAAAAAAGCCCACTTGGACTTAATGGACATAGACATTTGGTTTCAACAAATACTCTTTCACCCTTTATTAAATTGTGGAGCTACTTTGTGAATATATGTGCGTCTATGTGTGCACCCACATGCCCCCCTCAAACTGACTCTGAGTATAACAGTGAAAGTTAAACTACAGTTCCATTATGGGAAATCAAACCTATGATACGGTTTCCATCAATCTACCTTACCCAGAAAGCATGTTTTACACAGATCCATATCATTGCATTGCAAACAGCGGTAACGATGCCATGGTGCAATCTCATCACACCCATCGCATGATATATCCACATGTAATAGGTCACAGTAGCGGGCAATGAACATGTGCATCTAGAAAGAAATAGTGATAAAACGCTGATGAACAATAAATAACATAATGGCCAGTGGGGATAGTGGGGGAGTTGTGTCATCTTCCCACCTAATGAACACTGGAGAAAAAGCACAGGAGCAATCAAATGGAAATGGGAATCCAAGAAGGCATCTTCCAAACCCTGAAAGTAATTTCACTGTCAGAATTGCTTTGAATTTCAAAGGGAAGAAATGCATATTCTATTCTGGTTTTGTTTGGGAAAGTTGTGTAATAGCATATCTAATCTCTCTGAAGCTCAACTAAGGCTTGGATACGGAGGGTTCCCAAAGCCACACAGGTAGTCCTTGACATATGATGGGTAGCTTAGCGACCATCTGGAGCTATAACAGATCCCCCTCGAAAAACTTACAACCTGGTTTCTAAGTTCTGACTGCTATCCTCCCCTGTGGTAATGTGACTGCACTTTGAGCACCTGGCAACAGGCCTGTATTTATGGTTGTTTGCAGCCTCTTGCAATCACCCAACCACAATTTATGTTTCTAACAGAACTGCAATTTATGTTTCTGCCATAAACTGGCATTTACTTCTGGTTTCCAGCAAAAACTGGCCCACAGCAAAAAAAAAAAAAAAAAAGGGGGGGGGGTTGCTTAACAATCACAGGTGTTCACTTAACAACTACTGCAAAGAAAAAAAAAGATGTCAAAATTGGTCACGTGATGACTCACTTTATGACTATCACAACTTACGACTCTAATTGCCAGGCTATTACAGACATAAATCGAGGACTATCTGTTCAGAGATTCCTGAACAGGCTCTTCCAGTCCTACTGCTGTCCAAAAACATTTAACATATGTAAGCTACAGTACATCACTCTGTTTTAAAATTTGTATCTGAAAAAAAAAAACATGTTAACATTTTTATCCTTATGACCTTTCTCTGCTTATCAGGGTCTGCTTGGCTTATCTTGTCACACCAGGTTTCAAAAACTCCTTCCTGGCATTCGTCCATCCACTCTGAGTTTTGCTTGTAGTCAGCAAGTTCTTCTTCTTTGTTGCAGGGGCTGAGAAGAAAGCATTACATTAAAATTCATTTAGAACAATGACAAAGCCAGAAAGACCATCTCCAACAAATTTGCATAAACAAAACTAAAACAGAAGAAGCTGCAATTTCTGGTTTGCTAATCACTGTTTCTTATGTTGCTGCTTTCGAAATGTTATGATTTTAGCCTTGAGCATTTTTAGCTAGCATGACCTTCAGGCAGGAAATATATAGTAGTCAAAGTACAATGTAACAGCAGGAAATCCAGTTGCAAAGAGAGATTTTTAAAAAATTAAGTACAGTTTTAACATGTGAAAGACAGAAATGTCGTCTTAAAATATGCTTTACATCTTCTCTCTCACAAAAGATGAAATACCTCGAAGACAATATCAATAGAAAAACTAAATACCCAGAAGAATGACCTTACCTGTTTGACAATTATTGCTTCACCTTTAATAAAAATGTATAATAAAATTTTATCAGTAGCACTACAATTGCAGCATCCCATATCTAATTAGAAGAGGTGCAGTGGCTCAGTGGCTTAAAAGTCGCCGGAGAAAATCTATATTCTGGAGGTTTAAGTTCTACCACTGCATGACGGAGTGAGCTCCCATCACTTGCTGCTAAATTCCTGCCAACCTAGCTGTTCAAAAGCATATACAGGTAATTCTTGAGTTACGAATGTAATATAGCCTGCCAATTACATTCGTAACCCAAGAATTCATTAATTGGATCACATTAAATGAATGTGCTTTACCCAATGCATTTGCTAATTGAGTGCACAGGTTGTTAAGTGCATATGAGGTATCTCAGGGTGGGGAAGTCTTAGTGCTGGAACAGGCCACCCAAGGCCTCCCCAGTCGCACTAAGATAAATCATGTTCACTTACACCTTACTTACTTCTTACTTCTGCATCATTGCACATGAGGGAATATATATGTTTGTTGTTCGGAGATGGTTGCATAGCTGTTGCATTTATACATTTGCAAATGTTAGCCAAAGCACAGAAAACATAGCCTTGATAACCAATCACTATGCAGAATGCACATCTTTGCACAATGTGTAGTTGAGATTTGGGAGTTGTGCACGGCAACTCATCTGCAATTATCTGCAACTTATGCACAGCCATCAACCCCTTTGCAATGTAGGTATGCACTGAAGCCTGCGTGCAGTTGCAGACAAGTCTAAATCTAGCTTTAAGCAATGACTACATTATTCTAGATAACAAAACAAAACCAGACCAAACTAGACCAGACCAGACCAGACCAAACCTAAGGCTATAACTCTATTCCCTTTGCAGAAAGTGACTAATAGTGAAGTCATAATTTTTACAATATTAGCATGTTCTATGTATAGTCATTTAAAGATTTTTATTCCATTTTAATAAGTCTTTAAAGTGGTTGTGGAAAATGTCCATGTGCAAAACATATTTTGAATTATTTCACTGAGTTCTCTTTCTAATATTACATGTTTTCCTGACTTACCAAATTATTTTGTCATGTGTACTTATATTTTCTTGTGACATGGTGAGGAGGAGACGTGGTAGCTGAATATCAATGAAGAAGGAAAGATCATTTGCTTCCCAGCCCATATCCAAAAAGTGAAGGAGACATGTCTGCACACAGGACAAGGCAGGCAGTAATGATCTAAACAAATAATAATAATCCATTAAAATTGAGTGCTGTTATGTTCAAGACATCCTCATATAATGCATAATTTAGCTACCAGGAAGATTGCATAATAGATGCCAACTAAGATGGCCTTTACACGGCAATTAGACTCATTCATCAATGAGAAGAACCTAAATTTTGAAACACAGCAACAGCCAGAAGTTGGCAAGTGAGCAACATGAAAACCATTCTGTTTTTAGAACTATCCAGATGTAAGAAAATGGGTCTCTTTCACTGATCCAATGGGACAGCGTTTATGATTTGGTTGATTCAGACTCTTCCCATTTAGTGTCATCTAGTTGTATGCAAAATATAGCTTTCATTTTTCCTACGCCAAGTTAATGATAGCTCACTATCTCCATTATTGGAACAGTTGTACTCAGTTATATCAGTAAAGGTATACAAAAAATACCTTTACTACCAAGAGCCTTGATAGTACAGTGGTCTAAGGCACCCTGTTATTAAGCTGGTTATTAAGACCAGCTGCCTGCAATTACTGCAGGTTCGAATCTCGCCAAGGCTCAAGGTTGACTCAGCCTTCCATCCTTTCTAAGGTAGGTAAATTGAGGACCCAGTTGTGGGGGCAATAAGCTGACTTCGTATAAATATACAAAAGGATGAAGGCTATTGCTGAGCACATTGTAAGCCGCCGAGTCTCCGGAGAAGGGCGGCATATAAATCAAATTAAAAAAAAATAAAAAATGAAATGTCACCTAATGGCTATTAACATTAAAAAATTCCTGAATCTTACTCCACATATTGATAAATTTCTCACAATAAATTGAAATCCAACAAAGAAACAAAAAAGACGCCACTGCATGGAAGTCAGCAATTTTTACATACTTATATTGACCATAGCCACTCAGTCTGCCTAAGGCTTGATTAGTCAAATTTAATGCGATATGAAAATGCGCCATTGCAGCTTTGTCTGTCTGAAATGTACCAAAAATGAAGCCATGGTTTGGTTGAAGTGTAATGGCTTATTTAAAATTTCTTCAGAAAGACAATACCAGAGCCTTGCTTAACTGTATCAATCTGTATAGTTCTTAGCTAAATACTGCATATCACTATACCCAATATAATAACTAAATATATCACTAAATCAGCTTTATATAGTATAGAAACTGATCCGATCTATTAACTGAATTGTGGGAAAACCAAATTCTAGGAGAAAGTTTAATTTGATAGACCAAGACAGTCCAGCTGATTTTTAAATAACTCACTGATTGGAATAATAGTTTCTATGAATAATCTAATCAATATATATCTAATCAATATCAATATATATAAAATGAGCAAATAAGAGTTTATAAACTCTCCATCATAGAAGGACCAATAACTACCAAGAAGATCAATTACTAAGATAAGCAATAAGATTAAAGAGTAATTTAACATGCTTTATGAATAACACTCATACTTGTCACTGTAGCTGTTAAATCCTTTCAAAGCATTGACCAAGAAGTGAAGCAGCTGGTAGAAGGATTCCCGTATTTCTCGGTGTAATTCAGCCCCACACCCTTCTAAGTGTCCAAAATAGCTGGAAAGAAACAAAAACACAAAATAAGGCTGGCTGATGAACTACATCATAAGCCCTTCACTGGGTGATACCTACATTACCTACATATATATATGGGATATGGGGGTAGGACATTCCATGGACAAGTGGACATTCCAAAGCACACCAGTCCAATTATGTATGGTCTAAGTGGACTGAATGTCAGGGGAAAGGTTTTCACCATGTCTTACTTTGTGAAGTCTTTCTGGCAAGCTAGAAGTTCCAGCAGGAAAATTATGCAAGGTGGAACAAAACAGTGAGGTTGGCTGAGGGATTTTAGGCACTGGAGGATCATCTTCAGCACTTCCAAAATATTTTTGGCTTGAGCTTTCCTCAAAGAAAGGATTTTCAGGACACTGTGGATAAAACACACACACATATCCAAATGTGATGACAGAATACCAATACCACCATCATAATTAGATGTTGGATGCATGGAACATAACTCAGAATTTACAGAATCTTGGTATGGAAAAAGCTACATGAGTCTTGCCTCAAGTTGTGGATTAAACTTCAGATTAAACAAACATCTTTCTTCCAAATTAGTATAGGGTAGCATGACAACAAATTGCTTATTCTGGATCCTGGAACATCTGAATAGTTGCCTTCCACTATTCAGTCAAGTCCCAAATCCTGAGGAGCCAGTTACAACCATTGTTGTTTTCACAACAATGCTCTTAACACTTGGATTATTGGAAACATAGCTTTCAGTTTGTTTGCCATACTTCAAAGATCAACACTACCTGAAGGAATCAACGGAAAATGCTATTTCTGTTGCTTTATGCAATTTCAAAGAGAAGTTTAAGCTCCATATTTGCTTTGTCCTGACATTAATTGGGGCTGTTGTTGAACTTTCAAAGTTAATTCCCTGCATTTCTTTTCTGTAGAGTAATCCACTTGATATCTGCTCTAGAACTATAAACAAACAATTATTTTCTTTACTAAAACAGGGACTATTTTATTATGTTTAAGTACTGAAATAACTATGAAAATATTTTTCCTTTCATTTGCTCTCTCCCTGTTTAATATCAGGGATTTGCTTGCTATAACATCTTTTGAATTATTTCTTGACTATAATTTATAGGGTTAAACAACATATCCACTCCTAGAACTCTAAAGCAGAAAATACAATCAGCCCTATGCACAGATTTGCATCCAGGGTACATTTTGGCTCACCTTTCATGGGAAAGAGACCGATCTTTAATGAAATCCAATATATCTTTCAAGATGGGATATTTTTCCTTTATGCTGGGTGCAGGTTTAGAGTCTTCCATTGAACGGAAGGAGAGGAGTCTTAGCCGTCCACGGCTGAATGGAGGCTTGCGGGTAGGGGTAGAAGGTGGGGACAAGGTTTCTTCTGGCTCTGAGTTTTTTTCCAGGGAACTACTTTGGGATGCTGAAGCCAGTTCCCTCTGTGGGGAATCGGGCCCTTGTTTTTTCTTAGGTTCAGAGTTTTGACCTCCCTCCGGGAAAGGAAAACCAGTTGCTTCACAAGCAGGTGATGGATGTGAGGCTTGGAAATCTGCTTCTATTACAGAACTTGTCCTATGGCGTTTACCATTCAGGCCTTGCCCGTGGTCCTCCAGGTGATCAGAGTTAAGACCTTCAGTCTTGGCCCGTATAGGCAAAAAATTCAGCAACAGAAGACTTTTCTGGATACACTGCTGGGCTACAATGGAAGGCAATGTATGTTTTGTAAGAATAACACAAGCAACACTCTGCACCCCAGAATCTCAGACCAGTCTTCCATTTTTTGTTTAGAAAACTGGAACACCCACCTTTGGAATACAGCATTTCCAAGTGAATGAAAGAAATGAATGGATGAATGAATGAATGAATGAATGAATGACTAATGCAGACTATAAAAAAGCAATACAAATTTCACACACATTAAAGTAGCTATTAGAATAATGCCTTGGGTGAGTTCTTCTGAAATTTCAGGGTTGGCCTCAAGTATATCAGTGCACTGTTTTGTCAATCCAGAAAATGGCAAACTGATGGTGAGCCTGGATGGTGCAATTCAAACACAGCCCCAGTGGGCAACAAGACCTTGGGACTACCGAGAGACAGAAAAGCTAGTCAATTGAGGTTTCCTCAATCAGCTGATAAAGTGAGCAATAGGGAGACAGGGCCTTCCCTCAAGTTCGTACCCCAATTTATGGACACTAGAACCTACTTTTCTCATTTCTAATGCAATTTTTGGATTATAATTTGTTGTTCAGTTAAAGAGAGGCTTTCTACAGATACAGGTAAGTATTTTGTTATTTCTGCAATTATAATATATAGAAATGTCTGTGAATGTTTCTGGCTAATTTTTAATGGATTTTTGCTGATTAAGGACAGCTAAAGATTGAGAGATGGGTTTATAGAAAAGAGGGTGAAGTACCGAATGAAGAAGTATCTGGTTGTATTTTAAAAGAGAGTGGTAAGTTGATAATGAAGCCGCTTTTGGACTTTTTGTGAGAAAGACAAATGTTCTTCAAGAAGTTCTTTGGAAAATGGACATATTATAATAACTAATAGGATTGCAAAAAGAGGCACGTGCAAAAAGACACTTACCAAGACATTCTGGGTTTACCTCGCTCATCTCAGTAGCCTGCTGCTCCTCCCCATTACTTCTCTGGCCCATAAGGAATTTCTGCTTCATTTCCAGCTGCAGAAAAGAGAGTTTAAAAAAGAATGAGTTTCACATTTGCCTTGCTCAGATGACATCTCCACAAACATATTTCCTCACAATGAGTGGAGATCAACAGATCAATGGAATTGTATTATAAGTCCACAACTTAAAAAAAATATCCTAGAAAAACATCAGAATGGACAGTTTATAGACCACGGACTACTAAGTTTGAAAATGATCAGTTCATGTCTTTGGAAGTCAGATTGCATCCGGAAGTATATGACCCATAGTTGGATCAATGGGTTAACAACATAATTTTCATGTCATTTCTTGCACAAGAAAGGATATCAGTAACTCATCAGTTAGTATACTTGGGAGAGATAGCACCCACTAAACATGCTCCCTAACATGTAAAGCAGCAGTCCTCAACCATTCTGGTTCCGTGGAATGGAAGCGGCAATGGGGGAGAGGGCGTGGTTTTGTGCGTGCCCGCCACTTCCACCAATACAGCATCATATATTCACATGCTTGCCCGCTGCTTGCCTAGCCCAGTTCCACAATGGGCTGCGGACTGGGGGTTGGGAACCTCTGATGTCGAGTAGCAAGATTTTATGTTACTTTTAAATGAAAGGTTATTTGGGAGCCCACACCTGTTTAGGGATACAATCTGCACAGATGTTGATCAATTCCATGAGAAATGAGTTATGCAGGATTAATTAATTGCCCCATAAAAGAAAAGCTGATTCATGCTCAAGCAGAGCATTAAAGAGAGATACTCAAACATTTAAACAATGTCTGACCAATTCTGAACAGCTCCAAAACAGATCAACTCTGTGACCCACTTAGTAAATGAGGAATATATGATAACACTTAGCAGACATCTTACCATCCATATTCTGATCCCATCTGCCAGCAAATATACTTGAGCAAATTCTTCACTTAAAGGATTTTTGCCACCACTATTCACTGCAAGGGCAAAAAGATGGAGATAAGAAGACAGATTCTTTTAGCCTAAATCAGTCAAAGAACAAGGCACATCCTTCATACAAGGTGCAAAATCTTTCTAGATCTTTTTTAAAGAGATGGCAAAACTTTGCTGAGGAGAAAATAGTGAACTGACCTTTCTACCATGTCCAGAATTCCCAACCATCTTGGTCTATAACTTTACAGTACTTTTAGGAATATATGTCTTCCCCTTTCATCTGATTACATGAAGGACCAGAATGTGTTACAACCCAACATCTCTGTCTTCTAAGAAGACTGGGATCACCCAAGATATCAAAGGGTCTGCCATTTTTGAGGTAGAAAAATCACAGCTTGCATATGCATCCCAATCAAATATGATACCCCATTATGGTGCCTTGGAAATTGAACATATCTCAAAACATTCACAGGAGAATTTTCAAAAGAATGGTTTCTTATACTAAGCTTCCAAGGAAAAATTAATTTGTGTACTCCTTCCCTGCCGGTAACACTACTGATTCCTGAAGCATATGCTTCAGGTTTTCCTTGTATATAAAGTGATGTATGTCAAGATCAAATATTATTTGAAAAAATATGCAAGTTGTACTTTACTGGTGAATTTCAAATAACAACTTTCCCATCCTGATGACCTGTTAATTTGCTAGGCTACAGTTCCCATAATCCTCCAACTGTCACAACCTCTGACTGTTCACTATCGTCCAGCACATGTGGAGGACATCATGCCACAGAAGGCTGCTATATAATAAGAGCAGCAGTCTTTCTTATGAGTAAATATTCACTAATGTAGAAGTTACCATATTTTTGCAGCTTCCCATACAAATCTGGAGAGAGATACACCAAAGCAGCAAATGTAGACTGGACAGCTTGATCGATAGTGGAACCAGCAACTATATCTGTCTTTGGAGCCTGTTTATTACATGCCTGTAAGAGTCCTTTGAAAAGTTCAGAATTTGGCCCACAGAACTCCTGGGTAGGATCTGACTTTGAGAACTCAAGGAGAAAATTATGGCAGCAGTTGGCATCTGAGTTGACTGCCTAAAAAAGAACATCAGAAGAGATACCGGCATTAACTTCTACTTCAACCCAACTCAAAGCCTCTAAAAATTAATTCTATAAGCATGATAAGATCTATCTGTGAACATTAAAACAAATGTCATAAAAACTTTTAATCAGATTGAGTAAAAACTTAACTTAGATGCAGTTAAAATAATTTTAAATAAGAAAGTAAAAAAAAGAAGGTATCCTATTTAGATTAATAAAAAAGGACCATTAATCCTAAAAATCCATTTTTCACTTCCCTAACTGAAATGGAATTAGACAGAAAGTCTTATATTCTGCTTATGGGGTCTGCGGATGGTTGCCTTTACCATGAGAAGGAAAAATCAGCAAGCTAGCCAAGATTTCAACTAGGTTATTCAAGTATCAGTAACAATGCCACAATTTATTAAAGGAAATAAAACCCTGAGAGATAAATCTGTATGATCTCAGCACTCTTTGTTTTGTGGGTTTGCAATTTCTTATAAAAATCCTAAAATTTCAAATTATTTTTGAAAAGTAGATATTGTATGAATAAATCCTTGGTTTGATCTATAGTTCAGCACTCTACTGTATTAGCCTAAGTATTCCAGGCAAGGAAGTGAAAGAATGTTCACAAAAACAAAGATTACATGACAACTGAACAAGAACTCTGAAGAAATGCTAAAATTAGGGTAGAAAAAAAGAGATTCCTCCTACTGCCACAAATGAAATCTAGCCTAATTACAGCTGCTCTCAGACAGATGTTAAGCATCTTTTAATCCAAACTCTATCTGATCCCATCTTTAGTCTTGATCACTTGTTTCTGATACAAAATGTGGTAAATTGTGGCACAGCATTCCTGTCCCTGAATTATATAACAGCTGTCAGAAAAGAAGGAGGGAAAATGATCAAAAGGCTCTCTGAATTGGTGTTACTAAGTGTAAGCCTCCAACCTTAAAAAATACCTTTTTATTTTCCTGTTCAGTTTGGCTTTGTTTTCTGTCTACTGGCATTTGCTCAGAACGCATCCGATGCCGGAAGACAGGTTTCCATAAAGGAGAGTTAAGAACAGCCGTTGCTTCTGTAGGAGGCAATTCTATTTCACTTCCTACTCCTGAGGAGAATAAACACTAAGTTAGAATAGTAGAGGCTTTATCAAATTTAATATATTTTAAAATTATAGTTTGTAATCTGTATTTATAAAGATTTCTACAAGGTAGAAAACGAAAAGTAAATTCACTATAAAAGCTAGCCAATACATATAAATGTTAGAAATTGGCCCTCTTTGCACCCTTGTTCCCATTCCTTCTGAGACTCTCAATATATGCATTTATTGTTGCCATAGGTTATGGTCCCAAAGGTGCTTTTTCAGGAGGCAACTGAACTTTCTTGTTTTTTCTTTTGAAGATGTTTCACTTCTCATCCAAGAAGCTTCTTCAACTCTAACAGGATAGTGGGGAATAGAAGGATTTATATTCCTTGCAGGCAGCTGGTAATTTGCATCCTTTTAGAGGGTCATTGAAGCACTTGGAGGTTTATCTGTATCCTCAGGGTCACCTAAGTATTGCTCCTGGTTACTGTAGTTTGCAATTTTTTCCTCTGGAAATCCATTCCTGCTCTCACACCATTCAAAGGGTGTTCGTCCCAAATTGTATAGCTAAAATGTCTGTAGAGATTCCCAGTCATCCAGGTTATGGCTGTCCCAAAGGAAACGTCTTCAAGAGAAAAAACAAGAAAGTCCAGTTGCCTCCTGAAAAAGCACCTTTGGGACAACTATGAGCTGGATGACTGAGAATCTCTACAGACATAGGTTATGGTGCTCTTTTTGTTGGATCTTGGATTTCATGTCAGACCAATACTTCTTTGGGGAACTATAGTGGCTAAAGAAAAGTAAAGCACCAGAGGATAGTTATCCCTATTCTAATCCACTTTCTAGCAAAATTATTATTTGTTCCTTTTTTGTCAGGATGAAGTATCCCCCAGCAAGGCTTACAACTCAGGGAGGGAGGGAGAGAGAGTGGGGGGGAATGGAGAGGGAGGGAGAGAGGGATGCACTTCAGACAAGATAATCCTTTTAGAATAAATGAGTGGGTGGGATATGGAAACACAGAAGTTTTAAATGAATTTAGACAAACGACAAATTCAGCTCTGATGTTGAGTATTTGTTTTAAAGCACATTGCTTAAAAATTGCAAGTCAGCAATAATTTTCGGCTGTCTCATATCTCATTCCTCTCCCATCTATAAAACCATCAAGAATGTGAAAATGAAGAAATTTAAACTATTAATGACTCACCCTGTGAAGATTTTAACACCATACTCTGTGAGGCGAGGCGCCCCATTAACTTGGCCACAAGAAGATGCAAATCCAGGACCCAAGAAATGTCAACATCAGGCAATCCATAGGCCGTGACAGAGAACTTGTAGCCCCACTCATTATTACTGCTATCAGAGTGAAAGAGAAACTGCAACCGAGGACCAGTTTTGAAGGTCACTTTCTACAGAACAATAAAACAACCAGATTTTTGTAGGTGTTAACAGGTCAGAAGAACAAGTTAAGATCAGATATCAGGGATAGGAACGACATCAATATGAATTTCTTGCTTAGAATCTGGAGATTACTCACCTTGGGCCACTTATCTGTGCCAACTTTGGTATCGTAGCGAGTTTTGGCGCCTTTGGCATCAGTAAATTCCAGATAATCATACCTACAATTTTTTTGAACAGATTAAAAGAACAGGTTTTAAATGGGCTAATTTTGGCACCCCTGTGATTAATCTGGAAAAAAAGGCATGCAACTGAGCCACGAGACAATGTCTTTATTATAGATATTGGCCACCAATGCTGCTGAAGAGAAGAAGACCCATTATGATGCTGAAAGAAAACAGAAAGTTGACATGGAGAAGGGAGTTACATAGCGGGCAGAAGGCTCCACTAGCAGGATAGCAGAAAGCCTACTCTCCCCAAGAATGTTGCTGAAAAGTTGCCAAGTGAGTTCTGGGTTTTGTTTTTTACAAATTAGGAAGTGATCGGAGATGTTTCGTCATGTTTTATTCCTGGCCTGAGCTCAGGCCTCTTTTATTTGACCATTGCCTTGTAGTCCCAAAGATGCTTTTCAAAAGCAACTGGACTTTGTTTTTTTTTCCTTGAAAATATTTCGCTTCTTGGAGGAAAACAGAAACGTTTTCAAGGAAAAAACCAAGAAAGCCCAATTGCCTTTTGAAAAATCACCTTTGGGACAACCATGAGACGATTGAGAACCTCTATAGACATTGCCTGGTAGCAGCTCTTCCTCCTGTTCTTCAAGGCCATTGCCTCTGCCCTCTACAAGCACCCTAGTCAATATCCCACAGTTTTTAACTAGATTAAATTGAAGATGTCACTTACTATTACAGGTAAGTTACCACTTGGATGCAATAAACTGCAATCCCTACAAGAAACTGACTACCACAATATATGGGAGAAGTTATAACGTGTGAGGAAAATGTTATTGTTCAAAACCATCCATTTGTCTTCTTACATTTGGTTCTAGATTCAAAATTTCTGACTCTTGATGAAGCAGAGTCCTAGAACTGGTCTTACCTAAACAATCTAAGAACCACCTCTTTTTTCCAGTAGCTTCAAGAATGCAGCTAATAAGGCCAAAAGGAAATGACAATCAAAAAATGTTAATACAGGATTGATCAACTTGCCTCCTCTCTGTTTCACATCTTTCGTCAAATTCAACTTCGAAGGAAGTTGCTCCTGGGCACAAGAAGACAGTAACATCATGGCAGTTGTTATCATAGTTATGGGGAGATTCTGTTGTCCATGTTCGTAGTACCACTGGCTGCTCCTGCTGCCAGCTTTCTATACCCATCTGACACAAATAAAACCACAAAGGAGGAGCAGGTATTAGTTAACTCTCTGAAGCTTTCTCTAGAAAACAATTGTGACTACTTATGCAATGGGCACACGGAAAATTAATCCAGACCCTCACTTTAGATCCTGATTTGTCTGATAGTTATGGGCCTGATCACTCAGGGATCTGTTTCTCTAATTTAAAAGCTGTATCTGACTTTCAAAATTGGATTTTCCTAAGCTGATTAACAACACATTTTCATATGTCAGAGCCTAGAAATCTGTAATTCAAGTGAAGCCTCTGTGATGTTTTACAGATTTTGACACATGCTTTAAGCAGGACAGAGAAATATCAGCCACAAGTACCATAGTTGTAAAAATAGAGCAATACAGAGCTAAGACTCATTTAATGACTGAATAAAAACAGAGTTCTCAGTGCTACTCCAGCTACAATAGACACTTATTTTTTGGATACTTATCTTTTCATTCAGAGTTTGGTAAAATTTACAAAGTGCTCACTCTTCCTATTTTTCCCCATTATAATATTAGCATGAGGTAGGTTGAACTGGAAAAAAAACCTGATGGGCCCCAGGAGATTCTATGATTCAGAATAAACTAGAAACTGGGTCTGTCACTCCTTATTTAACATATGAGCGACTACTTCACACTTCGTCCCAGAATCTCAGGTTATGTCTCTGAACTCCCAGGAATGTACTCCATATATTATCCTGGTCTTAATATCTTTTAACAGCCTATCAGCATTTTACAACAGATCCTGGAATGGAACAGGTAACCAAAAAGCTGAGATACCAGAAGAATGTGTTCCAAATGAAGATAAGAATTTCCTAAATACCCAGATGCCTGCAATCTACTTAAGAGCTTCACTATGACTTCTTATCCACAGTGTTAGTATTACAGTCCCAGCATTTAATCAAAAAATGAAATATTGTTAAACATTTGTAATTTTTTTTCTGTCAGGTTACCTTATTTGGACAATTTTCAGACTCTGCAGACAGATCATTCAATAATTTTGTCAATGTGCCAACATCCTGCAGGAGGCTCCCATGGGGGATGTCTAAAATGCAGAAATCCTGCAGAAAGATCATCTAGGGAATAGACAACACATCTGATGTTAACACTTACAAAAAGAGGCACCAAACTGAAAAAAGGCAACTGCTGTAGGAACTCATTCAGCTACTCACCATCTGACGGACTACCATGGCAAAAACAGAGTTGCTTAATTTTTCCACAGTGGTTTTCACACCGTATTGAGATAGGAGAGACTCTAAAATCATCTTAATATTTGATAGGAACTGTTGCACATCTAGACAAAAAAAAAGAGCACAAGGCAACAGTTAAAGGAAATATCAGCAACAAGATTCTGTCACTGGGTGCCCACTAACTATATTGGATTACATCTCTTTTCATTTTCAAACAGACTGACACATACATCGTAAAATTGTTGGTGAGTACTTATGATTATTACCTCAGATACATTACTCACATTTTGTAAGGATTTCTTTGGCAAGACGTTTAGATGCTGCATCACTGCCTTTAAGTTGCAAATAACACCAAGACAGGAGGCTACCTTGTACTGACCAGAATAAGGATGAGAGAACAGGGCCAGTATCTTGCAAGACAATGTCCTTCATCAACATTTCACACTGGGGAAAAATCAGTTAAGTTCAAAGCTGTTAGAAATCAAAACTAAAAATGAAGCAACTAGAATAAAATACACACCCTTTTCTTGGCCTAAGCGGGATCACATTTTCTACTTGGGGACCAGAAGAGGTATGGAACCAATGAGCAGATAGATACTTTTCAGATATTTTCCCCTGCTTCCTGGGGTTTTAGAGAATTTAAGAAACACAACCAGTGCTTTAATATTGCCTGCCTTTTAATCCTTGCCTCAAAATTAGCACCTCTCAGATAGATTTGGGGAAGGGTTCCAGGGTTTTTAAGGGATATAATTTCAATCCCTTAAGGTCCCCCACAAGAAATCTGTATCCAAAAATTTCAGTCCCATTTTCTCAAAAAGTATGCCAGGTGCAAATTAAGTCTTAGGGGATATTAACTGTGAGCTGCCACTCCTAAATTAGAATTAACTAACTAACTGGAGGAATGGGTATTCAACATCACATTTTCCCCCATTTATTATTTTTCACTGCATTAACATAACAGAAACTGTACTTTCTACTATAGTGAGGGTCCAGCAGTCATTACAGGGTTAACCTGGAGTTCCGGTGATGACTGAGTCTGCAATTTGTGAAGCTCCTCCCACATCCACTGGCTTCCCAGATCTCAGACTCAGTAGTTCTGGTTAGACCTATTTTGGCTGAGCTGGGAATTATTCTTTAATTTAGATAATAATTCCTTTTGGTAGTTAGTTTCTTTACTTCTTTGCAGGATTGCAGAGCTCCCAGGGACCTGGTTGAGCTCTGCTTTCTCCAGCGAGACAGGCTCACACCCATTCCGCTGAGGACCGCTTTTACTGCGGTGGGTCGGCAGGCTGGCAGACCCAATTTGGCGTCCCTGGGGTGTTGCTCCATACGCTTGCTGGCTGTGGCTTACTCTGAACTCAGCAGGCCTGGAGAATCAGCGGTCCGGGTGAGGCTTCTCCAGAGGTCTTTGCAGGCAGCACTGGAGCTTGGTAAGCCTGTTCTGGCTCGCTTCGGAGGTTTTTTGGGCGTTCCCCCCCCCCCACACACACACCTTTAAAGGAGCCTTGCCTTGTGGAGTTTTAGTAGTTTTTTGTGGCGGTGGCCATTTTGGTTTTCCTTGTGGCGGTGGCCATTTTGGTTTTCCTTGTGGCAGCGGTCATTTTGTTTCCCTTGTGGCGGTGGCCATTTTGTTTTCCTTTGTGGTGGCGGCCATTTTTTCCTTTGTGGGGGCCATTTTGGTCTATACTCCACTGAGTGCCGGCACAGGAATTTAACCTCTTTCCAGCCGCTTCAGGCCAAGCCTTTCTATGGCTTCCAAGCCTCCCTCTCGCCCTTCTAAGAGACCAGCTCCATCTCAGCCCTCAATTTCCTCATCTACCCGTTCGGATTCGGGACATTCTAAAAGGAGCAAGGTTTCTGCTTCCAAAGCCCAGCCTGCTTAGAAAGGGTCTCGATCTAGTGAAAGGGTGGAGGCTCAAAGACATAAGTCCCTGGAAGGGGCAGTTGAGAAAGCGGTTCAGCAGGCCACTAGAGGGGAGTTTCTCCAGTCTCAGGCCATGGAGGCTTCTGCTGTGGAGCCTATTGCTTCTCCTGATCAGCCTGCAATGGCTTCCTGGTCTCCAGATGTCAGCACATTTCCTCCTTCTCAAGCTAAGGCTAGTGCTCTTTTTGGGGCTGTTCAGCATTCTCCTCCACCTCCCCATATTTTTCCTGTGGTTCAGGTTATAGCTTCCCCTCAGGTGGCCCCTCAGGCTCCAGTTTTAACTCCTCAACAGGAGCCAGTTCAGTCTCCTCCTGAACCTATTGCCACCCAGGGAGAGGCTTCTCTTCCTCCTTCTGGGATGGTTCCTAGCCAACCTCTTGATTTAGCAGCCCTTATTCAAGCAGCTGTGCAACGGGGCATTGCTGCAGAAATGCAACGCAGAACTGGATCTTGGGTTTCAGAACGGGCCAGGACTCATGGGGCTTCACTCGCTCAGGGTTCTGCTGACCTTGAACAGGCACAAGAGCAGGATTTTTCTGGAACCTATGCCGGTCAGGGGTCTGCTGTGGGGGAGGAGCTAGATGAGCCTGGTTTATCTGATGCTGAAGATCTTTCTCCTGATCAACCTTCATTCGTTGGGTTATTTAAGTCTCAGGTTTTCAGCTCCCTTCTCCACAAGGCTAAATTAACCACTAGCCTGGGTCTCCCTTCACAGAAGCCTGACTCTTCGGGGGTGGAAGCAGGGGCCTCCTCTTCCCTATTTGAGGAACTGTTTCCTCTGGAAATGGAGGAAATCCCAGGTCCCAAGATGTTTAAGGATGTTATTACTAGACAATGGTCTGCCCCAGTTTCTGGGCCTAATCCTAGTTCGGTGGACAGACGCATTTATAATCTGGATTCTATCATCTCTTCAATTTTGCAGGTTCCAACAGTGGATCCTCCTATTGTGGCTCTATCTAATTCTTCAGTGCTCACAGGCCCTCCGGAGGAAGGCCTCCGTCCTGGAGACGAGCATCTAGAGCACTCCCTGACTAAGGCTCACCAAGCTGCACCATGGGCCGTTCGGGCTTCTTCGGCAGCCTCTTTCTTTAACAGGGCTACCCTTATGTGGGTTAGACAACTGCAGGGTCGCTTACCTTTGTCTGATACTAGGGCTCACCAGGATATCAATAAAATTATAGTGGCTCTGGAGTATTCTGCAGATGCCACTCCTAACGCCTCCAGATTTGCAGCTAAATCCATTGGTTCCAGCATCACTTCTCGCCGCCTCCTTTGGCTTCACAATGGCAGGCTGATACTAAGAATAAGTGGCGTTTGGCATCTTCCCCATATTCGGGGAACCTTCTCTTTGGTCGTCCTCTTGAGGCCTTGCTTATCGAATCCAAGGATAAGAGGAAGGTCCTGCCTAGCTTGTCCCGAAGGTCAGAAGGTCGCCCTTCCCATTCTTCCTTTCGGCCCTTTCGGAACCCCCCCTCGAGTTTTCCTTCCTCCAGGTCCCAGAGATTTCAATCTACCAGGCAAGATAGATCCCAGCACAGACAATCGGGTCCTGGATTCCGCGGCCAAGGTCGCAAATCTTTCAGAGGGGGGAGGGGTCGTTCTTCCCACAGGTTTCGCTGACTCTTTGCCCGACCCTCCCATAGGAGGCCACCTGGCGCTCTTTGCCAGCCAGTGGGAGGCATCGACCTCGGATGCCTGGGTCAGGGGGACGGTCTCCCAGGGACTATCTTTAGAATTTCTATCCACTCCGCCCCCACAAGATTCCTCCAGGTCCCTCTCTCGCGGAACAGGTCTCAACGGCTTCTACTGGAGGAGGCGGTGGCGCACCTCCTTCAAATCCGGGCCATCGAACCAGTTCCAGTAGACCAAAGAGGACAGGGGTTCTACTCCCGCCTGTTCCTCGTCCAGAAGTCATCGGGGGGTTGGAGGCCATTCTCGACCTGAAGTCCCTGAACCGTCGCATAATCTACCGTTGGTTCAAAATGCAATCTCTTCAATCCATCCTAGAATCCATCAGGGAGGGAGACGTCCTCACGTCTATCGATCTGACGGAGGTGTATCTTCACGTTCCCATCTGTTTGGCCCATCGCAAATTTCTTCGCTTTTGTCTAGCGTCTCGTCATTACCAGTACCGGGCTCTTCCATTCGGACTCTCCTTGGCTCCCCGAGTGTTCACCAAATTGATGGCAGCGCTAGCAGCCTCCCTCCGAGCGGTTCCCATTCGGATCGAGTTTTACCTGGACGATCTATTGATCCAGTCCGGCTCAGAGAAGTTAGCGCATCAGGACCTGCTCACCACCATTCAGGTCCTGAAAAGTCACGGTTTCTCAATCAACGAGGCCAAGAGCCACCTGGTACCGACGACTCGTATTCAACATCTGGGGGCCATAATAGATTCCATCCAGGGCAAGGTTTATCTGTCACAAGAGCGCCTGATCAGTTTGCGGTCCCTGGTCGGGCAGGTCTCTCTAGGACAGCCAGTTCCAGTGCGTCAGCTGTCGCAGCTTCTCGGGAAGATGGTGCCCTGTATAGGGATCATCCCTTGGGCCCGTCTCCATTGCAGGGCTCTGCAGTGGTTCCTCCTACCTTTTCAATGGTCCCTCATGAGTTCTTCCGACACCCTAGTTCGGCTATCACCCAAAGTTCTTCTTTCTCTAACCTGGTGGATGTCTCCGGCCCTATCCAAGGTACATTTTTTCAGGGAACCTCTTCTGTTGGTCTTGACCACCGATGCCAGTCTCTTTGGCTGGGATGCACACTTGGGGAACCTCTTTGCTCAGGGCCGCTGGAGCCAGGCCGATCTATCCAACGGTATCAATTGGTTGGAGCTCAGAGCCATCCACTTAGCTCTGAGGACATTCCAGGACCAGCTGGAGGGCAGTCACGTTCTAGTCAGGACAGACAACGTAGCAGCGAAGGCCCACGTGAATCGCTTAGGGGTAACACAGTCATAACGTCTGATGGAGGAGTCCGACCTGCTGGGCCTATGGTCGGAGAAACACCTGGAATCCATCAGAGCCACCCACATCTCTGGAGCAGCGAATGTGCGAGCAGATCTTCTCAGCAGGGCCACAGTGGACCAGGGCGAGTGGCGTCTTCAACCAGCCATCTTCCGCCAGATCTCCCGACGGTTCGGGGCTCCAGCTGTCGACCTGTTCGCCTCCAGCAAGAATCATAAGACGAGCAGGTTCTTCTCGCGGTTTCCAGACCAGGGGGTAGAAGCAGTAGACGCCCTTCAGAGTCCCTGGCCACCGGGGCTTCTGTACACCTTTCCACCGTTGGCAATTCTTCCCAAGGTCATCCAGAAGCTTCTCGTCGAGGAGGCCGAGCTGATCATCATCGCCCCCCATTGGCCTCGCCGTCCTTGGTTCACGGACCTGGTGGCTCTGTCGGTGGCTCCTCCTTGGCGTCTTCCTCAAGACAAGAGAGCTCTCAGTCAAAGAGACCTTCTACATCCAGACATCGAGTGGCTTCAACTAACCACATGGAGGTTGAGCGGCAAATCTTCCGCAGTTGAGGTCTCTTGACTGACATCGTAACTACCCTTCAGGCATCTCATTGGGCTTCCACGAACTGCATTTACAACTCCACCTGGCTGTCCTTCTGCCGTTGGTGCTCTCGCTCTGGCCTGGTCGCTTTAGATGCCTCAGAAGAGCAGGTCCTGGGGTTCCTTCAAGTTGGGTTATCTTCAGGTTTGGCTCCTAGCACCCTGCACAGACAGGTGTCTGCCCTTGCCTCGATTTTGTCTTGTGGGTCTTCCCTGCCCCTTTCCAGACGTCCACTCATCAGGCAATTCCTCAGGGGGGCCTCTAACCTTCGCCCTCCTACTTTACACAGATACCCTACCTGGAATCTCCCCAAAGATCTTTCTGCCCTCACCTGTCCTCCCTTTGAGCCTTTGAGGCAGGTGGGTTTACGGTTCCTTTCTTATAAGGTGGTTTTCCTGGTTGCCATAACCTCGGCTCACAGGATCTCTGAATTGGCAGCTCTCTCTTCTCGTTCGGACCTTTGCATCTTCCATTCGGACCGAGTGGTTCTCCAATTAGATCCTTCCTTCATCCCTAAGGTTAATTCGCCGTTCCATAGAGCTTCGGAACTCATCCTTCCCAACTTCTGTCCCTCCCCTTCTCATCATAGGGAATGGACCTGGCACACTCTGGATGTTCGTAGAGCCCTCAAGATTTACCTTAGGAGGACTTCTTCGTTCAGGCGTTCAGAGAGTCTCTTCGTTTCTTTCCTACCTTCCTCTATGGGTCTGAGGGTTTCCTCTCCCATCCTGGGTCGGTGGCTTAGGGCCACTATTACCTCTGCTTACGAGGCTCAAGCATTGCCAGTGCCTTCCCGGATCACTGCTCATTCCACTCGTAGTGCTGCCACGTCCGCGGCCTGGGCCACTCAGGCATCCCTGGAGGATATTTGCCGGGCAGCCACATGGTCTTCCCCTTCTCCATTTATTCGTCACTATAAGTTGGATGTATACGCTTCTGCGGAGGCGGCCTTTGGCCGCCGAGTTTTGCAGCAGGTGCTTCAAGGGGATTCTCTTTCAGACTGGTAGTCCCCCCCCAATAGAGGTTCTGCTTTGGCATGTCCCTGTAATGACTGCTGGACCCTCGCTATAGTAGAATGGACGTTGTCTTACCTGAACGTCCCTTCTGCGTAGCAGAGGGTCCAGCAGTCATCCCCACCCTATCCGGTCCTCCTCCCCCTCCTCCTCCTCCCCCTCCTCCTCTCTTCTTCTTCTTCGTCTTCATGTTTCATGGTGGTGGTGGGGGTTCTTTCTGTTCTTTGTTGTGGTTTTCCCAGCTCAGCTATTCGGTCTGCAGAATCTCCCTTGTCAGAAATCTGGGAAGCCAGTGGATGTGGGAGGAGCTTCACAAATTGCAGACTCAGTCATCACCGGAACTACAAGTTAACCCTGCAATGACTGCTGGACCCTCTGCTACGCAGAAGGGACGTTCAGGTAAGACAATGTCCATTTTAAGTCTAAGTGTGACATCAAGAATAATTAAGCAGGGTAGACAATCTTTTGGCAGTCAACAGTCAAACCTGACGAGATGAAGGGATCGAGGATCATAAAGTGGGTGAGATAACATCATATAAGTAGTCTGGAAATGGCTATTTGGTTGTTTTTTTTAAAATAAAAATCTATGAAGCAGCATTGAATCATTAAGTTTAACTTGATGTCCAATCAGAAATCAAAATGAAAGCAGTTTTCTGGCTATCTACCATTTCAACTTGGTCATAGTTCTTTCAAATATGTGTAATTATAATTAAATATAATTTTAAATGAAACCAAATCAGTTTTCTGCTGGTTCTTTCTCCTATTTTGGGAAGGGCAATGCTTAATGCAGATCTCAAATGTCAAACGTGAAACTTCACCCAGAAAAATTAGGCATCCTTACTTCACCATTACTTCACAATCTACAATAGATGGTTTAATTTAAAAATAGTGTAAAATAGTGCTACTATATCAAGCAGAGCTTATTACTAAACACATACAAAGTTTCTGTTCAGCTTTAGTTTTATGACTAACAAAAACCCAGTTCTATTGGTAATTAAATGTACCAGTAATTTTCTGCAAATTCAATCAATACTGTCACCTCAAGAGTATTTATTGGAAAAAAAAACCTGATACACCTGTTCTGCAACTATTGGAACATATTGTCAGAAGTAGCTTTCACAGACTTCCCAGAAATAATGTGTATATATAAATTATCACTTCTATATGGAAAAAAAACATTTTTAAAAACTACAACCTCTTTTGACATCACCATCAGGAGGGTCTTCATCACTGTTAGCACTTGAGTAACATCAACATCTGCAGAAGTTCCTTTATCTGGTAACAGCAGAAGTCCACCTGGATCCTGATCACTGACAAAGAACATTTCCATAATAATATATTGTTAATTACCTAATACTCTAGAACAGGGGTGCCAAACTTGATTTCATTGAGGGCTGCATAAGGGTTGTGTTTGCCCTCAGGAGCTGAGGGGAGGGGCACGTGGCCAGGGTGGGTATGACCAGCTCGATCTCATTCGAGGGGGAGGGGAGGCTGTGGTGGCCCGAGTGCTCTGCCAGAGAAAACAGGCTTCCAAACTCCATTTTCGCCTGCCACGGCCTCCTGCAACCCTCTGCCAGTGAAAACGGAGCTTGAGAGGGCCGTACGCTGTGGCAGTCGAAAACAGAGCTCTGGAGCCTGTTTTTGTTGGCAGAAGCACCGCAAGCCGGTCCTTTGTTGTTTCCAGGGCGGCCCCATGGACCAGATCTAAGTACCCTGCAGGATGGATCCGGCCCCCAGGCCTTTAGTTTGACACCCCTGCTCTAGAACATCCATTTTTAAACAATTGGAATTGGCAACTGGTTAATCTTTAGATCAGTGTTCCCCAACCATGGCCACTTCCAGGCATATGTATTTCAACGGCAAGAATTCTTATCAATGGTCATGCTGGCTGTGGAATTCTGGGGGTTGAAGTGCACACACCTGGAAATTGCCACCATTGAGAAAAACTGCTCCAGATAATGCAGAATTCAATGTCAGCCATTACAGCCAGTATGAGCAATAAAAATGGGTGCTAGGACCTATCATTCAACCAATTTGGTCTAGTGGTTATCACACTAGGCTAGAAAATAAGAGAATGTGAGTTCAAGTCTCGCCTTAGCCATGAAAGCCAGCTGAGTGACCTTGGGCTAGTCATTCTCTCTCAACCCAACCTACTTCATAGGTTTGTTGTTGTGGGGACAATAGGAGTAGGAAAGTGTGCTGAATATATTTGCCACCTTGAGTTATTTGTAAAAATAATAAAGGTGGGATAGAAACAAACAAAAAATAAAACAAACATATGAATGGCTGCATAAAATAGAGTCATGTGTTTTTCAATCCTTATGGCCACAGTTTATCTTTTTAAGTACCGTAATTCATATGAAGTTCCTATATGAACCTCTTTTTTTTTTTGTTTCCTGAACTAGCAATCTCATTCTGATATCTGCAGGTTCATACCACAAAATGCCAATTTGAAAATGTTAAAAAAAAATGCCAATGAGATAATTCAGTCAAGAAATGCAAAGATTAGTTTGCTTACCTAAAATAAGCACAAAGTGACTTGAAAGTAAGTTGCACAGATGGCTTGTGTTTCTGCTCTGTAATATTATTCTGTAGAATAGAAAAGGCTTTTTTAAGAATAAATCTCTCAAACATACACTTTTGGCAACAGAAAAAATAAGCCTCAGAGGATTGTCGGGTAGATGCAAAATGGCAGTGACGGAATCTACTTAACTAGATAGTGTTATTTACAATGAACATGTACAAGATAAAAGAGTTAATAAAAATTACAAGCAATAAAAATATGTTGCTGGTAGGAAGGTTGAGGTAGATTGGACAGAAGATGCATGTATCTAAAGAATCTAATCTTAAAAAGTAGTTTTATGTAACAGATACAACAAAAGCTACATTTCACTGATCCATACAACATACCAGCATTGCAAAGAGCTGCTCCCGCCTGATATGTCTATGGGGGAAAAAGATGGCCGCTCCATTGAGTAATGTGTTAGTCACTTCCTGCTTCAAAGTCTTCAGCGGTGTGGACTCACTGTCATTGTTAACAACTGTGTGTTAAAAAAGATAAAAATATGCTGACCTAATAAACCATTTTGAATTCCAATTCCTTTTCCTGTTGTTTCTATTCTAACTTCTATTGTAATCTCATCTCATACAGATACTCCTCGGCTTACGACCATCATTGAGCCCAAACTTTCTGTCGCTAATCGAAGTAGTTGCTCAGTGAGTTTTGCCTCACTTTACAACCTTTCTTGCCACGGTTGTTAAGCGAATCACTGAAGTTGTTAAGTTAGTAACACACAGTAGATAAGTGAATCTGGATTTCCCCATGGACTTTTGCTTGTCAGAAGATTGCAAAAGGGGATAGCGTGATCCTGGGATGTTACAACCGTCATAAATATGAGCCAGTTGCCAAATGTTTGAATTTTGATCACGTGACCATGGGGACGCTACAAGGGTCATGAGTGTGAAAAACGGTCATAAATCACTTTTTTCAGTGCCGTTGTAACTTCGAACAGTTACTAAACAAACTGTTGTAAGTCAAGGACTATCTGTATTTCCTCTTTTCTTTAAGACCCATCAAGATGATACCAATTAAGGGTATCTTTGTTTTGGGAGGATAAATTACAGTCCACAATTTGTATGCAACAATTTCAGCAGCTGTACCAATTTGTGATATCTGCAAAAGGCTGGAAGACGCTATGACAACTCCCACCCCAGAAGAAATCAGCTAATATGAAGTGGCTGAGGATTCAACCTGGATGAAATGAGGGTTGGTCTCCAGCAAATAGGAGATTAAATAGAAATTCAAATAAAGATTAACAGATATTCTTATGAACAAAGTTCTGCTTTTTTAAAATTCTGTCAGTTAAGAAGGAACTGACCACAATAAAAAGCTAAAAGGGAGACTATAAATGGGTGAACTTCAGGTAATTACTGTATTTTTCAGAGTATAAGACACATGTTTTTCCCCCTAAGAGGGTGAAAATTTGGGTGCGTGTTATACACAGAATGTAGCCCCACCCACCTCTCGGCCCCCACCCTTTGGCCTCTGCCTCCCAGCAATTTACCTCCTTGCAGCAAACAGCAAACAGCCCATTTCAGCTTCAACATAGCCTGATTAGGCAGTTCATTGTCGGTTGGATCGGCCTCCCAACCCTCAGCTGTTTCAGGCTGCAGGGACTGCCATTGCCTATTGCTGCGTGGGCCTCCGCTGTTTGCTGCAAGGAGGCAAATTGCTGGGAAGCAGATTTTTTTCCCCCTCTTGTGCTAATCAGGCTGTGATGAAAATGAAAATGAAACTAAAGCAGGCTGTTTGCTGCAAGGAGGAAAATTGCTGGGAGGCAGAGGCAGATTTTTTTTTCTTGTTTCCCTCCCCAAAAAAGGTAGGTGCGTCATATAGTCTGGAGCGTCTTATACTCCAAAAAATACAGTAGTTTTCCTCCTTCCCTAAACAGAAAGTAAATTCAACTCCAAGTGCCAGTCACCTTGGGATCTGAGATTAGGTATCGGTCATGGAATCAAGGATCAGTATGAAATCCTTGTTCCCAGGAATTTCATAGCAAGTGCATTCCCTTTCCCACAACTCCTCAAAGAATTGCCAGCCAACCTGCTCTATAAATGCCTCATATTATAATATTAAAGGAAGAATTTGCAACTACATTGAATCCGTGGATTGCAATGAAAGATCAGAAGAATTACCTTCACACAAATGTTTATAAAGTTCCTCTGCTGCTTCCGTACTGTCAAGTGTTGTTTTCTGAGCAGCTTTCTCAGTCTTTGCAGCCTTGGGATCGGATGTAAGCATTGAGAAACAACTCTGAAGAAGCTGTAAGAGCACGGCCTGGGCATCAATGCATTCTTCTCTTGGGCTACAAGGAGAAGCCACAAAACAATTGTCATGAAATGATGGTTAAGACAGTAATTCAGTGTTTAAAAAGCTTTCCCTAAACATAACCAAGCCTAGAACCTTACGTTGTGTAACTTCCTATATGCCAATCAGCAGAAAGTCTTTAGAAAACTTGTTTGTGGGAGTTAATAAATGCCCTGTGTAACACAGAGTTCTGGAAAATCCAATACTTGCTTTAGATTTTTATTTTTCTCAACTGTACATTGATTTCCTTTTAACAACAGCATTGTGCCTGCTGATAATTGCAAATGTGGTTTATCATTTATTATAACATACCAATTTCACGTCTTCCAATCTGATTTGTTACACCCAACAGGACACTGTGATTCTACTCACGTATTTGACAATAGACCAAAGCTGAAGGTTTTGTTCACTATTAATAACCACCACAATGATAATCCAACATTCAACTAACTGCACTGATTTTTGTTTAGTATAATTGAAAGGGACTTACTTTTGGTGAAGTTTACTATAAAAATTCCAGAAAAGCTTTAAATCCAGGCCTGTGAAGTCCAGATATGATTTATACCGTTGACCACTTTCCTTCTTCTGAACCTAAAAAAGGAATTACTAAATAATAAAATGGAAAAGAATTTGATATCAAATAGATTTTGCTGGGACAGAAAGCGCAGCTTTTAAATAGAATTAGCGGGAACTGATTTTGCATCATGTACTTGGTGACCTGCTATTTGCTGAAATGGAATCCAATCCCTGAAAGCTAATTGCATAATACATCCGAAAGTCTGAAATGGGTCATATAATTATGCACGTGTCATTATCTAAGCTATACCATCTAGTTAGTGAGTACTTTTGAAGTATATTCAAATGTTAGGATAATCGAATCTAGATGTCATTAGGAGCTGCATTATCATTCTAGATCATCTCTTTCTAACCAGACCCCACTGCCACACCCAACTATGATGGGAGAAACTCAGAGATTTAAATGCAACTGGCCAAATAAAAATGCCTCAAATTGCAAATCTGCATTTTGAAGAGAGTGCAATCTCACTCTGGTTAATAGGAATAGCATTTAGACTTACCGTATTTTTCCATGTATAAGACACACTTCCCCCCCAAAAGTGGGTGGAAATGTCTGTGAATCTTATACAGCGAATGTTGGCGAAGCCCCACCCACCCGCCAGCCTTCGGTCTCTGCCTCCCAGCAACTTACCTCCTTGCAGCAAATAGCCTGGTCAGCTTCAGCACAGCCTGATTTAATACAAGCAGCTGATTGACGGTTGGATCGGCCTCCTGGAATAGCGCCTATCAGCTGTTCCAGGCTGCAGGGATCACCACTGCCCGTCGCCCATCGCTGCTACAACCTATCGCCGCCTCCGCACCCCCTGCTTTCAGTCTCCGCGTGTTCAGTTTTTTGCCCGTTCCAGGCGGCGGGGATGGTAGCGATCCCCACTGCCTGGAACGGGCCAAAAACAGGGCGCATGGAGACCAAAAATGGGGCACACGGAGGCAGCGATAGGCAGTGGCAGCGATGGGCAGCGGCAGGCGGTGGCAATCCCCACAGCCTGGAACAGCTAAAAGTATTCCGGTATTCCAGCAGGCCAATGCAACTGCCAATCAGCTGCTTGTGCTAAATCAGACTGTGCTAAAGCTGACCAGGCTGTTTGCTGTTTGCTGTAAAGAGGTAAATTGCTGGGAGCCAGAGGCAGATTTTTCCCCCTTGTTTTCCTCCCCAAAAGCTAGGTGCGTCTTATACTTTGGAGTGTCTTATAGTCCAAAAAATATGGTATACACCGCTTCAGTGCTTTACAGCCCTCTCTAAGCGGTTTACAGTCAGCATATTGCCCCCAACAATCTGGGTCCTCATTTTACCAACCTCAGAAGGATGGAAGGCTGAGTCAACCTTGAGCCTGGTGAGATTTGAACTACCAAATTGCAGGCAGCTGGCAAGCAGCAGCAGTAGTCTGCAGTACTGCATTCTGACCACTGCGCCACCACAAAGCTCCTTTGATAATTCTTTGATAATTCCTCTGCATATCTGAATTCCATAGAGAACAGGTTTTATTGAAAATTTGCATCATTTTATATTGTCATTCTTACAAGATCCTTTGTTTTTATGAGCTTATTAAAAATTGTTGTCAATGTGTCTTTACAAAACACTCTACAGAAGTTACAATGAACAGAATGTCACATACCAAGTCTTGTGCAAGTTGTTGAATGAAGGACAGAGTTTTTAGAAGAAGAGTCATCCCACAAACGGTATCACCATTTAGTCTGTCACATTCCCTACAGATTTTGTTTTTACTAGGTTCTTCAGATGCTGACCGGATATAACCAAAGATACTTAAGCCTTGTACTCCGAGCCGTTCAGCTTTCTCTTGCCTGGTGCATAAGAACTTTATCATCAAGTACTAGAAAAAAACAGAAAACAATCATGAATCTAAACAATTTTCATTGGGAAAAAAAAAGACTAAATCATTTCACACTAAGATTTACAAACACAATTAGCTGTGCTGTTTAATACCTTTTCAGTTGTTTTAACATCAACATGTGAGTTCTGAATCCATAAGACGAAAATATTTGATTCAGGTCATTACAGAATAGCTTCTTTCCTGTTGGGGGTACTGCCTTTTACACAATGCCTGTTGCAGCGTTTAGCACGCATCTAACGTAGTGTGTGACTTTTTACATTAGATCAGGAATGTGCAATTACCATTAGATCAAGGCACTTAATGCAAAAGAAGGCAAAAACCCATTTTAGGGAGGGCAATCATTAGGGCTTTAAGTATATTAAAACTTTGCAATAATTAAGGTATACATTTTGCTCCTTAAATTGCTATCCAAAACCCTGAAAAAACAACAAAAAAGGCTGAATTATGGGACCACCCACGATGTATGTGAGGCAAGGACAAATATAACAGAAGCTAATAGGACATTTGTGGCCCCAGACCAGTGGTGGGTTTCAAAAATTTTTACTACTGGTTCTGTTGGTGTGGCTTGGTGGGCGTGGCATGGCTTGGTGGGCGTGGCTTGGTAGGCGTGGCAGGGAAAGAATACTGTAAAATTTCCATTCCCACCCCACTCCAGGGGAAGTATACTGCAAAATCTCCATTCCCACCCTACTCCAGGGGAAGGATACTGCAAAATCCCCATTTCCTCCCAATCACTGGGACTTGGGAGGCAGAGAATAGATGGGGGCGGGGCCAGTCAGAATTTTTACTACCGGTTCTCCAAACTACTCAAAATTTCCACTACCGGTTCTCCAGAACTGGTCAGAACCTTCTGAAACCCACCTCTGCACCTCTGCTTTAAAGCTATACTTTGTTATGATCAAATATATTTAGATTTAGTCTTTTAACAGCAACAATATAACAGTCCCTAATATAAACAGTTCAAATTGCACAGAATAACAATCACCAAATTGGGATAAAAATTAAAAAGCAACCACAGAATGACATTGCTGTTTGTAATGCTGCCTTTAGCTCGATGTGACTGAGATATCTAACAGCAAATTAATGTACCTACCATTAAACCTGATATATAATTCATGTATTTATTAGATTAGTACCTTATCTTTATTTCTGAATAACTCTAGGTGGTGTAGAAAATGCTTCTGCCTCTTAGTTTTCCCATAATGACAACTTAGTGAAGTGGATTGGGTAGAGAGAAAGTGGTCCAAAGCTACCCTGCCAGCTTTTACATCTATGAAAGGACTACAACCCACAATCTTCCAGTTTCCACTTTCTATTTCAGCACAACTGAAACAGAACTACTACAATAAGACTCAATCTCAGTGCAGTCCTTCCTAGCAACGCCTAACAACAAAGTTGAGATATAGACCACATTCATTTAATATGGATAGACAAAGCTAGCCAGGATTTTGGCGTAACTAGGAACAAGGAATGAACTGAAGCAATGACCCAATTGGCTCCTTCTGACAATGGATGTCAGACACATATCCTGTGGTTTGTTTATTAAATCATCTGAATCAGAAAGCCAAGATCACACCTGATGCAGGATCTTTTTTTCTTTCTTTTTGATTTGATTTATATGCCGCCCTTTTCTGGAGACTCAGGGCGGCTTACAATGCGTTAAGCAATAGCCTTCATACTTTTGTATATTTTATACAAAGTCAGTTTATTGTCCCCACAATCTGGGTCCTCATTTTACCTATCTTAGAAAGGATGGAAGGCTGAGTCAACCTTGAGCTTGGTGAGATTTGAACTTGCAGTAATTGCAGGCAGCTGATGTTAATAACAGTGCTTTAGTCTGCTGCGCCACCAGGGCTCCTAGAATTCTTCCTGGAATGTGCCTGGCAATCTCTGTGCTCTCCCCTTCCCTCAAGGTAGGACCAAACATTAATACTTTCTATCTACAGCACAGTATATCATACCAAACATCAGTCTTTCCTGATATAAAGTAGGATTAAGTTTCCTGCTGTAGGACAGGAAACATTGGAGATATTTAATAATATGCAAACCAGTATGTTTTTCTGTTTGCTTGACCTTCAGGACCTTTGGTTTGGCTAATAAGTCCAAGAAGTTATATGCAACTCATTGAACCATCACTTAACCCATAAGGTAATAGATTACTCTTTTATGTCTGGGTATGTGATAGAATGAGACAATATGATACAATGTACTTTCCTTAATTGTAAGAAAGCACCGGGTGACTTTGGGCCAGTTACTCACTCTCAGCCCAGTTCCTGTTGTGGAGATAAAAATGAAGGAATATCCCCACACAAGTTATCTTGAGCTTTCAGAGGAAAGACGTCATGTATATATCCATAGACAAAGAGACTGTCTGTCTGTTTTACCTTAGATATTCTACACTGCTGCATTTTGACTTCTACTTCATCCCATTCCTCTTCCATTTCAAACCATCCAACAGGATCTTCCTCTCCAAGTTCATCACATACAGTGCTACTTCTGGAAAACAGGCAGTATTAGAAGAAAATAATACTTTATAACAACTTACCTCCAGAGGGCTACAATAAAGCGTTCCCAGTACTGAACATCTTTTTCTGGGGAAGATTCAAAGGAATGGAAAGACTGGCTGAATAATCAAAAAGCATCACTGTGCTAATGACAGCAAGGCGTGCCCAACCTCCTGCTCAGTGCGTAAATCCAAACTAAATCATCTACAACTAATTTCTATTTTGTCTTGAACACATTCTGTGAAAGCCCACCAGTTCTCTGCGTAATGGGTTCCACTGTCACACTGCTTTTACTGTTAGCAACAATTTTCTAATATTCAGTTGCAGTAATAACTAAAATCCATTCTTCCATATCCAGCATTTTGGTATTATTCAAACAGGTTCTGTCCCAAAGGTGCTTTTTCAAGAGGCAACTAGACTTTCTGGTTTTTTTCATTGAAGACGTTTCACTTTTCATCCAAGAAGTTTCTTCAGCTCTGACTGGATGGTGAATGAAAGCCAGCCAGTCAGAGCTGAAAAAGCTTCTTGGATGAGAAGCGAAACATCTTCAAAGAAAAAACCCCAGAAAGTTCAGTTGCCTCTTGAAAAAGCACCTTTCGGACAACCATGACCTGGATGACTGAGAATCTCCATAGACTCAAACAGGTCCTGATCCTTTCACATTATAAGGTTCTCGACTTACATCTGTCTGTTTAGTGACCAAAGTTACAAGAGCACTGAAAAAAGTGACTTACAACTGGTCCTTGAATTTATGATGACTGCAGCATCCCCACAATCACATGATTAAAATTTGGCCACTTAGCAACCAGCACATATTTATCATGGTTGCAGCGTTCTGGGTTCATGTGATCACTATTTGCAGATTTCTCAGCCAGTTTCCAACAAATGATGACAATGGGGGAAGCCAGATTCACCAAGTGAAGCCTTGTGATTCATTTAACAATTACAGTGATTCACTTAGCAATCATGACAAAAAAAAGTCATAAAAATCAGGCATAACTTGCCTAACAATCACCTTGTTTAAGCAATGGAAATTCTGGTTCAAATTGTGGTTGTAAACAGACGTTTTCAGGGAAACATCCCAAGTCAAAGAGTCGGCATAGAAAGCCCCAGAGTCCGTTGTTGGTCTTTTCAGTTAAAAAGAGCAAGTGAGCAGTGATAGGCAAGGCTTTTGTCTACTGAGCTCCTGGGGAGTTGCTGTCAATGAAAGAAACTTATAGGCTAACTTAGTAAAAGGCATCTTAACATGTGTTAATGAAGCACATTTATTTTAATGCTTTACCTTGTTTTTAGGAAGTGTCGGAAATCCTCTAATTTCCATTTGTCATAGCTCTCAAATCTTTTGAAATGCTCATCTGCATGAAATTTATCTGAAGAGGAATTGTAAGCAAATACCAGTCCGCATCGGGCTCCAATTGCTCCTCTCCGCACCTGTGAGGTAAAAAAAAGGATGCTTAGTGTTGCACAAACCAAAAAGAGAAAAATTAAATGTCTCTTCTGAGATTAGCTCATATAAATTCCATATAACCTTATTCTATGTAAATAATACTCTTCTCAACTTTCAAATTGATTTGATGCATTATCTAACTCATTCATAAAAGTAGAGGATACAGATATTCACTGCTTGTTAATTTCATCCTCCTCCTTCTCATGATTTTAGCCACTGTCTATCCACTGCAGGATGAAGGCCTCTTCCGCATGCTTTCAATTATTCGGTCCTGAGCTTTCTTTTGACAATTGGGCCCACAATACTTGCTGATATCGTCAATTGTTTTAGGTCTCTTTTGTGGATGCTTTTTATTAAGAGCGCTTCTATGACTGCCTTGGTCCACCTGCCATCAGTTCTTCTTGCTATGTGACCAGCCCATTTCCATCTCAATTCTTAAACAAATTATTATTATTATGGGTTCCTTACTTCAAAAAACCTAATTCCTATTGTTAATATTTTATTGTTTGAAATATATGTTATACAAACTTGTTTTCCCCATTTTTTAACAATCAGGCTAAACTTTAAAGCTTACAAGAAGCTAAGTGAGCAAAACTTTATTTTACTGATAAAGACCATGCAATTAAAAGCAAAACGAAGAGATTCACAAAGAATATTTAAGAAGCACATTCAGACCTTTATTCTGATTTGTGTGACCTGGAAGGCTGATTCTGTCCCAGTTGAGAGAATGATGCTGGCCTGTCTTTTTCCGGTCTCTGTCAGGAAGCCTTTGGATAAAGCGGAATATGAAACAACTTATCTGGAATGTTCAGAACAAACTTTTCCACCTTGATACATGTTTGCTTGAAACTGTGCAATTGGTGTGCACATTAATTAAAACTTAATTGTGTCTAAGAATTAAGTTCGCAATTTGAGTGTGCTCTTGGAACTTGCTTTACTCCTGATGACTGGCTAGGGTATAAAATGCAAAGATGATCCTCACTTAATGACCACTCATTCAGTGACTATTCAAACTTACAACAGCACCAAACAAATGATACATGATCAGTCCTCAAAGTTCTGGGTGGACGTATGTTATGTGATCAATATCTCGGTGCTCGGTGACTGATTCACATTTACAACATCACAAGTGTCTCATGGTCATGTGATCACTGTTTGTGACCTTGACTGCTTACTTCCAACAAGCAAAATTAATGGGGGAAACCAGTAGGAGGTTGCAAATGGCAGCTATGTGATGTTGCAGGAATTGCCTAACAGCAGCAACCGTAAGTTGTGTCACTAAGCAGCATGGTCATGTGCAGTTGTGCTTTATGAGTGTGTCACTTAGTGATGGAAATTCCAGTCCCAATTGCTGTTGTTGACCGAGGACTACTTGTATTTCAAGCCAGTTACACATGCCCAGTTCTACTGCAATATGCTGAATATGGAATTGGCTCTGAAGAACATCTAAAAGCTTTTGGTTGTTCATAACATGTCTGAGAAAATGCTTTAAAAATGCCTATTATTTGGCATATTGCTTTTGTTTCCAGCCTCAATTCAAATTGCCAGCTTTTACCACCATAATACTGAATAGTTTATGATAAGTGAAAACCACTTTCTACCGTGATGATGGCTGTCTTGTGGAAATGTCACACATTTGTATTGTTGTTTGATATCATTGCTCTTTTCTGTTTATTGGGCTTTTAATTTTCTGAATCACTGTTTTATTGTACGGCACTTTGATATCTCTGTCTGAGGCAGAAGAGCAAGATGGATATGTTTTTACTGAGTTGAAAATGAGAATCAAAGGAGGACCTTACCATCTCCTGTCCATGGTTCCACGAGCATATTTTCAGGTCCTGATTTGTCTTCCTTCCCTTTGACATCACAAGCTTGCAGAGTTAGCTGCAGGGCTGTTCCTAGAAAAAGCAGAGAAGCTTTATGAAGAGACAGAGGGTGCCCAATTGAGTCGAACTGAACAGAGTGGGATGAGAAAGAATAACCTCTACTCTTTCAGCTTCAGTTCACAAGGATGACTCCAGGTCCAACATTTACAAGCAGAAGTATGTGATTGAAAGAAAAACTTAAAATTTATTCTGCCCAATATATTTTCAACAGTACAAATGCTGCATTATACTGAAGATTCAAGAAACACTTATACAGGTAGTCCTTGACTTATGCCCATAACTGAGTGCAAAATTTCCATTGCTCAGCAAGATAGTTGTTAAGTGAATTTTGCACCATTTTGCAACCTTTCTTGCCACAGTTAAGTGAATGACTGAAATTGTTAAATTAGTAACACAGTTGCTAAGTGAATCTGGTTTCCCCATTGACTTGGCTTGTCAGAAGGTTGCAAAAGGTAATCACGTGACACTGGCACACTGCAACCGTCCTAAGTACATGTCAGTTGCCAAACAGCCAAATTTTGATCACATGACCATAAGGATAGTGCAACGATCGTAAATGTGAAAAATGGCTATAAATCAATTTTTTTCAGTGCCATTTAAGTGCAAACGGTCACTTAAATGAATTGTTGTAAGTCGAGGAGTACACGTGTGCTCTTCTAGTAAGCTGTTAAATTGAGTGAAACAAAGGGAGGTAAATAACTGGGGTTATTTTCCCACAACAGATGCTGTGGGAAATAATCAACTTCAGGGGAAAATGGGGAGGAGAATCAGTACGGATTTGCATGCAAAAGACTGAATTAAATTCTACTACTATAATAAAATTATTTGGCCGAGTCACTGCTCAGAAACATCCTGATCGCTTGACTCCATGAAAGTCAGCGTAGCACAGAGCTTAAGATGTTCAACTGGGATCAGAATCATTTGGGGGCTTGAGAAAAGAGTGGAAAAGGGGTTAGAGCTTCTGAGAGGCAACCCTCTTTCGTTCTCATCCTTAAACCTCCCAACACGAGGGGGGGGGCACACAAAATAACACTCATGATACTTAGCACAAAAATGGCTTTCATGGTTGTAGGAAATGGGAGTATTAAAGATGGGAATAGAAATGACTCGACTTTCAGAGGCCTCCCACATTCATTCCCACCTTTAATTTGCTCCCAAATATTGCACCATACAGTATAAAGTGGGCCATCTTGACACTGGATATCATCAGTATAATCTCAGAGATGTGTGGGATGCTGGAAAACCTCAGGTGGCCTGTAGGCTGCCTCCCTAGTGTTGTGGCTTATGGAAGGCTAGCAGAGAAACAAAACAAACTCCTGGTGGCAACAATAGGTTATCTGCTAAAGTTTGGCACAGAGTGGACTAAACATCCCCAAGCCCAAAGTTTCCAGCGATGGTTACCATATTTGTAGAGCAGGTTTTGCCTGACTGTAGCCATGGAAGTAATGAGAGAAGCAGCCTTATAAGTAGTTTCCAAGTGGCCAGCAATTGTGCAAAGTGAATTCAACACTTTGGTCAGGCTCCCTCTGGCCAGAGAAAAAGCTAGCAGCGTAAGTTCTACTTCTGGAGAGGCACAATAACTGGAATGAAAAAAGAAAGTTTAAATTTAAAAAAACTTGCAGTTTATTCTACCTTGCCACCATCCTCCCCCTTTTTATATTCTAGCTTAACTCTTATCATACCTGGTAATTCCCAGGAGAAAATTGTCCACTTCTTCCAAAACATTGGAAGATAAGAAACTTGAAATGTCTGTGGAGCCTGGAGACAGAGACAGAGGTGGCATATGCTGCAATGCCTTCCTAGAGGGGAAGGGAAAGAAGGCCATCAGTAATTCCCTCAAGCCCATCACAAAAAGACAGCCACAATGGATAATATTTGCCAAGAATCTGGCAACAAAGGAACAAGGGACTTAATTACATTTGCCTTTACTTTGTGTTTTAGCAACCTCTGCTTGTTTTTAGCCATTCAGATTCCTGAAAGCAGATTGTTAATGAATACTCAGACACTTGCCCTATAAGAGGCTCAATCATGAGACCTTATTCTACAGAGAATTCAAGGAAATTAATTTCTATGAGAAACAAAAACATCCCAGCTTGCAATCAAATTGGTTTAATCCATGTCATCCAGTCCTGTGATGTACTTCTTAGTATTTTCCTGAAGGTGCATTTAAAAATTGGCTGATCATCAACATAGTTATCTAAAAAGTAGCATTTACAGTATATGGATCTTGAATCTTTTGGCTACTAGGCTAGCAGTTAATATTTTTAGGTTGCCTGCAGCTTTTCCTCCACTCCATGGAGGCAGGGAAGAAAGTAGTTAGTGATTAAGTTACCGTATTTTTCAGAGTATAAGATGCACCGGAGTATAAGATGCATCTACCTTTTTTGGCGAGGAAAAGAAGAAAAAGAAATCTCCCTCTACCTCTGCCTCTGTTTGCCTCGTTGCAGCAAACAGCCTGCTTTTCATTTTCTTTTTCAGCATAGCTTGATTAGCACAAGGAAAAAAAATCTGCTCCAGCAATTTACTTCTTTGCAGCAAGCAGCAGAGCGCTGCGCAAAACAGCTGAGAGTCGGGAGGCTGATCCAATCAACTTGTACTAATTAGGCTGTGCTGAAGCTGAAAGGAACTGTTTTTTCTTGCTGTTTGCTTGCAAGGAGGTAACTGCTGCGAGGCAGAGGCCAAAGGGTGGGGGCCAGTGGGTGGGCGGGGTTACATTCGGTGTATAAGACACACCTAAATTTTCACCCCCTTTTAGGGGGGAAAAAGGTGCGTCTTATACTCCGAAAAATACTGTAATTTCATAACTTTATACAATTTTATTTTTGAAAGTAATAGCTTACAGTTTTTAAACTGTTTTTGAGTTTTAACTTTCATTATGATGCATAAAATAATAAAGCATTTTAAAATTACTTAAAAACCATCATTCCAAATGGACACTTTATTTCATGAGTTGCATTGCTTCTAAGGCAGACAAACCAGCAAAGGATAAGGTATCTGATTTTCCTATCTTGTATTTTGTACAAGAGCAGTTAGATATTGCCTGCTTCATTTTGAAGCATGTTTATACTACATTAATAAAAGTGAAGCATGTATTTATAAAATTTATAGGCTGTAGGACTATGGGCAGCAGGAAATTGTTCCAAATCAACAAAGTTTTTTTATCATATTTTATATTTTAAAATCAACGTTTTTAAATCAGTTTTTTGCATTCCTGGATTAAATATATTTATATACTGTTATTCAAAGTTCCAAACATAAACTGCAGAGCAACCTTTTTCACCTGAATCCCCTCTAGATAAGTGAACCAATTTCCATATTTTCTTAGCCAGCATGATTACTGCTGAGAGTTAAAGCCTGGCAGGTGCCAAATTTAGGAAGGCTGACCTGGCTGAATACCAAGGTTAAATGTGAATATGGATGAATATTGTTCTTTAATGCTATAAAGGAATATACAAGAAGGTATGTTCACACTACAAAACAGAAAAGTGATTTAAGGAGAGTTAACATGCTGAAAGAGGAAAGAACTTACTGGGTATTTTGCAGAATAGCATGAACAATCGCAGGGTTGGTTTCCATAGATGCTGTGACCAGAGAGGTCAAAAGTGACCAGTACCAGATTGCTGAAGCATCACATACAGAGACACAGTCTTTTTTCACTCTTTGGTACCCAATAGCCCTGAGACCATGAATTCTTGTGTCACATCCATCACTAAGGCAACGCTTGATGTTAATCTGTACATCTGTCAAGAATATCAAACAAAGGTAATTTCTTCCACTCAAGGGCCAAACTGAAAATTTCAGAAGCCAGTCAGTTCTTGATATGCCATTTAAGAACAGCTTTGAAGGCACATAGCTACACAATTAAATTAATCTTTCAACAACTTTCTGAAGATCCTCTGCAAGACAGTTTGTATGGGGAATGTGAAAGATAAGAGTGTGCTCCTGAAGCAGTGGGAAAAATTGATAATTTAGAAAAAGTAAATGCCTAGCCATTTTCATAATCAGGTTACAATGGGAAAACTACACATCTTTGTTGTTGTAGTAATAGTAATTTATTTCTCAGAAGTCATTCTAAATATTGATTTCTAATAATTTCTCATGCCAAGAGTAATGAATAGATGCTTTCATAGGAAGCACCAGAGAAATAAGTAACCTCTTGCCAGCTCAAAAAGATATCAATTGAAAACTATACTAGACTCTTTTAGAATCATGACCTTGAAAGGACTAGACTATGAATCTTTTAACAGTGGGAAAGCAAGCAAGTTAAATGCAAGCAAACACTGCAGCATCATCTCCAGCAGGGCACATCTGTATCAGTACATGTGCTGAACACAAACACTCAACCTCCCCCGGTGAATTTAAATGGAAAAAGATATGATTTAAGAGCAAAAAAGCAAAGGAAACCTACATAGTTCCCATGTCTGTCAAATGTAACAGTTTTAAATGGCCAGCAATACTCCTGTGACAATGTCAGTTCTGGTTTTGGGGCTTTGGAGAATTGCAAAATGGCATTCCATAACCTAACTGGATTAATACAAATTCAATCATCTGGTATATCCTTCTGAACGAGTCTATTGAAATAAAAAGCACAACACCCGACAATTTCAACAAATGAATGTCCCAGCACCATGAGAACAACTCCTATGATACCATGATAACTTAGTAGGAACTAAGTTCTGCCACTTGAGGCTGATGTATCTTATGTTGGAGTTCTAAAAAAAAAAAAAAAAAAAAAAGAGGGGGGAAAACCAGAACAAGTAATTCACCATCTCTGACTTATTAGAGCATTATTTCTTCTCAATGATTATAAGGTTGGAGTTCAGAACTCAATTGCCAAAATTAAGAATAAATTCCTACATCTAAGTAATCAATCAAATTTACAAGGAATTAAGACAGTATATTATATCAACAGCAAAACTGCTAAAGTAGTTACTTAGGGGGAGAAATAAAACCAGAAATTACAAAGGGAAGTAGAATTCCATTTGGATCGGGATACAAGTCAACCTGCACTATTTTTTCTGATCCAATTACCTTCCCTCAAACTATTAATCACAGAGGAAAGTATACACCCAGCAATAATGCATTGGGGTGGGGAGATACTGTAATAGCATAGTTTTTAAAAAATGGCAGAAGGGAACAGAATGGATTGGCCTCCATTATTCCTATTCCTAAACATTATCACTGTTTAATTATTCTGAAACAGGGCTCCATTACCACCACAACTGTTTTAAAGTGAAAACTTTTCTTAGACAAACCCAAGAAATACTCCACATAATGTAATTCTTTCAGTCCTATCATATCTACTCCAGTGGGGTTTTTCTTGTCTCTGATCTCACGGACTGATTCTGAACACTGCTGATCTACCCAGCCTAGGCAACAATTTCATGATTTAAAAAAAAAGGATTTTGTTTTGATTGTCACTGCCAGCATATATATTTAAGGGTTAGTTATAATTACGATACATGACTATTGCCCAAAGAGAAATTTTAGTGATTCCTGAAATATTGTAGGCATATTCACACAATCAAGAATTGAGACAAATAACTGAGATCTGTAATCAATATAGGTCTAAATCTAAAAAGTGATCCTGTTTAGTGCTGATTGACCTTGAAAACCTAAAAGTTCAGAGTTCAAAGGAGGGAGATTTCAAAAAAGAACAGGAGAAAGTGCTGTCACCCTCTTCTTACGGTATGAAACATACGAGAGAAACCCAAACGTATTTAAGTGCAGGAAATTTTCCTCCTTATAACAAACTGGTACATCAACATTCTGTACATACTGGAAAGTTCCAAATAATTTTTGAGTTTTTTCTTATTTTTAGATATGTGTACATACGTATGCATATAGAGTCCTGAGTATAACCTTATTTGGGTATTATAAAATCCAGAGTAGCTCTTGTGTCTGTGCTCCCAATAATCTATGCCCTGTCTCCACTGAAATCATTTCTTACTATTAAAGTGCCTGCTTATGTAAAATAATCTTATTTTTAGGTGGCCCTATTCCATTTCTACACAAATAAACAGCCAAAGATTCAAGGCTGCTGTTTGCACAGATAATGATGCTTGCAATGGACCAAACTACAATCTCAGGACAGAATTCTAAGAAATAAGTATTTTTGTAAGTTTATAGGTGCTACGAACGGATGAAGGTTCTGCTAGGAAGAAACATATTTGTAATTAAAGTATCTGATGGAAGAGGTGGTGAACACATTGTCATCTCTCGATTAAGAGATTTTTTTACATCTGTATGTCTATCTCCTACTTGTGAGAAGCTCCCTCCCCTTTCCTCTCAGGTTCTTCAGAAAAGAAACTATTTTATATTTTACAGGCTCCTTTTTTAAAGAAAGCAACACGCAGCTACAGTATTTCCTGAAAAAAACCAACATGACCACAAGAGAAAAAAGATTTTGAGGACAGTCTCTTTTTCATTCTAAAAAGCCAACAGGAGATGGTGGTTGCAATTTCTTTAAAAGCCCAATTTGCAGAAAGACTCAACTACCACTAACTTCCTTCTCAACAAACAGAAAGAAAGATTTTTCTCTATCAAAACTGTTAACAAAGTATCTGTTGGACCTCATTGCTCTTGCCTGCAAAACTCCAAAAAACGGAAGAGAGAAAATGTACCCATAGCTTCCTACCAGGGGTGAAATTCACATACCTTCCCTACCGGTTCGCAAATGTGCATGCAAAGCCTTCTGCGCATGCGCAGAGGCTGAAAATTGTTGCAAAAAAAAGGGACGTCATGACGTCCACACGGGTGGGCAGGGCTTCACACAGTCGGCCCTACCGAATCGCGCAATCTCGTAGGAACCGGCTGAATTTCACCCCTGCTCTCTACCTTCTGCAAAGAAAAGGAATGGCAGATTGGCACATCTGATGCTTCTGAAAAGGCTAACCTTATAGGGATAAAACCATCTCTTTTCTCCATGGAGAAGCTTCCTCAGGTTCCACATTTGCAGAGAGCTGCAGCAGTGCCTTGCTGCTTCTATCTCCTTCAAACTTTTAATAAAAAAGAAATATGTTCTTTCTCATAGAGAAAGCCAGGGTGAAGAAAAGAGTGATTTTTCTCATTCAGCTTTAGTAAATAACAGCAATGGATGCTTGCACCTTCTTTAAAAGCACATCAAATATAACTTCCTTCCTGAAGTTCCCTACATATTCCTATTCAGGGATAGGAAAAGTAAGCCACAACACAAATAATGTATTTGCAATTATATTCCTATAATTTGGTAGAAAAAGGAGTATTTTAAAACCTGCAAACTTGTTTGCAAAGTTCTCCCTTTAGCTTCCAAGTCATTCAGTAATTTACTTAAAATTTTTAAAAAATCAACAGCAAAAAAAAAAGCCAATTGTATTGTTATTGACTCACACATCTGACTAATGTTAGCGTTTTCCAACAATGTCACGTATCCAGTAACATTGCTGGGAATGTGAACATCTCGGACCTCCTGGAGATTGTTGGGAGTCCTTCCAACTGCTACTGTAATTTGCTGGGGCATGTAACTCTGGTCGTTTGCCGCGACAGCAATGGAGAGGTGCCTCAGAATGACATCTGGTTTCATCTTTAAACTGCAAGGCAGAAAGAAAGAGTTTATTTATCAACTGCAACCATAGCGGCCTCATTGGCTCACAAAGTAAGAATATATGCAATGAAATATAAAAACACAAACACAGGACAATTAAGGTGTGATGACACAACACTGTTATAGAAACTTTTAATACAAGCATTATTCATGAAAACATGAAGAAACCAAGAGGAATGCCTTCAATACTCACATTTCTCAGCAACCAAAACAAAAATAGGTTCAACTGTAGTCTACTTGACAGAAAATAGCATACTATAGCAAGTATGACTATATCATTTGATAGGCTTATATTTCATGAGAAAGATAAAACAATTTTCCATTTCAATGAATCTTGATAAAACAAAAGACTGCAACATTTGGCTGCATTCCTAGTTATATTGCTACAGATATAAATATATATAGAGAGATATATAAACCAGGGGTGTCAACTGAAGGCTCCCTTGAGGGCCGCCCTGGAAACAGTGAAGGAAGGACTGGCCAGTGAAAGCGGAGCACCTCCTGCAACCCTCTGCCAGCAAAAACAGAACTTGCTCCGTTTTCGCTGACAGAGCACTCAGGCCACCACAAGTGCCCCCAATGTGATGTCGAGCTGGCCACAACCAAGCTGGCCATGTCCACCTCCCCCCCAAGGTCAAACACAACCCTGATGCAGCCCTCAATGAATTCAATTGACACCCCTGATATAGACTGATTGTGCTGGATGGTTTTATCTTGGCTGTTGTGTTTTTGTTTTTTATATTATGATGTTTTTAACTGTTTTAATTTCTTGTCAGTTGCCTAAAGTCATATATTTGAGATGGGTTGCCATATAAATTGAAGGAACATATACACACTTAACAAGAAATAAAATTCCATTTACCTAAAACAGGTTATCAGAGATGCATAGAATTGCGTTGTAGATTGATAAAAGCTACATGTTTAAAGGATCTTTTAAAAATTCCAAATGTGTGTTAGCCATATGTTGTTATGTTTGTATATCCAGTCATTAACCCTGGTCTTTTAACACACTGCTTTTATCCAGGCATTTTTACTGTTTTTATTTTAAAATATTTTTATCATTTTTATTCTATTAAATTATTTGTAATATATACCATATATGTGCATATAATATATACTACACAAAATCTAGCTAAAAATTCAATTTTCTCTGATACAAGAAGGCATGATTCTGAAGACTGTGAAGAGAGAAAAGATTTTTCCCTTTAAAAAAAGGTTTCTCTTATGCAAATTTAACATATAATTTAACATTTATCATTGAAACATTTATCATTTAACATATCATAACATTTAACATATCAAGCAATCAATTAATAGTCCTGAATGATAATCATAGTATGCTATTTCAAATCCATCAATCGGTATAAGAGAAATGCTTTTTGGTTTTTTTGGCCATATGTTTTAAGTATATGCCAGCATTAGGCTGGGGACAGGCCCAATTTATGAGTATTATACAAACTTGGCTGGTTAAATGAACACAATCCAGTTGTACCACTCCTAACACCTGGGAGTCTTCTATTAACAGAATTATAAATCAATTTCCATGATAATCAGATTTTATTCTAGCCATTTTAGACAGTTTATTAATATTTAGCAAGAAAGTCTCACCGTATCCAGTGTGATCGAGCACTCCCATCTGATTGCCAGAAGGAGGAAGTTTCTCCATTTGTCATTTTGTCTATATCGGCTGAATTAGAGGAGGTTTCTATATGGGTGTAGCACTTAGAAACTGATTTGAGTTTGTCCAATTCCTGGTTTCCATTTAAATCACTAGGGCTCTCTGTAAAATGATCGGATATAGGGAGAAACAGGAGAATCAGAAGCATTCATTATCAACAGATGTCATTATCAATTTGTATACTGTTTTTCTTTTAAGTGTTAACTTCCTAGAGACATACATTCGAGACATACATTTCAGTAATGGGTTTCAAATCCCATCGCTACCAGTTCGCTTGTGGGTGCGTGATGCTTCTGTGCATGTGCAGAAGCGTCCGGGAGGGTAGGCGGAGCCTCCCGCCACCACTGCTACCGGTTCGCCCGATCCAGGGCGAACCGGTAGCAACCAACCACTGATACATTTGAGATCAGATAGATAGTCCACCGTTCTTTGTGAATGTCTGCTCTCTCCTTTCATGGTGGCTACCTTCAAAATGTGGCACCACAAACTCAGAATACAGTTTGCAAGCCACATTCTAAAGTGTTTAGCTAAAAGCTTATAAAAACTGCATTCTCAGAAATCATAAAATTTACCTCATCCCATAGTGAATAGAACTAAAATTTGAAGAAAAGAATTTCACCCACTCCTGTTTGGTGATTACCGAGCCTGCTACTTCTACATTAATTTTTAATATTTTTCTTGCTTGTGGTTTTTGACATCTGTAGCTGTCTCTATTCAGTTTCATAAAAAAAGAGGGAAGCACTTCTTCCCCAGTTTTGCTGACTAATATGCACTTGTCTGAATAACGAAACAAAAAATCCAAATGAAACTGTTGACTGATTTGAGCAAATCAAATTTACCACACTATTTATGGGCAAAGGAATGTATGGAATAATTTGACTTCAGTTTTTTCAGTGTGAGAAACATTCCTCAATGGTTTCTCAGGAACGGGTCTCTGCTGCAATGAAAGAGCAATTCATTCTTTTCTAAAGTTTTTCAAGAAGGGGAGGAGCAAAGGACAGCACTAGATCCTGGAATAGTTGCTGCTTTGTAGCTTCCTTCATGCTTCAGCCCTAGCATTGTTCTTAAGTAGAAAAGAGAGATGGCCACCAAAATGCTGCAGAACACTTAAGGAAAATTCTGCAAAATGGCCTTTTACTTAGAAGAGGAATGAGAAAGAAATAAACACCTAGAACACTAAGTGGTTTTGGCTCTGCTCCACTTAAAAGCATTCAAATCCACTTTCCTAAATTAACAATTACACAATGCTGCAGCTTGCTTCTTTAGTTGCACAATCCTTCCAGGAAAAGAAGAGCATCAGAGAAAAATAATTCTATAAATATGTTGTAAATCAGGGATCCCCAAATTCTTCAGCTCATCAACCTTTTCATGAATTTTGAGATGGTTCCTTGATGGATGGAAGGCTGAGTCAACCTTGAGCCGATTGAGATTTGAACTTGCAGTAATTGCAAGCAGCAGATGTTAATAACAGTGCTTTAGTCCACTGTACTACAGGCTCTGTTGATACTGGTTGATACTGGGTTGATACTGACCACTATGGGGAATCCTGCTTTAAATCATTGTCTTCGTAAGTATTAGGGGAATTGAAGAAAAGCACATAGGGCAACACACCACTAACTAATTTTATCAAAACCAAATACAAAAGTCAGATTATTATGAATCCCAACTGTCAGCCTGATATTTACTTTGATTACAGGAGAATTTCTAAACAAATTCCTTCTCTCATACAAGCCTGTCTTTTTTGTAATATCAGCATTGGAAGCCTTATTTAGGATGCCACCATGAGATGAAGGACATAGGAGTGAGAACGGGTATGAGTATGTGTATTTCAGTGGTGCATTCCAAATGTAAACGAATCAATTGCAATTGAAATAGATGTTTTTTTGATTGTCAGTTCAATATAGACTGCATTGGTACCTAATTTTGAAAACTATATTCAAGGTTTAGCAACAGAAAAACAGGATATAAATATTTTAAATAAGCAAGCCCAAAGTAAATCTATTAAAAATTAATTTTTAATACCCTTTTCTTTTAGGAGTAGTCGATCTAAAGAATCCTTTAGTACAGAAGATCGCATAGTGCAAATGTTGTTAAAGTATTCCAAGACGGGATATGGGATAACAGTGCTGGTGATACGATGCCGATGCAGGAATCTAAGAATCATAGTAGCATGAAGACTAAGGCGCTCATTTGAGTCTGAAAATATATCTATAAAACCTGCAAGAAAAAGAAAAGATCCTTAGGGAAAAGCATATAAAAGTTGGTGGGAAAGCTCATTTTATTCTACCATATCCTTTCCCATATATATTCACTCTGGGAGTTTAATAAAACCTCATCACAAATGGAAATTATAGGTGCTTTTAAACTGAGTGCTGGAGAATATCCTGAGAAGACAAACCAAACCAGAGTTCTAATTCAAAGCACAAATGGCCAGATTCAAATCATCCTACTTCGGACACATTATCACTCTCTGGTGAAAACTCTAATGCAGGGAAAGAAAGAAAGAAAGAAAGAAAGAAAGAAAGAAAGAAAGAAAGAAAGAAAGAAAGAAAGAGAGAGAGAGAGAGAGAGAGAGAGAGAAAGAAAGAAAGAAAGAGAAAGAAAGAAAGAAAGAAAGAAAGAAAGAAAGAAAGAAAGAAAGAAAGAAAGATGAACTCAGTTATAGTGGCTTTGAGTACATCATTGGATGACCTGAAAAACCAGGTTAGGGACAGATTATCAAAATCTATCTATATGGTGTCTGAGTTGACAACAACTTTATGGCACACAATCAATCAATCAATCAATCAAATCGAGCTGGGAAAAAAGAGTAAAACTCATGAAAAGGTTATTTTAAGCATAAATGCTATAAATGTATGGGTTAATTTTGACTGTGTGGAATCTGATATTATTGCTTAGCAGAAACTTATGTCATGATTTAAATGCTATCCATGATTTGATTATGTATCCACAAAAAAAGTAATCAATGGTTCCATTGTATTAATACATTAAATTGACAATATCTGATTTGTTTATCTTATCTTAGAAGGGCCTATGAACACATTTTCATATTAAACTTAATTGTAGGCATTTTTATAAACGTTTCCAATTCTAGGTTGTAAGGTTCAGTTAGCTTTTTTTTAAAAAAAATCTGGAGATAAAATAAGGACATTGAAAATATAATTTTGTTCCCCTCTTCTCTCTAAAAATTTGGAAGAGCTCCATGAACTTAAATAATATTTTATTTCAGGCAGTAGACAAAATATATATGCATGTACACAACTTAAAACATCATGTTTCTTAAAAGCTGTATCCATCCAAACCAGGACTCTCCAAGGCCTCAAAGATCAAAAATCAAAGATCATTTAAGTGAAGATGACAGGAACATGTTCCTTCCTTCTTTCTTACCTGGAATAAGTGAACAACTCTGCATCTGCCGGATTACGTGACTAAGCTCTCCTTGCAAATTTGCACCACTGGAATTCTTGAGAACCTCCAGCATATTTTCCACATCCACCGTGCCATCACCCTCAGGATCAAACTGAGCAAAAGCCTAGTGGGGGAAAAAAGATAGAAAAGCCTCTCAGTACTTATCATACCCATCAGCTGTTAGAAACCAACAAATTCTTGATTAGAATTTGGTCAGCATTAACACCATCTTGCTCAAACACCTTTCTGAGATTCTAAAGAAATAACTCTCATATAATTATCTCTAATAATAATAGTAATCACAAATCACAGTTATAAAAAATTAAATTCTGTAAAAGGTCTCTCATAGGAGAAATCAAGAACTGCAGTCATTACAAATAAATGACACTCGGTTTTCCTGGGATAATATGCAAAGCAAAACATATACAAACTTGACTGACAGGCTTTAAGTATGCCCCACCTGAAGAAACAAATGCTCATATTTCTCCTGGCAACTGTTCCCTATTTTCACTTACCACAGTCCAACCACAGAAAGGATTGATATTAATGGTGGTGAAGGCCTCAGATTTTCTGATCTCTGCAGTTAAGGTAACTGTAAACCACAATTTTAGATTACAGTATCCTTACTGACTGCAAATATTTGATGACAAGAAACAAAACATTCAAAGACCTTCCTCTGAAACATGTTAAGTTGCTTTCCAAACAGCATAAATACAATTCTGGTTGTCAAGACACAGGGGTCAACACTGCAAACTGATGCATACAGAATGCTGCTGCATCTGAACTTTACAAATATAATCTATATGAAACAATGTATTAACTGATATCACAATGGACTAACATAAGAATATAATTTTCTACTTTTAATATGGCAGTTTCAGCTCAATCAATAAGCCCTGACTCTTTGAAAGGATCTCATACTTATTTAAGATTCTATCCTCAATGAATGTAGATATACCGCTGAGCAGATTTGCTTTATCTGATGAAAGCAAATGATCTTGGAGAACATTTATAACCTATACATCCCTGTGTTAGATGATATCCACTTAACATAGAATGGCGCTCTCCAAATAAATATGTTAAAACTCTGAACCTAAAAATTGCTATTGAGAGTGGTAACCATAATGAATGGCAATTATGGGAGCCAAGTCCATCTGGAGGGCACAAGACTTGAAAGTTTGGATAATTTCTGATGAATCTGTCTCAATCCATAAAAATGACCATGAAGGGATATTGTGAGGAAACAAAGAAGAAATATACACTAATAATTACTTGGCTCTGGGCATATTTAGCGGTAGTGTAATTAAAACTATTTATACAGAATACATTTGTTTCACCTGTATTAAGCACCTACCACACCTTAAGCAGCAATTTTCTGAGATCAATGGTATGTAAACAGAGTAGGCAGTAAACTGATTATTCAAAGCTCTCTCTGTTCAGGTACTGGTAGATTTTATCTAACTATACTTAATAATCAATAATTTTGATTTTGTCTGCTATAGTGCTGCTTTGATTATTTCTATTTGCAAGCATTATTTATGATATGTCTTAATATTCAATGTACCATATATTGTGAATTGCATTTAAATTTTCTAATGTTTAATTAAATAGATATATGTGTTACTTTTTAAAGATCATACTTTATTTCAATATATTCCATAGCATGATTGGATTTGCAGAAATGGACTCCAGAAATATAAGTAAGCAAGATAACTTTGCCATTTGCTACAGCTTGAAGGCATGTACCGTAAAGTAACCAGCTTTCTCATCTGAATAACTTGTTTTTTAACAGGGTGTGGTCCACTGAACCTTTGCCCAGAAGCAATACTGTAGTTCTCTTGACATTATCTTTGATTACATTATTTATTTTCCACACCCTTCCCGCAAAAGCAACAAAATATTTTGCAGATTCAATTTTACTTGATTTAATCTAGCCTTCAGGTGCTTTTGGCACTTTTCTTGATCATTTAAAACTAAAGGATCTTTAGCATCCATCCCAGTCATCAGAACTGGCTCTAATTGGGAAAGGAGATGTCTTAGATATCGCGGCTCCAAACCAAAAGGAACTTTAATGACCAAAACTTAAGCTGCACTCAGAAAACACCCGCTAATCAATATAGCTCTCAGAACAGTAGTGTAACTTTGCAATGTCTAGATTGCTCAGTAAGTTTAACTGCTGGTGCTGATGCATTTAGGACCAGCTGAAGTTCCTGGGTGGTTTTTGAGGGCAATTTCATTAAAAACTAATTATAGTAATCCAATCTATAATTCGTGCATTGACTAGAGCTGAACAAAAGGCAGTATAAGCTACAACTTCCATCTGCTTTTGTAATAGGTACTATGAAACAAACAAACAAAAAAACTGTAGTAGTAAACCTGTGCTGAGTAAGGATAACCCTACTAAGAGTTATATTTGACATTAACCTGGATTCAGCCAGCTTCTGACTTAACATCCACTCCATTTTGCTTGGCTTAAGTATAAACCTTTTTTCCTATCAAGGGTCTAACAAGGCCAGGATTTTTTGGGCCAGGGTCAGATCCACCCACTCAAACAGAAGTGTAATCAATACAAAAAAATGCCTCCAATTCCCAATCCTCACAGATGGCCCAGTGTTTGACAGCATTTGTCACTGAGAGGATAAGGACAGTCATGATAGCCCACAACCATGAGGACAATCAGTGCAGTTTTTCTCCTTACTACGGCCTGTTTCCCAACTGCAAGATATCACATGTCTTCCAGAGCTTTAATTATTGCTCCTCATTTTCTCAACAATTTCCTCACTTCCTCAAGTGCCACAGGCTCAAAGCCCACTCAGGTAAATATGTCATTTCTGCAATATTTTAAGATACTGTGGGATCCTTGGTGCTCCCTGAGTTTGGTTGTTTTCTTGCAGAAGTTTCATTACCCTACTAGATATAACATCATTGGAGCTAGCAAGATACTGTCCGCCCAGCTTCAAAGAGAAATATGAGCAACCTTATCCCTGAAATGCTTAACCAGGTAATTGCCAGGTAATTTCCCAGCAAGAACTTCTAGCTGTAATTCTATAGAGGAGCTTAGGACACTCTGAATTCTGCAATGGGCAAATACTCTGCAGACAAAACAAGAGTGAGAAGTTATTTATTGAATTATATTTATATGCTACCCATCTCACAGAAATGTAATCTTGCTTTGTTGCCCTTATTACATGAGGTAGGCTCAAATTTTTTGCTCATGCCTATTTTCAGCTGTATTCACACGTTTTCCCCAAGCTTGCTCCAAGTATCTCTTTGCTAACTTAATTTCCCCAAACTCATCAGAAAACTAAGTCACTCTGAAAGAAACAGCCCTATGTATATACTTATTGCCTTCATATTCAAGAGGCTACCAAAACATTCCATAAAGCTGCCCTAATTGTTGAATTTCCCCAAACCCATCTGAAAACCCTGTATGTTCATCAAGCACTTCAGGCAGGTCATCTTAAATCAATGCTTTCTCCCTGTGGAGGTTAGCAACCCCCATTAAACTCTTTTTCATGAGGAATGATCTGTCTGCAACAAGAACTGGTGCAAAAGTCTCCTGTTATCAGATCATTTCTCTGTGATAAAGAGAATATATCAAGCATGGCCAACAGCTATTTGGTGTGAGTCATTGATTGCATAAACATGCTTGTACTTTTTATATGTAACAATAAAGTTGTTGGCTAAGAACCTAAAGAAGTTGCCACAAATACTGCACTATATGATGCGACAAGGAATATGGACCTACAATAATATAACAAAAATGTGTTGGACAATAAAATGCAGTAAACAATTGCTGGCTTTAGAGATAAATCACAAAAAAATAGAATAAGATGAAATATGTCTAATTTATTAAACTTGAGAAAATGGATAGAAATTTTAAGAAAAATTGATAGGCAGGGGAAATATATGGTCTGTGAATGAATGCTTGCCAGAAGAAGAAAAATGATGCCATATAAGAACATGCTTCTAACCATTTTGTTATACAGAAGAGTTGGTCAGGAAAAAAATGAAAAGTTGAATACAGTGGGATTAAAGAACAAAAAGTAATGTATGAGACAGTGTACAGACATAGTGGAAACAATGATAGGTAAGGGGGGGGGGAAAAGGTATAAAATTTTTCATTAGATTTTACTTACCTTTTTCACTTATCTCTTGCCATCATTACTCAATCTAAATTTTAACTGTCAGCCAACTCCAGTAGATTCTAATTTATTTTGTTTACTATTTTTTTCTGCATAATACTGATGCCCCAAAAGGAAACATTAGGATTAGTACTCTGTATTTATCTAAAAATAAACATGCTGAAAGGACTCCATTAAAATCATACTGACAATTGGTCTTCATTTCTCTACGGTTCAAGTATACATGGTTTAAAATATGTTTGCAGGCATTCCAAATCTCATTATTTCAAATGTATCCCCTAATGGCATCCTTGGTGAAAACTGCACATGCTTGAAGCCTGCTAATTGGTTCAGGAGAAAGCCAAAGATGAAATTCCAATAATACATTGAGTACTAAATGTAACCGAGTTATTGAGTCACTCCATGCATCTTTAGTGGAAAACAAAAACACTGTCCCACACAATTTTTTTTTTTGAAGTGACTTCATTCTGTTCTTTTGAACATTGTTCCTTAGGTCTGAACATGGTGTAACCTGGCAGGAAGTGAGCTCTAGACAGGACTGCAGTTCAGTAACAGTAATAGAGTTGGAAGGGACCTTGGACGTCATCTAGTCCAATTACCTGCTCTCACAGGAGACCTATACTATTCCTGACAGATGGCTGTCCAGTCTCTTCTTAAAAGCCTCCAGTGTTGGAGCACCCACAACTTCTGAAGGCAAACTATTCCACTGGTTGGTTGCTATTCCATTGGAAGAACAATGGAATGAACCAGGGGAGACATGATAGCAGTTTTCCAATATTTGAGGGGCTGCCACAGAGAGGATGGGGTCAACCTATTTTCCAAAGCACCCGAAGACCAAACAAGGAATAATGGATGAAAAGTGATCAAGGAGAAATTCAACCTAAAAATAAGGAGAAATTTCCTGACAGTGAGAGCAATCAACCAATGGAACAGAAGTTGCCTTCGGAAGTTGTGGGAGCTTCATCACTTGAGACTTTCAAGAAGAGATTGGACTGCCATCTGTCAGAAATGGTGTAAGGTCTCCTGCTTGGGTGGGGGTGGGGTGGGGTGGGGTTGGACTAGATGACCTACAAGGTCCCTTCCAGCTCTTGTTATTCTGATTGTTCAATGATTCTCGTATCATACACGTCATACATCAGAAAGATGCCCTGAAAGCCTCTCTGAGCGCAACAAGTCTTTTTTTTCTTTTTTTTTGCCATCCTTGGAAGAGAAGCGTTACGGTGCCAGCCCTTTCGCCCTGCAGGTGCAGTTGAACCCGGGCCGCCCTGAGCTTTCCTTTCCCTCCCGCGCTCACCTCTTCGCTCCTGACTCGCTCCTCGGCCGCAGCGGCAGCGGCGTCCCCTCCTGCCCCGGCGGCGGTGGCGGTGGTCCCTTGCGCGGGTCCGGCGCGGATCTCCAAAGCTTCGCAGAGCTGCTCGAGGCTGATGGCGTGCTCCCCGCGGCCCAGGCGCTCCTCCAGCCAGCGCACCAGGGCGGCGTGGTGGCGCGAGAGCAGCGGCTCGGCCGAGGGCACCTCGCGCAGGCGAGCGGCGGCTTCCTCGCGCAGCCGGGCCTGTCCGAGCAACACCGCCGGCGGCGGGAGGGTCGAGGCGGCCGAGGAAGACGACGACGACGACGACGACGAAGCCGGCGGCGGGGAAGCTACGCCCGGGAAGGCGGCCTCCATAGCTCCCGGTGGAGGTGACTCGCTGGTGGCAGCGGCCCAGTTGCCGTTACTATTGCTCCAGGTGACGATGCTCGCCGTTCCTCCTCCTCCTCCTCCTCCTCCCCCTCCTCCTTCCGCTGCCGCCTCCTCCTCTTCTTCCTCGCCCTCGCTGTGGCTACCCACGTTCCCCATGAAGCCCTCCGGCCGCCTTTGGCCGCCCTCCGGCTCCCTCCCTTTCAGGCGAGCTCCTGTCACAGATCAGGAAGGGCCGTCTTCGCTCTTTCTCTCTCGCGTCTTCTTTCCCTCAGGACACACTTCCGCCCAAACGTCGCAAAGTCCGCTCGCCCAGTGGCGGTTTGCGACCCTGCCGTACAGCAGAGCTGGAGAGTGCGCGGTAGGGTGGTGGTGGTGGGAGTTGTTCCAGGGCCAGAGCGGCACGGCGAAAGATGGCCCCCTGTCGTCTAATTCAGTGATAGCGTCGCTTTTCGGCAACGCCGCAAACCTGAGCACGGGAAGGAGGGGGTGTGTATCTCTACAGCAACAGAGGGCTGGCCTCATTTTGTGGCCGAGTCGCAAAAACCACAGTCGCCTAGAACAGGGGTGGGCAACTGTGGCCCTCTTACAACCTGTGGACTTCAACTCCCAGAATTCCTGAGACAGCCAAGATGGCTCAGGAATTCTGGGAGTTGAAGTCCACAGGTCATAAAGGGGCAATATTTGCCCAGCCCTGGCCTAGAGCTAAGAGTATACTTATAACCTAACGGGCGCGAGGCGAGCGTCTCGGAATGTCGCAAAAGGCGATCGGGACTCGTCTTTTGACGGCAGAGGCGGGAGAGTTGTGGTCCCGATAGTGTTAAATTTTGGCTTGAGGGAAACTTGCGGCGTAGAGATAAGAAAAGGGAAGAGTCACCTGCTTATTTCAAAGGGCACCAACGAAGGAGAATATTTGCAGCTCAAGGGTTGGAAATGAGGGCTCCTTGCTGCTCTCTGTACTTGCTTGTTTTCTTGGGAGACGTAAACTAGGTTAAGTTAGTTTATTGTCGTTGCACCTCGTACAACGAAGTTAAATGCCATCTTCAGTGTACATTATAACTATAAAAATAAAACACCAGCACACATCCTTCACATTCTGTACAATTGAATTGAAAACCCCTGATATTGCATTAATATTTCACTATATCACAGGACTTCAAACTTGGCAGCTTTAAGACTTGTGGACTTCAACTCCCAGAATTCTCCAGCCAGCATAGCTGGCTGGAGAATTCTGGGAGTTGAAGTCCACAAGTCTTAAAGCTGCCAAGTTTGGGGACCCCTGCACTATACAGTAGTGAATACTATTGTACCACTGTATAGTAGGTAACATCATCAGTGCTGTTTGCTGTCGGTTTATTTCAAAGGGGATTTGTTTGCAGATCCAGATTGGTTGCATAGAAATGAAAAAAAAAACCAGATGATTCCCACTAGGCAGAAACGCGGTTCATCTCATCAAGCGGGAGATTATTTTCTATGGAGTTACAAGAGGAGAAATCGCTACGCAGGACGGAAAGGCGATAGCATCGGGGAGTTGCGACGGGTAGAATGCCTTTGAAAATGGAGGTTCTGATCATCTAACGCAGCGATTCCCCCCCCAGAGACTGCCTGGGTAACGTGTTTTGCAATATAAGTGACCACCTGCATGCTTCCAGCTGGGTTGGAAAGCAATAGATGTAAGATATTTACCTCTTTGTGTAATTTATGCTGCCTGCTGCGCTGATTCTCAGTAGATAGATATATTGCTCCTGGCATCCAGTGTTTGAGAATCGCTGACCTAGGTAAACAGCAAGCGGTTAAAGACCCTGCATCCAACCCCCTCTCCCCATTTCAAGATCTCAGGCAAACCAAATAATTAAAAATCCTCAAATATAGCACAAAAATGCATTCTTATAAATTGCCTCCCTACATTTCAAAGCTGCTTTTTTTTTTTTACAACAGGCGGAGTTTGCAGATAAATACAGGGAAGTGCTTATAAAAACAAAATTTTGATATCAAAGATTACTCCTTTTTCCTTACTCTTATAAGGTCGTGGCATGCCAAGCCAAAACGCAGCCCTTGCATTAAAAAAAAATCACACATCCCTCTCTTAAATTGTGTATCAGCACATTGATATGTGGTGCATGTCTAGCTTGTTTAATTAGCTTGTGATTCATGGCCCAGATAATAGGTTAATTCAGCAACGGCTTTAAATGTGTTGCTTGAATACAGCTGTTCATTGACCCATTAGAAGTCTCTGTGACATGGCAAATGTTACTGTATTATTATTTATTTTATACTTTTTTTTTGTATATAACTCAAGGAAGTGAACATATCTAATACTTTTGCCTCCATTTTCCTTGCAACAATGACAACCACCCTTTGAAACGGGCTGGACTGAGAAGGAGTGAATGTCCCAAAGTCACCCACCCAGTTTTTATACCTAAGGGAGTTTTGTGATTCAAGCCACTCAGAGTTGCCTTGAACCACGAGATGGATGGCAAATACATTTGATAAAGAAATAAATAAAATCTACTGGTTCTAGCCCAGCTCCTTAACCACTACATCAAACTGGTTCTCTGTATGATTGATTTCTGTGTACTGCCTGTTATGCCTGCTCTTTTCACAGGCAATCTAGCAAGAATTATTTGTACTGATGAATCATCTGTAAAGATTTCATGCTTTTAATGTAGTACAACTACTGGGCAATGAGAAAGTGTGTATTTTTGGTAACAGTTGATTTAGCCACCAGATGTGTTTCTGCAATATATTGAGTCTGCTCTTGAAGACCACTTATAAACTGGAAATTAATTCAAAATCCAGCTGCCAACAGCTGAACCGTGACTGGACTGAGAAGCTGCAATTTCAGCCTTGGCCACCATAGAGGTGGCACTGCAGCACAACAAATGGATATTATCTTGATAACATCCAGTAAAACAGCAATCCTGGGGTGAAAGAGCACCTTCTGCAAGTGAATTCTGTTGTCTTATATACCCTGGTTACAGAGTTTATTCCACAAGGTTCATGTTTCTAAATCATAGAGTTGGTAGTGGGTGGGACATATTTTGGTCCGTATAGAAAATCTACAGAATAACAGAGTTGGGAGAGACCTTGGAGGTCTTCTAATCCAACCCCCTGCTCAGGCAGGAAACCCAATACCATTTCAAACAAATGGTTGTCCAATCTCTTCTTTAAAACTTCCAGCGTTGGACCATCTAGAGTAAGAATGTTTGCAAGCATTTCCAGTAAGTGAGAACATCTATTTTCACTGTGTAAGTCCATGGCTGAAGTAATCAAATTTTTTTTTACCCAATGACCAAATTTAGGTAGTTTTGGTCAGGGGTGAAATCTAAAATTTGTTACTACCAGTTCTGTGTAGGGCTTGGTGGGGGTGTAATGTGACTGGGTGGGTGTGGCAAACCTTTTTTTTTTCCTTTTAAAAGCATTTTTTCTACAACCTTTTCGGCCGAAGAGGTTGCAGAAAAAATACTTTTAGAAGCCTCTGACGATCAGATAACTCAGCTGGGATCGCCAGAAGCTTTTAAAGACATTTTTTCCCCTACAGCCTCTTTGGCTGAAGAGGTTGTAGAAAAAATGCTTTTAAAAGGCTCTGACGATCCCAGCTGAGCCGCGCGATCATCAGAGGCTGTTTTTTTTACTGTTAAGAGCATTTTTTTGGCCGAAGAGGTTGTAGAAAAATGCTTTTAAAAATTAAAAAAACAGCCTCTGATGACCGCGTGGCTCAGCTGGGCATGGGGGGGGCGCAGGGATTTTTGCTACCGGTTCTCCGAACCACCCGCTGCCATCGCTACCGGATCGGGCGATCTGGTCCGAACCGGGAGCATTTAACCTCTGGTTTTGGTGCTCCGCTAATTTAAACTCATGAGATCTGGAAAGCAGAGATCATTACTTTACTTTTTTTTATGTACAATCCAGAAGGTACAAAAAGTGCATTCTGTCACTCTACGGTTTACCCATTGAAATGTTTATTTCTTATGGGAAATAAATTTATTTTTATTTTATTTTTGAATTTGTATACCGCCCCTCTCCCCGAGGACTCAGGGCGGTGAACAGCCAAATAAAAACATCAAATACAAATATTAAAATACAGTTAAATATATATATATAAATTTGGCCCCATTAATTAAAACAATAAACCAAACAATTAAAAAACATTTAAAAAGAATTAGGCCAGCCCGGCTTGTTGGAAAAGGAAGGTTTTAATGATGATAGAAAGCATCAGAAGTTACTGCAAAGACAGTACCAGAAGAAACATCAGAGGATGCATAATAGGACAAACAACATTTGCAGGTGAATGACCTATGTCTCGGAGTTTTGAAACAATAATATTTATTTATATACTACCTATCCCCCCAGGGGCATTGAATTATGTACTTTCTCATTAGGACAAGAAATCTGTGAATAATTGTTGGATCGTGCGTGTCTCCCTCTGTAATTATGCCTGAAATGTTTTGAAAAAAGTAGCAGTGAGAAATCTGTGCTGCTTATGTGCGAAGATCATTTGAGTGTATAATAAGACACTTATTATTTATTTATTATGTCATTCCATTTGATGCTGCCCGACTCTAAACAGCCCTGGGCAGCTCACAATACACCAAAACAATATAAAAGCCATATAATAAAGATAAAGAACAACAAAATCAAACTTGGACAAAAAAAGGAAAGAAAACTGTGAACCCAGCAAACCCCAGAAGATCTCGCTAGCCATTGACAAAAGGGGCAGAAATCATGTTAGCCCAGAACCTGGGAGAACAGCCTGGTCTTTATGGCTCTTCAGAGCAGGGGTCTCCAATCTTGGCAACTTTAAGATGGCGGATTTCAACTCCCAGAATTGGCTGGGGAATTCTGGGAGGTGAAGTCCTCCAGAATTAAAGTTGCCAAGGTTGGAGACCCCTGCTTCAGCGTGCCAACAGGGTGGTACCAACCAGAGCTCAGGGGGAACTTTCTTCCAGAATTTCCAGAGAGCTTTTTTCTTTAAAACCAGAAATAATTAAGAAAAGCTTCAGTCAAGGCACATCATCATGTTCATAATATTATTCTTTACCAGGTTTAAACAAAATATCTTTGCTTAAGGGCCTTTATTCTAATTTGGCCCTGCTGCACCTCATTTTTAAAAAGTCATTTCCACATGTTTTAATTATATGACTGATGTCTTCTCTCTTGTGCTGCCTTTAACCAGAGCGTGCCTCGGGGAAATAAAAAATAATATACAAGAAAGCTCTCCTTCTAGCCTTCTGATTGGCTGGTTGTTTAGAAGCCAGCTGTGCCCGGTTCTGATTGGTTGCCCTCACCTTCCCTTTCCAAAGCCTCACAACTTTTCCACTTGTAAACATATTTGCGGTTGCCTTAAAATGGATGAAGTCAATAAATGTGCTGAAAAATATGCATGTTTGCAGACAGGTGAACCTTGAAACGATAATGATGGAAGCTGTGCCTCTACCTAGATCTTAGCAAGGGCTGCTACTGCTGCCTGTGGTGTTTAGGGGAGATTAGAAGAAAGCCACGGGATCAGCGAACTACTCAGTCAGTGCATTATCGGCCCTCTCCTGATCCAGGCTTCAGATTATCATCTCACCAAACCAGCAGTCTGACATAAAGCTGTAGCATTTGTTAAAGCAGGCAGCCCTTTCTCTTTAGGGCATCGATCACTCTGGAGTCTAGAATATAGGCGAGGAGGTGCATCGGGCAGGCAGTACTGTAGCAGAGTCTCCAAGCAACAGCAGCAAAAGCAGTAGCTCTTCTGGAAAGAGAATGGGGGAATGGCAGATGAAAGAAGCAGCATTCAGCAGAAGCCAGTAAATCACCACCTCTTTTTTTTCCCACCCTCAGAATCTGCGAGCTACACAATCGCATCCCGTTGCTCAGATCCACCACCTTTTGTTTGGCTCCCTCCCTGAACCAGTCACCCAGCCCCATTGTTGCACAGCAGAGCGGATCATTTGCAGCCAGCCGAGGACGGCATCCTGCTTAATTGCACAGGGAAGGTTTGGAAACAGCTGAGATGGGAGGGCACCTCCGGTTTTCCAAACACGGGATCTGAAGGAGAAGATCTTTGGATGTAAGTCGCCAAAGTTCAGGAGCAAGCAAAGGTAAGCGAAAGGCTCGAACGGTCATTCAAGACCTCTTGTCGGGCTTCCTCTTTTGGAGGTTCTGTATATTATTTTTGCTTGTCCAATTTGTGCAGGTCAAAGGGCCTTACGAGATTC